>NC_081826.1:210702079-211952079 GCF_030867095.1 Alligator mississippiensis
AGCAATCAAGACATAACTATTTGGAAAAGTATGATTTGTAAGAAGCTTTAAAGACAATGTACACCAGATTGCACTATATGCCTAACCATTTTCCTCTCAGTAAATGATACAGTGCTGAACCCCTGCTCTCTACTTAAACTGAGAATTATAGTGTACACTTGTCCTGTCTCAAAAACTGGTGCAGGCAAAGGGGGAATGAGGCCAGAGCACTTGAATGGTTCCTTTCATTTTCTTTCTTCAATAAAATATGAGGCCATAACAGATCTGTATTAATCATTTCAAAAGATTGTATTTTTTACACTATATATTCATCTTATAAAAAGGCAATTGACCATAGTATTTTGCAGACAAATATGAAACAGCACATCCTCCTCCCTGGCATAAAATAAAAAGATTCATGAAGATGTATTAGATTTCTACCTCAAACAAAGGTGCTACAGCTATGGAAAAACTGTAAACAAGAGCATTTACCTTTTTTAAACTTTTTTTTTTACAGTTCTTAGAGATAACACAAGAGTCATCAAATTGGATTTTTTCCTCTTTCATGATAAAATGGGAACTTAACTCTCAAGTTTTTGCTGTTGTGCTTTTTATCCTTTGGTTCACAGAAGCAGTTTAGATCAGAATTTCAGAAGTCACCTTTAGTTTTCACTGACAATATTGCAAGCCCAGCTATTTGCAAGTGGACTTTTAGACCTTTTAGATCATAAAAAGTGTGTGTGGAAGGAAGAAGGCAGATTGGGGGGCATTGTAAATTAAATGGCTAGCCATTCATCCAGAATCATGGAGCGAGATTTTATTGTTATTTACACGAAGGTAAATTGATATTCATGGGTCACTCCAGTACTCCTCTGCTGTAAATCAGAACAGAAATTTATTCCTTAGGGGCAAACAGTTTTTTCATGTAAAATACAATAATGTACCTTTGCCCACTCCTCTGTCCACTGATTGCAAGAACAACATAAATATAATAACAACATAAGCCGAGAGAATATGACTTAATCAGACAACACTATGAGATTGCAGGAGAAAGTACCAGTATATGATCAAGTGTTTGAAACATCTTAACTTGGCCATCTGATAAAGGATGTGGATAAGACTGAAAAGTAAATGCAGAGAGATAAATACTGCTCTCCTTTACCCCAGTGGAAATCCAAGTGAACTCCATCACTTTCACTGGAGAGATCCTGATTTATCCTGATGTTAATGAGGTACATCTACATAGCATGATGCAGTGTCATGCACAGATATCTGACTTAGCTCAGTTTAAACTATGCTTTCCAGGTATTTATGCATGGCACTGCACTGTATATGTGGACATATCCTGAAAGTGTAACCAGCTGTCTCCCTCATGATTGTCATGTGTCTCCCTCTGTGTCTGTATTTGATCTATACAAGGTATAAATCTATTGAGGCACATTCTTTAGCTCAAGCTGCAGAGACTCATATATTTAACACTGGAAGTTCCTGGTGTTAGCCCATACAGCAGGCAAAACTGCAGTAGAATTTGGAATACATGGTGGTGGTCTCAAACACCTGTACGTATCTGAAACAAAGATCAAAGCACAAAATGCTTTGTCAAAGGCTAGTGGCATGGAAGCTGATCTGTGGAGTTCAACAGATAAGTCATTGCGCTTGTGGAACCGACGTTATTTGCTAACTCTTTCATTGGTTCACTGCATGGCCTTGAGTAAGCCACGTCCATCATTTCCCCCTGTGTATTAAAGTGGATAGTGATCCCTACCTATATTGTAAAAGCACTTTGAGATGTAAGAATTAAATAAATATTAATTTATATCCTATTACATGTGCACATATATATGCATATGTATACCTTATATATGTATAAATATATGTATTATATATATGATCTTATAAAGTCAAATCAAAAGTAAGTAGAAAAGTTGAAATTCAGCAAAATAAAAGTGTCAAAATTAAAATACTCATTGCAATCACTTTAGGTTTTCCCATGAAGCATTCTGTTTTTGACAACACTTCTGGATGGACTCCAGAGAATGGGTAGGAGCTAGAACGGTCTGCAGAGGATAAGGGGAACAAACTGAGAAGTACATGCAGTCTGGAAGAACTATGATGAGTCTGGCTACGAGTATGTCTGCACTATACACAACACTGGAGTGTAAAAATACCTGGAGTAGCTTCAAACAAACTAGCTCGTATCCTGGAAATAGTGTGGCTGCAGCAGCACATTGCTCCACACCAACTAATTATCCTGCCAAAAGCAGGGTGAATTAGGACAGATCTCAATGCTGCTGTGCCAGATAGGGTGCCTGTGCTAGCCTGGGTATCTTTACAATACACTCCACTCCACTCCTTTTTAAGACTATAGTTTAGAAAGATCCTAAAAAGGCAAATTATAATGCTGTGTACTTAGCCAGCACTTGGTTTGCTACCCTCAGGATAGAAAAGTATGATAAAGACAAAGTTAAATAATTTGTTATGCAAGATGCTAGTGATGAGAACTATGGGGGATAATGTGTTAGTAAAGCTGAGGTCCATTGGCAGAGCTGTGGGTCTCAGGGTGAAGAGCACCAGCCTGCATTATTCTTCCGTCCAACCAGTGTTGCCAGTCCTCAGTCCCATGAATTACCCACATTCCTCACTGTTTCTCATCTGAGCACCTGATACCTCCCGAATGTCTTGGTTTTGAATTTCTCTACCTCTGAGCTCTGGTTGAGCCTCCTGTATCCAGGGGAAACTAATAAAGAGATCTCAGTACATATCAACAATCTTGTTCAATTTTGTTCTTTACAGAAAGCTTCATTCTAACTTCGACTGACATTTAGGGCAGTGAATTCCTTTCAGAGAAACAGTCAGCATTTCTGCATTGAGCCAAGACAATGCTGCTCAGTGTCTTAGCCAGCGGGATGTGTTGAACAGCAGTCCAGCTTAACTCTCACAGAGACAGAATGCGTCATCTCTCGTGACACATACTTCCTCTAAAACCCACTCTACCTCAGAGTGTCCTTTCACAATTGCTTATGTGAACTCCACCAACACAGGATGGGAGCTGCCAAAAAAATCCACACTCTTCTCACTTTGGGACAGAAAAAGCATCTGCAAAGTATTTCCTTCATTCCAAACACTGCAAGGTCTGTGATTTTTCAATGACTGCTTTATTAGAGATGGGGAAGGTCTTCAATTCTTTTGGGAAAGTTGTCTTTGGAAAACTATTTCCATTAAGATGTTTGAGGAAGTGTTGAATACTTCACTGAGTAGGATCACATTCCCATAGTGTGTTCCAACTTCTGCAAAAGCACTTAGTACAAGCTGGTCTGGCACTAGCTCCAAGAATGAAATAGCACTACTGGCTAGCATGTGAAGTCTGTCTGATTCTGTATCATCCAAATAAAAATGTCACAGAAGAGACACGGGAAGATTGTAATCTCTTTGCTATGTACTTCTTTACCTTTTGCATATCGGATCAGTCTGGAAGCAGTTTGAAATGTAAAGGGCTTTCTTCCCCTTGGGCCTCAGCAAAATTCACATTGAGTGCTCTGTCTGTGCTATAGATTAGGTTAAATTCAGCCTTAAAGTATGTTGAATTCCTGTATTCCTCACATCAGAAGAGTAATGGACTTGACAACATAAAATTACAGCTTGTTACAATCCACATGCTATCAGCTATTTCCCCAAATACTGTGGACTGATTTTCAAGGGTGAACTCTAATTTGGGTCTCTGATCGATGCCACTTAGAGGTACCCAACCATTTTCATCAAAAAACTGAGGTAAAGAAAATAAGAAGACACTTGGGAGAATTTGAGTCTGTTTGGTTTGGTGTTTATCAAAATATTATGTTATCTGAACTGGAAAGGATAGGAAATAATGGCAGCTTTCAGGTCCTCTCATACCTCCATATACAGAGTGAACAGGAAAAGTAACAGAATAGCTCCCTGGGGTATGTCCAGACGAGCACGCGCATGCATTTCCCTGCGGACAAGTAGCAGTGGCACATAGTTGTGTTGCTGCTACTTGTCCCTGAGGAACATCCCTGCAGGCCCATGCTGGTGCACAGAAAATTGCCCCAGGGAGGGGACGCTGAGGTCAGCACCTGGGCTGACCCCAGCAGCCCTACCTGGGCCTGCAGCAGCAGCAATCCAGGCAAATGGAGCCTGTCTGGCACCCAGAGCATAACTCTGGCTGTCTAGGCTCCAGCTTCAGGCAGCGCAAGCTGGTGCTATGTGCACTGGTCTGCTTTTTTTTCCCCTTTTTTTTTAGATATTGGGATTTCCCGGTGTCTAATTTTGCTGCCACGCTGCAAATATGCAATGCAGCAAACAGATCCATTTGTCCTGTGTGCATTTTTCAGCACCTTTGAGGCATCACAAACCACACATTCCAGCTCCTGTGGATGTGGCCCTGGAATGTATCAGATGAGAAAGCTCTGCGAGCACGTGAGCAATTCCTAGTCACTGTGGGACCTCTTAGAGAGAGATCACAAACATACATATATCTGTTTAAAGACCTATACAACAGATGCTACATTTGTTATAAGCAGTCCATGATGCCAACAGTGTATTGGTGCTGACAATATTTTGTATTACCTTAGAATTTCATTTTTTTGTCAACTATCTTAAAAAAATACTAGGAGAAGCTTTGAAGGAAGTACACTAAAACTTGTGTGCTTATTTAGGATCATTATGTGATGTGTCCAGTTCTCTCCTAGTGTTCTCTTCCCCATCCCTCAATCCCTTGGAACTGATCAAAAATTAATGCTGTATCTTACAAAATTTTAAATTGCAGCAATACGTTAGCAACCAATAAAAGGTACCATTTACTTTACCACAGTGGATCCTACTTACCAGGTCCATTGTACTAGACAGACCAATTTGTACATTCTGAAATGGTTGTTCGTAATTTCCTTTCTAGGTGATGGATACCTTGTTATCAGAAGTGTGTACACAAAGTGCATTGTGTCCTAAAGTCACCTTTGACATTCAAATGTTCACACTTAACCTTCACTGTGGTAGCTAATGCGTCATAGAATATTCCCCCGAACGTACTCCTTGCATGTGGGCATGATACTGAAGTAATGTACACTTTACTGAAAAAGATTAATATGTATTTTAAAAAACTCAGGCAGAGCCATTTATCATTTAGACAATTATTTCTCCTGGATTTCTTTTGTTTTTTAAAACACATCATCTAAACCTGCCAATCATGAAGAGCCAAATTCACACCAGATATAATTATCTTGAAAGCACTGAATGAAATTTAACAGAGGTATAAAGAAACGTGTGTGACATTAGCTTGGCACTTCATACTCATTTTGGGCCAGATTCAGCTCTGTTTCATAGGAGAAAAATCGAGAGTAACTAGTGAAGTCCAAGTAATTTGGATTTCCACCATTGTACCTGAGAGCAGCTCTGGTCCCTTGACATACATATTTTGGTAGCTTGCACTTGATGAGTAATTTACATTGCTATTTATAACATCTCTAAAGTAGCCTGTGATGGCCAAATTCTGCTTTGATAGCAGCTCATGGAACTTACTAAAAATGAAAAGTTTTGCATTTGTGAACAGTTAGTTTGGTTCTCCGAACTCTACCTTACCCTTCACATAGACTCCATGTTCACAGAGGGTAATGTCTAAGCCTTCACATATTCCACTCTCAACATTAGTAATAGTCAGATTCCAGTGTGATGTAATTCATAATTATGACTATGCCCCTTCACCCCCTGCTCCTGCTTTGCCCATCCCATGGTCATTCTCTCATGGGAAGGCTGATGAGATAAATACCCATGTCCTTTTACATTGCCACTGGCTTTATTCTTGTGAAATTTCTCACACTCCTCTGGGATAGGGAGGGGAGAGCAGTGAATCAACAAATCTTATAGTATTGTTTCATAGAAGACCCCACCAAAGCACTGGGATGCCAGAAAACAGCCAGACTGTGAAACATTTGAATCAGCATCTGGTTCAGATTTGCCCAGCCTTTTCAGTCCAAGGCCAAATCTGCTTGTCTCCAGCTCCAAAGTGTTTAGTCCCCAGCTGTTGGTTTTGCCCGCCTCTAGCTTCCCCTCTATTACAGTGGAATCTACCCTGATAGGCAATGCAGTAGGAGGCAAGAGTGGCCACAAGATGAGACTCCACTTACTCATGCAAAGAAAAATGACAATAGCAGACCATGTATCATAGTATCATAGTGCTTAGAGTCAGAAGGGACCTAAACAGATCATCAGGTCTGACCCCCTGCCTAGTATATGTCCAGCCTCCTCTTGAAGACCCACAAGGTAGTAGAAAGTACCACCTCACTTGGGAGCCCATTCCAGAGCCTGGCAGCCCTAACTGTAAAGTAATGTCTCCTGATGTCCATCCTGAACCTTCTCTCTAACAATTTGTGGCTGTTATTCCTAGTAACCCCAGGGAACAGATCCTCCCTCAATTCTCTCTGGTCCCACCTGGTGAGTTTGTAAACAGCCACCAGATCCCCCCTCAGTCTTCTCTTGTGGAGGCTGAATAGGTTCAGGCCCTTTAGCCTCTCTTCATAGGGCCTGCCCTGCTGCCCCTGGACCATGCGAGTGGCCCTCCTTTGGACCACATCCCTCTTGAAGTGCGGTGCCCAGAACTGGATGCAGTACTCCAACTGGAGCCTGACCAATGCTGCATAGAGGGGAAGGATCACCTCCCTGGACCTGCTTGTGATGCATCTGTAGATGTGCGACAAGGTGCAGTTAGCCTTATTGACTGCTTCCTCGAATTGGCTGCTTATGTTCATCCTGGAGTCTACTATTACTCCAAGTCCCTTTCTGCCACTGTGTTGACAAGAAGGGTGTTCCCCAGCCTATAGGTGTGTTGCTGGTTCCTTCTCCCTAGATGCAGCACTTTGCACTTGTCTGTGTTGAATTCCATCTTATTCTCATCTGCCCACCTCTGTAACCTGTCTAGATCTAGCTGGATCCTGTCCCTCCCCTCCAGCGTGCCTACCTCGCTCCACAACTTGGTGTCATCAGTGAATCTGGACAGCGTGCTTTCCACACCCACATCCAGATCGCTGATAAAGATGTTGAACAGTACAGGCCCCAGGACCAAGCCCTAGGGGACTCCACTGCCTACATCTCTCCAGGTCAAAAATGACCCATCCACCACCTCTCTCTGGGTGTGACCATGTAGTCAGTGTGCCACCCATCAATGCTGCAGTCACCAAGGTTTTTTTTAAGAGAATGTGGTGGGAAACTGTGTCAAAGGCCTTCTTAAAGTCTAGGAGCACGACATCCACCCCAACACCCTCGTCCAGGGACTTTGTGACCTGATCATAAAAAGAAACCAGGTTAGTCAGGCAGGATCTGCCCTCAATGAACCTATGTTGGTTGCCCCTGAGCATTACCTCCCCCTCTGGCCCCTTGCAGATGTGCTCCTTGATAATTTTCTCAAAGGTCTTCCCAAGGACTGAGGTAAGATTGACTGGCCTATAATTGCCGGGGTCCTCCTTTCTCCCCTTCTTGTAAATGGGGACCACATTGGCCCTTTTCCAATCCTCTGGTACCTGGCCAGCACCCCACGAATGCTCATAGAGCCATGCCAGGGACCCTGCTATGACCCCCGCCGATTCCCTCAGCACCCTTGGATTAAGAGCATCTGGACCTACTGATTTAAACACGTCCAGCCCCTCCAAAAGTTTGCTAACTAGGTCATCCCTGACCCTAGCATGGTGATGCCTCCCCTGAGTCCGTCTGCAATTCTAGTGAGGGAGATGTCCTGGTCCCTGTTCACAAATATGGAGGCAAAGAATTTGTTAAAGAGGTCAGCTTTTTTGTTTGCCACAATCACCAGATTGCCAAGCCTATCCTGTAGGGGCCCCATGTTACCCGGTGCCTTCTTTTTACTTCCTATGTATTTGAAAAAGGACTTTTTATTATCCTTAATTCTGGTCGCTAGCCCTAGCTCCATCTCAGCCTTGGCCTTCCTAACAGCCTCCCTGCAGTCCCAAGCAACGGAGGTGTAATCTTCCTTGGTGATAGTCCCTTGCTTCCACTGTTTGTATGCCTCTTTTATTGCCCTCAGGCATCCCTGGATGCCTTTGCTGAGCCATGGGGGCTTCTTAGCACTTCTGCCCCCTTTGGTGCGCACCGGGACTGACTCCCTTTGAGCTCGGAGGATTGTCTCCTTGAGGAACAATCACCCATCTTGGACTCCCATCTCATTGAAGCTCTGAGACCCCAATGCCTCTCCTATTAACCTTCTTAGCTTACAAAAGTTGGCCCTTCTGAAGCCAAGGACCTCTGCCTTGCTGCTTGCTTTCACCACCCTGCGCTGGATAATAAATTCCAGCAGGCAATGATCACTGTCACCCAGGTGGTCAAGTACCCGCAGACCCCTCACCAGGTCATCGCCTGTGGCAAGGACCAAGTCCAGCAAGGCATTTCCCCTGGTGGGACTATGCACCTCTTTGGTTAGGTGTGGAGGTCCTGTATCCCAGCTAGGAACCTATGTGAGCGGTCAGACCTGGCTGACTGCTCCTCCCAGCAGATGTCTGAGTAGTTTAGGTCACCCATGACAACCACATCCCTTTACTTTACTGCCTCCATGAGCTCACCTGAGAATTTCAGGTCCAGCTCATCCCCCTGGTGAGGCGGTCTGTAGTAGACACTCACTATCAAGTCCCTTTCCCCAATCTTATGTGAGATAAGATATATTGTTTAGAGTGGGGATGAGTGTGCAAGGAATACAATATTAGTATCACAATAAAGTTTATAAGGATTTGATATGTAGTCCCTATGTACGTTCATGATCCATCCTATTTCTTTCTGTTTCATTGCCTTGTGTCCTTTATCCAAACTACTACATGTTTTAAGAGAAATACTATATTATTCTGTATGGGAGGAATTTTCCAATATGTTTATTGGTGGCCTAGCTCGCCCACTTTCAAGCTATAGTAAAACACTCATTGATGTCAATGGGAACCAATAAGCCAACAGTGAGTGATTCTGAAAGTTTATGCATTCCTATGCATCTAGGTCAGGGTCATCAAACTCACTGACCTGGTGGGCCAGATAAGTGGTGCAGGGCCAGACCAAATGAATGGTGCATGGTTGGCCCTGTGAGGCCAACAGACCTGGCCTCCCTCCTCCCCCCTGCATACCAGATCCAGCACATAAGGAGCTTGCTCCAGCTGCTCTGGGATTGCACTTCACACAACATCCATGCAGGGCTAGTCCAGGACACGTGCTACATAGAACACCCACTCTGGCTGGTCTGGGACACATGCTGCACATGACAACTGCCTCAGAGTGACCACATGCAGAGGAGAGAGGGTGCCACATTCAGTGTAGGTCCTAGAAGAGCCAGAGTGCATACCCTGTGGGGCAAGTGTCCCAGAAGAGCTGGGGCAGGTGCATGTGCATGATGTATCCTGGAGTAGCCAGGGAGGGGTGTGGGATAGGGGGTGGGAAGGGCAACCACATGCAGCATGGGTCCCAGTCTCGCTGAAACAGGCACTATGTGCATCATGCATGTCCTGGGCCCTGCATGCAGGATTGGTTCAACATGCATGCAGCACGTGGGGCAACTCCAGACCCAGAGGCAAGACTCGGGGGCTGGATGTTGGGGCTCCATGGGCTGAATCTGGTCCATGGGCTAGATCTCAACACTGCTGATTTAGATCATTATTTAACACTAAATGATTGAAGTAAAAACTGTGCCACTGAACATTCAAGAGTAGCAAAAAATCCCACACAACATTGTTAAATTAATATGCCAAAACACAGCTACACCTGTTTGAGCTCCATGTCTGAAATTAATGGCAGACTTGTCTATAATTAGCAGCTCTCTACATTGATTTGCTTACTTGATCTCACCATAAATAGCCTTTGGGTTCTGAAAGACTGATCCAAAGTCCACTGATAACAATCAGAATCATGTTACTATCTTTAATGGTCTTTGTATCAGGCTCTAAGTGCACTGGCATCATAGACTCATAGAAAAGTAAGCAGGAAAAGATCTGAGGAAGTCATCTAGTCTAACCCCCAATTCAAGGCAAGATCATTCCTATCAAAACCATCCTAGACATGTGAGCAACTGGGATCATATGAAAACAGTTTTCCTGAATTTTCAACATTTCTGAGTTTATGCATCAGGTAAGCAAATGTTCTTTGGATTAATCTGTAATTTTTTCTCCTGCATTGTTTGAAAACCCTAAGCAATGCAAAGCTTCCCCTGTATGTAATTATTTACAAGAAAAAACAATTAAATTCCAACCGAATTACATTATCAAAGGGACTACTCTTTGGTAATAGTAATTCCTTCCTTAAGAATTTCTCATATTTCTCAGCAGAGGCTCAACTTTATACGTAAGTGAACTCTTTCATATCTGATTATGGTTGTGGTGAACCGTGTTTTGGTTCTGAAAGCTCTTCTATCCATTTAAAAACATTTCAGTATTATATTTTGCTCAGTTCTTTCCAAAGTGTTAATAAACATTTTACTTATAAGTCAAAAACCATGCAGTGTATCTGCTCTATGCTGGTCTGAGCTATGACTAAAGGCCCTTAGATTTTCCAAATTAAGTTTATGCACCTCACTAAGCACCATCACTTCCATTGATTTTGATGTGAGCTGTACACGTATGGGGGGGGGGGGGGGAGGGGGGAAATCTGACCCTTAGAAAGCCTGTCCTCACCCTTACTTGAGAGATTGGCACTAGCTTCCATTGCGTGTTAGTATTTATTTTTTAACTTTCAGGCGTGTTCATCCTGATTTAAAGACAAAATATTGTTCTGGTAAATTCATGAAAAGTGAAATCATTCTATAGTTAATTTACCATGTAATTCTTTCAGTGTCTTATGTTATATATAAAAAATAAACTTACTTGTGGAAGACTATACTGTTAGATTGTACATATGTAATAGAAGCTCTCTCAAAAGCTGATTTCACACTGGGACTGATTTTAGGGCCTCCAGTAGACAATATCAAGCCAATAACATATCATAGACTCCTGCTTCTCTTTTTACATTAGACTAATTGGGAATAACTGAGCTCTTACAGTGGTGCAAATTCCCAAATATGGTCACACCTGAAGTTTTAGTTAAAAATTTGGAGACTTTCTGAAGCTCCATTGATCTTTTCTGAGATTTTCCTGAACCTGTTTGTGACTACCCCAGTTCTTGCAGACAATGCTCTTTCAGCTTCTCTTACTCCCTTTGACCCTCCAGTTCCTTCCCTCCAGGGATCAGACTCCTCAACATTACCTAACTTTCTCTGACTCTGCCTTGATCTACCAGTTTTAGTTCTCCACTATCCACCCTTATTCTTCTCCTATTTGGTTAAGTACAGACAATCAAAAAGCTTGAGACTGAATCAATTCAATCCTTACAAGTTAGTCTAAGCTGTGTATTGAACCAATAAGCAAATGAACAGACATTCACTTTTGATTCTAGAAATGCATCCACATGCCTGCAGTGGCCCAGGCCAGAAGCTGGGGGTGTACTAAAGCATGCTTCCTTGCTCTGCTAGAGTAGACAGCTTAGGCCAAGGCTAGCCTGCCCACTCTGCGGGGGTGGGAAGGGAGGCTGTAGGGGAGGTATAAAGCATCCTGGGATACTGGGGCACGGTGAGTTAACTTGAATCTGGAGGAGATCTGGGACAGTTCAATAAAATGATTTAACCTAAATCAGTTAAGTCTGAGGCTACATCCACCCAGATTTATCTTAAACTAGTTTTGGCCATTTTAAAGCAGTTTATGTGCCCTGAAGTTCTGTTGCGTTACAGATTTAAACCAGTTTCCAATCTCTTTATGCTGGTTTATGTGTAATTTCTGTCTCTAGCCTTCATGTTCAGTTTTCTCTACTGTTCCCCTGGCCTTCTGTACACATCATTTCACACAGCTTTTCCTCCCCAAGTATTCCATTGTCCAAAGACCTCCAAGAAAGTCTCAGGCTTTAGCATCCATAAGGATAATTTAGAAAGAAATAGAAATATCCCTTAGCTTCCAGCTTTTTCCTCCCAAAGGTTTTATTAATTTTGGTATTTATTATTATTGCCACATAGTGAGGAACATTAAATTATATAATCTGCCAATCAAAATACAATCAACACAAATCAAATTTGTAATATTAAAAATTTTGTAAATTAAACGTTAGAAAATATTTGTGAAAGTAATTTCCATTTGTTTTGGGCACTTAATATTTCTTACCATAAGAGAGCAGATCACAGTAGGACTCTCTGTTTTGCTGTCTCAGTCTCTCTTTGTTAAATAATATAAATATACTTTACAAACCTTTAGTATCTTTCAAAAGGAGATCTCAAAGCACTTTATATATATCATCTAGTTAATCTGAAAATAAGCCTTTCTAAGTAACAGAATCAGCCTTTTGCATATTGGATGAATGAATCACAGAGTGGTAAAGGCTCAAGGTTATCCAGTGAATCATTGATGAAGGCAGGGACCCAGCTCAGATTTCCAGAATCATGACTCTGTGCAGAAAGCCCAAAGACTGGAAATTATCTGTCAAAACAATATGGTGAACGTTTACCAAGAAAATCAACATCAGTTCTCAAACAATTTACTAACCACACACTAGGACTAGATTCATAACAAAAAATACCCTCAGCAAATAATTCAGCTGGCTCTACTTCAATATTAAATAGATTGTTTCAGATAGGCCTCCAAAACTTTAGATAATCAAATAATACAAATATAGGACTAGAAGGGACCTCAAGAAATCATCTACTCCAACTCTCTGCCTACAGCTAGATCATCCCTGTCTAAACCACCACGATGCATGTTTATCTAACCTGAACCAGAAAACTTTCAGTGAAAGAGATTCTACAACCTCTTTAGATAATCTGTCCTAATGCTTAACCACCCCATAGTTACAAATTACGTCCCAGTATCTAACCTAACTCTCCAGTTTTGCAATTTAAGCATATTTCTTGTTCTGCCCCCCAGGACACAGAGAAATATTGAATTGTATTTGAAATCTTCTACTCGGACATCTTCCACAAAAAATTTTTGTCATTAGACTGCCACAGCCATGTTTTTTTCAAATGTAAACTAAAGTTAATGGAGCCACCCCCATTTACAACAGTTGAAAATCTGTTTCCCAGTTCTTACTGGTTTTGGTCAATCTAAGCCACACCCTTTGCTTCAGAATCTCAGAACTGAAATTTCTGTCAAAAGTAAAGTATGTGGAGCTGTAACCCAATGGTTATTGGATATTAAGTGCCCCACTCTGTGCCCAAAGTAGACAGGAGATGAATCAGAGCGCCAAGTTCTCTTAGCTTGAGAACATAGCACACTAGCTCTGCTTTAGAGACTTTGGGAGTCCCTAACTAAATTACTGTGATAGGTGGCATCTATCACAGAAGCACCTGGAAGCATAGGACAAGGAAACAAGCAAACCAAACCTTTTCAAACAACAAAACAGACCCCAGTCTTGTCAATTTGTCCTTTTTTTCTTCAAGTTTGTTTAACTGACAGAGAGAGGTGCCATCTTGTATTAAAGATCCTGAGGAACAAAAATGTGGTATAGTCCATTTGTAAATTAAATCTGATACAAATAGAGTGATTTTATTATAACATGGACCATTGTGCTTGTTCTTGTTTACATTTCAGATGCATTTCAAGCAAAACCAGGGATGGCATCCTTCCTCTTTACTTGGCCCTAGTGAGGCCACAGCTAGAGTACTGTGTCCAGTTCTGGCCCCCCACTTCAGGAGGGACATGGATAAGCTTAAGAGAGTCCAGAGGAGAGCCACCCATATGATCAAAGGCCAAGAGAGCAAGCCTTTCGAGGAGAGGCTGAGGGACATGGAGAAGAGAAGGCTCAGGGGGAACTTGGTGGCTGCCTATAAGTATATAAGGGGATGTATTAGGATCTGGGAGAACAGTTGTTTACCAGGGCTTCCCAAGGGATAACTAGGTGTAACAGCCACAAACTTCTGGAAGGCCGATTTATACTAGATATAAGGAAAAACTTCTTTACAGTCCAAGTGTCCAGGGTCTGGAACAGACTCCCCCCAGAGGTGGTGCAAGCACCTACTTTGGACTCTTTCAAGAAGTGTTTGGATGATTATCTTGCTGAGATCATATGAACCCCTGCAACAGGATGTTTTATCTAAGCCTCATTCAACAAGGTTTAGTTAAAGCTCCCCTTGACCATTTTTAAACATGTGGGCGCTTAATACACATGACGCCACGGTGATGCTTCAGCATTCTAATTAGAATGTGGAGCAGACTCAATTAATCAAATCTTCTCTGATGTGTTCTAATTAGAACACCAATGAGCATGTGTACTGCAGTCATGGAGTTTAGCTCCATATTGTTGCAGGGGCTGAAGTGCCCTGCACCCTGTCTCCTATGCATGTGGCAGTGTTTCTGCTGCATTATAAAGTTTCCAAAGTTGGCCCTGAATGGTTTGTCTCTGCTTGTTAACATGGGCAGCAGCATGAGTATATTTGCATCACAAACCCTGTAGTCCAGCACAATCAACAACCTCCATTTAGCAAAGGACTAGGGTTGAGATAACCAGGGAGATACAGGTCAGCAGTGAAGTATGCAGCCAGAGCCTGGCAGAGGAATTAAGCTTTGATTCTGCTCCTGCTAAACTCAGGGCAAAACTCCTCCTGATTTCAGTGGAGCATTTAGTGCCTGCTTGCACTATTACTCTCCTGTTTTCACAACCAAAAGGTACTACTGTATCTAAAAACTAGCTGGAGGTCTTCAGTTCACCTATAAAAGGAGCGCTACAGGCTGCTTTGAAAAAGATCTCAGAGGGAACCTATCTTTTCCTCAAGCCTACAGATACTGCTAAGTGAATATTTCTATCTGAAATAAAAATGGATGTATATTTATACAAAAGTTGGTCCTGTCATTTTTCTCAACTCCTGTGGTTTGTAAGTTCCTATTTGAGGTGTATATCTACAGTGGTTGTATGATACAGACCAGTGGGGGCCAACCTGCAGCACAGGTGCTATACGCAGTCTTCTGGAGTAGCACATGGCAGATAGGTCTGGAAGCAGAAAGCAGAGTAGTAGATTGGGCAGGGAAAAGGCATTGGAGTGGCACCTAAGGAATATAATTTGTGGTATGCTTGCCAAAATGTTGGCCCGCAATAATTCAGACCATTCAAATCACATCACTGTGGAAATTCTTAAACCTACTTGTCACCTCACAACCAAGATCCCTTCTTTAAAATTTTATGCTCCATTACTCTTTTATGAACCATATGTCCCTGGTTTGCTTGGAGTTTGCTGGTTGGCTTGGTTTGCTTGGAGTTTGCATTCCCAAACCCTGGGAAGACACAGTAAGTATTTTTATATCAACCGGGTGTCTCACAGACAGTCTTCAGGAACTCATGCTCACTGTCTTGTTTTCAAAATTTGTAAATCACTGCTTTCTCAGATAAAACATATACTGATGCTTTCTACAAACAACGGCTGTCACTTTTCCAAAATCAGATTAAATACCATGTCGGAATTTCAATTATATCTTTTGTAAAAAAGCAAACAACCAACCCACTCAAAACAACAACAAATCTTCATTTTGGCTGCTTTAATATGGAGTTTTCTTTTTTAGGCTAGATTGTGATTTGGACTGCATGCAGTGTAAGGAACATTGCCCCAGTACATCTCTACAGGGTTTATTCAGACTTCTGAACCCAGTGCATATGAGTAAGAAGGAGTCCTCCCAAGTGACCAGGAATGAGTGGGGAGCAAGTAGAGCTTCTTCCCACTGCTTAAAAGTTAAACATATGCCTAAGAAGTTAGCTAAATTGAGGCTTCAGTTATAGTAAAAAACCCAGACCATGCAAAAGGATCTGTTTAGCTGCAGTAGGGGTGCTCAACATCTGGGTCACAGGTTAGATCCAGCCTTCAGTGCCCTGTCATCTGGGTTTCACAGGGTTTCTGAAGGGTCTGGAAATTTGGTAGCGGAGGAGCAGTGGCACTGCTCCCCTGCTGCTAAACCTCTGGACTTATTGAGAGCCCTGGGGGTGGCTACAGGGGGCCTAAGGCAAATTTTGGGGCAGCTATAGCCCCACCCCCAAGCCCCAACCTGGCTCAACCCAGGATAGCCCCCACACTGGGAAGAGGCTGGCACCCCCCCCTGCCCATGGGGGAGGCTGGGTGAACCCAGCTGAGCTGGGAGTAGGGTGGCACAAGCTCACCTCTCCTTCCTGCTTCCTGCCCCAGCCTCCCTCCACCACGGCTGTAGTGGAGTAGAGCCAGGCAGGGCAAGGGCAGATGTGGGCTGCTCACTGCAGGCTCCAGGCTCTCCACTCTGCTGCCTTTGCCCCGGGGCGCCCTGTGCTGACTGCACACCCTCTGCCTTCCTGACAGTTGAGAGATGCAGATTGCTGCCACCACAGCTGCCAGATAGGCAAGGGATGGGCAGCTAGCACAGGGTCCCTGGGGCAAAGGCAGCGGAGCAGAGAGCCCTGAGCCCACAGCAAGCAGCCAGCATCTACTGAGTACACAAATATGTTGGGGCACATGCCCCCCATGCCTTCCCTCAGGGGTGCATGCAGAGATGGGGTGTTACCCCCCCCCCCCAGCCCCTGGAAGAGTTGCCCAGGCTCCATCCCACTCCCCACCCCAGCCCCAGGTCCCATACTGCCCTGGCTGGGCAGCACCCTCAGACCTAGCCCCTAGCCCTGCCCCACTCCCTCACCATGGGGGCCTCAATCTGCCCCCCCCCCCCCGCACTTCCCTCCATACACTTACCTGCAGGGAGCTGCTCTCCACACTACCTGGTTGTGTTCCAGGCCATGTGCATGCATATGGCTGCACACAGGAGCACAACACCCCCTGCAGCTTGCTCCCAGCAGCCCCAAGCAGCCCCTTTCAGGCTACAATGCTACCTACCTGCAAGGAGAAACATGCTGTTTCCCACAGGAACCCAGGCACCTGAGGACCCCTCACTGGCAGTGGCCCCTGGCGTTAATCCGCCTATGTGTGCCAGGGGCAGGGGGCAGTGCCAGGCCTCTGGGACCCGATCCCAGTGTGTAGGGATGGGAGGGGGTGGTGTGAGGCTCCAGGGTCCGATCCTGCCTGCAGATGGGACTCATACCATTCATGTGGCTCATGAGGCCAAAAGATTGAGCACCACTGAACTAGAGATTTGTGCTCACCTGCGTACAGTTGCAGCACAGGGTCCTAAAACTGATATTATTTAAGACATGAGGATAAGTGGGTTCATCAAGACACAGTTAAGTCTGGTAGTTCCAATAAGAGTATTTACCATACTCCTTGCAGCTTCTTCTGCTGCTGCCGCCCCTCCCCCCCCCCACTTTTCATAAGCAAGATGTCAAAATGGTCACTAGCAGTTGTGAATCCTGCTACAGATGGAAAGTTTCCAGTTCATAAAGAGGCTCATGAGAAAAAAACAACATATACTATTAAAAGCTCAATGGAATAAGCTCTCATTTAAAAGCATTTATGCTTAATATTCCTAGAGGACTCAACCCTGTTATCTTATATTCAGATAAAATTCCTACTGAAGTCAACAGACGTTTTGCCTGAGGATCATGAGGCTGACGGATCCCTTCTCAGTAAACTGTATATCTAAGGTTAAAATGATTGTGGAAGGCAACAGAACCACTTTGTTGCACTCAATCAAAGCCTTAAAGGTGACAGCAATAGAAACCTATTCTGTTTGCACAGGGATTCACCAGTATTGACCTAGGCTGGACCACACAGAAGCTAAACTTCAGATCATTAGGCATTCATCAATAAAATTATATGGACTTGTGCATCCCTCTTGCTTTTCATTTGAAAATTACAAGTACACTCTAAAACACTGATTGGCCACGTCCTGAATTTGAGGTCCTCTGTTTCCCATGTGTTTATGAAGATAACACAAGCACCAAAACCAACAATGCATCTGTGATGGAGGGCCAAGAACCAAACAAAATCTATCATATTTAGTTTCAAATATGTCAGCAGCGTGTGCCCAAGCATGTAGCAATCCATTAACATGCTATGGTAACAAGACAGTAAATTATGTCCTCTGGCTTTTAAACAGTAAGTAAATAAATCAATTAAAATATTGAGAAACTTTTATTAAAGAAGCAGCTTAGCCAGATAGAGTTTAATTTTCCAGGGATCATGACAAATCTGATAAGTAAATTCCTAAAAGAATTTTTGGAGCATTTGTATAACACATGGCCCATCTTGTTTTTATGCTGAACAAAGGATACCCATGCTCCAGAAGATGCATCTTACTAAGCATGTTCTTTAGATAAAAAAAAAATTTAACTCACTTTGGTACCCAGCTTCAACAATGTGCATTATATATTAAATAACAGAGTCTGGAATATATATAGACATGGCAAAGGACAATAAAACGACCCGTAGTTTTTCAGCTTGCCAGTGGACACTGAACAATTTTGATGTCATCCAGTAATCACCCAGAGCATTACAAGGAAATATATCTCTTAGTAAATGCCATAGGCATGGGAATGTAGCCTGGATAATCTCCAGCATCCAGAAATAGCCTGGCAAGGAGCTCTGGAGAAACAATAAGAAGCAGGATGTGGAGAATAAGAAATTGACTGGGTTTTGAGAAGGGGTAAAAAGAAAGGTGGTTCAGCAAGAGACAGGGCTACATAAAAAGACTTAGAGCAGAAGTCTATGGCCTTCTGTGTGAGAACAAGCATTCAAATTACCTATCTCAAGTTAGGTTTAGCCACCTAAACCTGAATCGGGTTCTGCTGCATGCAGACATTCACACAGGGAGCCAGAGGTAAGTTGTGTGGGGAGGGGCTGATGGGATTGAAGAGGGTTGCTGGGTCTGTAGGAGGTCTGCCAGAGTGGTTAAAACAGCACAGCTCCAAGGCTGCAGCAAGTGGCTGGGCCTAAACTCATAGTACATTGAAAATCAATTATGCACCAACTTCGTAAAAACACAAATACGTACCTTCCATCTGAAAAACCATGAGGCCAACCACCAGTTCAACATTACATAGTCTGGGACCCCACTATCCCACTGTTTAAACCCAGTTTACATTGGAATCACCCTCAATCAAACGCTCGCATGCAAAGAACACATCATGAAGACAAAAGCAAAGGTGAGCACTTGGAAAAACATTTTATATAAACTCACCAACTCGAAATAGGGAGTTAGCCCCCCAACCATTCAAACCACTGCTCTGGCTTTCAGCTTCTCCTCTGCCGATTATGCATGCCCTACATGGGAGAGATCTGTACATGCTAGTCACCTTGACCCCATCCCATATGATAGATGCCAATGCATCACAGGATGTCTGAAGCCTACCAGCCTCAACAGTCTGTACCTGCTGGCTGGCAGTGCTCTGAAGAGTAGTGGCCAGAAGGATAGAATGATCAGGACAAAGTGAAGATGGGAGACCCCCTCTGTACAACCATCCCACAGCATGCAAACATCTGAAGTCACGCAGGTGCTTCCTCAACATCACCCAACCTCTCAATGCCACACCCAAGGAGACATGACTACAGATGTGGAACAAGAGGCTAAAGAAAATACCTGACAGTGAAAAAATGGACATTGAGAGGTTAGGTCCTTAACACCAGGGGCTGCGAACCACAGCAAAGGTGGCAATGTCTCAACTGCTGTTGCACCAGAGTTGGACACTCCAAGGAACTAATGAAAAAGTGGGGCTATACCATTTGTTCAATCACCTGTGACTGCGGCACAGAGCCTGAGACTATGGAACACCTGCTGCAGTGCCTGCTGATTGAGGGCATTTATACAGTGAAAGATCTCGCAAAGTACAAAAAAAATTCACACAAGCATGTGTAACAAAACGATCAAATGTGGTGTAGAGACATGAGGAGAAGAAGAGGAAGATCAGTTAAGATACTACTTCATTTTAGAAGATGCCAAAAAAAGATCTCTTGAATTGTGATTCTTACACAGTTTAATATAAACTACATTTCATAGATTTTTATTTGTTACTTACCTCCATCCACCTCCCTCCCACATATAGGCAACTAAAGATAATTGTGCTGATGTCCCAATGGTGGACATAAACCTAGGCTCAAGTTTTTAGACCTATTTAAGGTGCCTTGCCCCCACTGAAATAACAGATACCTATTATTCATATCTGTTTTTCAGCTTAGTGCAGAATAAAGAAGTAAATCATTTACATTTACTTATCTTCAGGCTTTCCTGCTTCCAGTAATAAATGCGAACACCCCTTCTGCTACAGGATATTTTCATTGCTGGAAATTGTGTACAACTGCATTGTGCTTCTCATTGTCCTGCAGTTTGCAATGTCTTCATTTGTTACTACTGACATTAAGTTTTTCTTTCCACAACTATGAACCAGGAATGCAGGGAGTAACAGAGATATTTGTCATAGAGATCTAATGGTCTGAATGTAAATCTGTCTCTTACTGGGCACATCTACACAAGATATTTACTGCACAGTTGACTAATTAGTTTTGCAGTAAAGGTCTTGCATCTACACATGTGCAGCTCTTAGGCTGCAGTAAACTAATTTACTACAAGTACTATCCTGATGTGATGTAAAAAAACTCCACGGCAGTGCATGTTTAGATGCTGCCTGGACTGGCTGGGGAATGAGGGTGATTCAGTGTGGAGGGCTACCTGCTGGCTAGCCCCCCACTGAAGCTCCCTCTTGCCCTAGCCAGCCCCTCCATGTGAAGCTGGGAGAGCAGCTCCAGGCTGGCAAGCTAATCCCTGGAGCCCCCTGCTATCCAAGACTGCTCTGACTGGGCTCTATGTGCTGCTCATGAATAAACACCGGAGCTGATTGCTCCAGAGTTAATTGCTTCCAGGCGCACAATCAAACAGCGTACCCAGGAGTAATAAAATCCAGGAAAATAAACTCCAGAGTTTATTCATATACACTAATTGCACATGCAAATGTGTCCACTTGATATGTAAATCTGGAAACAAGGGCAGCCAATATACTTTTAGTCATTTAAAGCCAGCTGTTAATCTTTTTATTTCTTTACTTTCTCTTTATGGACTATCAGTATCAACAGTAAAAATATGTTAAGTGTGTGGCTACCATGCTAAGGGCTAATATTTTTTTTGTTTCGTTCATTTTGGATAAAAATATGTTTTATTAAAAACTTTATAGAAAAGTTTAAGAAATATTTATACCTTGGCTAAAATTATATTTAAGGGAAGCAAAACAAATGCCTATAAATGCAGTGCCTACAGACATAAACACAAACACCAGGTCCAAGTACAGACAGTCAAAAAGCCCAAGGCTGAATCAATTCAGTCTTTGCAGGTTAGTCTAGGCTTCAGAGATTAAACTGAGAAACAAGTGGACACCCTTTCACTTTTGATTGAGGAAATGCACCCACATGCCTGCAGTGGTTCAGGCCAGAGGTGGGGGGGCTCTAGTTCACGGATTTCCAGCATGTAGCCAATGTAAACTGTGGATTCACTTCCTCTTGTTGCCCCTGAGGTCTCTGGGATTTGCAGTCCAGAAGCACAGAAGCAGGACTCTGCAGGGTTGCTCATCACTTCCTCATCCTGCTTCCAAGCGCCTCTGGAATTTGTAGTCCACAGTCACAGCCGTCAGCAACTTTCAGTAAGTTTAGCAGTGCAGGGCAGCTCTGTGCTCAGGGGAAGTGGGTTATCTGGGGAAGCGGGGTTTAACCCCCCTCCCTGGACCCAGGCCCCAGCTGGTGTTTGCCAGTGGCGGGGAGTGGGGGGGGGGGGAACCCTGTCTCCTCCTTACCTCCCAACCCTTCTCTGCTGGAGCAGATAGCACAGCTCAGACCTGGGCTGGAAAGCATGCTGGGATGCTGGGGGATTCTGATTTCACTTGAACACGAAAAGGGCCTGGGACAGAAGTTTCATAAACCAGTTTGACCCAAATCAGTTAAGTCTGATACTACATTTTCTGATTACTTAAACCAGTTTATGTGTAACTTCTATCCCTAGCCCAAGAAAAGTTGTGTAGTATGGGGTATTAAGACAGAATGGATGCAGAAAGATGAGGACAAGCAGGAAAGTGCAAAGGAAGGCAACAAAGATAAGAGAAAACATGATATATAATGAAAGTCCAAAGGGATTCAGATCACCTAGTCTAAAAAAGAGAAACTGAAGTGAAATATGGAAATCTTCCAGAAAAATGTTATACAAATAAGATGATCAAACATTCTCCATTTAGGAGAAACTGATCAACTTGACAGCGAAGGGGATTAAGACTGGTTATTTAAAAAAAAAATCACCACCCTTGAGAGTTGTGAAATACTCTATTAGAAAGCTGGTCATGGTCTTTTTCTTGGAGCTGTTTAGACAGAAATCTGTCGAGGAAAGTCCAGGCAGACTTGGTCCTGCCTCAGTGCAGCATTATTTGACCTTTTGGGGTTCTTTCCCATTCCGCAGTCTTGTGACTCTACGATTACTAGGAAAAAAGGGATAAAAAGAGAGGAGAGTATTAGGTTGATACATCAGGAAATACTTGTTAATAGTAAGGTCATTTAGATCATAGTGGAAATTAATCTCAAGGAAAAGGGCAGGATTATCATCATTTGAGTCATTTAAATGCAGGTTGGAAATGGCCTGGAGAACAGATTTCTGATGCAGCCTTTGGGTAGGATGGACCAGAAATAACCTAACAGGCTTTTCCGAACATTAATATCTATGGGCACTGACAGATTGGTTGGGGGGAACACTTTATCAGAAGAGGCATTGCATCAGTTTGACCTGACTCCCCAGCATCTGTATAGCTCACGTGCTTCAGAGGGTGCTTTTTGGTGCTTTTATCTAGTAGCTGGTTAAATTAGCTATTAGATAAAAGCACCAAAAATCCCTACTGAAGCATGCAAGCTAGACTGATGCTAGTCAAGCTGGGTCGAATTGATGGGATGCTTCTTCTGGGTATGTGCTGCACTCAGTGCGGGGGTGTACCAAACTGAAAGTAAAGTACTGTTTTGTTTTGGCATCTATAAGCAGCCTCTGAGTGTCAGGGGTTGGCAAAATATGGCCTGTGGGCTGCATCCAGCCTGCCAGGCACTTTCATCCAGCCTGCGACGCCCCCAACAAATTGTGCCCTGCCCAGCCCTTTTCCCACCCCCCCCAGGCTGGGAGCAAGGCACCCCTGTCAACACCCCCCAACATACCCTATTGTGCCTTGCTCCCACCATCTTGAGCAGAAGGGCCCTGCCCAGCCAGCAGCAGCTTCTGGGTGGTGCTCCTGCTGCAGGAGGGAACCTGCTTGGCTTCCTGGAAGTCAACTTGCTCAGCACATTAGGTAGGGAAGCAGTGGGGATGGTGGTGGGGGGTAGGGAGGGTAGAGATGCAGCAGGACGGAAGCACAGACAGCAGTATGGAGCCTGCACCCAAAGGGGCACTGGGAGTGAGGAGCTCAGCTGGGCAGGGTGTGGGTGTAAGGGTGCGGTTGTAGGGATCCCCCACACACTCCCCCCATGGTGTGGAGTCCCTGCTGCTGGCAGCAGCAACAGGTGAGGAAGCACTCATGCCCAGTACAGGTGCCCAGTGGGGCGTGATTCCCACTGGCACTGCATGCGGGGGTAGGGAATCCAGGCTTCCTGACTGCTTCTAGCACCGGAGCTCTGTGCCCCACACCTGAAGCTCTAGCACGTGCAGTGGTGGAAGCCCCACGCTGGCACCTGTTGCCTTCCCCACCCTCAGCTGCGCAGGTTCCTGCACTCCACTGGGAGTGGAGGGAGCCCTGACTCCAACTTCTCCATGTGGTCCAGTGCAGGGCTTCCCTGCTGCAAGTGTGAGAGCTGCAGGAGAGCAGTACACAGCCCTGGGGATAGAGGATATAAGGGGATCAACATATACCTACACCCCAACATACCCTATGCCCCCCTACACACTCTCTCACAGCCTCTGCACACACCCTCACACCCCATGATACACCCCCACCCCAGCCACCCCACCATACGCACACAATATAAAAGTGAGACTTTATTTTTTAATTATTATGTAATCCCATCTATATACACTACACAAATATAAGCCATGACAAATATTTTTGTAATAAAATTAAAATATATTATAGCAGGTGTTTATGATTTGTTTTTTTCTGGTTCTAAGAGGGCATCCCCCTCTCCAAAAGGAGTATTGGAGGGGAGGGATCAAGAGGAGAGACTTCCTGTGGCAAAGGTTAGGGGGCAGGACTTCTGGTCCCAATGGGCAACTGTTGAGGGGTGGGTCTACCTGTGATGAAGCCCCTGACAGGTCGCCAAAACTTGTTAAGCAGCCCTCCACCCAAAATAATTGCCCACCCCTGGTTTATGACCACACTACCACAGATTTGTCTTTCCTCTGTGGAGAAAGAAGACTTTAAAAAGATAAACCTGGTCAAGTCAGTAATTTGGGATACAGTTCTCAAATGGGCAGAGGGAGCTGTGTAATAGTTTGACACACAATCTTCAAATGCTAATATGTTTGCAGACATTTTCATTAAAATAACTCTTGATTTTCTGTATCCCAACCTATTCTCTATATAGAAAAGGAAAGTAGAAAAATAGATTCAATCTATTTTTCTCTGCTCCAGGCATCTCTAGCCATTTAGTGAGTCAATGAACCTTCAGAACAGGAGATACTATGAAAAATAAAATGCTAATTATCAACATGTGGGACACAAAATATGCCATATAGCTGAGGTTTGGATAATCAAGGAAATAGCTAAATTACAGGACATTTGAAAATGTAATGTTTTAATTACAGGAAGCTATTTCAAATGGTTGAAGTAATGATAATCAAGGCTACGTGTAACAGGATTGGGCCTGAGGGGTGGCCGTGACACCCCCTGATGGCCTCGCAACTCCTGCCCAGCTCTGGCTACTAGTTTTTCTCTCACCCTTTCTCTCTTCACCTACTACACCTTTGTTGGAACTATTTGGTTGTGAAAAAGGAAGCTGCCCTGTAGTCCCAGAGTGAGCCTTTGTCTGTTATCAGTCAGTGGGTCCCTTCTGGACCCAGCTTTATGCCAGCTTCTGCCCCTCAGACGCTAAGTAGGGCCCTTCCAATCTGTCCATACTCTAGCTCACTAATTGCCTTAAGGGCTGATGTTGTGGATTTCTTCAGGCTCTACAGCCATGCCCCTGCCTTGCAGATGTTACTAGTTAATCACTCCAATGTCAGGCCACTTCAGGCCTCCAAGCCCACCTCAGCCTTCCCAGCTTCTGCCCCTTTTTTCTACCTGGGTCCATAGCTCAAGGTCCACTGTTGTGGACCTCAGCTCCTGGGACCCAGCCCCTGTCTTGTCCCTCTTAGTCTCTGGGCTCCTGGCTCTAATTTTCATCCCTCTCAGTCTATGGGCCCCCTGGTCCCTGATTTTTGCCCCTTTTGGGCTCTGTTCCTAACCTTCCTTGTGCCAGGCTGCCTCTATTGCCTTTCTGGCCACAGGCTTTAACCCTGCTGGCTATAACCCTGGGCTCAAAACTGCAGGACTCAAAACTGTACTTGCTCCTTGGGCACCCCTGTGACTTAAACTGTAGTGCACACCTCAGGTGCCCTGCTGTGGCCTTCTCATTGCCCCTTATACCCACTCTTAGTCCACAAGTCTAACACTTAAACAAAAATACAAGCCCACTGGCTACAACTAAAACTATCCTCATACTGGGTCATACTTTCCTGCAAGCCATAAATCTTTACTTGCAGGTCCCAGGAAAGCTCAGATGCCAGCCATTGCTTCTCCTGCTGATATTTTGCTCCAGATCTCTTCTTCCTACTGTCTCCAGTGCCAGACTGACTGCCTGGTCCCAGGCACTGATTTTGTGTCTCCTAAGCCCTGCCCCTTCCTGACAGGTGACTCTCCAGCCACAAATTGGGGTTTCATCAGGGGTTCATAGATTCATAGATGTAGGGTTGGAAGGGACCTGAGCAGATCATCAAGTCCGACCCCCTGCCCTGGGCAGGAATGAATACTGGGTTCATGTGACCCCTGGTAAGATTAAGCTCATATGACCCCAGCTAGGTAGTTATCAAGCCTCTTTTTAAAGACCCCTAAGGTAGAAGCCAGTACAACTTCCCTTGGAAGTTGGTTCCAAATCCTGGCTGCCCTGACTGTGAAGTAGCACCTCCTGATGTCTAGCCTAAACCTACTTTCAATCAACTTGTGGCCGTTATTCCTTGTTACTCTGGGAGGTGCTGGGGGGGAACACAGTCTCACCCATTCTCCTTTGGTCCCCCCGGTAAGTTTATTGATGGCCACTAGATCCCCTCTCAGCCTTCTCTTGTGAAGGCTGAACAGGTTCAGGTCCCATAGCCTCTCGTCATAGGGCCTGCCCTGCTGCCCCCTGATCATGCGAGTGGCCCTTCTCTGGACCCTCTCAATGCTGGCCACATCCCTCCTGAAGTGCAGCACCCAGAACTGGATGCAGTACTCCAACTGTGGCCTGACCAGTGTTGCATAGAGGTGGAGGATCACCTCCTTGGACCTGCTCATGATGCATCTGTGGATACATGACAAGGTGCCGTTAGCCTTACTGACCTCACATTGGTGGCCCATGTTCATTTTAGAATCAATAATGACTCCACGATCTCTTTCTGCCACTGTGCTTTCGAGGAGGGAGTTCCCCAGCCTGTAGGTATGCTGCTGGTTCTTTCTGCCCAAGTGTACTTGTCAGTATTGAATCCCATCCTATTCACATTCGCCCACCCCTGTAACCTGTCCAAGTCCAGTTGTATCCTGCCTCTCCCTTCTAGCATGCTCACCTCACCCCAAATCTTGGTGCTGTCAGTGAATTTAAACAGGGTGCTTTTCACCCCCTCATCCGAGTCTGAACTGCCTAAATGTCTGCCTTGAACAGCTCATTGCTCTGCAACTCTTTTCTGGGAGAGCTACTCACCCAGGGTTAGCCTCTATCTGGGTGGCTACAAGTCTGCCTGTTTGCCGGCAGCTAGCTCACTAGCAGTTAGCCTGGTCCCTAGCTGTCAGTCCTCCCAGAGTCAGTTTAGCCTGCTGCAGCTTCCTTTTAAAGTAAAAGGAACCCTCTGTCTCCCTGTTACATTGTGCAACAGAAGAGAATATTAATTAATAGGACTCATTCAAAGACAAATAGTAATCTATTTACTTTTAACAACTTATTGGTCTTTCTAATTATTGATAATAATAATAATAATACAGTCCATGAATTTGATATATTAGCTTATAAAAAGAATATCCTGATATATTACTAGCCAGTTTCATCTGCACTCCTAACAGTTTGTAGTTTAAGATGGTTTCTCTTATGTGGTACCTTGATCCTACTGTAAAATACTATGCAATTTACTAGACATCCTGTGAATAAACCAGAAAGTGGATAGCTCTGACCTACAGTGAGAAGCTTTTCAAGAAATGTACAACAGATGAATAACTACAGCACTAATTAATGGAAAACAAGTCATTGAGCACATAGACATACTGAATATGCAGAAAATATTGGACTCTGAAGGAATTTGGAAAGTATTTCTAATTGTAAATACTTTTCCCTTCTTCCCACAAAGTACTTGCTATATACCTACAAAATGTCTGATGCTGCACTGATTCCTTAAAATTCAGGCAAAACTGCCAACACTAACAGTGGGAGTTTTGCTTAAGCAAGAATTTCAGGATGAGACCCTAAGGTTGTGCTCTTTGCTGGTGTGGCCTTTTCTTAGATATGGGATAAGATGCAGCTGGCCTGATGAATGATGATCTGGCTTTTTGGAAGCAATGCATTTGCTCTGGGAGGAGGTGGTGTTACTAACCACATTCACTGACGCCAACACATTTTATGCAGCAGTGACCATTTACTACTTCATTGTTCTCCTCCCATTTATGGTCTGATTGTTAGACAAGGTGACCGGCTCTTGAGAAATACTGATCTGACAGGCCTAAATTCCTACTTACTTCAGTTGATGTTGAGGTACCCAGCAGAATTGACATGTTATTGTAATAGAATTAAATATTCCTGCAAAGGCAGTGCTTGGGAAAGGTTCTGGATGGATGGTTTGGATAGGGACACCTTCTATTTATTCACAGACTAATACTTAAATTAGGGATATGTTTAAGTGCCTTGCAAGATTAAAACCCAGTTGTTCAATAAGTGTGGGATGGTGAACAAGTTAATGAACTAATGAAGAAAGCCAGCTAAAAGGTGCATTGGAGATGAAGATAAAAGTACATACACCATTTATAATACTTTTGGCAGATGCATTGCCCTTTTTAGAAACATTGTTAGGAGTACAGCATAATTTCTGAAGAGCAAATGTGTTCAAGTTTTAATCACCCCAAAAGGACCCTTCAGTGGAAGCCTTCATTGGATAAGGTACTATTCAGTGTGAATGAAGGCCACTGAATTTGAAATTATGTTATCACCAAGGAGGAGTTGTTTAAGTAGAGAATGTGAAGGTAGAAGGCAACGTGGGTGACAGTGAAAACAAACTGATAGCGTTCAAGGGGGAAACAGATGTCACCTTTCAGCACCTTTGTGCCACCATAATTTTTTTTTTGTGGCAGCACAAATTAAAAGCAAATAGATGTCCATACCATGTACGATATTACAATGTGGTCAGGACAAAAGGTGGTAATATTTTGTGCTGCTTTATTGTGGCAGATATCTATTGGCTTTATGGCAGAAGGTGGGCAGACACTCTGGGGGCCAATGATCTGAGGACTTAAGGGGCCCAATCCTGTGCATCCTGGGAATTCTAGAGCAGGATCTGGCCCCTCAAACCCTGTGAGCATCCGTCCAGCTTTCCCCACTTCCTGAGACACCCCTGGGATCTCAGGGTACCCTCAGTAAGTGGGGAAAGTCAGGGTTTTCCTGCTTGCTAAGACATGTTCCCAGGATCTCCAGGTTACACCTTGGTAAGCAGAGAAAGTCAGGGTTTCCCTGCTTACTGAGATGCATGCCTGATATCTCTGGGACATGCCTTATTAAGCCGGGAAACCCTGTTTTTCTATGCTTACCAAGGTGCATCCTACAGAACCTGAAGAGCCATCTCGGAAAGTGAGAAAAGATAGGCAGGTGGTCCCAGGGCTTGAGGGGTCCCATCCTGCATGGGAATTTTCAGGGTGCACAGGACTGGGCTCCTCAAAGTTGGGAGACCATGTCACGCATTGTCTCACAACATGAAAGAACATAAGGATGGACAATGTGTTTTTTGCTCAATTAAATGGTTCAACTCCACCAGGATACATCTACCCTAAGGGGAGGAAGGAAGGAAAGCAGCAGAATAAACACACAGGACTTCAGAAAAGCAGACTAACAAACTCAGGGAACTGGTGGGCAAGATCCTTTGAGAGGCAGTTGTGAGGTGTAATAGAGTCCAGGAGAGCTGTTGTACTTTAATAAGGCTCTCTTAAGGGATCAGGAATCAACTGCCCTGATGAGATAGCAAAATGGGAACTGCAACAGGAGGCCAGCCGGGTTAGACAGAAATCTCTTCAATGAGTTGAAACTCTGAAGGAAACCTACAAAAAGTGGAAACTGAGTCAATATTAAGGAAGAGTGTAAAAGAATCACACAGGTATTCAGTAGGGGTGTGCAAAGCTTTGGTCACTGATTTGATTCACAGAAGATTCGGCCTGATTCGGAGGCCAAATCACTGAATCCAAATTGAATCGGGAGACCAAAAAACCCCTCCAATTTAGAGCCTCCGAATTGATTTGGAAAAGATTTGGAAAAAGATTCAGAGATTCAGCAATTTGGAAAGCAGTCTTGCAGGGAACCAGAAACTAAGAAGAAGGAGAGGGAGCAGGGAGGCAAAGACTGACATCCATAGCTGGCCAGTGATTGTGATCTTTCCCTGAGTCCCCTTCTGATCACAGTGCTCTGGGGGAGGGACATAGAAACAGCACATAAGCCTCTGTCTGCAGCCTTTCTGCCCCTTTTGTGAGCTGTTTCTGCCTGAAAGGAAGGCTCCCTGTTCCAGGCTACTATCCCTGCTGTTTTCATCCTGCTGTGCCTTAACACACACACAGTTACACGTCATGAGTTTTGCTTGTCAGCACCTTGAGGTGCAGTTTCCCAGAAACCCCTGCACATATCTCCTTGAAACTTGGCAGGCCTCATGCCCTCAGAAGGGGCTACCATCCCTGATGTTTTCATCCAAATATGCCAAAAAATGACAAAATTATAGGTATTTTGGTGATTCCCCATTATAGTCTATGGCCAAATCACTGAATCTTTCCGAATCAACGCCGAATCTTCTGAAGCTGATTCGGCCAAATCAATTCAGAACAGTGATCCAAATCTCTGAATTGAATTGCTGTTCTCTGACTCAGCCAAATCTGAATCGAATACTTCCCTATTCGCACAGGCCTTGTATTCAGGGAAAAAATTAGTAAGGCCAAAGCTGAATGATATGACTCATGAGGTCCCTTCCAGCCCTACTTTCCTATGATACAGAGTGTTATTAAAGAATAATGTTGACCCTGCACTTGATCTGACAAAAGTTTAACACTGATTTACCAATTATAATGGTTTTACTCTTAGTTTATACAAGCATACATGAGATGAGAACTGAGACTACTATATTTAGAATATAAACACTTTTATAAGTATCTAATACTGTTGTAGTATCATAGAAAATGAGGGTTGGATGGGACCTCAGGAGCTCATCTAGTCCAAACCCCTGCTCCAAGCAGAACCAGGGCCAACTATATCATCCCAGCCAAGGTTTTGTCCAGCTGGGTTTTAAAAACCTCCTGTCATGACAACAGCTAAATGGAAGCTGTAAATGAGGTAGCACTTGGAACCAAGGAAAAAAAAATCCCCCTACTCATGATTAAAAATCCTGTGTATACACTTGCAATTTGTTCTGGCTGAAAGGCAGAAAAGCCAGGAGTTATGATGAAAACAACATAAGATAAAATATTGAGGGCTTGAGGAATGTAATGGCTATGTGCAGAAGTGAATTTCACCCATGTTAAGGAGGGCTGGGAACCTAGGGCCTCACTCTGTGGATCTCCAACCTATAAAAGCCCATGAGACCTTCCAATATTGCCCATGGCAATCTTAAAAAGTTAAAGCTGAGCTTGTCATGGAGAGAAAAGTATGGCTGTACCTGAAGTGAGTTATGTGTTCAGTATTCTTGCTTGGATCTAGTAAAAGTTGGGTAGCTGTGTTAAAAAGCACTCTCAAGTAACTTGGTGAAGAATAATGTTGTTAAAGCTGTTTGCATGAAAGAATTTTCATAGAATTGGGAAATATCTATCCATGAGAATATGTTTTATATGACTGACTGAAAGGATTCATGGGAATTTATTTAAACTCATAAGCTCCTCTTAAGATGTAAATACGCATATTTTTTATTCAAGTTGAGTATAAAAAAATACGGCTCTATAGGGTAGAAGGAGTTAATCAAGATACGGTGCTTTCTATTCACAGAATTAGAAGCAGGGACACAGCAGTGGATAAAGTTATTTCCTTTAATTAGTGGTTAACTTACCTGTTAATTTTGTGATGCTAAAGCTAGACAAGTTTCTCAGTTCAAAATAGTCCTTTACGGTACTCCTTCCTTACAGGCACATTTTTGACATACCTTAGGTGACCTAAACTACAAGAGCAAGGGTAAACACTCCACAGTTGCAGTTCCAGGAGGGGGTGTGTTCAACACTGTATGACAGCAGCTGTACTTTACCCCACCCACCTCATATATCACATGGAACTGGAGGAGTTGATGGGCTGGGTGGGTGAGCAAGAGGCAGGGAGAGAAAGAGGAAGTAGATCAGTTCCATATAAGGCAAGAATGTTTGGTCTTTTCTATTTCTTAGATGCAAATTAAACCTTTACTTTTTTATTTATTTTTCGTGAAGCATAGCATTAAGAATCTATGGTGCAAACTAAGATCCTGACTCTGAGGTAGCTTGCCCGGAGGCAGAGACCAAGATTTAAAATGCAGCGATACAGCTGCATATTGACTTTGTCTTTATTAGCAGCTGCTAGCAGGCTGACCTGTAAGCCTCCTCAGGCACAGAAGTCTTCCTTGATGAAGTAGTCAGCTTCCATGTAACTGGTATACTAAGGATATTCTTTGAGGGATCTGAAGAACAACAAGATGATCCTCAAAAGACAGCCTTCTTGAAGTTAACTAGGATTTCCACCTGATAACAGTGAACTGGCACCCATCAGAAATCCACAGGAAAGCACTAGCCCATGTGTTTTGTTAAACCTCTCTGTCAAATATAAGAGGAAGGATTAGACATGGGGAAATAAAGGGAAATACAGATTTTTGTTACACATTTTCAGACAAAAAAGAACTTTTAGTAGCACTCTTAGCATGGGAGGACCAGTAGAAATCAAAGGCCAACGTTCAGTACGTGAATATTATGCAGTCAGCTAAGTGGGGCCTTATTAAGAAATTAAGGCACTCATCCAAATCATCCTCCTCTCACAATTCCTTTCTGCCTTCAAGCAACTGAGTGACACTCACGGGAAACATAAATTGCCAGAGACTGCAAACAGCGGATGTGCCTGCACACTGAAATGTTAGCTTTTCTAGGTTGTAAAAACTGTTATTGCTCTTTTATGGAATGATAGTATTCAAGACCCCCTGAGTCCAAGAATGAATAGCCTCATAAAATGAAATAATGAAAATTTAGCACAGAAGGAACATGTCTAGTCGTTAAAACTATGGATCTTTTCTCACAGAAGTGTAAGAAACCAACAAATCTCTGAACACCCTTCAAGACTTACTATACAGAGAAGAGATGCCATCCACATAGTGTCCAGTACTAATGACTGGTACTTTTGGACAATATATCATCTGATTACCTATACACATAAGCCACATTCATAAATCTTCTCAGTCTAAAGGCCATAAATTGGTGTGTCTTGTTTGGGCCAGAATAGCACGGTATGAGTAATTTGCACCTGGATGAGGCAAAAGTTATTAACTCTGCAGGGCACGGTTAATGTTCAAGTACACAGAGGGTTGTCATTTACACCTAAGAAAAATATATGGCTAGCACAGGAGAGGGTATCAGACGAAAGAGGTGCAAAGCAATCATGAGTAAAACTCACGTTACTTTACTTTCTGGCTGAGTCATAAGGGCTTTTCAGTCACTGAAGTTTATTCTGAGGACTGTCATATTGAATGAAATAGTTTGAATGTTTGTAAAGGTTGCCCATTAGCCAGTTTCAGGAAGAAGATAAGATTTATCTCCTTATCTAGTTCATTGTTTTGGGGACTACATGCAAAAGGTCCTGACTTTGCTTAAAGTCTTAATTTAAATTTCATCTTTTAGAAATCTTTTACAAAGAGAGCAAATATCCTGAATTCCAAGAGATCAAACCCTGAGGCCTTTTGACCAGGTTGGTAAGAAAAGGGCATTTGCAGTGATATGGAAGTTTCCCAAAGGTAATTTAAAATGCTCAACAAAGGTAAAAGAATCTGTTGAGTAAGATCCGAGCCCAAATTTGGGAGCAGTGACATATATTGAGTAGGAGGAGCCCTCTGATGGCAACTCGCTCAATAAAAACAGTAACTTGCTGTCCCAATTTGGAGGTGACTATACTTGTAGAACAACGAAGGAAAAATCGCAAGTATAGCCCGGTTCAGACTGATCACCTGAAACCACCCTCTCCGTGAACACGAATCTCTTAGTTCACGCTGAAGCCGCGGAGCACCTGAAAAGGACTGAAGGAAGGGGACTTAGTCCTATCACTGCCAGCCTATTGAATTGTATTGCTGAGCCCATTTCATTGAACCGTACTACTGAGGCCAACCCATTGAATCGTACTACTGAGGAATGAAACCATATTTTGGTATTTGGCTTCTTGGAATTCTAGGATTGTAAGTATATTATGAAAATAATAGTATTGATTCAAATTTAACTTTTAGTTGTAATTGTAGTTGTTTTGTAACACTAATTCTTATAGTATTGTTTGGGAAGGAAGTGCATTCAGAGCATTGTTTCTGATATATGTAATTATTGTGTTTTTAATGTTTGTGGTGTTTCTTAAAGCTAAGCAGTGTTATATACGTAGCAAAGAGTTTTAAAATAAAATTGTGTTGTATAAATTAAGTGTGTAATCATTGTGAAATCGTGCAATCAGTTAACTACTCCCCCAGCCAGTGCATCAAAACGAATCAGTAAATTGTGTGGGATTTTCTCTATTCCATAACCCACTAGAGACAAGGACTATATAGAGAACGGTTGTAGTATCAACAACAAAGCAAGAAAGAACAAAAGAAACATAAATCTCTTGGAGGTGGAAAACTACAATATAAAAAAGCCATGTGGAGAAAGAATTTGAAAAATGGGGTTAGCAGTTGCTTAGTAAATTGGACAAGTGGGAAAGATGTTGCTTGTAAATCCATAGGTAAGGTGCCAGCTAGCTTTAAAGGTGCTATTTCTGTACATGACACTGATTCACCATCTCATCCTAAAACATTAGATAATGTCATTTAGCATTTAGAAAATATGAACAAACGATAATAGGAAAAGCTGCCAAAATGGTACTTGGAGGAAGGTCCTCCAATAAAGTTCAATCCTGCAAGTTGCTAATAACCAACAGTTCCTATTTTGTTTAGTGGAAGTTGTAGATCCTAAGCTTTTCATAGAAGCAGGTCCATAAGAAATTTTCTACATCCTGTGAGAATATATTTCCAGGGTGACAATTATGTTTCCTATATTCTGTTGTGTCTTGTACAGTGTATGTCCAACATTTCTAAAGAATGCTCCAATTCCTCTGCTTTCTGGTCTGTGAACATTTCCATGTCTAATGTTTATTCAAATGTTTCATGAGATGTTGAAGAATGAATTCTTTCCTCCCACTTCTGCTTCTAATGACTTTGTGCATGGTTGCCACTTGAGATGCTGTTCTCCTTGCGTAAGAATAATTTATTTGTTTTAAGAATTATGCATAACGTGCCATAGATCTACTACTGAAAGAAAAGCCAACATTATCAGCATTGCTCAATACTTTTCCACAGTGTTTGTTTCCTTAAGAAAGAAGTTAGGGATTTTTTAAAGGGAACTCAACTAGAGTTTCTTCCATTAAACATCTGACATTCCAAGAAGTGCCTGTTATTGATGCATATGAAAGTTTCCTGTCCCAATAGCACCTACCCAGTTTGTGGAGGGTAGCAAATGTATTTCATGAACCCTGTTTAGTGCTTAAAGGGTGAAACTTCCTTCTGTGCAGTGGGCAAATACAAGGCATATACACAGCTTCACCATTCACCTGCTTTGTTTTAGTTTCCATTTGAACACTGTGAATACATCAAGGTGATATATAAAGACAGGGAAAACTATTGCATTTGTCCCTTTAATTGAGGGTGGGTATATTATTTTTTTGGTATAAAATTTCACAATCTGGGGCTACTTTTGGGTACTTGGATCCTGCTGGATGGTCACATAACCACAAAGACCCAGATGGGATTTTTATCTATGTCCAGCTGGGAGGCTGACCATTTCACATGACCCATGCCTTGTCACTTAGAGATTAGATTACTATAGTGTGCTGTATGTGGCCTTCCTGCTAAATCAACTCAGAAAGTATGGGGGTTTTTTTTAATGAAGGAACTCTTCTGTGGCCATAGACCTGCTCAAGACTCTCTGAACCAGGGTATGTCACCATAAAAAAAAAATCTTTATGCTTCCTTTATGCAAAAGACTGCAAATCAGCAAACAGCCCCATATGCTGACTTGGGGAAATTCTGTTCTAAAGCAGAGGCTGACACACTGCTTCTTGAGTCTCCAGATGTGGCCCCACAGTTTGAATCTAAACTTCACTGTTAATTCAGTGAAATTCAAATGTGTTAATCTTTACTGTACTCCTTTATTAAAGCTTTATTTTATAGACTGACCACAGCTGCTTCAAATAAATGCATTTCCCAAGGCTGATATGAGCTGATGACTCTAGCAGATTTTTGTTGCTAATGTAAAAATCTTATCCTGCTTTCTCCCTTTCCTAGTAGTCCATTATGTTTAAAAATAACAGTGGCTTACATCTAGCAAAAGGATTTCTCTAGCTCTACCACTGATGGGACTTGTTCATAATAGGAAATTCCTTTTAAGGACTCAGTTTCAGTCATGTCCCTAGTGCTTGGCTCTCAGAGTAATGATTTTCCATCCCTCTGATAAGGTTTCTTGACCACTGGAAACCCAGGGTCTATGAAATGTAACCAGTTGAACTTTTTTTCTTAGAATATTTTTTCATCCAAAAATCAAAAGATTTTAGAAGACTTTTCAATCAAAATGATTTTTGTTTTGGTTCTAATAAAAAAGTTTAGTCTTTGGTTATTGAAAACTAAGGGTTTTTTATGACTTTTTTTGTTCTCCAGTCAGAAAGACCAAAATATTTATGTAGCTATTTTAAGGGAAAACATATTTTTCAAGATTCCCAGCAATAAATAATTGCCATGTTAACCAGCACTTTTGTTTTTTAATATCCAATATGGATGCAATCTGTGGTATATGGTTAATCCATTCTTAGAAATAGTCAGAATGGAAAAGAAGTATTAGTAAAGCAGACACTTAAATATAGAAGTCTTAACTGTTTCCACATCCAATTAAACAAGGCATTGTTAAAATTAACTTTGTCTTCACTTCCAAATTCATTCCTCCCAGATACTCATTGCATCCATATAGGATGGAGTTTGACTGTTCTCAGCGGTGGCAGATGACAAAACAAGGAGCAATGGTCTCAGGTTGAAGCAAGGGAAGTTTAGATTAGATATTAGGAAAGTCTTTCCCACTTGGACGGTAGTAAACCATTAGAACAGATTACCCAGGAAGGCTGTGGAAGGTTTGGAGGTTTTTAACACCACCCTGCTAGATAAAGCCTTGGCTGGGATGATATAGTTGGGGATGGTCCTGCTTTGAGCAGGCAGTTGGACTACATGACCTCCTGAAGTCCCTTCCAACCCTAATTTTCTATCATTATATAAGCCTTATGATTGTAGAAGGGACAATGGGGAACAGCTTAGACATGTTTTATTTAACATACCTTTAAAAAGATAATACTTTTCACCCTGGCTAAGTTAAAATAGATTATACTTCTTTATAAAGTGAGATTGTTCAAAGTGCCTAGGTGCCTCAAATTGATTTCAATACGTATCAGGCTTCAAAGTGCTTTTGAAAATACTAGTAGGTGTTTATCTTAGAATTAGGTATTTAAATAGAAACTTGGGGTTCCTAACAAATCTCCAAAGTGCATATTCAAAAATAGACGTACGCATCTAAATCCAAAATTGCAGTTCTCAAACTGTTCCCCCTCCCCAGGTACTACCTAGCCCTGTGTAGTAAGGTCCTGAGTACCTCCCGTTTCAACATTTAAGTCGTCCAGGCTGCTGATGCTATAGTTTTGTGGAGGCCTACAAGTGCCTTCCTCCTGATAGGGTTGAGCAGACTGATTTATAAGTCACCAAAGCCCCATCAATAAATAAAGTCCGTCTCCCCCAGGGGCTGGATCCTGTCAATGTTTTCAAAGCCGGTAAGCTAGATTAAGTTGTGCACAGAGCAGAACTCCCAGCTCAAAGCAGGACAGTGGCACTCCAACCCTTTCAATCAAAGGGGTTCCCTTTCCATGATTTTCCTAATGTCTACCTCAATGGCAGCTCTCTCCTCGGTAGGTTGATCTTTCGGGATGCCATTCCTGAAATTCCTAGAAGATCAGATCGAAGTTCTGAAGTCTCCCCATGGACTGCGTAAGAGTTGTAAACCTTGCTGTGCCCTAGATTCTGCTAATGTCCAAGCATCTAAATACAGTTGTTGTCATGCTCAGCACTGTGGTGTCCAAGTAGTGTCTTTTAGGATCTGGTCCAAAGTCACTTTTGAAAATGAGACTCAGGCTCCTAGATCATCTGAGCCAATTTGAGAATATTACTCTCAAAATACAGTCAATCTGTGGGAAAAAAATGTTTAATCAGAGAACCCTTTGGCTGGTGAAGGCTTACTACTATGTGACCTTACTAATGTGTGACCAAAATGTTTCTTGTTAGGCTACAGGACCTCTATTTTCTAACAACATACAGATATTTTACAGGCTGTTACAGGGTTAGAATAGAGCTTGCTGAATGCATCAGGAAGCTGGCAGGAGACAGTAGAAAGGAGCAAAACCAGCTTCCTAAGTCTCAGAACCATAGGCATAACTATAAATTTTGGTGCCCTGGGGCAAAACTTCAGGGGGGAGGAAAGGGTGCAGGCATGGGGGAGCATGGGCTCTCCTTTATCACATCTGGAACGGCACTATGCCCTTCTCCCTGACCATAGGAGCCCAGCTAGGCAGCTGTGGGGATTCAGCTGAGCTTCTATAGCCAGAGGGGGCAGGGATCCTCCAGGTGCACCTAGACTTTGGTGTTGGGGTGTGGAGAGAGCATTATTCTGGTGCCCTTTTAAACTGGTGCTCAGAGCTAGTGCCTCTCTTCCGCCCCCTGCCCCCCTCCAGTTATATTACTGCTCAGAGCTGCCCAATCCTGACTCTGATGTTATATTCAGCTTTGAGTTGTAATTATGAGTGACAGGCTAAGTAATTCAAGTCATGTAAACTAAAAAGTAATAATGAGAATACATATATTGCAACTATGTTATTAAATGTATTTAAGCCATTAGACTGGAATATATTATTCTAAATTTGTGCACATGTACACAAGCATTTCAAGTCACTGTAAAAGGGTTTTATTATGTTCTGCTTTCAATTATCCATGTGTAAAATGTAGTCAGCAGTCCTTCTGTGATTTCTGTGCCCAAACCAGGATTTAGAGGTAACAGGAGGCACCATAGGCTGTCTTTAGTTCGTTTGAAAGTTCAGGAGCCAGGAAAAATTACAAGGTCTTGTCTAAGCCCAGTGGCTTTGTTACAGAATGCTATTTACATTCATTTCAATTGATTCCTGTCTGTTTTCTACCATTAGAGACCATAACAAATCCAACTGCATTTGAGATCTAGTCCGGAGAAACTACTCAATTGCACTGAATTTCTAAGTCTAGCTTCCACTGCCACAAGCCCCTGGAAGACAAGTGTTGTACATATACAATGAAGGACAAAATCTATTCCTATATATGCCTGTTGAACTTCATTCCATGGAACTCTAATCAATTTGATCGGGTTTTAATGTGACTAGCACTGCTCACTTTACCAGCTATTTAAATTCTTAGTAGGCTGTTTCATGAGCAGGTAACCTCCTAATATAAACTTTCAGTCAACTTATTGCAACTGATATATGATCACAAATAAGACCTTCAGCTGGTAAACACCCTGAGAAATGTAATAAAATAAACCATTTTAATAGAAGGAAATAAACTAGATTTTTTTTTCAGCTGACACCAACTTAAAGTAGAGGGTGTCAATATTTGTTTTCCTTTTCTAATTAATCTCTTTCCGATTTCTCTTGACAGAAGAAATAACACAATACAGATTTGCCTAAGGCTGAAATGGTTTCAATTTATTTTCTGGGAACAGGATATGATTGTTTTGAAGTCATACAACTGTAACCATTCAGCATGAATACATCTTTCCTGTTGAGACACAGGAGGGAAAATGTAGAATTAGTTGACAGCATTCAGCGTCAAATTGTTTGGGCATTTTGATGTACAGCATCTATCATCTGACCTCCAGTAAGATTTAGTGCTTTTACTATTGCCCCATCTCATGTGGAGCACTCTCTTTTGCAATGTGTTTAATGTCTAGGTGCAATATTTCCCATTCATTGCTCAAGTGACCTAGGTTGGAAAGTACAGCTACTAATGGCACTTACAAAGATCAGTTCTTCTCACACGGTACCAATCCTTTCACAGGTGTCTAAGTGAAGACAGAGAAAGGTGAAGCTGATGGATGGCAGGAAGCTGTGATGGACAGATGGAAATTGCAGATGACAATGAAATGGAATGGAGATGGAAAGTAATGTAGAATATGAAAGAAAATCTGGGACAGAAAGTTTGTTTAAAGAGTTGCTTATTCCTAAAGAACTAAGAAAATTTATATAATTTTTCATAACTAACTTGGTAGGAAAACTGCCATCAAATAGGTTGACAACAAGTGTCAAGGCCTGATGAGAGGCCTTTAAAATATAGATGGCTGAAACCTTTGTCTTTCAAAAATGGTCTCTGGTTGAGACCTTTTTCTTTTGAGAAAGGTCTCATATCTTGAACATTAGCAAATACCATCACGCTGGTAATGCCTCCATTCCTATACGCTAGGGCAGGGGTTGTCAACCGGAGGTATGAGTACTTCTGAGAGTACTTTGAAAAGTCCCAGGGGGTATGCAGGGGCAGGTGGGGATGAAGTGCCGCCACCCCGCACTGCTGCCTTACAGAAGCAGGGTCAGGGTGGGGTGAGAGCAGGGCCGCAAAGACGCTGCGCTGCCACTGCTCTGCCACTCATCAGGCCCCCCTTTGCATCTAGCACCTTGCCCCCCCAGGGGTACACTTATTAAAAAAGAGGCTGCCTGGGGTACACTTATTAAAAAAAGGTTGAAAACCCCTGCACTAGGGTTTTGCATTAGTCAAAGCACAGAAAGTAAACCAGGAGACCTTGTGAAGTCTAAACAATTCTGTCGCATTTCAACATGGTTGTGAACAATGCAATTAGCTGGCAGAAAGTGGAACATAACCTATTGGTTGGGATAGACCTACATGAATTATCTTCTATTTTTGTTATCTCAGTTAATCATAAACAAACTCTGTTCTATAAACAGATAGAAGGTGAGCTACGAATTGCAGGCCATGTATATGTCATAAAACATCAAGAAAAGAGGAAAGCTGAAAGTATCTATTCGTGTCACGGCCTCCCACACGCAGATACGGGTGTCTCTGTAATGTCAGGGGAGAGACACCCCTGAGTGTGCTGTGTCCCACCCAAAACTGATCTCAAAGCCTAGGTCTACATTGTGCTTGACAGCAGCCATATGGACACCTGTGGAGTGGTTTTACCACCTCATTTCTAAGTTAGGCATGCACAAGCAAGAGCAGATGGGTTGAGTGTGGTCAGAAATATGCCTCATTGGCAATGCTGGGGATATGGTGTGGACATACCAGTCCAAAAGAATTGCCCAAAAAGTGTGCTTTATCACACAAATTGTCTTGATTAGAAAAAAATCTTAGGGTTGAACCTGGCTAGGAGCTCTTGACTTAGCTGACACTCTGGCCACTGCTGGAGATAAGACACTAGATTGGATAGACCAGTGGCCTGATCCAGTATGGTAGTTTTCATTTCTGCATTCACTTTCCCTTTCATACATGTTCCACACTCTGCCTGGACAGTTCCCCTGCCCTGCTCATATCTCCATACTTCTTTCAGTCACTACCATGACCCCAAAGCTGCCTCTCTTTCCCTAAGCTTCATTTTGGGCCACACACTGGTGCTGTTCAGGATGTGCTGGAACTAACTCTTGGTTCTGTGCAGCATCTCCTGTTTTTATGGGCTATCCCCTTCCTCACATATATACATATTCTTCCCAAACAGTGTTCAGCCAAAGCATATGAAACGCCCCAAATGTGTGAATTTGAGCAGCTTTCCATTTGCTTTTGTTTTTGATGGAAATGTGTTCTGGAGTATCTTTTGTACTTGATACAAAGGAGGTTTTACTCCATCTCCAGAAATTCACAATGATCCTGAGACCCATTCTACATTAGTCTGGAGTGCAAAGTTCCTCATATTTGAAAATCTTATCCTGTGTCTCAAAGGATTTTTATTAACATGGGCTGAAGCCCAAGTTCACACAATCCCTCTCTCCACTGCTGGCCTTCCTCCAGCTTTCACAAGGCTCTAGATACACTTTCCTTATCCTTGATGATTTGATTGATGCCAGGTACTTACTTTCTGCTACTGGGGGTTCTATGGGTGATATGGGTTTTTTGGTACAAAGGGATGCCCCTCCAAGAACTGCTACACCTTACTCCCATAGCTACAGAGCAGTAGTGCAGAAAGAACAGCAGACAACTGCATTTAGACTCAATGCAGACATTTGAGGCAGTTAGGAGGAGGTTAGATTGAGTTAAAATGGCCACCCAATCTAATTTAGTTTGGCCAGGTGCAGACCTTACACTTAGGCTAGGGACAGAAGTTATACATAAAATGGTTTATGTAATCAGAAACTTATTTAAACCTGTAACAGAACAGAAGTTCAGTGCACCTAAACCAGTTTCAAAATGGCTGAAAGTGGTTTAAGATAAATCTGGTTGCATATAGTACAGAAAGGACAGGGTGGGGAGGAAAGGGGGAGGGGTTGCGCTCTATGTCAATGAGCAATATACATCTACCCTCATCAAGACGGAATCGAAGGATGAGGAAGTAGAAGGTTTGTGGGTTAGGTTACATGGGGGGCAAGGTCTGCTACAGACCCCCACACCAAGGAGAAGAACTAAACTCAGGGCTCCTGAGGCAGCTCTCAGAGACCATAAAAGCTAAGGAGGCGGTAGTCATGGGGGACCTAAACTACCCAGACATCTGCTGAGAGACGCAGACAGCAAAGTCCCACCGTTCACACAGGTTTCTAACCTGTGTACAGGACCTCCACCTGACACAGGAGGTACACGGTCCCACTAGGGGGAATGCCTTGCTGGATCTGGTATTGGCAATGGGGGATGACATGGTAGGGGACCTACAGATCGGTAGCCATCTGGGGGACAGTGATCACCTAATAATAGAATACACCATAAGACGTCGAGTGGGTAAGGTAAGTAGTAGGGTGAAAGTGCTGGACTTTAGGAAAGCTGATTTCAATGAGCTCAGGAGATTAGTCAAGGACGCACTGCAGAGTAGGAGTTTTGAAGTGATGGGAGCCCAAGAAGGGTGGCTGTGCCTTAAGGAAATGATCCTTCGGGCACAAAGGGAGACAATTCCGATGCGAGGAAAAAAGGGGAAAGGGGCCAGGAGGCTTCCTTGGCTGACCAGAGAAATCCAGGGCAGCCTACGGGCCAAAAGGGGAGCACATAAAAAGTGGAAACAGGGAGAGATCACCAAAGACGAATATACCTCCTCTGCTCGCGCTTGTCGGGAGGCAGTTAGATGGGCCAAAGCTACCATGGAGCTGAGGATGGCATCCCAAGTAAAGGACAACAAGAAATTGTTTTTTAGATATATAGGGAGTAAAAGGAAGGCCCAGGGAGGAATAGGACCCCTACTAAATGGGCAGAAGCAATTGGTGACGGACAGGGGGCACAAAGCTGAACTCCTCAACGAGTTCTTTGCCTCAGTGTTCCTAAGGGAGGGGCAAGACAAGTCTCTCACTGGGGTTGTAGAGAGGCAGCAGCAAGGCACCAGATTACCATGCGTAGACCCTGAGATGGTGCAGAGTCACTTGGAAGAACTGGATGCCTTTAAGTCGGCAGGCCCGGATGAGCTCCATCCGAGGGTGCTGAAGGCACTGGCCGATGTCATTGCACAGCCACTGGCGGGAATATTTGAACACTCGTGGTGCACGGGCCAAGTCCCGGAGGACTGGAAAAGGGCCAATGTGGTCCCCATTTTCAAGAAGGGGAGGAAGGAGGACCCGGGCAACTATAGGCCAGTCAGTCTCACCTCCATCCTTGGCAAAGTCTTTGAAAAAATTATCAAGGGTCACATTTGCGAGAGCCCGGCAGGACAAATTATGCTGAGGGGAAACCAGCATGGGTTCATAGCAGGCAGATCATGCCTGACTAATCTAGTCTCTTTTTATGACCAGGTTACGAAACGCCTGGACACAGGAGGAGGGGTGGATGTCGTATACTTAGACTTCAGGAAGGCCTTCGATACGGTATCCCACCCCATACTGGTGAACAAGTTAAGAGGCTGTGACTTGGATGACTACACAGTCCGGTGGGTGGCAAATTGGCTAGAGGGTCGCACCCAGAGAGTCATGGTAGATGGGTCGGTCTCGACTGGAAGGGTGTGGGCAGTGGGGTCCCGCAGGGCTTGGTCCTTGGACCGATACTCTTTAATGTCTTCATCAGCGGCTTGGACGAGGGAGTGAAGCGTACTCTGTCCAAGTTTGCGGATGACACAAAGCTATGGGGAGAAGTGGACACACCGGAGGGCAGGGAACAGCTGCAAGCAGACCTGGATAGGTTGGACAAGTGGGCAGAAAACAACAGAATGCAATTCAACAAGGAGAAATGCAAAGTGCTGCACCTAGGGAGGAAAAATGTCCAGCACACCTACTGCCTAGGAAATGACCTGCTTGGAGGCACGGAAGTGGAAAGGGATCTTGGAGTCCTAGTGGACTCCAAGATGAACATGAGTCAGCAGTGTGATGAAGCCATCAGAAAAGCTAATGGCACTTTATCGTGCATCAGCAGATTCATGATGAATAGATCCAAAGAGGTGATACTTCCCCTGTATTGGGCACTGGTCAGACTGCAGTTGGAGTACTGCGTGCAATTCTAGGCACCGCACTTCAAGAGGGATGTGGATCACCTGGAGAGGGTCCAAAGAAGGGCCACTCATATGGTTAAGGGCTTGCAGACCAAGCCCTACGAGGAGAGACTAGAGAACCTGGACCTTTTCAGCCTCTGCAAGAGAAGGTTGAGAGGCGACCTTGTGGCTGCCTATAAGTTCATCACGGGGGCACGGAAGGGAATTGGTGAGGTTTTATTCACCAAGGCACCCCCGGGGGTTACAAGAAACAATGGCCACAAGCTAGCAGAGAGCAGATTTAGATTGGACATTAGGAAGAACTTCTTCACAGTTCGAGTGGCCAAGGTCTGGAACGGGCTCCTAAGTGGGGTGGTGCTCTCCCCTACCCTGGGGGTCTTCAAGAGGAGGTTAGATGAGTATCTAGCTGGGGTCATCTAGACCCAGCACTCTTTCCTGCTTATGCAGGGGGTCGGACTCGATGATCTATTGAGGTCCCTTCCGACCCTAACATCTAACATCTATAGTATCAGACTTAATTGATTTGAGTCAGACTGATTCATAAGGAGACTCTCCTGGTTCAAGTTCAGTCAGAGTCCCCCAGCATCCCAGTATGTTTTGCAGCCTTGGGTTGAGCTGTGCTGTCTGATCCAGAGAGCAGGGCTGGCCCTGCCTGTCTGCTCTCTAACTGGAGCAGTGAGTGCTGGCTTCCAAGGGGACAGGGCTGGGGTGGCAAGCCCAGCTAGGGATGCAGCCTAGTCTGCAGTGGTGTACTGCACTCCAGGCAAACTCCTGCCAGGGTCTAGGGCTAGAGAGGGGGTTTAAACACCCCCTCTCCCACTTAAAATTACTGCTGGCTGCGACTGTGGACTACAAATCCTGGAGGTACCTAGAAGCAGGAAGAGGAAGGGCTAACCAACCCTGCAGAGTCCTGCTGTTGTGATTTTGGACTGCAAATCCCAGAGACCTCAGGGGCAGCAGGAAGAGGTAGTGAACACATAGCACATGCTGGCTATGTGCCAGAGAGCCATGCTATAGCACCTCTTGTTTCTGGCCTGAGCCACTGCAGGCATGTGGCTGCATTTCCTGAATCTAGGTAAATGTCTATTCGCTTCTGTTTCAATTTAATCTCTGCAGTTTAGACTAACCTACAAAGACTGAATTAATTCAGCCTTGGGCTTTTTGACTGGCTGTACTTTGCCCTATAGATCCAGTCCCAGTGGCTGGAAATCAGTCTAAACTCATAAACCGTACAGAAGTTCCTAACACAAACTGGTCTAAAATGGTGGAACCCATTCAAAGATAGTCCTGGGTTGATGTAATATCAGACTTATTTGATCTAGGCTAGACTGGTGCATGGAACTTCTTTACAGCTACTTGTGCAGCCTCGGGGCTAGGAAAGCCCAGCCACTCACCCAGCCCAAGGCTGCATTTTCCCTGCAGCCCCAGGCTGCACCCACATCCCCCTGGCAGTGGTCTATTTTTATCCCCCTGGCACCCTACTCCCGCTCTGCCCCCCGCAGGCCAGCTAGCCCCCAGTCCCTATCCTACAAGCTGCTCCAGCTGCCTCTGAATTTATCAGCATTTGCTGCTACCAGAGCCAAGGAAATAAGTATCTGTTGGGGTGGGAGACAGGAGGGATGGGGCTGTAATTTCACTAGGGGTTAGACAGGGAGATAAAAAGTAGGCCCTGGTTCCCACCCCCTCAAGATGCCCTGGAGACCCCACAAGTCCCTCTGATCCTGCCAGGCCCTTCCAGACTCCAGCAACCCCCTGTAGACCCCACTTGCCTGCCTCATTCCCCATTCGCTCGTGGAGATCCCACTTGCCCCCAGTTCCATCTGCAGACCCCAATACCCCTGCAGAGCCTGCTTGTCCCCCTGCAATCCTCCCAACCCATCCCCACTAGCCACCCCATCCCAACTTAACTCAGGTGGCTATTTTGGCCACGGTCTAACATCCCTCTAACCTTCCTGAATGTCTTCACTTAGCCCTAGAGTCAGGAGCATTGGGGAAGAACCTTTCAGGTCTTCTATGAATATCATAAGGAGAGGTGTTGGTCTCCAACTTATGAAGAAAAAAAAATGTGTTATAAATCACATCATATTTTTACAAAGTTCCATTAATAATGTTTGACAAATCTAAACACTTTATGGGATAGCTAAGGAAGCCCTTCAATTAGAAAGATAAGATTGTGAGTTGTGCAGAGCTAAAAGATGGTCCATAATCTCTAGTGTAGTGGTTATCCCTTGAAAGAATCAAGGCACTCCTAATTAGGTTCAAGACACCTCTTGAAGTGTCAGCTCTTGGTTCTCAATTGATTTTTTTTTTGACTACAGAAAGCTAAAAGAGAAATTTCTCCTCTTACAAAGAACTCAGACCACAACACGTCAGAATGCTCTTAACATTGTGGATTCCTTTTGAAATTTCAGCATTTGTCTTATGAATCAAGTTTGCATACCTAACAGTGTTAACATTGTATGGTACTCCTTAGCACTCTTGAAAGGAACTTAAGGCACCCTGGTTGAGAATTAGTGCTCTAGCAGAGGGCTCACAAAGGAACACCCTGAGATCCTACTCTACATCCATAGGAACTATATAGCATCTCTGCATGTGTCATCAGGTACCAAGTCAGTGATGAGGAGACACTTTGAGGCTCCTTAAATGTACTGGGTGAAGAGTACATCCTACCTTCAGAAGACCTTCACAGAAAAGGAGTGACACAGGCACAATTGTCCTCATTAGCCTAATAGAAGACAGTGAGCACCCATTATGTCCATTAAGCCATAGAGAGTTGCAGGAAGCATTTCTCCCCAAGCCCAGGGCGTGTAGAGGTTAGTCTATACCTATCAAAGCCAAGGTAGGAGTCTCTTGGAAGGCCTGGGCAGAGAGAATAATTGCAGGCAGGTTAATATTGGTAATGTGGGGAGGGCTTCAAATACTCTCCTTGGAAGAGATAATTCACTGAAACTGAACTTCTATGCACATTTGTAGATGTTATTTTGTTGCCATCTTGCAAACAGAACTCAGGTTTTGCCTCAAAAAAACCTGCCTGTGGTTCCAGCATTCATTGCAAGTGTTAGCTAAAACCACTAGGGGTCAAACTACTACATCTGTCACTGATATTAATTAATAGCATCAGATAACTTAAGGATAACCAATCTGATAACTTATTATTGGCTCTTTCAACAGCCTTAACAGAGAATCAGGACTACTCTGATTTTCACTGTAAAGCTGGTTTGCCAGATTTCAATCCTGAGCCATTTCAAAGAGCACAAGAAGCTACACTTAACTAGTTACACTTAACTCCAATCAAACTTTTATTGACTTTGGATTGAGATTAATTGACTCTTTACATGGTCCCATTTGAAGGAAAAAGTTACTGGCAGTTATAGTTTAATTTGTTGTATGAGAGAGAGGATGGTTTTATTAAGACAAAAGAAGTTCATTTTGTTTTTAGTCAGGTCAATCTAGCTTAATTGATAGAACATGATTGAAAAAAGCATTTTCCTATACAAGGGTAAAGGCAGAGAGACCGTGGCCTTATTTTCAAGGCAAGCTAACTGCATACTCAACCCATGTTTTCCAATTTAGGAACATATGGGTGAGTGAACATGAATAGTGTTATCAGTGCCACACAGCGAGGCAGCCACCATGTTCTGAGCAGACCATGAGGTAGCTTTAATGCCTGTTGCTACAGTGGTTTATTGCAGTGATTGTATGTAGCCACACAGATCCACAACTATAGCTTGGATGTCTACCAGTATGAAGCCACATGGTCTTCTTGAAGTACCAGTGTCTTGATGTAGCTTTGGATCACAGACAGTAAAATCCACAACTTTAGCTACACAAAAAGGAGCCTCAAACTGTGCAAAGGTTTATCTCATTCAGCAGTGGAACCTGTGGTGCTGAGTAGGCTGGATACCCGTGCAGAGAGAAGAGAAAGGGTTGAAGCTGAGCAACTAGAAGGCCTGGAGTAAGAATAAGAAATCAAGTAGTGTCTCTATTAACTGGTGGTTCTGCAGTGAACTGGATTGTATTCTGACCCACACAAGCACACGTGCTTATTCCACTATGGGCACAGTTTTAGAGCAGGATGGGCATGCGTTCAGAAGCCAAATATTAACAAAGACAAGATCAAGGCTATCCCAGGCAGGCAGCAAAGACAGAAAAATGTGGGAGCAGTTAGCGGCCTCTTGGGAGGACTTGTTTCCTCTTTGACCTGGGAAGAGCACAAACACACTGGAGATTTCCCAAGCCAAAGAGAGGTAGGCAACAGTTCAGCATCTCAGGCCTGTGTGATTGAAGGCAGCCATCCTCACTATTATTATGAAGGACATATATATGAAATATTTGGTGAGGTCCTTAGCCTTCACTCTTGCCTTGGATTTCAACTTGAGAGCAGATGCTGTACCATTGTTCAGTCCCAACCTCCATTACCACTTTCCCTCCCTACTCATATTATTCAAAATGGCAGACAATCAAAGTAAAATAATTCCAACCTATATCTCATGGTGGCTAAATGTAGTAGAAGTATTTTTTTTATAATAGTGACAATAGCAACAACAGCAATAGTGGTAATAAAAATATTCATATAAAAGTCTAAAGGTTTGTGGCCCCATCCCAGACAAAAATATATATAAATTGCCATTAAATGGCATCTATTGCTTTCTTATACCACCTTCTTTTGAAGGTGCATTGCTCTTGGAGCAGCAGCCACTTTATTACTCATCTGATTTTTATCCATTCCTGGAGAGTAATAAAATAGAAGTTGCCTCCAAGATGTCTTGGCGGGGTCAAACTTCCCTCTGCTGCCCTTGTAACATTCAATCATGGCCCAAATATGTATCAGTTCATTTATCAAAAGAAGCAGAAAAATGTTTTCAGTGTAAATGGAAGATCTTACCCCTGATAGCTGCAATTGTTCTTTTTTTTCATTCTAGTATCTGAAGCAGCAAAATACCTTGTAGTTGCAGCAGGCTGGAAAGTATACCACATAGTGGTCAACATTGCTACATCTAATTGTCCTCCCCACCTACAAGCCCCTGGCCAAAAGTTCTTTTGGCTAGTCAGAAAGTAGAAGTAACACATAATTTCTCTTGTGAAAGATTTGTTGGGGAGTTCTGATGCTCCAAATCCCGCTGTGCTGGTATGTCTCTACATCCGTCCTCACAGATAAACAGATCCTAAAATTCAGTCTGAGTCACAATGATCAGTATGCAGATCTGTGAGGGACAGTTTCATGTGATTTGAGATGAATAGGCTGGTGACCACACTACATTGTTAATAAGGTGACCCCAGGTAGGAACAATAGACACACATCATACCTCAAGTTTCTCTGCTGGATTAACCAAGAGATAGTTATCTCAGAGAAATAGGAAGGGATACAGACATTTGGATCTGCATCATATAAAACTCCTCAATACAAAAGCATGTGTGAAATGTGCCCCGTTGATGAGAACAGACTGAGTGACCTGAGACCTGGCCAGCCAGTAGTAAATATATCTGAGTATTCTCTACTACTGCATGTAGTTCCCATTGGTAATTTCCTCTGCTTGCTAATATCCTAATAAATTAGTGTTACTTCAGAATAACTTATTTTGACTTGTCTTGTACTTCTCCAGATAAAATACGCACACACACCCTCCCCTCCCCCCCCCCATGTCATTCTGGTTGTAACAACTTCTTTTAAAAGAAGTCCTCAATGGGAAGAAGTTGGATGGCAAAATGAAACAGGCAAAGGAAACCATACTATTTTGATAAATAAAGATAAAAATTCTTACTTTTTACTTGGGGTGGCAAAAAGAAAGACTAACAATAAAGAGGTATGAAATCAAAGGCACTCGTTTGTTTGTTTTTTTCATCTGTGTGCTGGGAACAAGTACAAGAGTATTAGACTCTCACACCTGGAAGAGGAGTACCCTCTTGGAAGGGAGGAGCAAAAAGACAAAGAAACAGGGACGAGTGAATAATGGCTGTGCATGAGGAGTACAGCCAGAGGATGAAAAACCAGGGGAGGAAAGGGAGGGGGGCCCAAAAGGGAGCAGCCAAGATGATGCCCCCATCTCACCACCCCTTGCCACTGATTGGCTGAGAGGGCTGCCAATTGTGTGGCCCTGCCCCTCTCCTCCAATCAGCAGCAAGGGGCTGGGTCACATGATTGGCAGCCCTCTAAGCCAATCAGGTACAGAGAGTGGGCACACAACAAAAAGGCCACAGAAATCAGCTCCTGCGGCCCATGAAAATCCCTTTCGCTTGCTAAGACTTAGGTAAATCCCTAGTCTCCAGGGGCCTGTATTACAATGAAACAGTATTCTTTCCTGTTAAGATACTTCCTCGCCTGCAGTGGCCAGCAAAGCAAAAACCTATGCGTCCCATCATCAGTCACCCTGGTGCAGTTCATGACTGCTACTTGCTCAAACCCCACAGTTATTTCATGAGTGTTTTTGTTTTTGACAGAGCACAGCATTAATTGTTCTGCAGATGTGCTGGCAATCCCAGCTGAGTACGAGAAGGGCAGTGGTAGCATAGAGTAGCAATTTCTCACAAAGCAACGTGATTCTGGATTACCTGGTTACTCTGCTGTTCAAATGCTAGGGCCAACTCTCTTTGTATGACTGTCCGGGTAGATGATCTGGACCCAGCACTGGCTATCCCATATTTTCAGTCTAGCATGGTCCTGACTTAGTGAATGTGTATTCCTTGACTTCTACTCAGATAACTTCTTCTGGGTATCATTTACCATTTAAAAGATGGCGTCAGGATGGCCCATGCACACATTTTCACTCAGTCTTCTTCATTTGCTATTGCTGTGCAAATCAAAACTGAAAATCACTTCTCTTTTTTTATCTCTTACCTGTGCAACCCTTACCATGATCTCCTGGCAGCATGAAAACAAACAGCATGATTGCTCCCATGAGAAGAAACAGCTCCTGGTCCTAGTAATAAAGGACAGGAGGACCCCACTATCTTTGACACCTAACAGCACACCACTACAACAGTTATTACCAAGGAATAAGTTCGTGGCACTAGACCATTTCTTCCTATGAGCCCAGGACAAAACATACAAGTTGTTCTGCGACATCATCCAAATCTGAGCATACCATAATGTTAAGAGTTATGGTACTGTAGGTCTCAGGATAAGAGTCCAAATAACTACACTTCTTGTCACAATCACTATCATTGACTGTGTGGTTCTGCCGGAGGACAGCAGGCTGCCACACAGACAAGCATATGATTCCTCATTCTGTGAATAGTATGCAGTGTAGACAAGGCCTTGTGTTTACTTTTAGATTAACCTAGAATGGGGAAGTCACATTAGTCATCCCACTTTGGATTCATCATTCAGCCACATTGCAGAACAGCAAGTTAGTCCCAGACACTTGCCATTATGTCCCACATCTGTGCTAGTGCTATATCCACTCATAGGAGGCATCTGATTTGTGGGTGCGTATCCCAGAGTTCATAGAATGACAGCTCACTGACTTCAGTTTCACAGGGCTTGCTGAACATTTCAGGACGTCCAGGTCACCCTGTATAGATGTAGGAAGTACTTAAATGCAATTGATTAACAATAAACTTGAGGGGCGGAAGTCCAATATAAACATGCCCATTCAGAGATGCAGTTAATCAGGATGGAGTATCATTATCCCCAAATATTCAAAGAGTATGGTTCAGGCCCTAAGTAGAAGCAAAAGATTGTCTTAGAAACTTTATGATGGGTTTTGGGGGTTTTTTAATCTCTGATTTTTGTACCTTTTACATGGACTTGGATGATGCTTTGACACTTTCCTCTGTAACCTTGAGTATTAAAATAATATGGCTTCTAGAGCTGAAGCTTTAAGAAAAGATACCACATAATGTGAGTTTTTTGATAACCCTGAAATACAGAAGATGCCTATAGACTTATAATTTATATAGAACATGACAGAGAAGTCAGCACAGAGAAGAATGGATCTTTTGTACATTAAGATATCTACATAGGTATCATTGAGCTTTTACCCACAGCTCTGAGATGTAACAGCTTCCAGCAGAGTATTCCAGTTTTCAGGATTTTAGGAGTGTCTCCCCTCACCACATCACTTTAAGTTACAAAAGGACCAGGTCCTACTTTAGGACACATGAATCTGGGCTATTCACAAACACACAGAACAAAAAATCTCCTTATATTTTAAAGATTATGAATAAATTATGCTTTTAATGGTGAACTGGGTTTTAGCTACTGCTGTAGGCAAACTACACCTTAACAATCTAGAACTGGAAACAAAGTACTATTATACTTCTGGTCAGGAATAATAGTCAGAATACAAGGAAAACTACTGGTAATACTTGAATTACTGTAAGACAGGCATCACTACAATGAAATGAAGCACAACAATTCTTTTGCCCTGGGCAGTTATGAAATGACTAGCAATCTGGCCATTTGTGGTTAACACAATGGGGTTTTTGGTTTGGCTGCCCCAGCCAAAACAGATCTTTTGTAAGTTTCTCATGTTTTTATATTTAAACAAAATCCAAGTCTCCCAGGGTTCATAAGGAATGGCAAACCTGGTGGTCTGAGTGTTCTGTTTTCTTTTAAACATGAGAGTCTATCACTACATCCAACTTTTCCCTCTCATCTTTTCCTGTAGTTATTAGTCCTGAGTAGCTGAATTGTTGACCCATCATACGCCTCCCTCATTAACACACCTAGGAATCTGACCCAGATGTAGTTAAGTGTGTAGAAAAGCTGTGGTTGTGCATTTGATAGTAAAGTTTATTTGGAGCAGATGCTATCTAAGGCAAAGTGACTGAATGGAATTTTCTGCTAGTTTGGGCCATATGCAGAGCTCTACTTATGTCCTGTTTTGAATCAAATGTCTCATGACTTTCACCAAAAAACAAATTACTTTTTACAGCTAATTCATCTCCTTTCCTAGAGATGTTTAAACCATTTGAAGTCCTTTAGGCCTTCTAATATTTTACCATTTAAGCCAATAAGTGTTTGTTAAGATGCAACGTTTTAGTTGATTTAATAAAAGATCACATTTACCCAAAGAACCTTGTCTGTTAAGATGCAAGTGGCATCCATGAATTCAATAAGATTTACAGTTGAATGTTATCTAAATGGCATATTGTTCTCCATCTTCATCCCTTTTTCAGAATGGCACTTTAAGAACTGTTACATGCACCACAGAACACATGTTCGCTTTTTCTGCATCTTGCTTAGTTTCTATATGTGGTGCCAACCACAGTCGCTGTTTGGGATGTCTGCCAATATCATCATGCATTTACCACTATAAAGAATCAGGTATTTCCTAATATTCTCTTGTTACAATCAGGGTTAGCAATTCATTTATTTAGGCTGATATCCTACACTTTTGGTGTCAGTCCATAGACGGAATATAGGCAGTCCTCGACTTACAACGCTTCGAGTTAAAACGTTTCGCACTTACAACATTTATAAATTGACACCCTGTTTCGACTTTATGACATCAGTTTCAACTTTACAATGTTTCATGCATCGCCTGTCCACTTCCTTGGACACTTTCTTTAAGAAAGCAAACAAGACTCCAGAAAAACCTGCAGCCAAGATTCCTGAGAAGACTCCAGCCAACAACCCTTCAAAAGTCCAGCCAAGTCACCTCAAAGAAGTCCTTCCAAATCAATATGATTGCTATTTACAATATAAATACATTAATGTAGCTATATTACTCATCTATAATTGATTGAGTACAAAATTCTGGGTTATTTTTGGTGAAAATAGGGTATTGGGCCTTAGTTCAGGAACCAATTCCCTATTTATAACATTGTTTCCTATGGGAAAATTGGTTCTGAGTTGCAAAGTTTCGACTTAAGATGTGGTTCTCAAGAACCAATTGTGTCGTAAGTCTGAGGGCTGCCTGCATCTTCCTCTTAGCTTTTCCCTGATGAACTATGATGCTGCTTCAAACTTCCAAAGTCACAAGTTCTGTGCAGTTACACAACCTCTGACACAGTAACTCCACTTCCATGGAAGTGCCTACATTCATTTGACATGCTTCATTGGGAGTTAGGGTCCTAGAAAGATGGGGTTGGTTGGGTAGAGATAGATCATTATCAGAGGTGCTTTCTGGAGCAATTACCATATAATCAGTTTTAATCTAATTGACTTCAAAATTTAGTTTCTTCTACATGAATGTTTCTTCCTATTCTTCTACAGGTTCTCTCTTAAGTTTAGAAAATGACTAAATTCTGCTCTGTTCCACCAACTGTTCCACTAACTTTAATATCAATATAAAACAGATTCCAATTCCATTTGTTGTGCTATCCTAATACAGATGAGAGTTTAGTACCATATGCTCACCATCCATGTGTGTGTCTATCTGCATGAGTCTGTGTGAAATGCACTATCATCAGGTTGTAAGCACTAACATTAAAAGGAAATCAGATTGTTACACATCCAGACAGTACTGGGAAGTTTAGGTTTAAAAAATCCACACCAAGAGCCAACACATTTTATTTCATTGTTGAGATAAAGATTCTTCAAAATTGAAGTCTGCTTCTGGTCTACAGTAATTTTCATATTAAGACAGTTTCCTTATGAGAGAGGACGGAATGAGCCATGGCACCAGAAAATCATTTGAAAGACAATGCTATTCCTTTTTGTTGTTGTCTAACCAGCCAAACTTTATCATTTACGTTGTACAGGGGTATAGGTTGTAGCCGTGTTGGTCTAAAGACATAGACAGACAAGGGTCTTTGGGTAAATCTGCTATTTTTTATTAGATCAACTCAAATAATTCGAAAAATTCTTCTTTGCAAGCTTTCATCAAGCTACCTACCCTTCATCAGGCTGAAGAAGCATCTGCAGTTGGTGTGTGCTCTTCCTGGATGGAGTGAATAGTAAAGAAACCAGAGATTGATATGCATGCAAGATAGCCAGTCAGTGGGTAAAAGATGTGTATTGAGGAGTCAGTGGGTAAGAGACAGGTGGGGGGGGAGGAATGAATGTAGGTGTTAAATATTGGAGAGGTACCTTGGGAGTCAGATGTTAGGCAGGTTATAATGTGTCGTAAGTCCAATGTCTATATTTAGTCCATGATTTTTTGTATCCAGTAGATTGATGAAGTAAAGTTTGTAGGCTCGTCTGCAAAAGGTGTTTTGCAAATTCCCTTTGAGGATTAGAACTGAGAGACTGGAGAGAGAGTGATTGTCTTGTGAGAAATGTGCCCCCACCGATAATTGGATATTCTTGTCATTGATAGATTTCTGGTGTGCATTCATTCTGGTGTTCAACTGTTGTTTTGGTTTCTCATACATATTTTCCATCAGGGCATTTGGTGTACTGGATAAGATGTATTACATTTCTGGAGGTACAGCTTTAAGGTCCAGGAAGGCTGATAGTTCTGTTGTGGGGTGTAGGAGTGGGAGTAGTGAACATATGTTGGCAGGTTTTACTTTTCTTGTCATGCCATAGTCTGGATCCATTCAGTGTGTTTTGGGCTGTAGGAAGTTTGCTTCTGGTGATGAGTTAGTGAGGTTAGGTGCTTGTTTGAAGGCGAGTATGGGTGGTTCTGGGAAGATCTCTTTAAGAATTGGGTCTTCTTCTAGTATGGGTTACAATTGTTTGAGGATTTTCCATATAGGTTCCAGGGCAGGATGATATGTCATAACATCGGGTGTGATTCATGGGGTTTTTCCTTCTTTACTGCAGCAGTTCTTCATGCGGTATCCAGGTGGCTCTTTCAAAAGTATGATTTATCTCTCTGGAGGAGTGTCCTTGTTGAGTGAAAGTCTTTTTCAGATTTGTGATGTGGCAATCATGGGTGTTCTCCTCAGTGGTATCTGAGGGCTTGGCTATATATTACAGCTTTCCTGGTGTGTTTAAGGTGATTGCTGGTTCTGTGCAGATATAGATGTTGGTCTATGGGTTTCTTGTATATCATGGTCTTTCTTTTACCATTCTGGATAGTGATTATCATGTCTAAAAAGAAGCTGTTGGTACTGGAGTATTCAAGATATAGTCTGATGGAAGGGTGATGATTGTTGATTTTTGATGGAACCCAGTAAGAGATTGCAGGTTTTCAGTCTCAGTGATGAAGATGTCATTGATATACCTTAAGTACAGCAAGGGTTTGATGGTGCAGTCCTTGAGGAATTCTTCTTCCAGGTGGCTCATAAAAAGGTTAGCATACTGTGAGGCCATTTTGGTGCCCATAGCTGTGCTCAAGGTCTGGAGGAAGTGTTGGTTATTGAAAGTGATGTTGTTGTGTGTGAGGATGAAGTGTATAAGGTCACTAATATCTTTGGGTCTGTACTCTGAGTTGTCATCTTGCTCTTTTCGGTATGTAAGGTAGGCTTGGATGCCATTCTGGTGTGGTATGTTGGTATATAAGCTGGTAACATCTATGGTGTCTAGGAGGGTGTTGCTGGGAAGGTGGTCTATGTTTTTAAGTTTTCCTAGAAAGTTTATAGTATCTTGGACAAAGCTCGCTCTTGGGTAACAAGGGGTTTTAGGATTGATTCAATGAAATATCCACCAAAGCCACCTTGAAGTCACAACAAAAACAAACCTTCTGTCTTTTCTGTAGGGTAGGGAAAAAACAACTTAGCTCTGACTTCTTCCCAGCACAACTACCTACCTTGTCTCCACTCAGCACTCCCTCCTGGTATTCTTAATCCACTTTGTGGCTTTACCCTCATTAGCTGGTCATCACTTTCAGCTGCATCCCAGCTTCTGAACCAGGCAGGCAATTACCAACTGACCACCTGCAGCGAGGTTCTGAGCTCTTCAGGAGTTTAGCATTTCCTTACAAGGACTCTCCTATGTTGTAGCCCAATAGCCTAATCTCTCATTTCCTGGGCAAATGATAGACCCAGAGTCAAGGCCCTGCTAACCCATATTGAGTTTGAGCCTGAATCCCAGCAAAATGCCCTAACTACCTGTCCACAGGTTAGATGTTATTCAGGCCTCCTCATAAAACTGATCAACTGCACCTTGCATTTAATAATCGTTGAATAAAATAGAGGGTCATGGGGAGTTTCTGTCCCACTGGGAGAAAGGACTGAGGCTAGAACCCTAAATCCCTTCCCTGTCATGGCAGCATCCATCTCGGTAACTTGGTCTCTTCTTCCTAGTCCCACATATCTCCCTTTGTTGGCTGTCCACATATCTCCCTTTTTCGGCTGTCTAAAGGGTTAGCTTCTCGAGGATGGCTGGGGCATGGTGATTAGACCACTTTGCTAAGAAATAGCAGGTGCAGGTTCAAACCCGCTCTGAGTGAAGGAGCCATGAAACAGTCTGTTATCCCCTCGTCAAGTGTTTTAATTCACCTGGCTATTGGGCTAAAATATTGGAAGGCTTCCCTCATTTGGCTTCCAGCAAGTAGTCATACAGGGTGACCCTGTTTTGCCATAGGACAAAATTGAGTCTGAAACTATAAGTGACTGCCAGAAGTTGCTGTGTTGAAGCTGCAGAACCACAGTTTAGGCATGTAAAGTGAAATAGGATTCTGCCCTTAGTGAAGCCAGGTGAGGTATAAGGAAGTCAGTCCACCCTATACAGTACAGAACATAATTTTTTGCTGTTGAAAGAACATAGAGAATAGGGGCTCTAAGAAATAACATAAACCAAGTCAATCTGATTAGAATACAAGGATTCTACTTCATAAAGAATGTCAAGTTTTTTTTAAGTTGTTTTTGTTTCACTGTTGAACAAAGTAGGGGCTGAGACTCATTTTATGTTTCTATAGTGACTGGCACAATGGGACCCTGAACTTGCTTGGGGTTTCTGGGCACTACTGCAACATAAACATCAAATAACTGTAATAAAATCTGAGCTCTAAAAGCAACACATAAGATGGGCCTTTACTTTTTCCCAACATAGATATTTAATATCCTCTAAGAGCCTGTCAAAAAGAGATTTACCAGATGAAAGACTGTAGAGAGAACAGGAAACAAAGCAACCAGTAAAAATTCTGATCTCCTTGAAATTTTTATTTCAACTGCTTTGTTTCTTTTTGCTTTTCTTTGTGTACAAGTTGAATGAATGTTGCAAAGAGTTCTGTTTGTGAGCAGATGACAAGTAAAACCAAGACCATGGCAACCAACCCTTTAACCCAAATTACTGTTAATGTTGTGGCAGTACAAAATAAACAGGGTAATGTTAAAATTATAACATCCTAAAAACTTTGCCCATTCTTCACAACATTCCACACCCAGGGCCTGAGAACAGGCTTGAATTATAAACTTAAACTTAGTTTTTCTATTTACTTTCTGATTCTGTGAAACTATTTTATTTTTTATTATGGACATTAACCCTGGAAGACAAAGACCTTTCTGAAGGCTTTTTTTATTTAGGCTTTTATACTGAATTGTTCCACCTATTTACAGACCCATAAGATTTGCAAAATCCTTTCTACAATAATATTCTTCATAATAGCTCCTTAGAACAGATTAAAAGCAGAAATCATCTAACTATCAAGAGCCAAATAAGTGAGCAAATGATCAGAAAAGCACATAGAAAAAGATTAACAGCACCATGCAAACTATCTAGTTGATGCACGTCGTAATATATATTAATGTCAATATTCAAAATACCTAGGGAATTGTATATAGCAGGAAAATTGTAACAGTTAAAGCAAAGAGAAAGAGGTGTGAATGAAGACAAAACCTAATGTATTGTAAACAGCAAATTTGGATGTGTTGTATATTGCAAACTTGTCCTGCAGGATGGTTCTATTCACTTTTCCACTTGAACTTTATTTAAAATGCTGCTAGTCTCTCAATTTGGCAATAGACTAATTTTGTACAGTTGTTGCACAGTTGCAACTTCTGTAAATATTAAGCAAATCCACAAAGACAAATGAGCCGCATTTTCAAAGTATATATAAGCACTAAAGAGTTTCAAACAAAAAATCTTATGACTGGACATGAAGGATGTGGTAAATATCTGTAAGCCAACATCTTGTAAGAAATACCCAGGGGAAGTACACTTTATTACTGACTATGCATATTTATCACAAACTTAACCTCTTCATTGAATAAATAATAATCTTTTATATTCAATATGAGATTAATGGTTTGGGGGATTTGAGGAAAAGGGGGTGGCTGGATAGCTTATAAATAAACCTGGCCTCCAGCCACTTCATCCCACTCTAACAAAAATACCCACCAATGCAGTGAATTCCATAGGGACTTGTATGTTCACTTACTGTTGCTTGGGAAACGTTGAGTTCAAACAGAATAACCCAATAGCTTGATTGAGAGATTCATATATTCATAGATGTTACGGTCAGAAGGGACCTCAATAGATCATCGAGTCCGACCCCCTGCCTAGGCAGGAAAGAGTGCTGGGTCTAGATGACCCCAGCTAGATGCATATCCAACCTCCTCTTGAAGACCCCCAGGGTAGGAGACAGCACCACCTCCCTTGGAAGCCCGTTCCAGACCTTGGCCACTCGAACTGTAAAGAAGTTCTTCCTAATGTCCAATCTAAATCTGCTCTCTGCTAGCTTGTGGCCATTATTTCTTGTAACCCCCGGGGGCGCCTTGGTGAATACAACCTCACCAATTCCCTTCCGTGCCCCCGTGATGAACTTATAGGCAGCCACAAGGTCGCCTCTCAACCTTCTCTTGCGGAGGCTGAATAGGTCCAGGTTCTCTAGTCTCTCCTCGTAGGGCTTGGTCTGCAAGCCCTTAACCATACGAGTGGCCCTTCTATGGACTCTCTCCAGGTTATCCGCATCCCTCTTGAAGTGCGGTGCCCAGAATTGCATGCAGTACTCCAACTGCGGTCTGACCAGTGCCCAATACAGGGGAAGTATCACCTCTTTGGATCTATTCATCATGAATCTGCTGATGCACGATAAAGTGCCATTGGCTTTTCTGATGGCTTCGTCACACTGCCGACTCATGTTCATCTTGGAGTCCGCTAGGCATATCCACTTCTCCCCATAGCTTTGTGTCATCCGCAAACTTGGACAGAGTACATTTGACTCCCTCGTCCAAGTTGCTGATGAAGACATTAAAGAGTATCGGTCCCAGGACCGAGCCCTGCGGGACCCCACTGCCCACACCCTTCCAGGTCGAAACCGACCCATCCACCATGACTCTCTGGGTGCGACCCTCCAGCCAATTCGCCACCCACTGGACTGTGTAGTCATCCAAGTCACAGCCTCTTAACTCATTCACCAGTATGGGGTGGGATACTGTATCGAAGGCCTTCCTGAAGTCTAAGTATACGACATCCACCCCTCCTCCTGTGTCCAGGCGTTTCATAACCTGGTCATAAAAAGAGACCAGATTAGTCAGGCACGATCTGCCTGCTACGAACCCGAGAGATATTTCTTCCAAGTTCTTGCATAGGATTTTGGACCAGCAAACAGCCTTAACTCTGCTCTGTGGAAAACAAGAAAAGAGAATACATGCTTAAACATAAATTTCATGTAACCTAGGAGTATGTACAGTATTATGTACTGACCATACATTGCAACATATATGTAATGTGTTTTACCCTAAATTACTTATTCATACTCTCCATATTAACACAATCGGTCTCTGAAGATTCCTTAACTTTGGAATCCCCTTTCCTTCTGTGCACTTGGAAAGATGGTTGGTATGCTTTTCAGGGACCAATAACATTCACTTTTTGAGGAAGGAGGTGTGTTGGTGTATGGAGCAGAAGGGTGAGCTCATTCTATGCAAAATTAATTTTACTGTCTAGTGCAGGGGTGGCCAACCTGTGGTGCACATGCCACAAGTGGCATGGGCAACCTCTGTATGTGGCACATAACAGAGGGAGGAGGCAGCAGGAAATGCAGCGAAAGATAGGGCAGGGGGCAGAAAGCAGAGCAACAGAGCAAGCAGAGAGTGAAAAGCAGAGCGGGAGATTGGGCAAGGGAAGGGGATTGGAGTGGCACTTGGGAAGGTTGGGCTTACCTTGTGGCATGCCTGCCAAAGAGATTAGCCCACACTAGTCTTGTGTATGTAATTTATGTCAGAGTTACCAGAGCCTTGTGGCAAGCCTTTTTGTGGATTTTGTAAACTGAAAGCATAAAAAGTAGCAGCCTTGTCTATATGGTAAAATGCACTGCTGTATAGAGATACAAAAGCCAGCTCTAAACCCTTCCCAGCAGAGTGAATTAGCCTTGCTGGAGTAGCATCTTAAAAGGCCTATACCTTTCTTGGTATCTCTGCATAGCAGTGCATTTTACCATATAAACAAGGATGCTACTTTTTGTGCTTTCAGTTTACAAAATCCACAAAAGTTCTTTGCACAAGACTCTGGTAACTCTGAAATAAATTACACACATAAGACTAATGTGGGCTAACCTCTTTGGCAGGCATGCCACAAGGTAAGTCTAACTTCCCCAAGTGCTACTCTGATCCCCTTCCCTTGCCCAAAATTGGCGGCATAGATATAGTGTTTGTGTAGCCATATATTACTCCATGGGTAATATGAAGTATTAAAATTAAGTAAATACTGGCACCTCTACCTGAGATGTTTACTGAGTTGCCTAATTAGCTCCACAGTAGTCTCAGTGTCTACATGTGTGGCCCTATTAGGCCACAGAAAACTAATAAATGCTGATGTAGGTTTGTACTTGTCAGCACAAGTACTATCCTATGCTGGTGTTATTTATTGCCCTGCAACACGTGTATATGCTGACAGGTCTAGCTGGGGCATGAGGGTGCTTCATTGTGGGGTGCCTGCCAGCTAGCTCCACACTACAGCACCCTTGTGCCCCAGCCAGTCCCTGTGCATCATGTTGAGTGGGGTCAGATCAGCTCTGGGCTGTCAGGCTGACCCCCTGGTCCCCTGCCAGCTGGGGCTGCTCTGACCCAGCTCAAAGTGCTGGGCACAAAGTGGTTTTGGGCATATATTTAAATGGAGAGCCCAAGAGCAATTAATTCTGGCACAAACTGTGCTGGAGCTTATTCATTTGCATTAATTGAACATGTAAATGCACCCACTGAGTATTCAATAATTGTTGTGGTTTTCAGAAGTACTCAGCCATGGTTTAATACTTATTGCTCAAGCTGTACATTTGTTTATAAATTTCTGTGAAGTAAAGAGAAGCAATAACCTCCTCTCATACAAAACTAGTTTCAACAGTCCTGATCTCTATTTGCAAATGAAGGAGCCAGTGAGAATGGAGACAAGAATGTAACTTTAATCAAAGTCTTTACTTAAATTATGTCCTCTACAACCTGAAGTTTGAAGAAGGAAGATATCACCCAGCATTGCATATTATACTGTGCAAAAAATGCTGAGATTAACCAATGGTAGTGTTAGAGTGATGTAGTGATGTGATGTAAGTGGTCCAGGAAGTACGTGAGAGGCAAGGATTTCTTAGGGCAATATCTTTTAATGGACCAATTGCATAGATGGGATAGAGTTAGACCAGCTTCTGAATGCAAGACTATGATTCTATGATACTATGATACTACTATGATACAGTATAGAATGAAGAATGTCCTGCTTTCACAGGATAAAAGATGTCACCCTAAGGAATCCTTGTCTCCTAGAAGATTAACCAATGGCACACATCTTAATAAAGGAGGCCTGCAATTGGCAATCAGTCAGCAGTTATTGAGCTACTTATCAGGTCTTACCCTGTGTTTGAGGGCCTTGCCCCATAGTCTGAGCCAGAGGTAAAGGCATTGTCCCTTTGCCAATCAAAATCTGATTGGTTGTTTACTATGGGTTTTGATACAAACATATTTAGAGGTGTTTGAAAGTATCAGCCTTAGCAGCCAAAACATTAAAGACAGAAGTACAAACTATACTAGGCACAATAAGAAGTCTTCCATGAACTTTTTTGCTGGTGTATATATGTGTGTGTGTATATATATATATAAACTATTGTTGGTATGAGGTAGGTATTATGCCAACCAGTAATATCTTACATATTTTTGAAAAGGTAATAAATATATTTTAACTATCAAACTATTAGTTTGATACTTCCTGCATTTAATGTTATATGATGTGACATATATTTTATATTAAGCAGAAGAAACAAATAGAACTCTATAGAACTGGAATAGTTTTTAGGTAGCATTTTCATTAGCAGCATGTCTGCAGTGACTTGGGAGGGAACTCAAGGCTCATGTTCAAAAATGGTTAAGGCTTTCTCTGTACTTACCAACTAGTGCCAGCAGAAGCTGCCTCAACATGTCCCTGCCTGGCTCCACTACAGCATCAGTACCACCAGTATAAAAGGCACTCAAGGAAAGTAACAACTGCTGGTAATACCACTCCAACCAGCTAAATGCACAAGATGTCTGCAGGGGTGCTGGTGGTAGCTGTGTTGGTCTAAGGACATATGCAGACAAAGTTCTTTGGGCAAATGTGGTATCTTTTACTAGACCAACTAAATAGTTGGAAAAAATTTTCTTGGAAAGCTTTTGGGTACAAATACCCTCCTTCAGGCAGAAGGAGACTATCCCTCTGCCTGAAGAAGGGTGTTTGTACCCGAAAGCTTGCAAAGAACAATTTTTCCAACTATTTAGTTGGTCTAGTAAAAGATATCACATTTACCCAAACAACCTTGTCTGCAAGATGTCTACGTGCATCTTCCTGCTTTTGGACAGCAGCCAAGATGGCAGAGGTATAACTACGCCAACATAATATATAAAGATAGAGGTTGCTGTTTGGAAACTCTCCCTTACTTAGACCACAGAGGTTGTGAACTGGGAGATGGTCCTTCAGTTAAGGAATCAGTTACTGAAAGAGAATCCAAGGAACTGCAGAGGTTCCCTGTTGCTCCACAAATAAAACTTGCTTCTTCAGTTTTTCTCATTCACATATGCCTGTGTTTATTGAACCCTGTGATTACTACAGAAAGGAAGGTTCTGCAGGTACAGAGAAGCTTTGAGCATGGATGCTTGAGCATGAGTTTTCTACCTAGTGTAGATGAGGCTTTAGCAATTTAGAGACCTGTAACAGGGCCCCAACCTCCATTACTGGAATGTGTTCCTAGCCCCCACCCTTTCCCCCACCTCCCCTGCTGGGAACTTTCTTGTCTCTTTTCTCTACCTCCTCCCACTCATGACCCCTCTCCAGCAGCTATGGTGCCATCCCTAGCTCAAAGCCTGGGCAGGGCTTCTGGTGCCAGCTGGGGATTTAAGTGCCAATACAGTAGGGAGTGTCCAGGAGTGGGGTGCCTGAGGTTGAAGTGGCTCCGCTGCAATGTTGCAAGGGCAGTTTGGGTTCCTATACCATGGACGTCAAGTAGGGCCCTGGGCAGCTAGAACCAAAGTGGCCAGAAGCAGAGGTACCTGGCCTGGCTCATTTGCAAGCATGCCAACCTTACAGGTGCACCCCAGGGCAGCTACAGGACCTTAGTCTCATCATCTTTCTGTAAAACATAGGTTCCTATGTCATACTGAAAAATGGGACTTAAGAGCCTAAGTCATGTCAACACTTTTGAAAATATCACCCTTTGCCTTTGACATCTAAAGGCTGGGCTGTGGAAGTGAGATCTCAGGCCTAGAATCAAAAATTAAAATATGGTTATAATTTACTTCTTTGTCCTTATTGCTCTCCATTCATTTAGTGGTCTGCATGAAAAACATCTGAAGCATCATTAAAATCCCACATGGTTTTGAAAAGTAATTCAAGGACAGTCTTTGAAAATAGGAAGTATAACATATCCACATTAATTGCAGAAGCCTATCATGGGAGCCATCTTCTATTTGCAGTTATTTTTGGCAAAACCAAAGTTTTGTTCAACCATATCAATTTGACAAAAAACAAATAAAATGACAGCTATGGACAGCTTTGTATTTCTGAACTCTAGAGAACTCTGAGAAAATGAGAGTAAAAGCCAGCAAGGCATATTGACAATGTATTGAGAATCTTTCTCTGCTTCCTTTTCTTTTTGAGTATCAAATAACATCAAACTATGAAAGGAAACTATTGATTGATGATCCTGTCCTTCAGTACTCTGTCATCTGCCAGAACGGTCTAGATCCATCCTCTTTGGAACCACCCTTCAGGTAGTTGAAGGCTGCAACTAAATTCCCTCTCAGTCTTCTCTTTTCCAGACTAACTATGTCCAGCTCCATCAGCCTCTCTTCATAAGTCATTCCCCCAGCCCTGTCACCATTTTTGTTGCCCTCCACTGGACTCTCCAATTTGTCCACATTCTTTCTGTAATGGGGGGCTCAAAACTGGATACAGTACTCCAGATGTGGCTTCACCAGTGCCAAATAGAAGAGAAGAATCACTTTCCTCGACCTCCTGGCAACACACCAACTAATACAGCCCAGTATGCCATTAGGCTTCTTCACAACAGTGGCACACTGCTGGCTCATATTTAGCTTATTGTTCACTGTAACCCCCAGGTCCTTTTCTGCAGAACTGTTGCTTAGCCATTCGGTCCCTAGCCTTATTTCTGGGATAAGGCATTCAAGCAGGAATGAGTAGACAGCAGTTGCTTTATGATAGCGTTCCTGAGCATGCAGTTTATACATGCCCTTAGTCATAATACAATACATCTTGATCCAGAAGTGGTATCAGGGTAAATGTGAAGGCTAAATCTACAAGTTATATGTGAAATTAAGCTTGAACTATCAGTCATTTGACTGGAGCCAATTACCAAAGATTCAGATGTGAACAGATAAGAATGCTTGCAGTAGGATATAAGAACAGAAAAACAAGGCAATCTGGTAATTAATTATGTGGACGCTAATATTACCCATTGGTGAGGTTTTTTTGGTCCCAATATGGATCTTGTGAGTTTTCCTTTTACTGTAGTTAATGTTTGATAAACACTTTAATTTTTACAAATATTTTGCAGGTATCATGGGCAAGGTTCCTGAAGATCTGTAAATGCTGGGCCAAATCCACAATGGGTATGAACTGATGCAGTTCTATTGACTAACCTGTCAAATCACCAATGCACTTTAATGTGTGCTGAATTTCAATCAAGATAATAATCACTGCTTTGAGCAAAACATTATAAAATATATCCTGAAGTACTTTGCTGAATCAGGGCCTAAGCCTCCAGAGAGATACTGAAGAAACACCTTTTCAGTGCTCCTCTGCAGAAAAGGACTTTATCCAGATCATATTCTAGACTTTTGCACTTGTCCAGAGTGTCTGGATTCATCTTCAAGTCAACACACATATTGAGGAAGTTGCATGTTTCTATTCTGAACACTGACTAGGAAGAATAGAGCTTCTTTGGAGTGAGTGTGAGGAAAAATACGCTGGGTCACACTGAGAGGAGATAGTCAGGAACTGGTCCTTGTTTGGACATGTCTAAATTAGGAAAATGTTTCAAAGCATAATAGCTAGCTCATTTCAATTACATGTCTTAAGTACTGCATAGACAATGGCTGCGTACACACATTCAAATAATCTGGGAGAATTCTTCCAGATTTGCTCTCTGGGTAGAGAAACTTGCCCAGAAGTTAACAACATCAAAATGTTTTAAATATGTTAAAATATATTTGCATGAATGATCAAAACACGATAGTTCAAACACATCAACGAACACATTCTCATCTATGACTAATTTTCCTAACTGAGACACTACGGGTGCCTGTAGATGTGTGGGGAGGCGGTTCTGTTGCGCTGTAATTACAGTGCATTGGAGCAGACTCGATTAATAGAGTCTGCTGGAGCATAATGAGCATGCTCCAGCAACCTCCACATCTTGTGTATCAGCATCCCCACATTTCAAATTGGTGGTGGGGGTGCATTAACTAAAGCATGTGTAAAAATGCCCGATAGTAGCATCTTGCTGAGTAAAATGAGACAGCAGCTAGTTTTGAAGTATAGTTTTGGCTACAGTGTTGCAAATATGTCTGAGCCCTGATGAATACTTTTAAGCTTTAATAAATAAAAAATATAAGGGACTTTTTCAGTTGAGTTCTTTTGCCAGATTAGCACAACAATTCCTCTGTGGATCTCTCAAGACTGAGAGGCAACAGTCTCATCTGTAGTAGTCTCAAATCAAATCAAATTCCAAATTTTCCCAAATGAAATCCTCTAATGACCAGGAAAGATGCCTGCTGTGGCTTTCATTTATGTGTGTGTTGGATCAGTTTACAAAAATATTAAAGGAAATTCCTCTTGCCAGGACTCCATAGAAGGAGCTGTTGGTGCTTCCCGTTGAGTGTGTGCTTGCTAGCAATGAAGCACATTGCATTTAAATATTTATAATATGTCAGGGATTTGCATTCCTCTTTGCTGTTTATTCCACAGATCTCTTGAGACATAAAAGGATCTTTTGAGAGTTATTCAAACCTGTTTGTTTTCATCCAGAACTGGATCTAAGAAAAAGAGTAAGTCTGCAACATCTGTGATTCATTGAGGGATCAAATTCCCTAAATATTTATCACTTAAATATTCCCAGGAAAAAGAAAGTGTCTCGGATGTAATTGCCTTCTGGTTGAAATTTATTTTACTTTGGCACTATATGGTGACATTTTAATGCCAAAGTCCAAAGTTCATCTAAGAAGAGCATTCCAAATCACATTCCACACACTCGTCATATGGGCAAAATTAATTTCCCAAATTGCAAACACATCTTAAAGTGTGGAGACAATCAGGATCTGGATCAAGGTCCCTTAAAGTGAAATCAAATTTGAAGGTCCATGATTGCTACTGTTTGTCTCTTTCTACACTTAAGATGTCTAAGATAATCCTCATCAAACAAGCCCCACAAATTAAAAGTCATAATTTACAATTTTTAAAGCAAGATTCTTTCCTGTGCCAGAGCACCGCACATCATTGTGATAAACCACATGGGGCTCCCCTGAGTCCATTCAGCCACCTCCACTGTACCAAGGATTTAATTGCAAATGACCAATGGAGGAGGCATTTAAAATAGCTCATGCCTAACTTTATCTTTCATGTTTCTTGCCACATTTGGTAACTACGTGATAGTTCTGTGTTTGAACAAGCCTTTGATCTTTCACAACCCATTTCCCCATCATACTTGATCCTGCAAGGAAGTGCAGAGGGCTGGGCTGGTTATGATTCCTTATAACACTTACAAGTGCTTCTGTAGATTGTTCCTGTGAACATGGCCACAAAGTTCTCTTCTTGCCATGTGTTTCTATACATTTCATTTCCTTTCTAAAGGCAGAACGAATTACCTTTATGGTAAACACATAACAAGAGTGTATGTTAAAGCAGACTGAAGAGCTGAACAAAGTTTATGCTCCTATGAGTGTATGCAGCACGTGGCAATGGGCCAGTTCAGCAATTGTAATATGCCTAATTCCAGTTATTTTTACAGGATTTCTTGTAATTGTGAAAGTAGTTTGGTCCTAGATATGTATCCTTGATTAGGATGGTTTGATGTTGCTTTTATCACTTTTTAAAATCAATGCTATGAGAGCTAATGTAAATGATTTTTTCATGTCACATTATACTCAAAGTTTCCATCATATCACTTCAGCCAATTTGCAAACTAATATGTAAATCATTTGCTTTAAATAGAGCTGAAAAGTCTCACAGGAACTGTTTATGTTTTTATTTAGGACACAATAGAGATCTAACAGGCATATAGGAAATCGGAGAGAGAAAATAAAATATTCCATGAATAGAAAAACTTCTTGACCCTCTAATTGTTTAACACAAGTAATAAAGTAGATTGAGAGGAATAACATCTCTCTCTTTAAAAACTTAACCTATTTTGACTTTCAGATGAATAACTAAGGAGGAAATATATATGAATTTACCCCACTAATCATAGCAAATTTGAGGCTTGTCTACAATCAAGTTGAGTTGTTTCATGTTACAGTATCTTCTACCTACAAAAAGATTTTTTGTTGAAAATCATCTGATTTTTTATGTGTATTATTAAACCTGCTTTGGAAGTGGGTTTATTTCAATGCAGGATGATTCAACACACAGCAAAGCAAATGTGAACATTTTGTAATCCCATAGGAAAGTATGCATATATGCAAAATCTTCCTCCTACTTTGCTGGCATAGCTACATCTGCCTGCTTACCTGTGTACTCTGTGATCATTCTGTCTAGTTGTTGCACCTGGCATGCTGCCAGGTGCTATACTTTGTGATCATAGTCTGTGGGGAGTTCATATATCTCTCATACACCTGACTATTCACTGATGAGTGTGCTCCTACATTGAGCTCTTTGATTTCTTTCCATTCTGGAGAGGCACATAGTACTAAATCTATCTGAACTCTATCCAACACAAGATATACAGGCAACTCTGCAAAGGGATCCACGCTAAAGACGGAAGATCTGGCTAAGTTATAAGAATATAAAAACCTCTGAGAAAGCTACTACGAGGAGACGATCTGTATTTTTATGACAACCATTATTCAGCCATTGGATTTTGTGGACTACACCAATGGCACACTGACATGTGCTGATCAGTATACGGACCAAAAAATATGATCCTGAAATCCAGGATCTCAGAGAATTCAGGGATGCATACAGCCCCAGAGGTAGAGCAGCCCTCTGAATCATAGCCAGAGATCCATTGGCAGACACAAATAAGAAAGGGAACTGCTCTCAGCACATGCTGAGCATGTCTACATGAGAATATTAATGCGAAACAATAAATTCTGGTGCAGTTTGCACCAGAGTTTATTACTTCTGGGCATAGCATTTACATGTGCATCCAAGACCGCAGCACATGGAGCCAGGGTGGTGCAGCCCTGGCTTGTGCCCACCACCAGGGTCCCCAAGTGGTACCAGGAGGAGACTGGTGACCTTGTGGCACTGTGGGGTGAGGCAGAGGTGCAGCTGTTGGCACTGGATTTATGTCCCATGTGGCTTGTTCTGGGGGGACCCAAAACCCTCAGACTCACCACGACCTATCCATTCGGTAATAGGCAAATGTATTGATACACAGTGATAACAGAAAAGAATAATACAAGCCGTTCTATAGCCACCAATCCTCCCCTGCTCCCTGCCTCCAGGATTCCTCCCTGCACCATTGAAACTCAGGGTCCTATGCTAAGTCTGCAGGTGCACCTGGGGCACCATGGCCAGCAGCAGCAGCACGGCGTAGTGGGCTGAGCATCCCTCAGTCAATGCAAACAGCTCCTCACACACCACCTGGACACACAGGCCTGGCACAAGGAGGTGTGGAACTAGCATGAGTAGACGCAGGACTGGGCAGACAGGGAGTTCTGGGTGCAGCTCCTGGCCCTCGAGCATGAGCAGGTGGAGGTGCTTTGGGAGCAGAGCTCCATCCTGGCCTGGGCAGTGCAGGTCACAGAAGATGATTGCTGGATGCTGGACACTGTTCTGGCCCTGGCAGTCACCTTTGTGCTCCCCACTGGCCAGCCCCCAACCCTACCCCCACCTGTCCCCTGACAGCCACCCGCCACCCAGAAGCAGGCCCTTGCCTCGGCCTGGGAGGAGGTTCTGAACCACCATCAGCATCCAGGAGCTCCTGCCCCAAATCCAGTGCCACCCAGCATCCTGCTGTCTGGGCCCAGTCCCGCCACTCGCCACAACAGGTGCAGAGCCAGAGCTGCCTGCAGCAGGGCCAGGCCTGCATGCTGACCCTGCCAACCCTGGACACCACCTGCCAGAGGGGGAGCCACCCAAGCTGGGGGAGCACCAGCTGCCATTGCCCTTGGGCAAGCCCCACACCCACCACATTCACCATGGTGTATGCACCCATGAGGGAACAGCCAGAGGCCAGGATGCTGGCCGCCTGTCCCAGGGGGGTTGGACCATGACAGTGCCCAGCTACAAGTCCAGCACCCCTGGTGCAAAGTGCCCACTCTAAACTAGGCACAGCAGGCCAGAGTTCCTGAAGATGCAAATGTCATGGGTGCTGCCTGCCCAGCCAGCACTCATGTGTGTGGAAGGCCTGTGGTGGTCCAAAATGGACTGGAGCACCATGGAGTGAAAGCCCCTCCGACTGTAGTAGGGCCAGTCCCCATGGGGCAGGCAGGTGATGGAGATATGGGTCCTGTCCAGGATCGATGCACTGGGAGGATCCCAGGGCATAGAACCCCCCCACCACCACCAGCGGGTCATGCACATGGAGCACAGTGTCCTCTAGTGCATCCTGGAGGGTGCCACACAACTCTAGGACAGCCTCCCTGGTGGTCAACATACTGCAGACTGGCACACGTGGCATGGCAAGGGCCAGCCAGGTGTCTGTGGAGAGAGGCAGCTGCATGCCAGTATCCTGCCACTTCAGGTGTGGCCGGAGCTGCTCCATGAGGTCCCGGAAGATGGCCCAGATTATGCAGAAGGCCTCCAGCTACTGCTCATTGCCCCAGGTATGCTGGACAATGTGCCGCCACCAGTCCTGGCTGGCCTGGAAAACTCAGACATGACAGAGCTGGAGGCCCCGGAGGGTATTGGTGGCCCCAGAGGTGGCATCCTGGAGCCCATGGGTGGTGTCCCTTCCAGGATCCAGCCAGGCAGATGGGATTGAGGCAGCAGGTGTACCACAGCAGCCCTGGGATGACATGCAGCAGCTTGGGAGGTGGTCACCGCACGTGGAGGAGCCGGGAGGAGAGACACAGCCATGGGTCAGGCAGCAGTCAGTGTGGCAGGCCAGCAGGGCCAATGCAGCAGACAGCAGGAGCCCAGGACCCTGGTCATCACTGCCAGGAGCAGAGACTGGAGCAGCCATAATGCAGGGAGACAGACTCCGTAATGCAGGGAGACAGATGCAGTGAGGAGAGCAGTGCCACATGCTGTCTCCTCCTTGCCACCACTTATCTGCCCCTCCCCACCCAATATCTCAGCTGCCTGCTTCAGTTTCCAACCCCAATCTACCTTAATTAACCCCAAGCCTCAGTTCCTCAGCCAGCTTCTCTCTAGTCCAACAGTTCTAATCTCAGTTCTGGCAACTTTCACTCCCTACACTTTAACTCTCTCTCTCTCACCTTAACCTTCCCCAAGTATCCCAGGTTCCCTAAGCACACACATATATACTGTACCATCTAAATTAGGAACTTACCTGTGTGTATGTGTAAGTGGGTTGTGTGTGTATATATGTTATTGTGTGTATGATATATGAATTACTGATCTGTGTATGTGTACTGAGTGTGCGGGTATGGACAATTGATTTTTGTCTAACTTTTGGGGTGTATAGTGTATGTGCTTGAATTGGTGATAGGTATGCATGTGCCTAGGCTGGTTTGGATGTGTATGTGCCTGAGTTGGTACTGTGTGTGTGTGTATGCACCTAATTGATTTGTGTGTTTGTATATGTGCAATTGTGCCACACCCTCCTGTCTAACAGCGCAATATTGAGATCCCGTTTGTGTAAGGTGGGTGCGCAGTAGCGGCCCAGAAGCATGCCTGCAACAAGCGAGAGTAGTAGACTCAGCTCCATGGACATGGTGCGGACGTGGAGTGCAGCTGCTAGGGGCCCCACCCTGGCAGTGCCACCTGACATGGGCTCTTCTGAGGCCTCCACCCAGACAGAGCTCCTGGCAGGGTCAGCAGCAAGGTCAGCAGAGTCAGCAGCCCCTTGCCCCCCTGTCTGTGGGGGAGGCTCAGTGGGGTCCCGGCAACCCAGACCGCATCATGAAGGACTTCAAGGCCCTGGGGGCCAAGCTCAAGGAGACAGGGGCACAGGTGGTACTCTCCTCTATTCTCCCGGTGAGTAGATGTGGACAGTGACACAAGACCTGCATTGGCAAGGTCAACTGGTGGTTATGGAGTTGGTGCCACCAGGCAGGCCTCGGGTTCCTAGATAATGACCTATACTTTCGTGCAGGGGACTTGCTTAGGTGGGATGGGCGACACCTCTGTCCTAAAGGCAAGCGTATCTTCTCTTCCAGGTTGGCTGATCTCATGTGGCACACTTTAAACTAGCTTTGCCGGGGGATGGGGTCATAGGAGGACTTGAGGACACCTCACAACCAAGACAGGTGACATACACAAGGAGTACCCAGGTAAGCAGCAGGGGTCCAGATAGTCCTGAGAATCGGGGGGGTAGCATACACACCAATTCAAGGCCTTAAATGCCTCTACACCAATGCTCATAGTATGGGGAATAAGCAGGAGGAACTCGCCCTCCAGAAAGCTAGTTCAAACTCAGATATAGTAGGGCTCACAGAAACCTGGTGGGATTCATCCCACAACTGGGCGGTCAACATTAGGGGCTATAGGCTATACAGGCAGGATAGAACAGGGAGGAAAGGCGGGGGTGTGGCGCTCTACATCAAAGAGCAATACACATCCTCAACCAGCAAGACAGGGTCAGAGGAGGGGCAGGCTGAAGTGCTCTGGGTCAGGATACAGGGGGGTCACGGGGAAAGGGACTTAAAGGTGGAGGTCTACTACAGACCTCCAAACCAAAGGGAAGAGCTGGACCGCCAATTCTTGGATCAGCTTGCAGAGGCACTTAAGGCAAAGGATGTAGTTGTCATGGGTGATCTAAATTACCCAGACATCTGCTGGGAGTAGCAGTCAGCCAGGTCTGACCACTCACGGAGGTTCCTGGCTGAGATACAGGACCTCCACTTAACCCAGGAGGTGCACAGTCCTACCAGGGGGGATGCCCTGCTGAACCTGGTCCTAGCCACGGGCGACGACCTGGTGAGGGGACTCCAGGTCCTCAACCACCTGGGCAATAGCAATCATCACTTGCTGGAATTCACCATCCAGCGCAGGTTGTCAAGGGCCTGAAGCAAGGCAGTAGCCTTAGACTTTAAGAGGGCCAACTTCAATGAGCTGAGGAGATTAGTGGGAGAGGCACTAGGGTCCAGCTAAGTTGCAGTAAGCTCCAACTGATCTACCTCCCTAGTTTTACATCTTCCTTTTCATATTTTTTGAAAACAAATAATGGCAGGGGAGTTCCAGAAAGGGGGACTACTGGGTCCTGGCAGATTGACTGCAACATATGAACATCAGAAGCAAAATCTTCTACCCACATGTAGTCATGCCCACTGTGGAGCTAATTAGGCAACTCCTCATTAAGCATCTTGTGTAGATGTGCCCACCATCTGATAATTAAGATACTATATGGCTGTTGGATGGAATTAAACAACATCATTATGGATAGCATCAGATTACCATCTTGTTGGTCTGCCCACACTCTGCCTCCTGGATTTCCAAAACATAGCTCAGCCCCTTGCTGGAAATGGTGGCTATACCAAAGATTGTAAAAACTCTCCACCTCTCTTTTTTCTTAGCCAGTAAATATGCAAAGATTCAGCCATTGTCTAAGGTTGCTACGTTCTACCACACATACCCCTTCTCCAGTCCTATCACACTGTTTATTTACTGTTGTTTCAATTGCTGCAAGCTAAGCCTATTACAAGAAGACTGCAGCAAGTTAGCACCTTGTGGACTAATAAAGTTGATGGCTTGAAGGAAAATGTACATAGTTATTGCAAATGTGGTTATGAGGTTCTCTTCTTGCCATGTGGTTCTATACATCTATTTCCCCTCCACAGGCAGAATGAGTCACCTTTATGTTAAATTCAAACCCAATGGTGTATATTAAACCACACTCAAATTTTATCACAGTGGCAAATACAGAAAAGACATGGCACCAGAATCATTTTTCTGGCTCATAGCTTCTCCCATGCTTTCATCTTTGAGCCAGTGAGAGGGATTATGAGATAAACCAAGGCCAGTTGCACAAACACTTATACAAAAGTGAATTAAAAACATTCATCTCTCCTTCATATCACTGTACACTTCTGTTAATTTGCAGTGCACTTTATGCTGATCCATGGGTGTTGAAAGGGAGAATCCATGCCAAAGACTGTGCAGTCCTCTCCACTCTACCCATAAAACTTCCACTCCTGCTCTAAGGTCTGGCAGCACCATTCTTAGAAAAAACAGCCTAGTATATCTGCCCAGTTGGCCCACTGCCTTTTTTAACAGACTTCTCTGCTTCTGAGGACACACCTTAGGGTAACATCCCCCTCCAAAGCAGGGTCAGCCTGCAGAACTATATATGTAGCTGGTTGCCTTCCTCTGCTGCTCCCCCAACAACTACCATCCCATCAAGAGCCTATGAATGTTTTGATATAATTACTAGTCTGCCTCTGCTACAGCCTCTTTATGTGTTCACCAACCCTGACCAATAAATGTCTATAACCATCCTGTAGTAGAGTTGGAGTGTCACTGTAGCTGTGATGTTCTAGGAAATATTCAAGCAAGGGGTTTTTGGTGATATCTTTTATTGGACCAACTTTATAGTTGAGAGGGAGGTTAGACAAGCTTTTGGGCACAATAACCATCATAATATTTTTTAACTCCTTTTGCTAGTTACCACAGTACCCCCCTCTCAGAATCTCCCTCCCAACACAGGCCCACAGCAAACATTTTACCATTGCCAAGTTCATCAAAGCCTGGGAAGCTTCCAAGGAAATGGATTTCCAAAAATTTAAGACAAAATATTATCACTCTTGACATGAAGAATGTGAAAAATAATTATTTGTTCTTTTACCTCACAGGAACTGGCACATTGTAACAAGCACAGGTGGGGAGGCTAACATTAATTCCAAATGAAGGATGAGACAAAGTAGCTAAAGAGACATGTTCAAATAACATTTGGATGCAAGAGATGGTGATTCCCAATCTGTGGTACCTGTACCACCAGTGGTATGCAGACAACCTGTCATTGGTACACGTTAACAGATTTATTATAATTTCATTATATGACAAATACTTGCTACTGGTACTTAAGGTTGAACTGAAAAATTTGCTGATGGTGCTGAAGGTTGTGTCATTTTCAATCAGTGGTGCACGACCTATCAGAGTTTGGGAACCACTGGAACTTAAAAGGCAGAAGAGCAGAGGAAAGAGTTCCTGAAGCATAAGGAGAAGAGAGAAAAGGACATGGAAATGGCTCTAACCTGACAGATAAAACTGATGGGAGCATTGGAACGACAGAAAGCCCTCCTAGAGAACATAGGAGCCTGTTGTCCAGCTACAGCCTATGCATGTCCTGCAGTCTCCTAGTTCTGATATCTCTGCACTCTGGGACCCGCTGTTCAATTAGCACCACCTAGATTACAAAAAAAAAAAAATCTCTTTTTTTTCACATCCTTTGCTATAGGATAGGGATGTCCAATTGGCGAGGACTTATTTTACAGCCCCTGGGCTCCCACCCAGGCATAACTCCTCTGATTGCTCCAGCTGCAGCAGCAGCCAGGGTCTCTGGTCTCCCCCTTCCTCCTGTTCCCGACTCTCAGGGGCCGAGCAGCACAGTGTGGCACAGTCCATAGCACCAAGGGAGCCTGCTGCTGGGGAGCTGAAATTGGGGACAAGGATGCCCACACGTGCAGTGCAGCAGGGGGTGCCAGTCTTTCATGCTGCTAAGGCCCATGTGACCTGACCCCGCTAGTGCAACCTGCAGAGTGTCAAACCCTTGGCCACTTAGAAGTTGAAGAACCCTCCCAGACAAAGAAAACTGTAGACAGAGATCCTCTTGATTCCCTTCTCTGCAAGAGACAGGGCCTCATAAAACCATTCTACACCCTAAACATGAGGCCTTGAAAACACAAACCCATTTGCACTCTGCACTTCAGTTGTGTTTTAGGCTTTTATCAGGTGTAACTTTCCATGACACTTTGCATGTACAGTATTTTTCTCCTCTCATAACATCTAACTTGGGATATTATTGTAATTTGTTTAAATACCCTTGAAACTGTGTTTGGCAATGTGGTTTTATACCTTTAACAACTTGATAAAATTGTTCTTTGCTACTGCAAAATGAAATTATGAAGTATATTGCAAATGAAGTGCATTAAGATTCCCACATGCAGCCTGAAAAAAAAATTGCCATTAATATAAAAATGACAGTGTGTGTGTGTGTGTGTGTGTGTGTGTGTGTGTGTGTGTGGTTATGCTTTTGTATATGGCTTTAATCATGATTATCAATCATAATATATATATATGTGTGTGTGTGTGTGTGTATATCACATATCACACTGTCATAATGTATAGATGTTCCAATACAGAAGGGAACTTGGGCCTTACTTTCCATGCGACACTTATTCATGCAATGTAGTCGTAGAGTTGAAGTGCTGGGGTGGCCATGAGGGTCATCAATAAACCTTGCTTCATACAATGTAGGTTGTTCCAGTGACTATGGTCATTATACAAAGTGGGATGGAGAGAAGACACTTTCCGCACAGTTTTTATGAAACATTTGAATTTAACATAGGTCCAGTTTCAATTAAAAACAAAACATTTCTGAATAGGATTTGGATTTATATTACTTTCTTAGGGATCATGGGCAATTATAATAGGGAAAATAGTGACCCCAGGGACTATGGAAAGAAATGTTATAGAAAAACTGCAACATTCTATGAAACAAGAATGTGGGAAATAGTGATCCAATTGGAAGAAAATCAAAAGACCCTTCCCACTAACAAACTAACTGGACTTCTATAAAAGAGCAAAAGGGAAAAGACAGAAAATACAGAGGTAACAACTATAGTCATATCTGCTTCAAGGAACAGGCTTGATAAAAATTCTGTTGCTTTGTACAACACCAAAAACACCAACACAGAGAGACAAATATACACCCAGGCTGCAACTCTCTTGCAGGACATCCATGAAGATGGTCACACTTTTAGTGTCACCTAGTTTATTCAGTCCCCTTATAACTATAGCACTTACTGATACTGTTTCATGCTTTTGAGTACTGATCTTCTGAGAGATGCTTCCCTGTGCATCCTATGATTATTCATGATGTATTCACCATATGGTCCTACCCTTCCATATAGACTCTTGTCCTCATCTTACTATACTGTCATTAGAATGAGAGCACTGGATTGAATACTTTTGAAAAATGAAGGTTCTGGTAACATAACTTTGATAAGGCAAGGCATATTTCCTTATCTCTCTTGGGCTGAGTGGGGATTTTAATACATGACTGTAATACACCAACCTTTTATCTCTACATCTCCAGTTTATCTCCAGAACACCATTCATCCAGAAAGCTTCTCAGAACAGCTGCTAAATGGCTCTACCTGGAATGATGCCACGTTAAACAGCAACTTTTAAGACAGTGTATCGTTTCCCCTTTTGTCGGCACTAGCAGATCATATTTGATTTTCCACACTCAACCATGAGGAACTTGATTCAAACAGAAACTATTCTCAGACACACCAAATAAACACTACCCGCACGTTACAGATGAATGCAAACATGTCAAAGAAATACTCACGAAACTTTAAATTATCAGAACCACCAACAGCTGAGTGAACAATGAGCAGCATAACAACTAGGATCATACAACTTGTTATTTTAACTAAAATAATGAGAAATATAAGGGCTAAAGCTACAGTAATAGGCAGTTTTCTTACCCTATCTCATATACTTCCATCATACATTATAATGAACTGCTTTCTACCTCCTTTTATATGGTAACTACATCAGAAAAATATAAATAAACTGAGCTTTTTCTAGTGCCCAGTCACACAAGATCTAAGGGCTATAGGTCTGAAGAAAAGCAGTGTATTTATTTTCCTTTATTAAAAGATATATGAGACAAATATTCAACTTGGGCAAATCCATGGAAGAAGAGTAAGCTGTGGTGGGGACCCATCAGGGAAATTAGTCCTACTTTTTTAAAGTACTGGTTTCCACTGACATGAGAAAGGTCTGCTGCTAAATTCTTATAGCACTGTTGAGACTGATTTTTTTTTTCAGTGACAAAAAAATGATCTCACATTTTCATTGCTGTTCTTGAGACACAGCATAGTCAAGTAGTTAGATCAGGAAGTTTTGGAATCAGAGAGCATGTCTACCCGAGACACTTTACTGCATAGCAGACTAATTTGCTGAGCAGTAAAAATGTTCCTAACTTGAATCAGATTCACTTTGTCACATGTGATATTGTTCATTTCCAAATAGACTAGACCCTGACTGTTTTGATTAAGCATGCTCATTCCAGCAGTTCACAGGAATAAAATAAGAAGAGTCTGCTCCCACAGGATTTTAAAGCCAGCCAGTCATTAATCAGTGGGAAATGTTTCTATAACAGAGAAGAAGATACAGGAAAAGACAAACAAATTAAAACCAATATAGAAATAATATTTCATTAAAAAAAAGAAAAGAAAATATACACCCACACGTACATATATACACTGTATCTATATATAGCAAAGATGCACATTTGTAAAAATATGTCTTGGATGCCCACTAATCAAATTTCAGAAGTGGCAAACAATTGAGGAAGCAACACAGATATTGTAAAATCTTTCCTTTACCCAAAACTGTAAGACTGAAGCTACTGAAGAGGCTGTCCTTGGGTATAGATGCTGTGTGAGTGGTATCACCATCTTGTCAGATTTCTTGAAAATCCTTGGGAAAGCAAATGTGAGCAGTCTTCTATCCCCTCCTTCAACCTTTCCTGCCCTTACTCTGCTTCTCAGTGATCCATGCAGTACTGAATATTCAGAGTATTACTACTAACAACAATGAACAACAATTACTACTAACTACTAACAACAATGGAAATACTGGGTGCTTGGACACACAATAAACTGGTGTAACATATATCCATTTTGTATAGGACCTGGAACAGACAATTATCTATCCTGAATAATCGACCCAGTAGGCACTACTACAGCATTTTGCCAGTAGGTGGTAAGGAAGACAATAATAACCTGCTTGCATTAACTAACCAATTTCCCAACCACCCATCATGTCCTCTTGGTGGCAGTGGTCTTGATACTCCCAACCTTGGGGATGTCTGGCCTGGCCTCCTCTACCAATGGAACATGGTCCTCCTCCTCTGTTGCAAAGGCTCCGTATCTGTTCTCCAGGCAAACCGCTGCAGGTGGAGGTGAAGATTTTTGCTTGCTGCCAGAGGTCGCAAGCTTCCACCTTCCTGGCAGTCCATGTCCTCTAATTGTTCCAGGTCACTCCCAACTGCTTCTCTGCAGCATATGAAATGCTTGGACTCACTGTCAACTTCACAGAAAACAAGACATTTTACCTACTTACCCCAAACCATCCAGCAGCTTCCCCACAAATTACAATTAGAGGGCAGTCTTTGGAGAATGCAGAGCATTTCCTCTACCTGGGTAGTCATCTTTCACAAAACATGCATATAGATCAGGGGCGGGCAATTATTTCAGGTGGAGGACCACTTAACAAGGTTTGATGAGCTTTCAAGGCCCACATGGGTAGCCCTGCCCCTTGACAGTTGCCCCGCCCCCTGGTCGCCATCTTGGGACCAGAAGTCCCACCCCTAATCCCTGACCTTTGCCACCAGAAGTCCCTTCCCTTGCCCCCCTCCCAAACTACTCCTTTTTGGGGAGGAGGGATTGTCATCTTAGAACCATAAAAAAACCAAATCATACACTAGAAGTCAAACACCTACTATAACATATTTTAATTTTATTACTAAAAATATTGTTGTCATGATTTGCATTTGCGTATTGTATATAGAGGAGATTACATAATTACTCAAAATAAATTCTTAGTCTTGTATATTGTGGGGGGTGTGGTTGGATGTTTGTGTGTGTGTATGATGGTGTGTGTGTGTGTGTATGTATGTATAGTGGGGTGTGGGGGTGTGTGGCTGTGTGTGTGGGTGGCATAAGGTATGTTGGGGGTGTTGTGGAGGCAGGGTGTGGGTATTTGCCATTTGTGGGATGTGAGGGAGGGTGGGAGGGGTTTGGGGACCCCCCACACACTTCTTCCCTGGGCACAGCAGCAGGCAGGGGTGCTCTGGGTACAGTGTTAGTGCCTGGCTCCAGCCAGCACTGCACATCACAACAAGGAGTTAGTTCAGCCCCCACACTGGGCTGTCTGTATTGCTGGCACTGCCCACACTGGAGGGAATCCCCGATCACTGGAGTTGGCTGGGGTGGGGAAAGCAGCTGGCTCCAGCACATGAGGCTTTCCTCCCATGCAGCACGAGCGTGGGGAGCACCGGCAATACAGACGGCTTGGCAGGAGCTGCACTCTTCACTGCGATGTACAGCTCTGCTGTTGCTCCCTACCAGGGCTGTGTACCATGGGGGGGAGTGTGGAGGGTCCCTGCACCGTCCCTCACACCCTGCCCAGCCAGGCTCCGCGCTGTCACCAGCCTCAGCCCCGCACAGGGAAGCCTCCAGCAGCAGTGGCAACAGCCATGCACAGAAGCTACTACTGGCTGGGCAGGGCCTTTCTGCCTACAAGGGTGGGAGCAAGGTACAATAGGGTATGTTGGGGGAGTTTGTATACATGGGCACCTCACTCCCACCCTCACAGGCAGAAGGGCTTGGCAGGACACAAATCATTGGTGGGTGCTGCAGGCCAGATGAAAGTGCCTGGTGGACTGGATCTGGTCCCTGGGTTGTATTTTGCCCATCCCTGATGTAGATGATGATATTCAATGCTGAATAAAATCTGCCAGTGCTTCCTTTTGATGTCTCCAAAACCATGTATTTGATGTTCATGCCAACAGGACCCAAACCAAACTTCTCATCTATCAGGCTGTTCTATCCCTACCATGTAGTATGGGTGTGAAACCTGGACAACATAACAGAAATGGCTGAAAGTCTTGGAATCTTACAGTCAATGATGCCTTGAGAAAATCCTCCATATCATTTGGAAGGACAGAAAATGAATGCCAGCATTTTGGTTCAAGCAAACATCACCAGCACTGAAGCCATGTTTATATGGCACCAGCTCCAATGGACAGAACATAGATTCATAGATTGTAAGGCCAGAAGGGACCTCGGAAGATCATTGGGTCCATCCCCCTCCACCAAGCAGGAAAGATAACTGGGGATCAGCTGACCCCAGCAAGGTCACTGTCTAGTCTCCTCTTGAAGATTTCCCAGGTAGGTGGCTGCCTAGAGGGAACTTATTCCACAGTCTGGACACCCTGGCTATGAAGAAGTTTTTTCCTAATGTGCAGCCTGAATCGATCTTCCAGGAGTCTGTGGCCATTACTCCTAGTTTTCCCCTAGTGTAGTGGTAAGCTGCTTCCAGGTCCCCTCTCAGCCTTCTTTTCTTCAGGCTGAAGTGTCCCAGATCCCTCAGCCATTCCTTGTATGGCTTGCCATGTAAGTCTCTGTTCATATGGGTGGCTCTTCATTGGACTCTTAAACTTGTTCATGTCCCTATTAAAGCGTGGTGCCCAGAACTGGATGCAGTACTCCAGCTACAGTACTGAGTAGAGAGGAAGAATCACCTCTTTGGTTTTGCTTGAGATGCATCGATTGATGCACGCCAGAGTATTATTTGCCCTACTGGCTACAGCATCGCACTGCCAGCTCATATTCATACAGTGGTCTATTATTACCCCAGGTCCCTTTCATTAGTGGTGCTAGTCAGTTTGGTGCCACCATGCCTGTGGGTGTGTTGGGGGTTGCTCGTCCCGAGGTGGAGAACTTTACATTTCTTGACATTGAACTTCATCAGATTCCAATCTGCCCAACTTGCTAGCCTGTCTAGGTCCTCCTGTATCTGTAGCCTATCTTCAAGCATGACCATGCTTCCCCACAACTTGGTGTCATCCACAAACTTGGCCAGTGAGCTCTTTACCCCCACATCCAAATCATTAATAAAGATGTTGAAAAGTACTGGACCAACCACTGACCCCTGCAGGATGCCCCTGCACTTCTCGCCAGGATGACACAGATCCGTTCACTACGATTCTCTGGGTCCTATCCTGCAGCCAGTTTCTCACCCACCTGACTGTCTCAGAGATAAGCCCACAATCCTTCAATTTGCTCATGAGGACATTCTGGGATACTAGATCAAAGGCTTTTTGGAAGTCAAGGTATACAATGTCAACCTGCTGTCTCGTGTCCAGGTGGCGAGTTGTCATAAGGATGCCTGACAACAAGCTCCCAAAACAGGTTCTCAAAACTTGCAAAGGGTTACTGCTCTAGAGGTGGGCCAAAGAAGAGACTCAAGGACAACCTGAAGGAAAATCTGAAGAAATGGGATATTAACATGAATACCAAGGAAACTGGAACACTGAATTATCTTCAATGGCTCTGTGAAATACAAAGTATTAACCATTTTGAGCAAACATGCCTCACTAAGGAGTCAATTAGGTGAGAAAGACAGAGAAAGATCTATGACCTGACCTCACCAGGATCCACTCCTCTCTGGGACTATGTGTTATAGTTGAGCATGCCAAACTCAAACTGACCTGTCATCTCCAGACTCACCAACAAGGTATGTGTGTACTGGAAGAGAGTCATCCTCATATAAAAAGGACTGCTAGAAACACCAGTGTAAAGTCAGATTGTACTGGTGTGATGTCATGTGACCAGAGGAATAGAGATGAGTGTAAAACCTATATTTCCTGCCTCCCAGTATATATGAAAGTGTGTCTGTAGATTTTGAGGGAAGGGAAATCATGTGCTCTTGGTTATAGTTTTGATCCTCCACAGACCATATAGCAGAGGGAACACATGGCCTATAGTTTGTATACCATAATCAAATCAATAGTTGGAAAGGAAAAGCACATTGCATTGTAATTATACAAAGAGGGTCTGGAAAGTAAATGAAAACCATATACTTATGTAAATGCACAGAATTTAAATCACAAATTGTCTAAACCAATCTCTAAAGTGTACAAATACAAAAGGCTTGTGCAAATTATTCTCCAGCATAGATGGTATCAAGTTGTTGTTCTTTGTTTTACAAAGCAAGTGGAACTGTGTGTGCAGTTCACATGGCACAATAAGATAAACAGTGGAAAAAAGGAATGGCTATAAACCAGAGTTTGTAACCAAAGAGATAGAGGCCAAACCTCGCATAATATGCATGACTAGTTCCTGCCAGAGTTAAAAGTTGCTAGGTACACTAATTAAGGATAGACTTTACTGAAAACCATTACTGATTTAGGTGCTACTTCTGTGTTTTGTACAGTTAATTTTTTGTTGGTCCTGCCAGCCAAATTAGAAGCAAATGTACCATATGAGACAGGTGAGCAAAGAAGTACCATGTGCAAGATCTCCTAATAGTACTATCATCAGTTTGATATTTGAGGGCTGCACAGAACCCAATAACACTATCATCTGGCTATAACATAATTCACTCCAAAATAGTGTAGGCCCTCTAAGCTTCTGGTCCAGCCACTCATGAGAATAAAAATAAAATAAAAAAAGACTTCTAGATTATTTTTAAGATAGCACAACCATGTGAGATGTACAAATAAAAATTGATATACCTTTCCATCAAGAAAATGAAACAAAGATGAATATTTATAAAAATGTTGCCAGATTTTCCACTAATCAAATTTTGGAGAAACCAAACAGTGGCAAAACGATGGATCTTGGGAACTTTTCTTGTACACATGACTGCACAATAGATGCCACTGAGTACAGAACTACCAGCATCAACAACATTCCCAAGCCAATCAGCAGGCCTGAGAGAAGTTTTTGAAAGCTTCTGGGCCAATGCAAAAGCGTAATGAATTGTGAGCTAGACTGTTCTCAGTGGTAACAGATGACAGAACAAGGAGCAATGGGCTCAAGCTGCAGCAAGGGAAGTTCAGGTTGGATATTAGGAAAAACTTTCTCACAGGGAGAGTGGTGAAGCACTGGAATGGGTTACCTAGAGAGGTGGTAGAATCTCCATTCTTGGAGGTTTTTAAGGTCTGGCTTGAAAAAGCCCTGGCTAGAATGATTTAGCTGAGAATGCTTTGAAAATGGGATTGCTCCTGAGGTCTCTTTCAACAGAGTAGGAGTTTTGAAGTGATGGGAGCCCAAGAAGGGTGGCTGTGCCTTAAGGAAATGATCCTTTGGGCACAAAGGGAGATGATCCCGATGAGAAGAAAAAGAGGGAAAGGGGCCAGGAGGCTTCTTTGGCTGACCAGAGAAATCCAGGGCAGCCTATGGGCCAAAAGGGGAGCACATAAAAAGTGGAAACAGGGAGAGATCACCAAAGACGAATATACCTCCTCTGCTCATGCTTGTAGGGAGGCAGTTAGACGGGCCAAAGCTACCATGGAGCTGAGGATGGCATCCCAAGTAAAGGATAACAAGAAATTGTTTTTTAGATATATAGGGAGTAAAAGGAAGGCCCAGGGAGGAATAGGACCCCTGCTAAATGGGCAGAAGCAATTGGTGACAGACAGGGGGGACAAGGCTGAACTCCTCAACGAGTTCTTTGCCTCAGTGTTCCTAAGGGAGGGGCAAGACAAGTATCTCACTGGGGTTGTAGAGAGGCAGCAGCAAGGCGCCAGACTACCATGCGTAGACCCTGAGATGGTGCAGAGTCACTTGGAAGAACTGGATGCCTTTAAGTCGGCATGCCTGGATGAGCTCCATCCGAGGGTGCTGAAGGCACTGGCCGATGTCATTGCACAGCCACTGGCGGGAATATTTGAACACTCGTGGTGCACGGGCCAAGTCCCGGAGGACTGGAAAAGGGCCAATGTGGTCCCCATTTTCAAGAAGGGGAGGAAGGAGGACCCGGGCAACTATAGGCCAGTCAGTGTCACCTCCATCCTTGGCAAAATCTTTGAAAAAATTATCAAGGTTCACATTTGCGAGAGCCCGGCAGGACAAATTATGCTGAGGGGAAACCAGCATGGGTTCATAGCAGGCAGATCATGCCTGACTAATCTAGTCTCTTTTTATGACCAGGTTACGAAACGCCTGGACACAGGAGGAGGGGTGGATGTCGTATACTTAGACTTCAGGAAGGCCTTCGATACGGTATCCCACCCCATACTGGTGAACAAGATAAGAGGCTGTGACGTGGATGACTACACAGTCCTATGGGTGGCGAATTGGCTGGAGGGTCGCACCCAGAGAGTTGTGGTGGATGGGTCGGTTTCGACCTGGAAATGTGTGGGCAGTGGGGTCCCGCAGGGCTCGGTCCTTGGACTGATACTCTTTAATGTCTTCATCAGCGGCTTGGACGAGGGAGTGAAATGTACTTTGTCCAAGTTTGTGGATGACACAAAGCTATGGGGAGAAGTGGACATGCTGGAGGGCAGCGAACAGCTGCAAGCAGACCTGGACAGGTTAGACAAGTGGGCAGAAAACAACAGAATGCAGTTCAACAAGGAGAAATGCAAAGTGCTGCACCTAGGGAGGAAAAATGTCTGGCACACCTACAGCCTAGGGAATGACCTGCTGGGTGGCACAGAGGTGGAAAGGGATCTTGGAGTCCTAGTGGACTCCAAGATGAACATGAGCCGGCAGTGTGACGAAGTCATCAGAAAAGCCAATGGCACTTTATCATGTATCAGCAGATGCATGACGAATAGATCCAAAGAGGTGATACTTCCCCTCTATCAGGCGCTGACAAACCGCAGTTGGAGTACTGCGTGCAATTCTGGGCGCCGCAATTCAAGAGGGATGTGGATAACCTGGAGAGGGTCTAGAGAAGGGCCACGTGTATGGTTAAGGGCCTGCAGACCAAGCCCTATGAGGAGAGACTAGAGAACCTGGACCTTTTCAGCCTCTGCAAGAGAAGGTTGAGAGGCGACCTTGTGACTGCCTATAAGTTCATCACGGGGGCACAGAAGGGAATTGGTGAGGTTGTATTCACCAAGGCACCCCCGGGGGTTACAAGAAATAATGACCACAAGCTAGCTGAGAGCAGATTTAGACTGGACATTAGGAAGAACTTCTTCACAGTTCGAGTGGCCAAGATCTGGAACGGGCTCCCAAGGGAGGTGGTGCTCTCCCCTACCCTGGGGGTCTTCAAGAGGAGGTTAGATGAGCATCTAGCTGGGGTCATCTAGACCCAGCATTCTTTGCTGCCTATGCAGGGGGTCGGACTCGATGATCTATTGAGGTCCCTTCCGACCCTAACATCTATGAATCTATGAATCTAAACCTTGCTGGGGTCGTTTGACGCCAGTGTTCTTTCCTGCCATGACAGGGGGTCGGACTTGATAATCTGCTCAGGTCCCTTCCGACCCTACCTACTATGAAACTATGAAACCTAAATGACCTCCTGAAGTCCCTTCCAACCCAAATATTCTATGATTCTATGAGAATGTTTAACTGAGATTCACTCTGAGCCGTGCATCCAGCTCTTCGATAGCTTGCATTTTTCTCTGTCGGTCTTCATGGGTGACAGCAGCAACTGAGAATATCTCATCTGTTTAAGCCACCAATACTTTTCTGATAGTAATAAAAGAGATCTGGTGTAATCTAGGAAACACTATGCCCCAGAGACATGCCTCCTAGCTTTTTCTTTGCTCAAGGAATGTTATAGTCTATGAATGGTCCTTTGCTTTGGAACTTATTTCCTTCCTGTGCCCAAAAAATACACTTGGTAGAGGTTTGGGCTACAGCTAAACATGTACTGAGACCTATAGTTGTATCATTTACATTATTTTGCAGTAGTTAAACTGTAATACTACTAATTATATATTTTTATCTCCTTCCCCCAGCCAAGAAAAGAACTAAATCATGCCACTCTTGACAATTCTGTGGCTGCATGGGCTATGTAAGTATCAGTGGAGAGGCAACTGGGGATTTCTTGTTCCAAAACCACAGACCCCTAAAGTTAAGCTAGATAAACATTAGACTCTTTTTCAGTTATAAGTTGGAGCAAGTGATAGGCCAGAAGTTGCAGTACCCAGACGATATAATTGTGTTGTATATCTAGAGCAGCCTATTTGGATCATCGTTAATGACCCCTCAAGAATACCACTGGAATTTCAGTTTTGAGAGTGAAACTGTAGTGATGTCAAAAGGAAAGCTGTGTTACTTATTCATCGTATAATTCTGATACAATGTCATTGAGACACAATAAAATATAGATCTCCAGATGTCATATTTACAGCACAGCTTTTCACAGAATAATGGCACTTTTATATTGTTCTTTCTATTCTTTTTACACCATGGGAAAAGCACTGTTGTTTAATATTTAATATATGAATTGTTTAAACTTAGCAATTTTTATTATCTGTTATGTTAGCTTGAAGATTGGAAAGTATTGTTAGTGTTGCATTGTTTCTTTATGGCAACTGTAACATTGCTATTTTCAGCAAGATGGCTTTTACTAAGCCAAGATACCAGGATCAAGATACCAGTTGTAACTAAAGGGTTTCTTTTCAAATATATTTCACATATGGGTTACCCAGAGAAATTTCACTTAATTGTTAGACATACAGGTTGATAAGTATGGTATATCTCAACTGATGTAAATCAATGAGCACTTCAACAGATCTATGACAATTTATATCACCTGATGATCTAATCCTGTATTCAGTTTTAGGGGAAGCATGCTTGAACTATGCTTATCAGGCACAAGAAGAATTCAATCATGTATGTTTTGGAATCTTCTCATAGATTTTTTGGCAATGCAAAAGAACCCCCGACCATACCTCTACAAACACGCACTATTTAGTAGCAAGAGTCTGTGTTATCACTATTAATATTAGAGATGTGTAAAAACCAAATCTTGGAATCAAAATATTTTTGTGTGTTAAGAGGCTTTGTTCTGAAACTGGTAGCTTCAAGTTTCCTGCTACAGTTGTGTTCTTGACCAGTTCTCAAAATCAAAGTAGTTTCTTTTCTAGCAGGTAAAAATTTTGTAGAAAAACAAACAAACTTACTGTTGCTCCAAAATAACATTTGACTACTTTGCTACTCATAATATTTACAAAATGCTCAGAATGCTTCAAATGTGTTCACTTCTGTGTACTTCAGTCACTTGATTTTTAATTTTAAAATGTGATTACTATTTGAATCTAGATCCATGAGTGAAATGCAGTGTATTTCACTTATTCACCACCATCTCCATTAAAAAACACCTCCTCAGATGTCTTACTTATATCTCCTCCTAATTAAAATGTTTCCTTACCTTCCATCTGTTTAATAACTTCAACTCTGTCTTAAGCCTCATTAACACATCTCTGAGTAGTGTTAGTTTAAGGTACTAAATCAGGGACAGGCAATTATTTTGGGCAGAGGGCCGCTTACTGTGTTTTGGCAAGCCATCGTGGGCCGCATGACAGGCAGCCCAGGGCAGATAAATATTAATTTTCTAAATTTTTTAAGGGCTCCACAGGCGGGCCGCTTCCAACTGCCGGGCTGCATTTTGCCCACCCCTGCACTAAATGGACTTTAAAGCGGCAGGAAATCAGGTGCGTCAACGTAAACGGAAAATTTTGTTTTGTTTATACATGCCCAAACATATAATAACCCTTGGCTAACTAAAATACTTCAGTTAGATTATCTACAACATTAAATACATTTTTAAACTAAATAATTCTTACTTCCATTCCCTTCTCCTTATATGCAAATTTCTCATTTTTGTTAATTGCCTTTCTAGCTATAGTAATAGAGGAACAAAGAAGAACACATTGTAGTTGAAAGCTTGTCTAAGTCCATCCTACTGATGCAGTTGGTCCAGTAAAAGATAATACCCACAAAAATCCTTTCCTCTCGCATAATAAAAATTATTTGCTTATAACTATATAGCTTTCCTAAGACAACCAAAACTGAACACAATACTCTAAACTCTATACTAAAATTCCTACATATAAGGCTGAATTTTGAAGGGAAAGGACATAGCACTTCATGAGTCATGACTTCTGGAATCATTGTGCCCACTGAGGCCACCAGCAGACACAATGACCTTGGTTGTGCTCCATTAACTTGTTACATCTTTTGAATTCTGGTGTGCAGGGAGCAAGGAATCGAGCCACCATCCTCACGCTGCTCAGACACTGCCCCCTCATTGTTCATCACTGCCAAAAACTACTAGATCACTCTGCACTAAGGAAATGCATGCAGACAAAAATTACTCCATACGTGTCCAGAACCTACAGCAAGAACCCCCTAAGACACTTGTCTCATTCTCTACCCATCTCAAAGCCACAAGAGGCAGGGATACAAGGGTTGACAGGAATTCAGTTATAATGGGCTGGGGAGGAAGAAATAAAGAGGATAAAACAAGGGCAGAAAATGTAAAAGTATGCTATTATTATATGTATGGCCTGGGCCCTACATACCTAAGGGACTGCCTTGTTCCTTATATTCCATTGCAGTCTCTAAGGTCAGCCAAGAGCAACCTTCTGCAAGTTCCATCTGTACACCAATTTTGTTCAGCCAAAAGACTTTGGTGGCTGTGTTTAGTAGTTGCTCCTCAGCTTTGGAGCTCCCTCCCATTTGAGGCCCATCAGACTTCAAGCCTGGACATCTTCCAGCAACATTGTAAGACTTTTTTGGGGGCAGGCTTTTAGCAGAGGGAGTTAAGTTCTGGGGTTTGGTTTGGGATGTTATTTATGGAAGTGTTATATTACTTACTATTTTATTTTAATATTGCATCTTTTTTAATAATTCATCTTGTTTTTACTATAAGCCACCCTCCCTTGAAAGGACTCAAGGTGGTATAGGAATCAAATAAATACAATAAATTGTAAGTACCATATTCCATGGTATATAAATCAAGGTTTGAATCCAAAAAATTTACACTTAAATTTGCACCTTGACTTATACACTATATCAGTACTTCACAGTACCCCACACCGGCAACCTGCCACATGGGGAGGCAGCATGCTGGTGGGCTCCAGGGAAGTTGGATCAGGCCCCTGGGAGCTTGGGCAGCACATGACCCAGGGGGGTGCCACCGCCACAGAGGGAGAGACTAGGCCCCCCACAACTCAGGGGCTTCCTGGCCCAGTGGCAACTCACCCCCAGCTATGAGAGAGGCAGGCAGGCTCTGCCAAAAGCAGGATTGGGCCCCATGCCACTTCTGCCTTCAGCAGGCTCCTGCAGCCCACAGGATGGCTGGCACCACCTGGGAATGGGCTGTCTTGCCCCATGGGCGGGGGGGGGGCAGTGACAGGAGGGTGGCAGGGTGAGCTGGCAGCAGGAGAAATGGGTGGGGACAGTATGGGAGGCACAGGAAGCCAGGGCAGCACCCAGCCCTGCCCAACACCCCTAGCCTCTACCCCTGCCCCTGCCCAACAACCAGCACTGCCCATGGGGCAAGGCAGCCTCTTGTTGGGCAGCATCAGACATCCTGTGGGCTGCAGGAACCTGCTGAAGGCACAGGTGGTGAGAGGCTCAATTGTGTTTTCAGCAGAGCAGTTGTGGGGTGAGCTGCCAGCAAGCTGGGCAGCCCCGAGACAGTCCTTCCCTCCATGGCTGCACCCCCTGGGCCCAGCTGGACAGGCTACTAGAGAAGCCTGATGCAACTTTCACACGAGCTCACCCGGGCTTTCAGCACCTTACACACAGTCCCCACTGCCTTCTCCCACTGCTAGCACACCCAGCTACCCTCCTGCTGTCCCCTCCCCCCCAGCAAGGTGGGGTCAACTTATACACAGGTTCTATGAAAATCCTAACTTTTTAAAGTGGAACTATGGTGTAGATTTATACAACATTTTGACTTGCACACCATAAAATATGGTTGACAATCATGTATTTATAGCAGTGAACTGCCAGATACACACAGGAAAAACTGAATAACCACATGATATATCTTTGCATGCTTTTATTTCTTGGTTACAATATTTTCCTATTACGTTTGCTGAGAGTGTCATGAGCTCTTATTTATACCACCTGTCTTTTAATATATTCTTGTACAGCAGCTAGCACAGTTCTGCTCCAGCCTTGCTAAAAGTCCATGGCTGATAAGGAAGAAGAAGAAATGAAGAAGGTTTTCTCGTGGCAGGCCAGAATGACCTAGCTTAGGTCAAAAGCAAGCCAATGCTAGAACCCTGCTGCCATTGCTGCCTCTTCCTCCCCCCTGCCCCACCTTCTTTCTGCCACCCAGCCACTGTGCAGCCAGCATGGGCAAAGATCCTCCCTGCCTGGCCACAGAGTGGAACAGCATGGCATGGGCAATGTCTCCAACTGCCGAATGCCATCAAATACCACCAAAGTCCTCACTCCATGGACAAGATCCAATGGCTCCACAGGCTGTGGGTTGCCACCCCATTTTACAGTTTTGAACATTACATCCATTCATAATGAGGTGAAGGTACTTTTCCTAACTCATCTCTTTGACTATGTCACCTATCTCTTTCCATCCCCTGTGGGCTCCCTCTTCTCCAATATATTAAACTTAAGCTATTTTTCAAGGCCCTTCACAGTCTTTCCTCACTTGACCTATCATCTTTCATTCCATATCAAGATGTTGACTCCTGTGTCTGATCAGTCCATTGTTCCACTTATTAAATTTGCAAGCAATCACCTTTCTGCTGGCTCTCCAGCTTCCCCCCATTCTTGGGAGGAGCTTCCTGTAAACAGTCACAGATTCTTCTTTGCTGAAACACCTGCAAAAAAAATCTGACAGCAGTTAAAATGCTAATGCTGAGCCACAATATACTGACCTACCCTTTCATTATTTTTAGGTACATTTCCATATCCATGTTATCTCTTTCCTTACAGTTAGGTTGTAAACTCTTTAGGTCAGAAATGATCCTTTGGTTCTATGTTTGTTCACTGACTTGGACAAGGATGTCCTGGCCTCAGACCAGACTTCCTAGGAATGGTGGCAGTACAAATAGCATTAATATAATAACAACAAGAACAACAACAGTGTATACTGAAACTATTTTGTATCTCTCTGCTTATAAAATAAGGACCCTAAATTACTGTGAGCACACAAAGCTCCAAGTGCTGCATAAAAACCTCTAAAAAAGGCTTTTAAAAGCTTTTTTTTAATACAAGCATGTCCAAAAATTAAAATTCAATGTGACAGGAATGTCCAGGGCTGAACAACAATGCTGGCTTCCCCTAGGAAGCTGAGCTTGATTCCTTCCAAATGAGAGAAATCACCTGTTTCTAGGCCAGCAAAGTCTAAATCAATATCAACTGTGAGACTTTTAAATCAGTAAATTGAAAGATTTTTAAATCAGTCTAAGTTAGTATAAACTGTGAGATCAGTATAAACTGTGAGATTTTTAAATCAGTCTAAATCAGTATAATCTGTCAGATTTTTATATAGCAAAACTGTTAATGGTTCCAAATAGATTCTTACCCTTACTTGGCCTCAGCATATAATGCTGAGGAATGAGACTGTACATAGTAGGGGAATAAGTTGACCACCAACTTGGGTAAGTTGATTTTTCTTAAGCAGGGGAGTGTGTGAAATGGGATGTGGTTAGCCATGTTAGTCTGATGTCTAGAGAAGGCAGGGTAGATTTTCACCTTAAAGGCTAACCGTAGTAGATAGCTATATATAGCAAAAGCTTTCATGGGCAGAAGCTCACGTCATCAGATGCTATCTGAAAAAGCTGTGTAAAAGTATGTGAAATCCCTCAGGCACTGGAGATATGGATCAGTGGGTATAATGCAGACAGTACTGTGTGGTAAGATTGATTATTACCCTCACCTGTATGATATATTATAGGGGTAGCGGATGTAACTTCATAAATACGGTTGCATAAATAAATCCACTAAAATTATAGCTAAAATCTTTCTACTTATATATATTAGCAAATCAATCCAGTCTCCAAGATATGTCTCAATATTCTTAGCTGATGCACTAACTATACTGATTTTCATCTGTCAATAAAAGACAGCTTTGGCAGAGGAAAGATTTTTAAAAGCTCCTTTTTAAAAACAGCGCTCTGTTTTCTTTTCAGTAATTTGGGTTCTTCTAATTTAAAGGGTAATTGCTCTTAGGCTTCAAAGTTCATTCAGTGACTCATCTTTGTATTCTTTCAGACAATGGCTAGGCATCGGCTAAAGCTCTGAGTGAATAGGTTAAGAGGCAGTGAGTGATGCTGTGGTTGCCAATATGGCGGTATTGCTAGGTGAAGACGAGGTTGAAAAAGAGGCAGAATAGACAGGATTGCAACAGGTAGCGTCCCTTTCTAATAAATGACTCCACACAAATGGGTTCCTGAAGCAACACACAGCACAGTCAGATCACTGGGGACTCCTCATAGGTATGGGGCTTATCCAGACGGTACAGTATGTGGTGCTGCAAACATGTATTAATGCTACATACCACACAATCTAGTGTTCTCTGCACTGCAAGGGCACACTGCCCGAGGTTGCACTGTACTGAGGGTTTTTTCTGTGTGTTTTTTTGACCCCTGGATATCCAGGGGTCAAAAAAACTATGGGAAAAAAAAACAAAGCAGCACACACTCAGCCAGTGTGTGCCATTGGAAAGTGGAGCCGGGCTACCTGGAGCCACGCTCCGCTGCCAGCCAGGCTCTGCGTGGCAGAATCACTTGTGGCTGCAGCCTCAGGAGGCACCCAGGACCCCAGGTAAGGCTGCTGGGACCTGCCCAGTGCTGGCCACAGCTTCCCCTACCTGACCCGGGGCAACTTGCCACGTGTCAAGTACGTGTGGCACAGGCATTCCTCAGGGACAAGTAGCAGTGGCGCAAGGTGCACTGCTGCTACTTGTCCCCCAGGAACCAAACGTCCACGCATGTCTGGACACACCCATGGAGTCTGTTGGTGAATCAGGGTCTACATTTTCAATGTTTTTAGATCTTAAAAACAAATAAAAAAGTGAAATCAAGGGCAATAATACTTCAATTTGTTTGTGTGGCCACGTGAAAAATAAAACTAAATGTCCATAACAAATATATCTGTACACTCCTCTTACCAAAGCTTTCTTTTGTTTAGTGTCAGTGGGAAGGTATGCTAGCCAAATGCTGGAAATGCCATTTGTTCTGCACTCTTGCTCTGTTTCAGGTTCTAGCTTTCTCATGTCTTGAAACTCTTCTGTTTTCTTCGTGGCTTCCCTTCTCTGCTCACTCAGTAACAGAACTGTAGGCAACAAGGCAGACCAAAGCTGAGCGCATGACAGGAGTCCCAGCATGACTCTGCTCAGTTCCAGAGAGGAGACTCCCAAGAAAAATACTGATTTACTGTGGTAGAGGAGAGTTGGCAAGCCTACAAGCCTGGGTGCACTTAGCAAGGAAACTGACTGACTGAAGTGGTTTCTTGCATCACTCAGGTTTGCAAGTTCAACTTATCAGCATGGCAACGCTGTTTCTGGGAGAACCATTTTGATAGATCCACAGATGCCTTACGTGCTGCTTTGCCCCAGTTCTAGATTTTCACTTATTTTCCTACATGCTGCTCCTAGTAGAGAAGCTGTCTCCAGCTATCTAGCTATTCCTTTGACGCAGCCATTGGCAATATGGACTCTGGTAGAAGCCTACTGTGGAAAAAACAAAGATTAAAGCGAACAGGGCAATGACTTGGCTCTGAGCCTCAATTTAAAAAAAATAAGAGCAGCTTCCTATACATGCTGTTGCCTCTGTTAGACCTAGGTGCTACTCTAACCCAGTAATCAACAGGACAGGCTGCCCTAGGGGAAATGTGGCTCTTATTCAAAGATGCTAGCAGCTCCCATTTAATACGAAGTAGAGAGAGGTTTATTTTTCCCTCCAAAAATATTTGATTCTAATGCATTTTCATAAAGCTAATGACATTTTCTCTGTCTGCTCCCCTCCTCCCTATTTTTCTGTTTCCATTTACTTTACTGGCAGGCATGGGCAATATGGATAATAAGTGATCTTTGTGGCGTCAGCACAGCCACCAGCCAGCCAGCCTCAGAAGTCCCAGCTGCAAGTGCAGGATGTTGAGACAAAGTGAAGGAGGATTCGGGCATGGGATTGGGAAGGGGGTGGCCGGGGACAGAGGAGAGGGAGATGAAGTAATGAGGGGGTGGAGGAGTGAGGAGAAAGGAGTTAGGGGTGGGAGAGAGGACAGGCCGATGGTTTGGAGGGGCAGGAACATGGGGGACAGGGGTGAAGAGGTCAGGGGACATCTTAAGGGAGATGAAGTAAAGAGGGGAATGAGAAGGAGAAGAGAGTGGAGGATGGTAAATGGTCTGGAGGGACTCTCACTCCTCATGGAGACATGGGGAAGGGGAATAAAGAGGTCAAGGGACAGAGGTGAGGGGGATGAAGTGAAGAGGGGATGAGGGGGATGAGAAGGAGAAAGAAGTGGGGGTTGCAGGACAGGAGATGGTGTGGAGAGGCCATCTCTCCCCATGGAGACATGGGGAGGGGAGTAAAGAGGTCAGGAGACAATGTGAGGGAGATGAAGGGAAGACGAGAAGGAGAAGGGAGTGGGGACTTGGAGGATGGGAGATGGTCTGGAGGCAGCATCTCTCCCCATGGAGACATGGGGTAGGGGAGTAAAGAGGTCAGGGGACAGAGGGGAGAGAGATGAAGGGACGAGGGGATGAGGGGAGTGAGAAGGAGAAAGGAGTGAGGGAGAACGGGGCGATGGTCGGGCGGGACAGCGGGGGCGGGGGTGAAGCAGTGGGGCTGAAGGGAAGGGAGCGGGGAGAAAGGAAGACCCAGGGCTGCGGGCTGGGAGCGGGACACAGCGGGGGGCTGAAGCGAAGGGGCAGGTCCCGAGGGGGGGCGAGAAGCGGGAGGGGCGGGGAAGGAGGCAGCGGGGCTGGAGACGGCCGGGAGGAACAAAGCGGCGGGAGGCGGCGGTGGCTCCTCCCCGGCGGGCTGGGCGCAGTCCCGGGCACTGCGCTGGCCGGCCGCGGGGCAGACACACGGTCAGCGGAGCTGGGCTCGCCGTGTCGGCGTTGCAGCCGGAGCCGGGACAGCGCGGGGCGCCCCGCCGGCCGGGCCCGCGGCACCAGGTGAGGGGCTGAGCCGGAGCTGGGCTGCGCGGCGGGCGCGTGGGCGGGCGGGAAAAGTTTAGCCAGCGCCGCTGCGGGGCACTCCCGAGCTGCGGGGACGGGGCTTGATCCGTGCAGGGCTCTGCCGCCTTGGCTCCGCATGTGCTCGGCGCTGGCCCGGGGGCTGCGGCTGCTGGCGGGGCCGGGCACGGGCTGCGGAGGGCTCAGACGCGGCACTGGGCGCCCGGCGGTGCCCAGGTCCCGTCGCGGCTGCTCCGTCCCCCGCGGAAGGCGCAGCCCTCAGCTGGAGCGGTGGGAGGGCACCGTGCATCTGCCCCCCGGTTAAGGCGGGCGGGCAAACTCCGCGGACAATGCGCCTCCTCCCGCGACCTGGTAGGAGCATAGAAACCAGCGCTGAAGGGACCTCCGGAGGGCACGTCTCGTCCAAGGGATTGAAGATCGCTTCAGGCTAGACATGAGGGGGGAAAATACTTCTTTACTAGCCGACGGTTCGGAACAGAGGTGGTGCAGTCACCCGCCCCGGCCATCTAGTCTTTCCTGCCCACTAGCCCGTGATCTGCAAGGTCCCTTCCAGCCCCGAAAACCCCTGCTCCAAGCAGCCCCAGCCCCAGCTAGATCATCGCAGCCAAGGCTTTGTTGCCTGCGTGTTAAAAACCTCCCAGGATGGAGCTGCCACCCCCTCTCTAGGCAACCCCTCCAGTGCTTCACCACCCTGCTAGTGAAAAAGTTTTTCCTTGTATCCAACCTAAACATCCCTTGCTGCAACTTGAGACCATTGCTCCTTGTTCTGCCGTCTGGCACTGCTGAGAACAGTCCAGCTCCATCCTCTTTGGGACCCCACTTCCAGTAGTTGAAGGCTACTATTAAATCCCCCTCCACCCCACTTCCCCTCAGTCCTCTCCTCTCCAGACTAAATAAGCCCAGTTCCTCCAGCCTCTTCTCGGAAGTCGATGAGTGAGGCCAGAGGGCAGGCTTTCTTAGGGTGAGGTCTTTTATCGGCCCAGCTGGGGAGCTGGGATAAAGTTAGACCAGCTTTGAAATGTGAGGCATCCAGGAGACCTGATGAAGAAAGACTTGCGTTCCAAACCTGGCCTAACTCTATCCCAACTCCATAATTGGTCCAAGAAAAGATCTCACCCTAAGAAATCCTTGTTTCCACTCTCTAATCCCAGCATTTACCTACTCCCATATTGATCAATGGCCAGGACCTGGTTTTGCTTTTGAAGGGAAGTGTTTAAGTAGACAACCTCCACCCGAGGAATTGGCTTCCTTATGCCGATAATATGATTGAAGTTGGTTGGGATCGTGCCCTGAACAGCCAGCAGGAGGTGCTGGTTGGGATATGTAGTTGGTGAGCAAATTCTGGATGTTAGGGTTAGATAATAATTCTGAGGTCATGCCCCCTCTATGATGCAATCTTGAATCCTTTACAAATAGGATCTGCGATTTACAGGTGGTAGTGTGTTGACCTAGACAGAATTGTGCTGCAAATGATATAAATCATTGCTGCAAATCACTGTATCATTATATCTGAATGTATGTCACCTCTTTATTACTTGTCACATTTTATTCCTCAGCAGTTGTTTTTATTGACATTGCTGATGCTTTTACCTGCCATAGGAATGTGTAGAGTTCCAAAGGCTCTTTTAAAAGTTGTATTCCTCCTATGACATTTATTTTAAATGCAATTCAAGTTGAAAAGTGCTTCATCTTTTATAATCTATTCTTTGCCCTGCATACCATACTTCATTTAATTTCCAAGATTCTTTCTATTCAGTAACCTGAAAAGAATATCTGTTGGCACCACTTCCCCTTTTCTTATATTATTTTTGTTGGCATAATACCTAGAAAACTGTTGGAAAGGAAATGTTTTTAGTATTTATAATGCAGGCTCAGTGTCATGCTGACTGAATTGTCAGAAGGCTGGTTAAACAGGTAAAGTTATGAAAGATGTTTTGAATTAGAAGGATACTTTCAGTTTGGAAACTTTATATCATGGCACTGTTAACGTTACTTTCTTCCATATCTTTAGCTCTTTGCTTTGACGAGGCCTTTAATGCAAAGAGAAAGTTGAGATTACTGCAAGAAAATTTGGAAACTGAGAGAAGGAAGGGCATGGGGAATCAGTGGGGCAGAGAAAGAAATAAACATGGCTTCTTTAAAGCCAGCGTTAAAGTAGTTGAGAGCTCCTGTCTGACGTATATGAACGTGCTATTCAGAAGAATTCCAAAAGGCAATGTGATGTTGTCCAAAAGCCATGAGGCCAAGAAAAATAACCATTTATTGAAGGCTTTTCCTTCAATAAATGCCAGCACATTCATTTTACATTTGTTGTAACTATATTTTTTTTAAGTTTATTTGAGCAATCCAAGACATTGTTCTTCAGCAGATGTTTGTTGTCTGAACATGGTTTGTAGCTAAAGCCATTCAATTCTAGACAGAGGGTGTGGATTAACATTTACTTATGATCTGACAAACCTTTTTTTGCTCTTAAATTGAACACTACCAGGGTGTGCCTGACAAATTACACATATTTTCTCATCATCTGGAAAAGATTCTTTAAAAAAGTAAATAGAGAAAAGTTTGGCTCTGTATACATATTCATCCCTTTTCATTCTCCCTTCTTAAAATTGTCATTTGTGGGTAAAGTAAATGGCTACATATGGAGAGGAAGGAGACTTGGAATGTAGGGAGTGTTTCTTCAGACTCCTTTTTCAAGTTTTTTGTTGCTACTTGGAATATAGGAAAAGGTGGGTTCCAGTGTTAATAACTGTGTTACAAATATAATTGTGTAATGCAGTGTGCCCTTATATGGACAGAAGTAGGAGGGATGAATATTTCTTAGGCCTCAGTTCTACAAGTACCGAATATCTCTTCTGAGATGTTAGGGCCCATCATCACTCAGTGGGAATCTTAATTAACACCTTGCAGGACAGACATGATACACAACAGACCCGCTCCTGTCCATATTGAACCCAGCAGTCTTGAATCTGACAGTATTAGATTCAGATCTTTGACCTCTATGCAGTCCATTGAACCATTACAGAATTGTACTGAGGCCACAAAGAGTAGCAGTCGGGTAGCATTGTTATGTTAGCACTACACTGCTCTCTCTATTCTCAGCTTAAGGGATATGAGCATGAAAGGTCTGGCTGAAGGAGGAGGCTCACACAGCCACATTATGTAGTGCTATGCCACTTCTTCAGTTCTCAGCATTGAAAGCATGAAGGTCAGAGGAGGATGCATGACCAGAACATGGCTGTGTCTTGGTGTTCCCTGTCTAACTTGATTACCACTGGTGCCAGGAAAAGTAACAATAAGTCTGCTCTGATTTGCTTTGGTGGGGACCAGTTGGCTTCCAGGAGCACAAAAGTTTTGGAGAAGGTAGAGTACAACCATATTTGTCTGCCTGCTTCCCCTCCCTCACCATTTTTGATCCTTTTAAGATTCCAGGATCAGGTTTATAGTTTGTAAATAAAGTATCTAATTGGGCTTAAGAGATTTTTGTAGAATAAATTTGAAGCTAGAGGGCAGCACCGACAAAAAGATGTCCCATAAAATGCTCTGGGATGGTAACAGTGTCTAATTAAGATAGTATTCAGGCAACTGAATTAACTAAGCTAACAGACTGTATTGTTCCATTGGTTCTCAAGAATGGAGAGCTTTGCTTAAAGTCAATGTTAAAGTGTGGTAAAAAAAATCCTTTGGAATGTTGATGTGAAAATGTGATACTTTTCAAGCATTTTCCTAAAATATTTATTACATTATTATAAATATGAACATTAAAAGTTTGTTAGTAAGATTCATATTCTGTGAGTCCTGTTAAATAACTCTATGTGTAGAGCATTTTGGTGCCATCTGTCTTGTTGAAGGATGCTTTTAAAACTATGCTCGGTGTACTGCCTATCCAATAGACTGTCCAAATAGACTTTTATTGTGATCATATCTTTTAATTATATTAAAATATATTTAATTATATTTTAACATATAAAAGGTAGTTAACAATGGAAGATCTCCTATGTATTTTCTGCTGATTGAGTAGTCCTTACCTTTAGATGGTGGAAATTTGCAGAGCTTCCTTGTCTTTAATAGTAAATGCCACATAATACTACATAACGTGATAGTTCTGTCCACAAGGTAGTTATTATTAAGGTATTTATTTTGTTGTGTTGAGCATTCTTAAGTTACTGAAGCACTAAGTAGGATTCTATTATACATCCATCATCTACTCATTTTAATCATTAAGCGAGGGGCATTGTTGATAAATAGTATCTTCTGTGGTCATCTGTAAGTATGTATTGTATGACAGAGAACACTGAGAATGAACAATTCAGATAGTTTCAGTGCTACACAATGTGAATTACAGTTGTAGTGAACTGCTTAGGATAAAGTTGTTCTGTTTAAAAATTATAACTTTTGGGAACTTCAGAAGAAACTATTGACAATCTCAGGTCAAAATGATTTGCTTTTATCTTTAATGAAAAAATGACAAATCCCCAAGTTGCAGTGGTGTTTACTGAATAATATAGCTAACTAATATAGTACCCACCACTATTGCAACTAAAAGTGCATTTCCAAAAATATTTGTAGGGGTATGCTTATAATGCACAATGTAGATAATTTAAGTGCCTAAATGTGAGAACTGCATGAAGCTGTCTTAGTAATAGTAAATTTGCCAAAGAATGCAGTGCTGATTGTCACAGATTTGTTCATGAATTTAACCAATTTGTCAAATAGTTTTGACTAGAAAAGTGAGGGGCTAGGAGGAAGGTTGAGGTGGATGGTTGTGCCCACCCCTGCCTGACTCCCATACCCTTTATCCAGTGATTCCATGGGCATGTATACACATGCACACTTACTAAGCAGTAACCAAAATTACTGCACAGTAAGCAAAATTTACTGGACAGTACAGGCAGCATCTACACGTGCATGGTCATACTGTGCAGTTAATATGGCAACTTATGCCAACTTGGGTGTAAATTTGATACCTGCATCATGCAGGTCTCAAATTTATGCCCGATTAATTACTGCACAGTACCACACACATAGACACCTTACTGAACAGTAACACTATGTATGTGGACTGATTTGGGACTAACTTTAGTCCCAAGTTAGTCCACATACAACATTACTGAGCTTTAACATCTGCACATGTAGATGCCAGCCTAAACCCACTTACTGTGCAGTAAGTTACTGTACAGTAAATTTAATGCACAGTAAATGCACATGTAGACATGCCCAGTGGGTCTCAAAATGTTCACACGAGGTATAGATGTTGTTTCAAGTCCCAGTGCTTGAAAGTATTTGAAACCACAGGTCTCATGTCCCAGGAGAGTGTTCTAATCGTAGGACTGTAGGACATCCGGGGGTAGGTGGAGATTGGGTCTCTCAGTTTCTTCTATTGATACTGCACCACTTTGTAAAAAAAAAAAAAAAAAAAATTGAACTTTCATTAGAGCAGGGCCTCTGGAATCAGGTTGTCCCACCTCCCATAGAAGGGTGCTACCTACAACCTTTGGGGTACTTTGGACTAGGTCTTCCTCACTCCCTCTTGTTGGAGGTGTTCCACTTTGTATAAAATCATTAGTGTAACTAAGGTGGGGAGACCAGGCCAGCAGGCTTAGGTACCAACCTGAGAGGCATGGAAAAAAAGCAGCTGCTACCATAACCATATAATCACACTGGAAGTCACTGCTGCCTCCATGCAGCCCAGCTGCCTTGGGTGTCAGCTGACTTGTTACTCCTCTGTATAGAGTAAATAACTATTAATGGAGTCAGAGAGAGAATGACTCTCTAGCCTGGTGATTTGGATATTCCCGTGTACAGTGGGATACCTACACTTCAGCCCCTGCTCTGATGCACATTTAATTATTTATGCAATGTGGAACAACTTTAGCAATAAAACTCCCATCCTGACCAACAATAAAGCTTCCATCCCATCATCCCTAAATAATCAGTGGCAGGGAGGTGGAAAAACTGAGTTCAAATCTCCTCAGCCAGAAAAATAAATTTGACTTAAGTCTTCAACATGCTGCATGATTTCGATAACCACCAAGCTATTGAATTAAGGTGGAGGGAAAGGGTTACCTTCAGCAAGTTGTGATTCCAGCCTTTCCTTTGCTTTTCTTATCAGTGACCACAAACCAGAAGTTTCATTTTGGGTCAAATAAAAAGTTTCATTCAATGCAAAACATTTTCTTTATTTATTCTGGCAAGAGAAAAAGAAAATGTTCCAATTATTTTGGATCAAACCATTCTACTTTTCTTAGCTGAACCAAAAAGTTAATTATTTACTCATCTCTAATAAATATTTTTGAGGCTTATGTGCCAGCCTGACTATTCAGTATCTAAATTCTAAAACTCCTTGCAAAACTACAAGTACTAACCTTACTTCATACTATTTCCCCACAGGCATAAAGTTCACTTGCAGATTTTTTATGCCATAGTTGAAAAAATGAGACCTAGCAGAATCTGTTCTGAATTTATATTACATCAAAGTCCATGGAAAAAAATAGTGAAGATGCAAAGTAAAAAAACCAGAAGGCTAATCAAAGCTGTTTTTTAAAAATATTAATACAATATTAAATGTGGAAACCTCTTTCATGTATAATGAAAGCAAAAGTAATGTAAATCTGAAAACTTCAGTGCTATGAATGTTATTGTAAGCATTTGTAATTTAAATGTTAGAGTAATATCACAAGCTTGTGCATTTTAGCAAAACTAGTTATATGCCGTGTTTCTGTCTTTGCTGATATGGGACTCTCAGGGCCAAAACATTGTCCCAAGCAAACTTTTAAAAAGCAGGTCTGTTTTTTTGTTTGTTTAGCAGAGCACATAACATTTCCACACATTTATCTCCTCCTAATACCTGCACCCTAAAACAAGGTGTCTTAATATAATTTTTGGATTTTCTGTGTTCATCATCACTTTAAACTTGTGCTATGTCCATCTGTGCTCCTTCAGTGAGGCAGAGACCATAGTACGGTCCAATACTCTGTACTGTGACCTGTAGAATTATAATCAAATAAAGTATATGACTGAAGTCTTAAGTAGTGGAGAGCTGGCACTCGGGTACCTACTAAATCCACTGCAAATCCAAACTCAAGTACCCAGTTATATTTAATGTTCCCTTAAATACTTGCAAACTTGGAGTATATTATTGCAGTAGATGGAATATATTTCATATAAAAACCATGAGGATAATGCCAGTGATTTATATCGCCTTTCTTTTGTTTTCAGGAGCTGGATTTCAATGCCACTACAGAATACTGATATGCACCAATTGCTGAAGCTTGGGTCATCCTCAGATCACTCACAGAAGTGCTTTAGGAAGCATGACTTGATCTCCCTCTTGTGGAAAGAAATTGGAAGTGAACATTTGTGATTTGAAAAAAACAAAACCAACTAACAATTATGGCAACAGCAACTACGCCACCTGCTGCTGCATCCAACCTTCCAGGGAATGATGGAACTGACTTTCTGATCGTGCTACACTACAACTACACAGGAAAACTTACTCTCCGAGAAAAGGCAACAGATAGCATAGACTTTACAACTGTGGCATTTCTGATCATATGTAGCTTCATAGTCTTGGAGAACTTGATGGTGTTAATTGCCATATGGAAAAATAACAAATTTCATAATCGGATGTACTTTTTTATTGGCAATCTAGCGCTCTGTGATCTCCTCGCTGGAATTGTTTACAAAGTAAATATTCTTATGTCTGGCAAGAAAACTCTGAGTTTGTCCAGCACAATCTGGTTCATTAGGGAAGGCAGTATGTTTGTTGCCCTCGGAGCTTCTACTTTGAGCTTATTAGCCATAGCCATTGAGAGACATCTGACTATGATTAAAATGAGGCCTTACGATGCAAATAAAAAGTACAGGGTGTTTCTTCTTATTGGAACTTGTTGGCTTATCTCAGTTTCCCTGGGTGCCTTACCAATTCTTGGCTGGAACTGTATTGACAATTTGCCAGATTGCTCAACAATTTTGCCTCTGTATTCTAAGAAATACGTTGCCTTTTGCATAAGTATCTTTATAGCCATTTTGGTGGCTATTGTTATTCTTTATGCACGTATTTACATACTGGTAAAATCCAGTAGCCGTAATGTCACTAATCATAATAACTCAGAGAGATCTATGGCTCTGCTTAGAACAGTTGTGATTGTAGTCGGCGTTTTCATTGCCTGTTGGTCTCCATTATTCATTCTCTTGCTCATAGATGTCGCCTGCAAAGTAAAACAGTGTGCCATTTTGTATGCAGCTGACTGGTTTATTGTCTTGGCTGTCCTCAATTCTGCAATGAATCCTATCATCTACACTTTGGCCAGTAAAGAAATGCGCCGGGCTTTCTTCCGTCTTGTTTGTGGCTGTCTAGTGAAGAGCAACGTGGCTAGATCTTTACCTATTCAGCACACCCCTGATCAAAGTCGGAGTAAGTCTAGCAGTAGCAATACCCAGAAGCCAAAGGAGGATTTTCCACAGATTAATGTTCCCCCATGTATTAATGAAAAAACTGAATCTTCTTTTCACAATGGAAAGTTTTGCAAATAAAAGACTTTGCAAGTCAAATACTCATCTACAGCTGTTTGGATGAAATTACAGAGTTTATCAATTTTCAAGCACTTAAATCATAGGGAAAAACACTAACCACTTATTTAACTTTGAGTACCTATTTATCATACAAATCAGCTTGTTTTGGATATTAATTCGGTAAAAGATCTGACTCAGGAAAACTCTATATAGTAGCCAGAGCCCTTGTATGTGTAAAGTCCTTGTATGTGTAAAGATGGCATATATTGTATGGATGTGTTTGGCACAGTCTAACTTTACAATGCATTTAGCTCACCTGTACGAAACATCAACATTCATTAAGCACTGTGGGCAATGAAAAAATGACCCTGCTTATTGTTAAATTGGACACAGATTAATTACATTATCCAATGTGTGTTATAATTCTGTACATGTATCTTGCTGTTTATTTTAATGGTCTTACATATATGTAGTATAAATAACTGTATATTTGTACATTCCTTTCTTAAATAGTCATTTTATAGCAAAAGTTTACATTATACTACACATAATATTATACTATATAATGTAATATAACAGATTATACAAATATGTAGATGCATTTCAAATAGTATGTTTGAAAATGTATGAAGAAATCTGATCTGAAAGGACAAGCTAAATATGCAGTATTAACTGAGTAGTTTGTCTTACAACCATTACCACAAGTCCTCAACTTTAAATGCAACAGGCACAACTCTTGCCCCGTAACTAAATTTAAAGCAAATAGTGGTAAATAACCATTAGCATTAAGTAGGTTTGTTATTTAAAGTAATTAAAATGTGACTCAATAGGACACATATAGCAAGTGTATGTTCTTGTACTATGTCTTTACTATTTGCAGTGTTTAAAAATACGTGAAACCTGTGTAAGTATGTATACCTTGTAAATGCACTACATGAACTAACATTCTCCCACTGCAAAGCTAAGACGACATAATTTCAAATGACAGTAGACAACAAGATCCTCACAGAACTTGTGGAATTTCATCAGGAGCTACTACAACATGGAGCTTTATTAGGTCTTTCTGGGGACAGGTCCAGCCAATGTAACACTGTTCCTGCAGAATCATGTTACAAGATGGAAAATACAAAATAGCAAGACCACACAGAAGGAAAGCAATCCATGCACAATTATTCCTTCTTCTGTATCTGGAATTACTGTTCTGAAATCCTCTGGATTTGGAAAGCCTTGCTTTGTCCACACTCCTTGGTATCCCATATCCCCTTCAATGAAGAATTCTACAGGAGACTTCAGGGCACAGCTTTGCGGAGGGTTTCTCTACCATCCTTACTCTCTTCAAGTGTATTCTCCATCAGATGGGGCAGCATGGCTTACTGTGTTCAACATTTGCTTAATATTATGGTATGAGTTGGCATAAATCTACTGAAAGCAATTTAGCATGGGAGATTTATTCACAGGCTGAGAAGCTGGCTCATGATTGTTTTGTGAATTGTACTTTTCAGGCTCAGATTCTCAAAGGAGCCTAAGTGTGTTAGCTGTTCCAAGTCTAATGCTCATTATCTTGCAAGCACCTAACTTCCATAGGCCCCTTTAAAAAATCCCAACTTTAATTTCTCAAACTAAGGGGGAAAAAGCATATGATTTTTTATTTACAACTTATAAAAATGGTCCTTATTTTTTCTCTTATCTTAATCATGTAAAGCATCTACATAAAATAATATTTCCAAGTATGTACAGTGTATAAATCATGTAAGGTCTGGAAAAAGCTTTTCTAAATATACTGTTTTACATTTTGATTATTTTTTCAAGGCAAGAGTCTACTTGTAAATAGGTCAGGAGTGTCCCTTTGATTTTTGTAAAGAGAAATAGCTGAATTTTCAACAATTGTGAATGATACAAGTAACTATCAAGTGTCTTACACAAAATAGAGACTGCCCCAAGCACTAAATAGTAATTTAGACACTATATGGAAAGAAAGTCTAGCAAAGCTGAACTAGAAAACATGTGTCATGATATGGGAGATGAGCTGTGGATACGAATTGAGTCAAAATGTCTGATTCACATCTGTATTTGTGCTGTAAATGGAACTACTTACATAGTGGTGCTGTGGTTTCATTCTTTAGACTTCAGAGTGATATTTCGATATACTTTTCAGCCTGGAGAGCTTTCCTGAAACAAGAGTCTTTGAAAAATACTTGCTAAAATTCCGGTGTTCTCTGTTCTTCTAAATGTTTGCTTTGATTAAATGATCAGTCCTTCCAAAAGGTTGGAGTTCCAGGTGTCGTAGATGTGAAGGTCTTCAACAGCACAAGTTCCCTTAGCTTTGGGGCAAACATGGCTGAACCTATCCTATGCCTCAACTTAAAGATGTTATTTATGTTTCCCATACCAAGATTGTAATAAAAAGAAAAATCTGTATTAACCAAGGCCCAAACACATGTCCATAAACATGACTTTTAGGATGCAGGTCCTACTCTTGAATGCTGTTGCAGTTGGCCCAAGGTACAAGCAACTGTTTGGAGCCTCATGGTTCTGCAGCTCTGTCCCTTACCCCAAACTCTCTCTTTCCTTCTGACAATGGATTCAAAGGCAGAGCAAGCTTGCTACTGAAGTTCTTTCTAGCAGCATAGCCCAACACTCATTTTAGAGTTGTTTCCTATGTTTCTGCGCTCTGGATGAACAATTGATACATGAAGCCGTGACACACAAATTCACAAAACCAGCTCCACCCCTCATGGACATTGAGGACACTGCCCATTACAGAACTACTGTAGAAGGGGAAGCAGGACTACAGAAGACATCATGGGGGTGCAAACAGTATGGACTGGGTGCAGAGAAAGCCAAAAGATTGGCAGTGATGGAGAGTACATATGCATGGGAGGATACTCCAGCCTTGAAACTGGAACAAGTGTTTGGCTAGAACTCCATCCCCCTTCCCCTTCCCAGTGCCATCCCTGAAATATATGAGAATGTTTTAGAATGAAGATCAAAGAACTAGGTTATCCATTAGGCCACAAGTAGATCAAAATCAGTCTCTTGAACTGTAAATGATTTGTCTTATACAGAGAAAAAGCTACAAAACAAATATGTTTTGATAGTGTTGAGATGACATTGTACCTGTGGTGGTCCAGGAAATATGAGGCAAGAATTTTTGTGAGTGATATTTTTTAGCAGACCAACTATATGGTTGGGATAGACTTAGACAAGCTTTTGAATATACTGCATTCTTCATCAGGTCTGTGCCTGTTCTTTTCATCAAACATGAAGAAAAATTCATTGCATTCAAAAGCTTGTCTAAATCCATCCCAGTCATTCAATTGGTCCAATAAAAAAGGTATCATTCACAAAAATCCTTGCTTCACATGCAAAACAAACACACATTTGTCTAGTGTTATTTCATGAACTGGAGTCTTTATTTTTATTCAGGACTGCAGAAGAAATGCAAAAGAAACCACCTAAGGAAAAAGAGCTTTCGTAAGAGTCTTTATTGCCAACAGTCTTACAGATTTACAGTATTTTAAATTATTAAGTACCATAGTCATTTTAGAAAACTTTTTTCTTTATATCCCAGACTTTGGAACCAGTTATGTAGCAGTCACTCTCAAAGAGTGTAACAAGGTTCTGTGTTTGAGTAGAAAACCTACAGCTAGATTATAAATGTCATGCCTGAAAGCACAGTCTATAAAACAAAAATTAACTACGTGCTCTGATTCCACTGTGTTGAAGTCAAAGGTAGGTAGGCTTTCCTTCAAACAGTGGGAGCAGGCTTAGACTCATAATACTTAGGATAAATGCTGGAAGGGTTTGCTACATAGTTGGAAATGTAAACTGCTATACAGGAAAGGCACAATTCCAATAACCGATTTTAATTAGAAATGCAGCATTGGCTAAAAGTTTGTCATCTGTCAATGGTGGTGATGGTATTGAAAATAAATGCTGGGCATAAAACTCCATTGGCTACCACAAAAGCCAGAAAGTCAGGATTCTTAGAATTGCTGTTTAGCTCCCACTAAGTTGAATTACATTAGGTAAGCCTTGGAATAATGGCATTTAACTTCAGGGAGACATGATTTACATAGATGTAATTCATAGCATATTTTAGTCAATTGTGGTTTCTGCCTCTATCAGGAACTGGGGCAGCCCCTTCTGGGGAATGGGCTAGATCACTGGTTCTCAAAACTTTTTAGTCTCAAGGTAACCCTCATTAGACTCAACGTACCCCTTCTTAGACTTGAGGCACCGCTCAAAAAATGCCAGCTTAGTTTTCACTCATTTTTTGACTATGGGAGAATACTACAGCAATTTTTCTATTGGAAAAAAACTCAGAAATACCAAAACAGGTGAGCTTTAAAAAAATGAATTCTTATTTAAAATCATTGGGTTTATCATGTTGCACACCTAATGGTGCTAATGTGTGGCATCCTGTGGCACTCCTGAAGGGATCTCAAGGAACCCCAAGTTGCCACAGCATCCTGGTTGCAAATCACTAAACTAGACTCAGTAGGTTTTTCCCTAAAAATTTTGCCTATATTGTTTGTCCTGCCACAGAATGAGCCATACTGTGGGGCCTGATCACAAACATATCAACCCATTGGTATTTCCACCAGGCCAGGGTCTTTCATACAGAGTTCCACTACCTCTGTGAAGCTCCCGGACCCCTCCATCTATCTGTCAGCAGAGTTGCAAGGGGCCTCCTTGCCCATAGTGATTTCTGACATCTCCTTAAAGGGGGATCCTCACTGAGAAATCTTTGCACGAAAGGTATTGTCTTTCTCTGATTATTCCTCTGGGACCAAAGGAAGACTGAGTTAAAGAACATTAGTCCAATCCTGTCTTCCTTTAACATGGAGCTATCCATTCCCCTCTCCCCAGCACATTCAGTTGCCAACCCAGTATCAAGAGCATTATTGAGTGCAGGGCGAGAATGCTGCTGCAGAATTGGGCTAACCCTACCTTTGCATGCGGGGGATAATTCCTCTTACAGATCAAGGTATAATTTGGCTGGAGTCAGGACCTACTTTTGCATTGCAAAAATGGTATTTGGCAAAACTGCGTTCATGACTTTGATTCCTTCTTGGTCTCTTGTAAACCAAAAATGTTTCTGTGGAAATAAATGGAGCTACTCTGCTGTAAAACCAACACAGCTGAGTTCAAACTCCGTTCCATGTTATTTGGTCCTAGTACCACTGTAGTCTAAAGTTGCAAATAAATGTTGCCCTTTGTGCCTCCATAACCTTTTTTATGGTGCCCCAAAGGGAAAGCAATTTGATGCCTATACCATTTCTCATACCACAAATACCCAAATTTGTGGCCTCGATAAAAGGTGGTAATAGTTTCTGCTGCTTTATTGAGACCGATGTCTGTTGGCTTTATTGTGAGAGTACCAGCAACTCAGGGCTTGAGGGGCCTAGTCTTTGTGGGAATCTCTGGGCCATGTCTGGGGAGCATGTTGGCCATTGTTGGCCATTGTCCACAGCATCAACAGGTGGGACAATGGGCCAATGTGTTTCAGCCAGCAAAGTGGATCAGCACAGCTGATCAACTTCATTTGCTGATGTCTATTTCTAGCATTGCTTACGTGTGGTGATCATTTCATTCTCTCCTGTAATTTTTGCATAAATTGCAAATATGAAAAAAGTGCAACGTTAACTTCTAATCCAACTGCCGGTACTGAAGAATTTCCTAAGAGACAATTTGCTTCTGTAATCAAAGTGGTCACTATTGATGGACTGACAAAAACATGGCATAGAGTATTTCATAATAGATTTCATTTTGGATTCAAAAAAGTTACAGAGAAAATAAATTCTCACAATATTTCAACACACCACTTGTTTTTTCCAAAAAGTACTTTGTGTACAATGCTCAGTCAAAATTATTTCTAAAAAGTAATAAATATCTTGTTAATAAATATTGAAGGTACATTTGAATTTTCTGCAGCAAATGTTCACCTTTTCATATGACTTAAGGAAACACATTTATCTTACAAAAAACAAATTTGGTTTGTTTCAAGACTGAGGATTGGATGATAGCACTCTACTTGGAACAGAAAATGTCATCACACAAATACAGTCACAGAGGAGAAAAGTATTTCGCACACTATCTATGGGCTTCTTTTTCTTTAACTTGAAATTTACTTTCATTGGTTTATAATGAATATTTTCTGGATGGTGATTCTTACCTCATTGAGAAGAGAGGAGAACTGGGTAGATAAAGCTGTCAAATTTACCCTTCAAATAGATGTTCATGTCATGGATGAGCAAATTTAAAATTCAGCCACTTAATTTCTAATTCTTTAAGGTTATCCTGATTAACTGAGTCCATTATACCTTCAGAAAGCTGTGTAGCAAAACAGGAGAGTAATTTAGAGCCTTGTGACCCATTTTCAAAGCCCTTTTTGCTAGTCAAGCTAGTGGGCTTTGCAATGTATTGCTTCCTGTATAAGCCTCTAGTTCCAAACTTCATCTTCTTTAGTGGGGAAAAAAATGTTTTCCAATTTTTTTTCTTAGTGGAAACCCTAGAGCAGCTTATGTTATCAGAGGATGAAATTCACCTTGTGCAGAGGAGCAGTGCATATGTCTCATAAGCAAATGGATTTTAGGTGAAGCACAAACCTCATGCAATCCCTATGGACAGGGTTTAATTTGACTCAGAGTACATCAACCAAAAACAGCAAATATGCAACTTAATGAAGAATGCACCTACACTGATCTGCAACATGTGGTGCTGTCAGTTGCCTCAAATAGCTACATGAACAAAAATCTGAAACCTAGATTTATATCTCTATGCAATAGCATTCTCAAGTTGCAAAGTCCTGGTATAAATCTACAAGTTTCCTGAAGGTTGTGAATCTGTGCCAGCTCTGAAATGGTGCATTCTTACTTACAAATGTATAAATTCTATTGTGAATAAATTATACCTGGCATCTGGTACCTTAACTGCCAGCAATTATTTTATAATGGTATAAATGTTTATTAATTCCCATCTCATAACCATACAATGTGGTGCATGGGGACTATCATACTAAGAAACTTGAGACTGCTATTCCCCAAGGGAAAGAAAAAACCAATAAGCCCCTGGTACAGAACATTTAAAGTGGCAGGTGACACCTGCCAGATTTCTAGGAAAGCTATTATAGCGACTTCTTGCCCCACTCATTTTCTACTCATTCCAACAGCTCAATCCTGCATTCCTTGTGCATGCCTATGTTGAATTTTCACATAGAAAAATCTCAAGAAAGGAATACAAATCTGTAAAATGGCATGATGAGATACTAACAGTTTTCTTTTGATGCAACTCTCAGAGAAAAAAGACTGAGGGCTGGGGAAGAATGGGAAAAAAAAGAAGCATCAGCCTCTATATCTAGGGCTTCACTCCATCAGCTATGTTATCGTTTTCTGTTTCTCACAAGGCTGCTCAAACAAGCCACAGAGAGCTTGCTACCTGAAGCAGCAGCAGCTCCTATCAGTGGTATCTGTAGGGACTGAAGAACATCATGCTTCAGCATGAAGCTGTTGTATAGCTGCATTCCTATATGTGATACAGGGAGTTGAACTGGGGCTTTAGGAACTTCTCCAGACAAAGAAGCAACCCACCATGGAGGCTGGTTCTCTTCCTTTTCCTAGGAGCAGTCTGGGTCCCCTAATGCTGCTTCACTGAAGAAGGATACAGGAATCTTTACTGAAGCAGAACTTCTATTGAAATCAGTAACTAATATATCAGAACCCAAATGCTTCACAGGATTAGGTTCCTTAGCTCCCTGTAAAGATGAGGGTTTGTAAATGAGCCAGGGATATAGATAACCAAAGAAATAGGTGCATGTGATCTATCCAGCTGTTTGCTGCAGCTTTTACTCCAAGGAACACTTCTTCTCCAGTCAGCTGTATAGGACAGCTGGTGAGTGCCAGCTGAGTGGGGAAGCACTACCCTTTGAAGTAAAAGCCCATAGCAAATATTGGAGAGGCTTAATGTGGCAACCCACTGGGAATTCAGCAGAGTGAGAGCCCTTCAAGTCCTGCCATGTCATTTTTATTTCTTTGCTTTATGCCCCTGCCATTTTAAAGTTTCACATTTTAAAAATTTGCTCCAAATTTCTAAAGCAACTGAAACATTTGATTGAAATGCTGGAGAAAGATCTGAAATTCAGCTGTCAGAATTAGTGAAGCCAGCTTCACCGACAACCTTATTTCTATTACATACCTACAGTGCAATTAATCTAAAGCATTTAATTCAGTATTTTAGTAGCATAGATTTAATGCATGCCTAGTGCACAGGATTCAAATGATCGTAATATAAACAAAAGTCACTTTGAAAGGGAGATTTAGGTTTCTTAAACATAACATTTGATTTTATGCAGAGAGGAAGTGTGCTCTGGTAAGGTATGGAAATTTCCTACATACTAAATTACCAACCCACAATGAAGAAATTGTGGACATTCCAGTGTTACTAGCTCTTGTGAGTTTATCATGAGATCCATAAATGCATTTCTTCATAAAGTGCCAGTTCCTGGAGTCATGAGATTATGTGAAACTTCCTTCTTTTATTTTATAAACGATAAAGGCCAGATCCAAAAAATAATTTAGGTAGGGTTACTATATTTCCAGTTCCAAAACAGAAGACACCTGTCAGGGAGACACCTCAATCCCAACCCACAGCCCCCTAACCCTGCCAGTGCCCTTCATTCCCATACTTCAACCCCCTGTCCCTGCTGCTGCCCCTCACTCCAAACCCTCAGACCCCTGACTTTGCCAGTGCCTCTACATCTCAACCCACAGTTCCCTACCCACCAGGCCATGCTGGTGCCCCTCATTCCCAACTCACAGCCCCTTGGCACTGCCAGTGTCCCACAAGTCCCTTGCCTCCCCTGTGCCCTCACTCCCAAGCCACACACCCCCAGCCCCGCCAGAGGAAACCCCAGTTGCCCCCATCTCAACCAAGCCAGAGCACAGTGACTCCAATTTATGCGGGCAGTGATGGAGCAACTTTGGCCCCAGTGCAGGCTGGAGGGAAAAGGAAGGGAGGCCCGTGACTCCCGCTGCCCTGGACTGGGGCTCCAGCACTGTACCAGGTGGCCTGGCCATGCCCTCGCTTCCCTGCCAGACAGTGTCTTCTGACCACTCCACCCCTGTGAGGCTGTGCACTGGCCCCTGTGCCACTGGCCCAGCCATGGAGCTTCTCACCACCCCCAAAGGGCCCTCCTGACCACTTCACTCACACACCCTGCCACACACACAGCCCTGACACCCCCTATTCACCTCCCCCCAGACAGTCCCCAAGCCCTGACCCTCCAACCGCCACTCCCCACAGACTTACCTGCATCCAGGTGTTGAGGTTGCTCCCACCACCCTACCTGGATGCATGCCAGCCACGTGCACATGCGCACACATTCACACATGGTGCCCCCTGCCTCCAATTGCCCACCCCCCACTCTCACCAGTGGAGCAGAGAAAAATTCTGGACATTTGTTCAGCCTTCAAAAGACTACCTGGACAGAGCTGGAGGATCCAAAAAAAGAACATGTCCGGGAAAACCTGGATTCCAGCATTCACCTCCAATTTACTTAATCAATGGGATTTTAGGCACCAAAATAGGATTTAGGTACCTCCATAAAGTTCCATAGCAAATCACTCACTGTTTCTAATGGCAACAAGATCAGACCCTGAACTTATAGATTTATAGCCTAGCTGTATAATTTTTCATGCACAGTACCAAATCCATCAGAGCAGCAACCAAAGCAGCAGGGACTGGAGAGGTAGCTTTGAATGGTCTTTATGCCCTTCCTTTCCCCCCCAAATATCCTGGAGTCAAATGGAAGTTGATTTGATTCCCAGTCTTTTAAAAGCCTCAGAGGCATGATATCCACTACAGTCCAGGCCTTAGGGTCTATCTAGCAACATGGCTTCACCACAGCCGAGAGACACAGCATCTACCTGCACTACCTCTAGTCATTCCCTTTACCACAGTTCCACATCACCAGGTGACATCCTGAGCCAGGTCGATATGATGGGTTTTCAGCTACTTTCTGCTGTCAGAACATAAGGTAACATAAGGTAAAAATGATATTGGTGTGTAATTACAATTGCAGAGTTACAATAGCTAAGAACTGAACTAAGGGTAGGGGATTTTACATGGTAGCAGATTGGTTGGTAGTTTGTTAAGACTACAGATGGTAAATTCAGAAACATTCTTTTTTTTTTTTACAAATTTATTTCAATACATTTGAAATGCATTTATTCATGCACTCATCTCCCATCACTCCTTTTAGGCCCAGATTGTTCAAACAAAACAAAACATTGTTTGTTATGAAATCCTACTTTCTGACAGGAGAATTTGTATCACAAATCAACGGCAAAAATACGACATTCCTTTACTGAAAGACAATAAAAATGGAACCACAGGCAGAAGGCATAGGCTGTACCAGGTCATGCCTAGGGCCTCATAAAAAGATACAATGAGGTCACATTTTCAACTTTTGGGGGAGGGGAGGTTAGCAAAAAAAAAAAAAAAGAAAAAAAGCATAAAACATGACCTCAATGTAAACAGTACTGGTCTGAACATGCAGATAGTCTAGAATAATAGGTCTGAGAGGCATGGCCTGTTGGAGAGAGTGTGGTGTCACATGTCCAACTTAACACTTGCTAAGTTAGTGCATTTAAAATGCAAGCAAACACACATTCAAGCAGTTTAGCTCCTGTTAAGAACCCTTGTGACATTACAAAGTTGTATCCCTTTCAGGCAAAAGTAATCTCCTAACACCTACAAACTTTAACCGGGTCACTACAATCCAATGATTTGCAACTGTTGCGAGTGAACGTGTGACAAGGCATGTTCTGCTAGGGTGTACAGTGGCAGGTCTTTGCCACTGGACAGGGTCATGGGATGCTCTACGCAGGCTGTACTGAGGGCCCTAGATTGCCTTGTTTCTGAGTCTTCTTCCACAAGACAACCACACTCAAAAAAGCAAAACAGAGGTACCTAAAGTTACTGCACAGTAGCGCAGGCACATGGTTATTTAGTGACGCTTACTGCGCGTTAGCCTAATAACACTGCACAGTAGGCTATTAGCACAGTTTTTGCCATGACACGCTACTGCACAGCGTTATTAGGCCAATGCACAGTAAGTGTCTTGTGTAGATGCGCCCTTTGAGAACTAAAATTAGCTCTCCTTAAGTCAGAAGCAAAAGCTAAGGTCCTCTCCAAAAAGCAAAAATAATTCATGGATTTACTCTGTGTGTGAGTGTGTGTGTGTGTGTGTGTGTGTGTGTGCGTGCGTGTGTGCATGTTTGTGTTAGCTGGCTTTTCATTGTACATATCTCAATACCAAGAGATACTGAACTATTTGCCAAAAATGCATCACCAATACGCATGTATTTTTCCAAAGTGGACATTAAAAACAACCAATACATTTATTAAAAATATCATTTTCTAAAGGCCAACTTTAAACTGCATCTCAGATAGAGGCACCTAAAAATTAAGTAAATCAAAGTTGGGTCTTTTACATGGATTAACATTCTAAGGTTTGATATTTTGTGATTATTCTATTTTTAAAAATTTCAACTGTGTCTCTGACCAGCTGCGTGCATCTTTCACTAAACACATTAAAAAAACAAGCAATTGGAACCCACTTAATCTATATATAACATCTCACAAGTGACTGGCAGTCACTGCACAATTTTTTTTTTTATCACAACAAGTGAACTACTTGTAAATAATTTAATTTGATTTAATTAGATTTAATAAATAAAAGCTGCAGAATAGTGTTATATTAGTTAGAAAAATTAAATGCATACATCTCAAACACACAGAGATCACACTAAGTCATTGTCAAAGTAAGTTACAAACATTTTGAGTAGCATCATATAAGAATTGAAACAACATCAGAAAGATAAAATGCTTTTGAAATCAGTGACACTAACTAATGCTTTTAAAAACTGTTTCACACTAAATTTCCATGTTGGAATACTAGCTCTGAATTCAGTCCCCTCTTCTGGTATTTAATCAATGTAATCCACTTGTTTTCTCCCCATAATTGTGCTTATTAGATAAAACTACAAATATGACTTCCAATATTAGATTTCTCAAGGAAATGAGATCATTGAATTCTATTTTTATCTGAACAATCACAATTGGCATCTTTTCCAATTAAAAACACTTGGCACAGAACATTTGTTCCATACCTTCAACAGACTGACTTGAAAAATATAAATATATACTGTATTTATATATAATGCATGTATGTACACTATCAATATTCACATTAAGGAATCGGAACAATTTTATTGAAATTACATTTTAAGAAAGCCTTCTGTCTGTGTTTTCAATCAGACTTCATGTCTGAGTAGAGCAGTAAGAATTTTCATGTGGTACCATATGGAATGGCGTTTCTTAAACCTAAAGGGAACATACTGGTGAGATATACATATATATATTTATGTATGCATTTTTAATGTACATGGTTGCAGTATCCACTGGTTATAGCTTACAGGGTACAAAAGCTGAAAGTGTCATAACGCATCATTGCTTCCTCTCAACTGGTTGCTGGAGGCAGAGCTCACTCCCAGCGGAGACTATTGGCAAGTTGTTCTCAAGATGATGGTTGATGAGATGACTTATGCTGTCAAATATACGGTCTTTAGTACGAACCTTAAAAGAAGAGGATAAAACACCATATGTTAAACAAAGACCAAAAACATTTCTTTCCTTTAACCTTTTGCAAATATTCTTTGGAATTAAAATGAAATATTTTCCTTGCATCTCTTTTACTCCATATTTTTAATGACAAGTTTGTGCCTTTTTCCATCAAAGTCAACAGACATTTTGCTGCCCCCCAAATTAACTGTTTTCCCATCTTGTCTCCAGACTTCTATTTTGCCTGCTATATTTGGAGAAGAGTTCACCATCTTTACTGAGGCTGAATAGGCCCTGTAAAAAAAATTCCATTAAAACCTTCCCCCCCCCCCCCCAGTGTAAATTTGGGCTTTAATGAAACTTTTTTCTTTTTCTTTTGCTTTTTCTTTTTTTAAGTTTCTGCTTTCCTCAAACATTTCCCATTACCACTGAAAAGCCAAAACCCTGAAATCCAAACATTTTACACAAAGCTCTACATTTACATGAACATTTTAGCAACAAGCAGCTTGTGCCCCAAATTTTGGGAGACTTCAGTTACTTTTAACAAACTGAAAAATATTTGGTTTTTCAGTGAAAACTCAATATTTTATGCTGGACATATAGAATTTTTGGTTTTGTCATTTTTTTTCAATGAAACAAAACAAACTAAAAATTGCTGACCAGCTTCAGTCTGAGCAGACTGAGTGACATATCACCCCTTCAGGATCCTCTTTGATTTCAACAGGGCTAGTTACAGAATAAGGAGATGTGTAGGAACCACTGTATTCATTCACCTGCATCTTTGTGCTTCTTTCCATTCTATATCTCTTGCCTGATATATACAATATCCTCCATAATTTCTTCCTGAAAAGCCACTTAGCTCCAGAGAAGCATTCCAAATACAAAACCATATTTTGTATTTATCTCCATGTTTGTTCTGTACTGTATCATACCCACTTTGTCCCTTTGGGCTTAAACATCTTCATAAAAAAGGAATCTGCTATTTGTCTAGCACGTTTCCAGAATTCTGTACTAGTATCTTATTATATAAATGATCACAACCAAAACCACTGGGATATAAAGAACATTAAGTTTACAAAGTCAAGCACTCTGAAGTTAGACAATGCCAGAACTAAAGTAGCTTTTGTATGCATATATTATGATTCAGACTTTAATTATATGGTCATATGCTATTATTCCTAAAGGATCCCTCCCTTATTTGTTTGAACTGTTTTTTTTCCCTCAGAGACTTATAATTTTCAGATTTTCACCCCCGCCCGACACAAAGTCCCTCTCCTGCCCAATATCAAGACCTTGTTCCACAGAAAGAAGTCTTACAGCTTCTTGACAAACAGTCTCTTAAGAATTTCTTTGACAATGGCAGAAACAACCCAGGTCTCAAACAATCTTTTCCTTGAGAAATGGAAGAATATTTTTTGATGAAACTTTTCAAAAATAATTTCATTCTGAGGCATACACCAAACCTGGAAAATTCCTCCCAGAATAGCTCTGGGGGGGATTAGGGTATTGGGGGGCAGGCAGGGTCCATGGAGGGTTGCTGGGGTCTGGGAGGGTTTGGCAGGATCAGGGAGATGGAGGGCCCTCTCTCCCCCACCCCCCATGACCGGGGGCTCTGTATAGCCCTCTACCCCCCACCAACAGACTAACGACCCCACCTCCCAGTGACCTAATCTTCCCCCATCCTGATGACCCCTCCCCCCACCTCAACTTACTTGCTCAGGTCCTGGCATTGGCAAACACTAGTAAAACTAGCACCAGGAGATGCTTGTGGGATGGAGGCTTTGGCAGGCTTGGTGGCGGGGAGGGGACGCATTAGATGGTTTGCAGGGGGGCCATTGTCCATCTCAGAAGGAGGAGATGGAGACTAAAAATAGCCCAGTGTCAGACAGGGGGTAGGAAAAATGCAGCCCCAGGGCTTTCGCAGCCCTGGGAACTGTACAGAAGTTCAGAACAGTTAGATTGGTCTAAAAATGGCCAACCAAATCTAAGTTAGGTGAACCTTGGAGGTAGGGTTAATCTACATCAGGTAGGCTATTTTTAGACCAATAAAACCATCCTTAACTTCTGTATTATTCACACTTAGATCAATCTAACTAGTGTAAGGTCCATATCAGGGCCAATTTTAATGTGATCTAACCTCCCCAAATGTCTGTACCACCCTGTCTAGCTCAAGTAAAAGGAGCTTATTTTGAAACAAAGCCCACCAGCCTCAGCAGCATTTACTTTTCAGTCCTGACCCCCCCAAAAGGGCCAGTTTTCTTGAGTTTAAAGTAGAGTGTCAAAGGTACAGGCCACAGGCTGGATATGGCTTTCAGAGCCGTATCATCCAGACCATGGTGCATGGGTCTTAAACCAGTCCTGCATGCTGCATAGAGCATGTGCTGGCTCTCGCCCTGCACACTACATGAAGCATGTGGGGCTAGTTTGGTAAACATGCTGTGAGGACCACTTATGTCAGACTGGCCCTGCACACTGCATGTGCTGAGTGGGGCCAGTCTGTGAACCCAATCCAGTTCATGGACTGGCCCTGTGCCCCTAATCCAGCCCACAGGGCTGAATAAGTTTGATATCACTTTTTTTCTACACCACTGTGTCTAGTACTACTGCCATCACCCAATCTGACAAGCAAGTCCAGGCAGCCCCCTTTGAGTAGCCCTAAGCACATACTTTATTAGTATTTCTATCAGGGTTCATGTGGCTGGCTCAGGGCTACACCAAGGAGTCAATACTGCCTCATTTCCAGGATTTGGTACAAAGTATGTAGTCAGAGCACGCATCTCAGAGCTTGGGCACAGCACAGAGATAGTGCAGACATGCACAAAGAAATGCAGACTGTGAAAAAATAGTCTTCCAAGGCTTGCAGTATGTTTGCATTTTGCTAGGCATGCTCATGACATGCTGTAAATGAGCTAACAGGTCACAAATTATAAGGCCAGCATTGTTAAGTGTAAATAGAACAATAGGCAAGCACTCTAATGAGAGTGAGTTTTTCAAGTGGTGTGTAACTTTTGATTAGCACCCCCTTGACTAAGCACAGTCCTTGAGACTATTAAGGGCTTTTATCATGACCAGCAAGCCAGAAAGCCAAGCTGACAGAGTACTGGAACAAGCCTGCCCCAGATGGACAGCCTTGCCAAACAGCTGTGACCATTGACTCTTCAGAGTTGATAAGTGTGATCACATCCCACCTTTGAAGGATATGGTCAAGCTTCGCCCTAGTTTTATAAAGTGTTACAAACACAAATACCACCCAATGGGCATATCTACCCGTATGCATTTACTGTGCAGTAACTGAAATTACTGCACAGTACGGGGGCACATCTACATGTACACACCTGTACTGTGCAGTAAATATGGTGATTTATGCTGGCTTGAGCATAAATTAGATACCTGCGTGATGCAGGCAGCAAATTTATGCCTGATTAGTTACTATGCAGTAACACACATATAGACACCTTACTGCACAGTAACACTGTGTGTGGACTGACTTGGGACTAACTTTAGTCCCAAATCAGTCCACACACAGTGTTAATGCACTTTAATGCCTGCACATGTAGATGCTGGCCTATTCCTGCTTGCTGTGCAGTAAATTACACAGTAAATTTAAGCCAGCACACATATATGTGTAGACATGCCCACTGAAATGCTGGTTCAGTGCTGGAGCCCTCTTTGGGTAGAATCAAGCCCAGTAGAGTTCATTTGCAAGACCCAGTCAATTAATGTCTGTGGAACATTGTGATATCAATGGAGAGAATGTGCTCCAAGCCATGAGTGTTGTTGAGGGTAGGGAAAGCTGGTAATGCTAACACATCTGTATAGTAAACAACATCCTTTCAGTGCACTGCCCCAATGCCTAAAATAGGAAGGCTTGTTCTATGTGGACATCTGGAATCTGACATGAGTATGTGAGGTATGAAATATGCTTTATAATGTGCAAGGGAGGGAAGGGTATACACATGCTGAAAACTCTCCAGCTAGATAGTGACTTGGCTTAATGTCCTCTGTGTGGGCATAAGAAGCCACATCTCCTTCTGAAGGGGTTATCCTAGCCTTGAACTCCTTAGCAGTTACTGCACTTTGTAACAGGTGTGCTGGAAAGGTGATAAAAGGAACCTTGGCTCTACCGTCTATACTCACTGGACAGCCGAGCAGATCCAGTACAAGGGTGTGAGTGTTCCTCTTTGCTATTATAAGCACAGACCTGGGGTGTCAAACATGTGGCCTGTTTCTTCCAGCCTCTGGGGCTCCTAGTGGGCCCCAGACTTCAGGGCCAGGGCCAGGGTGGGATGAGACCTGCCACATAATTGAGGGCTATGGAGCCTCTTTGGAGGTGGCCTTTGGTGGCAGGGAGGCAAGCAGTGGCTATGGTTTTCAAACTGTATTCCGTGGAAGCCCAGCGTTCTGCAAGAGGTCATCAGCCTAAGGGTTATCGTGAGTTTGAGACTTCTGGCACTGACCAATAGCAAACCATTACTCGTGTCCTCCCAAGCTAAATAGGAAGAAGAATATCCTTTCGAACTCAAAGACACATTATAATTGGGTTCACAAATGGAGGGAAGGGATGCAAGGAGTGCTGTCACAGGGAAAAGGAGTGGAAAGATGTGGGTTTATACTCTCTCCCTGTACCAGCCAGCAGAATTGCCTGGGCATGCAGGAGTGTATGCTCCTTTCCCTTAGCAGCATAGCACTGGCTATGTACTTCCTGTTCCAGAGTATAGCTGGCTCATTGCATCTCTGCACAAGCCAGATAACAGTCCCGTAAGGATACAATGGATCCCTACTATTGAAATCTCACAGCATCCCCTCTAAGACAATTATTTGTATGTTAAGTGAAGATAAAGGCCTTCTTCAGGAATCACAAAATTGCTGGAAAACCTTCAGCCTGTAAGTAAAAGAGACATATCTCTAGATAACACACAGTTCTGCTAGCTTGTTGAAAATGACTGAACACAAGTAGTCAGAGACTACTGCAGCTGTAAAAAACAGCCATTAAAATGTTCCTTCACTGCCCTCCTGTGGCCAATATAATTACAGCATGGGCAACAATCCTCTCTAGTCAAAGCTTTGTGATCTCTAGACCAATGGTTCTCAACCTTTTTAGATTCAAGGCACCCCTCCATAACTTTTTTCCACTGAGCTGCACCCCATATAAAATGAATTTATTCTTATAGGGCCAGTAAGGAGGAACAGCCAGCAGGGAAGAGCTTGCCCTTATCTTCTCACTGGAATCTGCATATTTTGCTTAGCTCTTCTCTCCCTATGACACTCTTTAAAAGCTGTTGTGTTACCCTAGTTGGGAATCACTCCTCTAGACCCCAGATTTAACCTTAGTGACCTTATGCCAGTTTCTCAGTTTAAGTCAGTTAGTGCAGCCAGACTTGGCCCCATGGATGTATATAACATGCGTGCCAACATTTTTGTTGATACCTGACAACATTTTTGTCAGGTATCAGTTGCTCTGACACCTGCTTTTAAACTAGTCTCATATGGAGGAGTAGTGGGTTGGTTAGACACTAGTAATACACGACTGACATATATTGCAACACATGAGATACTTTGAGTCACCAAACAGACACATCAACAAACTCAATAGAACAGCTGCAAAAATACCAAAGCCCAGTGTACTTGTCCAGCTCTGGCTTCTTTATGTGGCTCCACTGCTAGAAAGCCCAAGTCAGGAGGTTAGGAGGTCATAAAAGTGTCTTGTCAGAGTTGACCACTGCAGTACTTCTCCATTTCAACTTGAACTCAAGAAAAAATGACCTGAAGGTAGCCTTTACATGGAGAATTCCTGCAGCAGTTCTTAACCAGACATCATAAACTGAGGCTTAGGGTTAAGTGATAGACACTTTATACATGCCTCTGATAATAATTAAGCATTGACAAGGGTAATCTTCTGCTTTGCAGAATGCTATTTTACCATCATTCAGAAGTCAATACTTACAGTTCCTTCTGGATCCACTAAAAGAAGATGCTTGGCTTGTCCGTTATGCATACCAGTCAGCACATAGGAACCTGGATTTGTAGTGCTTTTTCTGACCAAGAAGTCTCCACAGTTCTTTAACAACTTTTCTGCTTCTTTCCTGCTCATCTCTCCTTGATACCAAGGTTCTGTACTTAGGTCTTCCATCATAGTCCAGTGAGCTGCTCTGGATAAAAGAGGACTGGTACATTCAACTGAAGTTGCCTTATTCAACACAGGCCCAGTAGTTTGATTCTTCAATGCATCTTCAAACGGTTCTGGTTAAAGAGACACGTGCAAATCATTCACAGGAAAACTGAATTACAAAATAGTATAAATCCAGCCATTTTAATCCCCTTTTTTGTAATAGCTACTTCCATTTATCCTTAAGAAAAAACAAACATAGAAAATGTTTGTTCTACTTCTACTAATTTCTATAATGCTTTAAGGATATAAATGACATGGCTCATAGAGGAGGGTATTAAAAACCAGAGTCTATTTGGACTTGATCTTTTAAAAGGGAATAATGGCAAAGATCATGTATTTATAGACACCTGGTATTTGCATATGCTGGAAGGGTTCAGAACCCTCCTTTTGTCTTGCCACTTGCTTTGGGCAATTTAATCTTTAATATCTGGCACAGTCTGAATAGTCAAGCATATCGCACTGATATCTGCTGGAGGGGCACTTTGTGCCAGAAAGCTTATCTAACATGTCTCCCAACTGGACAGTTAGTCCAGCAAAGGATATAATCAAACAAACCTTTCTTTTTTTTTCAAAATACAGTTTTCTTTTAACAAGCATCCATCCTCCTGTTTAATCACTGTGATGAGCTCCTTATAAGTCTATATACTAGGGGATAATCTGCATTACCTAACCTGACCTTCATCCTAATGTAGATTAACAGATTTTACCTTATTTGAGATGATTGAGGGCAACCCTGTGGGAAATGCCTTTTTCTAAACCAAAAAGGTTTTGTCTAGACTAGGATTTAACCATGTGATGTTAGATGTTCTAGTAGTTTAATACAGAAAATGCAGGGCATACTTTAAAGTGTGCAAAACCATTCCATATAAAGCCTAGGTCCCCCCACCAGATTTTAGTTTGATTGCCTAACACTTGTCAAAAACATACACTGCTTTGTGTACGTGAGACTTTAAAACCACATTAGTAGCTTGAATCACCCAATGTGGTTTCTGAAAAATCAGCAATGAGGTTGTAAGGCATTTGCATTACAGTTCTCATTTGGCACCTCATCAGCTCAGGAAAATGCAGCTTAATATCAATCTGGACTGGAAAAGTGGATGGATGCTGAGGCTGCAAGGCCTCTCTTCTTCTCATGGGCTTAATGGGGAATGAGTAGAAGGAAACATTTCTTAGTCCTTATTTACACCAGGAAAAATCTCATGACCAGAAACACATCAGTAATATGTAGTAATGAACAAAATGTCAAACAAGGCATAATACTTCATGGGATCATCCCTTGAGTTAACCAAGACCAGCTAGATTGCTCAGGCTCTAGAAGCAGTCTAGCCATGGTAGCACAGAGCTGCATACAGGCTAATTTAACCTGCTTCTCAACAGGGTAAATCAGCTGGCACATAGCTTCATGCATAGGCAAACTACTCCTGGTACATGAGCTGGTTCATTTAAAGCTATCAGGTATCTCTCAACTGTACTTCAGTCTGCAGTAGAGATATCCCATTACATATTTTTTACAATAACAAATCATGCTTAACATCGTGTCAGTTAACATATTTGCTAACGATGCTTTTTTTCCCAATGTAGACAAGTTTTTAATGGTGGACAGGGAGTACAGCTGCACATGATTCCCATTCTCATGTGTGAAGATGGAAGTATAATTCTGTACTATTGGGGCGCATCCACATAAAATGCTTTATGCGAGATTAGAGCAAATTACTGCCCAGTAAGCACCACCGTCTACACATGCAGGTGCTTACTGCGCAGTAATTTGCTCTAATCGCAAGTAAATTTGCTATCTGTAAATGCAAGAAACAAAATTACTTGTGATTACTTATTGTGCTGTACAGCATGTGTAGACAGCCAAACGGGAACAAACCTGTTCCCAGTCAGCCAGACAGCAGGGGATGGGAGATTGCTCCCTGCTCCCGGGAGTTGCCTGCTGCTGGGGCACCAGAGCCTAGGTAGAGACAATGTCCCTGTACCCCAGCAGCAAGGAAATCCTAGCCCCTGCTCCCCAATTGTGATCATGGACCAGGGGCTGGGAAGATTGTTCCCAGCTCCTGCCAGGAGACAGCTGTTTCCTGGCCCTGTGCTCCCTGCCAGCCCATGAGCTAGCACCCAGGCAGAGCCTAGAGCTCCCCCTGGCCGCTTCAGAGGGCCAGTACAGGACCAGAGGGGGTGGGAACCGACTGCTGCTAGGAGCAGCAGATCTGCTTTAACATCTCTGCACATGTAGACACCTGGCCCTGGCTCCCCGACCAGGAACAGAGGGCTTGGAAACAGCTACAGGGGAGGGGCAGGTCCTGACCCCCTGCCCCCATCCACCAGTGGGGCAGCTAGCAGTGATCATGAGGCAGAGGGCTGGGACCTGGTAGGGAATGTATAATAAATATCCAATAAAGACCAGATGCAACAAAGGAAGTGGTAGATAGTGCATCCTGAGCTTGGGATGGGTCATACAGTCTATTTTGCCCTCCCAAAACCATCCTGCCAAAAGTTTTATGGCAACTGACACAAACAATTTCCAACCAGCTCTGTTAGGAAAGTTCTGTGAATATTGATCCAAAGTAATTGTATAAATGTTTGTTTACAAAAAAAATGCATGGTTGTTATAGCTTGAGCTAAATTAATTCGGTTAATTCAATTGAAATAAGTGAATGAAATAAGCCCTGTGCCAGCAATTGTTTAGAGATAGAAAAGAAGGCTAGTGTTAAACAAAATAACTCCCCTCTTGCCACTGCTAAATGTGCTGTGCTCACAGCTGTGTAGCACTAAGATCACTAGATACCAGTAAGTACAGTCCAAAAAATATGTGATCAATATTTATGCCATTATTTGAAAAGAGAATAGTTGGGGGGGTTTTCACAGACTGTAGGGCTGGAAGGGACCTTGAAAGATCATCAGATCCAGCCCTCTGCACCAAGCAGGAAAGACAACTGGGGTAAAATGACCCCAGCAAGGTGACCATCCAGTCTAGTTATTATATTGATTTTGCTAACACTGACTTCAAAGCTGAAAAATAGGGCAAGATAGACTGTACAACCCATCCCAGGCATAGGATGCATTATTCAGAGGTCCAATGTCTCTACCATTTCCTTTATTGCATCTGGTCTTCATTGGATATTTATTATATATTCCCTACCATTCCAGCCCATCAGGAGGTGATGAGGAGCAGAGCCAAGTCTCTGCAAACTCCTACATTTGTGTGACCATCTGCACGGGTAGGTAGGATGCAGCAGCTCTGTTGAGCCTGCTTTCCCTCCCACTCTGCTACCCAGGATGTAAGGGAGTAAACGGGCCCCTTATTGCACAAGCCAAGCCTCCATCTGGTCTGTAGCAGGTGGTTGACACACACTAGTTTCAAACTATCAGCACTCTTATTTTTTAACTCAAAAAATTAGCATCATTAATTCAAACAGTATTAGGAGTGAATAATTGGTGATTCTTTGGGGCCAAAATAACAAACTCATTATGCAGAATCTATATTTAGAAAAGAGATTTTAAAAGGAACTTACTCATATCAAACAGATCTTTTCTTGGACTGCTCTCTTTGGTACAGTCTGTTGTGGCATTGAACATGCTTTCAGCATCGGACTGAAGCGCCAGCAGAGCTTCCACATTTATATGCTGGGTGTTCACATAAGTTGGTACCTCTCCTGCAGGGGTGAAATGGGATTTCCCTTCTGGCACACCGTAAATGTCTAGGGACCCTGGAAAATTCAAGAGTCTTATCCCCAAGTCTTTCTCTAATTAGGCTTGTGAAAGAATAAAGCAGCATTGTTTAGAAAAATCTTAGAAGGGATTGATAACCAAACTGCAGATTCAATATTGTATAGAAAGTTTGCAGCCATTTTTAGTGATGGAGAAAAGTGAATTTTAAACTAAATTTTTGCTCAAACTAAATTCTATATTTGATTATAATCTTCAAAATTCATGTTGTGTTTGTTAGTTATTCAAGCCAAGGAACTGAAATAAAACCAGGTGACTCAGCTGTACAAGTAACATGGCATACTTTTCTTAAAATATCTGCAAAGCCACCACAAAGTCATCAAACAAGGAGAAGGCAATCAGGACTCGTAGTAGAGATGATATCTTTTATTAGACAAACAAGATTTTTGCCAAAAAAATTTCTTTAACATTTTCTGAAGACATTTTCAAAAAAAAAATTTAACCATAAGCACATTTCAAAGAGCTATGCTTTTCTCATAAATACCTCACCAATAATAAACCCCAGAATTTTTAAGAATAAATTAATTACAAATAATTTGCTCAGTTCATCTGCGGGGACACACACATACACACACTCAGATGCACACACCCCTGAGTGTACATTTTCAGACATTACTACTGATTTTGCTTCTATTTGGGGGAGCCAACATGAAACACCTGTACGAGGTCAGAGTTTCGAAAAGTACTGACTTCCTTTTTAGAAATCAGGTTCTTTTAAGGCCAGGTTGAGCTGCCAAAGATTAATACATTTTGAAAACATAGGCTTTTCCATGCTTGTGTGTGTATGTGTTTTTGTGCATGTCCAGATTTCATAATTACATTGGCTTTATGTTTGCAGTGCTGTTTATCCAATGCCTTTCACAACCACACACTCTGAAATTCACCTTAAGGTAGGAGCAAACCTTCCAACTTAGTACAGTTCACTGCTGCAAGACCTATATGTAGCAGACTCACACTGTGGGCCCACCGTGTCAGCACAGATGCAACTACACAATTGGGGTCAATATGAGTAATATGATTATTATAAAATATAGCTCACCTTGTTTAAGAGGTGCATGAGGCCAGCCTTCACTGAATTTGTCTCCTAAGTGTCGACTCTGGTAGTACATTTGTTCTCTTCCTGCAGCTGTGGCAGACTATAGTGCACACACACAAAAACATGCTTCAGCAACCTTTTCCTTTAAACGGGTGTGCTGCAGTGTTAACTAGTTTTGATGAATTCTCAGGATGTGTTCCACTTACACACGGCTTCTTTAAATTTCTTGTGGATGAAATTTTGATTGAACATTCTTTGTTGAGTGTATTTGTGTCGAGCTAGGTAAATACTTAGTGTGTGAGTACTTAACTCCTTTCTGTTTATATTAACCTCTGCCATCCTAAAAACGCACATCAACTTCTCCAGTGTAGTCATCTTTACTTAAGCAAACTCTGACAGTATATTGATTTCAATGGATGTTTTACAGAAAACAGATGCTGGAATGCTCGAAAATTCAAGTGTCTCAATAGTTTTGAGTCACTGGTACCTAACGACTCTATGTTGAGGAGAAAGCTCTCTCCAGATAGCATAAATCTGGGAATTAAACAGAGGTATACTAGCAATAGAACAATCTTTGGCTATGACCTTGAAAGTTGTTCCACACACAGACTAACTGTGCTGCAGTCAAAGGTGTGACTGAAGTGATTATTCTCCTCTATTCAGCACTGGTGAGGCCACATCTTGGGTACTGTGTTCAGTTTTGGGTCCCACCACTACAAAAAGGATGTGGACAAATTGGAGAGAGTCCAGCAGAGGGTGACAAAAATGGTGAGGGGGCTGCGGGACATGACTTAGGAGGGAAGACTGAGGGAACTGGGCTTATTTAGTCTAAAGAGGAGACTGAGAGGAGACTTCATAGCAGTCTTCAACTACCTGAAGTGGAGTTTGAAAGAAGACGGAGATAGACTGTTCTCAGTGGTGGCAGATGAGAGAACAAGGAGGAATGGTCTCAAGTTGCAGGAAGGGAAGTTTAGGTTAGATATTAGGAAGGATTTTCTCACTAGTAGTAAAACACTGAAACAGATGTGGCAGAAGCTCCATCCTTGGTGGGGTTTCAAAACCTGTTTGGACAAAGCTTTGGCTGAAATGATCTAGTTGGGGCTGGTCCTGCTTTGAGAAGTGTTTGGACTAAATGACCTCCTGTGGCCCCTTCCAACCCTAACTTTCTATGGTTCTATGAAGTTTATTTAGATATATCCAAGCTAGCTAGACCAGTATAACAGCAGCAACCCATGGGTTGCAGAAACCACCCAAGAACTTGGGTAAATACTTGCAGGCTAGTCCAAGCTGATCTCTGTTTTCCCATGGCTACACTGGTTGCAACATCTGAACTAGCTAACTAGAGCTAGCTCAGGTAGGTATACCTGACTGCAGCTAGAGCTTTGACTGTAGTGTTGACATACAGAGGCAAGTATTTTGACTTTTTCATTTTGACACCACCTGATTAGGGCAGCCTTCTTTTACCAGGCTGGGGAACTCCCTTCTCGCCAGTGGAGAGGCAGAAAAGGATCTTGGAGTCATTATTGATGCAAAAATGAACATGGGCCGACAGTGTGGGGACGCTGTCAGGAAGGCCAACCGTACCTTGTCATGCATCCATAGATGCATCCAAATCAGGTCCAAGGAGGTGATCCTCACCCTCTATGCAACACTGGTCAGGCCGCAGTTGGAGTACTGCATCCAGTTCTGGGTGCCGCACTTCAGGAGGGATGTAGACAACATTGAGAGGGTCCAGAGGAGGGCCACCTGCATGATCATGGGTCAGCAGGGCAGGCCATACAAGGAGAGGCTAAGGGACCGGCTAAGGGACCTAAACCTGTTCAGCCTCCACAAGAGAAGGCTGAGGGGGGATCTAGTGGCCCATTACAAACTAGTCAAGGGGGACCAGCAGGCATTGGGAGAGTCCCTGTTCCTCCGAGCACTACCAGGAGTGACTAGAAATAATGGTCACAAGCTGGCAGAGGGTAGATTCAGGCTAGATATCAGGAGGTGCTATTTCACTGTCAGGGTGGCTAGGATCTGGAACCAACTTCCAAGTGGTGCTGGCTCCTACTCTGGGGGTCTTTAAAAGGAGGCTGGATGAACACCTTGCCGGGGTTGTTTGACCCCAGTACTCTTTCCTGCCATGGCAGGGGGTCAGACTTGATGACCTGCTCAGGTCCCTTCCGACCCTACCAACTATGAAACTATGAAACCTGAAGAGGCCCACTAAAATCAATGGGGTTTCATTTAGTTGCAGGAAACTGTCCTTACAGATCAACTTAAAGAGCCATAGTCTATAAGCATTACCCTTGGATGTTGGTCTAAGAACAGCACAATTGAATCAGGAAGCAAATGGTATTTTTGCCCTTTTAACCATGTATACAGACAGTAACAGACAGAAGCTTTGGGTGCTGATTCGATTCAGAGGCGATTCGGCCCAATTCGGCAGCCAAATGTCCGAATCCGAATCAAATCAAATCAGGAGACCAATAAAAAGGCCTAAATCAATTTGAAGCTCTCCGAATTAGACCTGGACTCTGTGCCGGTAAGTAGGAGGTGGGGGAGGGAGCTGGCAGAGAGGCAAGGAACCATGGAGGGACCCCCACCAGGCCCCATCCCCTGCCTGCTCCCCCAGCCCCCCTGAGTGTTCCTGGACTCCTGTCCACTTTCCCAGCCCCTCCCCCTGCATGGCTGCCCCACCCAGCCCCAGCTCCCAGTTCCTTTAGAAGAAAAAAATAAAAGCTCCCACTCACCAGCTGCTGTCAGGCGGGGGGTGATCCCCGCTGCCCCCCACTACTCCATGCTGTGCGGGGGGCTCTGCTACGAGCCCCTATCCCCCACCCACTCCTTCAGTCCCATCAATAGCTGCCCTGCCTGGCACCAGCTCCCAGTTCTTAAAAAAAAGTCATAGCCACCAGGGCTTCTGGGAGCTCGTGGCAGAGCCCCCCATGCAGCACGGAACAGTGGGAGGCAGCTGGAATCACTGCCCCCCACCCAGCAGCAGCTGGTGAGTGTGGGGCTTTTTTATTTTATTTTTTTAAGAGCCGGGACCTGGGGCTGGGAGAGCGGGCAGGGGATGGGGGCTCATGACAGATCCCCCAACACAGCACGGGGCAGTGGGGGGCAGCAGGGATTGCCCTACCCACCACTTGGCTGTAGTCTGTGAGTGCAGGATGTTTTTTTTTAAAGAGCCGGGAGGCTGGGGCTGGGTGGGGCAGCCATTGATGGGGCTGGAAGAGCGGGCGGGGGATGGGGCCTGTTTGATTCAGAGATTCAGCGGTGGCCAAATCTCTGAATCAGATTTGGCTGTATCAATTTGGGACAGTGATTCGAATCACCAAATCAAAGCACTGTCCCCCGAATCAGCTGAATCCAAATCCAAAGCAAATACTAGCCACTTCGCACAGGTCTACTGGTAAGAAGGCTCAAAGAGTCTGTTAAAAGGGCACTTTGTTGTTATAGCTCATGTTAACTGCACAGGGCTACGTTCTCATTTTTGTGGGCAAGGAGATATTGAAGGGAGCCAAAAGAAGTGTATATCTGCTGGCAGACTGGCTCAGGAAAGACTGGGACCAATTAATTTAGCATCACTCCTATTAAGACTCTTGCATCTGTGCATTAACAAGGAATAGGGACCATATCATTCCTGCCTAGTGAGCCACCCAGTAATAGGATAGTCATCAAATGGTAGCCAGAGACATATCCCACTAGCATGTGAGGGTCTAGAAAGCTGTGGTTTTGACTGTCTGCTAGATTTTGGGAGGAGGTCATCTGCAACCTCTGCTTCACCACATGTCCAGCAGTATAAGCCAAAATTTAACTTGTAAACAACAAGCTATGTTTCATCTCTTATTCAATTCAAGGAATGCATGGGATGCCACAACAGATAAACTGCAACAAAAAAAGCCAGCTGTACATGAAAAGTGCAAGATACATCACATCTTCAGTGTATTAACCTGAAAATATACAGTGCTTTCAAATTTTGATTGCTGACCCTGACTATGAAACTAAACAGCTAATGAGTCACTGACCTGAGCAGTGTCTGCCACATTAGGAAGCCTGGATTTGAGTCTGGCATCAATAAAACCCCCAGTAGGGGGCATTTTATTAGGAATGCTGTTGTAATAAGGATGTTCCATTGCTTCCCCCTCTTCCTCCATCCAAGGTTCATCAAAACTCTGCATCCTGTAAAAAACAATGACTTTGCTTCTCATTTCTGCTTAGGAGAGCACTTGCAACATTGTAGAATGGTCTAAAATGGGACAATTATTACTCAGCTCTTTGTCAGTGACATCAGTAAGATATCAAGCAGCTACCCACCTCTGTTCATGGACCTGGTCTACAGCCCACTGAACCTGATGGAAGCCTTTGCATCGAATTTAATAGGCTTTGTATCAAACCTTATATTTCCCTAATAATAAACATGGTCAAACAATTTCCACCTCTGGTATTTAAGTTTACTGTGGCATTTATAATATTTTTGATTGTTTGGTTGATTTATTAAAAATCATAGTTCATGATATCTTAAAACTAATCAAGATAACAGTAAATCAGGCAAGACTCCTGTGAAGTCAACTGGCTTGAGCCTGTGAACCAGTAAAAAAATGATACCACTTTACGGGGGTTGGGGGACTTACCACTCATAAGCATGCATTAACTTCTGTAACTGTTATTTGTGTCCTCTCCTATCCTACAGCAAATAAAGCTAACTCAAGGCAGTTTATACCAGTACAAAACAGCTACTAAATTTTCCTTTCTTTGTAGAACAGAATAGGCACATGAAAAACTTAAAGCAAATTATCAAGAAATACATCCCCCTTTTTCTTTGGGTATAATTGTCCATACCCTGAAACACTATTTCATTCCACCAAATGCAATTACTTAAGCCAACACAGAAGAAGGATAAGATGCTTTCCTTTCAGAATACTGGCATTTTATATTCATAATATTCTCCCCATTCCCTGGCATAAATTAGGAGACAGGGTCATATCTTTTGGATTTACATGACCATAGATGAGCTCAAAATGGAATTTTCAGAGTGCCTAGGCCAAAATTCTGCATGATAAATTTCAATCATAGCCTACAGCAGAAAAGGCTTACTCAAAAGGGAACCAAAGAATACACCCCCTCTGCAACTATCTAAATGTATAGCATCTTCTAAAGGGGGGGTGCATGTGATATCCTGTTCCAGTAGGTCCAATCTCTTTAAAAATTCTGACCATTGCTAATATTGGCAATGACAAAATTATGTTGCAAGTCCAGGCATTATCAATGTTGAGAATTCAGGCATAGTGCCTTTACCAGCTGCTATACATCTTTGTATCACCATTCAGAGCAACCTTGAGGTTCTCAATATTGTTGTTGCCAGGAGACTTGTTATTCTGTTAACACGATGGAAAAAGTTTCTAAAATGCTATGAGGAAACAGAGACTGAGGTCAGGAAAAGGGACCTGAAAATCTTTACAGAGCATGAGCCATCACTAGGGACCGACTGAAATCGCAATTTCATAGATTTAGCAAAATCCGGTGTTGCCCACGAAAGCAGGCAATGGCCATGAAATCCACAGGAAAAAACAAGAAAACTTACTGAAAGTAAAACACTGGCTCCCCAGAGGGAGCTAGCAGTCTTTGGGGCTCTGCAGCAGCCTGCTGGGGCGGGGGGGGAAGTGGGGGCAAGGGAGAGGGGGGAGGGACAAGTGGGAACTGCCCACTGGAGGGGCTGCCAGCAAGATGGCTTCCATCCCCACCCCTTACCACTGATTGGTTGTGAGGGCTGCCTGTCATTTTGCTTGGAGCCACATGATGGACAGGCTTCACAGCCAATCAGCAGTGAAAGGCAGGGTCACCAGAGCCCTTTGGCCAATCAGAGGGATGGGGGACCCCATCACGCTTCTTCATAAAATGGCTGCCAAACCCCACATTCTGACCATGACATCGGTGTACAGCTGTCTCGAATTCGGTAGGTCCCTAAACATTGGGCCTGTGCAAATAGGGAAGTATTTGATTCAGATTTGGATTTGGCTGATTCAGAGGACAGTGATTTGATTCAAAAATTTGGATCACCATCCCGAATTGATTTGGGTGAATCAGCTTTGGAAGATTCAGCACTGATTCAGAGAAATTCAGCTGCCTGTTTAGTCTATGACTGAATCTCCGAATTGACTGAATCTTTTCCGAAACTTCTCCAAATCGATTCAGATGCTTCAAATCAATTCAGAGCTTTTACTTGGTCTCCTGATTCGATTCGGATTTGGCGGTTCGGTCCCTGAATCAGGCTGAATCTCCTCTGAATTGAATCAGCTACCGAAGCTGCACGCGGCCCTACTAAACATTCTTCTCTGGGTAAGAGAAAAACTAGTTTCCTTAGTTTAATAATGCTACCAAGGTTTTCCTCCACTTGTTCCTTCCACTTGTGTTTGTCTTCATGGGAGGGACCACCCAGTTTTTCTCTATGTATTCATTTGTAGAAATCATGCTTCTTTCCAATGGATATCAAATAATGGATAGGAGGTGTGATGGAGCAGCTTCAGTGCTCCATCACTTAAAGGGCCGGAGTAGCCAGCCACTAGGTGTCTGACGAGGGTAGCCATTTTGGTAGAGCTCTGGTATAAGAGCAGGGCAGTCTGTGTGGCAGGCCCAAGGAGGCAACATTGGGTTGGGCTAGTCCTGGAACACCTTGGAGGTAAGGGTGAGGCTATAAGGAAGGAGAAGACCTCATTGGTCCTGGCCATGACCTGAAACTGTACCCTGACAGGATAGGGAGGCCTAGTGGTCCTGCCTGTGGTAGGGAAGGGCCAATTATATGCCAGGTTTGAGGACCATCCTAGTGTAAGGTGGGTTGGGGGCACCTAAACCCCTGCTCCCACCTTCGGGCGGGCTTTGAGCTCAGGGCCAGGCACACAGAATACCTGAGCTCTGTGGGGAGTTAGACCCTGGAGGTGGGCCAGGCACAGCAGGAGAGTTCTACCTGAGCCTGCAGAGGTGTTCTAATTGGAGCCTCAAGTGTAGAGTGGTAGGCCAGGCACGGAAAGTGGAGTGCCACCTGAGCCTATGGAGGTGTTCGACCCTGAGCCCAAGTGGTAGGATGCAATAGCATGGCCCTGGGAGGGGGCAGAATAGTGTGGCCAGGGAGCGGGGAGTGAGGCCCAGAGTTTGGGGTGCTGTTGTGAGAGGCAGTTGAGTTGTGGGGCATAGTTGTGAGGCCCTGGAGATGAGAAGGCAGTTAAGCAGCCTGAGTAGTAGGGCGGAGTATTGAGGGGTGCAGCGGTGAGGCCCCAGGGTAAAGGAGGCAGTTGACAAGGCCCAGTGTGAGCCACTTGACTGGAGGCCAGGTGCTAGGCTGGATATGGAAAGCCTGGTGTGTTCACCAGTAGGGAGGCCAGGTGCTAGGCCTGGAAACATCTGTGAGGGTGCTGGGACTTTGATCTCCAGTGGGGAGTGAGAGTTTCACGTGAGGCTCTGGAGCTGAAGTCCCAGTACTACCTAGCCGGAGAAAACATCTGCAAGGCATGGGACACATGTAGGGATGGTTGGAGCTTGTACATTAGGCCCTTGACATCAGGGCAGATCGAAGGGCAGCCTCCCACCTATTAACATCAAAACAATAAAACATAAAGGCGTGGCAGGAGGAAGAGGTAGGCGGTTGGCCCAAGGACAAAAGGGGCAGGCTGGTCTCCAAAATGGCTGGGTCTCACCAGGCCATGAGTTGGCTCTGTTTGTCACAGAGGCAATAAAGGTTATCAGTAGTTTAACTTTCAGGAGAAAGAAAAATCTCTAAAAACAGCAAGTCAAATTTTTTGGGAATATTTGAGATCTTACAAGGGAACTGTGCAGATTCAACTCCAAACCATTTGTATCAATCTAAGGATCCACCCAAATTGGAAGAAAAGTTGGATTTAAACTAGGTATAGACTGATATGTCTTGTATATGTGGGGCTGGGCAGGACTATTTTAAAATCATGCTTCACATTGTGTTACTGACCCTGAGCCAAATTTAGAGAAGTTGTGTAACCTACTTCTTCTGGTCATCTGGCATACAAGCTATACCAGTTTTGGCTCCCTCATTCTTGCTTACTCATTTGTGATATATATTTTAATACACATCACCTCTAAATCTAGCCATCCTTTTCTCTCTCTCTCTAAGAGCTAATATTTAGCCTTAAGGTCATGTTTAAACATTCTTTTAAAATGATTATGTTCCATCCATACTGATTTCACTAACTTAGCAGGAAACTGTTTTAAAGAGTGTCCAGTTTTGCTAAAACTCCCTTGTTCAGTCATGGATTAACTCCTACTGGCTCAGAAATACTGATTTAGAAGGTTTCTATAGCAATGTTACTCACCTGTCCTGGAGAGCAGGTATATTACTGGGACAGCGTAAATATTGCTTAAATCGAAGTTCAAATGCTTGCCCTATGGTGCTGATGACATCCTGAGCAAGGCCATCACAGCACTCCAGTATATGGCAAGCTAAAATAAAGAAGGGAAGACAATGATATTTATAGACTATTATTCATACAATCCTTACCATGCTGCAGTGATGAATGGCATAGCTATTCTATTCATCATGTAAACATGAATATAAATAAGATACAGCAGTTAGTTACAGCTACTTCCAGACAATGGGTTAAATTATCCGCACACTTAGAATATCTTAAGCCTGGAGTGATTCCACTAAGGTTAGATAGAATTACTGCATTATATATTTTTTTTAAAAAGCTGATGTGAGACCACAGTCCAGTCCCTTCATTCTAAAAACTCCTGAAGTTCAGGAAAATGAGTTAAATATCCTTCATTATCAGAAAACCCTCATATGAGCAGAAGCATGCAGCAGCACCTTGGCTGAGAATCACTGGTATAGTCAGAGGCAAATGTTCTCAACCAGGGGTGCTGCCAAATTCAAAGTTGTGGAGGAGGGCCCTGACTGAAAAAATTGAGAATCACTGAGCTAAGTTAATAGTGGTAGATGCACCTCACTGGTACAAAGAAAAGGCACTGTAAAAACCCCTGTAAGATCATTTGTCCTATTCATAAAATGTTGTCATCTCTGGACAGGCAGCAGGGTTCATGAACAGGGTACTGTCTCAAGCCAGGAGTCCTCAGTTCACATTATAGTTTTGTTCCTGGCTGGCTCTGTCATCTTAAATGAGGCATTTAATCTCTCTCCCTCCCCTCCCACTTTGTTGTTTACCGTATGTCTATATAAACTATTAAATGCTTCAAGGTAGGGATTGGCTTCCACTACATATGTCCAATGCCTAGCACAAGGGCTCTGTGGATTCTGCATGCTAACCTAACAATACACATAAATGAAAATGGTGACATTTGTGTTTGGTTGTACAATTTTGTCAGTCACAGCTATACTGCAGTTGAGGCAGGTCTAGGCAATTGCCTCCACCAGGCTAGCATACAGGATGGATCTGTGAGCCAGCCAAAGCTGGGGGACACCAGATTTGCAAGTATGCAGTTCCAGGGTCTTTCTGAACCTATGCAATGCCTGTTATTCCTGCCCATAGACTTGGATGATGCTTTGATTTACAGCAAATGTGCCTGGGCTACAGAGGGATTTTGCATCCAAACCCAGTGCATTTCACTGGCATAAAGACAGAACATAATGCCACTGGCATTTTGCAGATCACATGAATTTGCCCTAGAGAAATAAACTGCACTGCTGGTGGTGTTTAACTATCAGCACGGAGGGATTCCCTGGATCTCATAGCGTCTTACCTGCAAACGCATAGTCTGAAAGCAGTTAAGTTGAACAAAAAACTATAATATCCATATGGAAGCAGGTATCTAAAGAAGGTATACTGCCTGCTGCTAACCTTGTTGGGGGCTGAAATGAAGGATGAGTCATACTCAAGAAATTGGTATCAGAAGATGACGTAACGGGTAACCTGTCTCCTTGGATACGAGAATGGACTTTGAGCAAGTAGAAAATATGTTTCTTATAAAAGGAGAGAAAGGTTTGGCTCACACAGGTCTATTTCCTTAGCGTATGTTACAAGCTGGGTGGGTGGAAGGCAGACTGCCTCTAGGTTGCAAGAGCATTAGATTTTGAAAGGAAAAGCATTTTCTGCCATTTTAACCTCTCTGGAGGAGAAATAAGTCATCTTGTATGTGTCTGCGATGTGCAGCCCATTGTAAATGCAAACATAGATAGTAATAATTCAATAGCATCTTCATTAAAAAGGACTAAGGAGAGGGAAATATAACAATCACTTCCACTGAAATTTACAGATTACACAAAGCTTGGTAGAATGATAAAGAATGATGAGAGTAAGGCAGTCACCCTCGGTATACTGGTAAAATGCATTCAGTCAAACAAAATGCAAAGTTATACAGAGAAATGCAAGCTTCTATGTCTAGGAAAGAGGTATTCAGACCATTTCAACAGAATGGAAGGCTGTATTCTGGAAAGCAAAGACTTAATGGACAAGTAACTTACAGTGAGCTCTCAGTGCAATGCTATAGCAAAAAAAGGGCTAATGAGATGCTTTTCCACATTTTAAAAGAAGTGTAGAAAAATTGGAGAGGGTACAGAAAAGAACCACAAAAATGAGTCAAGGGTTGGAAAAATACCTTACAGTTGGAGACCTACAGGGCTCAATCTCTTTATCTTAACAAAAAACAGAAATTAAGAGGTAGCTTGATTACAGTATATAAGTACCTTCCCCGGGAGAAAATACCAGACAATAAACAGCTCTTTAACCTGGTGGAGATAGGCATAACAGGAATCAGGGTCAGGAAGCTGAGGCTAAGCAAATCCAAATTGGAAGTAAGGCACACAGTACATGAAGCAGGTACACAATACATTACTGGGAGCAATGACTAAAACCCAGGGGCATCTGTACATGTGCTCTGGGGCGGGGGCGGAGGCGGAGGAGGTACTTTAAGTAGAACAGCTCTGAGAGCTGGTTTAATTAAAGCACCCACAGCGTCATGCGTATTCAGCATCCTGCACTTCAAAATGGTGGCGGGGGTGCTTTAACTAAAGCTCGTTGAGGATGCTGTACGCGAGTGACTTGGAAGCTGCTGTAGCACACAAATTAGCACACTCCAGCAGACTCACAGCAGGCTCCGTTAATCAAATCTGCTCTGCACATGTCGGAGCAGAGTTCTGTCACATGTATCAGTGCCCCTAGGTTTCATCCCTCCTGTCCTCGGAGTAGAGAGTCAAATGCACTCTAAAAACTGTCTTTCTGGCCCAATGTTTTATGCACAGTGGTACAGCTGCAAAGCAACGATCTTTTTGTGGGATCTGAGAATTTGAACCCAGTCAGGCCAAAAAAAATTAAACCTGGGTTTCCTACTTTTCAACCACTTAAGCTATTGCATCTAGGGGTGGAGCTGGAGGGGGTACAGTGGCACAGTGACACCCCATCCTTTTGGACTGAACAGTGCCACAGACAGCAGCAGCAGGGTAGGTTCCTCCAACTTGCCCAGCTCTCTGGGAGCAGGCATGAGAGAGGAAACCTTCCCACCCATCACTGCTGCTGTGTTCCCCAGCTGAGCCCAGCCCCCAGGCAGCTCAACTGGACCAGGTAGGAATGGGTCTGGAGCTTCCCCCACCCCTGGGACAGTGGGGAAAGCAGCAGCAGGTGGGATAGGAGTGAAGGAGAGGGGAGTGGAGGGGACATGCCTCTGAGCATGGAGAGGAAGCGGGGTGGAGAGGGTAGATTATTACCTCCTTTGGGGACTTAAAAAAGCCCTCAGAGGCTTCCATGATATGGTCCACCTGCACTGGTGGGGGGCAGGAGAGAGGAGCCTGGGAGCAGAGGGTGACTGCCAGTTTAACTTGTAGGGACTCCAATCCTGTCACTCCCTGTTAGGCATGATCTACAAAGGCCTACTTGATATGGCCTTTAAGGGGACTAGGTATGCCTAGTTTCTGTATTCCAATAGGGCTTAAGCATCAAGTTCCTCATCCCTGTCAAACTTAGGTCGTTTTGACAGAGAAGGAAAAATAAAATTTGTAGGCAGCAAAGAGCATGATACGGTCATAGACTGTGACACATACGGGATGTTTACACCTCCAAGGTTAGGCTGTAAAGCTCCTGCAAAAGCAACTCTTTCTTCCACTGCAAAAATTATATGATCTTTGTTCTGCTTCCACTCAGTCATACCAGTGTGTCTTTAAAAGCACTGCCCTTAATATACAGCTGTGTAAGGAGGTTTGAGCATCACAACTTTAGACTTGGGCTCCTTAATTCTGCCTAGGACCCACTTTAGGCTCCTAAATCATTATAGGACTCAGAAACACTACACAATAGTTTGTAACTAAAACGCTGCCTTTTGTTATGCAAGCAGGGGAGTTTATTTTGTTGCTCTCCTTTTAGTTTATGATTTCCTCTCTCTTTTTCTATGAGTTGCTCTTATTAAGGAGAATCTAAACCGCATCCAAAATCCCAAACATTGGAAACAATCACTAACGGGGACTTACAGTGAAATGGATGTCTGATCTCAAGCAGGAAAATTAGGTAACAGCTTTAATCAAGATCACAGACAAAAAAAGGCTATGTTCTCCTTTCCTGCAAGGTGCAGTGAGTTGGTGCAGAATGTCCAGTTCAGACATGAAAAGAACCCCAAAAAATTGAAATATATTTCATGAATAAGAACAATTTTGTGCTGCTAGACTAACTTGTGTGTGGTCCCTGTTTACTGCTATGTCATTGTTCCAATTATCAGCTCAGGTGTAAAGTCTTTATTGTGTTTCATTTCTGTTTTCTGGAAAAATCCCCAAAATACCAGGAATTAAAATATTAATAATTAATGTTTTAAAGGAAAGAAGGTGCCAAATATGACGTGTACCTTACCTCTGCGGTTAACAGGGTCTTTAGCTACATATGCAACATAGTCTGTCGTATCCTATGAGAAAAGGAAGATATGTATCATAAACAAGAACATTTTTGCATGATGATAAAAGGCCAATGCATAGCATATAAGTATTTCAAGCATTCTGTAGAAAAGTACTAACTATGCCCTGCCCAGCACCATGCCTATAATGTTTGAACACTGGCTGCTTGGATACCGCTAAAGCTTCTGCAAAAGCAACTCTTATTTCACTGCAAAAAATGTATGATCTTGGCTCTGCTCCCACTCAGTAACACCAGTGTGCCTTGAAAAGCACTGCCTTTAATTTACAGCTGTGTAAGGACCTCTCTCAAAGCCCTTGGAAGTCAATTAAAAGACTCTCATTGACTTTAGCAGGCTCTGTGTCAGGACTGAGCAAAGAATCAAAGCCTCAGTCCTTGTCTTCAGTCCCTTGTAGGGTTGGGCTCAGCGTATCAAAATGATAGACTGAAGTTCTGGGATGAAAAGCATTCTTCAGAACCCCGCTCTTTGGGCACAATTGGATTTTCTTTCAAAACAGTCAATCTTGTTTGTGTGTGAGATAGAAGGTAGACATATGCTGCAGATTGCACTGTAGTGTAGGGGCACCTAAGCTGGAAAAATGTCTCACACAGAAAGGAGACAACCGCTTTCTCCATCCCCTAAAACTTCATCTGAGGTGTGGGTGTTGGGAGATCACCAACCCATGGAGAGAAAGCTCTGGAGAGGTAGAGGGAACGATGCAGTCCTTTACCATGTAAACGTGATTAAGAAACGATGACCAGCACTGTACAAGTTATTGCCACACAATTCCCAGGTGAGTAATGTTGTGGCCTAATTAAAACCCAACCTTTGCATCTTCCTTTCCTTCTCTGTGCCTGAGACAAAAGAGCCACCTGCCATATGAGCAAGCTTGTTCTTTTATTTAAAGTTCTCTCTGTGATTAGCCTACTGTGACAAGCCTGCTGAGTATTAGTGAATACTCACACCTACCCTCTCCACCCCCAGGATGAGGTCATAGTAAAGGGGTCTAGTTGTCAACACTACTTTAGAATTTCATCAGCTCCGGCTGGCTCCCATCCTTGGTGCAATGTGATGTCTCTGGTAGCTCAGTGACTCAGTGGCATGCTTTTTGTCTCACGAAAACATTTGGAAGAGCTTGTTTACTCCAGTTCAAATCTCTTACTGCTGCAGCTCTCCTGTTCACTCCACCAGTGGGCAGGAGGCAGTGGTGTTTCGAGGACTTAGCATTTGGGGTGGCAGATGGAGTGGCAAAGTCTTTTTCTTATGGAGGCAGGGAACTGTACTAATCGCTCCTCTGCCCACTGCAGGAATTGTTCATTTACAGCATTTATGGCAATCTGTTGTATTTCTGAGCTGCTGTTGATCAGTGCTTTGCTCCCTGAATTATTATTGTAAAAAGCTCCAAATTTATCACTGCTGCAATGTCACTGAGTTTAACAGAGCTGTTCTCTAGAATGAATTTGTGCTTTATGGTGTATTCATATCTAACCTACTGCAAACACATTAAGGATCTTCTTCTAAGAGAAACTGATTATATTAAATCATATCATAGTAAAGGTGAGAGAAGTCTTATGCAGAGGGTACGTAGCGCCTTACATATGTTATGTGAGTGGACCTGTCCCTGGCAATATAAATCAATCTCAACTAAAAAGCTTTGAAGACTCAGGAGAGACTTTTACTGTTTTGAAATGCCTTCAATTCTTCATGGCTGGGAAATAATTTTGAAGCATATTTAGTGTGAAATTAGATGGACCTCTTGTAAAAATATGTAGATAAGCAACAAGCACACTGGTCTGCCTTTGATATGCATGAGGTAAGTGCAAGCAGCATATGTGTATCAGAGAGTAAAACTGAACTTGGCCAATTTAGGGAAAAGGAGCTTCTCCCTAAAAAAAAATCAAACCCTGTCTTTAAACACATGTGTGGAATCAGTAGAGTAACTAGGGTGCGGAGACCAGGGCAAGCAATCGTGCCAGTGGTGGTAGCAACAAGAGGAAATAACCACTACCTCTGTGTGTGGCAGTTGTCTTGGATACCCAGCCACATTGTTACACCTGTGTGTGAAATGAACATTTCTGAGGACAGCATTTACCCCACTCTGTTACTTTCTCAAGGTGAAGTTGGGAAAAAAAGAGAGGGGAAAAAGATTACTCTGAATGACCTTACTAGAAATATAACTGCGTTCTAAGTCTGTTATTGCAGGGAGGACAAAGGGAGTAACAATGCAGATGAAGGTTCAAATGACACCAATTTGAGTTTACTTTTTCAAGGCAGTTTACTGTGCAAAACAAGGAGTCACATCTGCAATATTTATCAAGTTTTATATGAAACACTTGAGGCTTTTCAATGCCTTTTCATTCCACTCATTCAAAGAGGAGGATTTATTACTGCCTGTCAGTGTTTCCCCTAAAGACAGTTTGATGGCAATAGTCAAGAATTTATGAAACAAGAAACAAGAGTTATTGTGTTTATATTTTCCTTTAAGTAGGATATGTGATAAATGACATGTATGTGATAAATGATAAGGTCCTCAGATAACAATACCAACAGGAGCAAAAGAAAAGCTAAAGAAATGCTTACCGGATCACCTCCAGATGCAAAAGAAATAGACTGCATATGATGATTGGCTATGATCTGTGTGGATCAGGAAAAAAAATTAAGTATAGGTCAGTAGGCTTTCTTATGTAGCTTATAGCTTTTTTTAAGAGCTTGTAAAAATGAAGTACACCCCAAAAGTAAAAGCCAGGATCAAAATAATTCTTATATTTCACAGGAAACATGATGATACTGTAAACAAACTTAAGAATATCAGATATTTCTACTTGGGGTTTTCTTTCTTTCTCGATATGCCCTGCTGAGGTGACAATAGGCCTACACCCACCAAAAACTACTAGCATCACTTCAATGGTTAGCAGAAGTTTAACAATTAAGTTCTCGGGACAAAGGGTGATAAAACAGGAACAGGAGTACAATTTTCTTTATAATCCAATAGTGATAAAAAGTGATCAAGGATTTAGTTCATTCAAACTCTGATTCTTCCATGTTCCTGCATGGCTGTCAATGGTGGATTCTAGGAGTTTCCATGTCCTCGTGCAGTTTGATGGAGTGGAAACTAAACAGATTTTCTAGCTGAATGAGGGCAAAATAGTGTTGAAATCAATACCAGACAAATGTTTTTTAAAAAGGCACAAATGACTTTCAATTAAAGAAGTATTTGATGCATTTTATTTTTTTTTCATGTCTTTGGTATGAAATCTTGCAAAAAGCTTTCAGGAAAATAGAAAAGATGAGTAGTCCCCCTAAGGGTAGCTAATTTGGTTTGATAAACCTAAAAATTGAGTTTAGATGAAATGGACTTTTGCACACCTGACACGTCTTTATACTGCAAGCAGTTGTGAATTATGTTTGCCCATTTCTATTCCCAATTACATTGTCAGAGCAATGTAAAGGATCTTTTATGTAGCTGAGAATCAGGCCTAATGCATACATCCTTTACTGACATGTTATCTGCCAAGAGGTTTGTTGGGTCACCCGCATGGGACTGCAGTATACAGTATTAAAGGTATTTATATAGCACTCATCAACATATTATACAAGTCTCTAGATTCCTCAGTAATTTCTTTCAGTTAGTGTTAAAGCTCTTACAATGCCACTTGCTGTAGAAGGGAGAAGAATAACTATGGACTACAACCCCAGCCCTATTGAGGTCAATGGACCTCCCCGCTTTTCAGCAGTTAAAGATCTGTAGAGGGGAAGGTTCTTATCTTTTTTTAATTTACTCCATTTTGTACATGCTGAAAATGCTTAATATGTTCAATATGCTACTGCTTCTAACATCTGCTATGCAATTAAATATTTAAGACCTATCCTAAATAAGATACACTTTCAGTATTTCGAATCCAGTTGTAAATTAAAGTATTACTGATCCTTCTCTCAGGTGAATCCTGGTGCATCTGAAATGACCATATTCAATTTGCCTAACAGATTTGTGCTTATATTGTGTTTGTCCGTAGTGTAGCAGAAAAGATGTATGTACTACTAGGAATCTCCAGTCTAAGAAGGATGGTTCTTCTGTATTGCTGTGATGAAATTTAACTTTTAAAATCCTTCAGTAATAACTCCATTGAACAACCAGGAAAGACAAGTTAATTTAAAGCTTGAGCCTTTACCAATAGGAGTTATGCCATTTGATTTAACTGTCACAGGATTGGGTTCTTACTAAGGATATGCAAGAATAGCAGCCAGTGCCTCTTTTGGGAAAAATAAAAAGCAAATATTTTAGAATATGTAAAAAAACGCTCTTTGTCTGGGGAGTGGAAGATTATAGAAAATGATAATCTCTAAGCCAATTTATTTTCCTTCCACTTTTTCTTCCTGCAGCTCTGTGTACTTGTGAGGAACAGGCTGGACCTTTCTCTGGAGTCTGCTCTTTTAGAGTTACAGGTCACCAGAGAAGAATATAAAGTTCTTCCTCCTTGTAAAGTGCGCTGCTTTCACAATATTTCCAGCCCAAACTGCTCACGTGATCAGAGGCCTTGTAGAGATCTGGAATTCTTTTGTTCTCAGCAGAGGACTATATTCCTCTTAGTCTGCAAGGAGGATTTTCCTCCCAAGCCTTCTTCAAAACCCCACACCACAGTGACATTACTATTTGGGGGAATGAACAGCAAGAATGAACAGAATGTTTTCTTAATCCACTGGCAGTGCTGGAAAATTCAAAAAGAAAAAATTTCAGGTTGATGCAAAATGAATCTTCTTTCAGAATTTCAGAATACATTTCAGTTTCAATCAAACAAAATGTTTCATTCAACCCAGAACTAAATGTTTAACTCCTGAGTTTAAAAAAAATGTTTTAACCAAATGTCATAAAACAGAATTTTATTTGTCCAGCATTTTTAAGGGCCTTTTGACTGAAACAATACTCCAAAATTTAAATTAATTGGGGGAAAATTTCAGGCCATCCAGATCTGTATTTTTACTGGAAAAATATTTAGTTGAAAAATATCATCCAGCTCTGTCCTTAATTAATATCATTAAAATATTACTGTACAATGGTTCAAACCATCCCTGACACTTTCCTTCCCACACATAAGACTGAGAACTCTGTTCCTTCTTTGCTTCCAAGCCCAGCCAGTCCAGGGTCAGGAGACTATTGTCAGCCCATCTTTCTTGCACGGCATTGCAAAGAACTAAGCACAAAACCAGTCTTATTTTCAGCATTCTCAAAGGTATGCCAGAGTGAACACATAACACTTTATATGGCTTTATAGGTTCAAAGTTATAGGTTATGGAATCTCCAGCCTTGGAGGTTTTTAGGACCCAGCTAGACAAAGTCTTAGCTCAGATTATCTAGTTGGGGATGGTGCAGCTTTGAGCAAGGGTTTGAACTAGATGACCTCCTGAGGTCCCTTCCAACCCTCATTTTCTATGATTCTATGTCCTGGGTAATCTAATATGGTACAAACCAGAAACAAAGGGAACCATCAACAGAGAGCTATTTTTTCAAAGACTCTTCTATTTCCCAGTCACTGTGGCCAGATGCAGTTTATCATTTCTCAATGTAGTAGACATGGCTATACCTCCTATTAACCATCTCTAATGATCCCAATTCACTGGAATTTCCTCTATCTATATCACAGAGAGAAGCTGAAATAATTTGGGAAAGATTTTCAGGTATAGGTAAATCAGTGCACCTTCATTTCTGAAGAGCTGGCCCTTTATTAAAATTATTCCTGGTCTTTAACTAAGGTCACAGATTTTTTTCAAGTTTTGGTATTTTTGGAAATGGAGCATATTAAAGGCACACTCCTTTTCTCAGTAGCTCTAGTTATAACACATGCTGCCATATTCTACCATAAAAGTGCAAGCCACTACAGCTTGCAGTTGTGCTGCTACTACTATGTTTGTGCTATTACTTTAGAAGACAGCAGCATTCTATATCGGAAGGTGAGGGTGGGCAAAAGACAAATCAATAGAAATGCAGTAATAACAACAACTGTTTAAATATCTATATAGGTTTGTGCTTCTTGTTATTTTTTTATCTAGAGGCTTCTGAGCACAGCGGGGGGGGGGGGGGGGGGGGGGTTCCTAGCTGTATCTGGGCAGAAAGTTGCATTCCTTAACACAGTATGTAGCTCACAGCAAATAGCATCGCAGCGATTATGCAACACTCTGCTCTGTCTATATACTGAGCAAGGATTTTTCTCAACTCATACATCATTCACAATCCGCTGCAGTGATTCCCCAAAGTCAGTATACACTTTCAGCACAAAGAAAGAAACAGAAAGGAGTGGACTGAAATAGGCTCCCTTGTTTTTTGAAAAGGCAGACATTTCACTGCAGAGCAAAATCTCAAAGCTGTTTAGAACAGCACCTTATGAATAGACTGTCCTTTAAAACTGCAAAAAGGAAAAGGCTGGGGGGAGGAGAGAATGAAGAAATCTATTCCTCTCTTAGGACATGCCTGAATCAGACACCTCCTTCAAGCACAACCAAAGTTTGTAACTGGACCAAAAAAAAAAATCCCATGGCCAGAAAATTCTGTTTCACCCTTGGCATGTCTACATAAGACACTTAACTGCACAGCAGCATAGTTTACGGTGCAGTAAGCACATGCATCTACACGTGCAAAAGCTTAGTGTGCAGTAAAAACGTAATTGCAAGTAAATTTGAATGCAGCAAATTTACTCATGTTTAGTTAATGTTTAGTTACTGCTCAGTTATGCGTGTGTAGACACAACCCAGAAGCAAGTTTGCTCTCAGGTCAGCCATGCCACTAGGCATTGCCTCTGCCACACGGCTGGCAGTCCCATGCCATGCCCCTGTGCTGGGCACTGCAGGCAACTGTCCAGGCCAGGCAGGACAGGGACAGACACACAGGGGTTCAGAAAGCCAGTGTGGGACCCATGTCTTCCTTGACTGCAGCCATGCCCACACCTGTGCCTACCACCTGGGACCCCAACTGGTCCATGGACAAGACTGGTGAACTTGTGGCACTGTGGGGTGAGGCAGAGGTGCAGCGCCAGTTTGAGTGGGGCAGGCACTCCAACGCCCATGTCTATGAGGGTCTGTCAGCCCAGATGCAGGAGCATGGGCACAAACAGTTTGCGTGGCAGTGCCACATAAAGATCAAGGTCTTGTGGGCACAGTGGGCACTGTGGGTTTCCATCACCAACCATAATCATCGGTCGAGTAGGTCCCAAAAGTCCATGCCCTTTATGCGGCAACTGATAGATATACTCATGCCCCGGGACCCAGGCCACAACTGTGCTTTCTATAGCAGCACAGGCAGCCTGACTGAGCCACCCCCGCTGGGCCAGGCACCCCCAGGAACACGTCACTGAGGGAGAGACCCTCAGACATCCAGCAGCCTAACCTGCTGAGCTCCCTGGCTGCACCCTCCACCAGGAGCTCAGGGAGTCAGGGCCAGCACCTGCTGCGCCAGCTCTACAGCCTCAGCCCCCATGACAAGGAGCGGCCACCCAGGACACCACTGGCCACCAGCAGTGCCAGTTCCTCCCCAGGGGGGACCCCTGGCTGGATGCCCTGCTGCCGCACCCTGCCATCCGAGGACACTAGCCAGAGCTGCACACCACTGCCGACAGCTGGGACCATGCAGAGCCACCAGACATGCCAGCCCTGGCCATGTGATAAGCCCCACTCTGAAGAGGGAGGGCCCTCCTCACCCCCGCCCCCAGCCCTCTGCCCAACCTGCCCATACTCCATGGGCCCCAGGTTCCCCCCACAGCATGCAGAGAAGTGGGAGACAGTGCAAAACCTTATTGAGCAGCCCATGTCCTGCAGCTAGGCAGGCACAAGCCTCTTACACACCAAGGAACATGTCGGTGCCAGTGGCAATGTCCTCCTCAGCTGTGGGGGGCGGTGACATGTAGTGCAGCCACAGCCCTTGAGGCAGTGGCAGAGGTTGTGGGGCAGCCTGCGCTTGCCCCCCACACCGTCATAGCTCAGGGTCCCATGCCGGGTGCAGAGGTGTGCCTGGGACACCATGGCCATCAGCAGCAGGGCATAGTGGGTTGGGATGAAGCCTCAGGGTCACCACTGCCCACTGCTGGGGCCCTATGGATGCACCAGCTCTGCTGGAGGAGGCTTCTGGACAGGACCCTCCTCCTGAGCCGTCCGGTCACAGTATTGGATGACTGCCTGGGGGATTCCTAGGCCCGGCAGGTGGAAGTCGTGGCCTGCCATGACAGGTGGTGGGCGGAGGATGTTACCCACGAGGAGATGCAGGACTGGTGCAAGGCGGCGCAGGACCAAGTGGACCAGGAGTTCTGGGCATAGCTTCTGGCCCTACAGCGGGAGTGGGTAGAGGAGCTGTGGGAGCAGAATGCGGTCACCTTTGTGCCACCCGCTGCCTAGCCCCCAACCCTAGTCCTGCCTGCCCTCTGAAAGCCACCTGCTGCCCAGCAGCAACCCTCCATCTGGGCCTGGGAGGAGGTCCTGTGCCACCTCCAGCAGCCTGAAGCCTTTGGCTTGGCCCACGCCCCAGGTCCGGAGCCACCCAGCCCCCCTGCCAGGGCCCAGCCCTGCCGCTTGCCCTGCCCCCATAGGGGCAGGGAGCCAGAGCTGCCTGCAGGTGGGCCAGGACCACATACCAGCCCTGCTGGCCCTGGACACTGGCTGCGACAATGACCCAGGGAAGATTGTCCTTGGCGAACTTAAGGCAGGTGGTGATGGAGCCTTAGTGTCCCTTGAGACAGCTGAAGGCACACTCCACCAAGGCAACAGTTGAAGTGGGCCTGGTGGAGGTCCAGGTGGCCAGTGTAGGCCACATGAGCCAGGGCAGGAGTGGGCAGACATGGTACCTGATGAACAGGGGCGAGACCACCATAGAGCCCATCTGCAGGATCAGCACTCCTGGTACAAAGCACTCACTCTCCACCAGGCCCAGCAGGCCAGATTTCTGAAGATGCAGATGTCATGGAGGCTGCCCACCCAGCTAGCACTCATGTGCTTGAAGGCGCCCCAGTAGTCCACAATGGCCTAGCACGCCCAGAGTGAAAGCCCCTGTGGCTGTAGCAGGGGTGGTCCAGAAGGGGCAGGCAGGTGATAGGGATGTGGGTCCCATCCAGGGCCCCGATGCACTGGGGGATGCCCAGGGCACGGAACCCTGTCACCACCACCAGGGGGTTGCACACATGGAGCACTGTGTGCCCCAGCATGTCCTGGAGGATTTTGCACACCTCCAGCATGGCCTCCCCAGCAGTGGCCTTGCCCACACCAAACAGGTGCCCGACATACCACAGGCTGGTAAGCGTGGCCAACTTCAGCAGGTCGAGAGTTAGCCAGGTTTGTGCAGGGAGGGGCGGCTTCATGCCAGTGTGCTTCCATTCCAGGTGGGGCTGGAGCTGCTCCAGGAGGTCCTGGAAGGTGGTGTGGGTTATGCAGAAGGCCTCCAGCCACTGCTCGTCATCCCAGGTGTGCTGGACAATGTGCTGCCACCAGTTCTGGCTGGCCTGGTGGGTCCAGATGTGGTGGGGCTGGACACCCAGGAGGGTGATGGTGGCTGTAATTGTGGCATCCTGGAGACCATCGTTAGTGTCCCTGCTGGGGTCTAGCCAAGCAGATAGAGTGGAGGCAGCAGATGCATGGTAGTGGCCCTGGGACTGTGCATGGCAGGCAGGCAAGTGGTTGCTGCACATGGGAGAGGTGGGAGGGCCTAGATGGCCATGAGCCAGGCAGTGGTCAGCACAGTGGGCCAGCAGGGTCACCATGGCATCCAACAGGAGCATGGGACACTGGTTGTCACTGCCAGGGACAGGGGCTGGAACAGCCATAGCATGGGGAGGCACAGGCAGTGAGGACAGTGCTGCCACATGCCTTCCTTGTAATCCTGGCCAGGGAAGTGGCTGGCCAGAGAGCAATGAGCAAGGCTGCCTTTTGAAGAGGTCTTCTGACTGCTGGCTGCTGGCAGCTGCAGCCAGAGCCTGGAGCTGCCCCCAGTAGTGGCAGGGGCCCATTGCAGAGCCCTGGCAAGTGGGAGCAGATTGGCAGCATATCTGCTCCCACTTCTCTGCACGTGTAGATGTATGCCCAGCACCATTTACTCATGAGTTATTTGCGAGTAAACTGGTGCCACATCAAATGCTTGTGTAGACAAGCCCCTGTGAAGTAAATTTGATTAGAGAAAGCAGCAGAATTACTCTATACAAGTGAAGCACAGTTATTTTCACTGCAGATCTGTGAAAACAAAGTATTTAATCTACTGTGTCTTATATTTTCATACTCTTTTCTCGTTTTATTCTTTATGTTTTGAGCACACAAATATTTGAGTACATTGAACACCCTGTGTGGTACACAATTCATCAAACCCTTAGTTGGGATTATTCTTCACCAACCTGTTTTGAATCAGGTGTCATCAGATTTAAGCTGGTGGTAGAGATATTCAGAGTGATGCTCATCCCTGCAAACTGAAGGTTGCTCTTGCCCAAGATGCTAGAGAGAGCTTTGCTTGGTGGCTGTGAAATAAGGACATGATGTTTAGTACTCTATTGATTCATAATGGCAACTCATTTAATGCAGGATCAACTGAAATATTAAGGTCTGCTTTTAAGAATGAATATACTTTAATGATCATGATATTTGGGCATTTTCTTTTCTCCAGAGATCATTCCTCATAATACACCTCTCAGCCATGTAAAGCACAATTAAAACAGTGAAGATTGAACCCAGTTGTGTCATGAAGGTGCGGGCACAACTAGGGAACCGGTCCCACGCCCCAACTAGAAGGTGATAGGGGCACAAAAACAGTGACTGCTTTACTGCTGAGCTGGTAGCCCAGCTGCAGTTACTGCCTCATGTTCCACTGCCACCCAAGGCAGAAACATCTGATCAAACCTAGGATGTAATCAACAAAAAGTACAAGCTTCTAACCCTTAGTCTAATATAATAACTTTGCTGACTGCTGGTAAGTAGGAAAGCCCTATTTCTATTGGAACCAGGCATTAGAAAGAGATGGAGGCATTGCATTGCTCCTGTTTACTACATGAACATGATTTTTTTCTATGTAAACAACTTCAGTAGGGTCCCCATGGCTCCTTTCTGGTTTGCACTAAAAATTTCTACTGATCATTCCTGCACCTTTCTGCATGTGGAGTAGGGCCTCCAGCGATGCCATAGGAATGTGTGCAGACATGGGGGGGATCTAGTGCAGATAAGAAACGTGATTACATAAATTTCAAAATTGGGAAGAGGATTTTTCCCTGACTGCAGAAAGTAAGATGCATGAGCTGAAACTGGCAAAAACACGAGACTCGCCATGAAGACAGGATGAAGTACAGACTGGCAAAAGTTTTGAGAGTGTTATTAAGATTTAGTTGAAGTGCTGCTGCTGTTGGATGCTATTGTCAAATGGCTGGCTTATTTGAAAAGCAGTATTTCTTTTCTATACATTCTGTCCTTTATTTGACTTACTGATATAAAAACAATCCAAACCAAAAATGATTGAACACAGAAGAAAGCCTTTACCAAAACATTTATTTTCTGAGGCCATTTCCATTGATATAATATTTGTTATTTTGCTTTGGTGTTTGCATACAGCTGAGTGAGAATTAATTACAGTACCCTATTGTGGCCATGACAACAAAATATATATTACATGGAAGCATGCTTGTGCAGATACATCTTGTGTCAGCTAAGCCCATTGTATCCAATGGGGGATTAATCACTGCAGAAGATAAGTGGTATTTCTTCCTCTGCCTTCTGTCAGGACTTTGCCTAAGTAGATAGGTAGGTAGATAGAAAGAATAATTGCATCTTTCCTTCATTCATTTAGGACCTGGACAGACTACACAATTACACAGAGTAAGTTAAATTGCTTGTGTCCCTAAGAAGCATAGTACATAGGAAATTTGGTGGCCTGGGCAGAGATGCCAGAATGTGAGGGCATGGGGAAGGGGACGGTACTGAGCACTGCAGAGCAGAGGAGAAGGGATGCTGGGTGCTGGAGAGTCTTACCTCCCTGAGACTGGCATTGCTGCTGCTTTCGCATGGGCTGCTACTCATGCACTGCAGGGTACCCAAGAGTTTTTCATGCCCCTTTAAAAATCAGTGCCCACAGTTGGTACCCACCTTGCCCACTACTAGTTATGCTACTAGTGTTAATTACACCACTCTGGGAACGTCAACACATGATTTAAGGCAAAGCAATAAACTCTGGTGCAGTTCATGCCTGAGTTTATTGTTCTGGGTGCCACGTTTACACATGCACCTGTGACCACAGCACATTGAGCCAGGTCAGAGCAGCCCTGAGTGGCACAGGCATGGAGGGTCAGCCTGCCAGCCCGAGGCTGCTCTGACCCAGCTTAGTGTGTTGTGGAGGGGCTCGCTGGGACACAAGAGTGCTCCAGTGTAGGGCTAGCAGGCAGGCAGTCCCTGCAGTAAAGCACCCTTCTGCCCCAGCCAGCCCCATCAGCATCTGAACGTGTGTTGCAGCACACTAAATAATGCCGCCATAGAATAGGACTTGTATTTACAAGTACTATGCTACGGCAGTGTTTATTAGCTTACTGTGTCCTAGTAGAGCCGTCCATGTAGACACTGAGACTTTACTGCAGACCTAAATAGGCAACTCCACAGTAAACGTCTCATGTAGATCTGTCCAATATGGACTAGACAGACCCACATCTATCCCAGAGTGGCTGCATACAAGTTAAGTGGCTACTACAGCATGTCATCACTAGGTGGCAGAGGAGCAGGTAATTTCTTGCCTTGATTTAACAGCCCTTGTGGGATGAAAGCCAACAGACAATAGCAGGGTAAGCAGGGATGAATCGGGGTGCACTGGTGCACTTGCACCTCCCTTTGATTCATTTTATTCCCGAGGTGTTAATGACCCTCTCTTCTTTTTAATGGTCTTACTGTTCCACCAAACATGCTACCCTTTGTTTTGCAATTCTGCTGTCTGTTAGCTGTTCCTGGTAATGAAATTCTATTTCACAGCTCTTCAGATTGTTCTTAACTCATTCCAATGAAGTTATATTTGTTTTTGCTTCAATATTAAGATAATACAACTCTAGGCCCCTAGCATGTTAGTAAAGGTTCTAGTTTCTTTTTAACTGGAGAAAAATATGATTTTTTTGTATCTCAAGCACCTCACCCTCTGTACCCTGCTTTTCAAAATTTGTGATTGTAAATTATACCATTAGTGTAAATTATACAATGGGGTTTTACACCTGATTTTATCGGGGTAATTTTATATTGGACTGGGTGAAGTTACCCTAGCATAAGGGTTTATGCTGTCTGTCCACATTTTTTTTATACCACTGTAAAACCTTCTTACACTGATGTAAGCCTCTCGAGTATCCAGGCCCTTATTCTTAATCTAAACCTTTCCTAATATTCTCTTCACATTAATAGAAACAACATTCCTTCATTTCAGCTATAAGCTCATTTCACTGCAAACTAAATTTCCTAGGAGCTAAACTGTGGCTTTGCCATATGCTGTGAACAGGAGGCAATGCATAACTGCCCAGGAACATGGAAGGAGCATAACGTCACCCATTTGTGACTGTAGCTTGTATATGCATACCTGGGCTAGTTTTAAACTAGTTTGGGTAATGCTAACAATGTGGCTGCTGTGCTGTTGAAGCTCATCATCACAGACTGTAAAACCCACTAAAGGAGCTTGTTTAATGCTTAGGTGGTTAGCCTGTGCTGAGCTCTAGACCACCCCAACCTAAATTATACAAAGTACTCAAGTCAGCCAGTCTGCATGAGCAGCAGTCACAGCAGCATAGATATACCCATAAGGTTCTCAGTTCTCTCCTTGCTCCAGGTGGGATGAAATCTGGGATAGCTCTACACATGGTATAGAGTACTTCCCTCTCAGGTGTGGTATATGGATGAAAGCAAGACTTCATCCACTCCCATCTATCTGTGCTACCACCCATGACATGAAAACCTCTGTAGGAAAGGAAGGAGACTCAGTCCTTCCCCATGCAGGTGCAAACACAGCAAACGATGACATTTTCTTAAATGAACTCAAGTCAATAACTTTCTGTGAGAGATACGGCTGAGAAGGAGAGAAAGAGATACATAACGGTGGCTAAACGCAAATAAGTCTTTGAATTATTCTGGACCCGTGTTTCTTGGGTTAGTTTAAATTCTCCTGCAACTGGTTGCACTATGGAAATACAGCCAGCCTAACAAGAAGGAAAGAAAACTACCTTTCGTTTTTTGAAGGCTCCTTTGGCACCAGGCACTGCTTCACAAACACGGCTGATTGCTTCCCTGGAGAGAGAGAAAATAAGCGTTTTAGGAAATAGATGTGTTAGTTTCATCATTATATTTTGGAATTGCACTGAAAGGGAATATTGACAGCTTAGCTCTTTGTGGCATTCACACGCATAAGTGAAAACTCAGTTACTAGTGAATCAGTTAGATCTTTCCTTACTGGTAAAGAAAATGTCATTTTTTTGAGCAGCTTGAAAACAGATTCCCTTTTTTCCAACTATGACTTGCCAGAAATATTCCTTCTTTCCTTCCCCCAAAATTAGACTTCCCCTTAATTAAGACTGCTTTGCTTTGAGATAAGAGAGATAAGAGAGAGATAATGTTCAATGCTGGCTTAAAGTGGTTTGATAATCCATAGCAGGCAACCATCAAACCTCTGGATCATGGTGTATACATAAGAGGTCTAGTCAGATGTCTGATGAATCAGTTTGTGGCTGACAATGGGTTCCTTATAAAATGAAGAACTAAGACTCTTCTCCAAAATGATGGAAGCTGCCAACTTCTCACGTATTTATCCTACTGTATTGTGCGATATCATATCTTAATGATGCACTTAATTAGCAAACCCTTTTATAGACCACTTTAAAATATGTTATTTGCTTTTGTTTTGCTTTTTTAATAGAAGTTAGTAACTAACATTGTTCTCCCTGAGAGTTGTACAGTTGAAGCAAAGCCATCTGGCTTCATACAATATCAAAACTTTCTAAAATACATGTTGTAAACAATCTCTGATATTGTGTTGTGACATAAGATTTTAACTGGTATTTGTTCATTAAGACACACACAACTTTTGGCTTTGGTTTTCCACTTCAAATACTTTTATGCTACCAACATTTTGTTTTAGGTTCCTAATAGCATTTCTTTCATTGGTCAATTAATGCTGACAGATTCAAAGTGAAATAAATGCATGTTCAGAAGACATTTGAATAAAGAGAATGATTATATATTTCAAAATGAACCTTTGCAGATCATCCAGGTATAGATAAATATTAGTAGGTCTTTTCAGTATTTAACAATAAGTTACGTGCAATAATTAAGTTATTAATTTTTTAAAATATGCTCATATGAATGCACAGTCATTCTTGTTAGAGATTAGCATCAGTGCTGTAATAGATCTTTTCCATTAATGGATGTTGCAATGGCTCTACAGGGACTGTTAAAGGTAAACTGGAAAATATTGTTTAACAATATTAAATATTGATAATCATTGCAGATTCTTAACAAAGTACTCTCAAAATGTAGGTTTCAAAATGAACAAAGAGCATTTGCTTTCCACAACAAAATAATTTAAAAAAATAATAAATATGGGAGGAAATAGAAAGCACAGTCAGTCAGAAACAACCAAAACCTCAAAACCAAGCTGAAGAGTCATTACAAACTAAAATGTTATGTGAATTCAACCATAACCCAATGATTGGTTGGTGTTCTATAGCTTTTCTGAATGAGCGTGTGAGCCTGTGTGCGTATATGTGTGCTTGCATAAATACCTATGATGGCTCAGCAAATTATTAGGTAGGTTTATTATGAAGTAGCGACTCTGCAACTAAGCTGTGATGCATTTTATCTAGGGCCCAATCCAAAAAACAATAACATCAGTGGAAAGATCCACGCTAGCTTCTACAGGTTTTGGATCAGGCCCCTTAAACCAAGATTACAATTGCTCCGTTTCACAGTACACTTATTGAATTTAGTCACCAAATTCACCACAGTTGCTGTTTATAGGTCACATGAATGTTCTGTGATGTGTGTTAGATAAAAGAATTACTAACTTTCCCAAGAAAGCAATTCCAAATCAGCCCATTTTAAGAACCAGCCAGGGCATTTTCAGAAGCCAGCACAACAGAACGTCACACACTTGTATGCCCTCATGACATCTCAGGCATGGGTCACTTTTGAAATATTAGACAGGGATAAATACATCCTCACTATAAGTATTTTCATTAATCCCAGGAAAACTGAACACATGCTTCAATTATCCAATGATGCTTCCTTAGCCCAGTTGCCCTCCCATGGCTCCCCATCTCTTTTCCTCAAACCCCTGTTCCCAGAAGATCTAGACCCTGCAAAGGGTAAGACCAGGGAATTGGGGGTCTTTCTCTTTCTCCACAGCCTATGACTGGTTCCCAGACTCACTTCCTATTCTCTTCTGAGAATGTCTCTGAGAAATGGTGGGTAGCTACTGAGCTAGTCTGATGGCAAACTGCCCTTCTACACCACGGGTTTGTACACACATTCGGGGAGGTTAGGAGGAGGTTGGATGACATTAAAATTGGCCATCTAATCTAACTTAGTTCCCCAGATGTGGCCCTTACACTTAGATCCCTAATTAGGTCAATCTAAGTGTGAACCATACAGAAGTTCCAGGAAGGTTAAATCAGTCAAAAAAATGGCTGACCCAATCTAATTTAACTGTACGTCAAAGGTGCATGAAGTTAGATTGGGCGCAAATAGACTGATATAACTGAACTTCTGTACACAGTTGGAGTGCAGCACCAGGGCTGGAAAAGTTCAGCTGCTGGCCCCAGCCCTGGGCCTGGACTTTTCCCACCTCACCCCTGGCACTGGGCTATTTTTAGCCCCCTCGTCCATCCCCCCACTTCTAGATGGACAGCCACCCCATCGTGGTCCAGCCAGCCCCACCCCACTGAGCCTGCCAACCCCCCCAATCCCACAAGCCACTCCCAGTGCCAGTTTTACCAGCAGTCTTTAGTGCCAGGAGCCAACAGAAGTAAATTGGGGGAGAGGAATGGTAAGAATTGGGAACGGGTTGGTTCACCAGTGGAGGTTGTTTGTCTGGGTTGGGGGGGAGGGTCAGGGCAGGCTAAAACTAGCCCCAGTCTCAGGGAAGGAAAAGGCCCCCTAATCCTACTAAATCCCCCCCAGTGAAGCTGCCAGTCCCACCCCAGCTTAGGTCAGTCAGGCTCATGGGACTCATGAATACCAGTAAAACTGGCCCTGGGAACAGTTTGTGGGATTGGGGCAGTTTGGTGGCATCAAGAGGGCTGATGGGGGATCCAGGGGGCTTTGGTGGCATTGGGGAGCCTCTCTTATCTTGCCGTCATCCCCATCCCCTTAACACCCCCATTGACTCCACTAACCCCCCAATTTTCCCAAGCTAGGAGGACCTCCCTAGCCACCCTGATCCCACCAAGCCATCCTAGACCCCACCAACACGCATGTGGATCCTACTAGCTCCCCTGATCCCAAGCCCCCCAGCAGAGCCTGCTAGCCCCCCAGTACCTCCAAGTCCCCCACTAACCTCCCATCCCACCTGCCTCTCCCCCTACTCCAACTTAACTTAGATCAGGGGTCATTTTTAACCTGCTCTAACCTTCCTGAACTGCTAGCTGTAATGTCTGTAAAAGGCCAAGGAGTTAGTGCAGAGTATACTACATAGCTTAACCTTAGCTTACACACTAACTTCCCTTCGTCCTGTCTTTCCCCTCCTATAATTGACCCAGCTCGCCAAGATTTTGCAAATTTTACCAGTAGAATTGCTGTCTTGCTCAACCTTTTAAAATTTAATAGAAGTTCCTCCTCTCAAAGAAGATATTCTTGTAGCAGAGGTAAAGCTCTTTGCCAGTTAAATTACCTAGAATCTCCCCCCACCCCCAACCAAAAAAAACAAACCCAACTCCCACTATCAGACTATCAGGCAATAGGAGTCATTAAGTGGGGGAGGGCAGAGAAGTCAGTCAAATATTCCTGACAAAAAAAACTTGCCTCTTTGGACTGGAGGTATTTTCTCCACCTTTGGCGTAGAGCTGCGTTTGTAATTTTTGGCTACTTGACCATTGAGCCTGCAGGCTGCTGGCTGTCAGAGAGAATCGCTCCACTGTATATTCACCCAGCTAGGATTTCTGCTAGCTGACCTTATCAGGACTGAGCTTGGGCAAGGGAATGCACTCAGGTGAAACAAAATAATCTAATTTGAGTTGGCTGGTTGTATCATCAGCCCCCAGTCACAATCAAAGAGCTCCACATGTTTGCACAGAAGAGCTGGTAAAAAGTAGGGAAAACAGGTTTCATGTATTTTTAAACAATAACACCACATTGCCATATTAGGATAAGGGCATTTGTCCATAAAACATCTTCATCTTGTTGATCTCAAGGTTCGCATTATGCATGTGCACTGGGAATGAAAAGAAGTATGCTGTGGAACTGAAGGAGGTGAAGACAGTACCCTTAGTTATTATATATTGATCTGCTAAGACATGTCAGTCAACATTAGTCTCACCTCCACCGTTGCTTTGACTGGTGACGTGATTTTTAGTTACTGTGTGGAGCAGATGTATACTCAAGAAACCTCATATCCACCCAGTAAATTTACCAGCCCCAATGGCAGTGATTTCAAGCCCATTGTACTGCTCCAAGAAGCCTGCCTTCTAAACCAGTAGCAGTGTAGCTGCATCCACAGCTGTGTTGTAGGTGGACTACTTGCCAATGCCACTTAGCGGTCCTAATTAGACCTCCTATGGCACTGTGCAGATGTGACTGTTCTGGTTCTGGACTGGAAGGCATCCTGCACAGAGCAATGAGAAGTGCTTGAGCATACCATTGCTGAGGATAAGAAGTCTGTTGCATAGACATGGGCAATATTAGCAATGGGTTTGATGGGGAATATTAGGAGTTTTGCGATCAATTCTAGTTTGTTCTTGAAACGTGCCTAGAGAAAGGTGTGGAACTGGAGCACCTGAACCAGTTTTCTACACAACTCTGCCTCTGTAAGACCAGCTCTCCCAGGCAGGCATGGAGTTACCATTCTCAACAGAAGGCCTTATTGCTGCCGGGGAGAAGTACAATGTTTGCTCCTCTCAGCCAGCAGGCATGCAAGCACTGGGGTACTCATGTAAGTATTTAAATAGACAGGAAGGCAGGCAGAAATCAGCTGGCAACCCCTCCCCATTCTCCAGTGAGAGTCTAGGTGCTTGTGCAGGTTGGCACCAATTCAAACAATTCTAGATCCACATTCAGTTGTATATTTACCCAAATATGTTGGAAATGTGAGAAAGACTGAGACTTCTGCCTGCCTCTTGTGCCCATCCAGGGTGGGGCAAATATTTGCTTTTTTTGTAGCAATATCAAATTTGCAAAAACCTAAACAAAAAGTGAACCATATGTTGATATCTACACCACACCATAGCTGCTAGTTTGAGATTACACTTATCTGACTTCTAAAAGTGCCAAACATCTGTCTGAAAATGCCAATGAAAAAAATCTCGGGATATACTTGCATGGCTAATCATTCCATAGACTTTGGAAAATTTGGTACAAGTATATATTCTTCCCCAGTACAGAAATGTGATTTGAAAGCATACATGTAAAACCTTTCTTTGGCATTTCATTAGGCAGACACTGATCTCAGATAAATACCAGATTATCTTGAGTTCTTGTAAAATTAGCCTCTGTGCAGACTGTAGCATGGACCACATACTGAGTTCCAAATCTGTCCCTGAGTATTTTCTGATTTGCAGATGGTCATACTTTGAAGTAATTTTCTTGGCAAAAACCTATTGTAAATTTCCAGTATAGATTTCAGTCGGAAAATGTATCCAGCAAAGTGTTAAATAGATGTAATACTGCACTTTGCCAGTCTGACGTACAGAGCTTCAAGGTGTTTTGACACTTTTCTAAGACAGAAAAGGGTACCTTTTACATTGGCCTTATGGTCAATTTGAAAGGATGTTATCTTGGTATTTTTCTGAAAGGATGTTATCTTGGTATTTTTCGTAACTTTCATCAGATTTTGTTCTTGCTGCTATTTTTAGTAGCCCAACGAAAGCTGAGAGACCTGTTTCTTTGAAAAGCACACTATCACAATGTATCTTGCTTTGTTTTGGATTTTTCTGCCTTGATACTATTTTTTATTTAACTCATTAACTGGTTCATTTTTAAGACAAGACAGCATTGGAACTTCTGTTCTGAGGATAAAGACAGACGAGCTTAAAAAGGCTGCACAGACTTTCCAACTGGATATTAGGACAAAAAAATTGTTAAATCAAAGTTTATGATTAGCAACCTTGGCAAATCATGCAAGTCATTTCATGTATTCCAAGTTTCACCAGTAGGATTGCTGGCCTAATCCACCTACTCAAGTCCAATAGAAGTTCTTCCTCTCAAACAAGATGTTCCCATGGCAGAGGTATAGCTGTTTGCCAATTAAATTGCCCCCCAAAAAACTTAACTTCTTATTCACATTACCCCACACTTCTATGTATATCTTTCCCATCCTAACCCCTATGCCATGGGACTTCACAGGCTAAAAAAGATTGCATTAAACATGTGTATACTATAGTACTGCCCCAACAATTCAATGAATTTTCTTAGTGAAAGGAATTGTACATTTCTGGACAACTGCAGCAGGCAGTTCCTATTCATTTTAGAACAATTCTCTTTGCCAATCTTCTTAATAAACAAATCCACTACCACTTGCTAACACCTGCTGCAGAGAAACAAGGTCTGTATTAAAATTAAAAACAGCTTAATTCTGAAAAAATCCCACAGAGACCAAAAGTAAGTTTTCAGAAATACATTTAATACTCAGAATAGTGTTTGTTCATTTACAACACAAGCAGTTAAGAAGCCAAAAACACTAGCTCTTACATACTACATGTAGTGATACTTTAAAGGCTGAGGGACAAAGTAAATTGGCCTGGTAAGGCTGGGGCTTAAAAAAGTAGCTCATGAAAACAGAATGGAGAGTAGGGAACACAATGCTCAAAGGCTGGTGAAAAGGAGTAGTGTTGGGCAGGTGGGAATGGTCCTAGGGATATGACTGGCAGAGTGAGCACCTGGAGGCAGTCACATGGAGGCAAGCCGACTCAGAAAAATGGCATGGTAGGCAATGCTTACAGCGGAGTTGAAGCAGAAGAATGTAAACTAGCCTGCTTGCACAGGTCACGGAAAGCATGAAGAAGGGAGGGTTTGTAGAATAAGCTTGCAATAACAGGTCTGGTAGCCAAGTTGTAGTAAACTTATATGGTGAAAGAGAAAGCCATTCCTCTTTCTCTTCCTTTCAGCTTCACGCATTGTTTCTTGCAAACAAGCTTCTTTTAATGTGATGGATCTGAAAAAGTAAACCAAAAACTAATTGCCCACTCTGTCCTTGACACTGTTTATAGCCTTTATACATGATTGTGACTGTGTATCATATAGAGAAAAACACCACCTTGCTAATGATTAGATACACTTAACTATGTATCTAACTGATAGCTATCTTAGCTGGTGTATCTAACTTATAACTAGGGACCTATCTAAATAGCGGTTTCACGGAAACCACAAAATCCACAAAAAAACCCTTAAAAAAATGAGTTTTTATTAAGTCTTCCCCTCTCAGGTGGGCCTTGCAGCCCTCTTGGGAGGGGAAGGCACCAGCTGGCAGGTCAGCACAAGGGGAGCAGCAGACAAGATGTTAGCTGCCTCTCCACTTCCTCCCCACTGGGCCTCTCCACCAATCAGCGCTGAGAGGTGGGGTAAGACAAAGGACAGCCAGCAGTCAAGTTGGCAGCTGCCCCCTTGTCCCTCCTCTCCCTTGGGGCCTCTCCACCAATCAGTGCTGGGGGGGGGCCTCTGTTAATTACCACTGAGGGGCAGGGCCATCACAAAATGCCTGCAAAATGGGCTCTTCATGCTGGGACAAAGCCACGAAACTAGTTTTGTCTTGCTGCAAGTGAAGTAGATCCCTGCTCAAAGCTAGTGTATCTAACTCATAGCTAGATATATATCAAATGACCCAATAGTAAGGGCAGTCATATTGCTGCTCTTGAAGCCTCTGTCTTAGGCATGGCTGAGACACTGCCCCAGCATGGGATACTCCCAAACTGGCGTCACCATCACATTTCTGAGGTCATCATGGTTTAGCCATGACAATTTCAGCATGCAAGGGAGTGATGTGTTAGCCCTCTGTATGGCTGCCTTTGCTTCCCCATTCTGAATGACCAAGTACCAGTTTACAGCTGGGTCAAGAGCAGTGTTTTGTCTCCCTGCAGGTCCAGATACAAGAATTCAAGCCCCCTTCTGGATTTGGGCCAAAAGCTGCCTACAGTTTCCCCCTCAAGGGCATCGTGAAAACAAAGTTGACATATCCTTAGCCATGCCTTTGTTCCCCTCACAGAGACTAAAAGCATGAGGAATGGATTGTCCCTTTTTTTTCATTAATATAAAGCTGCCATATTTTAGTTAAATTAACCCAAATACTAATTAACATATCGCTATTAAAATTCATTAAAAAGTAGATGCTGAATATATAAAGCATATAAAAGTATTTTTCTTGTAATATTTTCATGTTGTTTTCTGGATGTATGTGGGGAGATGAAAATAATTCCTCATCAGTATCTTTTACCTTATTGAGCACATGTATCTAGTACTATAAATCATTAAATACCCAAATACTATCCATGATTACTGGTTACATAGTAGTAGTGGGCACTATTTCCATACTGAGCACATTTCTGGTTATGAAGCTCATGAGCAATAAATTACTACAGTACTTTATACTAATAGAAATCTTCAGACTTCAATTGGAGGTTCACAAAATACTTAAAGAACACTATTGCCCCAAATGTGCCCTTTCAACTGCAAACCTGAGTAGTGCATAGTCAAAAGCTGCACTGCCCATGAGGAGTAGAGCAAGAGTACACAAGAGTAGAGCAAATTGTCTGCCCTGGTCTGTTGTTACAGATTATGAGTATAGCCTTATCCCTGGTTTGCGGTCCTCCCTTGGGAGGAAAGCAGCAGCGAGCAGTTCTGGCGTTCCTCATAGACCAGCAAGTGCACAACTATGAAAGGAAGAGAAGCTTCTTATAAAAGAGCAGGCAGAGGGGTTGTTGGCAAGCTGTGCAGGATTTCCAATCTGGGTATATACAAATCCTCTACACCACTATCCCAGTTTCAAAACCTGTGGTACAGAAAGCTCTTTATGGCACTTTCCAAGCAAAAGGGGTGAGGAAGAGGTGACAAGATTGGGAACATGTATAGGATGTGTTGGATAGCATATGTTACCTAACTTTCTTCATAAGCTATAATGGAGCCATTCTTCTCTTCCAATGGCTTTTTTTCTCTTGGGGATCCTTGTTGATAATGAGTTTCTGCAAGGAAGATAAATACAGTTTAAAGAAATACTGTATCTAGTGAGAATCCACATAAATTAATGGTGGACCTGAGGCCAGTTCTGAAACACAGAAGAAAAAGTGCACGCTTAAACTTTTGATTTAGTTCCTTGTAAAGGTAGACTCCATCTAGAAAATTTCAATCAGGATCTAGTTTCAAATTTTTCAGCCCCAGAAAGTTCAGGGAGGGGATTAGTATCAGGGGATAGGATTCAGGCCCATCACTAATACATGTTATTCCAATCCTGTGATCTACTTACTATTAACAGAACATGCAACACAATGTTTCACTCAGCATGGTGAGGTATGATTTTCAGCTGTTGCATGCATTAAAGAAATTGCGTTCAATTAGATAACAACGAGCATGGAAGCCTTGTAATTCAGATACCTGTAGTAGGACAAACTGCATACAACATAATTATAATTCTGTTCAATGTATAATACACTCAAGCATGCAACAGTAGCTGAGACTCATAATATAAAGAGACTGAATGATGAGCATACAGATGTGGACACTGGTGTATTAGATGAACTGTAAACACTCCATGTGTTGCAAAAATTTTTTTACCTGATTTTTTTAAATAAAAATGTTTGAGGCCACAAATAGGCTGGCCACAAAACTTTAAAGGCCCCTTTTAGTGGTGATGGTGGAGAGTGCCATGGTGTATTCAGGACCAGCTGCTTTTAGTTCAGTTATCTAGCATGCTCCTCTTCTTGGTTGAAAATGATTTTTTTCTGTTTATCCCAGGCAAATTAACATACTTCATGGGTGCCAAGAATTCCCTTGGATTGTTATTGATGCACTTTATGAATTCAACTGCCTTTTATTTTACTATGATTCACACTTGCTGACGCTTTTGCTTGAATATCCATTTATCAGTTCAAAGATTCACATGAACGTTGTGAAAGAAAAAGAAGAGTACAAGTGACTGATACTGCTCTAGTTCTCTTGCTCAAGTAAAAGCTGAGAGCTTCAAATTCCACAGTGACGAAGGAAAAAACACTCATAATTACCCACTCATTTCTCTATAAACCACATCCAGGAACAGAATCTTTCTGGGTAGCACTATGGCTCTCAGTACTTTACTAACAACATGTTGAAGGGTTTCACCCACTCACTGACTTCACTTAACAGGAAAAGTGAATTTGTTATTAAAAATTGAATATTTACATGTTTAAAAATGGGGGGGGGGGAATCAATTTAAAGGTCAGAGCATAACGCACCAAATAAAGTAATGTGAAATAACAAGTTTTCTACAAGGGACCCCAACAAGAGAAGAAATCCCCCTAAATCAGTGGTTTTCAACCTTTTTTCATTTGTGGACCTCTAAAGAATTTTGAATCAAGGTCCAGACTCCTTTGAACTGTAAGTGTGAGCATTCACATACTTTTGGTTGATCATAGTCACCTCTTGTGGACCCCTCAGACATAGTCTGTGGACCCCCAGGTTGAAAACCACTGCCCTAAATGAATCATCTTTAATCTGGGGTTTCACGCCAGGTCCTATAATCACTGTCAGAGTTTTACATGTGTGTTTTGTTCCTACCTATACCTGGACCTAGCTGTCTAACTATCTGATTAATAATAAAGATGAGATTTTAAGTCATTTAGGATATCTAATTCCCACCTAGTTCCCATGCACTTCTAATGAAATTCCAGTATCTAATTGCATTAGACAACTTTGAAAATCTTAGTCAATGTTATTAATAGTTTTCATTTCTATAGTACTTTCTATCAAAGGATTTAAGTGCATTTTATAATTATTAATTTAATTAGTCTCACAACCCTACGAGATTCAAAGAGATGGCGTGGCTTGTCCAAGGTGATGCAAGAAAGTCCACAGCAGAGCCAGAGCCTCCTGACTCAGCTCTGTGAGTCTACTTTTGACAAGGCTACTTGTGACTTTTTGACCCTAAAGATGAACAGAAACATCAAGTGAATTAGAAGTCAGTTTTTCTTCCACTCAGCAACATAGATGATCAAATATATGGTATTATCCAAGATTTTTCTCTCCCTCCCAACCCCCAAATCATGTTATTTTAAATGTGCCATCATTGGGTAACACATTCAGCTATCAATTTTTGAAGCTTCTGAATTTTGAAATTTTTCTCAGCTCTGAAGGGTACAGAGAAAAGTAGCAAAAAACCACACAAAAAATGACAATTCCTGACTTGGCAGGCGTAGCACTACAGCATATATAATGTTTAGTAAATTATGAAGGAAAAGATAGAGAGGATTTTATACAGATTGGATGTGTCTACATGTGCATTTACATCACATTAAATTTACTGCAGCAAAAATAGGCTGGCATCTACACGTGCAGGCATTAAGGTGTATTAATGCTGTGCGTGGTCTGATTTGGGACTAAAGTTCGTCCCAATCAGTCCACACACATACAGTGTTACTGTGCAGTAACTAATCGGACGTAAATTTGATACCTGCATGATGCAGGTATCAAATTTATGCACAAATCAGCTTAAATCACCATAGTTACTGTGCAGTATGGGCATGCACTTGTACATGCTCACCCATACTGCACAGTAATTTTAGGTTACTGAGCAGTAATTTAGGTTACTGTGCAGTAAATATGCATGTGTAGATGTGCCCATTATGACTAAAACATAGAAGTACTACAATTAGAGCAAATATAGGTTATTGGAGGTTTGGTGTTTTATTTGTAACTAAAGGCAGAGTAAACCAGTCAGGGCATGATAATTTGCTAAAGGGAATTACATGATTCCCTTTTATAACATGGATCTGGTCTTGATCCTTTCTGGTTCTATGCATGTGTACATGTCAACATTCCTATACAAATGCCATTGAGTGACCATGAAGACTGAAGCTCAGATATCTGAATTTTGGGAAATACGATTCCTTAATAAGAAATAGACTTGTATGTCAGAAACTAAATGACCAGATGAGGCACAGGTTGTTGTAGGCTCCTGTATGGACGTTAATCCAAGTCATTAGGTATTCTGAGGATCAATGGAATGAGCAAAATGCAAGTTCAGAATTTAGTGACTGCTTTAAAGTTCATCTAAAGGCTCCCATGACTCTGGCTGGCTTTGGACTAGGCTCTAAGAGATCACAATGAGGCATTTGCATATGTAGCATCATTTTTTTTTAATATCAGAAAACTATATTCACAAACAGCAATCAAAACAGGAAAATAAGTCGGTATTTTGTTCCTTGATGACATTTTCTGTGTTCCACGTATGGTCAATGATACAAAAAATGCCCAGCATATTGTTAAATATGCCTTACTTCAATTAAAAAAATCCAAAAGTATATTTTCACAATTAAAGCCAAAAGCATCCACATATTCAGAAAGCAAAATAGGCATAACACTCTCTAGGTGTCAATGATGTTGCTTTAGATCAGCAAGGATGGCTCAGTATTAATGCCAGAGTCAGATCTTAAAACTAGTTAATAAAGAAGAATGCAAGCAAAATGTACAGAAAAAAAAAGGGACAACAATTAAAGCAAGGTTTGGTTAATATTCACATAAAGAACCCTGGCACACTTAATTATAATAAGCCATTCTGAACTATTATAAACTAATATCATTTATCCTTCCAAAAGGTAAATCAAAATGTGCCACCTGGGTTAGAACTAAAAACATTTTTATGTTGGTAAAAAATAGGTGATAAGTCAGTTAAAAAGATTCTCATTATGAATATACTTATCTTTTAAAAGAGAATGGTTTGAATCTGATATCTGTTCTGGTTGTGTTCCCTGGAAGATCTAAGACATTCACTCATAAATGCAAAATACCACTGGCTCAAATACCTGAACTTTACATTATATATTTTTTCTTCTCCAGTTATAAGCTTGACTATTTGGATACAATCCAAGAGTTAACTATGTACATTTATTGGCAGAAAGTCTTACCTTGTAATCTGTGTTCTTGTACTGAAGTCAAGAGATCTCATTGAGCGTAAGACCTCTATGCACCCCAAGTACTGTAGGGAGAAAGAAACAGTTGTAGCATGTGTATTATAAGCACTGTTGAGTTCTAGGAGGAAATACAATTAATCAATAAACATTATTGTACAGTCCTTGTTTTACATCTGTTTTTTCTTGCTTGTAACCTGGATTTTCATTACTGTATTCTAGGTCAAAGTATTGTTTCATATGCACTGCATTTCAGTTAACATTCTGGTATACTTTTTATATCTAGTCATTGTAATACATAATTCATAATGTAGTCCTGTTCTTTTGAGTATTTCATTCACATTAATAATACCTTTTCCAGGTTTGGATATATTCAAAGGACAAAACACAAAAAGGTAGTTGTGCCAAAATATGCCAATACATAATCACATCTATATATTACACATATCAGTATATTACATCTTCACATTGTAATATACTGATCTATATATTATAGGCCAGATCTTTCAAAAGTCAGGTACACAGATGCATGCAACTGCATGACTATTCGCATATTGTATGGATGAGTGGATAGATAGAAACAGTTATTTGCACATATGCCTTTCCCTGGACTCTTAAGTACCTTCTATGAGAGGCAAAGTGTTTTTGAAGATACTTTAATGGACCAACTGTATATTTGGGACAGATGTTAGCCAAGCTTTCAGGAACAAAGGCTATTTGCAGATGTTTAAAAAAAAATCCCCCAAAAATGCACTTTACCAGAAGAAGTAGCGCATTATTTCAACCTGGCTCCACAGCGTCTGTATTGATCAGGTGCTTCAGTGGAGCTTTTTGGCACTTTTATCTAAAACTGATTCAATCAGCTATTAGATAAAAGTGCCAAAAAGCCCCACTAAGGTGCCCGATCTATACAGACATTGGGCAAGCTGGGTTCAAATAACACAACGCCTTTTCTGGGCATATGCTTGGGTTTGGCACAGGAGCACACAAAGTTTAAAGTAAAGCGCTGTTTTGTTTTTTTTTACATCTGTAAGCAGCTAAAGTGCCATTCTTCAGGTCTAGGAAAGGAGCACGCTTGTGAGTCTGAAAGCATGTCTTACTTCTCTTCCAACTATACAGTCGGACCCTTAAAAGACAGATACCACCAAAAAGAATATTCCCTGGACCATCACGGCTACAACACTCCAACCCTACAACTTCTTAGATATGGTTCTTTAAAACATAGTTTTTTAGAAGACATGAAAAGCAACACGATCCTTTAATTGGCTGCTTGTTACTTCAGTAAAGAAAATCCCAGAGAGGACATGTGGACCATCATCATCCATTATTCTAAAGATAATCTTGCAAAATTAGAAATACTTTGGTCAGGCAAAGTCTAGCACTTGGATGTCTGAATGCAATCTGTCTTACTGTTACAAGTAAATACTTTTATTTAATACTGTTACTGAAAAAGGATCATATTAAAAATGTGCTAAGAAATGATCATGCCTAGCAATTACTTTGATAGAGAGAGAGAGAGAGAGAGAGAGAGAGACTGATTTTTCAAAAAGCCAAACAACCATGTAATTGCACATGAAGATATTTACACCTTACTATAGCCTATATTATGTGTTTCTTGGTAAATGTAAGTACCCAGTTAAACATAAATGCCCTAGTTCTCTATTGGGTCTATCTCATGCACAAGGGGAAGAGTAGACATAGCAGAACCCCAGTCTATCACATCTCTCAAAGCACCCTTTGCTCCATCAGGAGTGAAAGACCAGCAAATACAGGAGCTGGCTGTTGCCCCTGGCAGGACCTCACAAGTGGAAATTCCTTCTACACAAGGGAAGAATGCGAGGAAATTTCCCAATTGCAAAGTCATTTCCCAAAAAAAGACACTATGGGACCAGAGCCTCCAGTCTGCTGAGACCACAATTCACTATTTGCAGGTACAAACATTTGTCATGTACAATCTGCAGTAATTGTGTGTGAACACTAGATGTACAATTACTCACCAGATCTTTTGACAGTCAGGCCCCATGAAGCACATAAAGAGGGAGAGTTATAGATAAAGGGCCCATTACTTCACTGTTTCTTACATCAATGTAATTCCAATGAAGACAAAAGAACTATACTGATCTCAAACTACTGCAACAGAGTGGAGATTCAAGCCCACATTTTTTCATTATGGATTGGTAGCTGTCCAGAAGTCTCATCAGGGGAAAAATGTATACTGAAGTTATGAGATTTTAATTAAAAGATTATTTTGTTGTTGAAAAGCCTGATAAAATAAATAGCAAAATATTTTTATGGGTTGTTTTCACAAGTCCAGCATAATTTATTACAGTATATTGTTTATCCCTATCAAATGTTATTGGAATCACTGAAGCTCTGAGTAAAATAAAATGAGAAAGTAACTAACTACTTTTAGTTAATTTGGTCGTGTGCACCATAAGAAACTAGTCTCTGGGTTAGGTTTGTTTTAAAATCTATTTTCTACTCCTTTGAAATTCCCCTGCAGCTCACTTCTGGGATTTTGAAGAGTTGGTAAAATCATAATGCATAAAATCCCATGTACAGTGATTATTGCATTGGGGGCCAAATTTTCATGCTGTAAGTTAAAATATATTTTGGAGACCAGCTTCATGTGCGTACAGATTCAATTACATTTTGCATGCACAAATATGGCATGAGCAGTCAGGAACTTAATGCAAATTTTTCAGACAAAATATTAAGCTGCTAAATCTATAATTAGCCACGTCTGAGGTAGACTGAGTTTCACTGAGACCAAAGCATCCACTGACTCAACAGAATTGACTGAAGTTATGCCAACAGACACCTGTGAAAGATCTCTGTCATGTTGTCTGTGCTCAATAGTCTTACCTCAGTGATGGTTTGCTGATTCATTTGCTCAAATATTTATTTCATTTAGGATTTTTTTTCATGTGATAGTATGTAATTTTTTTAGAGAGAGCTAGGTGATACAGGACACATCTACACGTGACACTTTAATATGCCTTAACCTAAGCTAACGTACATTAAAGGCAAACATCTGCACATGCATGCCCTTAATGCACATTAAAAATGGTGAATTTAAGCTATTGGTGCCTAAATTTGATATTTGCAAATGCAGGTATCAAATTTAGGTGTGAATAATTAAAGCGTGTTAATGAACATGTAGATGTGTTAACCTGCATTAATGCTGTGTCCCAAGTCAGTCCACACACAGCATTAATGTGCTTTAATGCCTGCACATGTAGACACCTGTCTAAATTTGCTTAATGCACATTAAGTTAATGAGCATTAAATTTAGGCATGCTTAAATGCACATGTAGACATGCCCACAGTGTATTTGGTATTGAAATACTTGGCTTCTATTAGCCGTATTAATAACTTGGTAGTGATACATTTTTTCATTCCATTACTTCCTTCTTGTATCTACATTCAGCATGAGATCATTAATCTGCTGTGATTAAGAAGTTGCACTATATTGAAAATTGCATGGAATTGTTTACAGCCAAATTCAGAGAGGTGTAAGTTTATGAGTGACATGTATATACACATACACTAAACCAATAATAATGATAAAAATTTACATAAATTTAATGGAACTAATTTGTTTTATCTTCCAAAAATTATCCGTCATTTTACACACATTCTATGTAATAGTTGTTATACTGTTGGGTTACTGATACCTCTTCAGTTTATCCAAAAGAATGATTTTTTTCTTTAATTCTTATAAACATACCTATGTAGCTTAGTTTTCATTTTTCAAAGGAATATATTGGTAAGGGAAACGTTTTAGATTTCAGGACAACTTGTTGCTGTTTCAGAATTATAGGTACAAAACCAGAGACTCAGAGAAGGTTAGATTGATAATTTGGGCCGTATTTGTCAAATTTGTATATGTATAAATGTATTGCTGTTCCCTTGAATTTATAAAGCATTCTTGCTCCTTAATTCTGATACAATATATGGATAGTCACTTATTTATAGCTGCCAAAAGGGAATAAAAGAAGAAAGAAGATCCACAAAGAAGACTGTAGGCATGTCCCAAACTTGGCACATTGACAAGGTACATAAAATCACAGAAGCTGCTAAAAGCCATAATGGTAAGGCTGCAATATTCCTTACATACCAAAGCAAAGATAGGAACTCTGATTTTTTTGAGGTTGGAAGATGCCAACCATTAGCTGCCACTGCATGTTTTCAAGTAATGAGCTTTCTGTAAACACTGACATCCAGAGGAACCCAGATCCAACCACAGGGCGATTTCTCTCATGTACATTCACCTCAAAACATTCTTCAGTACTAAGAGTGACCTCTTGAAATACATCCTAACAAAGATCCACAAATTAGATTTCATAGACATTAGGGATGGAAGGGACCTTGAAGATTATCAAGTCCAGCCCCCCGCCCCAGGGGCAGGAAGTCAGCTAGGGTCAATGGATCCCAGCAAGATAAGCAACTGTTTCTTGAATGAGTCCAGACAACGTGCCTGCAACACTTCTGGAGGGAGTCTTGGACAGTAAAAAAGTTTTTCCTTATGTCCACCCTAAAATGGTCATGGAGGAGTTCATGACTGTTGGTCCTTGTTATCCCTTGGGGCGCTCTGGTGAACAGACGATCCCCCAGATCCTGATGACACCCCTTATGTACTTATAGGCAGCCACCAGGTTACCCCTCAGCCTGCACTTTTCCAAGCTGAAAAGCCCCATGGCTCTCAGCCTCTCATCATAGGGCCTATTCTCTTGCCCTCTGATCATGCACGTGGCTCTCCTCTGGACTCTCTCAAGCTTCTCCACATCCTTCTTGAATTGTGGAGCCCAGAATTGGATGCAGTACTCCAGCTGCAGCCTCACCAAGGCCGAGTACAGCAGGAGGATAACATCCTGAGAATTACTTGAGAAGCATTTATAGATGCAAGCCAGAGTTTTGTTTGCTTTACCAGCTGCGACATCACATTGGTGGCTCATATTCATCATGTGGTCAATCATGACCCCAAAGTCTCTTTCAGCTGTGGTGCTAGCGAGCATAGCACTGCCAAGCCTAAGCGTGCTGCGGGTTTTTTCCCCCGAGGTGGAGTACCTTGCATTTTCCGGTATTAAACATCACCAGGTTTATATGTGCCCACTGACTAAACTTATCCAAGTCAGCCTGGATCACTAGCCTATCCTCAGATGTGGACGCTATGACCCAAAGTTGAGTGTCATCAGAGAACTTGGCCAGTGCGATTCTGACACCAATGTCTACATCGTTGATAAAGATGTTAAAGAAAACATCTCAAAATACAATCAAGATAACAAGGACATAAATTGTTTATTCATTTATTTCAAAGAATGTGCACAAATGAAAAAAATATTGCCTATCTTTAGCTCTAGGCAGCCCATGAAATAGTTGGAAAGACTAGTTCTAAAAGTAAACTGCTTTGGCAACCCTCCCTGTTTAACATGCATGAAAACCAAGCAACTAAAATGTACTGATGACCTTTATCAATACCCAACAGAGCCCTCACAATCCTTCAAAGTTCAAGAAAAACAGGGGTCCTCAGCACATCCTGAAGTAGACTTGTGTTACACTAGAATAGAACAAGTTCCAAAGCTATAGGACTCTCATGGATGGCATCCTGCTTGCTGCCCCTTCTCTCATAAGGCTACACTGAATTATGATAGAACAGCCTAAAGAAAAAGGCAGTTTTCAAGTAGGTAGGTCCAAATCACTTAGGCCTTTTTAATCAGATACATAATACAAAGTCAGTACAAATCCAAAAGCATAGTATCATACACTGCTGCAATAATGCCCCCCTTAGCAAAGGAGCTGCCAAATTCACTCCGTACCAGCTACCAGTAATGTGGCAATGCGGCTGGGCACCTGGGGCACATGTGTAACAGCAACTTTCAGTTGCCACTACACTGCCAGCACAGTCACAATCACAATCATGTGACTGCTGGTGGCAGCTGGTTTTTTCTGCCTTCCCCAATTTAGCACCTGGGGTGCTTGTCCCACCCTAGTCACACCACCGCCAGCTAAAATTTCTGGGTAGATCTAAGAAAGTGGCCGTAGATCTCAGTTTTTCATACTATACCCTGGTAAGCAGAGATTTTTTTTTTGATCCCTTGATGTGTCCCACTTTTTTCCCATCTAAACAATCAGTTATTTTAAAGAATGAAAAACGCTTATTCAAGACTTATTGCTAAGCAGTCTTGAATTTTTCTCTTCATTTACAAGGAACAAACAGTTCAGTGGAACAAGCGTTCAGCATGATCAAGTGCTTGTAATGAAAAGTCAAATGAGTGTAGGCACTACCAGAGCTGCTTTTTGCTCAAAGTGAATGCTAACAACATTTGTGCAGTGTTTCATAATATGCTCATTCAGAACACCATGGCTAAGCACAGACGTTCAAGAAGCCCAAGTAGGAAGTGCTCTAAGTAAAGCGCTTTACTCAAAGCACTCTAGATTAGGTTGGGACAGAAGAAGCCAAGGTGGCTGTGGGGACAGAAACCCGCCTTCCTACGCCCCCCACTCCTGGCCAGACTGTGAATGGGACTGGAACCGGAGGCTGTCACTGATTTGGGTCAGTGACAGCCGAGGGGGCAGGGCCAGCCCAGAGGTTGGGCAGAGCACAGGAGCTCTGCTCAAAGCTAGAGCACAGTCCTGTGCAATGCTGCCTGGGATGGCAGGAATTGCACTCTAAATTAATCCTTGATAGGATCTGACACAGATGTTCAATAAAATGCTCTAACAGAAAGCACTTTAATATCTCATCCATTGAGGATTAACTTGAAGTGCAATCTGCCACTGTTAAAGTTCTCTAAGAGCCGTGAATGTCTGTCTAGTTATGGCTTTAGAGCTCTTTCTGCCTGCTTAAAGCGAGATTGGTGCAACATCTGTACCTACCCTATGTTACTGGAAGAAATCTTCCACTCCAAGAAATAAGCACATGTTGCTGCAGAAGCAGAAGCTGGTAGTAGCATTTCCAACATACAGGGTTTTTTTAAAAAGCATAACAATAGATGCTCCATGTAGATTCTATTCGACAGTCAAATCTAGAAGTAATTAAAGCACGGACAGCAGATGCAGATGCAAACCCAAAAGGAACAAACATACTGTCTTTGCCATAAGCAAGCCATACAAATTCTTACCTGCCCATAGCTGCTATTCAGTCTTCTAGTAGTAGCTGGAATTACTATACTGGATATTACAACAATATACTGCACACCTGCCCCTCAAATCACAGGTGGACCCATTCAACCAGATCCAAACAAGTTAAGAACTCCCAGCCTCCATAGTCAAAATACCTCAGTATCAATACCTAAGTTTACCAAAACTATGCAGTTCTTCCTAATGAGGTACAATGGATTAGGTATAATGTGGCAAGATTTGTTTAAGGAACCTAATTTAGTCTGTAGACATTTTAGTACTGATGCTGATACATAAGAAGATAAAAACAGCCAGTTGATTCTCAACTTCCAGATTGTCAAGACTAGCAACTGCAAGCACTTGGAAACTGGAGCACATTTATACTAGAAATCTTTATAACAGCAAGAGAGACCAGTAATTTAATTTTTACAGTCACTTTTCAGCATACAACTGCACTTTACCCACATACTTTCCCTCAACGTGTAAAAGACAAAGGCAGAGTAATCAAGGAACTGCCTTCTTTTTAGTACAGGCAGTCCTTGGACTTATGACACAATTGGTTCCTGAAAACAGGAAAGTCAAACGTTGTAACTCGGAACCAATTTTCTCATAAGAAACAAATTATAAACAGGGAATTGGTTCCTGAACCAAGGCCTGATATCCTATTTTCACCAAAAATACCCCAGAATTTTGTATTCAATCAATTATAGATGAGTAATATAGCTACATTAATGTATTTATATTGTAAATAGCAATCGTATTGATTTGGAAGGGCTTCTTTGAGGTGACTTGGTTGGACTTTTTGAAGGGTTCTTGGCTGCAGTCTTCTCAGGAGTTTTGGCTGCAGGTTTTTCTGGAGTCTTGTCTGCTTTCTTAAAGTGTCCAAGAAAGTTTGGACAGATGTTCTCCAGGGAGATGAGCGATGCAGCAAACTTGTTCGCTGGAATGGCGTTGCATCGGATCAAGCATTGTAAAGTTGAAACTGACATCATAAAGTTGAAACAGGATGTCAATTTATAAATGTTGTAAGTGTGAAACGTTGTAACCCGAAACGTTTTAAGTCAAGGACTGCCTGTACTCAAGTCACAAAGATATTTTGACAATTTTTTAAACTGTTGCTTTAACTGGACATTTATTGCCTGAATTACTTTACTAATTTGAAATGGGGTTGACTGGGAGTTGAACTGAATATGGCTGAAGTTAGCCAATTACTGAGCATAGATCATTAAAAAGAAAAGATAGGGCATTACAAAATTTATTTGGTCATTTACTTCACAAGCAGATCATAGTGTATTTTAGGTATTTATTACATTTTGTAGGATATGGCACTAATAAATATGTCCAATGCATTTTGTAAAATGTAATTAGAGCTTAGTAACACTTAACATCAGCACAATAATCTATTAAATTTCTGTGGAGAAGAAGCAAGAGTCCACTGAGTTTGGTGTTTTGAGATGCACCTCTGAACATACAAGCCAGGCCAATCCATGTCATAGTCCTCAGACTGGTGGTTGACAGCTTGTTGAGCATTTCAGAGGTTCACTGTAACAGAAGTCACCTGACAATTTCCATCTAAAGAAATGCTGTTCGCATATTTTGCTAGTTTTGATGAAAATAATGTTGAGCATAGATTTCTAGGATTTGGAATAATTAGCAAAGAAGTGACCTGTTTCATGCATCTTTCCCTATTCCTGTTTCATTATTCTTTAAAGAGTATTTTACTGTACTTTAAAAAAAAGAAAACCTCCTTCACTCAGTATTGTGTGGGATGGTACTGGTCTGTGAATGGAAAGAGCTTTACTGTGCATTGTTTCTAAAATCCTGGTAGCAAAATAAACCCCAAAAAACCATGAAAAAGCAGTGCAACCAGAGCTGACCTGAGCAGGGTGTGGAGCCCAAGGCAAATCAGCCCATGCAGGGCCCTGCCCCACCCCTGCCCCCGCTCTGATCCCACATGCCCTGGGCCCCAAAAAAGCTGCCGCTGCCATTGGTAGCGGTGGTGTTGGTGATGGGGGCGGGGTGGGAGCGATAGCAAGTGGCTGGATGTAAAGCTGGCAGCGGCAGCATGGAGTTGCTGTGCCCACTCCGCCCAGCTCTGTGGGGCCCCCCAAAGCATGGGGCCCAGGGCAGTTGCTCCAATTTGCCCCCCACCCCAGGACAGCCCTGAGCGCAGCACACGGCACAGGAGCATGTGCCACAGAAGCATGTGCCAGCAGACACGGAGGCTCAGTCCTTCCAGAACTCTATTTCTGGCCCAGCTACTCCAGCACACTGAGAGCCAGGGGGAGTGGGGAAATGACATTTTCCCCAAAGCGGGGCATTTTGCCCCACACCAAAGCACACGTGCAGGGGCATGCGCAGCGGCAAAGTGTCATTAGTTGTTTGTCACTGCAAGCACATGCTCCTACACGTGGGGATGTTCCCATAGAATTCTTCTTCGCATACAACATATGAGGACTCAAACACAATCAAGGAGATTTTGAAAAAGAAAAAAGAAGCATATAAGTAATGGAAAAATGGTTCAGCAACCAGAGAGGAGTACAATCACATGGCCAGGGTCTGCAGGTATAAGATGCAGAAAGCCAAGGCAGGCATGGAGATCAAGCTGGCAACTGAAATAAAGGACAACAAAGAGTCCTTCTATAGGTACATAGGAAGCAAGAAAAATCAAGCTCCACTGTGAGACCCCTACGGAATTTGGGGGGGGAAGGGCAGCCCACACCACAGTTGATCCCCATGAAAAGGCAGAGCTCCTAAATGCTTACTTCACATTGGTGTTCCTGAAATCAGACGGGAGCTGTTCACCTGTCCAGAGGCCCAGGGAATATGGGGAAGATAACAGCCCACATGAAATCAGTCCCAAACAGGTGAGGATACTTTTAGAACATTTGGACGTGTCCAAGTCTGCTGGACCAGATGACCAGCATCTGAGAGTCTTGAAAGAACTGGCTGAGTTCATAGCAGGGCATCTGGCAAAGCTGTTCAAAGAGTCATGGAACTTGTGAGTGGTCCCGAACAACTGGAAGAGGACTAACGTGGTACCCAACTTTAAGAAAGGGAAGAGGGACGACCCTGCAAACTACAGGTCAGTCTAACCTCAGTCCTGGGAAAAATCTTTGAAAAAATTGTTAAGGAGGCCATCAATCACAAGCTTGTAACTGGTGGGGTATTAAGAAGCAACCAGCATGGGTTTGTTGAGGGTAGAGCATGCCTAACAAACCTGGTGTCCTTTTATGACCAGGTAACTAACCAGCTGGACAAGGGGTATAATTTACCTATACTTCAGCAAGGCCTTTGATACTGTTTCCCATTAGATCCTTTCATTTAAGCTGGAGGGTACTGGCCTAGACCAGTCTACAGTGAGGTGGATTGGCAATTGGCTCAGAGGCTGATCCCAGAGAGTTGTAATCGATGGGATGGCCTCATCCTGGAGAGCTGTTTCCAGTGATGTACCCCAGGAATCAGTGCTTGGGCCCGTGCTCTTTAACATCTTTATCAATGACTTGGATGAGGGGGTGGAAAGCGCAATCATTAAGTTTGCGGATGACACTAAGCTGTGGGGATATGTGGACACATCTGAGGATAGGGTGTCCAGGATGACCTTGACAGACTGGTCCTATGGGTGGAACGCAGATGAGGTTCAATAGGGACAAGTGCCTTCATCTGGGTAGGAAGAACCTTCACCACAACTATACGAGGGGTGATAGTCCACTGGCTGGCACTACATCTGAAAGGGACCTGGGGGTCACAATCGACCAGAAGATGAATATGAGCCAACAGTACAATGAAGTCACCAGCAGGGCAAACAGAACTCTGGTGTACATCAGCCAATGTGTTGCGAACAGATCCAGAGAGGTGCTCCTCCCCCTCTATTCGGCACTGGTGAGGCCACAGCTGGAGTACTGTGCCCAGTTCTGGGCACCGCACTTCAAGAAGGATGTGGATAAGCTTGAAAGGGTGTAGAGAAGGGCCACCTGTATGATTGGGGCCTGGAGGATAGGCCCTAAGAGGAGAGACTCTGGGAACTGGGTTTGTTCAGTCTGAGCAAGAGAGACTGAGAGGTGACTTGATAGCCGCCTACAAGTATGTCAGGGGTTAACACCAAGATCTAGGGGAGCAACTCTTCAGAAAGGCACCCCAGGGAGGATGAGGACCAATGGGCACAAGCTAACAGAGGAAAGATTTAGGCTGGACATTAGGAAAACTTCTTTTCCATAAGGGTATCTAGAATCTGGAACACACTTCCAGCAGAGGTGATGCAGTCACCATCCTTGGAGGTGTTCAAGAGAAGGTTGGACAAGCACCTCACTGAGCTCGTTTGAGCCCTATAACCTCCTGCCCATGGCAAGGGACCGGACTTAATGATCTTACAGATGCCTTCCAGTCCTTTGATTCTATGATTCTATAATCTGGTTCTCAATTTGGGGAGGAAAACAGGGGTGGGAGTCAGTGGGGGAGGTCTGCATGTACTGGCAATTTCTTGAAATGGGAGAATACAGTCCAAGATTGTGATTTGATGTTAGGTCTTTTTTGATTAGATCTACACAGACTTTGATTACATTTTTTAGTGTATAGTAAGTAATGATATTAGAAAATACTGCACGCAGAAGTAAGACTGGAGATGTGAGTGGGAAACGAATTTATGAGATTAACTGCCAAAAAGCTTTAGGTTAGTATTTAGACACTTAAGAGTCTCTGCTGCTTTGGAAGATCTATTTAGGCACTGAACAACATAGATATGGAAGTCTCCTTTAAAATGGATTCATGCTGTACTGAACAGCATGGACATGGAAGTCTCCATTTATATGGAATCATGTTATATGGATTCATGCATGTTATATGGTAACAAAAAGTATTCTTGCAGTCTGATTCTTTATTTCTAGTGCCCCTTCTTCAGATATCCTTCTGTACACTGCATGCAGTGCATGAAACCTTCAGAGAGGTGATTATTTCAGACTTTTTTTAAATGTCAATATTAAAAAATCCCAAGACCTCAGCATACATTGTAAGGGTTCAATCAGGTACTTCGCTCACATTCTACACTGGAGAGACACAAAGCACTGAAACATTAGTAAAGGAACCTCCAGGCAGGAGGCTTCCTGGAGTCGATGAAGGTACTCAGAGAGAGAGCCTGTTCCTCAAATCCTGAGCAAATGCAATGGATTCCCACCATTGTGCAATGCTATAATTTCCTTCCTCCTCCTTTGAGTCAATGAATGCCCCAGAATATACTGACAGCGCAGTCTTTGCACTGATGGAAGTGAAGGACTGCTTGCTCTCTAACAAGCTTTTGCTCAGGGTGAACAAAAGTGAGGAAAGATTTCTTGTCTCCTCTCATTCCTTTCTTGTACACCTGCCTAACTGTCAGAGTCAATCTGACCCTGTGGTATTCATTCATGTGCTTAGTAACTTTGTGTTAATTATAAAATAAATGTTCAGTGTCTAACTCTGGGTGAAATAAAACCACTCATCTTGATTTTGTCATTCTAATGGTAAAACAAGTGCCACCACAATATATATTACATTGTAAATAATACCATCCAATACAGAAAACACAAAAAGCTACTATTCAGTGTTTCTATACATTTTTGTAGCTAAGTCTTATGCCAGTATGTAATTCCAAATAAAACTTTATAGTGAATCAATTTCCCTCTAGAAAGGGTTTTTTTCTCATTAATGACGGTACAGAATTTATGCTCTAACTCAAAAAAGTTAAAGTGAAGATTGACTGAACAGAAATGGAATTAAAACTCTGAAAGCACACCTCCTTTAGAGATCAAGCAAAACTTGATCCTTTGGCTCTGTATTTGTCATAGACTGCTGCATGAAACAAATAATCCAAGTCTTCAGTATGACTCTTCTAAACAGTTCCTTGATTCCTCCTAAATGGAGATCGTGGACTGCATCCATAGCAGTTTATACGTAAACTTGGTGTTGGAAACAGTTACTTAGTCTCAGGACACTATTTAGCTCCTTTCTCTTGGACATTATATAATAATCTGCCTCTCCTACCTATCTAAAAATAGAAAAAATGTAATCTTTGTACACGTTTTATTAATTTTTAATTGGTGAATAGCAGCAGTCTATTGTTTTTGCAGACTATCCTATTCTATTTGAATGCAAGGATAATTTCATACAATTGTAATGGTGAATGGATTTAGGGAACAAGTATGCATCTTTTGTAGATGAATTCAATACCTCCCAGAAATCCCTTAAAATTAATTGCAGCAAACATTGCACAGCATATGTTTTCTGCTTTTATTAATTACTATTAATTTTATGCCTCACTGATTTTGTTTTGGCAAATTAGGAAGTCTATAATTCAGCATTTTCTCCATTTTGTTCTTTGAACTGTATGCTTGGTTTTCAAAAAATGAGGTCACTGCTAAAATTATGCTATTAAAATTATTATGGAAAAGAAATATGCTTTGGGAGCTCTTGATTTAGTTAGCACAGTAGAATTATGCAATATTATCATATGGGACTGTTGGGAGAAAAGGAGACTTTCTTAACTGCCTTTAAGTCAGTGCTTGAATATTCTTTAACTTGTTGCATAAAACAGAAAATGAAATTCTGGGTATAAGCATCAGAAACTACTAGTGCATGGGTGTCTGGTGCCCCCCCAACACCAGTCAGCAGCTGGGGGGAGTCCCCCGGTGGCTGATCTCACTCACCGTAAAAGCAGCCACACTGCTTCCGGAAGTCCCACAGCCACTTCCAGAAGTGGCACGGCTGCTTTTGCTGGCAGCCCTGCTCCCCGGCCAGCGTTTGCAGAGGGGGTGCTCCCACCTGCCCCCCTGCCTGCTGGCTAAACAGGGTGCATGACCTGGCAGGGAGTGCACTGGCACTCTCAGGGGGTGCACATGCACCCTTGTACACCCCCTATGCATCATCCCTGTACTAGTGTTTTTTAGTATCCAATGTATAAATCACTAAAGTCAGGTCATGTTTAGAAATGTCACTACATGACTATGAGTCACTGTATATTATTTGGGCCTACTTTAATTTAAATCTTTTTATTATTAATTTCCCACAAACTCTTCAAGAGAGGAAGTTTATTTTCATATGGGATTGTTCAGCACCAACTACAAGAGACTTGGGGGCTTTGAATTCAACTGCATTAGAAATGTTTATTAAAAATAAAGTTACCAATAATAAGTACATAGAAACTGTGTAACCTACTTTACCAGAATCTAACCAAAGGACAGGCATTTTATCCTCTTACATGGATACTTTAGGCATTCAGTTGCTCAAAAGGTTCAGTCTCCTATACCAAGACAAAAAGTTATCATAAATAAACTACATGTAACTTAGAGTAGTATACAGATTCCACACATACTCACAAATATACACTTGCATGGCTCTTAAGAAAGCTTACTAAAAATCATATTGTGAGTAAGCGAGTACTATTTTTGTCAGTTCTAAAATACAAATACAGGCATAGCAGTCATACATGGCAGAAAGCCATGCCATGCTTGTTTGCTCTGAGCTGGGTTTACTCTAGAGCAAATTACTCTAGAGTAAACCCAACCCAGGCAGGCATCTACAATTGCAGGAATGCAGGAGCAGATCTGCTGCTCCTGGCAGCAATCTGCTCCCACTCCCTCCAGCCCTGCACTGGCCCCCTGCAGCAGCCAAAGGGATCTCTAGGCACCCCCTGCATGCTAGCCCAGCTGCTGGCAGGGAGCACAGGGCCAGGACACAGCTGTCTCTTGGAGGGAGCTGGTAGATTGCTCCCTACCCCAGGGGAACCTTCCTACTGTCTCAGCAGCAGGGAGCTCCTGCCCCTGGCTCCGCAGTTGAGGGCTGGGGACTATGAAAGAGCTGAAGTGGAGAGGTGGGTCCCAGCTCCTTGACCTGATCCAACAGTGGTGCAGCTAGCAGCAAGCTCCTGGCTGGGTGGGAATTCCTTTCCAAGCCCTGTGTCTTGATTGCCCAATCAGGACATGGGGCTGGGACCTGCCCCTGACTGGGACAGTTCCCAGGCCCCACTCTGTGATCAAAGGGTAGCCTGTTCCCTGCCTAGGTCTGCAACCACTGTTCAGGCTCCCAGTCTCTTCCCAGCATCTGCTCCGCATTTATGGAGCGGTGGCTGGGAACAATCTCCCCAGCCCCTGCTCCATGAGCAGGGAGCTCCCTGCTTCTGGGGCATGGGGACCTTGCCCCCGCCCAGGCTCTGATGCCCCAGCAGCTCCCAGAAGCAGGGAAGAATCTTCTGCCCCCTGCTGCCCAGAAGTAAGTTTGCTCCCAGTCAGCTGTCTACACATGCCACATAGCACAGTAATTGTAAGTAAATTTGCTACTTGTATTTACAGGTTGCAAATTTACTCATGACTAGGGCAAATTACTGTGCAGTAAGCATCTCTTCATGGAGATGGTGACACTTACTGCATAGTATTTTATTCTAATCACAAGTAAAGTGTCTCATGTAGACACTCCCAATGAGAACATACTGGGAACATCTAGACATGCATTTGATCCAGGATCAGTTTACTCGTGAGTAAGCTACTCGTGAGTAAATGCTCCCGGGCAGGCATCTACACATGCAGGGAAGTGGGAGCAGTTTGCTGCTGTATGGCAGCAAACTGCTCCTGCTTCCTATGGGCCCTGCAATGGGCCCCTGCCACCAGCCGGGGGGACTCTAGGCTTCCTCTGGGTGCTAGCTAGCCCAGGAGCTGGCAGGGAGTACCAGGGACTGGCAGAAAGCACCAGGCCTGGGACATTACACCCGCCCACCAGAGCCTGCCTGCTGCTGGGGTGGAAACAATGTCCCCAGCAGGGAGTTCCTGGCCCTGGTTCCCTAATTCAGGAGCAGAGGACTTGATAAGAGCTCCCGGGGGGGAGGGGGCAGGTCTCAGCCCCCTGCCGCAATGCACCAGTGGGGCAGTTAACAGGTAGCTCACTGCTAGCTGCCCCACCAGAAGATTGGGGCAGGGAGCTGGGACCTACCCAATCCCTGAAGCTTTTTCCAAGCCCCATGCCTTGATCACCTGATTAAAGTATGGGGCTGGGACCTGCCCCTGACCAGGACAGTTCCACAGGCGGGGCAGAGGCTGTTCCCCACTCAGCTCCACAGGCACAGTGCTAGGTGGGAACAAGCTGGGAAGCGTGTTCCCTGCTCAGCTCCGTGGCCCCTCTGTCACAGAGCTGGCGCTGGGAGATAACGATATCCCAGCCCCCCACTCCCCAATATCAAAGGTGGAGTGGGGGCTGGGAGATCCTTCTGATCGCAGTCTCAGAGCAGGGGGCTCCCTGCTGTCAGGGCAGGGGGATACAATCCCAACCTGGGCCCTGGTAGTGGAGCCCACCCCAGTACCAGGCAGCTCCTGGGGGCAGGGAGAAATCTCCTGCCCCCTGGTAGATTGCTAACCAGGAGCAGATTTGCTCCCAGTCAGTCATCTATATGAGTGCTACTGTGCCGTTACTAATCAAAAGTAAATTTCCTACTTGCATTTTCAGGTAGCAAATTTATTCCCAATCAGTAAGGTTTACTGCATAGTAAGCATGTGCATGTGTAGATGCACATGTTTACTTCTCAGTAAACTATGCTACTGCAGAGTTAAGCATCTTGTGTAGACACGCTCACTAAGATGTTTTAATACTCTATAAAGGCTCAGAATTGAAGCTTTTCCTGCTTTTCCATGGAATTTAGCTAATCTTTACAATCAGTCCAGAGTAGCTGGTAATTCACATAAAAAAGGAGTGCCCTGAAAACCTGAACATACCTTGCAAGCTACTGAATGCCCTCAACTTGAAGCTATGCCTCTGCAGTAGTTGGCATTCAGCAGCCCCCGCAAGCACAATGTGCTACTTCACATGGGCTTCCTCCTACATAAAAAGCAATACAGTCACCTCCATACAGGGTTTGAGGTGGGATAATTAGCACTTCTGAGCTACAGTGCCAATTAGTTCGCCCCCAGCTTGACTTATGCCTATGTGGCTATACTAGTTCCATTTTATGAAGGAGGTACACCAAAGCAGTGCAGCACATTTGAAGGTGTCATTGACAGGGACATTAATTTAGCTCCTAAAAATCTACTTACTAAAGGTAATGATGAGAGAAAGAGTTGGCAGAATTTGACACTGGATGATAAACATGTAGATAGAATGCAGTGCACAGTCCATGCATAGCACAGTAGCAATGGGAAATGGTAGACAACTAGTACTTTTCGTGTCCCACAACTTGGTTCTCATGTACTCCAATGAGTTTACGTGATAAAATATTAAGATCTGCTGAGGGAAGGAGGGCCCTAAAAATCTGTTCTGCGGTGATTTTCATCACACGTTTAAATATATTTTCCTTTGTGTAGCCAAAGTGTCACCCCATGTTTCTTCACCTGCTTGTGCTGTTGATAGTTAAGAGTTAAAACTTGTCCAGTATTTCTTGGGTTACTATGTATATTCAAGAGTAAGAACCTGGTTATAGAAATCACTGTAAAGTATAGAAGCAGGAGGAATCTTATCAGCATGAAAAGAGAAAAAATGCTATCCAATATACCTCAGTAAGAAATGGGCAGGCTCTTTATCACCTGGGAGATTTCGGCAACTCTAATTACAACCTCCAGCCTTAAGAGTAATACATTTGTGATTTTAGACTTGTCCCAGTGAAAATGTTCTTTCACCGAATCAAGACCAACACATATAGCAATAATCCAAAGCCACTTCAAAAAGAGGTCAAGAAGTTAGTTAAAAGAGATTATTTTGTCTCATCCCTAAAGTACAGTTCCTTTCAGTCAACATTAAAATCACATTTCTGGCAAGCAAGAGAAGAAATACTGCTGAGAAGTAAATTTTAGCTTCCAGTTCTGAAAACTTTCTAATCTCTAACAGAAATGTGGATTAGAAAGCCGTAAATTTTTAAAGTAATTCCAGAATGTAGATCACCATCCCTGCAATTCAGAAATATTTGGGCAATATAAGCAGTACACTGAACTTTCACGAGCTTCCACAGTAATTAAACTCACAATTTAGTACGTGTAAGCTTAAAATTGTGCATCTTCTCATGCATGCACTTCTGCTTTCAAAAACATAGCAGTACCTAAGTTAGAAATGTACATATTGGGTGCATCATTGTTACTGCACCGTCATTTAGTACTTCCTTTTGGAAGTACTAAATGATGGCACAGTAACAGCCTGTTCTGTGCCATGCTGGCAGTGCACAGTTGCTTTTAGCCCCTACATCACCGTAGCAACATGCTATACCGAGGGAGCATGTTGCTACAGCAACATAGTGGCGGCATCATGGTTTTTGCCTGCAGACGCTATGTCGCCATAGCGCATTGCTACAGTGACACAGCGTCATGTGTAGACGTGCCCATTGGGTAACAAATTACCCTTTGAGCAGAAAGAGGTAGTTAGCCATGTTAGCCTGAAGTCAGGCAGATGGCAGAGAAGAGATACATCTTATGGATTAAATCAGAGCTTTCATGAACCAGGTTTCAAAGCTCTGGCTCACCAAAGCTTTTGCATCTCTGATTCAATTAGTTTATAAAGATGCATCTCTACCCTGCATTCTGCCAAACTACTATATGTTATATATGCAAAATGCATGTGGTATTACAAAATGCAAGTTTCTTCTAAGTGCATTTACTACTTGTGAGGAAATAAATAGCACATGCAATAACTTCACTCCAATGACTTTCTGGGGTAATTTTCAAGTGACACAGATTATTCATCTGTGTGAATATAAATATTTATATGATGCATCACTACATCTGAAATACATTGTTTAATCTTCACAAGTGCATACTTAGATAAGGTGAACTAGTTTAGCACAATTCTCAAAGTATTTGGTTTGCCACCATGCGTATCCAGGAAAATATATTTCCTTAAAAGCACCATGCAGATTAGTTCTAGCATCTTGTGTTACACATTAGAAATCCTTTAATACAAGCAGGCAAAGGCTTCCAAAACCAAAACATTTTATGACAATAAAGTTTATAATTAGATATCCAAACCATTGTCGCTGTACAGCATCTCTAGGTTTCCTATATTACTATTTGTATTACTATAGCACCTCTTAGTTCTACCCACATCGCAGGACTCCATTGTGCTATGTGGTATAAAAACACATAAGTGAAAGATAGCAGTTGCTCTAATAGGTGCTCTTTGGCTGATCTGAACAGAAATTTACATTAACTACCTCTAAGCTGCTATATTGAAATATATGTTTATGTCAATATATATGGATGGAATTCATAGAAAATTAAGGATGGCAGGGACTCCAAGAGGTCATCCAGTCCAATCCCTGCTAAAGACAGGACCACCGCTACCTAATTCATCCCAGACAAAGCTGCAAAGTTCAACTGAACCACTGGGAAATCAGGCATTTGCCTACAAGACAGGGAAGGACGGTCTCAACTATACAAATAAGAAAGTATATGTTTGAACATCTCCTTTAAAAGAAACCTTGTCAAAAGTAAATTCAGATATTTGAAAGATATGTATGTACTGGTATAATTTTCTTGTATCATTTTATATGTATCAACTATTCTTCATCACAGGTCTGATAATTTAAATATATCTAGCATAGGTTTCTATCTCTTTGTCTCAGGATATCTACAGCATCTATCCTGTTTTTTTCTATAGTTCCTATCACCGTAGGATCTAAACACATCTCATTCGGTCTTAATATGACATTGTAGGTTTTTGAATTTGTACAAAAGGAGCCCTATATAGTCCAAATTAACTGAAAGAATAGTGACTGCTAAATGGATCCCTGAGTGTTGGAAGTAGAGCAGGAGACAGGTACAAAAGATCCTCTGGCAACATCAATGCCAAGGAGAATGCTGGGGGGAAAATAGGTACATTTCAAAAAGAAGCTTATTCAGCTATTTAGCTTACCTAGCATGTTGTTCTGGTTTAGTACTACGAAATTAATTTTAAAAGCTCTTATAATATACAAAGATACAGCCTTAATATATTAAAGGTTTTGAAAGGTCTCTGTATTCCAGTGTGTACCCCCTGCTTGTATGGACCATTTATCCAATGTAATTATCTACTTTATGAATTAATTATTACAAAGCCCTTTGAGTATTCTAAGTATTATCTATGCTACTTCAGACAGAAACTCCCCCAAACGGTAGCTGTTTAGGACTAATAATGCAGTATGGTCCCATGTTATGGTTAGCTCCAATTCTCATAATTTAAATAATTTTCATATAACTTACTATAGGGCATAGTTTGTGTCTAACATTAAATGCTCAGGACTACAATTCATAGCACTATTCAAAAAGTAAGCTAGATACAGAGTACAGGACATCTCCAAGAAGTCTAAGACTTGAATGATACCCATTTTGCATCTCGCTGTCTCCTAATGTTCTTGACAGCCCCAGTCCTCCACACCACCCAACATCACGTTGATACTGAGTGCATGAGTAATTCCACTGACTTTTGTAGAATAATTCACATGTATGATCTGCTGGACTGGGCCAAACTGCAATTCTGTTCTGGAAAGGGACAGTAAATACAGCATTTGTGGGGTTGTCTCAATAATTTACATGTTAAACTTGCTTACTTTACAAGTAAAAAATGTTTTCTTATTTGCTTGCTCTACCTACTTAACTAGGGATCTGAATCAAACTATTTCCTCCATCTCGTATATTAATACTAGTTATAAAGGTACCACAAGTTAAATTTGGCCCTCAGATATAATGGTGCAACTTGTCTGCCTTCGTCATAACAATTTTCTAAGCAACCTGCGGCATATGCACAGGTTGGATTTAGTTGGCTACTGGCTAGGTATGAACTGAATTTATGTCATCAATTTCTGGATCCCAAAATTCAGAACTTTTGAAGTTGAACTGGTAATAGCAATGGCAGGGCCTACTGTATAAACTGGACTCACACTTGCACATCACAATATTTTCTGATCTTACTGACAACAGCAAGCTTATTGAAGTGTTTTACTTTATTTAGCAAAAAGAAATAGCAGGAAGCACATCCGTTTAATATATCAGACACAGAAGTCAAAAGTTTCAATGCCATATCATAACAGATTAGCTGTATACTGTGTGCCAAATTCATTATGAGTGGAAGCCTGCGCAACCTTATTAAATTCAACAACAGCTTACAATAGGATGAATTTGATTCCTCCTCTTTTCTTTATGTTTGACTCATGCGTCACTAACTCTTATCCAGCACGTCTCATGTTCAAATTCAAAAGCTTTTAACGCACATTCATACACACCCACAAACACACACGCAACATTTTAACATAAACTAGGTGATTGTTCTTTACATCACTCACGAGACACTCAGGCTCTCTTAGTTTTTGTCTCCTTTGAGAATATACTATGTGTGGAGCCCCATTTGCAGTAAGAAACCTTTGCTGTTTCAGGTTGAAAGGGCTTTAAAGAGCGGTGTTGCCTAGCAGATGAAGTGTTGGACTGGAACTCAGGACCTGGCAGTGCTAGGTCTTAGCCTGGCACTGTCATTAGCCTTCTGGGTAACCTTTGGCATTTCAGAGGTATGTGGCTGTAGAACATCAGGTTTACATGCAAGGTACTTTTGTTCTGTTACAGATTTAAACCAGTTTCTGAGCACTTAAACCGGTTTATGTGTAACTTCTGTCCCTAGCCCTATAGAACAGGGGTAATACTCCTCTATGTTAGGGCCTTGAAAACTGTGATCGGGGCTCAGTAAAGTATTTTTTGAGATCTATCACTGAAAGAGCTATACAGTATTATTTTCCTATGTAGTGAGCTCCACTCTAATGCCGCTTTACACTGTCAGAGAGATGTAAGAGAATCAGACCCACTGTATTTAGCAGCATACTTTGATTTCATACTTAGGTCTTGTAATGCTTCTCAGTACTGAATCCTCTTCTTATCTCTGGGTCAGCGAGGATACCAACCATATTAGAATCTAGAACCAAGGACTATTCTAGGCAATATGTTTTGTCTGATGTAAGAAAAGTATCTTGGCCAATTCAGAACATCACACGGATACTGTGTTTTTACAGCTACATTGAACGTTGTTTGTAATGTAACTCCACATCTTTTTAGGAGTTGGCTCATAGGCATGCAGCTTTAGTGTCTGTTCTTCTCTCTTGTTTGCTGCTTAGCCTTTAGGTAATATTAAATAAAAATGACTGATATCCTATTTTATTAGAAATATGCCACCTGTACTAAGAAGCATGACCGGCATTCATGAATCATTCAGGTTTCGGTGGAGGTGAAGGGAGGAGGATCTCTTTAAAATGACTCAGCTGTGAGTCAACCCTGAGTTTTGGTTCTGGTAATCATTTCGTTGTACCTTCATGGTGTCAGAGATAAGTGAAAATATAATTTTACAAACACTAGCACTCCTTGGTATATACTTCCATACTAACAAAAACAAGGGTAACAACAGATCACTCATATCCAAAATGCATACAGTTCAGCACATGGCTTTCAAAAGTCCTTCAAGTAAAAGACAGGATTTATTTTCCTCTTTTTTCATATTTCTTATTACATGGATTGGACTAATTTAATGTATTTATTTCCTAGACTTGATTTAAAATGAGAAAAAAAAACCAAAACAAAAAAAAGGCCCCCTCATATAAATAATGTCATGGAAAAAAGAACTTCTACAGATTTTTAACCAGTTTCTACTTATCTCTCATATTATTATTTTTGTACCAGAACCTTGCTATTATTTGCCAGTTACAATCAAACATTCTGATATGAAAAATGATACAGAGGAAATATGGCTATACTGAGCAGTATTAAATCTTCCTAATACACAGCCCAGAATGGGTGGGATCTTCACTAAATCTGTCTAGAATTGGTGGAGACACAATTTCTGTAGAATTTATTCCATTTTAGCACCATGCGGGTGATACTTCGTCAACTGCATTCAGTAAATCAGTCTAGAAAGAGGGTTTATCTACTCTGTATAGTATTGTTCCCTGGCAAATGGAGGTGCTTCTTTTGGAATCATTCAATTTCATATTGACTTTTTTTGCATTAGCTTCCACTTCTTCCCTTGAAGTGGAGCAGAGATATAATAGGAGTATAGACAGTCCACCAATGGAAGTTGGTTCCTCAGTAAGTCAAGTTGCTAGGGTACTATTAAATGTAGTAGGAAAAGTCAGGGAGACTCTACAAAAGATCCAAAAGCCACTGATTTTTCCTGAGGTTCTTGGTTTGTCCATGTGGTTGAAGGGCTTTGTCTCTTTCATCCTCGATGACAGAAGCTCCCAGCATTGCTATTGAAACTGTGAAGTTATATGAATCCATCAAAAGTAACCAACTATCTAATATCCAATGAAAAAAAGAAAAGGCCTCTTTCACCATGTTTAGATTTTCTACCTAAATTAATTATTTGGACAGTTTATTACTCCATATAATCAGCAGGATTGCACTGATATATAGCTGAAATATTACTATTTAGGAATCTATTAATAATGCAAATACAGTGTCATTTACAAAAGACACATAAACCTGGGGAAATAAACCAGGGCTCCTAAAGCATTTTGTAAATGCAAATCAAGTATTCTCAAGTATTCTCATGAGGGCCTGATCCTGAAACCAATGAAAAGAAGGGGAGTTAAATTACACAAGTATGTAATAACAATTGCTGATTTAAATAACATTACTGTTATGGACTAGCTATCACATGTGAAAGCTGTTTGTAGAAACTGAGGATAAGTCAGTTTCAATGAGAACCTGCCCATTGACTTTAGTGGCTTTGGACTACCAGCCCCAAAGACATTAGATCAGAGATAGTGAGCTCAAAAAAGAATTTGGACTAAGCAAAAAAAACAGAATTTAGACCACTATCAGCTGGCTTACCATTAAAGTACAGATTGAAGTAAAGTATTAAAGTATGAAGCAAAGTATTAGATTAAAATAAATAGTGATGTTACTGACTGACCATAGAAGGGACATGGCATACTAGGAAAAATTAATTACTGAAATCAAGGCTGGTCTTTATAATTCTCTTCTGCCCTCTCCTTACCCAAGTTTTTATTTCAGAAAACAAAGACTTGCAGTGTTTCCAATCCTTGAAATATTTGTTTTTCTTAATGTCCCATTTTCTAGAGTCATGTGATTATATGAGACTTTCAGTCTACAATTAAAAGGGGGAAAAAGGGAATTTCTGGTCCTCATGGTTGCAGAGAAAAACAAAAATAAGAAAAACCCTCAAAATGTTTTTTTTTCCCTTAAATTCTATTATTCTAAGCCAATCGTGATCTTTCAAAGCCTGGGGTTGGAATAGTGAAATTTGACAGTAAGGATTCATTACATTCATTTCACTTACTACCACAAAGTCACTCTTATCACCTGGACTTAAACTTATGACACAAACCCCATATTTGGAAAAAACAAACTTGATACCTGGGAATAACTTGCATTACATGCCCAAGTATCTATTGTGTACACAACTTTTGCTCATGTCACTTTAGCAGCTGCCAATTAAAATCTGGAATATATTTAACATGATTTATATGCTTATTGTGAAATTAGCAGATACATCTTGACATAAGCAAAGAAAAACTGATGAAGAAAAACATAAATACAGGAAGACATAAATTTAGCCTCAGCCAAATAAACTTGAGAGAGACAAAAGAAAGCAGGTACAAAGATACCTTTCTAATGTAACTACTTTTAACAAAATAAGGAATGGCTTGCAACTTTGATTACATACTTATTCATAGGATTAAGGGAGAAGTGAGAAAACCCCATCCCTTTCTTTATGGGCTACCTTGGGTACCCTTTAAACCTGGTAGGCAGAGACTGACCATCACAGCTGTACTGCTGCAAGGGGTCTTGAATTTACTGCAGGCATAGGCCAGAAGCACATACAAAATGGAGGAACAAGGAACAAATTGTACAGCACAGGGTGTTATCTCTCAGGCACAATATCTTCTATAGAAATTCCCTGAGTGGTGCAGCTTACACATCAACCCTTTTAAGAGCTATGACTACAGGTACAATGTAGCCCCTCAAAAGGAAAGACTTCAACAGCTTCCTGCAGAATGCTGCTAAAATCTCACACATTATATTTTGTACATTGAAATGGATGCTCTACTGAGATCCAAGTAGATGACAACACTTTAGTAATCTCCCAGTTCCCTAAATCTTTACTGAACACATGGGAATCGTCCCGAATATTCCAGTGGGACAGCTCCTGTAAGCATAAGCAAGCAAGACCCAGAAATGCTAGAGTGTACTCAAATTTAATAGACCCACCTTGCAAGTGTATAATGCAAGTTAGGTATTGCTATATATATTTTCATGTAACAAATTTTAATGACTTTAAAATGCTTTTTCTTTCAAATCTGGCTTTTGATGTGGTAGAAACTTTACCCTTTGAAAGGCAGATCGTATCTTTGTGTTTTTAAGCCTGGGTTTACGTAAGATTTTTTTCTGAGGCTTAGCTACCTCAACTGGCTTGTTTTTTATAGCTAGTAAAAGTCTTTTGGATCTACCATATGAAGGACTCTGTATATAAAACCAGATTATATACATTATTGGAGTGTGTTTGTGTTTATTTTACTTCAGAACTGTTGAAGGCCAGTGCTTTACTCTCATCAATACCTATAACAAAATCAGACTACAAGTTATCCTAAAAATGAACATGGATTTGCGTCCAACCAAGGCTGATGACTGTTGTCAATTAAATCTCCAAATAAATGAAACACCTATGCTATTATCACAGTTAAACTAATCTGTAGACATTTATCAGTTTACACAAAGAAATTTCACTGAAACACAACTGTTGTTGTTGGTAGTTTAAGCAATTTTACACTGTTTTATTACACGGATTCATTTTTCTAACATGTGAACATCTCCAATCATTCTCTGCATTACTTGTAGGCTCTACCAAAAAATCACTGAAATATTCAGGGACTTCCATCATTACAAACCAGTTTTCTCCTCATTTATTTCCTTAGTCCGTAAGTGTCCACAATTTCAATTTGTCCACCAATAGTGTCATATAGAATACCAGTACCTTGGGATTATATTTCCAAACACAATAAATGTCAAAGAAATTAAATAAAAGGTCAAATATATTTTGATCAACTATGCCATGTTAAACCACCTCTTCACTCTTTTTGTGAAAAAAAGCTTTCCACAAAAAAATCCAAAAATGCAACATGATATTCACAGGGGAAAATAATTATAGGCAAGACCAACAGTTTTATGTCCAAAAAATTCTACAACAGTAGAGAATAGTAATGAGATCAGAGCTCCTATACATTATAATCCTTCACTATTTTTAACTCATTGCTATTATATTATCTCAAAATAGATCATATTTGCACAAGCTCAAAAAATGGGGATAACAAAAAGTCTGGCACAAAAAATGACCACTATCTTCACCAAGCAAAACACTGCGTTTTTCTCTACTGCAATTTAAGCATTGTTAATAATTGTGCTTATTAAGAAAATTAAGGAAAGAGTAATGTTTCTTATATCATATATAAGTAGATGACTGAACTACACGTCGGAATCTTGCCCTGTCTGCTTGTAGATGCTCCAACATGGTTTATATCAAACTGTCTATTGATGACAACTTGCCCTCTTCCGTATACAGTTTCCACATTTCTGACATAAATTAATGAAGAATAGTAACTTTATGCACTTACACATACAAATGATGAAAGCTTTACTGGTTAACAACAAATCTAATTTTTGTCTCATTTAACTTATGGCATATGGAATACTCTGCAAGGCATATGGCACTAATTAAACATGGTACAAGTCTCCCAGATATTCAATATAGCCATGAGGTACCCAAGGAATGCTTCCTTTCAGTGTACATTATCTATGTATTGATTTGATGGTTTGAATGCGCAAAAGCCCTGAGAACTAATAGTGTTTAATGATGTGGGAACTGCACTTCTATTCTTATCTATGTGAATGCTGCAGTTGCTGAGGAAAATTCAGAGATACTTAATGAACAAGCAAATTATGAACTAAGTAGGATGGCTTTTATTTTCATTCATATAACATTAGCCATTGATTTTGATATTCCTTTTAAACCTCTGCTTTGACATTTATATTACACCATATTTTCTCAATGACTAAATATTCCGGAGAGCAAAAAATTAAACATATTGTCATCCTATTTTAATAGAAATACTAAATATCATCATTTTATTAATGTTGATGACATGGTAACACCCAACTAAAATACTGCATACGTAATTCTGAAGCCAAATATATTGGCTTAAATATTCTACAGCAGCTGCACCGATGGAAATCTTTATCTTGTTCAAGTGGGACTTTTAAATATTGATTCATCATTGAAAATTCTTTTTTATTTTAAAACCAAAAATAAGCTATTTTTGTCACCTCTTGTCAACTCAAAACTCAAAGTTCTCAGCTTTGTCCGCTATACTTGTAGTCAGTCAGTGAGAAAATCAGATCAAGAAAATAAATGCTGTATTTGCTCTGCGTCATAATTGTTGCTTACAAGCACAATCAACAGTAGAAGTGAATTCCAGAAGTCATTATCTTTGTTTATGATGATGTCTTGAGCAAAAATAGAACTGAGGTTCATAAGCTATGATAAAACTAGTGTACCACCTTCTGTAAACTAAAATATTGTCATGACAGAAAACGATAGATACACTCCTATAACATTCAGCATCAAGGTGTCATTTTTACCGAGACAGTTCTTGAAGAGGAGCAGAGGAGCAGTTTGCATTCTGAAAGGTAACACTGGCTCTGTCATTTTCCTCTACATCTCAGACTCTTCTGAGACTGAATAAAGCCCTAACACTTCTGAAGAAAAGATTTGAATGGTTTTTCATCAACACCATCTTTAGAAAAAAACCAAACAACTTATTTCCCAAAGTTTCAGTGGTTCAATATATCCTCTGCTTTTAATACGGAATTTAAGGAAAGTGAAGAAGTGGGGGTTTCACTTATTTGTAAATCATTCTTAATTAAACTTTATGCAGTAAATTTTTATGCTTAAAATAATCTGAGATAAAAATTGCTCTATTCTTTGTTTAACCCCTTGCTACACTATCACTTTATTCATAAGAAACATTACTAGTAAGTATAAGAATGCAAAATTGATGATTGAATTGTATACAGTATACAGATGTGCGCTTCTGTACCTCCTGTACACTATCTTTGAACATGTAAAGTGGAACCTGACACAATTACTATTTTGACACAATTTTGTACCCCCTCCCTACCAAAGGTACAATCATGGTTACAGTACATTTCAAAATGTCATGCTTGTTGCCCTGGACATGAAGCATCACTGTACTCAAAAGAGAAATAATGTTTAAGGTGCCTGGAATCCCTGTTATGTAAAACAAGATGATATTTTTCCTTGTACTACCATAAAACAACAATATTTCTATTTGTGGAACACAACAAGAACTGCAATCTGCGGCTTTCTCTTGTGTGATTTCAAATACAACTTCACCAAAAAGGCACATATTTCTTTGAAGATATTTTTCATTTGAAATATCGTGCATGATAAACAGGTTTTCACTCGTCAAGGTATTTCTCTTTCCTGTTCTATTATAGACAGCAACAGACATATTGAAAATCTATGTAGCCAAGATATATACAATATAATAGAGATAACTGAGCACCTGAATTGAGAAAAAACAGAGAAAGAAAAAACTGCTTTTAGCTTCAGGAAGAATCTTTTAAAACACCTATAAACCATGTTAACTCACAGCAGGCAAACGTGCATATTTCTCTATTACAATAAATTAACCCTGCTTTGCACTCCTACCTTACTGCATTTACATTCCATGCATTATACACAACAAGAAACATAAAAATAGATATCCTTTCAGCCTCACCAGTTTGCCATTGAAACCAGCAGCGAATTTTTCATTGAGAAAAAGAGAGAATGGAAGGAAAATAGACCAACCTTCACAATGTACGTCACACCAGGTCCCAAGATCTTTTCGTTCGAGTGCAGCCACCCTCGAGAGGGTTTATTGACAAAGCTGCTATTTTGATTCCAGTCTTCACCTCCCAGGTGCATTTCCTCTAACCGTGTTTTTTTCCCTGTACTCATCTTGCTCACGTCCTGCTGAGAACACGAAGTGGCAGAGACAAGGTTACATGTGTTGTCTGAAGCCCCTGCTGCTGAGCTGGAAGCACTCGAGCTTCCCTGCAACTTGGAGACAGCAAGCTCCTTCACTGCAGAGGAGAGGTTTTTTATGCCCAAAAGGCTGCCTGTGTTGGACAGTTTCAAGTGGGACACTTTATGGATGAGGGTGCAAAGGGTGGTGGGTCCATCTTCTTGGTCCTTGTGGAGAACCTCAGGTGAGACCAGGTATGAAGGTGGTGTTGAAGTCGTAGCAACTGCTGAGACCTTGCTGTTCATGGACAAATTGTGAATAAGATCATCAACTGATGTCACCGAATCATTCCTGAAGCGGTTATACTTGGTACGTTGAAGCATGCCCTTCTATCTGGTTTCCTGCATACGTTCTGGCAAATCTGATGCCAACGCAGAAGATGCCTGTGCTAACATAGCAGACGATTCATAATAACCAGGACGGGAAATAAAATTTTGATTTAAAAAAAAAGAAGAGAGTATAACAAAGAGTAAATGCTTTAAAATATATTTCTTATGGTTCTACATTAAGGTTGGGTGAAGTAATAGTTTTCTATGACAGAGATCCCAGTCCTGCTTAGAGCTGCCAACTCGCTCACAGCAAAAGCATGACTCACACAAATGAGAAGGACCCTTTTCAACAAAAGGCTCAGTGAACACTGCAAATCACTTCCTGTAGCAAAAAAAAAAAAACCATCCACCCACTTACAGCATACTAGCACCAATCAATTCTCAAATTTCCTTTTCCTATCTTCCCAAACAGATATTTCCTTCCAACCTTTAATTTTTTCCTCTTTTGGTATCAAAGGCAAATACTTCTAAGGAACTGTATTAACATTTTTTTCAGAAAATCCTTCACTCTGTTCTGTTAAAATGCTCCTGCGTTGTAGATCTGTAAGAAGTCACAATTAGGCATTATAATAATGCTTACCACCCCCCATCCTCACTTCATACCCCCCACCCTGAACATATGTACCTTGAAGGATTTCAGAAAATCTTAATGAATAACAGCATTGGGTGACAAAGCTATACTAAAGAATACACTCATTTTCTTTTACAAAAGCAGTAAAACAGCTTAACAAGTACCTTTATGCCAATGCAGTTCCTCACAAAAACTGTTACATCACAGTTTTTGTACAGAAACAAATACTTCTGCCCTAATACTCCACAACAAGCTTCTTATTGAATGCAGTATTATATAAAGTACCTATGTGTGAAGAGAAGTATTCTCTGGATGTACGGCAACAGTGTTAAGAATTGTGCCCTCTTTCATAGATATTCATTCCCAAAGAAAAACTGTAAAATGGATCTGCAACCCAGTTTAATATTGGGTTATGCTCTGAAAGAGTGAAAAATACTACAGGGAAATTCAGAAGCATCTATAGCAGCGTGCTGATGCCCTGTAGTCAGGAGAAAAAATGCACTAGCTCCTATTAAACATACACGCCAGCCCAAAATACCCGATTTGAAGAGTAAAATAGGTATCATACTTAAAATAGTATCTCTCCTTCATTTTAATAGACAAATACAAATGTAAAGTACTACAAAATTATAATACCCACTGTAAACCAAATGGCACTTTTATGTTATTTGATCTGCTTTGTAAATTGCAATTTGGATTTAGGATGCTACATTGCACTGTAAAAAAAAGACAAATGCAGGTCAAAGAATGCATGTTTTCTCATAACTAATCATTATAACTGCAGCACATTTTAAAGGAATAATCTTGAGGGTTTTCCTCCCTCCCCCTATGACGAAAGGCTGCAATACATACAGGACAAGCACACTAAAACAGCTTTAAATACAGGTATTTAATTAGTATAATTTATGACACATTAAATGAAGCACCTCTTATCCCAGCAGTGATGAATAATGGAAATATCCTAGACAATGTAAAAGCAGGTTTCTAGTGATCTGCAGAATAGCCTTTCATCCCCACACTGCAAACCTGCTACAGAATCCACACAGCATTCATTTTTCTCTTCATCCTCCTAGCATAGCAACAGCAAATGTACACACCATAGCTTATTTCTATATTTCTCTAATGCATAGAAAACCCTATCGTTTCCAAATGGCTCTCTTCATTAGAAGCGGATAAAAAACTGCAAAATGTGAATGAAATTCTGTGTATGTGAATGAAAGGGCTGGCTAGCATACCAACATTTCTGTGAATGAAGCAAGGCCTTGCAGCCTCTGCCAGGCAATCCCTTGGGTGCTAACCATCCCAGCCAATAAGAAACAGCTTGGATGACTCATTCAACAAAGGCTTGCTAAATAGTGGAAGATTCCATTTCAAACACAGGCGGGATCTTTTATCCAGCAAGAGAAAAGAAAGCCTGCTTAAAATGATCTAAAGATGAATAGAACAACTATTTTGCAGGAAAGATGTTTCATGCAAGTGATATTTAGCAGTTGTATGTGCATGTGAAACTGTTTAGTTGAATATCTATTTCACCCCAAGGTGTTCATTCAGCTGGTTCATTTATATCAAGGACGGGAACATGAATGTGCACGTTTTGCTCAATATTTGATTGTTATGAATGTACATCAGCAGATTCAAAAAATTTACAGGTTTGCATTCAAAGATATTCTGGCATTGACTATATACAAAAACAAAACTATCTGTATAACCTTTTGACAAACCAAGTATTTTAAAGCAGTGGCATCACTAATCCCCTGAAAGAGGGGGGCAATGAAAAAGAGTGAAAGCTCATAGTATTTTAATGTCCACTGCCTGCAGATCCATTCCTAACACTGCTGCACTGGGCACAGAAATACTAACAAAGCACATAGTAGATACCAAGCTCTGAAAAATCTGTCCCTGCGTGTCACCATAGGGAATGCTAGATGCAGAACACTTGAACACTGGAACAATAGGAACCTATTTCAGTGTTTGAATAGGAACTGAGATCTTTTGAAAATTTGACCCCAATGGCAGGTACTAAGCATTTGAAAACCCTGGCCCACATAACTCATGGAAGTGGTAGTTGTATAAAACGTGTAGTTATGCAAAATGATGTCAAATCCAATTCAGGGGAATAATGATGAAAATCAGGGCTGATGGATTTACATTAAAGAGCATTTCTGCTACTCCAGCAGAGGGCCTTAAAATGGTGTAAATTACCATTAGTAGAAAGTCCATTAGTAGAAAGTCACTTGATGTCCAGAGAACAGCAAGGAGGTCTTCGGGTATGTTGTTAGTTCAAAGGTACAGTTGTAAATTGTGCAGACACACCTAAACTAGCCTTAAACTAGCCATCTTGGGAATTAGAGCTCAGCATGGCATAGCCAGCTGAATATATACTCACACTCCTAGGTAGGTTTTACAGCCTACGCTGAACTAGTGCCATTGTGAGCTACTCTGTTATCAGTATTCAAGCTAACTAATTTAAAGCTGGCTTGGCTTTGTCTGCAGGAGCTGCAATCACATCTTTAATTTGCAGTTCTACCATACCCTACATGAGTATCAGGTTCTCATAGTTGTTTAATAGTTAACAATAGCCAAACTATTGTTTCTCTGGGAAACAATAACTTGTTACCTCCAGACTCATAACATGTCAAATTTAAGTGTCTTCTTGTTAGATGATTTATGCAGATTATTGAATCTACATATTTGCAAATAAGTTGCACGTGTCCACGAACATCCCTTGAGGGCTGGTGTAAACTGTGAGATTGAGAGTATATTTCTCTTAATTTTCCCCAGGGTAGTGTGCAGGTTTTGAGCTAGGGGCAGGACCTTTAAGGCAGTCAGACAGAAAGCAAGCTTTTGTGGAGAGCCAGAGACACTTGAGAGGAAGCTAGGCGTGACCTAAATGATGTGAGATTAGGTGTTTGCAAAGGGTTGGCATAAGCCTTGTCCTACCTCTGCATCTCCATCCTTCTCTTTTCTCCCCATTGTGTTCTTCCATTAGCCCTTGCACTATGCTTAATCCCTGCCATTCTTAGCTCCCACCTTTAGGTCCAGTCCTACCTCTCCCATGAGCAGGGCTTCAGCTCTCCTGCTGGGATACTGACAAAGAGCTGCTGCTGGCCCCTCTGCTCCAGGCGGTGGATGAACAACAAGAGAGGTTGATAAAAGGGAGAGGCTATTTGATGGTGTCCTCTGGAGATTCCACTGGGTCCCATGACATCTTCCAGGATAAACCAAGGCCCAAATTCCTTTGATGATCCACAGCCTAGCTCAGGGGTAGGCAATTATTTCAGGCGGAGGGCTGCTTACTGAGTTTCAGCAAGACATCGAGGGCTGCATAACAGGCAGCCAGGGGAAGATGCATATTAATTTTCTAATTTTTTTAGGGGCCCCTTGGGCGGGATAGAATGGCCTGGAAGGCCGTGTTTGGCCCGCAGGCCACATTTTGCTCGCCCCTGGCCTAGCTGAATGTATAACACTCTGTCTGGGCTGCAGGGCAGTGTGAGGGGCTGCAGGTATACCTGGGCTACATGGTATACAAACTGAAATTGTTTCTGATTTGCCTTTGAGGCCATTTCCAAGATGCCCTCCTATTTAATTGCCAAAACTTGCCAAGGACTTTCTCTGACCCCACTAAACTATGCAGCTATGAGTTACCATCTGATGTGACTCATGCCTGCTATATAAATGATAGTGAATTATTGAATTCTTGCATGTATTGGGATCAGCATGCCTAACAGTCCTGATGGAGTAAACAAAGGATAAGAATGTAATTAAAATTCAAAAACAGTCTTCACAAGAAGATAAATCTTTGTGTGGAAATCAGCCTTGAAGAATGGGAGATTTTGGAAAGGTGGCAATAAGATTAAAAGAACTCTCTCAAATGAGCAAGTATATTCAGTACTGATATGCTCAATAGAGTCCAAAATAAAATGGGAGAGCAAATTGCCTCAAATCTGAGTGCCCCAAAAGTCACTCCTCTCACCTTTTAATTTTGTCATTCTTCTGTTGTCTTCTTAGCAAAACAATTGTACACTTCCCTTATTGAATACCACATTTGCAGGCCCAGATACTTTCCATGTCCTCTCAAGCTTTATCTATATATTGGGTGCATCTACACAAGATGCTTTACTGCAGAGCTGACTAATTAGCTCCATAGTAAAGTGTTACTGTCTACACATGCAATGCTATTAGGCCGGAGTAAACTATTTAACTCTAGTGTAGGATAGTACTGCCCAACACAACTTCTACCCTACAGTGGAGTAGTTACATGCAGTGGAACACATGTGTAGATGGTGACAGAGTTGGCTGGGGCATGTGGTGGCTGCCTGCCAACTAGCCCCACAATGTAGCACCCTTGTGCCCCAGCCAGCCCCTCCGCAGCATGTTGAGCCGCAGGGGAGCAGTTCCAGACTGGTAAGCTGACCTCCTTGGGCTCCATTCCAGCCAGGACTGTGCTGTCTTGGCTCAATGTGCTGCAGTCCCAGGTGCACATGTAAACCCTGCACCCAGGAGCAATAAACTCTGGCGTGAACTGCACCCGAGTTTATTGCATCACATTAATATCATGTGTAGACACCCCCATTATTCCCATTTTTCTATCTGCAAAGGATGTGACTGAGTTGTTCAATAAAAAAATAAGGAAGTCAGGGTCACTTTTCCACCATTTTACCCTCTTATCCTTTCCTCTTTCCTCCCATTCCATACTTTTTCTTCTCCTGTTTCATTGACCCTAAGACTTTTTCCTCCTGTCTTCATTCAGTATCTCTTCCTGCCCATGTGATCTGATTATCTCGTATTTTATAATGTCCCTTTCCCTTCTTGATATCCTATTTTTCCTCTTCTTCCACAACCTCTTGCTTTTTTCAGGTTTCTTTCCCATCCAGTAAACACATGTTCCTTTATCTTAAAATAACAACATCTGACCTTCCTCTATATCAAATTATCATCCAATCTCTCTCTCCTGTTTCATCGTCATACTCACTGACAATGATGTGTACAGCCACTGTCCCCAGAAAGGAGTTCCTTTCTTCCAGTTGATTCTTGAACTTCTCCAGTCCTGCTTCTACCCTTTGAACTCTATTTTGTTTTCACTGTCATCTCTAATGACATATTACTGACTACATTTCAGGATCATAGAACCATAGACTCATAGCGTCAGAAGGGACCTCAGGAGGTCACCTAATCCATGTAGCCAAGGTAGGATCATCCCTGACAAACCATTCCAGTCAAATGTCTGTCTAATGTGCTCTTAAAACTGGCCAAGGAGGAAGACTCCACAGTCTCATTCAGTAGCCTGCTCCAATGCTTAACCACCCTCATAATAAGAAAGTTCTTCTGAATATTGAACCTAAATCTCCCTTGCTGCAATTTAAGACCATTGCTCCTTGTCCTATTCCCTGTGAGCACAGAGAATGGTCTATATCAGTCCTCCCTATAGCCACCCTTCAGGTGTATAAGCACCGCTATCAAATATCCCCTGACTTTTCCTCTCCAGACTAAATAATCCTAGTTCTTTCAACCTGTCTTCATAAGTAATGTTTCCCAGACCTCTAATCATTTTCTGTTGCTCTCTTCTGTACCCATTCTAATTTTTCCAAATCTTTCTTAAAATAAGAGGCCCAAAATTGGACACAGTTCTCCAGGTGAGGCTTCACCAGTGCCAAATGAGGGAGAATCACTTATTTTGATTTGCAAGTGATGCTCCTATTAATACAGCCTAGCATGCTATTGGCATTTTTTGCAGCAAGAGCACATTGTTGACTCATATTCAGTTCATGGTCCACTATGATCCCTAGATTCTGATCTATAGTACTACAGCCTAGGCAATCCCTTTCCAGTCTGTATTTTTGTATTCCATCCCAAGTGCCGGACTTTGTACTTGTCCTTGTTGAATTTCATCCTGTTGATTAAAGACCATTTCTCCAGTTTACCCTCCATGATGCTTGTAACTCCACTCATCTTGGTGTCATCTGAGATTTTGCTAATCATAAACTCAATCCCATCCTCCAAATCAGGGGTGGCCAACCTGTGGCATGCATGCCACAACTGGTACAAGCAGCCTGTGCGTGTGATAAGTGGCAGATATGGAAGGGAGCAGAAAACACAGCAACAGATAGGCAGGAAGCAGAAAGCAGAGCCAAGATAAAGCAAGGGAAGGGGATTGGAGACACTCAGGGAGGGCTCAGAGCTCAATTTGTGACATGCTTGACAAAAGGTTGGTCTCACTGGCTCAAATCATTAATGAAGATATTAAACAATACTGAGCCCAGAACCGACCCCTTGGGTCAGTACATCCTCCCAGACATTTATCCACCTTTTACTACTTTTGTCTATTCTGTAATTCCTTAGTTTACTAATGAGACTGTCATGATAGACACTGTCAAAAGCCTATAATCTACATGAGGGGTGTCAAACCTATAGCCCACAGGCCAGATCCAGTCCACAGAACTGGATCATGTATGTAATAATACGTATGGATCTCAGAGGCAAAACCAGCAGCAGCAGAAAGGAGGAGTCTGAAGGAGGAACAGGACATGAGGGGGAGGAGACAGGAAGAGGAGGAGAATTAGGTAGTCTAGGGCAGAGCAGCAGGCCCTGTAACAGCTCTGTAAGTAATTGCTATAATAAAGGCATTGTTTATATTAAGTAGGGAGCTGCTCCTTGATTACCCACGCAGGGTCACATGAAACACGGTGGCAGCAGAAAGTCTGTGAGGAAGCCCAAGAGAAGAGAGAGACCTGGGCCCCAGCAGTGATTCAAACAGATTGCAAGAAGCATGGAGGGACTGAAACCCCCTGGACAGCTGGATTTCAACACAAAGAGCCTGGCACAGACATGGAAACAATGGAAGCAAGAATTCAGTCTGCATCCAGAGTACCCATGACTGTTAAGAAGAGAAAATGAAGGTAAAGCTGTTTACTATCTAGTGGGGGAAAAAGGCCATGAAGTAAGTGCGACACTGATGCCAGGGAACCCTGACACACGAGAACAGTTAATAGAAGTGTTTGATGCATACTGTGACCCCAGGAAAATGAGACTGTAGACAGATATCAGTTTTTCACCCGAAACCAAGAGGAAGAAGAAGGAATACAGGCCTATATCACAGCACTGAAAACTCTGGCATCCTTATGCAACTTTGGAAACATAAAAGACTCCCTAATCAGGGATAGGATTGTATATGGCACATGGGACTCTGCCCTGGGGGAGAAACTACAAAGAGAGGTAGATCTAACCCTGGAAAAGTGTTACTAAATTGCAAGGCAGGGGAATTGTCTAAACAGAGGATCAAAATTATATCAACAGTCACATGTACAGAGCAGGTTCACAGGCTCAACCTAAAGGACTCTGAAAAGCAGGAACCTGACAGGCAACTGCAAATGTCGACCGTATGATTCAGTGCATGTACTGTGGAAGCTACACAAAAGGCGGAAGGACAAATACCCAGCCTATGGAAAATAGTACAAAAAGTGTGGGAAAAAGCATCATTTCAGGGGTCAGTGTCGTAGCCACCCAAATAGAAAAAAAACAGTCCATGCAGTGATGAGAGATCAGGAGACTACAGATGAGGAGGAAGCTTTCAGTGTAAATTTGACAGATTCACAGACTCACAGGATAATTACAGAAAAAAATGGGCAATGACTCAGCCATATTTGCAACTATGATGCTAGAGCAAAGACCTACAAGATTCCAGGTGGATTGTGGAGCCACTTGCAATGTCCTTCCTGTGAATCTATTGAGCAGCAGCATCAGAATGGAAAAATGTCACCAGGTCCTGTTAATGTATAACAAAATAACTGTGAGGCCAGTGGGAAAGTGCCAGCTGACTATAATAAATCCATGCAACAAGAAACAGTACCGACTGCAATTTATAGTGATTGACAGGGCAGACACCCATCCACTACTGGGTCGCTGGGCAGCACAGGCCATGGATTTAATTACAGTGCAACACCACAACATCCTCCAGTTCACAAAAGAGCAAGAATGGTCATTAGGTTCACCGCCTAACATTCTGTTAAGGTATGGAGATATATTCCAGGGCACTGGACTCTTTAAAGGCAAACTGAAGTTAGAAATAGATCCACAAGTGCAACCAGTATGACTACCAAAACGCAGAGTTCCGCTAGCCCTGCTGGATCCACTGAAGAAAGAATTGACAAACCTGCAGAAAAAAGGCATTATCGCACCAGTTGAAAAAAGTACAGACTGGATCAGCAGCCTAGTAGTAGTAAGGAAGCCATCAGGCAAACTGAGAATCTGCATTGATCTGAAACCACTTAACAGGGCACTCAAAAGAAGCCACTACCTGCTGCCAACAATTGAGGATGTACTACCTGACCTGTCTAGGGCAAAAGTGTTCACAGTTTGCGATGTCAAGAATGGATTTTGGCATGTGGAGCTAGATGAATCTTCCAGCTACCTAACAACCTTTAGTACACCCTTTGGCAGGTATCGCTGGTTAAGGATGCCCATGGGGATCAGTCCAACTCCGGAAGTTTTCCAGTGGAAACTGAACCAGGAGCTGGAAGGTTTTCCAAGTATTAAGATTGTGGCTGATGATATTCTTGTCATAGGAAAAGGGGATGATAAGGAAAAGGTGATCCATGACCATGACGCCAAACTGCAACAACTCCTTAACAGATGCCAGGAGAGGAACATTAAACTGAATTCTGACAAAATACAGCTGAGAAGAATGGAAGTACCCTACTTTGGACATCTGCTTTCTTCGGAAGGACTACGGCCAGACCCAGAGAAGGTGAGAGCCATTATGGAGATGCCTAGGCCACAAGATGTCGAAGTCCAGCTCCTTATTGGGATGGTTAACTATCTGTCCAAATTTTGTGCACACTTGTCTAACGTTTGCGAGCCACTCAGGTTGCTAACATACAATGATGCAGCCTGGGAATGGGCACAGACCCAAGAGGAGGCATTCAAAAGAATTAAAAAACTCATCAGTGAGGCCCCAACACTGAAGTACTACAACACAGCTGAACATCTAGTACTACAATGTGATGCATCAGAAGGCGGTCTGGGAGCAGTACTGGTGAAGAACCAGCAGCCTGTAGCTTTTGCTAGTAGAGCAATGACTGAAACCGAAAGGAGATATGCACAGATAGAAAAGGAGTTACTAGCAGTATTGTTTGGACTGGAACGGTTCCATCAGTTCACTTTTGGACAGAGAGTAGATGTGCAATAAGATCACAAACCATTAGAGATCATAATGAAAAAGCCCTTGCTGAGTGTTCCTAAGAGACTTCAACACATGCTGCTGAGACTCCAGGCCTATGATATGAATATAAAATACTACCCAGGGAAGTCCCTGCAAGTGGCAGACACACTAAGTAGAACATACTTTCCAGAGTGCAGCACAGATGGAACTGTAGAACAGGAGATAGTCCATTAATATGGTACAAGACTTACCCATCTCCAAAAGCAGTCTCAAAGCAATACAACATAGTACGGAACAGGATGGTGTGCTACAAGCAGTTAAACAAACCACCTTAGAGGGTTGGCCACAGCACAAGGCACAAGTACCACCAGAAGTTGCTGCATACTACCAATGGAGGGATGAACTATGTACACAAGATGGAATTCTGTTCAAGGGAGACAGGGTAGTGCTCCCAGCAGCACTGCGGTGAGACATCATGAACTGACTCCATGTTTCACATATGGGAATAGAGTCATGCCTGAGGAGAGCACAGGAGTGCATCTACTGGCCAGGCATGAATGCCCACTTGAGAACATACATGGAGCAGTGTGAGGTGTGCAAAGAATACAGTGACAAACAGCAAAAAGAGACATTGAACCCTCATGACATCCCCTCTCGGCCCTGGGAGAAAGTAAGGACTGACTTGTTCAATGTCATTAACAGAAACTATATGGTCACCGTAGACTACTATTCCCATTTTTGGGAGGTGGATTACCTCAAAGACACTCAGGCAAGAACGGTGATCAGGAAGCTGAAGGCTCATTTGCACGGCATGGAATACCTGAAACTCTATTCTCAGACAATGGCCTGAATTCAAGAGAATTCAAACAGTTCAGCACTAAATGGGAATTCCAGCACAAGACATCATCCCCTGGGTACCCACAAAGCAATGGGAAGGCTGAATCAGTGGTAAAGACAGCTAAGAGACTCTTGTTGAAGGCAAATAAGACTGCAGGGGATCCCTAGCTGGCTCTATTGGACCATTGCAACACACCCTCCCAACGAATGGACAGTAGTCCAGCCCAAAGATTAATGGGCCAGAGAACTAAGACATTATTCCCCATGAGAGACTGTTTACTACAACCCCAGGGGCGAGGGGGCAACAGTACATGGAAGCAGCTAAAAAAGCAAGTCTCAGCAAGTATCACAGTACAACAAAGGAGCCAGGGACCTGAGACCACTGTGCAGAGGGGAAAAGGTCTGGGTACAACCAGTAAGTCCACATGTGAAAGAATAGCAAAAGGCCACCGTTGAGGGTGCAGAGGGAGATAGATCCTACGAAGTTGTCACAGATAGTGGACAGCAACTGAGGCATAACCAGAAGCAGCTGCGGAGTGCTGGCAGAGCAGAAATACAAGTGAGTAAAAGATGTCAGGATCAGGACCAAGACAGTTTTGACAACTGGTCAGTCATGAGTGAGCCCAGCTAGGGCAGAAAGACGCCATGGACTCCACAAAGGAAAGAAATACACAAGCAGAGTCCAGCCTGAAAAACGAAGACATGGGCAGAACAGAAGCAGGAGTAGCACCCAGAAATATCAACCAAACAAGAAGTGGGAGGCTGATACAATGACCAGCATACCTGGATGACTATGAACCCTAAAGAACACAGCAGACCAGCGGTAAAGGCTTGGTCTCCATGGTGGCCTATGTGCTAGCACATGATAAGTTAATCATGTGTTTTGAACTGTTGAAAGATGTAACAATATATATGGATCTCAGAGGCAAAACCAGCTGCAGCAGAAAGGAGGAGTCTGAAGGAGGAACAGGACGTGATGGGTAGGAGACAGGAAAAGGAGGAGAGTTAGGTAGTCTGGGGCAGAGCAGCAGGCCCTGTAACAGCTCTGTAAGTAACTGCTATAATAAAGACATTGTTTGTATTAAGTAGGGAGCTGCTCCTTGATTACACACATAGGGTCACATGAAACAATGGCATGGAGATAATAGAAGGGCCAAGAATCTGCAGGTGAAACAAATGGAGAAGAGGACTGCCTTCGAAATCTGAGGAAGGGAGACCCATTGGGCACATATATCAGCAAGGTATGAGAAATGGCTACATTAAACCCTGCTACCATTGGGCTTATTCCTGGGCCTGCTTGCCTCACCACCATGTCTGGATCCAGCCTGGGAATGGGGTAGTTTGACACCTCTAATCTACAGTTAATGCCCTGCGCTTTATGATAATTTTTTACATCATCAACGACTTCCCATTTCTTGAAAATTTCTCTTAATTGTTTTTTGTGGTTCTGTTTTGTGGTTCTCCTCACAGTTCTCTGATCAATAGCTCTTCAATTAACACAGGCCTGTATTATGGGTGCCTTCTTCAACTGAGATCTGGGAAGCTATAATATGTGGTCTCACAAAAAAGGAATTATTGCTATCCTTTACTCCTCTGAATAAGGGCTAATAATTATGTAGCCCTATAAGAAATCCACCCATACAAAAAACACAGGGACTTTACATCCAAGATAATGTATTAAATATGTAAAAGTCATGTAAAAGTACAGGGCTGATATTTTCAGATTCAAATTCTAAACCTTAAAATCTGACCTTGATGCTAATAAAGCCAAGTATATATTAAGGAATATCATTAAGTCAGATATCAAGAGAAAGAGATAAGTAACATGAAATTCCACAAAGCAAAAAGGATAGCTCCCTCATTTTGTGCTTTCCATGTATATGTACTAAAAGAGTCATTCAAAATTCACTCATATATTGAATTTGACACGTGCTATCACTAGTGGGGGCCACTGTGGAATGAAGATGGGGCAAAGCAGGCTCCATAAATAGGAACTGTTGAGATAACTTATTGCACTCAGGTCAGGAGGACTGGATCATCTCCACACTAGAATTCTGAAAGAATTAGTATGTGAAACCATAAGTTTGATAGCAAAGATTTTTGACAAATCTGTCAGTCAGGGGTGGTACTATGTGAGTAAAGAACAGTTAATGTAGTACATTTGCCACATTATGACAAGACAATGGGAAAGATTGCAAATGCTTTGCAAAATAGAGGTAGAATTCAGAAGGATCTTTATAGACTGGGAAGTTGGGCTAGAACAGAATGAAGCTCAAAGCAGACAAATGTAAGGTGCTTCCCCTGGGGAATAATAAACCAAAGCACAAATATAGAATGGGAGATAATTCACTGGGTAGTAGCACTGCTGAGAAGGGTCTAGGGCAGTAATTCTCAACTTTTTAAAATTCAAGGCACCCCTAAGGCTCAGAAAATGCCAGCTCTTAATTTTCACTCATTTCTTGACTATGGAAAAATGATACAGCATTTTTCTGATTGCAAAGAACTCAGACTCTAGAAAGACCACAACAGGTTGAATTTTTTTTAACATTATGGATTCTTATTTGAAATCATTGGCTGCATCTATATAAGCACTGCCATGCGGTATGCAATGCCACAGACACATCTGTGGCATTACATAACGCATCTTCAGCTGTCCCCTGTGCTGCAAGGGAGCAGTGGCAGCGGGGGGAGGGAGGGGTTGACCCTTTAGTACCCTGGGGAAAAGAGCTGGAGAAGGACACGGGGGAGCAGCATGCGCTGCTCAAAACCAGAGCCAGGCCGGCTGGAACCATGCTCCAGCTGCCGGCCAGGCTCCACACAGCAGGATCGCCACTGCTGCAGCCCTGGGAAGCCCCCAGGACCCTGGGTAAGGTTGCTGGGCCAGCCCAGTACTGGCCCCAGCATCCCCTACCCCACTTGGAGTAATTTGCCACACACCAGAGCACATGTGCCACAGGCATTACCCAGGGACAACAAGCGATGGCACAAGGTGCACTGCTGCTAGTTGTCCCTGAAGAACCAAACGTCCACGCACGTGTGGACATGGCCATTGGGTTTATCCTGTGAATTGTGTTAGCACACCTAACAGTGTGGCATCCTGCAACACACCTAAAAGGATCTCGAAGCACCACAGGCACTCTGGTTGACAATCACTGGTATAGAGGTTTCAGTGGATCATAGGTTCAACATGTGTCAGCAATGTGACCAAACATAAAGAAACGGAAATGCAATTTTAGGCTGCATCAACAGGAGTATAAGACACTGGAGGTGATAGTACCACTGTACTCAGAGCTGGTTAGATCTCATCTAAATTACTGTGTGCAGTTTTGCATATTTTAACAAAAAAGTGGAGAAGTTAGAAAGGCTCCAGAAATGGGAAATGAAAGTGATAAAAGGGTTGGAAGGCAAGCTGTACGAGAGAACAAGGCATGTTTAGCTTGGAGAAAAGGAGATTAAGAGCAGACAAGATAGCTATCTTCAGATATTTGAAAGGTTGCTATAAAGAACAGTTAGAACAACTAGTAGCAAAGTATATTTAGATTAGATATCGGGAAAAACATCTTTACTGTTAGAACAGTAAGGCAATGAAATAGACTGCACAGGGAAGTTGTGGGATCTCCTTCATTGAAGGTTTTCGAGAGGAGTCTAGATAACAATTGGACAGTGAGTATTTAAGAGTGGCATTTCTGTATTCATGCAGGGGGTTGGGCTGGATAACTCTGATGTCCCTTCCAACTTTTGATTCTATGATATATTTAAGAAGGGGGAACATGAGATCCAAGCAACTATGAGCCCATGACTGTGACTTCCATAGCACACAAGAAATTTTGAAGGAAAGAATAATTTAAGGCATAAAGTTAAAATGAAAAATGGGATAAAAAGCAACATGGTTTTATGAAAGGTAAATTATGCCTGATATCAACCTGATATCCTTCTTTGATAAGATATGTGACTTTCTAAACAAAGGAAATACTGTCGATTTTGGAGTAAGTCAGGCATTACATGCAGTGCCGCATGTGAAACTGTTACTGGTGAGGAAGATGGGGTTAGCAGAGGACTGTTAGGCCAGTAAAGAACTTGCTAATGGGAAGATGGCAGGTAATAATGAAAAGGTAATATTGGAACAGATAGTATTGAAAATTACCAGGCTGGATGGATGTTACTAGTAGACTTCCTCAAGGAATGGTCTTGGACCAATCTTGTTGAATATTTTCATTAATGACCTCAACACAAACAGGAAAGTGAGCTGATTAAATTTGCTGATGACACAGATGTGGGAGGAATATCATTAAGAAAGTCCTGGAGGACTGGATGTGTGAAAATGCTGATTTCCAGAGGCATGCAACTCAAACACATCTCAACAGTTCACCTACTCAGCAAAAGGCATGTTTTGATTCTAGGACCACCCTCTAATAAGTTTTTGGATACAGGGGAGAGCTAGAAATTATTGCAAAATATTTTTAACCTCAATAAAACTGCCTCTTTTTCTACAGTGTCATTCTTGGAAGTAGTTCAACCTTTTTTGCTGACACTTTCCTGGAAAATTCAGAAAGAGACAGAAATCAAATTTGGCAATGTTCAGCCCAAACAAATTAAGGTTTAACAAAGCTATAAGCAAACAGCAATTTAGAGTGGAAAGAGTTAAGAAACCTAAGTATAGGCACTGCTACTAGTTCTACCTACAGTAAATGAAAGGTGGAGGTCATTCAAAGAGGCAAAATCTAACAGTTGTTTAGGACAGGATGTGATTTCAGTGGGTAGTCAGAGTGCTGCTGGTTCACAAACTGCAATCTGACCAGGACAAAAAAATGAATACTTTATTACTTGCAAAATATCTCATGGGACTTTTAAGAAACATAAATTGTCAATGTCTTGTTTTGCTTCTCATAGAAAAGAGCACTTCCAGACTTCTGGCATTCAGCTGGGAAATGCCACCCACTAAATCACAAGCCACTGTCTACGCACAGTATCTAGACTGTTACCACAAGTCTCTTATCCAAGTGCTAACCCCTTAGTCCTGCTTAGTTCATATGAAATCACAGCCCCAGGTGATATGTTATAGACAAGCAAAAGATTATGAGCTAATCTTCTTGGGGAAAACAGTTGCTATTTAAATGAAGCAAACCTCCCAACAACTTTGATGGATCAATTCTAGAAGCACATCCTTGCTATTCATTTATTTTTTCTTTCTTCTCTTTTCTTTCTCTCTCTCTCATATGAGCTCATTTTATTTTCAAAGGGGAATTGCATGGCTGATAGAAACATTCAAAGGAACTGCAGTCCCCATCAGAGTCAGAATGGCTGTGTACTCCATTACAAAGCATTTTGCAGGAAATAAACATGGAGTGGGCTTACATCCTTTAGATTTTTCCATATTGGGTGTTTGAGTCAGACCTTGGTTACACAGTTTATATTTATACCCTGTTTATATTATCCTATACAAGGACAGAATGGGAAAAAAGACAGTATGCTCTTACATTTTCTATTTAACACATTCAAACCCAATTATTTAAATGAAAAATGTCTGCAAAGTTCCTCGCTCTTCCTATCTCTTGCTTTCATTCTGTCTCTTGCTGGATAACAGTTTCACTGTGTTTCCATGGCAACTTTGTTGCTAAGGGTGGGGCCTGTGAGTAGATCAGAGCATTATCTGCAGCTTTGCAAGTTCCAGAAGGCTAGCTTGGAGGAAATATTGCTATTTAAGGGTTAGCTTCTGATCACAGTTACAACAGCATAAAATTGAAATACTTCCATTGATTTCCAAGGAGTTACTCAAATCTTAGACTAGTTTAACATAGCTGGTGCTAAATTAGAATAGCTTTCCTTCATACACAGAGTGGGTTTTCCAAATCCTGTTAGCTTACTTTTCGACAATTTTCTCCTAAGGCAAGATATTGACACGCTTCCAGACTTAAGTAAATTCTGTGAATTATGACATGAAAATTAGTAAATAAATTAAAACTTTAACTCACTGTACTTTGTAAACAGATGCCCTGGTCCTGATGGTAAAAAGTCAACTATATCAAAAGCTAAGAATGAAGAAGGACCTGAAATTTGTGAAATGAAACCCTACAAGACACTCCTACAGTCTTACAGGGCAGGATCAGACATGGAAGTAAGTTTGAATCCAGAATTAACTCTCAATCCAAATTTTGTAGTATGGGTTTATCTCTTATAAAAAGATATTTTCTCATTTTCAGGTCAATTCTTACATGCTCTATCATGCTCTATGGGTGAAAATAAGATTCAATAACACAGAGAGATTGTTTTTCAAAAATCAAAACCCAAGGATCATCATGTTTTCTTCTATCTTCTGCCACCCTTCAAACAAATTCTCTCCCTCCTTCCTCAAGTCTCAATCCCTTTAGATATTTTTCTCTCTATTTTCTCTGTCAATTCTATTCTTGGTCTATTATTGCCTTAAATTCCCTGATGCTTTCTTCTCTTTCCTTCTTTCCAACTCCGGGTTCATTCGATACGCAGAAGGTCTATAGCTTCCTGGCAGTATCCTGCTCCGGGCTCAAAGTTTTAATGGATACATACGACTAGTCAGGAGTCCTGCTTGGCTGCAGCAGAGATTCTCCAGTCTCCATGTTGCATCTTGCCTTTGGCCATTTGAATGAACACAAGATCATAGAAGCATAGAATCAAAGAAAATAAGGGAAGGGACCTCAGGAGGTCCTCTAGTCGAACCCCTTGCTCAAAGCAGGACCAAGGCCAACTATATCATCCCAGCCAAGACTTTGTCCAGACGGGTTTTAAAAACCTCCTGTCATGACAACAGCTAAATGGAAGCTGTAAACAAGGTAGCATTTGGAACAAAGAAAAAAAATTCCCCTATTCATCATTAAAAATCCTATGTATACATTTGCATTTACATTTGTTCTGGCTGAATGGCAGAAGAGCCAGGAGTCATGATGAAGACAACATAAGTTAAAATATTGAGGGCTTGAGGAATGGCTATGTGCAGAGGTCAATCTCACCCATGTTAAGGAGGGCTGGGAACCTAGGGCCTTGCCCTGTGGATCCCCAACCTATAGATGCCCATGAGACCTCCCAATATTGTCCATAGCAATCATAAAAATTTAAAGCTGAGGTTGTCAAGGAAAGCAAAGTATGGCTCTACTTAAAGTGAGTTATGTATTCAGTATTCTTGCTTGGATCCAGTAAAAGTTGGGTAGCTGTGTTAAAAAGCTCTCTCAAGCAACTTGGTGCAGAATAATTCTATTAAAGCTGTTTGCATGAAAGAATTTGCATAGAATTGGGAAATATCTATCCCTGAGAACATGTCTTATGACTGACTGTAAGGACTCATGGGAATTTATTTAAACTCATAAACTCATCTTAAGATGAGATATACACATATTATTTTTTATTCAAATTAAGTATAGAAAAACAAGGGCACTATAGGGCAGAAGGAGTTAATCAAGATACAGTGCTTTCTATTCACAGAATTAGAAGCAGGGACACAGCAGTGGATACTGGATACAGTTAGTGGTTAACTTATGTGTTAATTCTGTGACACTAAAGCTAGACAAGTTTTCAGTTCAAAATAGTCCTTTATGGTGCTCCTTCCTTATAGGCACATTTCTGCCATACCTCAGGCTACCCAAACTACAGGAACAAGGGCAAATACTCCACAGTTGCATTTCCAGGAGGGGTTGTGTTCCAAAAGGGACCTCAGGAGGTCATCTAGTCTAACCCCCTGCTCAAAGCAGGGCCATCTCCAACTAGATCATCCCAGCCAAGGCTTTGTCTAGCTGGGTCTTAAAAACCTCCAAGGATGGAGATTCCATCACCTCTCTTGCATAGTCTGTTCTAGTGCTTTACTACCCTACTAGAGACAATTTTTTTCCTAATATCTAACCTTCTCTTGCTGCAACTTGAGACCATTGCTCCTTGTTCTGTCATCTGCTATCACTGAAAACAGTTTGGCTCCATCCTCTTTTAAACCATCCTTCAGGTAGTAGACGGCTGCTGTTAAATCCCCTCTCAGTCTCCTCTTCTCCAGACTAAAGAAGCCCAGTTCCTTCAGCCTCTCCTCATAAGCCACGTGCCCCAGCCCCTAACCATTTTTGTTTCATAGTTTCATAGTTGGTAGGGTCGGAAGGGACCTGAGCAGATCATCAAGTCTGACCCCCTGCCATGGGCAAGAAAGAATGCTGGGATCAAATGACCCCAGCTAGGTGATTATCTAGGCCTTCACTGGACTCTCTCCAATTTGTCCACATCCTTTCTGTAGTGGGGGGCCCAAAACTGAACACAGTACTCCAGATGTGGCCTCACCAGTGCTGAATAGAGAGGAATAATCACTTCCCTTGACCTGCTGGCAACACACCTACCAGTGCAGCCCAGTATGCCATTAGCCTTCTTGGCAACAAGGGCACAATGTTGGCTTATATTCAGATTATTTCCCACTGTAACCCCCAAGTCCCTTTCTGCGGAGCTGCTACCTAGCCAGTCAGTCCTCAGCCTGTACCGGTGCATGGGATTTTTCCATCCTAAGTGCAGGACTTTGCACTTGTCCTTATTGAACCTCATGAGATTTCTTTTAATCCAATCCTCCAATTTTTCTAGGTCTCTTAATCCTAACCCTACCCTCCAGCATATCTACCACTCCCCCCAGCCTGGTGTCATCTGCAAACTTGCTGGGCATGCACTCCATGCCGTCTTTCAGGTTGTTGATGAGGCATTGAACAAAACTCGCTGCAGGACCAACCCCAATCCACTTGATACCAGCTGCCAACTAGACATTGAGCCATTGACTACTACCCTCTGAGCCCAATGCTCCAGCCAGTTTTCTATCCACCTTACAGTCCATTCATCCAACCTGTATTTCCTTAGCTTGCCTGCAAGAATGTTGTGGGAGACTGTATCAAAAGTCTTGTTAAAGTCAAGGGATACCACATCCACCAATCTCCCTGCATCCACAGAGCTAGTTGCCTCATCGTAGAAGGCAATCAGGTTGGTCAGGCATAACTTTCCCTTGGTGAATCAATGCTGACTGTTCCTAATCACCTTCTTCTCCTCTAAGTGCTTAGAAATGGATTCTTTGAGGATCTGCTTAATGATTTTTCCAGGGACTGAGGTTAGGTTGACTAGTCCATAGTTCCCTGGATCTTCCTTTTTCCCTTTCTTAAAGATGGGCACTATGTATGTCCTTTTTCAGTCATCCAGGACCTCTCCCATTCATCATGTGTTTTCAAAGATGATGGCCAGTGATTCTGCAATCTCATCAGTCAACTCCCTAAGTATCCTCAGGTGCATCTCATCCAGCCCCATGGATGTGTACATGTCCAGCTTTTCTAAATAGTCCCTAATGTGTTCTTTTGTCAGTTGGCTGCTCACCTCCTCCCCAAACTGTGCTGCCAGGTGTAGTAGTCTGAGAGCTGACCTTGCCTGTGAAGACTGAGGTGAAAAAGGCATTGAGCACTTCAGCCTTTTCTGCATCCTCTGTCACAGGGTTGCCCCCCCATTCAGTAAGAGACCCACACTTTCCCTGATCTTCTTGTTACTGCCATACTTGTAGAAACCTTTCTTGTTACCCTTCACATCCTTTGCTAGCTGCAACTCCAGTTGTGCTTTAGCCTTCCTGACTTCATCCCTACATGCCTGAGCAATGCTTTTATATTCCTCCCTAGTTGTTTGCCCAAGTTTCCACTTCATACAGATGACAATTTGTGTAGCACCCTACAACCTCATAATGATCTCATTTTCTGTGTCCTTATGCACCGTTCTCACACCGCCACTCACCCTTGCTGGAAATTGCAGTTCTGTGTGGGTGCATATGCAACCATGTATGAGTGTCTTCCTATGTCATAACCATTAAAGAGAGAGGATATGTATTGTCCAAAATGCCAGAGTTGCAATAAAACTTAGAAGCTGGAAAGATGCAAGATGGCAACTGAGACAAAATGCTCGGTTTGCAAATTCAGCCTGGGTGCTAACATCGAGATGTGATCCCGAAACCAGGCCAAACCAAGAAGCCCAAAATAGACACTTAATCTATTCTATATGATCAGCTTGGTTTAACACAATATGAGAAATTTCAGATTTAGAAAAAAAAGATTATTGAAATATTAAAGGACATTTTTACTGTCTATTTTTTATTGATTAACTGTACTGAAATTCTTGGGTAGTCAGACCCACATTACTCAATGCATTTTTATGTATGAAATATGGAATTCTCCAGACAGCTCTCAGAGGCCATACGGTCAAGAGATACAGTTGTCATGGGTAACCTAAACTACACTGACATCTACTGGGAGGAGCAGTCAGCCAAATCTAACCACTCAAGTAGGTTCTTAACCTGCATACAGGACCTCCACCTAACACAGTAGGTATATGATCCCACTAGGGGAAACGCCTTGCTGGACTCAGTGTTATTTACAGGGGATGACCTAGCAGGGAATCTGCAGGTACAAGGTAACCTAGGAGATAGTGACCATTGATTAAATTCACTATCTGGCGAACGGTGAGTAAACTAACCAGCAGGGCTGAAGTGCTAGACTTTAGAAAGGCTAACTTCAGTGTGCTCAGGAGATTAGTTAGTGAGGCGTTAAAGCTCAAGAGCATTGGCAAAATGGGGGTCTGGGAAGGGTGGTTGTTCCTCAAGGGAGCGATCCTACAGGTGCAGAAGGAGACAATCCCATTGCACGTAAAGGGGGGCAAAGGGGCCAAGAAGCCCTCTTGGCTGAACAGGGAAGTCCAGGAAAGCCAAAGGGCAAAGAAAGAGGGATACAGGATGTGGAAACAGGGGGTAGCTACCAAGGAGTATAAGTCCCCAGCTCGCACTTGCAGGGAATCTGTTAGGAAGGCCAAAGCAGGATTACAACTTAGGTTGGTGATAGTAATTAGAGACAACAAAAAGTCCTTGTTCAGGTATATAGGGACCAAAAGGGAGGCACAGGATAGCATAGGACCCGTACAGGACAAACTAGGGCAATTGGTGACAGAGGAAGGGGACAAAGCTGAGCTCTTCAATGAGTTCTTTGCATCTGTATTCCTAGACACAAACCAAGACAGATCTCCCAATTGGACTGTAGGAGGGACACCAGCCCACCAACTGTTAGCGTAGGCTTAGTGGAGGGGCACTTGCAGGGGCTGGATGTGTTCAGATCAGCGGGCCAGGATGACCGTCATCCAAGGGTGCTAAAGGAATTGGCCAGTGTTATAACAGAGCCACTGGCATGGCTGTTCAAGCACTCATGGTGCTCTGGTCCGGTCCCAGAGGACTAGAAAAGGGCCAATGTGATCCCTATTTTCAAGAAGGGGAAGAGGGAGGAACGAGGAAACGATAGGCCAGTTAGTCTCACCTCTATCCTTGGGAAAACTCTGGAAAAAATTGTTAAGGATCACATTTGTGGGAGCCCAGCAGGGGAAATAATGCTGAAAGGAAATCAGCACGGGTTCACTGCAGGTAGATCCTGCCTGACTAACCTTGTTTCTTTTTATGATCAGGTCACAAAATGCTTAGAAGCAGTAGTTGAGGTAGATGTCATCTACCTAGACTTTAAGAAGGCCTTTGATATGGTATCACATTCTGTTCTCATAAATAAATTGACAGGCTGTGATGTAGATGATTACACGGTCAGGTGGGTGGTAAATTGGCTTAGGGGTTGCACCCAGAGTGTGATGGTGGACGGGTCGGTATTGACCTGGAAAGATGTGGACCAGTGCTATTCAATGTCTGCATCAGTGACTTGGACAAGGGCAGGGAGAGCACCCTGTCACAGCTGATATCAAATTATGGGGTAAAGTTACACCAGAGAGGAGGGAACGGATCCAGGAGGATCTGGACAGATTGGAAAAATGGGCAGAACGAAATAGGAAGCAGTTTAACAAAGACAAGTGCAAAATGCTGCACTTGGACAAAAAGAACCACCAACACACTTACAGGCTGGGAGATGACTTTCTCAGCAGCACAGCAGCAGAAAGGGATCTTGGAGTCATAGGTGACTCCAAGATGAACATGAGTCGTCGATGTGACAAAGTGATCAATAAGGCTAACTGCACTTTATCATGCATTAGCAGATGCGTGATGAACAGGTCCAGGGAGGTGATGCTTCTCCTCTATGCAGCACTGGTCAGGCTGCAGTTGGAGTACTGCATCCAGCTGCACTTCAAGAGGGATGCAGAGAATCTTGAGAGGGTTCAGAGGAGGGTCACTTGTGTGGTCAGAGGCCTGCAGGCAAGGCCCTATAAGGAGAGACTGAGGGACCTAGATCTCTTCAGTCTTCGCAAGAGAAGGCTGAGAGGTGATCTTGTGGCTGCCTATAAATTCATCAGGGGAGGGCAGCAGGGAATAGGAGATGCTCTATTTACTAGGGCACCCCCTGGAGTAACTAGGAACAATGGCCACAAATTGATGGAGAGCAGATTTAGGTTGGACATTAGAAAGAACTTCTTCACAGTAAGGGTTGCCAGAATCTGCAATGGGCTTCCAAGGGAAGTGGTGCTCTCCCCCACCCTGGGAGTCTTCAAGAGGAGACTGGACAAGCACCTAGCTGGGGTTGTCTGAGCCCAGTGCTCTTTCCTGCCCAGGGCAGGGGTTCAGACTCGATGACCTACTGAGGTCCCTTCCAACCCTAATATCTATGAATCTGTTTAATGATTCAATAATTCCCTTTTCTACTGAATTGTCTATTTTTATTTTAGTCCAATTTACTTTCAGTATTTTCTTTTTATAGCAAGTTTTGATAGGAAAAGTTGGCAAAATAGTTTTACATATTTGCAAACTATTCTATTTGCCATTATTTTAATGTGGTGGGAAACCTACTACGGAATCAATGGAAAAGATCTATTATACCTAGGGTTACAGTAATTTAACAAGCAGGGGAATTAAAATTTTCAGCTAATGTTGCTATGTAAACTGTCAAAATTATAAAGTACAAACCCAAAAGCTTCAGTTATCAAAATAAATATCATTTTTATAAAGCCTTTTTATAGATATTTTAACTTGTTTTGCTCATTACATATGAAATATTTTAGAAGTGGTTTTTACCAGAACTCCCATTTTTAATCCAGTAACTACTCTTTGTGACCTAAACTTTCCAGACATCTGCTGGGAAGAGCAGTCAGCCAGGTCTGACTGCTCATGTAGGTTCCTAACCGAGATACAGGACCTCCATCTAACCCAGGAGATGCACAGACCCACCAGGGGAGACGCCTTGTTGGATCTGGTCCTGGCCACGGGTGACGACCTGGTGAGGGGTCTGCAGGTGCGGCGACAGCGATCATCGCCTGCTGGAATTCACCTTCCAGCGCAAGGTGGCAAAGGCCTGCAGCAAAGCAGCAGCCCTGGACTTCAGAAGGGCGGATTTCAATGAGGTAAGGAAAATAGTTGGGGAGGCACTGAGGTCCCGGAGGGGAGGGGAGTCGGGTGTCCAAGAAGAGTGGTCGTTCCTTAAGGAGACCATCCTCCAAGCCCAAAGAGAGGTAATCCCAACATGGATCAAGGGGGGCAAGAGGGTGCAAAAGCCCCCATGGCTCACCAAAAGCATCCAGGAACGTCTCCTAGCTAAAAAGGAGGCATACACCCAATGGAAGGGAGGGGCCATCACCAGGGAGGACTATACCTCTGTTGCTCAGGGCTGTAGGGGGGCAGTCAGGAAGGCCAAGGCAGAGGTGGAACTGGGACTAGCTACCCAGATCAAGGACAACAAGAAGTCCTTTTTTAAATACATAGCGGTTAAAAAGAAGGTACTAGGTAACATGGGGCCTCTGCAGGACATGCTAGGAAATCTGGTTGTTGCACCAGACAGCAAGGCCTGTGGCCAGGACCAGATCTTCCTGGACTTTAGGAAGGCCTTCGACACTGTCTCTCACCTCATTCTCATTAAAAAACTAGGAGGCTGTGGCGTCGACACCTATACAGTCAAATGAGTCACTAGTTGGCTGGAGGGCTGCACCCAGAGAGAGGTGGTGGATGGGTCTTATTCAACCTGGAGGGATGTGGGCAGTGGGGTTCTGCAGGTCTCAGTCCTCAGGCCCACACTGTTCAACATCTTCATCAGCAACTTGGACGGTGGGGTAAAAAGCACCCTGTTCAAATTCGCAGATGACACTCAGATGTGGGGAGAAGTGGGCATGCTAGAAGGGAGGAATAGGCTGCAATCGGACCTGGACAAGTTACAGGTGTGGGCGGATGAGAACAGAATGGGGTTCAACACTGACAAGTGCAAGGCACTGCACCTGGGGAGGAAGAACCAGCAGCATACCTACAGACTGGGGAACTCCCTTCTCATCAGCACAGAGGCAGAAAAGGATCTTGGAGTCATTATTGATGCCAAAATGAGCATGGGCCGACAGTGTGGGGACGCGGTCAGGAAGGCCAACCGTACCTTGTCATGCATCCACAGATGCATCTCAAGCAGGTCCAAGGAGGTGGTCCTCCCCCTCTATGCGACACTGGTCAGGCCACAGTTGGAGTACTGCGTCCAGTTCTGGGTGCCGCACTTCAGGAGGGATGTGGACAACATGGAGAGTGTCCAGAGGAGGGCCACCTGCGTGATCAGGGGTCAGCAAGGCAGGCCCTACAAGGAGAGGCTAAGGGACCTGAGCCTGTTCAGCTTCCACAAGAGAAGGCTGAGAGGGGATCTAATGGCCATTTACAAACTAATCAGGGGGACCAGCAGGCATTGGGAGAGTCCCTGTTCCCCCGAGCACTACCAGGAGTGACTAGAAATAATGGTCACTAGCTGGCAGAGGGTAGATTCAGACTAGACATCAGGAGGCGCTACTTCACAGTCAGGGCGGCTAGGATCGGGAACCAACTTGCAAGAGAAGTGGTGCTGGCTCCTACCCTGGGGGCCTTTAAAGGAGGCTGGATGAACACTTTGCCAGGGTCATTTGACTCCAGTACTCTTTCCTGCCATGGCAAGGGGTTGGACTGAATGATCTGCTCAGGTCCCTTCCGACCCTACCAACTATGAAACTATGAAACTTCATGAGATATCAATAAGAAGCACTTTTTATGGTATTTTTCAACCACAGAACACATTACAACATTAAAAGTCTTGTTACACATTCATTTTAAGTGTCTCCAGGAGTTCTTAACTCCTGGATTGTCCCTACATTAACACCTGAAACTAGTTTTAAGCATACTTTAGGCAGCATGAAGTTATGCCACTCCAGGGCAGGTTTATCTCTAATCTGTGTTACTCAGCTTGTGTTCCATTAATGTGTGGGCACTCCCCACAGATGAGACACTCAAATTGCAATCCTCCAGCATCCCAGGATGCAGTGTCTCCTCCCCTACCCTCCTGTTCTGTGCATACAAGTTTTTCATCAGCTGAACACTTGCTGCAGTTCTGTCACCAAGCCAATTCTCCCTCCCACCCCCAGGGGTGTGACCATTACATGCCCAGGGATGCAAGCCCATACAAACAGTCTGCAGAAAACATGCCAGGTAGCCAGGTTGCAGGACATAGATAGGCCCAGGAGTGGAGTCTAGCAGAGGTGAAAGCAAAACAAGGTAGAGGGCCAAATCAGGTCCCCATGAACTGGGGCTTTCTTCCTGGGGCAGGGACAATAACTTCCCCAAAAAGTGCCTCCTCTCATCACTCCCATCCCCCAGCCATCCCTGGAAGCATAAGCAATTTATTAAAACATGAGACCCTCTTTAATTTACTTCCTCTCTATTTCTTTTTAATTTTTTTACTTCTTTTTATCTTCCCCTTCCATGGCTGACTTCCTTCATTTCACCAACCTTCTCCCACCCCCATTTCCTTTTCACCTCCCATTTCATTACCTACCACCATTTCATTAACTCTCTACATCCGAGTCTCAAGCTTCTGCCTCCAACAACCCATCTCTTCAACCCAACCCCACCTAGAACAGGGATAGAAGCCTGTCCTGGCTCATCAGTTCTCCAGTGGCAACTCGCAGCTGTAGCTTCTAGTCAGGCCCCTGCTTGCCAGCCCTCTAGTTGCAAGTTATCAGAGCCCTAAAGTGAAGTCAGGGACAGTCAGAGAAGGTTTTTAGCCTTAAGGTGCTGTAGCAGGCCAATGAGTTGTGCTAAGGCTCTTAGCAAGAGTCCAGGTCTTCCCAGAACTAAGCATTAAAATTGTACAGAGCACCTTATTAGACACTGGAAGAAGTAAGTGCTGTAATTGGGGCACTAGTAGGTGAGCAGTGTATAACACTTTCCCTTTAAGGAAAGAAAACCAAAAGTAGAATAGGATTGGTGCACTATGTAAGGAATGTGTGGTTCAGTGTCAGGGGATTGGACAAGTGTTAGGATCAAGACATAAAACTAGTTAACACCAAGGAATGTGTGTTTGAGCATTTGGTAGACCTGGGAAGACAGACACAGCTGCTATATCCTCCACTGACTACACAGGATCCAAAACATCATGCACCCAGTGGAAGACCCAAGGCACGGTACCCCAGATGGTTACCGCTGAGACACCTATGGAGCATTTGTCAGGTCGTATTAAGGAGAGGAAACCTGTAATATTATCTAGAGGTTACTAATAAAGTTTGCTTTACTGTATACCAAATCGGCTGAGCTGCCATGCCAATCCTTTAGTGCTCTGGTAAAGATATCCTATTAGTAATAGGTGCAACTGCTCCAAACTCTAGCTAATGCTAACACTGATCAACAGTTGAGCAGCTCAAAGTTCAATGTGTAACAAGGCCCTTATTTATTTTAGTCTTACTCTTGTTTGAGAAGAAAAATCTATGGAAATTGTAGAAAATAAGCACAATCCATATGAAAGTACTGCAAAATTATTTAAACTGTATTCCTGTATGGGATAATTTCAGTATATAATTTCAGTAAATGTTACTGATAGTACAATAGCAATGGTTTACTTGTATCAAAAACATCTGTTCCGGCAAAAGCATATAGGCTTACAAGGTAACAAACAATTTATCTAATATTATCTTGAAATCAAAATTACCTGATGAACTAAGGAAAGGTATTCTGGGAGAAAAAAAAAGTAACTGAACTGAAAAATATACCTTCTGCATTTCTTATTCAATGTAACTGTATATATTATAGAGTCATACAATTCTCCAGCCCCAGGTTTGTTTCTTGTTACTTTATTCATGTCCCACCCTCTCCTGTTATTTGTGTATTACCACTAATGAAACTGCATTGCCCTCCAGTATCCAGTGTCCCACCTTGCAGTCTCCCACATTGCTAGATTTGCAAAGGAGCCTATAAAGCTAAAGAAGAAGGTCTTTCCCATTAGTGAAATACAAATTGTATGTCTCAGGTAGTGCTGAGAGAGAAAACAGTGACTGAAGCTCTCCTGCTATGTCCTCTGTAAAAGGACTTCTACCAGCAAGTACAACACACTCCAGAACAAGTAATAAAGGAGGTGCTGTGGAGCATGCATTGCTTCCCTTCTGAACAGGAGTAAGGCGTAGCCTTTTGGTGGCTAGCTCTTGCTGTTGATTACAACAGCTGCTTAGGACCTGTTGCAACTTTGACCTACAGAACATTCCCCGTTTAAGTTATGGTATCGAGGGTAGCATTTTAGCTGTGGTGTCCATAATGGTACTAATAGTCCAGAAGGAGTTAACCTACTATATAGCTTGTGGCATGGGAAAGGCCCTTTAGACCTTCTTCCTACTTTTGCATAGAAGACAACACATGTTTTGAATAGGAATATGAAATGTCTGTGTGCATGCACATGCACACAGTGGCGTAACTAAAGGTGGGGCAATCAGGGCACAGGGCCCCAGGCACTGCCAACCTAGGAGGTGGGAAAGAATGGCACTGGCCACAGCAATGAGCCCAGCTCCCGCAGCAGCCCCAGCCTCTGTTTCTGTCCAAAACTTTCTACTTACACCTCTATGTGCATACATGTGAAAGGTGATTTCTATTTCCCTGAGTTCTGTGGCATAAATGCAGTTATATGCGATTTGTGTCTTTCTGGCAAGCAGTCATTTTTATCTTGTGAAATAATTATTGTGGCACAAAACTCCCTGGATCTTTTTTAGAAGCTTTAGTTTGTTTGAAAAAATTATAAAAGATAAAGTTAATATCTTATTGGAAAGATTAGAAGGAATGGCAAATGTAAATGTTGCCAGGCCACCTACACATCACTGTGCTAAACCCTTTTAACATTTTTTTCCATTACTTGATTGTAATGCTGCACTTTGTACATTCACAAGGTTATTTGAGTGTTGTGTCCCTGTGTGTCCACTATATTGCCTTACACACCCAAGCACTTAATATCTGTGACAGCAAGCATGATAATACTGATCACAACTAATTCCTAGTTTTACTTTACATTCAAAAGAAGTGCTGGCCATTGTGGTAGCACTCCATCTCACACTAATAGCTTGAGTCAATTTATGTCTGTGCTTGAACAAATACGATAACTAGGTTCTGGCCCCATAGCCCTGGCCCCCACTGGCTTTTCTACGCCTTGTATTTAATATTCATTGGAAAAAATTGACAAACAGCAGTGGGATAGCTTCTGCTTTATTGGAGGCAGGGTCCCCTCTGTAGGCTGTATGCATCTTGCTAAGCCACACTTCCTCTGGCTTGGTTACCTTCTCCTGGTTTCACATATATTTCTTTCACATCTTATTGGGCCAGCTTCAAGAAGAAGGCTGAAAAATATACCTGGCAATGCCCAGCCTGTGGTTTGGTGCTTGAAGGACTTTGCTGGGAAGCAGCAGTTTCAGATTCAAACCTCTTCTAAGCAAGGAGGGCTAGAACCTGTTTCTCCCACTCCCTGTGCAAGTGATCTAACCAGAAGGTGTTTGAGTCAAAATAGGGGAGGGTCCTCCTTCACCATAAAAAAAAACACCTCACTTGTCATGTATTTTCTGGGAGTTACACAGCTTTATGTGCATATCTGGCTGATTTTATTCAATCCTCTGTCCTCCTCTTCAGCCATTTTTTTCTCCACCATCCACCTGTCACTGATCAAAATTCTCCACCATCCACAGTCTTGTTACCTGAACCTGTTTTCTCAGTTTAGCCACATTTTAGTACTGCCCAAGTAAACCTATTCAGATACCAACGAATATTGATACTACTCTTGCCCAACCCAGACATGAGTATATCAGAAACACATACACACAAACTTTCATTGACTGTTCTAAGAGACTCTGGAAAGAATGTAACCTCTCCAATCAGGTAGCAAGCAGACAAAGATTAAACAAGTAAGTTGAATCACACACTATTTCATAAAAATAATGGAGGAATCTCTCCTGTTCTTCATGTTTCAGATGCACTCAGCAGAATCTCTCTGCTACATAGCAAATCAATACATGCTCTTACTATTTTCACATAGCAGGCTATTCACAAAATTATTGCAAGAAAGTAGTGGCTTATGTTTTCATAATAAATGAGTGGCTCATAATTCTTGTGACCCAGAATAAATGTAGCTCTGTTGCATAAATCTGCAGTTGTGCTTCATCGTTTTGGTCTGGCATGCGACATAGTACATTAGTGCATGTTTATATCCAGGATTATCTCATCAGCTGTTTTTCCATTCCCATTGCCTAGATACTGTATATTATACGACATAGAGAGAACAGGTGGGCTGAAGAAAAATTCAGCATTTTTAATACAGTTGTATGTGCTTGGACAATGTGTATTTATCACTTGATGTAGAAGCTACAGCAAAGGCCCAGGCCTAGTCCTCTAAGCTGTAGGCCACAGGCAGTGTCCATGTAGATGCAGGCAGTAAAGTGTCACATGGATGCAGCAGTCTTCAGGAAGCTCTTGGGTTAAAAGTCACAGGAGTCTAGTTAAGGCCTTGTTACATATTGCATTTTGAGCTGCTCAAGTGTTGATCAGTGTTAGTTCTAGCTTGAGTATGAAGCAGTCATACCTTAAGGCTAAATACCTTCTCAGACTGTCCCTGACCTGCACAGCTGTGACTTGCCACTAGGGGGCTGGCAAGCAGGGATCTAACAAGGAGCTACAGCTGTGAGTTGCCACAAGAGGCCTGGTAAGCCAGGACAGGTTTCTATTCCTGCTCTAGGTGGGGTGGGCTGGGGAGATGGGTTGTTGGGGGCAGGAGCATGAGGCTGGGAGGTTGAGACTTAATGGTGGGGGTGGATAAATGAAATGGGAGGTGGAAGGGAAAAGGGGGTGGGGAGAGGGTGCTGAAAATGAAGGAAGTCACCCACCAAAGGATAAAATAAAAAGAATTTTAAAAATAATAAAAAGAAAAAGGAAGTAAATTAAAGAAGGACTTATGTTTTAATACGCTGGGATTTAGAATTTGGGTTGGAGATACTGGTTGTGCTTCCCAGGATGGTTGGGGGGTGGGAGTGGTGAGGGAAGCTACTATCACTGCCCTAGGAAGAAAGGCCCAGGTCATGGGGACCTGATCTGGCCCTCTACATTGTTTCCCCTTCACCTCCTCTACACCTCGCTCCTGGATCCATCCATGCTCTGCAGCCTAGCTAGCTGGCATGTGCTTTGCAGGCTGTTTACACAGGGTTGCACCCCCTAGGGGTGGGAAGGTCACACCTGTGGAACGTGTGGGAAGTGGCCACACATTAATGGAACACAAGCTGGGTAATACAAATCAATGATCAACCTGCCCTGCAGTGGCATAACTTTAAGCTGCCTAAAGTGTGCTTCAAACTAGTTTCAGAGTTAGTGTGTGGACAATCCAGGGGTTAAGAGCTCCTGGAACCACCTAAAATTAGTTTGTAACAAGGCCCTTAATGCTATAGTCTTAAATTTCATAGATTTCATAGTTGTAAGGAAAGGATAAATTTGTCTCTGATGAGAATTTTAATGAATTTTCTTATAGTAACCATCAATCTGTTCTCATCCTCATTTATACCAAAAATATTTTTCTACCTGTCTTAACCACCATGTATTCCTTTTACATGTTTACTTCCATTCTCTGACAGGAGCTTACTTCTTTGTTCCTTTTGTCCTTTTATTTTTTAAAAGAAGTTTGTATTCTATTGTTATGGGTGGTCCTACCTTTACCACATAAGAACGTAAGAAGTGCCATACTATGTTAGACCAATAGTTGATCCAGGTATCTCTAGAGTGATCTATACCCTAGTCAATATACTCACTGGCACCTATCATTTATTGGGTTAGAGATGACAGAGGAAACATCTCCAACCATTCTGTTCAATAACCATTAATAGAGCTATCATCCATGAATTTATCCAGTCCTTTTTTCAACCTGGTGATGCTATCTGCCTCTACTACCTCCTATGGAGATGAATTCCACAAATTAACTACATATTGCATAAAAAACAACTTTCTCTTGTGGGTTTTAACCCTGTTTCTTACTAATTTCAGCAGATGCCCCCTAGTTCTCAGTATTTTGGAACTTGGTGAACAACAGTTCCCTGTTTACTTGGTCCATTTGCTTTGTGATTTGATAGATCTCTAACACATCCCCACTCAGCTGTCTCCTTTCTACACTGAAGAGTCCTAGCCTTTTTCATCTTTTCTGGTATGGCAACTGTTCCATGCCCCTGATCATTTTGGCTGCCCTTCCCTGAACTTTTTCTAATTCTACTACATCCTTCTTGATAAGTGGGGACCAAAACTGCACACAGTATTTAAGAAGTGGGCACACCATGGATTTGTATAGTGGCATGATAATGTTCTCACAAAAAATCATAGAAGCAGAAGGATCTACCTTATTGTGCTTTCAACACATTATCAACATGTCCAGCATGGTTAACAGTGAGTTGCTCTGCTGTCATGGTGTTGGAATGAAGTGACATTGCATAGTGATCCAATGTAGTATTTTAATTTAAGAGTGCAAATGACATTAATACACAGTGTTGGAGTCTCAGATCCCATTCCTTCACTATGAAATCCTAAATTGCTAATATTTTCTTAATCTGATGAAATCATAGAAGCCTACAGTTGGAAGGGACCTCATGATCGTCTAGATTAGGGATAGGCAACCCCTGGCATGCGTGCCTCAGCATGCCACACAAAGGCATTTTGCTTGGCACTCATGCCTCGGGGATCGAGTTGGGTCTGCACTGTCACAACAAAGATCAGGCTCCTTGCAGCTCCACCACCATCAGCCCCTGGCAAGCCAAAATCTTACAAGTCCAAGTTTCAGGTATTTTTGGCACTCTGCCCAAAAACTTTTCCAATCCCTGATTTAGTCCAATGCCCTGCACAAATGCAAGATATAGTATTCTTACATCAGTCCAGACAAATGCTGATTCAGTCTCTTCTGGAAAACCTCTAATAAAAGAGATTCTACAACTTCTCTGGGCAACTTCTTTTATTGCCCTACTCTTCAGACACTAAGGAAGTTATTTCTGATATTTAATCTAAATATCCTTCGCTGCAGTTTGTGTCCCATCCACTGCAGCAAGGAAGAACAGTTGTTCTACCACTTCTTTATGACAGCCTTTGAAAAAAATATGGCAGCTTTTCTTTTTTAATTGTTCAGTTATACTCCCTTTTAAACATGGTTATTCCAGTTAATATTCGTAGTGTGCATTTAAAAAAGCTTTAGAATTTACATTCCAAAGTTACACATATTAAAGTTACTACCAGTCATTTCTATCTGGCAGTCAAAAATTCATATCACTAAGCTATGCATACTCTTGCTAGGTTGAATTCAGACCTCAGGATTCCTTCCCATTTTGGTAAAACCTAGTTGCCCAGTTTCAGAACCATTCTTGCTGGCAGCCTGATTATCACTGAGAAAAAGTTATTTCCTAGTAGCACAAAATATGACATACCATTAGAAGTTTAGCTTTTTAATTAAAATAAGTCTAACCCTAATGTTCTCACAGTTCATAAAAGCAGAAGAATCCATGGTGAATATCTATTCTGATTGCTTACATACCACATGCCATGTGCCTTCTTGAATTCATTCTTCTTTGAACTACAGCTAATCTTTTAGAACACCCAAACTTGATTGAAACATTTCCAGTGATGGAGAATCAATTACAACCCTGGGTAAATTGTTCCAATGGTTAATTACCCCATTGCTGCAAAGTTATGGTTTGTAGATGTACCCAGTAATGGATAGCACAAATCAGAATATGTCCTAACAATCATATCTGTAACATAAATTAATGTGGAAATCTGTGGTTAGCAGATAATTTGGAGCAAGATGATGTATATATGTAATGATTCATGCAGTCCCATCAGATAATAGTATCATTCAACAGATCGAGGGCAAAATCTTATAGTAAAAAGCATGCTATACTCTCTCTCATTTTGGATGTATGCTATTTCACTGTGCTACTGTTATGTTATTTTCTGCTTATATCAATGCTTTTAATACCTGCAAGATATCTAATAACTACCTACAAATGTGGAAGTCTTCTTGCAAGAACTGCACAAAAAATGTTCAGAAACTACTTTAGACACTATTACAGAAGAAGAAATCACTATTTGAGCCAAAGATCGAGCTGTCATCTGCAGCATCATGTAATCATGTAACAAATCCTTCCATGTAACAAATCCTTCCAGTAAACAAAATGTTAGCATTAGAACCACATTATTTACGATCTCTTTAATGGTCCTCCCTGACTCAGAAATTAAATAGGCAAAACTGTTTGTGTGTGTGTGTGCATGTGCACATGCATGCACACATGTGCACGCACACACACATATGCATGTATATACACACACATAGATAGATAGATAGATAGATAGATAGATAGATAGATAGATAGATAGTACCAGTCTGATAGCATCTGACACATTGATCACATCTTCTTAGGAACTGATTCATAAAACTGGCAAACATTTTTCTGTAATCCAGTTTATAGTCTCATTAATTAATACTGTATGACAACCATTTAGGTACATATTTTAACTTGTAAATATAACACTTTCCCCCTTACTTCATTATTATATTCTTAAAGTGCATCTTCACTTTAGAATGACCATAACAGAGCTTAGAGCATATTAAAAACTCTTTTCAGTCTTCAAAGTCTACAAATTAAAATTAGCAAGAATATGATATCAGTTTTAATATTATCAAAGGCACTCTGTTAGATTTACAAATTTGGGCCGGCCTTTTACTAGAAGGCATATCACTTCAAAACTAGCACTTGATTCCATGAGACGTCTGAGTTACTTGATATGGAAATGAATCTTGGCACTTGCAGGGTTAATCTGCTGAGTCGTGACTACTTGTAACTGTCAAATTCTCTCCAAAGATAAATAATTAAAGCTTCAGGAAGAATAAGCACACAGGAAGCAGTGGAGATTGGATGTACGTAGGTGTTGAGGGCATTCATTTTTATCCAATCGCTGAATAAAGAGCACATTATTCATGCAATCTTGTTCATTCACTGCTACGTGACCTGCACCACAATAGGAGACTGCAGCATACAGTGCTGAACTGAACTGCATTAGAGGCAAGAGGGAAAGAACTCAGACTGTACCAGCACAGTATTTCAAACATAAGAACAAAATGCTGCACCGTAGATGTATACATAGCCTGTGCTTACTGTTATACTGAGATGAGTTACAGTTCTGATGACTAACATTGAAACTCCTCATAGAGATTTTTTTTCCCCTAGGGTGCAAATATTAGCCTTAAAGTGATATCTCCCCTTCTTTGTTTTAACCTATTTTTCTTAAACTTGTGATTAAAGAATCTTTCCAGACTTTTAAGCTTAGAGAAGCCTATGCAGGTACAGCAGAGCAAAAGCTTCAACACAGAGAAAATACTAAGTTAACTTGTTAAATCAACATATTGCAATACAGTGAACACCATCATCCAGTAAGATCTAGACTATGAAGTATGAAACCTGTAGAAAAGCAATCTTAGCAGTAGAGGTTGGGGTGGGGGGTGGGGAGTGAGGGGGAGCGCATCTTCATTGGGTGTTTTTTTTAGGCTGAAAAACGGTCTCTTCTCTTTCATATTCCCTATGGTATATGCACCACTTTCACTCATTGTGACTTCCATTTCTGCCTTGATACACCACAGCCCTTGGTAGCTTTTCTCATATACTGTCCTTTCAGGTATAACTGTTTCCTTAGGTATTTTGAAAACCAGAAATAAGAAAAGAAGCAATCAGACAAACAAATCCTCAAATAAGAATCTAGTGTATAAATCAACTGATAAAAATAAAAAGCCAGACTACAAGATCAAAAGTGAAGGAAAATTATAATCAGTCTGAGCTTCATAACATCTGGAGGCACCAAACCCTCTCAGAGGGATTATATCTTGTCTTCCACCCTGGCAGTTGAAGACAGGAAGATCAAATGCTTTACCCTTGAAACCCTTAGCTTCAGATATTATACCCCAGATACGGACTGACCACACAATGGTTGTAATCTTATTTATAATAAATAATGGTGATCCCATAGAGAAGATCTGAAGGGTGAATAATATCCTTATGAAAAAATCAGTTATTTGCATGCTATCAAAATGGCAACTAATTATTATTTTGATACTAATGACCATGGGCAATGTACCTCACGAGTCTGGGTAGGGCACCAGTGGGGCACGACCATGGAGGCGGGGATCCCCCAGTGGCCAGTTGGTGACCGGTGGGAGGAAGAGGGGGATTCCAGCATTTTCATCGCCAACATCCTGCCAGCAGAGCCAATTTCAGGGGGCATAAGCACTCTCCGTGCCCCCCCTAACAGCCAGAGTGATCACTATCAGGGGGGTACCAGCACTCACAGGGGGGGCACATACCCCTCCCCCCGTGCCCTCCCGACGCGTCACCTATGCTAATGACAAAAGGCAAGGTAGAGCTTAATCTTATAGACTGAATCAGAGATGCATAAGCATCAGACAAACTTATGCATCTCAGCAACAAGGGTATTGTTGCAGTGGGGGTCTGCTATAGACCATCAGACCAGAAGGAAGTGGTAGATGAGGCTTTCTTCAAACAGCTAGCACAAGTTTCCTGATCACAGGCCTGGTTCTCATGGGGGACTTAAATCACCCTGACATCTGCTGTGAGAGCAACACAGCATTGCACAGGCAAGCCACAAAGTTTTTGGAGAGTACTAGGGACAACTTCCTGGTGCAAGTGGTGGAAAAGCCAACTAGGGGCCATGCTCTTCTTGACCTGCTGCTCACAAACAGGGAAGCATTGGTGGGGAATGTAGTAGTGGATGGCAACTTGGGCAGCAGTGACCACAAAATGACTGAGTTCAGGATCCTGAGGAAAGGAAGGATGAAGAACAGCAGAGTAAGGACCCTGGACTTTAGAAAAATAGACTTCGATTCACGCAGGGAACTCATAGGCAGGATCCTTTGGGAAGCCAGTCTAAGGGGGAGAGGAGCCCAGGACAGCTGGCTGTACTTCAAATAAGCCTTACTGAGAGTATAGAAACAAACGATCCCAATGCACAGGAAGACAAGCAAGTATGGCAGAAGACCAGCTTGGCTTAGCAGGGAATTCTTCAGTAAATGAAATCACAAAAAGGAAGCTTATAAGAAGTGGCAAGTTAGACAACTAGGGAAGAATATAAGAGCATTGATCGGGCATGCAGGGATGAGTCAAGAAGGCCAAAGCACAATTGGAGTTGCAGCTAGCAAGGGACATGAAGTGTAACAAGAAGGGTTTCTACAGGTATGTCGGTAGCAAGAGGAGGATCAGGGAAAGTGAATGGGGAAGGCAACCTTGTGAGAGAGGATGCAGAAAACGCTGAAGTGCTCAATGCCTGTTATGCCTCAGTCTTCACAGGCAAGGTCAGCTCCCAGATTACTGCACCGGGCAACTCAATTTGAGGAGGAGTAGCACTTGGTACTGAAAGAGCAGGTTAGTAGGGCTGTGCAAGGCTTCGAACCATGCTTCAGATCTGGAAAAACTTCGGACGCTTTGGCATTTGAAGCAGCATGTCTGGATCAAAGCGCTGGCTTCATTAGGCTTTCCGAAATGCTTTGGAGCTTCTAAACCACTTCAGAAAAGCTTTGGAGCCGTTTCGGAGATCCAGCCATAGGGTATAATGGGGAATCAATGAAATATCTACAACTTTGTTGTTTTTTGTCTGATTTGGATGAAACTTGCTGAGAACATGAAGCCTGCCAAGTTTCAAGAATATCAGTGCAGGGGTTCAGGGGAACTGCACCCCAAATTATTGAAAGCGAAACTCATGTCACATGTATGTGTTACACCACAGGAGGGTGAAAACTGCAGGGGTGGTGGCCCCTGGTGAGGCCACAAAGTTTTGTGGTTTTGTAGGTATTAATCCTTGCTCGTTAACTCATTACATAGTAGCTAGGTACTGTGTATTGAGCTGGTCCCTGAGTGAATCATGATTAATTAGTAACTGGTAACACAGGAGCTTAGCAGCCAGGCCTGCAGTAGTCCCTCCTCCCCCCCCGCCCGCCCCAAGACAGATACAGTTGCACAAGCACCCATGTCATGAGTTTTGCCTGTTAGCAGCCAGAGGTGCAGGGCCCCAGAACCCAGAAGCCCTGCACCTATCTCCTTGACAGCTGACAGGCTTCATGGCTGTCCTGCAGCTTTCACCCTGCTGCACCTTAACACACACAGTGTCACCCATGTCACGAGTTTTGCTTATCCACAGCTTGAGGTGCAGTTTCCCCCAAACCCCTGCACTTATCTCCTTGAAACTTGGCAGGCTTTATGGCCTCTGCAGAGGCCACCACCCATCCAGTTTTCAGCCCACTGTGCCTTAACACACAGAGGGTCATCTGTGACGAGTTTTGCCTGTCAGCAGCTTGAGGTCCATTTCCCCCCCAAGCCTCTGCACCTATCACCTTGAAATTTGGCAGGCTTTGTGGCCTCACCAGGGGCTACCACCCTTGCAGTTTTAACCCCACTGTGGCTTAACACATAGATGTGACATGAATTTTGCTTTCAGGAATTTGGGGTACAGTTCCTCCCAAACCCCTGCACCAATCTTCTTGAAACTTGGCAGACTTCATGGTCTCAGCAGAGGCTACCAACCCGGCAAGTTTAATCCAAATAAGACAAAAAGCAACAAAGTTATAGATATTTAATTGATTCCCCATTATACCCTATGGCCAGATTTCCAAGGCAGCTCTGAAGCTTCGGAGCTGCTTTGGCCGGATCAAAGCAGGAAACCGATCCAGAGCTCCGGATCAGATCCCTGGCATCCAAAGTGGCTGGATCCAAAGCCAGATCAAATAGCTACCTACTTGCAGAAGCCTACAGGTTAGGGACTACTTAGAAAAGCTGGATGTGTAGAAAGAAGTCCATGGGGCCAGATGGGATGCGTCCAAGGCTGCTCAGGAAGTTGGCTGATGTGATTGCAGAGCCATTGGCCATCATCTCTGAAGACTCATGGCAATCAGGAAAGGTCTTGGATGATTGGAAAAGGGCAAACATAGCACCCATATTTAAGAAAGTAAAAAAGGAAGATCCAGAAAACTACAGACCAGTCAGCTTTACTTCAGTCCCTGGAAAAATCAAGGAGCAGATCTTCAAGGAATCCATTTCTAAGCACTTGGCAAAGAAAAGGGTAATTAAGAACAGCCAGCATGGATTTACCAGGGCCAAGTCATACTTGACCAACCTGATTGTCTTCTATGATTAAGTGACTGGCTCTGTGGATGTGGGGAGACTGATGGATATGGTGTACCTTGATTTTAGCAAGGCTTTTGATAGTCTCCCACAGCATTCTCTAAGGCTAGCAAAGGAAGTATGGTCTGGATGAATTGACTGTAAGGTGGCTAGAAAATTGGCTGGAGTATCGTGCTCACAGAGTAGTAATCAATGGCTCAATGTCTGGTTGGCAGCCAGTATCAAATAGAGTGTCTCAGCGGTTGGTCCTGGGGCCAGTTTTGTTCAATGTCTTCATCAACGACCTGGAGGATGGCATAAAGTACACCCTTCAGCAAGTTTGCCAAGGACACCAAACTGGGGAGAGTAGTAGATACACTGGATGATAGGGCTAGGATTCAGAGTGGCCTAGACGAATTGGAGGATTGGGCCAAAAGGAATCTCATGAGGTTCAACAAGGACAAGTGCAAAGTCCTGCACTTAGGCTAGAACAATCCCATGGACCAGTGCAGGCTGGGGTTAACTGGCTTGGCAGCAGCTCTGCAGAAAGGGACCTGTGGGTTACAGTTAACAATAAGCTGAATATGAGCCAGCAGTGTGGCCTTGTTTTCAAGAAGGTTAACTGCATACTGGGCTGCATTGGTAGGTGTGTTGCCAGTAGGTCAAGGGAAGTGATTATTCCCTTCTATTCAGCACTGATGAGGCCACATCTGGAGTACTGTGTTCAGTTTTGGGCCCCTCACTACAGAAGAGCTGTATACGATTTGGAGAGAGTCCAGCGGAGGGTGACAAAAATGGTGAGGGGGCTGGAGACATGACTTATGAGGAAAGACTGAGGGAATTGGGCTTATTTAGTCTAGAGAAGAAAAGACTGAGGGGGGATTTAATAGCAGCCTTCAACTACCTGAAGTGCGGTTCAAAAGAAGGTGGAGCTAGACTGTTCTCAGTGGTGGCAGGTGACAGAACAAGGAGCAATGGTTTCAAGTTGCAGCAAGGGAAGTTTAGGTTAGATATTAGGAAGAATTTTCCCACTAGGAGGGTACTAAAACACTAGAATACGTTACCTAGAGAGGTGGTAGAAGCTCCATGCTTGGATGTTTTCAAAACCTGGCTAGACAAAGCTTTGGCTGGGATGATCTAGTTGGGGATGGTCCTACTTGAGCAGGGGGTTGGACTAGATGACCTCTTGAGGTCCCTTCCAACCCTAACTTTCTATGATTCTATGATTTCTGATTCAGTTAGTCCAGTGGTGCTCAACCCACAGACCAATTGAGTGGCACAGGGATAGTCTGCACACCATATCCCATGAGCAGGGTCAGTCCATGGGCTTGATCCAATGCGCGGTGGCATGTGCAGTTGATTCACAGGTTTGATCCAGTATGCTGGCCTTGCCCTGTGTGCCGGGTCCAGTCATGGAGTGATTCTGCATGCCACTTTGACCCTGCACACTAGATCCAGCTGTGGAGTGACCCTACATGCCAGAAGTAGTCATGGAGCAACCTTGTATACCAGATCTGGCTGTGGCCCATCTCCACGATCCAGCATAATCTGGCATGTGGGGCGAATCATCCAACCCATGGAGCTCCCTAAGGGCCTGGAAATTTGGCAGTGGGGGAGTAGTGGCAGTATTAATTGCCACAGCTGCCACAACCAGATCTGGCCTGCACTTATAAGTTGAGCATTACTGAGTTAGTCTGTAAGGTGCAGCTCTATCCTGCCTCCCTGACTTCAAACTAACACAACTAATTACCTCTATCTACTAATGACAAAAGTCAGATATCTAAAACCATTGTCCAGGATGTATAGAAAGCAGTAAGAACATAGAAAACAGTTAGCCTAGAACCCCAAATGGGGACAAATAATCAACATAGAAGAGAGAAAAACTGTAAGCTTTCTGTCCAAGAACTTAGTCTAGGTAGGACTGTATTTATTGCCCTATGGGGAATGATAGGTGTAACTAAACGGTATGTTTATGGAGAAAATTGAACAGACTCTTTGCTGACTGACCCAGGAGGAAGGAGCAAGACTTGGGGGGGAGGAGAATCAAAGCTAATAAACTCCTCACCTATAGATTAAGAAAGAGAAGGGGGAAAGGCAATTAAAAATAAAAGGATAAAATTTAAGACCAGAGACACTGTTGAAGAATTCAAGAAGTTTTAAAGAAATCTTTATGCCTTCAACTATAAAGAGGTTATGAAAAAACTGTGAAATGTATTACTGATGGCAATATGCCAAAGTTAATTCTGAAACAACTGATAGCATTAGAAAGACCAATAGAGGAAAGAGAGACAATAGAGGTGATTATATCAATGCCAACACAAAAATCTACAGGACTGGATGGGCCCACAATAGTTTTATAAAATGACATCACATGTCACTTCAGGTAAACTAACCAGTCTATTTAATAATTCGTAGGCTGTAAGGAGATTCACACTCCAGTGAAAAAGGAAAATACAACCCTTAACACAAAATATCTCCAAAGCCCCCAAAAGAAAGGCAGATATGTGGCTGATACAGCCCAGTCTTCATGCTTGATGTAGCCTTGGATATATTTTCAGTCTTTCCAGAAGAACAAATGCAGTCCTTCACTAGTTAACAGACAGATCAAACAGGTTTGCATATGCAATATGCAACTGAGTGAAAACTTTAAATAAATTATGGGAGTAATTCATAATATGCAGAATAAAGAATAAAAGATTTAGTATATTTACTCAGAAACTGAACAAGCTTTGCTAAAGGCCTTTTCTAAAAACACTACTTTAGATACAGGTTTTGGAGACTACTGAATCATAGAAAAATAGGGATGAAAAGGATTTGGGGTCATCTAGGTCTAACCTGGTACATGATGCAGAATCATCCATGTCTAAACCATCCCGGACAAATGTTTGTCTAATTTGCACTTAAAAACTTTCAATGATGGAAATTCAACAAAATGTCGAGATAATCTGTTCATTGCTTAACTATCCCCATAGGTAGCACGTTCCTTTTAGTGTCAAGCCTAAATCTATCGTGTTGAAATTTATGGGCATTACTTTTTGCCCTATTCTCTGCAGACAAAGAAAACTGCTGATCACCATCCTCTTTATAATAACTTGTTTTGTACTTGAAGACTTTTACCAAGTGCCCTTTGGTCTTCCTTAACCTGAATAATGCCAGTTCTAGCTTCCCAGACCATTACTCATTCTCTCTGTCCTTCTCAGGCCTCTTTCCAGTTTGTTTACGCTTCGAAGTGTGGGGCCCCAAGCTGCAAACACAATACTTCAGGTCAGGCCTTACCAGTGTAGAACATAATTTTTTAAATCACTTACTGTCAATGTGCCCCATATGCCAGAGGTGTCAAATATACAGCCCTTAAGTCAGATGTGGCCTATGGTGCAATTCCACCTGACCCACCAGTGGGCCAGGGAGTTTGGAGGTATGGCTAGAGGCAGGTGTGGTCACTTGCAGCATCTGGGATCCTGGGTCCCTGATCCCTGACATGGCCACTGGTGGCAGGGGGGACAAGTGAGGGCTTTACAATACAGCCCTCAGTCACCTTGCAGCTGCCAGACCCACTGCTGCTTGTATGCCTCCACCGTGGCAAGTACCTTTCTGGCCTGCGGCCATTTGCATTACCACTCCTACAGTTGCTGCTGCTGCTGCCACTGCCCCATGCCAGATCCAGCCCACATGGATATGGATCCAGCCTAGGGCACAAGTGGAGTTTGACACCCCTGCCATTTGCTATTACCATTTTTAACAATAAGATTCCACTGGTGACTCATTTTTAGATTATCTTCTATAAACTTCACATCTTTTTCTGTAGTGCTGTATTCTGTATTGTGTATTTGACTTTTCCTTTCCAAGTGCAGGTTGTTGTACTTGTTCAAATTGAATTTCTTCCTATTATTTCAGACTGTAGCCCAGTAAGAAGGGCAGTCACTTTCTTCTCATATACTGTCACCAAGTTCAGATTTGGGTTCAGAAACAGCCACATACTATTGTTTGATCTGTAGCCTTAATGAGGTTCTCACTGGTGTGTGGTCCCCTTATACATGGCAGTAAGAAGAGCAAACAGCCTAGGAGAAAGCCAGCCCTAGGGTGTGACCTCAGAGATCTCTTATGTATTTTGTGTTAAATAGCTATTGAATAAAAAATGCATGAACATTACTGGGAGCAGGGGCAAAAACTTAGCAATTATTTCCTATCACAGCAGTGCCCTTATTTCTGAGCTACAGAATCAGGTTGTCTTTTCCTGTTCTTCTTCAGGCCTCATGAATTTTAGACTTATGGCTGCCCAATTGACCAGCTTTAACAGGCAGTGTAGATGATGCTCTCAGTACCAATTTACCCATGGTCTGGTAAGTATATCACTTTCCTGGAGTTTAAACTGCTTCCAGCTGAGGCGGGCCTACACTAAGGGCCTTTGTCATTGTTCTCCTCCTTCTCTGTCTTGTGATTCAGTAAGGTATTCCCTTAGATAATTATGCTTAGGTGAGGGTTTTCCCTTAGGAATCACACAGTAGCCCAGAAATGACTAACTTGTAACTGGGAAGATTAGGATGGCTACTGTTTCGCTACAGAAAAGAGGTCGGATGTCAGATGTAACCTCTCCTGTGCACTTCCTATTGGGTGGGCATGCACCCCTTGCATGACATGCAGGCTACTGTCAATCCTAGCCAAAAGGTATCTCAATTCAAGGTATTGAGTTCTACAATACATTAGAGTCCATAAACTCAGTTGCCTACATGAAATTAATTTTCCCTCCATTATTTCAAAGCTGAAAAAAAAATTTACAGTCAGAAAAAAAAATTAATTTATACTAACCTACCTGGATAGCTGATGTATAACAGTCAAAATAATTTTGTATTTCAGACACTAACAAGATGGATACTCAAAAGAACTACAGAGAAAGTTCCAACAAGAATTATTCAGATTGTACGGGAAAATAAATTCGCAAAAGTAGCTAAGAAAATTCTTCTGCAGATCCAGTATGGAAATAGAATTGGCAGCACCACATTTACTATAGCCATTACAAATAAATGGCTCTAAAGAAATTAGAAAAAAAATTCCATTTGAGTTAAGGGAAAAAATAAATAAAATGATGAAAATGATATAGAGGAATAAGAACTTTCTGCATTTATGGTAGGATTGCCTTATTTTGCATATTGCATTTTTGGAAACATCTACATAGATAATGACAAGAAGTTGACCAGTAAAAATGGAACTTTTCAATGGAACAAACAAGGATTAAAAGATAAACTTATGTTTTTAACACTTATTTAGAAAATTCATGCATGTTAATATGACAAAATAATACATTTAAAACACGTGCAACAAAACACAATTCAGATATAACTATTGCATATTTGTAAAAAGTCATTGTGGACTCACTTGGGATTCATACCTGATGTGTTGGTAATGTACATGTTGTATGTGGTAGGTGTTCAGGTTCAGAGCTGTGACAGGACCAAGCCCCAGGGGCATCTGTGACACCCTCTGGTGGCTGTATGGCTTCTGCCCAGCTCAGTCTCTAAGGTAGATCTCCTTTGCTGACTCACCTGCCACATCTTGTTCTTAATAAAGATTAGATAAAGGAGGCTACCCACAGACCTTAGCCTGAGCCCGAGACTATGAAAATTGCTGCCAGGTCCCTCCCAGGCCATCCTAGTCTTGATTGGGCACTTAAGCTACTTAGGGCCTCTTAGTCTGTCTGTGCCCCTCCAGGGCATCTATAGACTTAAGGGCTTAGTGTTTGTCAATGCCCCTCCAGGGCACTCACAGCCTTAAGGGTTCAATGAGTGGCTTGTCCTTCCCTACACCACACCCTATGCCTCACAGGTGTTATTTTATCACTTGTAGCTATTCCTGGCTGTGGTTCTTCCTAGATCTTTGAGAAAAAAGTTCTTTACGGTGCGTGGGTCCAGGGTCTAGAACAAACTCCCACCAGAGGTAGTGCAAGCACCTATTCTGGACTCTTTCAAAAAATAGAAAATATTTCTTGGGGGGCGTCACTTGATCCCAGCTGGCTTCCTGCCTATGGCAGGGGGGCTGGACCCGATGATCTCATGAGGTCCCTTCCAGCCTCTAATGCCTATGAAATCTTTGCTTCCTCTTGTGCCCTGGCCCCACCCTCAGGCCACTTAAACTACCTGTGGTCTCTCCTAGACCTTTGGCCTCTCCCACACTCCGGCCCCACTCCCAGGTTAGCTGAGAGCTCCAGGCTCTTCTGCTTTAGCAGTCTCTGCTTGTAGCCCCTCTTCTGGGTGCATGGACCCTCAGCCCCTTCTAGGCTACTGGTCCTCTGGATAGGCCTTGAGCCTGCCCCAATAGTGCTCAAGGCTAAACCACCAATATACTTAAATAGCAACACTTTTGCCCTTTAGCCAATGCCCCTTCTTTGGGTTTACCGTAAAGTGCAAACCACCTGCGTGCCTAAACAAGCTTCTCTCTGCCTTGGGTAACCTCCTGTTCCCAGGTTTGCAGAGTGGCTTACCAAAGCTCCAGTCTAGCAGGAGCCCTGACACTCCTCTGGCAGGAGCTCCTACATGCATGACTCTCAGGGCTCAGGCCTAGGACTTATATATCTCCAGCTCCGCCCTCTGCTGGTCAGGTGACTCGCCAATCAGTTCCCTCCCCCCCCCTTAAAGGGACAGGTGCCCCATCCACTCTATCACAAGACCCTTGTATTTTTGTTGCCTTGTCTCCTAGTCCACAATTCAGACTCAGATCATTTTCTTATTAAGAGTTCAAATGTATGGATAATATTTAGAACACCAAATATAAAACCCATCTGATCTGCTAAATTTGCTATTTACTCTTCACACCCCCCACACACTCTTATCTTTAGTAGTTTCTGGGGAAAGCAGCCCAGGGACCTTTTAATCACCATCTCAACAATTTTTCACACCTTCAAGAGGAGGTTGTATTTTCTATTGCCTCTTACTGTTTCTTTAGTTAACAACTGGGGATCAAGCTATTTTCTTCTCAAGAGCAAGGTGGAGTTCTTTAAATTACCACTTGGGTATCTGTATGTGCCTGAGTAGCTTTGTCCACTGCTCTTTATTTTGGGCATGAGGGTCTTCAACCCTCCCCTGTCATCCACTAGAGAGAGGCAGGAAAGTATAAAAACCATCCCTTGCTATGCTTTAATCTACTGAATTTACTGGGAGGGCTTAAGGAAAATCTAATAAAGAGATGATTGTCAGTTATACTTAATTGTTTTACAAGATACAAGTTTTTATTGCCAGGTTTTGAAAATGCTAATAGGAAAACAGAAACAAAGGATATTCAACTTAAATTTATTACATTTTGCACCCATTTCAGCCACCTACTAAAAGTTTAAAAATATGAATACTGGAAGCTAACCTGTCAATGTGTATAATATAATGATGTGTTTTCTTAAGGAACTTATAATTAGATATTATGGAAAAAACAGTGAGAGTGATTATTGTAAACAGTCTTGAACAGCTATAAGAAACAAAAACTAGCTGAACTTTAACATTTTTAGGAATAATTATCTCATGATAGCAAAGTCACTGGAATTTCCCACTTACTAAACTGTATATTCTAAAAAAATTGAATTTCCTATGACTTCTCACCTAGAAAGAAAGGCTTTCATGGTGCTCTATACAGTTCAGTGCATGTAGAAGGCCTTATACTATATGCTTGTCAGAAGGACCTTTGTGTTTGTGTTTGTGGTGATGTTACAAGCTGTAAGGCACTGCAGTAAAACAATAATAAAATACAACTCAATTAAAAATACCTTTCAGGCAGGCACCAGTTTATCTAAATCCCCGTAATCAGTATGTTATTTACTTATTATTTTTGTTTAGGCTAGGAAAAGAACATTTCACCTTAGCTAAGATGCAAGTCAAGAGCAAATATGTCTGCTTCTTCTCTCACACTGCTTTAGATCAGAAATCATTCCATTAAGTATAGTGATGTTGGTGCACAAACAGTGTAAGGCTTTTATGAATACTTTTTATTTAGAAAGCTTATTCTTAAATCCAGTTAAAGTTATAAGGACACACATTCTTCATTTTCTTCACTTTCTTCAGGCAACTACAAGATCTTGTTTTTTCTATAATCCATCACAATTGCTGCCTTTGTTGGCTGCTTCTATAGAACACTAAAGGACTGGTTGAACAGAAACTACAGGGTATGGCTTTCCACTACATCATATGTTGCGTATCTATTTATACACACAGAGTAAGTCTCAGATATTACCACTCTGACTTACTATAATTTTACCCTCATCCTTATATTACCCAGATATAAAAGATTGCAATGAGTTGCAATGAAGTACAGAATCAGTCCCTATATTTTCAATTTCAGTCCTATAGAAGTGACCATACTCGTTGGCAGACCAATGAGGGAAATCTGTTTGGATGTTATGTTTCTGCACTTTTTTCTAGATAAAAAGAGGAGAACAATAACAACTTCCCAAGCTGTCAGTTCAACAACTCTCATACAAGCACTAAAATTCACTGAAACCTTAGAAAAATAGGAATGCAGTTAATCCTGGCAGCCACAGATGGCCCCCCAACCATAGTCCTAGTATTTATGTATTTTCTTATAGGAAATACACCTTCATTCTCTGTCTACTCCTCTGGTGCTTCTCCTCTTTTTATCTAGAAAAAGTGCAGACTGGATATCCAGAGGTCAAAAAAAATAAACCACAGGAAAAAAATGGAGCAGCACATGCTTGGGCAGCATACCCTTGCAGTGTGGAGAACTCTGGACAGTGCAGTATGTGGCGCTGCAAACGTGTTTGGAGCACCACATATGGCACAACTGCACTTGTCTGGACATGCCCATAGTTTGCAAAAAATGGGCTTTTTCTGTTTGAGGCATGCTCAGTATTGTTGACAGTTCTGGAGAACAGGGCTGTCATACTCCACCAGCAAGGATTTCATAGATTTCATAGACATTAGGGCTGGAAGGGACCTCGGAAGATCATCGAGTCCAGCCCCCCGCCCAAAGGGCAGGACGTCAGCTGGGGTCATAGGATCCCAGCAAGATAAGCATCCAGTTTCATCTTGAAGGTGTTCAATGAAGGCACTTGAACAACCTCCGGTGGCAGGCTGTTCCAGACCTTGGGGGCTCGGACAGTAAAGAAATTCTTCCTTATGTCCAGCCTGAAACGATCTTGTAGCAGTTTGTGACCATTCGTCCTCGTCATCCCTTGGGGCGCTCTGGTGAACAAACGTTCCCCTAGATACTGGTGGTCACCCCTGATAAACTTGTAGGTGGCCATCAGATCACCCCTGAGCCTGCGCTTTTCCAGGCTAAAGAGCCCCAGGGCTCTCAGCCTGTCATCGTAGGGTCTGCTTCCCTGACCTCTGATCATGCGCGTGGCTCTTCTCTGGACTCTCTCAAGCTTCTCCACATCCTTTTTGAATTGTGGAGCCCAAAACTGGATGCAGTACTCCAGCTGCGGCCTCACTAAGGCCGAGTACAGGGGGAGAATGACGTCCCGGGATTTGCTTGAGAAGCATCTATGGATGCAAGCCAGCGTTTTGGTCGCTTTACTAGCCGCAGCATCGCATTGCAGGCTCATGTTCATCTTGTGGTCAATGATGACCCCCAAGTCTCTTTCTTCCATAGTGCTAACCAACATAGCACTGCCGAGCCTATAAGGATGCTGCGGGTTTTTCTTCCCAAGGTGGAGAACCTTGCATTTATCGGCGCTGAACACCATCAGATTCTCATCCGCCCACTTGCTGAGCCTGTCCAGGTCAGCCTGGATCATCCGCCTGTCTTCTGGTGTGGATGCTTTGCCCCAAAGTTTGCTTTGCCCCAACTCAGGGCATTCCCCTTCATGATGCTTATGATAAGGATAATCTTTGCCTGATCCTGGGAGGAGGTTCCAGGTTGGGCTAGAAATGAGAGGCAGTACTGGATAAGAGACCCCTAAAGAACTGCCAGTCCCCATCATAACTTTCAGGTAGTAAGGTAGGGGCACAAGGCCTGAATTGCAGTGATCTCTTCCTGCAGCTGCTGAGCTTCATACCAGCAAAGGCTGGCTATTCTCTTGGTGTTACACCACCTGGGACTGGAGGGATTGATGTTCAGCCATCAACTGCTGCACCCAGGCTTTCGGGACCTATCAGGCAGAAGAAAGCGGATTCAGCCAATCCTGCCCAGCCTTCATGTCTCCCTGAGCTGTGGCATCCAAAGTGGGCAGGTTTGAGGGCACCAGCAGGGGACTGGGTTTCAAATTGCACCTTCTGCACTGAATGGGGTGGTTCAGGCAAACTGCCAGGCTGGGACATGGGCAGCCAAGTCTGAGGCCGCTCAGTGACCAAAGTGTTGACTAGGGTCAAGAATAGTCTAGCAAAATCCATGGATAAACTGAGGCAGAGCCAGGAGGTCAATCAAAGAGTGGAGTTCAAAAGCACGCTGAGCCAAGAGCACTAAAGAAGAAGACAGAGTGAGGTTACTAATGAGCTGAGTCTGGAAGCTGGAAGATCAAGCCAACAGGGGGTGTAACTGCTTCCCCTCTCCCCCTCTGGGTAGAGCCCTGTTGCCCAGAAACTTCTTTTTCCAGTTCGGGGGTTTATATATGGGAAATGGAGCTGACTCCTGTTGGCCATTCCAGTAACAAGTAGTGGACAGAGGGTTAGGTCCTACTAGAGGCTTGAGGCCAGCCTTCAGCATGCTGGGTAATCAGGCATAGAGTGGCAGGCTGAGTTGAGCGGTCAGGCCAAGACCCAAGGTTCAAAGCTGTGGTCTGACTGCATGCTATATGTAAGAAAATATTGTATGCTTTAGTATTTGGACTGAAGTAATATGTAGAAGCTTCATGAACCAAGACTTTATTGTACTAGTCACTTTATAAACACAAAAGACAAACCTGGTCCCCCTCTCAATGGATATAAACATATATCATGTTTGGAGTGGGATCAGCTATGCCAGGATGTGTCCTTACATAGCTAATCTACTTCATTGGCCTATGAAGACATCATCGGCTTGATCCTGAGGGACAAAGGCCACTGATGCTATGCCCTGACTCAGGGTGAAGCAGCTTGATATGAGTGCTGTGGCAATCCCCTGCAGAGGGATTCCTGAGGTGCACAGAATCGGGCTCCTGATGCCCTGGGCAGCTGGAGAGTGCAGGCAGCCCTGGGCCACCCATGCTTTCCTGCCATAAGTGAACAGATATCAGTCTCAAAAAGGCAGCACATACTATGAGTAGGAATCATTGTGCTCTCAAATTTGGGCATTTGTGGCATGACAAATAGCTAAGACTTCTGTTGGCTTGGGTTTTGTGCCACCATAAAAAAATGTTATGGTGGCACAAAGGTAGGGTAACCATACATCCCAGTTTGGCTAGGACAATTCCAGATTTTGTAGCCCGGTCCCAGTCAGTTGGTCAAAAGTCCTGAGCCATGCCAAATGTGGGCAGGGTGGCACCTGCTCCAGTCTGCCAACCTTGCTCCCAAGCAATGGTGCCTGCCCGGCCACCTGCCTGGTGCACCATGCCGCTCCACTTCCTTGCTGGACTCCAGCCCAGGACTTTTGACCAACTGGCTGGGAAAAAGCTGCAGAACCTGGGAGTGTCCAGCCAAACCGGATCATCTGGTCACCTTACACAAAGGCAACATCTTTTTCCAGCCAGTGAACTTACAGTCTAAATAAGATTTAATAATGTAAGTAAATCTCATGTGTAAGCAGCTCAGTGAGGATAGTCAGAACAGTGCAACAGGAGTTCATGAAGAGGCAGAAAGTACAGGCAACTGATTCAATTTCACAGATCCTGAACCTTTCCCTTTAGTGATATATTCTTGCCAACAAGGTAGCAATAATCTAATTAAATTGTATGTCTAGGAAAAAGAGAAGCACCAGGTGACTAGGACAGCTGGGGACATATGCAGCGTAAGCAGTATGCTCCAAATGTTAACTGGAGGGTGGAGAATTGGATGAGTCAGGGAACTGGGGAGTGTGTTGCTTGCCCCCGCAATTGCCTATGTTACAGGAAAAAATAACCAATTTCTTTCCCACATATCAATACCTTTACATATGGCTCCAGGTAGGATTGGACAAGGGAATATTTAGCCCTTGAGTTTTCCCCATGCTGGGTGGCTCTGAGGAGACAATATGAGAAAGTCACTTCTCTGGCAATCTCTCTATCATATGCAATGATTAAGGGGAAGAGCCATGGATTCAGCTCCTGGGGGGAGATTTCTAACCATAGAATATTCAACAGCTACTTTTTAGGAGGGCTACCTTACTCAGGATGATATTAGTGTTTCATTGGGCGCATCTACACGAGATGTTTACTGTGCAGTAAATATCTTGGTGTCTACACATGCGCCTCTATTAAGCTGGAGTAAACAAATTTACTCCGCAGCAGGATTGTACTTGTAAATGCGCGTATAGATGCTGCCCTGGTTGGCTGGGGCATGAGGGTGCTGGATAGCCCCACACTGAAGCGCTCCGATGTACCAGCCAGCCTCTACGCAGCATGGTGAGCCAGATAGAGCAGACCCGGGTTTCCAGGATGACCCCCCTCCCCAGACCTGTTGCCAGTCAGGGAAACTCTGACCCAGCTCAACATACTGCACCCACAGGCACACATTCAAATGGCGCAACCAGAAGCAATAAACTGGGGTTTATGGTTTCACATTAATCATATGTGTAGACGTGCCCATTGATTGTGAAACTAAACTAAACCAAAATGTGGGCATGCTCTACACATGCTGAAAATCTCATTTGTGTTTGACAGTTTCATTTATAATCCAAACAGATTCCAACACTTCTTCCATTGAAACCAAACCAAATCTTATGATTTTTAAAATAAGATTTTTTCAAAATAAAATTCCTAGAATACTTTGGTGTGGTCATTTTTAAGGATGCAAAGCACAAGTGCTTTCTATTCTGGCCATTTCCTTTGATCTGTGCCACCTGGTAAGAAAAGTCTCCATTGGAGCTAAAGAATAGATCAAAGAATGCCTGCTTTCTGTCTCTTTACCCCTAAAGAGGTAAAGTAGAGAAATCCACATGCCCCTTTCTCTCTCCAAATTTTCCCTTTTGTTCTTAAAGATGGAGGGCAGGGTGGTGCTGGCTAGAATAGACTCAAAATTTACAATATTATTTTAATATTGGAAAGCCCTGACTGAATAACTATTGGAGTGAAATACATGCTCACTCTATGATAAACATAATAGTGGTATACAAAACAATCTATACAGCATGTATCGAACAAACATTTTGTTTATTTATAAAAATCCAAACATTTGGATAGGTTGAATTAAGGGGGAAAGGCCCAAAACAAAAAGGCCATCCAAAAAACTTCTTGAAACCGCAATATAGTATGCAAGTTATAAATTCTGTTTCCATAAAACAGTAATTCATTCTTCAAGGCCACATTTTTATTTTGACCTCTCTGCTGACACTGTCAACAACAATTAGCAGAAATAGTGGTAGATATTGCTTTTGTGAAGGGGGCATGGAAAACAGATAGTTTGCAGATAGCTGTAACAAAAAGCTTGCAGAGACTTAAAAAGCTAGCTGGACCAGTGACCCAAAGATAAAAAGCTCTACCTCATTTCTAACCTCAGCTGTGCAGTACACTGGCTTTGCTTAAACCTCATTTTTTGGAAAAGAGAAAGATCAGAATGTTTAAGTTTTTTTTTTTATATTCCCAGTCTTTTGGGGGTGGAGAAAGTGGGGGGATTGTTTAGGGTTAAAATGAAGATTCTCGTTTCCTCTGTTACTAATTTTGATTTATTGACTTTGGTGATGTAATATCAGATAAATGAGGGAACATGTTTAACTACCAGATGATACATTACTGGATTGTTTTCTTTAATTTATCATCAGTCATATGAAGCATGATTTTTTTTGTAACAACTTTATTTTAGTATTATTCTGTTCCAAATTTCTGCACCAACAAAACCTTTTTTTCCATGTGGCTTCATCTGCTGATTGAAAAAATTAAGAGGTACCATGGTAACGCTTGCTATGCCATAACACATACTGAAGACAGAGTTTTCCCCAGGCATAATGAAGACATACAGTAATGCACACATACTATAAGAGAACACCCTCAAGAAGGATTATTTTAGGAAAAGCACAAGGGTTTTTTTACATTAAAAAGTTATTATACATAGATAGTGAAAAACAGTTTTAATAATAATATGCAGGTTTGTATTTACAAATGTATTAATTCCTACAGTTTAAAGTAAAGCTCAATATTTGGTAATGGCTTAAATAGGCAATCTTGGTATCTAGGCTTTACAACTCATTGCCCATTGACCAGTTTTCAGCTACTAATGCCATTCAGAGTTAAATCCAATCCCGTTTTTCAGAAAGCCCCTTGGCAGTATGACAATGAAATAGCAAGAGTGATAGCAGAAAAAGCAGGGCACATCAGGCCAAATGGGCTCAGATAATCAGCTATTATTTATGTTCTTCTATCCTCCCACTCAGATAAAAAGGAAAAAGTGTGTAGAGGCTCATATTGTCATATCAGCCACTTGGAACCATTAGAGGTAGGTCCAGCTATTCATGCTGGATGTTGGGCTTTGGATTTATCTCTTGAAACATTGTGAAGCAAATCTCAGGGGTTTATTAATATTATAAAATATTATTCTAAATAGGTTATCCTTTGAAGAAACATAATTTGCTTTTCAGTGGCAAACCTACGGGTGTTTCCCATAGAATAGCATGTATATTCCCAGTCTTTGGGGTGGGGGGGGAGGGAGGGGGATTTCTGATTTCAATAGGATTATGGCATATTGTTTGTTTGTTTGTTTTTGTCCTTGATACATATGGGAAATGATAGAAAAGCATATAAAAGCAATAGAATGATAAAAAATGATAGAAAAGCTTCTTTCAAATGTGAAATAAAATGCTTTTTATCTGCCCAAACCTGAATTCAAGGCTCAGTCTTTCTTCCGTAACAGTTGTTACTATGGGGGGAAAAAAACAAATCCTACTTCTCACATAACAATTACTGATATTCCTAACACAGATCATGAAACAATTCAGTAGAGGAGGAAATGATTGCCAAATATTTGTTTTAAAAATTATTTTTGTAATATTGGGATTAAAAAAATCTACTTGCGAAGTAATAAATTGTTAACGTGAAATATTTTTAGGGTGTCATGTTGTCGTTTTTAGGGTGATGTAAATCTTAAACTGCAGTGTTTAAAAAATATTGGAGAAAAGATGGCTCCTCTTGAGAAGCACAAATTGGGCATTAGATTGCTATATCAGTCTTGGGGGACATCAACAACAGAAGCTGAGGTACTTGAAATATTTTTGGGGTGTCTAGTACCTCAGCTTCTGTTGCTGATGTCCCCCAAGACTGATATAGCAATCTAATGCCCAACTTGTGCTTCTCAAGAGGAGCCATCTTTTCTCCAATATTTTTTAAACACTGCAGTTTAAGATTTACATTTCTTGCCACTTTACAGCTGCAAACCTGTTAGGATGACAATATTTACTGAAAGATCTTTCCAAAGACAGCTCTAAGATCTGACATTAAAATTAAATGTTATCTAGACCCTACGCTTGATAAGAACAAAATACTTTTTTAAGTTGTAAGACCGAATAGAGATGTTGTGCTTTAGTGAAAAAAATAAATAAGATTCTCAATAATACTACAATTCAGTTGTAACCAAACCAAATATCTTATTAACATGCAAAACAGTGCAAATTCCTGCTCCCCACCATCAAATGGGTATTGGGTAATACACAATGATGATAACCCACTGAGTCTAAAATTCCAGAAAATGTACAAACAGAATTTAAGTCATGCTTGAATCTTCAGAGAGAATCAAGCCAATTTTTTCAACAATCTCTTCTAATATTTCCTTTACTGTTAAAATCATTGGCTATAGCAGAAAGTTGAAAGAATGCTGCCAGGGAAAGATAAGGAGGCAATATTCATAAGATGTGGGCAATGTAATCTCACTGATTTAGTAGTCTAAAACAAAGAAAATTAACATATATACATGAATATTCACTAAGCTGAGACCAAAAGTACATATCATACTTCCTATATATGGACAGATTTATACTTTAAGTGTACAGTTATCAAATCTTATAAATATCAACTTGCTGCCACACATTTCAGATCTGAAAACATCAGAAAGCCAGACTGCATATCCTTCAGCTGTTTAGAACAACACCTGTTGAGCCTGCTCTTATTCCATGTCTTATTCTTTGTATTCCACTTCTGATGCAAAGACTACTCACAGGAATAAGAGATGTCTTATTTTCCCAAAGGTAGCCCTAAGGAAATGTAGTCCTATGGTTGGATAAGAACTATAGCATAAGGCACATTTTCAGAAAAGCAGAAGGGGAAAAAACCTCAAGTCATAAAAGTGCTGGTTAATCCTCACATACCTCATCTCCCTCTACTTTCTCAGTCTTTGCTATTGACATTTCAGGATGAGATCAGCTTACCTACTTTTTTAATGACCACAGTTCACCATAGGATGCATGGGAGAAATGGAGAACGGATAAATTGCAGGGAGTTAACCTGACTTAAGCTTGGGATTTTTCAGTGTTACAGAATGCCCCCATCCTTTATAAACCCTCATAACAAAAAAAAAAGAAAAGAAAAGAAAGAAAAATAAAAGGTAAATTACATAACAAATACCAGTTTTCAAAATGTGGAAGATGATATGGTAAAAATAAGAACATATCTGGGAATTACCATACAATAACAACTTTAAAATCACTGGGTTGCACACATACAGCTTGAACTAAATCTATTTACTTCAATGGACTTTGGCTCAAGCCCATCGGCTTAGGGTGATACTAGCAATGGAGCAAGAAAAACATATTTTCAACACACCTGCAAGTTGGCAAAACCAGGGCCCAACTCTGTATCCATGACAACTCCACTGATGTGTTGCTAAAAACAAGACAAAAGCATTAAGTTTTAATACCTATCAAGCAAGTTGAAACAGTTTCCTATGGTTAGTGAAGTATGCATTTCCTTATTTTATTCACACAGAGGTTTAATATACATCCTGATGTTCTTCACTAGATGACTGCCAACAAGCACAGCTTCAACCAGATGTCTCCTTAGAATAAGTACTTTCCTGTATGTCCCAGGCAAAGAGAGAGACACTGCTTTGTATTGTAAAGTTGATAGAATTCAATCTACTATAGGGATTTAAAATATTACTATTCTTCTCTATCCTTATCTGATTTTATTTGAACACTAACATTTCCTCTTTAATATTTTATTATTTTTATACATTAACAGATACCTTAAAATAGAAAAAAAAAGAAAAAAGTAGCAGAGTCTATACACAGTTGGTTATAAGTTCTCCCTATATAAATACAGAGAATGCTAATAATCTAATAATACCCCGAACACTAATTAGTGGCAACATATCAAGACAGTTGCATCAAGAAATGTGTCAACCAACTAGCATTAGCAATTAAAAATCATTAAAAAAAAATTAGTGACATTTCAAAAGCAATATCCTTTGATTCATTAATTCAGAAACAATTTCCAGTAAGAAAGAACTCAAACTTGATTCCTGACCCAGGCTTGCCAGAGAACAGGGCATATAGTTGCTGTGCCTACTTCCCTCCCACTGCTTTTTGGGAAATAATTGGCCCCCATGGTAATGGAACAGATCCTTGGTGGGACAGTCTACATGTGCACTTAAGTCAATGCCATAAATTCTGAGATTTATTGCAGTGGAATTTATTGCTTCCCAGGTGTCACATTTACATGTGCATGCAGGATTGCAACACTTTGAGTCAGGTCAGACCAGCCGGGCCTGGCAGGAGGTCCAAGGGGTCAGCCTTTCAGCCCAAGGCTGCTCTGACCTGGCTCAATGTGCTGTGGAGGGGCTGGCTAGGGCACAAGGGTGCTTCAGCGTGGGGCTAGCCAGCAGGCAGCCCCCACTCTGAAACACTCTTGTGCTCCAGCCAGCTGCATCAGTATTGACATGTGCACTGCTGCAAAGTAAAACAATCCGCAGCAAGATAGTACGTGTATTTACAAGGACTATCCTGCTGCAGAGTTAATTAGTTTACTCCTGACTAATAGCCCTGCAGATATAGATGCAAGACATTTACAGCAGAGCTAATTAGTCAACTCCATAGTAAATGTCTTGTGTAGACACACCCAGTTAGTATGAATCCACATAGCACCACTTACTTCCATAGACTTATGCAGATTTACACCAGATGGAGACCTTCTAGAATGAGTGATTAGAGGTAAACTGTATTCAAAATGAGTAGATAAGAGAAGGTTGAAGTCCTAGGTAAGCTTTGGGTGAATTTGTGACTAGGAGATGCATGGGCGATCAGTGCCTCCTGAGTTAGGGGGGGCACTTGCCTCCCCAGCAGACAGTCAGAGGCTGGGGGGCATCCCCCTGTGGCCGATCTCGCAGGCTGGGGGAGCAGGTCCCCCCGCAGGTGATTCCCAGCCAATTCTGCAGACCGGGGTGGGGGGTTCCCTGCAGCAAATCCCGCCAACCTGCAACTGGCAGCAGCGCACTGCTGGCACTTCCAAGTCAGTGGGATTGGCCATGGGGGGACCACTACTGCTGGCACGCTCCCTGGCTGGCACTCTTGGGGGAGCACCAGTGCTCTTGCCTGCCCCCCCTGCCTGGGAACACTGCTGTCTGGGGGTGCACTAGTGCTGTCAGGGGGTGTACGTGCACCCCCATGCACCCCCAACACGTCGTCACTGAGGAGATGAGGTGATTAGACTGACAGAGGTAATTAGCCACATTAATTTGAAGTCAGATGAAGGCAAGACAGAGTGGCACCTTACAGACTAATCTGGAGAGGTATAGGCCTTCATAAGCAACAGCTTGCTCAGAGCTGTGCATCTGCCAAAGCAAGCTGTTGCTTATAAAATTTTATGCCTCTATGAATTAGTCCAGGAGTGTCAAACATCTGACCCATGGAGCTGCTCCATCTGACCCAATGAGCTACTGTTAGGCTACGGCATTTGGAGGGGTGGCTGTGGGAGAGCAGTGGCCTGCCACAGAATTCAGGGCCTCTGAGCCTCAGTGGCTGAGATCCCTGCTGCTACAGCCGCTGTCTGTTCCACCACAGCTGCTGCCACTGCCCTGCACCAGATCAGGCCCACTAAGAGCCCTGTACATGTGATAAGTTTGATACCCCTTGTGGTGGGAGAAAACTCCCTGGGGTTCATTGTCTAGCTGCATAGGGACTAGACAACACAGGTAAAGTTTACTTAAGTTTATTTGCTCAAGCAATGACCATAAAGCCAGCAAAGAGGCAAAATGGCCCCTCCTAAAGGGTGGGGCGATCTTTTATGCTTTTTACAACAAGGCAAGACTACAGGGTTAACAAAAGCAATACTTGGGCGGTGCTTCACAAATCTTCATAACAGCATATTTCTATTAAGCTGAACTAGCACTTTCTAAAAGCTAAAAGTTAAGTAACAGTAACATTATGATAGGTTAGCAAAAACTTGCACAGTAGTAGATACTTCTTAAGGACACGATCACTGTACTTAGAACAATGGCTTCTTTGTCTTATCTTGTTCCTTGCTGTAGCTGATTTTACAGCACACAGACACAGATCCACTTGCTGCATTTTACTCAGAAAATGCTTAACACATAAGATTACTTGACACAAGCAAAGGCTTAGCTATCATTCTGCCTTGTGGTCAGCGGCATTGCTAGGCCACAGGTCATGCCTTGTATTCAGCTGTAAAGCTAATACTTCTTAATAATCCAAATTATTGTTAACCTAACTATTTTATTTCAGGGTAATAACAAACATGCTTACCACACCCTGAGTTCATTCTTAAGGTGCCACTCTGCACTGCCTTCTAGGAGACTGGTTGTTATGAAGATGTGAGTAAACTGCTGGGGGATTTAAAACACATGCATTTTAAAAGTGAACAAAATGAGTTTTACCTTCCAAGATATAAATTCAAGGTTCCTTATTGGTCTTATAACAGATGACAGACAGCTTTAGCATCTAAAACAAGGCAAGGAACCACAAGGGACTTAGAAATCTAAGAAATTTGGGCAGGGAAAATGAGAGCTTTAACTTGAAAAATGCAAGACACAATATCATGGGAAAGAATCACAATATCCTAGCAAAGAGAAATCAAACATGCTCCTCGTGATAGAGACACCTAGAAATGAGCAATGCTGAAAATGACCACAGAGTGACAGAGGACTGCAAATTAGATGAAGATATAGGAGAGCAAAAAGATTTTTTGTGGTATTATACAAGCACAAAAGCAGAAAGAATGACACCTCTCTACACAGCCCTGGTATAACCATATCTGGAAATCCACATTTAGTTCAGGACACACTATTACCAGAAAAAGATAAGATGGAGGGAAATTACAGAAGAATAAAAATAACTAGGGGCACAGATTAAAAAAAGGAAATATGAATGCTTTGGCTCAGTTTATTAAACTGGAGACATGATGATAGTCTACAAATACCAGAAAGACTTAAACAGCAAGAACACAAGCTGTTACGAATAAATAAAGCAAGCAATAACAGGATGAAACTAAATCAGATTCAGTGAAGTTGCAATTCTTGTCACTACTTTCAAAAACAAAAAATTCCTTTAAATGAAGCAGAAGTAGTTAAATACGTAAAAACTACCAGGAAAAACTTTTATAGTGAGATATAATGTGTTTGTCCTCAATCCCATGAAAGGGCTCTGTGCAGACAGAATTCATATTTTCAGCAATGGCCCAGTTTCTAAGGCCTGACTTGTTATTGAGCACAAGCTGATATTAGCATCTCAGTCAGAGTTAGGAGAGGGCAAATCTGCTAGATTTGAGGTGACTTTCCATGGATGGCAAACCACTGCCATCTGAGGGGATTAGGAAATCTTCTGTCGCATTCTCTGCAAGGAACAGGCAATGTAGTCCTTACTATTATTTCTGTGACATTTAGGTCCTCCTAACATCCAAACCCTTGGAAATGTTACTACATATAACACTGGTATTAATAACATAATGATGTTCTTTGAACTGAAAATATATATCCTCTCTGCCCATGCCCATAATATCAAAGGACAACATGCACAGAAATTATCTGCAAAAATTCTATTATTCTCCAGTTATATCACTTGATATAACCTGAGGCAAAAAGTAGGAGCATTGGCTTCTAAAGACCTTTTCATCATTTAATATGAACTCAGTGAGCCCTCCAGTGGCACTTTTAAAAGTTACACGTTACAAGAAAGTATGTAAAACAAAGAGAGACATACCCTTAGATTCTTTTTTCTATAAAGCTGGTATATTCAGATTGTATTGAATTTTAAATAAATTCACTCATCTTACAGTGCTCTGTTACAAGATGAAGAATCCTATTTGTAAACTTGATAATGAAATTGCAACTCGGGTACCATTTGGTACCTTTCATGTGTCTGATCATTTTGCAAACAAAATAAAATCAAATTAAATTAATGAAACAATGCAGAAAGTCAGAATTCTTGTCAATAATACACTCCCATTTGTAATGTTGCTTTTCTGTTGTTCTTCCTGTTTTTCATTCTCTTCCCTGACTTTGCTGTATGGGACTCTTATGTTGTTGTCCATTTAATTCAGGTTCTGATACTGCAAAGAGATATATGCATGTGCTTAATTTTTGATGTGAGCAATCTCACTGAAGCCAGTGATGTTATTTATGATGTAAGACCTATCCGGTTCAGAGTTAGTCAGCAAACTCCTTATGTTTATGGAACATGCCTCTAGTCTGCCAGAGACATTTATCACAATGAATAAGTAATATTATTAATAGCCTTTACATCAAAAAGAGCTAATAACCAAACAAGAGATTCCATTATGACTTTTAGCCACTGGTTCACTTTGGGATATTATACTCAATAGCCTAAGGGAAAATTCTGTGAAGGAGTGTGCTTCATCCTACTCCAGCTTCTTCCGCTTGATTCTCCAATTGTTATACCATATAATTCTGGATTTGTGATATGAAAGTCAGTTGCTATGGAAATCATCGCCTAAATGCAGCGTTATTGATTTTGTTGAACACAAGTATACTTCAACAGTGACTTCTTTTCAAACTCATCTGAATCTCATTAAGGACATGATCACTCCCTTTTCACGAAAACCCATAAAGGGATTTACATGGAAAGGACATTTCCGGGAGCCTTCCTCAAGGCCTTCCTCAAAAAGATTTATTATGGAATAGGTTAGAGGACCACACCTCAAACTCTGTGGGGTTCCAGGGATCTGCATAGATCCCACTGGGGAAATGGGCAGAAATCCATACCTTTGTTGACCTTATACCTCCAGTTTTTCCCACAGCCTTGGAAGTGTGGCTTTATTGGAGTGATGCAGCCAAGATTTTGTAGTCTGTAGCTGCATTATAGAAGGGGTTTTCTACTGCCCGATTTGCCCACTCTTCCATAATCCACTGAATTTTTAACATCAGCTCCCCATTTAGATTGCCAACTCCGTGGAACATCTTTTGTAGTGTTTCAGGCACAGAAAGGACACTGGCCTGGAGACAATTCATTCCCTCACTCCGCAAGATGTGATCTACAGCTAAAGGTACAACTGAGCCCTAAATGTGATACATGTGACACCATAAAATTATAAATTCAGGCTAATTTAGTCATAGCTGTATTTTACTCCTTTATTTCATCCTAACTTATCAAGGCTCACATTTGTGAGAGCCCGGCAGGGCAAATTATGCTGAGGGGAAACCAGCACGGGTTTGTGGCGGGCAGATCGTGCCTGACCAATCTAGTCTCTTTCTATGACCAGGTTACGAAACGCCTGGACACAGGAGGAGGGGTGGATGTCGTATACTTAGACTTCAGGAAGGCCTTCGATATGGTATCCCACCCCATACTGGTGAACAAGCTAAGAGGCTGTGATGTGGATGACTGCACAGTCCGGTGGGTGGCGAATTGGCTAGAGGGTCGCACCCAAAGAGTCGTGGTGGATGGGTCGGTCTCGACCTGGAAGGGTGTGGGCAGTGGGGTCCCGCAGGGCTCGGTCCTTGGACCAATACTCTTTAATGTCTTCATCAGCGACTTGGACGAGGGAGTCAAATGTACTCTGTCCAAGTTTGCAGATGACACAAAGCTATGGGGAGAAGTGGACACGCCGGAGGGCAGGGAACAGCTGCAGGCAGACCTGGATGGGTTGGACAAGTGGGCAGAAAACAACAGGATGCAGTTCAACAAGGAGAAATGCAAAGTGCTGCACCTAGGGAGGAAAAATGTCCAGCACACCTACAGCCTAGGGAATGACCTGCTGGGTGGCACAGAGGTGGAAAGGGATCTTGGAGTCCTAGTGGACTCCAAGATGAACATGAGCCGGCAGTGTGACGAAGCCATCAGAAAAGCCAATGGCACTTTATCGTGCATCAGCAGATGCATGACAAATAGGTCCAGGGAGGTGATACTTCCCCTCTATAGGGCGTTGGTCAGACCGCAGTTGGAGTACTGTGTGCAATTCTGGGTGCCACACTTCAAGAAGGATGCGGATAACCTGGAGAGGGTATAGCGAAGGGCAACTCGTATGGTCAAGGGCCTGCAGACCAAGCCCTACGAGGAGAGACTAGAGAAACTGGACCTTTTCAGCCTCCGCAAGAGAAGGTTGAGAGGCGACCTTGTGGCTGCCTTTAAGTTCATCACGGGGGCACAGAAGGGAATTGGTGAGGATTTATTCACCAAGGCGCCCCCGGGGGTTACAAAAAACAATGGCCACAAGCTAGCAGAGAGCAGATTTAGACTGGACATTAGGAAGAACTTCTTCACAGTTCGAGTGGCCAAGATCTGGAACGGGCTCCCAAGGGAGGTGGTGCTCTCCCCTACCCTGGGGGTCTTCAAGAGGAGGTTAGATGAGTATCTAGCTGGGGTCATCTAGACCCAGCACTCTTTCCTGCTTATGCAGGGGGTCGGACTCGATGATCTATTGAGGTCCGTTCCGACCCTAACATCTATGAATCTATGAATCTATGAAACTCCCATGCTTTATCTCTGACAAATGTAACTGCTCAACAGTCACTAACAATCTCAGGGCCAAATTCTTATTTCAGATCCTTACTTCACACTCAGTCTTACTGAACAATATTGCCCTGGCATCAAAAGGCCGCAATTCCAAATGATGTGACTGTGAGTTCCCACCAACATAAAATGAGAACATTGGCTTGTTATTTTCACTGGGATCTTCATATATATATTTGTAGGTAGAATTTTATTTTAGTTATTGGAAAGAAAATGGAAGATTACAATGTATCTCACACTACACCCTTCCAGCATAGAAGAAGGATGGTCCAACAGTTATAGTCTAGGACAGAGGTGGGCAAAAAATGGCCCACAGGCCAGAACTGGCCCACCAGGTGATTTCATCTGGCTCATGGGTGCCCACCAATTAATTGTACCCCACCCAACCCATGTACTTCACTTCCACCCTCGTGAGTTGGAGGACCCCAGCCAGCATGCACAGCTTCCAGGTGGGGCCACTGCTGCCACTGCTGCAGCTGCTGGGGGATCTGCTTGTCTTTCCTGGCTCCAGCAGCTCCACCTTGTGTTCCTGCTGCAGTGCTGGTGCTGGGTAACAGGAAGGGAAGCTGCAGCAGGGTGGGAGTGCAGAGCATGGGGCTGGGGCTGGAGGGAGTGCGGAGCCTGCACCCAGTGGGATGGTGAGAGCACAGAGCTTGGGTGGGCAGGGTGTGGGGTGTGAGGTAGGATGGATGGGTATAGGGAGCCCCCCAACTGTCCCCTCCATGGCACACAGCCCCTGCTGGTGGTAGCAGCAGCATGTGGCAGGCCCTTGTGGTGCTTGTGGCCCATGCATGTCCAGCTGCCGGTGGCATGAAGTGCCAGCCAGTTCGGGGAGATGCTCATGGTGGCAAAGAGTGGAGCCAGGCCAGCCCGCCTCTATTGCGCAGGGCTCATGCACAGTTCCCGGGACTCATGTATTGGGGGAAGCCCCACACCTAAGCATAAGATTTTCAGATTTGGTTTCTGAAGTTAAGCATAAAAATCCATATTCAAGTATATAAAATAAAAAACCTAATTTTCAGAAGTGCTGGTTCTACAAATACACTTCTGGTTAAACGTATGCATCTGAAGAGTCCCATACCAATTTTTCAGGATCAATCTTTTAGTGACAGTAATTGTTGTTTTTTATTTTTATGTTAAGGTGCCAGGCAAATACCTGTATAAATAACCAAAAAAAAAAAGTGTCATCAACTACACTCAGTTTCTACCATACTATCAATTCCTCTGTGATTATAACTTATTAAGTAGTACAAAAGGTATGTTGTAATGTTCTATGCCAGTTTCTAATAAGTTGGGCCCTACTGAATTCACAGCATAAGTGGGCTGTGCAATGGCTTCTTAGATCTTGCAGGTTCCCTCATTGTTGTTCAGCTGAGGGGTCCTGGTGACCTTGCTGCTTGTTGCTGACTGTCCAGGAGGCAAAAACGGCACCATATTTTAAACTGTGGTTTTCGCCTCCCTACTGACCAAAAGGAAGTGGCGGGGCGGGGCCCCTCTGCCAATTGGTGGGGTGGGGGGGGGTCATAGAGGGGAACCTGCAAGACTAAAGCAGACACTGCACAGCCCACTTCTACTGTGAGTTCGAGAGGGTGCTACTAATAAGGATAGGCTGAAAAATAAAGCTGCCATAAAAGTACATCTAACTTCAATTCCTCAAGTATTTTGCAGAGTTGAAAAAGAAAAGGTTGCAGAGAAACCTAATCAAAAATCATGTATGCAGATCACAGATGGGGAACTTTTCACCTTCCCTTCTCTACCAAATCCCCCAAAATTATTTCTATTTTCATGTACTATGACAATCCTTGGATCCTTTGTATATAATAGTAAGGCCCTCACCCATCTATGCTAGTTTAGAACAGCCCAACAATCCACCATCAATCAGTACATGATTCTAGCCTCATGTAGACTGGCCTCCTCCAGTCTGGACAAATTAAATTATCTGAGGCAAAACAGAAAAGAAATGTGTGCAAATACAGTTCTTGACTGTCCCTGATATTGGAGTGGCTTTCTGCTAATCTCACTGACAAGGTTGCTTCATATAGGGCTAATCAGAGACACTATAGCAGGGACAGGAGGAGCCCAAAACAGCTCCCTTAAAATGTAATACAGTACATTTTGAATGCTCCTTTTTGTGCAGGAGAAACATTTAGTTGGACATGGCTCTGAGTGGGGCTCTGGGTGGCACCTTTGTCTTTCATGGAAGACAGATTCTTTTTTTTTAATTTTCTGCTCTTCCTCAGGCCACATGGAACCTTTTAAACTTTTTCCTTGGCTTATTGTCAGTCCATTTTGAATGGCACACCATTTGAAGACCTCAACAAAACCCTATGCATATACGGTATGTCCCTGAATGCAACTTCTAGAGGCCAGGAAGTTTTAAGGTTAATTTGGAAGTTTTGAATCAGCAAAGCTCTTTAATACATGCTTATTTTAATTTAAAGCATGTGCTCAACTGCTTTCTGAACTAGGTTAATACCAGGAATTGGAAGACTTGAGTAGCACCTACAATGCTATTTTTAAAAGGTTTCTTTCTTCCTTTATGATAACTTAGGCACTTGCAGCACAAATAAGCCAGTCATTTCTGACCAAGCTCAATATTGATGCATCCTGACCCTGCTTTGGATGCCTTAGAACAGTCATTCTCAACCAGGGTGCCTCAGACTTTCCCTGGCCAGCTGCTCCTCTGCCCCGACTTCCTGGTCCCTCTGCAAGGAGGTAAGCTCAGAAAAAATATAGTTTTTGAAATTGGATGGCACTCAAAAGCTATGGAGGGGTGTCTTGAGTCTAAAAAAGTTGAGAACAACTGCATTTGGGAGGAAGTCATCAATGGCCAGAATCAAATTGTCTCAGTAGTTGCCTTGACTTAGGCATTGTCCTTCCTGGCTTTTGGGCATCTGTACCAAAAGTAAATTTCAAAATGACCTGTTTAGCAACCTGGGATCAATATAAGTCAATGGAGAGATTTCAGGTGCTCAGGTGTCCCACACAGAGAATAGGCAATGTTAAAGCACCACCTAAGGGTGACTCAGAAAGCCAGGAGATGCTTAAAAGTAGCCAATGGGAACTGTTAAAGCATAGGGATGTTTCCATACTTCTGTTTCTCCCAAGAGTTCAGGTATCTGACTAAACTGATCCATTAGGCATCTCTGTTCATTTTCAATGCACAATACCTATATGCATTTTTGAAGATAGCTTGTAAATGTGTTTTTCTAAATCCTTTCCCTTTCTGTTTGCCCAGTAACTTAGTTTTTAGGACACATAACTAGCAATTTGACAGCCGGGTACTAGCTCCCTCTCCCACCCTCCAACCCATGAACGACGTGTGTCCCCAACAGCTGGGGGGGCACAGCAGCGCTGGTGGCGGTGGGAGCACGGAGGTGGGAACGCAGCAACGGTAAACGGGGGATTTGAATCAGCATCTCTCACTTCCTGGGAGAGAGCATAAATACAAAAAACATAGTGCTGGTAGAAAGCCACTAGGCTTGCTACCAGCCTATCAGGTTAGGCCACTCCCTTGGGAAGGGAAAATTGTGGATTTGGCTCCACATCCCAGAACTACACAGTGGTTGGCTACAAAACAGAAGTAAACTTGGCAACAAAGACTAAAGCCCAGGACATCCACCCTCTCTAGGAATATCTTAACCATAAAGAATGACTACGCTTTACTAGCATTACCATACTAGTTTTCCCAGATATGTCCTCTTTTTGGACCCTCCAGTCTCCATCCAGGCAGTTTTTTGAAATCTGAACCAATGTCTGGGATTTTGCTCTGCTCTGGTGGCAGGAGTGCAGGGATGGTAATTGGAGGCAGGGGGCACCACACACGTATGTATATGCACGTACATGTGGCTGGCATGCAGCCAAGGATGGTGGTGAGAGCAGCCCCATCAGCTGGATGCAGGCAAGTCTATGCGGAGTGGGGGTTGGAGGGCCAGGGCTTGGGGATAATCCAGGGAAATGCGGGCGCGGGGGGGGGGGGGGGGGGTAGAGAGGATGCATATGTGAGGGGGGCTGGTGCCTGCCAGCACTGGGGGAATGTGTCTGGGTGCAGGGGCTGTGGCAGGGCCAGAAGGGTGAGGGGCAGGCACCTGCCCCTCCAGCAGGGGAAGGGGGTGGGAGGGCTCTTTGAGGGTCATGGGGAGCTCCATGACCAGGCTGGCAGCACCAAGGCCAGTGCCTTTGCTTGCAGGGCTGGGCTATCTGGGAGATGCTGCTTGGCAGGGCGGGGCATGGTCAGGCCACCTGGCGTGGTGCTGGAGTCCCAGCCCAGGGCAGGGGTGCCACAGGCATCCCCTCTTCCTTCTTGCTCACATTGGGGCCAGATTCATTCTGCTGCTTCCTGCACCAATCGGAGATGCCACGCTCTGGCCCGGTCAGGATGGGGGCAGCTGTAGGACCCGTCCAGCAGGGCTGTGGGGAGCAAGAGACTGTGGGTCAGGAGTGAGGGGCACCAGCATGGCCTGGTGGAATGGAGGACTGAAATCATTTAAATCTGATTCCAAGCAAGTCCTCTTTCCTTCAGCCGTGCCTTTGCCCCCATTTTATAGGCACAAGTCCAGCCTAATGACAGAATTATTCTTCTGACATAAAACGTGACCAAAATTTAGTGTTTTGTAATTCAAAAGAGATCAGTTTGGAGCACTGGAGTGGGGGATGATTGATTTATATGAATACCACCTCCTTATTAGCTATGCAGCAAAGCAAAGGCTGGCAAGAACTTAAAATTGAAAGGAATAACTGAAATATGAAGATGCTTATATTTTCAGAGCATGTTTACACAACTTAGGAACTGTATAAATGGGTGCTATAGAAAGCCCTAGTATAAACAGCTACAAATTATCCTCCGTGTGACTCAAAACAGACTGTATAAATCTGTCCTGGTTATGCAAAGGACCCTGCTCCACTGCTCAACAGACAGCTGTTCGCTTTTACTTTGCAAAGTTTGTAGTCAGAGGTGCAGAACACCAGTAACTCCTGTTCCCTTGTGTGTGCTCAGCACTAAATCAGGTCAAGAATTCTCAGCTTTCCAAGCCTTGCATCACCGAGAAAGCTCTGTTACTCCCTGTAATCAATAATATCTTAGCAGGACATCAGACAAATATTTTCTTTTAACCCTTTTCAAGCGAAGCTTAGAGAAAAAGCTTCTAGGGTTTGGGGGTTGGTTTCTGTTTGTTTGTGTGTTTTTATAAGTAACTAAACCAAGTATTATTCTGATCACAAGACTCCCTACCCCTGCCCTCCCTTTCCTCCTGCCCCACCATCTTTTAACACCCTAAAAGGAAAAATTGTCTCTCTGGGCATGTCTGCACATGCAATTAGTGCTATATGGGTTTATTCCGCAGTCATTTATTGAAAAGTAAACCCACTCTGGGCAGGCGTCTACACATGTGGCCGTTTGGGAGCAGATTTTCTGCTCATGACAGTAGCCTGCTCCTAGCCTCCTCCAGCTCTGCACTACACCCCTACAGCAGGCAAGGGGAGGTGGAGGCTCTGGTCACAGCTGCCTGTGACCAGGGGCCCTCTTTAAAAGCCAGCCCTGCTCCCTGGCCACCTGCCTTTCTGGCTCAGAGCAGGCTACAGAGTGCTGGCACAGCCCTCTGCAACTCTGTCGCTACAGCTTGTGCCTACTGCATTATCGTGGCAATGACCCACACCCAGGGCTCCTGCTCGCCACCCTGCTTGCCATGCTTCACTGCAGTGGCGACCATCACCTGGCCCAGGTTAGTCTTGGCCCTGGCTGCCCCCGTGCTGTGCAGCTGTGTGGCCAAGCTCATTCTGTTGTCTGAGGCCCCCTGCCACCACACTGCTGCTGCCTAGACCCCATGCTGCTGCCTGGACCCTGACATGGATGCTGATGACACGCACCTGGATGCTGACACCGGTGCTGTCCATGAGTTCCTGGGGCTTCAGCCCCGCTACCTGTGGGCCTGTCTGACCAGCCAGGACTGGTGGCTGCATGTCGTCCAGCACACCTGGGATGATAAGCAATGGCTGGAGTCATTCTGAATGACCTGGGCCACCTTCCAGGAGCTCCTCATGCAGCTTTGTTCACACCTAGAGCAGCAGGCATCATGTGGCAGCACCTTCCTGTGGACACCCAGCTGGTCATCACCCTGCTCAAGCTGGTAAGATCCACCAGGGTGTGCTACATTGGCCACCACTTCAGCATGGGCAAGGTAACTGCCGGGGAGGCCCCCCCTGGAGCTTTGCAGCATCCTCCAGGATGTGCTGGGGTACACGGTGCTCTGGGCACACAACCCCCTGGAGGTGGTGGCAGGGTTCCGCGCCCTGGGCTTGCCCCAGTGCATCAGGGCCTGGATGGGACCCACATACCCATCACCTGCCCAACCCGCAGTGACTGCCCCTACTACAGCCAGCAGAGATTTGAGTCTGTTGTGCTGCAGGCCATTATCAATCACTGTGGTGCCTTCACCAATGTGAGCACCAGCTGGGTGGGCAGCAGCAATGATGTCTGTGTGTTCTGCAACTCTGCCCTGCAAGTCCTGTTGGAGAGTGGGTGCTTTGTACCAGGGGTGCAAGACCTCCAGCTGGGTGAGGGGAGGTCCTGCCCCTCCTCATCGGGGACCCTACCTACCCACTCCTCCCTTGGCTTATGCAGCCTTACACCAGCCAGCTGGACCTCCACCAGGCATACTTCAACAGGTGCCTGGGCCAGAACTGCATGCTGGTGGAGTGTGCCTTTGTCTGCCTAAAGGGACACTGGCACATCCTCACTGCCTGCCTCAAGGTCACAGAGGCCAACATCCCCTGGGTCTTTGTCACAGCCCATGTGCTGCATAACTTTTGTGAGGCCTGGGGGGAGCTCTTCCACAAGGCCTGGGTAGAGGAGGCGCAAAGAGTGGAGGATGCCTGGCACCAGGAGTGTTAGCTGCAGCACTAGTGACAGCAATGCCCCCCCACCCCACCACCACCACCACTGAGGCCCTGGGCGGGCTGCACACCTGGCAGCAGCAGCCAGAGAAGCACTGGCAGACCACCTGCTGCTGCAATCGGTGCTGTAGTTCACCTAGACAGCTGTCCCAAGACCCCAGCCCCACAACGCACCCCCAGCACCACGCTCACTGCAGTTTTCTGAAAAGCACTTTATTCCCCTGCATAAATACAGATCCCCATCCTCCCTCCCTCCCCAATAACACAGCCCCTCTCCCTCCCCCACAGCAGGCCCTGTCCCTCCCAAACCACAGAGCCCCTCCACCGACTACCCCACCAATCACCATGTGTGCCCCCTGGGGTGGGGGGCAGTGAGGTGGGGGCGCCTAGGTGGTGGACCCTGGGGACAGGTGCCCAGTACCCCAGCCTCTGGCTGCAGCCCCATAGATGTGCATGCTGCGGTGAGACCAGCAGGTGCAGGGCTTGCCACTGCTTTGCCAACATGGGTGGCTCCCCATCCTGCAGCCAGCAGGCAGAGCCAGCAGGGCCCACATGCAGTGCTGGCCCTGCTGCTGGAAGCTCCTGCTCCAGGGTTGCATGGAGCCAAGATGAGCAATGGGGTAGAGCCCAGGTGGGGGGCTGGCTGGCTGGAGCACCAGGATGGGTGCCGGGGCAGAGGGACCTAGCTGCTGAAGGTGCTGCTGCATCTCAGCCCAAGCCTACTGCGGGGCTTGCAGCTGCACAGTGGGCAGCAACCAGGGGGCAGGCAGGGCTGCAGCCAGGACCTGGGCAGCAGGCAGCATGAAGGCAACGACCAGGGCCAGGATGGTGTCCAACACCCAGTGGTCCTCCTCCATAGCAGCTTGCCACTCCTGTGGCCTCCATGTGCCTCTCCTAAAGGGCCAGGAGCCTGTCCCATAACTCCTGATCCACCCTGCCCCTCTCCCAGTCCCTCTCCTACTCTCAGGTGATGTCCTCCACACACCAGTTCTGCGAGTCCTCCAGCTGCTCCTCCACCAGTTTCCAATGCTGGGTCTGCTGCTGCCAGATCCAGTGCATATGCAGAGCCCCGGCTGACCCTGAAGGCGCATCCCTGTGCACAGCTGGTACCTCTTCCCCTCATGCAGTTGCTGGACCTGCAGAGCCAGGAAAAAGAGGCTGTTTGTGAGAGTTTGCAACATTTCTGAGATAACATGCATTATATCAGGGGGCTGTACACTGCCCAGCCTCAGACTGTGGGTCATGCATGCAGGGGTGCCCAGGGACCATAAGTCAGGTGGGCAGGCCCTGGCACAGGTAGCCACAGGCTGAGCCCCCCAACCCCACTCACTTCACAGAGGCAGGTAGGCCAATGTGTGCTTGCTGCAGGCAGCCTGCTTTCCTCACCCACTTCCCAGTGCAGACTAGGTCTAGGTCCTGGCACCACCTGCTGTGGCTGCTCCAGACCCACTCCCACTCCTTCTTTTCCTGCAGGCCAGGCCTTATCTTTCATTGCCACCAGGCTCATGGCACATGGGCTCAGGGAGCAAGGGGTTCCCAGCTGACTGGGACGCAGAGCTAGTGGTGTCCCCACCATCCCCACAATCCTGCATCCTACACCCCCCTCCCCCAGCCCTGAGCTATGAGCCTACCCCTGTTGAGAGAGCATCCCAAGCGCACCATGAGGAGCTGTTTGGGTGGACCAAGGGGTGCCTGACTCACTATGCCCTGCTGCTGCTTATAGCCATAGTACCCCAGGTGCACCTGAAAAGCTAGTGTGAGACCATGAGCTTTGATGATGCAGTGGGCAAGCCCATGCTGCCCTGCAACATTCACTATCACCTGGAGGGGTACTTGTGTCTGCGCTACATGTCCCTGCCCCTACAGCCAAGGACATCGCTGCCGGCACTGGCACTTTTCTCCACGTGAGAGGCCTGTGTCTGCCTAGGTGAGTTGGCACAGGCTGCTCAGTAAACTTTTGCACTCCCTCCCACCTCCCTGCGTGCTGTGTGGGGGCAACTCCAGGGGCAGGGGGAGCTTGGCCAGGCCAGGCAGGTTGGAGGGGCAAGAGCAGGGAGTGCCCTCCCCACCATGGCTTACTGGGTGGGTGTGGCAAGCGTACCTGGTGGCCCGAGTCTGTACCCACCGGCTGTGGTGACATGTGGCTCCCAATAGTGTCCTGGAGTGCAGGGGCATGGTGCCTGGCTGCCTGGGCAGAGGCTCCCTCCAGGGAGGAGCTGCAGCTGCTGAGGGCCACCAGTGCCATGGCTGGGCTGGCCTCCTGGGCAGGGCTGTGCATCTGGAGCTGGCGGGGCAGGTGCTGGCAGGGCAGGCTGCCAGAGCTGCTGGATGACACTGGGGGTGGGGACCGTGGCAAGACAGGCTCTGGTGCCCTGAGGGGCCCTTCCCCACTGATTGGGTTGCCATTCTGCAGTGGAGGCTAGGGCAGGCCACCCATGCTGGAATATGCGGCATGGCTCCAGCCTGAGTCCTGGGGTGCGAGAATCTGGTCCAGCTGTCACATAAAGGGCATGGACTTGTGGGCAGCCATCAACTGATGGTTGTGGTTGGTGACTCTGACCCACTTGACCTTTATTCATAGATTCATAGAAGCTAGGGTCAGAAGGGACCTCAACAGATCATTGAGTCCTACCCCTGCCTAGGCAGGAAAGAGTGCTGGGGTCAGATGACCCCAGCCAGATGCCTATCCAGCCTTCTCTTAAAGACCCCCAAGGTAGGGGAGAGCACCCTTGGAAGCCCATTCCAAATTTTGCCCACCCTTACTGTGAAGAAGTTTTTCCTGATATCTAGCCTAAATCTGCTGTCTGTCAGTTTGTGACCATTGTTCCTTGTTACCCCAAGAGGCGCCCTGGTGAACAGAGCATCTCTGATCCCTTGCTGCATCCCCCTAATGAATTTGTAGGCAGCCACAAGATCACCTCTCAGCCTTCTCTTGCAGAGGCTGAAGAGGTCCAGGTCCCTCAGTCTCTCCTCATAGGGCTTGTCCTGTAAGCCCCTAACCATGTGAGTGGCCCTCCTCTGGACCCTCTCAAGTCTATCAACATCCTTCTTGAAGTGCGGCACCCAAAACTGGACGCAGTACTCTAACTGCGGTCTGACCAATGCCGCATAGAGGGGAAGTATCGCCTCCTTGGATCTATTTGTCATGCATCTATTTGTCATTTTATAAAGTGCGGTTAGCTTTGATGATGATTTCGTCACACTGACGACTCATGTTCATCTTGGAGTCCACTATGACTCCGAGATCCCTTTCCGCTTCCGTGCTGCTGAGAGGGTCACTTCCCAGCCGGTAGGTGTGCTGGATATTTTTGCAGCCTAGGTGCAGCACTCTGCACTTGTCCTTGTTGTACTGCATCCTATTGTGTACTGACCACTTTTCTAACCTGTCCAGGTCTGCCTGCGATCGTTCCCTACTCTCCAGAGTATACACTTCACCCCACAATTTAGTATCATCCACTAACTTGGAACGAGTACACTTCACACCCACATCCAAGTCACTGATGAAGATATTGAAGAGTACAGGTCCAAGGACCGAACCCTGCGGGACCCCACTACCCATATCCTTCCAGGTCGATACCGACTCGTCTACTACCACTCTCTGGGTGCAACCACTAAGCCAATTTGCCACCCACTGGACTGTGTAAACATCTATGTCGCAGCCTCTTAATTTATTTATGAGAATAGGATAAGATACGGTATCAAAGGCCTTGCTAAAGTCCAAGAAAATGACATCCACCTCTACTCCTGTGTCTAAGCATCTTGTTGATCAGGAGCCAACACCGGGATCTGGGCAGGCTGCTGTGGCTGGCTTGGGGACACTGGTGTGGGACCCAGTGGCGAGAGGCTAGCTGCAGGTGGCCCAGGGCCCCAGAGTCATCATAGCATTTTAAGGGTCAGGTTGGGGCAGGTAAAGAACCACTCAAGCTCTGGGGCTGGAGAAGCTTCAAGCCCCATGGCCCTGGGACTAGCCCAAGGGTGACCCTCTGATGGTGGGGCTGACCAGGAGCAAATTTGCTCTTGGTTGGTATCTACACATGCGCAACTGCACAGTAACTACATCATAGTTAATTTGCTATCTGCATTTACAGGTAGCAAATTAACCACAGAGTAAACTAATTGTGCAATAAGCGTCTGCATGTACAGACAATGACGATTTACTGCAGTCAGTTAGTCTACTGCACAGTAAAGCATCTCATGTAGATGCACCCTCTGACTTGAAGTTGAGATTTGAAAGGGCTGTACAAATAAATTTGTAACAGACAAAAACATAAGTACACCTTTTGCAAAGTGGTTTAATATCAATGGAAAAATGCTTATTGAGAAAGATAAGGTTAAAAGTAATAATAAAATAAATGACAATAATTTGCACTTTTGCTCTTTCAATGTGAATGCATAGATTGTTGACCATCATTAGTCTCTTTTTGGAGAGTCATAGATTTATAGATTAATAGATTGCTAGGGGCTGGAAGGAACCTTGTAGATCATTGGGTCCTGCTCTCCTGAACTAGGCAGGAAAAGACAACTGGGGCCAAGTGACCCCAGTAAAGTGACTGTTCAGTCTCCTTTTGAAGATTTCCAGGGTAGGTGAGGGCACCACCACTGGAGGGAGTTTATTTCATAGTCTGGACACCCTGACTGCGAAGGAGTTTTTCCTGGAACTGAGCATGAAGCGGCCTTCCAGGAGTTTGTATCTGTTGCTTCTGGTCTTCCCCAGGGGTGCCCTGGTGAACAGCTGTTCACCGAGTTCTTGATGTACTCCTCTGATATAGCGGTAAGCCACTACCAAGTCCCCTCTCAGCCTTCTCTTCTGTAGGCTGAAGATGCCTAAGCATAGGCGACTGGTAGGGGGTGCATGGGGGTGCACATAACCTCCCTGACAGGGCCGGTGCCCCCCCTGACGGCTGACACTGATGCTGTCAGCAGGGCTGATGCCCCCCCCCCGACAGGGCGCCCCAGATTCAGGAGGCACCAGTCGCTCATGGTCCCAAGTCTCTCAGTCTCTCTTTGTATGGCTTGATTTGCAAGTCCCTGATCATATGGGTGGCTCTTCTCTGGACCCTCTCAAGTTTTTCCATGTCCTTGCTGAACTTCGGCACCCAGAACTGGATGCAGTACTCCAGCTGAGGTCTCACCAGTGCAGAGTACAGTGGGAGTATCACTTCCTTAGTTTTGCATGAGATGCAATGGTTAAAGCATGCCAGCGTGTTGTTTGCCCTGGTGGCCGCAGCACCACACTGCTGGCTCATGTTCATGTGATGGTCGATCACTACCCCTAGGTCGCTTTCAGCCATGGTGCAAGTCAAATTGTCACCACCAAGCCTGTAGGTGTGTTGGGGATTGTTTGCCTCCATTTGGAGCACCTTATACTTCTGAGTGTTGAACTTCATCTGGTTCTGGTCCACCCAGCTCTCCAGCCTGTCCAGGTCCACCTGTATCTGCAACCAGTCTTCTGGCATGACCACACTCCCCCATAACTTGGTGTCGTATGCAGACTTGGACAGAGAGCTTTTCACCCCCACATCCAAATCACTGATAAAGATGCTGAAAAGCACCGGTCCAAGCATGGACTCCTGAGGGACACCACTGGCCACTTCTCGCCAGGATGACAGAGATCTGTTCAGGAGAACTCTCTGGGTCCTACCATGCAGCCAGTTTTCCATCCACTGGACTGTTGAGCAGTTAAGCCCACAATCTTCCAACTTTTCCACAAGGATATCGTGGGATAATAGATCCTTTTGGAAGTCTAGGTATATAATGTCAACCTTCTCTCCTGTGTCCAGGTGGTAAGAAACCTGTTCATAGAAGGAGATGAGATTGGTAAGACAAGACATACCCGTGACGAAGCCATGCTGGCTGTTGTTCAGAATCTTACCCACAATGAGCATACCGCTCATAGATTTTTTAATGAGTTTTTCCAGGATTTTCGCTGGGATGGAGGTTAGGCTGACTGGCCTATAATTGCCCGGGTCCTCCCTCTTCCCCTTCTTGAAGATGGGCACAATATTGGCCCTCTTCCAATCCTCAGGGATCTCCCCTGTGTGCCACGATTTCTGAAAGAGTTTTGCCAGGGGTTCTGCAATGACCTCAGCCAGCTCAATCAGCACTCTCAGGTGAAGTCTATCTGGTCCTGCTGACTTATAAATGTTTAGCTTTTCTATTTGGTTTTGTACCAGCTCAGCATCCACAGTGGGAGGACTATCATTCCCACCATGTCCCCTGTGATCCTTATCTTGCTTGTCTTTCCCCTTGGCCTGGTGAAATACCAAAGCAAAGTGGGCATTCAGGAGTTCAGTTTTTTCAGATCATGCACCTGAGGTACAAATGACCTTGGGTATCAGTGGCAGGGTCTAGATACCCCAATATTCTACTTTCTCAAGTACATAGACATGTTCCAGTAATGTTGTATTATTTGTTCAATCCATCAACGTAATCAGAGACAGCATATTATATAAATTAGTTGTGGATTGTGATGTGTCTTGTGGAATGAGACAATGTGGTTTACAGAATGTACGTGTATACATTTACACATACTATTTTTTACCTGGAGCCTTCTGCTAAATTTTTACTTTGTAAAGGCAGATGTTTTTCAAAACGCTGCCAGGCATTTTACAGATATGGACCAACAAAACTAGAAGGACAAGCGCAACAAACCCATACGTTAATTTATCATTTAGTCATTGGCTGTGGAAACTTATAACTATGCTGACAGAAAACAACTATCGATTATCTGCTGGTGAAGCCAGTCTGTTCTTCTTTGTATCTTGGTACTTCTTATTGGCTGCTGGAGCTGTGGACTGGTAAAGGGCATTTAAATAGCTTTGTCATGACAACAAAATATTTTGAAATGAGTTGACTCTTTATCCCTCCCTCAATAGCATTAGAACATGCTTACATAACCATCTCAAAAATACGGTTATCTACAAAACCCCATCCAGAATACAAATATGTTTATCCAGCCCTCTAATGGAAAATGAGCTTAATGATGCCTCAAAGAAGAAAAAGTTTAAAAAGGCTATAATCATTGAAACATCCCTTCCTTTCAGAGCAATAAAAGTCGTTAAAAAACATGCCTAAAAACACTGAAGGATCACACCGTGTCCAAATAGCTCTGAAAAAATAGCATAATGTTAACAAACCACTCTATCTATGGTCTTATCATTTTTTTCCCCACACTAATACAGAGATCAAAAAATCATTACGCTTCACTAAGCAGCTTCCCTGATTTTGTCCTCTATTTTTTCTTCTCTTTTTACAAGATATGATAAGGCTCTATGTCAATCGGACTCCTGTTTAACACGTATATGAGGCAACTGGGAGGGGTATTAAAGGAGGCTGAATAAAATATCTTTAAGTAAACTGATAGATAGCATTAGGTCTTACTGAAGTATTTCTTGTCCTTTTCCAAACTGCGATGCCGTATTATCCTAAACTATTCTGGTGCCTCTCCCACAAGCCTGAAAGAAAGGGAGAGTAGTTGTGAGGTCTACCACCTGTTGGACACCACCGAATTCACAAGTAGTATTGGGTCAACTGATCCCACCGATATGGAGGAACACAGGGATGTGGAGACTGATTCTAGAGATGGTTGACTAGACAAGGGCTTCAATTCACAATCATAACCACAGCTGTAAAATTAAATTAAATTAAATTGCAGTGTGTAGACAAGCCCTCAAGCTCAAACAAGATAAAATGCTTACACTGTTGGTAGGTTAGGCAGCGTTTCGCAACCCATCAGTCACAACCCAAAAGTAGGTTGCAAACAAAGTTGAAAAATGGATTCTCCTTTAAAGGAGAAAAGCATGGGAAACCATGGCTTTTCCTTTTCAGGCTGGCAGAGTTCCTGCAAGGGGCTGCTTGGGGCGCCCCATACCCCACACACCCTCTCCTGGCCCACACGCTGGGCGACTGGGGTCGGGAGCAAGGGGCACTGGGTCAGGACTGGCCATAACGTTTACAAGTGGGTCCTGGTACAAAAAAGGTTGAGAACCACTGGGTTTGGGGAAGAACTAAGCATAATCATATAACATCTAATAAGAGTCCCATTGCTTGAGTGCAGGGGTGTTGATTGTAGCCCTGTTGGTCTGAGGTCATATGCAGACAAGGATCTTTGGGTAAACGTGGTATCCTTTATTAGATCAACTGAACAGATGGAAAAACTGGGATGCCTGGGTCTCACACATTCCCCTCACGCCTCCTTCGCAAGGTCCTTACTTGCCCTTGTGCCCATTTCACAGCTGGGAGAAATCGAGGCATGCTAAATGACTCGCCCCGGTCTGAACAAAGGCACTGAACTTGAGTCTTGCCCCATGCCCCAAGCGGGGGGTTTCTGTCTGGCAAGTCACTGACGGCTCGCCCACCTGCCTCACGGGGCTGCAACCCGCTAAGGGCGCTGCCGAGTCAAGCGCCGCGGCCAGCCTCGCCCCCAGGCAGACAGAAAGCCTCCCCAGCCCGCGCCTCCGAGGTGAGCGGGACCGCAGTAGCCGGCGAAGGGGGCGGGGCTCGGGAGCCCATTGGCTCACGCGCCCGCGCCCCGCGGCTAAAGCCCGCTGCACAAACCCCTGCAACCGCCCAGTTCCCCAACCGCCCGTAGCCTGGGCCAGCCAATCACTGCGTCGCCGGGGATCACGCGCAGTAGTGACGCGTCTCCAGGAACATCCCTCCAGCACCACCAGCGGGAGAGCTCTACGCCCCGCCCCCAACCGTCACACCCTGACGTCACCCCTCTCACTTACAGCAGAGGCCTGTGAGTGGGGCGCGCGGCGCACGCGGGTGCCCGGGCTGCGCCGCCCGCGATTGGCTGACGCTGCCCGCCAATGGGCGTTGAGCAGTTGGATTCAAACCGGGTCGGGCGCGAGGACGGGCAGTTAGTCGGCGAGTGTCGTGTGTGAGGGGAGCCGGAGCTGCGTCTGCGCCGCCGCCTTCGCCATGGCTCACAAGCAGATCTACTACTCGGACAAGTACTTCGACGAGCAGTACGAGTACCGGTGCGAGCCTGGGCCATCCTCGCTTCCCTGCGCGGGGCCCTGCTGAGGGGGCGCCTTCCCGGGAGGGGCGGCCAGGGCGCGGCTGCAGCGGGACTGAACAACGGGCCCGGGCGGAGGGGGCGCTGGGAGGTGCCTGGCATCGCGGCGGCCGGGGGAATTGCTTGCTCATCTCATGCCCGAAGGGAAAGCAGCAGTTTGGGGCGGGAGAGGCATAGAGAGAGCTGCTGCCGAGCCCCACCACCCCCCGGGCTTGAGCCCTCAGCACAGCTCCTGGGCCAGTTCAGTTTCCTCCCCTTGCTTCAGGATTCAGGCCAGAGCACCTGCCCTGGAAAGCTGTGCCGGCCATGTGGTTCCTGTCAGGGCAACAAGAGCATTAAGGGCTTTTATTTCATGTTGGGTGGGCAGGTATTTTTTTTTAACTTCAGGGTCTGTTTTAAGTCTCAACTCCCATGGGGAAAGCTCCTCACAGGGGTCATAAGGAGCCATCAAGACAGGGCACCACTTGCTGTGTTACCCTGCACAGATAAAGCCATGGGCTAGTCCTGCCAGCAAGACTATTGCCTAGGTAGCTTTATCTTAATTGCGTTTAAAGAGATTAGGCAAAGCTTCAGTCTGTTAGAAAAGTGGTTCTCACCCTGTTTTGTACGAGGACCCGTTTATGAACATCAGTGGCCAGACTCAACCCGGTGCCCCTCGCTTCTGACCTGCTGCCCCCAGACCCCACCCCCTAGTGTGTGGGGCAGGGGGGAGTGTGAAGAAGGGGGACCCCAAGCAGCCCCTCACAGGAACTCTGCCAATCTGCAAGGGAAAAGACCTAGTTTCCCAAGTTTCTCTTCTGTAAGGAGAATCCATTTGAAAAACTTGTTTGTGACCCTCGCATATATTCTTGTGACTCAATTCTGGCCCAAGAGCTGTGTGTTGAGAAACACTGCGTTAGAATACCTTTCATCCCCTCGCCCCAAGGGTAAGCTGCCTTCACAACGTTGGGCTCTGGGAGTACTTGAACTGAGATGGTGCATGTTGAATTTCTCCTATCCCCTAATCACAGTGTGGCTTAAAAGCTCCTATTTCCTGGCTGTGCTTCTGTAACACAGGATCTTGATGTTGTCAAAACATACTTCAAAGGATTTTGTGCAAGTCTGCTGGGTTTTTATCCCAATGAATCAACTCTATAGTTAGAAGACACATGAGATGCTTTCAGGCACAAAGTGTTCTTCCCCCTCTCCCCCAATTTTGTGCTTGGATCAATTCTAGTTAGAAGATGGAGGAGACAAACTTTCAAGTAGAACAATTACACCTATTTCTTGTCTTATTTCCTGAACCCTCACTCTTGCAACACTCTGCCCCTATTATGTGATTGTAGGAGGAAGCCATCCGTGGGAGTGTTAAAGTCTCCTGAGTTAGCAGTTGGCTGAATTTCTTGTCATACAAGTTTTTTGGCTTGAGTCAGTAGACATTACTAATGTCTAATAGGGTACTTAGTAATGACACCACTACAGTGCTATGTAGATCAATGAAGTGTCCTAGTCTTGAGAGATTGCTGATGATCTGCATATAAGTAAACAGTAACCAAACAAAGGTCAGACTTTGATCACTGGTAAATAAATTGCAGACACAGTTATTCACTTCGTCAGGTAGCATATGTGTTGCTTTATACCCTTTCCCCTTCCTCTCTGTTTTCCTTATTTCATTAGATAATGTGACAACAATTAATTCTGGGAAGCATTCTGTTCTAAACAGTCTGAAAGACATGGGAGCAAATGTCTTTGACTTATGTATTTCAATGAGGGCAGTGTAGCAGAAACTCTGCAAGACAGGGAATGCACAGTACTTGAAGGTGCACCAACAGATTTTGGGGGGCCAATACTGATAGCCTATTTTTAAGGAGGCATGTCGACCAATACCAATCCGATTTCTGATTACAGCTGCGTGCAGCTAGTAAGTCTGGTGGAAAGGAAGGGATGTGGAGGCAGGGGCGCAGATAAAGGCCCCTGCAGTGAAGGATGGAATGGGGCAGGCACTGCCCTGGCGGAGCATAGGACAGCCATGGCTTTTCTGGGGGTTGCTGAGTGGGGGGCAGCTCCCACTGCTGCACACACCCCAGGAGGGCATTGGGGGAGGGGAGGGTGCATGTTCCCCCAGATCTGTACAGGGTGGGGCTGCGTGGGGCTCTGCAGCAGGGGCTGGGGTGTGCTTGTGCTGGGTGGCAGTAGGAGCCTCCCCTTCCACCACAGCAGACTTACCAGCTGTACTCAGCTTTCTAAGGTGCCAAGCTGTGTTCCTTGCTGCCTGCATACTGCGCTGCGGCTGTACGCATGCACCAGCATTTATTGGCCACACTGGGGCAACTTCCAATGTGATCAATTTTCTTTATAGCGGTGCCGATCGGATATCAGACAGATGTATCAGTGCACATCTAATACTTAGCAGAATTGTTCTCAACTTGTACAAAATCTAGCTTTCAGTTTTTTTCATATGAATTGATATAGGCAAATGGGCTTGTGTATGGGTTCTTAATTGGTTGAAGTTCATGCTGGTCTTGGTACTTGGCAGACTTGGAGCTCTGCTTAAAGCGTGGGTCTGAGGGATAGCAGTATAATTTTAGCCAGCAGGCTTCCAGGGTAATCAGCAAAACTGATGATGTTGTCTCCAACAGACATGTTATGTTGCCCAGAGAACTTTCAAAGCAAGTACCAAAAACGCATCTGATGACTGAAGAGGAATGGAGAAGACTTGGTGTCCAGCAAAGTCTTGGGTGGGTTCACTACATGATCCATGAGCCAGGTAAATAAAGAATTTTGTAGCTGCAAATATAACTGGTCTAGAAAGTAACAGACTCAACAGGTTCTTTTATTCCTGAAGAATACACTCTGACATATGTGTACTTATGTATCCCCCCCCCAAAAAGAAAAGGAATTTGGAGAACTTTTCTTATTGGTTTACACTTGATAGCACTCCTTAGATCAGTGCTTCTCGCTGAACCTTTCTTGTACCAGGACCTATCTGTAAACATTGGTGGCCAGTCCTGACCCAGTAAAACAGCCCTCTGGCCCTGCCGGTGCCCCTCACTCCCAACCCACAGTCCTGTTGTTATTGTCCCCCCACACCCAGTGTGTGAGGGTGGGGGGTACATGCCCCCGCCCCCAATTTGTGTGCCCACAGCAGGCACGGAGCTGCAACCTGGCTGGACCAGCACGGACAGGAGCCACCCCTGGCCCAGTGGGTGAATCCCAGTGTGGGAGGATGGAGAGGGCCAATGAGACTCGCTGCTGCCACTGCCATGAACCCTGTGCCAGTTGTGGCACCAGCAGCATGAGGAGTAATGGGGGGTGTGGTTGGCCACGCTACCCTTGCTTCCTTCTGCCACCAGCTGCATGTGTGCTGGGCCATAGCTCTATCCCATGTCATGGCTTGGCTGGCTGCTGCTGCTCCTTTCAGGCTGCAGCTCTACCCCAGAGGGATGTTGGGTGGTAAGCAGCATAGGCAGCCTGAGGGGACCGGTGGCGGTGGCAGCTGGGCCATGGCAGCCAGGTAGAGCCATGGCCCAGTGCACAAGCAGCTGATGGTGGGAGGAGGCGAGGGCAGTGTGCCCCCTACCCCATTGCTCCTCGTGCAGCTAGTGCCATGGCTAGCACAGGGTTCATGACCATGGCAGCAGCGAGTCTTGCTGTGCTGGGACCCACCTGCTGGGTCACAGAAGTGGCTCCTGCCTGTGCTAACCCAGCCAGGCTGCAGCCCCATGCAAATCTGAGGAGACATGTGCGTCCTACATCTGGCAAGTCAGTTGTGGGCCCCACCCTCCATAGACTTACCTGTGGGGGGCTACAGAAGCTGCTCTCTACCCTGCCTGGCTGCCATATGCATGTGGCACCCCCTGCCTGATTGCCTTCCTCCCGCTCTGCCCAGCCCTAAGAAGCCCCTTGTAGGCTGGAACTCTGCCAGCCTGCAGCGGGAAACCTGTACTTTCCCACATTTTTCTGTGATTGTTCGTGACCTTTTCAGATATTCTTGCAACCCGCTTTTAGGTTGACCCATGTGTTGACAAATGCTGCTTTTAGATGACTCCAGTGATAAGCAACTTGTTACCCTCTACACTATAGAGGGGTAAGGTTAGTATAGAGGTACACCTCTGTATCCACAAGAGAAGATTCAAGCAGGCATAAGAAAGGACCTGACACTTGCATTACTCTAGCCCTAAGGTGGTCTTAAAAGGAATGAAGAAAACTGGTGGGTTTTTTGGAAAAAAAGCTCAAGGATTGTTTTTGAATTTCTTTAATCTCTTCTGGAGGCTAACAAATCCTCTGAATCCTTCAAGTATAATTGCTCAGTTGCTCATTGTCCCTGGCCCTTATCAGTAGGCATCATGCATACCTTGTTTGAAGCTGTTGTTTTAAAATGTGGACTTGTAGAATCAATAGCTTGTTGGATTACTCTGGTCTAACTCTTAAAAGTATAGACATAACTTCCCTCCTGTAGAATTGTTATCTGTACCTGAAGTCATGTAAAAGGCAGGGCAGATTGGCACCTCTTGTACACTTGATTCAGAGAGGCATGAGCTTTCCATAAGCCTTTTTTAAGATGCTATGAATATGCCTTACTGAGTAGGATTGCTTCTAACAAATTGGTACTAAAAGTTAAACCCTGAACAGATGTTTATACAGTTAACACTTTAGATCGGGGTGGGGCCAGATGCGGACCACCAGGCCATTCTATCCGGCCTGCGGGGCCCCTAAAATCTTAGAAAATTAATATTAATCTGCCCTGGGCTGCCTGTCATGTGGCCCTCGATGGCGTGCCAAAACAAAGTAAATGGCCCTCTGCCCAAAATAATTGCCTGCTCCTGCTTTAGATGATCTGTATACAAATGTCCAGAGTCCAGACCTTTATTTTTGGTTCTTATTACAATGGTGTCGATTAATGCTGTCATGAACTGAATTTTAAAAGGCAGTGATGAACTGCAGGTGATTTCGTGGCAGTAGGAGAAACTTGAATCTCTTACTACATCTTAATAGAGAAAAGTTAACTGATTCTTTTAAGTTGGATGCAGTATAGAAATCTTGAAAACATCACTTGGCTAATGTACTGAGACTACAAATATGCCTCTTAACTTTTAGGAAGTCTGATCAAGTAAACCAATATACGTGCTAACTTTAAATTGGTGCAGCCCACTTCTCCTGTTGGTCTTTGATTTACCATATTTGCCTTATTTAAGATTACCCTGTCACATTTTTCTATACATAATTTATATTTATGTAAAATATAAATAAGTGAATTTCATTCCAAATAGGTGGAATGAATCTGAATATAAATTAATCTGAATATAAATAATTTTCTCATGTGTAAAATCTAATTATTAGAAGGTTTTCCTAAGTTTCTTCCCATCACTGCTGCAGTGGGGAAAGCTCTCTACTACCTGCCCCTCTACAGCTAAGTAGTAGGGGGGCACCCTAGGCTGTGGCCCTGGCCCCAGAGCATGAAGCTAACCTGGCACGTAATGTATAATGGTGCCTGTGGTGGATCACTCCCACTACCCACTCCACGCCCTGGATTGGCCCAGTGTACTGTGTGGAGGGCATGCCTGACTGGTCCTGGCCAAACAGCAGCAGCTTTTGGGTCGGTACTTAAATCCAAGACGAGGCTTTTTCTCTCATGTTTAGGGGGGTGCGGGAAGAACACCTTTGTCTTGGATCTGAGTAAATATGGTATTTGCAAAGATCTAGTTCTACACGGAGATAAACTGCCTGGCTGTTGCCATGCTAGCAAACTCTTCTGTGGATGCAGCTTATTAGAAAAACATTTTTGCTGGGATGGCTTATACCAATGTAACACATCCATACAGTATTGGAAAGTTTTTTTGTTTTTATGTTTTGTTTTTGTTGGTTGTTTTTTACAGCAGCACCACACAACTTCAGCATGGATTTGTTAGTACAGTAAAACTCTCTAATTCTTGGTATAGATCTGACCTCTAAAATGGGTACAACTTGAGACAAAGCCAAAGAACTGATCAGTTCTTGTTTTTTGTTTAATAACAGTGATGCTTTTATCACTTGGCATTCTAAATCTCCAGGGATCTAAAGCTTGAGCATTCACAGAAATGTAACGGGTAATGCCACTTCTAATTTCAAGGGCCATCTATACCTTTGGTATGAAGGGTGAAATTTCAAGAGCGAAGTACTTTAGGCACCCTTTGAAGTTTTCTTCAAAGTGTAAATGAAGGGTGATTCTGAAAGCACTACATATACAGGCAGTCCTCGACTTAGAATGTTTCGAGTTACAATTCATACTTGCAATGTTTTATAAATTGACACCCTGTTTCAACTTTCTAAAGTCAGTTTCAACTTTACAATGCTTGATCTGATGCGACGCCATACCAGCAAACAAATTTGCTGTGACACCCATCTCCCTGGAGAACATCTGTCCAAACTTCCTTGGACACTTTCTTTAAGAAAGCAGACAAGACTCCAGAAAAACCTACAGCCAAGACTCCCCAGATATCTCCAGCCAAGAGCCCTTCAAAAAGTCCAGCAAAGTCACCTCAAAGAAGTCCTTCCAAATCAATGAGATTACTATTTACAATATAAATACAATTAATGTAGCTATATTACTCATCTATAATTGAATAAGCACAAACTTCTGGGGTATTTTTGGTGAAAATAGGGTATCGGGCCTTGGTTCGGGAACCAATCCCCCACTTACAACATTGTTTCTTATTAGAAAAATTGGTTCTGAGTTACAACATTTTGACTTGCAATTGGTTCCTGAAAACTCTTGTTGTAAGTCTGAGGACTGCCTGTACATTTAAAAAAAACAAACAAACCACTTAATTAAAACTAGCAGCACTGGAAAGCTACTGCACATAGGTGAGGTTGATTTAAACTGAATTACCTCCAGTTCTGTATAGGTAGTGTACTTAAACTTGGTTTGGCTTAGTTTTTGTTTTCTTATTTCCACAGAACCACACATCCTTCTCTTTAGAAGACCACTTCCGAAAGAACAGCAAAAGTGAAATTTTATTTCTGGAAATCTTCTTTCAAATCTTCTGGAACTTTATGTATATGAGTGTATATATGTTGGTAGTATTCAGTGAATACTTGAAAAATGTATGAAACCTACATCCATACCTGTGCATGAGCTGTATTATTCACAGCAACAGAGCTCAGTCAAATGCAATTCCAAGTAGGCTGCTATGGTGTTCAGACTAATGAAGTTATCTTTTTCTTTACTCTTAATATAAGTGCCTATTTGTCTTTTCAATGAACTACTTTGTTTAATAAAGTTTAAATGTTGCATATTGTGTTGCTTGTCTTTCTCCAAAGCTCAGTGTGGACTTTGGCATTTAAATTCCTTCTTAAGGTTTGAGGTGAAAGAACAAACTGCATTCACTGAATTTCTAAAACTATGGAAGAGAATTTTTAGACGTTGGTCTAAAGTTATAGTGGGGTGCTAGTCAAAACTTCTTAACCTAGTAGGACCTATGCTTGGGGAAGCTCACTAGCCTGCTGATCACCTTGACTTGCATTATTTGGTCCTCTCACACATGCCTTAACACGGGTGGCTTGTCTAAAAAGTGCAGTGAGCACTAAAGAAGCAAGGAGCAGCAACCACTTCACGTGTCAAATAAGCATCCCAAAACTACCCTCTACCACCATGCTTGATAGTAAAAAAATCTAAGTGCCTTGCTGCTATGACAGCCCAGTCTACATGTACCTGGCCTATGGGTTAATTTAAAGCCCTATAATCTTTAAGGGGTGGGGTCTCCTTTACTGTCCCATACAGCAACCAGGATTTAAGTGCATCATACATCTGAAGTCTGGCTCTTAAATCAGTTTTCATGTCACTGCCTCTTGTTGCCTTTGCAAACGTCCCCATCTCTTTGGAGGCACTAGGATTTCTTTCCAGGGTGATGGCAGATTGGCTCAAGCAGAGCATGCCTGTTGATTTAGTATCTGGCACACAATGGCTGTGTTTCCCTCCCAGAAACTGAAATTAGGACTTGAGCACCAGCTGTAGGGATTAGCTCCTCCCTAGCCTAAATTCTGAGACTGGGAGCTGGGATAAACCCTTGCCTTAGCCTTTAATAGGAAAGAGGCAAGAAGTCTTCAGCTGCCCCTGGTCTTGAGCAGTTCTCACTCTGGGAAGTACCCGCAGGAGGGATGGGAAGATCTGATTAAATAAAACAAAACCACACGAGGCCCTTCAGGGATGACTGAAGGGCCCTCAGTTCCGGCACGTCTCTGGTCACAGGCCACAAGAGTCAAACGCTGGGGGGAGTCTGCACAAGCCCTCTGCCCAATGCCAGATTTCCAAGCACTTTCCAGCTACATCATCTTTCATCTTCCACACCCAGCGCCCCCCCCCCCTACACAGCCTCAGCGCGGAACCAAACCCCAGCCACGGGCCTCTTTCAGCCCCTCCCGGCTTCTGGCTCGGCTGTGCGACGTCATCGAACTGCGCCGCACTGCTGACGTCTTTCTGGCGCGCGGCTGAGGGGCTTCGAGTCGGGGCCGGGGTTGCGCGGGACAGTAAAGGGGAGTCATCTCTGCCATGTCCTCGCGGGGGCAGCCGGGCCTGGGTCGCCACGCGCAGGTAAGGGAGCACCGCACTCCTGGGGACCGAGCAGAGCGGCTCCCGCCCACGGACCCCTTTCTCCCCTCCCCTTCACCGGATGCGCGGCGGGTGTCCGGGCGGCGGGGAGGGAAGGGTTAACCCGCCTGCCCGCCCTCCCGCCCGCTGCTGCCAGCGCGCGCCCGCCCGCCCGCCACCCCTCCCCCCACCGCCCCCCGGGGTGGCAGCCACAAGGGGAGGCATTGTTGCCAGGTCTTAAATACAAAATTATATATTGGAAGCTCAAAATTGATCGTATTTTCTATAACACTGTCATACGCTGAAAAATATGCAAATCAGTCTGCAAATAAGTCTTAGGTGCTTTATATTGCCACTCCCCAGTGAGCGAGAGAGAATTGGGTCACCAAAGGTGAAGAAGCATTTCTTTATTTCGAGGCAAGCAGCCATAAGAAAGAGCTGGCAGCAAACCCAAAAGTTGGATAAGACTTTCCGAGAGAGACTTAAGTTTTGCATATGCTGCATCCATTAGCTGCCTCAAAAATGATCCCACTTTTTGAACCTGTTTACTACTGTTGGTCGTACATTGCACAAGGGCTGAAATTATTGTACAAATACAATAATTATTGGACACCTGGCAGCACCGGGGGGAGAGTGTTTATGCAACAGTGGAGCCCAGCGTGGCCGCCCCTGCGCATGACAGGAGCCAGGTACTGTGGGTCAGAGATCTTCCTGGCGGGGCTGTATCACTTTGCGCTGCCTAATGAGCACTTCAGGCCAGTTTCAGGTGCTACAGTGTGGCCAGCCCAGGGGTGCAGAGCTCCAGGAGCCGCCCACTGTAACCATGTGACAAGGCCTGTAGGCTGTTCTCACGCTCCGCTCGTTCATGGAGCCATGACCTCGTAGTTACACTTCACATACAACATGGCGCAATAACGCGCAGGGCACCAGATGCCCTAAAGATTTCCCAGTGTGGTTTCCAGTCAGGCTGAGGTCTCTCTGACATTCAGGATCAACCCCAAATCAGGAGTAATTTTACTATTGCTGTTCTGTGCTAACCTCATTTATCAGACCAGTAACTAAGTATTAACTTCAACATAATGTAGAGTTGTTATGTTCAAATAGGCATAAATGTTTCACGTACTAGTTTTCATTGTTACATTCACATCTTATTTCAAAACAGCCAGGATAAGCATGAGAGCAGCTGAGGTAAAGCTTCCTGACTAACTCATGAATTAAAGAGAAAATGATTATCTGCATTGTGTATTGGGTTACCCCAGGGCTGCTCAAACCTCCAGCTCAGAGGCCAAATGCGTCTTGCAGAGCAATGGCATCCAGCCCACGGGACTCCCCATAAGTTGGGGAATTTGCAGGCGGGAGAGTAGTAGCCATTAATACTACCACGCTGTCCTGCTGCCACATTCCCAAGCCCTGCAGCAGATCAGAGCCAGGCCATGCCTCACCCCCCTTCCAAAGGGCTGGGTATGGGCTGGGCCATGGCCATTGGCCCCCCTCCCCCTCCTGTGCCAGTTTGGGGCCAGGCTATCTCCTGCTCCCTCTCCATATGGCCAGATGGAGCCCAGCTGTGCCAGCCCCGGGAGCCGGATTAGGAACACCAGCTGCATCTGACTTGCAGACAAACCAGGCATTGCCCATCCTGCCCACTGGGCAAAAAGGTTGAGCACCACCAGGTTACGCAAACCTCTTTAGTAAATTCCTAGTTTTCCTAGTGTTTGCTTAACCACCAGAGGGCATACTTAGTCCAATAAATTCATGTACATACTTGATCCAGTGTTGATCAAATGTTTTACAAGCAAAGTTTAATGTGCTTTTGCATGCATACAGCAATTAATTTAAATTATGTTTTTTACTGTTTAAACAATGAGAAAAGAAAAGGACATTTTGCCATAGTATCTCAGTTGTAAAGAGATATGTAAACAGTTATGTTAGTATAAACAGCATCTGTTAAAATAAGTTATTCAATACGTTACTTCCTCCAAGCTCAAACTGGTGTGCCACAGGTAGTGCAATCAAAAATACATGCTGGACCTAATTTAGAAGGTTCTTCACAAATGTATGTCCTGTTGATGCTGATGGCACTCCAGAAGGAGTGCAGAATCATGCATGTTATTATCAGTAAATTAGTGCTTTGAAAGCCACGTTAAAAACCAGTGCAACTCTCAGATTTGATCCAACTTTAAAAACACATTGATCACTGTAGTTGCTACAAGTGTAGATATGTTTCTTACTATATTGCTAATCATGTGCTGGGAAGACTGCAAAGAAAGTGACTAATTTTAAAATTGAATGATTCTTATATTAATTATTTTACTCTTGTATATTAAATACACTTCTAGCATTTCTGATACGTAGCCAGCATGCTCTAGTGCACAGGGTCATGTCATCTGGCCTGCAGGGCTCCCAACAGGTCCAGAAATTTGGGAGTAGGGAAGCTGCAATTAATGCTGCCACTAACCTGCCTCAACTTTTCAGACCTGTGGGAAGACCCACAGGCTGAACGACATGACCTCAGGGCTGGATCTGGTCCGCAGGCCCAAGTTTGAGCACCTCTGTTTTATAGCAATCAAATCTTCCTTGGTGTTTGTTCTCCGCCCCCCTCCCCTCTTCCATCCCCACACTTTCAATCCTTTTTTGAGAACTTTGTTGTTTTCCACCTATTTCATTAGTGACAGTGAACAAACTAACTGTTTTCTGAGTTAGTTTGAGATGAGGTTTTTTTGCTTATTTTATTAATCTCAAAATGCATGTAGCCAAAAACCCTTTTGTTTCTCAGGGCATCAAGTTATCAGCAGAGGTCAAACCGTTTGTCCCAAAATATGCGACGGTAACAGTGGCATGGTCAGAACCCTCAGAAGCATGTGTCTTGCCTAGGTACTTAACTACATGCTACCCATTTGTTCAGGAACCATCTATGGATAAGTATGTATTTTTTTCTGAATCTTGTTTCTTGGGGGATTTTAGCCTTCTGGTGTCTTGACTTTTAATACTTCTAGTTAAATTTGAAGGACTAATTAACATACGAATTCTAATTAAATTAGAAGTTCTGTTGCTATAGAATTTCAAACCGTAGAAGCGATTGTTTACTGATTTAATGGTTTAGACTTTTGCATTTCTATCAGAGGCTTATAAGTTTGGTACAGTACATTCTACTTACATGCATACCAGATAAGGGTGCAATTTGGCTAATTGCAGAACAGCGCCAATTTTTCTGTTTATAGTTTAAAAGCTGCTACTACAAACCTTGGAGAATGAGGAGAGCTAGTCAGCTTTGGGGCTGTTAATACCATAACACTAACTGCTGATAACATTATTTATAATTTTGTTAGCTGCTGGGATATTGGCAGCTATGAAATTAACTGGCTCCCTTCATTTACAAGGCTGCTGATAGGAAACCAAGGAGGGGAGCTAGTTATCACTGATAGTGCAGTGTTCATAAGAAGTAATATTTATATTGCACTCAGAGAAGTGCATAGTCTGGGTAATGGCATAGCTTTTTTCTTGTCTTGGGACTGTATCCTTACACAGAATGTACTCCCAAGGGCCTGACATTGCTATGGAGCATGACAGAGAAAGGAGGAGTCTTATTCCATTGAAGTGACTTCTCTACTTGTTTCAGATGTGGTCTTTGGCTCTGGAAAGCCTGGTCTACACTATGGTTTTCCTGTCAGGTCTCAGTTTTGAGTGCACGTATAGTTGCCTTTGTGGCAGCAGAATTCTCCACTTTACAGGCATTTATTCTAACTATCTAGCAGAGCAAGGCTTCCGGCATTCAGCTGAAGGTGCATGATGATATTCCTGTGCCTGCAGCTGGGTGCTGTTCTGTTCAGCAACTTGTGTCCTTGCACAGGGTTTTTTGATCTCTGATGGACTAGCTGCTGTTGTGCAGTTGCATGGAGCTGCCAGATTATCTGAATGTTCATGCGCTGTAGTGCAGGGGTCAGCCTTTAGATCTGGCCTGTGGGGCTGAAGGGCTTTGCCAGTGCCTATTCCCAAGCTGGGGCTGGGTAGCAAGCCTCTGTACAAGGGCCAGGCAGCTGGAAGCTGCACCTGTGTCACTTCTCCCTGCCTCCCCTTCTACCTCCCAAACTGTAGCATGGGCATATCTTCCAGCTGGTGTGGATCTGCTCCAGGGTTGGGCAGCTTCCCACTGTATCCATGCCTGAGCCAGGAGGCTGGGGTGGGGAGAAGCAACAGCAGTGCAGACTCAGCTGCTTGGCCCTGGTATAGTTCCTCACCAGATGAAAATTGTGCCAGTGCCACAGCCAGGGAGCAGGGGCCAAGAAGAATTGATGGCAGTGCAGACGCAGCTCCCAGTAGTTTGGCTGGCATGGTTGCAGGCAGAATCCCCTGTCACTGATATACCACCAAAGCCTCTTGGCTTGTGTTGGACTGGAGCCAGATTGTTCCACCCCATGGCTTGTAAAGATTGCTGGCCCCTGCCCTAGTGGCTTGATAGTAGTGACTGATCACTGTTGTCAGAATTTCTAGTGTAAGAGGCATCTTAGTGAAGATGTAGCATCAGTCCTTAGGTGGTAGAATGGCCACCATGAATATGGCTGGGAGAAATAATGGGTACTTATAATGAGCTATAGAGAAACTTGTCTTTGGGTGAATGCTTACTATAAAGTGAGTATCCATTGTCTAATAAAGAGACTTCAAGGTGCTTTAATTTTTGGGCAAAACATTGTTTATAAGGTGAAATTAGTAAGAATAGTATCAAGAACATACATTTAATATTCCTGTTTTTTATTCAGGTGTAGAAATCTAGAAATAAAGCACTATATTTTAATGTGCATTAGGATAAGAATTACTGTATTTACTCCCATGCCACATGCAGTTATCCTCAAAAATCAGCCCTCCAAAATTTGGGTTCATGTCTTAAGTGGGGAGGCTGATTTTTTTCTGCATTGAAGTGGAGGAATAAAAGCATAGAGATGCTGTAATGGCTGCTTTGCTCGTCTCCCTGCAGGCCCCATGTAGGAAAAAGGAGGTTCACTCTTCAGGTTCAGAGCTACAGCTTTAACCTTCTCACAGCTACTGCTAAATTGACAGTAGCTTTTGGCTGAGGAAAAACTTTACAGCAGCTACAAGAGGGTTAAAACTCTAGCTTTTGCTGATGCTGAAGAGTAGGGGTGCACTGATAAAGATTTTCTGGGCTGATACCAATAGCTGATTATTAACTAGTCATATTGGCTAATACTGATCCAATTACCAATATGTAACTGGTTAGCTTGGAAAGCAGTGTCTGACTAGTAAGTCTGTTGGGGGAAAGGGGAGTGGGGCAGGGCCAGGTGCTGCCCAGCTGGGGTGGAACGTGGGGTGGAGTCATGACTTGTCTGGGGTTCAGGGAGGGGGCGATGGCTCCCACTGTTGCATGTGCCCCCCAGATCTGTGCATGGGGCAAGGGCAGGCTGCCGCCGTGTGCTATGGGCTGCTGCTGGCCTCTTCCCAGTGGGGGTGGGACTGGGCCAGGCTGCACTGGGGGGTGGGGGGGAGAAGCTACAGCCACCCCAAAATTCACCATAGCCCTCCCTGTAGCTCCCTCTCCCAACACTGCCCACCCCACCTGGCCTGAGCACAGCCCTGGCCCCAGCCTGCAGTAGGCAGCCTGTCCTTATGCCGTGCACAGATCTGGGGGCCACATGCCCCCATGCCTCCCCCGGGGACGCTTACAGTGGTGGTAGCAGCCCCCTCTGTGCCCCCCGGATGAGCTGCGGCTCCATCCCATGCTGTGCCCCAGCTGTTAAGCACCTGCCCCTGCCCCACTCCCTCTCTTACCACAGGTGCCTCAATCTGCCCCCACGCATGCTGCTTTCCCTTCCCCACGTTCCTTCCCCACAATAGACATACCGGCTGGACGCCGCTCTCTAAGCTGCTGGGCTGCACTCCTGGCCACATGCATACTTGCAGCTGTGTACCTGCATGCAGCATTCATCAGCAACATTATTAGTCACATCAACCAAAAAAAGATGATTGCCGGTAATGTCAATTTTCCTTTTATCGGTGCCAATATGATATGGACTGATGTATTGGTGCACTCTGCAGGGAGTCAGGACTCAGCCACAACTCTGGGAAAACCTTTTAGTTCCTTCATTCTGTCTTCCCAAAGCAAGGTGTTTGTGTTATTTGGCAGGAGAATGATATGCAGGAAAATATAGTGAGCAAGTCTTGTAACAGTTGCTTATTCATAATATTCTGTGGAAATGCATTGTAGATTCTTGAAGCTATTATCTTTGGTTTAATTTTGGTCATAATGGCAGTAGCCTATTAAGCTCATTTATATCTTTGAAAGCCTATAAATATTGTGTTCTCTCTCTTTTCTTTTGTTTTATATTTGACTGATTGGTTTTCCCATATAGGCAATCTTGGTATTGTTAACAAATAATAGATTGTTGTTACTTGATCAGTAAGTGAGTGACTACAGCTTGATTTATGACATTTTCCAAATTAAAAAATTAGTGGTAAGCACCAGCATTGTGATCCAGATGCATTTATATTAAGTTTCCATTGTTAAGGATTTGTCAAACCTTAATCATTGTTATCCTTTCCCTTTCCGAGTATAAATTTTGATGGACTGAAGTCAAAATAACTTTTATTACCAGAAAAATGCAACAGACAATGTAAAATACATTATCCAAAGTATCGGTTTTTTGGACTGGAATAGACAACTGATAATAGGAAGTTGTTAAATCTTTGAATTTGGTGCATTCTTAAAATGTTTTTTCAAATTGGACATGCATAAGTTAACCAAGGGCAACTGGTTGGGGGGGGGGGGGCAGCAGCGGCCAATTGCTGACTGGGGGGAGAAATGCTGGTAGTGCTTCTCTCAGAGCCCCCACTGTTCGGTGGGTGCTAATTTCAGGTTGGGCACTGACCAGCGCTTCACTCAGTGCCCCTACTCCCTGGCTGGCAAGGGCCAATCTCACAGGGGGCATGTGCGCTCCCCCCCCCATACGCCCCTCCATACTATGAAATTAACATTTTTTTCATACTGATCATCTTGTTGTATTTTCAGAAGCCATATTTAAGAGTTTTTTTTAAGCTATGAAATGTATTTCAACCACTTACCATCTAAAACATTCCTTATTATATTTTATCAGATTATATCCTTTTCTAGATTGCAATATTCATGCTTCTGGATTTAAATATTATTGTACAACAAGGTTCCTTACTTAGTTTTCTGAAGTCAAGTGCAGTAGTTTTATCACTTAGATTAGAATTACAAGCCCATGTCATTTTAAGCTACCTCTTCACTGCAGGAAGCTTGCCAGAATTAAATAAAGGACTTGGTGACAAATTTTAAAACTGAAATAAGGAAGTATAACTTTAAAGAAAACTAAAAACTATGAGTAACATATTTGAGAACTTTTATATTTTCAAATATCAAGAAAGAAACATTTAATAACATTTCTCAATCATCTGTTAAAGGAAAACATTTTAAATTTTAGAGGGTCGGGAATTCTTGTACGTGATATCTTACAATGAACCAACTTTGTCTGGTACAGACATATAGTATGTACAGACATTTGCTCTCCAAGGAGAAACTCTCCTGGACATGATTTAACTTTGGTTGTTCCCAGGTTATTTTTCTCTTGGAGTGGCCATTTTTATCTTGAGAGAAAAAGCCTGAACATCTGTACACTTGTGGCTTCTCCTGGGAGAGCAGCAACTCTCCCAGGAAAAAGTGAATGTCTGTATGAAGCCATAAGCAAGCTTCTTTCCTCAGGCGTGATAAAGATAATACCCACAAGAATTCTTGCTTCTCACATGTCTCCTGGACCTTCACAGCAGCAGCACCTCAACAACACCAAAACAGTTTAATTTTTAGGCATTGTTGGTAGTGCCTTTGTTGGTAAAGCTGTTACCTAGCAATGAATAAATGTCTAACTGATGTTGTGGAGAATTCTGTTCTTAGTAAAACATCTTCCTTGGTATTGAACACATTCTTCCATTAAGGGATGGTATGTTTATTTAGGCAACATGTGTGTACTGAAGACGTGTCCTGGGATGGCTCTTCATCTCTCTCTCAAAGTACATCTCATAGTGTTATGAGAAGTGCTTCACTTGGTGAATACTCCAACTCGCCTTACTCATCTGATGTTGCACCAAATGTATATCCCATAGCCAGCTCACACCATGATCATAATGACTCTAAATACCACAGTCGTTCCAAGATAGCTAAGGACTACATTGAACAAACGTGTCCAGTCAGACATGGGACTAGGAATATTTCTAAGGTGAGCACATTCTACTCTTTAAATAGAAATGACCTTAAGTCAGTCTTTTTCATATTTTGTTAACTTTAACATTAACAATTTATACTTGTTAATAACAATTAATAATTATTAGGTCTTGTAAAAACAGTGAACAGCATTTTTGATGTTGACATCTTTGGTCTATATCTGATGTTGGCTTTAAATTTAGGTTTTGTAAAGAGAACCTTGGCCAGTAGAAATCATTGCATGAAACTTCTAAGATTCAAGTAAACAGTTTTTTATTTATGTGCATTGTGCTGTGTAGGGCTGCCAATTCTTGCAGTAATTTCACAAGTACTGCAGTTTGTAGCATTAATTTTGGCCAAAGAACATATATTGCCTAAGGTGAGATCTCTGCCCAAAGTTAAACTGTGCCTACCCTTTGTAGATAGTTCACATCAGCCTAGCTAAGCTGTCCCAGAATTGGCCAGAGGTAATATACAGCAGTGGACAAAGTTGGATCTGAGTTTCATTCAGAGTATAAGGGAAACACTGGCCAAGAGTAGTTTTTGCGGGGATGGGATGAGAAGGAGGGACTAGACACTGAGTGAAAAAAGAGCTGGGAATAGCTGCTGTCATTCAGAAAGGAAGAGAAGATCACCTGGTTGGCTCCATGTCCGGGAGTTAAGTAGAAAGAATGAGGAGAAGAAGAGACCTATTGAAGCACCCTCCTTTGAGGAGGAGGAGAAGGCAGGGCACAAAGGAGAGGGATTAGATGGGTGCCTGGGGAACGGTGGATGCTAGAAGTTCTTCCTCTTCATCTTATCCTCTTCCCCAGCCTTTAGGATTAAAACAGAGGAGGCCTCGCAACTGTGCTTCCAATTTTTGTGGGCACCTCAGGATGAATTTGCTGAAATACATTGAGAGAAATGGGCGAGTTCTGCAAGACTGGGAAACTAACAAAAATGCATTGTTGAGCCATTTGTATTATCACTGGTCTATCATGCCTTTTGCAATTGGGGGTGTGGCTGAGCTTTTCAGTCCAGGCCACCATTCCTGCAACTGTATCCAGTCACTTTGCGTGGACCCTTGCTCTTGTGTCAAGGCCTCCTGATATTGCTTTCCATTGAATTTGGTCAGTGCTTCACCAATCTTGAAAAGTGTGTCATGTAACGTATTGCTGTATTTTCTACAGAGGAGTTCTAAAGATGATGAGCAGAAATTGGATAAGAAAAAGCCTGAAGGAAATGACACATTTGACAAAATGGCAAATAGAAGATCTCTTCAAACTTCTGCATATGGCAGAAATTCTTTGAATCAAGGTACAAATAACATATTTCCTGATTACAAATTATATAGAGTGAAATTAAAATTCTTAGCTATTTATTAGCTCCTAGTTTAGTTTGAGTGCATGCTTCTAAATCTAGAGGTGCCAAATTCACGGATTTAGAGATTCATAGATTCATAGATGTTAGGGTCGGAAGGGACCTCAATAGATCATCAAGTCCGACCCCCTGCAGAAGCAGGAAAGAGTGCTGGGTCTAGATGACCCCAGCTAGATACTCGTCTAACCTCGTCTTGAAGACCCCCAGGGTAGGGGAGAGCACCACCTCCCTTGGGAGCCCGTTCCAGACCTTGGCCACTCGAACTGTGAAGAAGTTCTTCCTAATGTCCAGTCTAAATCTGCTCTCTGCTAGCTTGTGGCCACTGTTTCTTGTAACCCCCGGGGGCGCCTTGGTGAATAAATCCTCACCAATTCCCTTCTGTGCCCCCGTGATGAACTTAAAGGCAGCCACAAGGTCGCCTCTCAACCTTCTCTTGCGGAGGCTGAAAAGGTCCAGTTTCTCTAGTCTCTCCTCGTAGGGCTTGGTCTGCAGGCCCTTGACCATACGAGTTGCCCTTCGCTATACCCTCTCCAGGTTATCCGCATCCTTCTTGAAGTGTGGCGCCCAGAATTGCACGCAGTACTCCAACTGCGGTCTGACCAACGCCCTATAGAGGGGAAGTATCACCTCCCTGGACCTATTTGTCATGCATCTGCTGATGCACGATAAATTGCCGTTGGCTTTTCTGATGGCTTCGTCACACTGCCGGCTCATGTTCATCTTGGAGTCCACTAGGACTCCAAGATCCCTTTCCACCTCTGTGCCACCCAGCAGGTCATTCCCTAGGCTGTAGGTGTGCTGGACATTTTTCCTCCCTAGGTGCAGCACTTTGCATTTCTCCTTGTTGAACTGCATCCTGTTGTTTTCTGCCCACTTGTCTAGCCTGTCCAGGTCTGCCTGCAGCTCTTCCCTGCCCTCCGGCGTGTCCACTTCTCCCCATAGCTTTGTGTCATCTGCAAACTTGGACAGAGTACATTTCACTCCCATGTCCAAGTCGCTGATGAAGACATTAAAGAGTATCGGTCCAAGGACCGAGCCCTGCGGGACCCCACTGCCCACACCCTTCCAGGTCGAGACCGACCCATCTACCACGACTCTTTGGGTGCGACCCTCTAGCCAATTCGCCACCCACCGGACTGTGCAGTCATCCACATCACAGCCTCTTAATTTGTTCACCAGTATGGGGTGGGATACCGTATCGAAGGCCTTCCTGAAGTCCAGGTATACGACATCCACCCCTCCTCCTGTGTCCAGGCGTTTCGTAACCTGGTCATAGAAAGAGACTAGGTTGTTCAGGCACGATCTGCCCGCCACAAACCCATGCTGGTTTCCCCTCAGCATAATTTGCCCTGCCGGGCTCTCACAAATGTGAGCCTTGATAATTTTTTCAAAGACTTTACCAAGGATGGAGGTGAGACTGACCGGCCTATAGTTGCCCGGGTCCTCCTTCCTCCCCTTTTTGAAAATGGGGACCACGTTAGCCCTTTTCCAGTCCTCCGGGACTTGGCCTGTGCGCCACGAGCATTCGAATATTCCCGCCAGTGGCTCTGCAATGACGTCGGCCAGTGCCTTCAGCACCCTCGGATGGAGCCCATCCGGGCCTGCCGACTTAAAGGCATCCAGTTCTTCCAAGTGACTCTGCACCACCTCAGGATCTACGCATGGAAGTCTGGCGCCTTGCTGCTGCCTCTCTACAACCCCAGTGAGAGACTTGTCGTGCCCCTCACTTAGGAACACTGAGGCAAAGAACTCGTTGAGGAGTTCAGCCTTGTCCCCCCTATCTGTCACCAATTGCTTCTGCCCATTTAGCAGGGGTCCTATTCCTCCCTGGGCCTTCCTTTTACTCCCTATGTATCTAAAAAACAATTTCTTGTTGTCCTTTACTTGGGTTGCCATCCTCAGCTCCATGGTAGCTTTGGCCCGCCTAACTGCCTCCCTACAAGCACGAGCAGAGGAGGTATATTCATCTTTAGTGATCTCACCCTGTTTCCACTTTTTATGTGCTCCCCTTTTGGCCCTTAGGCTGCCCTGGATTTCTCTGGTCAGCCATGGAAGCCTCCTGGCCCCTTTCCCTCTTTTGCCTTGCTCTGGGATTGTCTTGCTTTGTGCCCAAAGGATCGTTTCCTTTAGGCACAGCCACCCTTCTTGGGCACCCATCCCATCAAAACTCCTACTCTGCAGTGCTTCCTTGACTAATCGCCTGAGTGCAATGAGATCAGCTTTCCTAAAGTCTAGCACTTTCACCCTACTAGTTACCTTACCCACTCGCCGTCTTATGTTGAATTCTATTATTAGGTGATCACTGTCCCCCAGATGGCTACCGATCTGGAGGTCCCCTATCATGTCATCTCCCGTTGCCAATACCAGATCCAGTATGGCATTCCCCCTAGTGGGACCATACACCTCCTGTGTCAGGTGGAGGTCCTGTACACAAGTTAGAAACCTGCGTGAGCGATGGGACCTTGCTGTCTGCGTCTCCCAGCAGATGTCCGGGTAGTTTAGGTCCCCCATGACTACCGCCTCTTTAGCTTTTATGGTCTCCAAGAGTTGCCTCAGGAGCCCCGCATCTATTTCTTCCCCTTGGTGTGGGGGTCTGTAACAGACCCCTACCACCAAATCCCTTTCTCCTTGCCCCCCATGTAGCCTAACCCACAATCCTTCTACTTCCTCAGCCTCGGATTCTGTCTTGATGAGAGTCTACTTCCTCAGCCTCGGATTCTGTCTTGATGAGAGAAAAATGTGGAAAAATGGCTTCTTCAGGTGACTCACTTTTTGAGAGAGAACTATAATTAGGGACATACTTAATTTGTGATTTTGCAGAAACTGTGGAATCGGGCATTGTCTGTAAAATCCATGAAATAAAAAAAAATTACTAAAAAGAAAATGCTGGCTTCTCAGTGGGAGCCAGTGGTCCTCCTGGCCTCGCAGCCTGCTGGGGGAGGAGGGGGTTGCCAACGCAAAGGGGAGCAGCCAAGGTGGTGGCCACCTGCCCTGCCCCCAATCCTCACCATTGATTTGCTGAGAGGGCTGCCCATCACATGGCCACACCTCTCCACCAATTAGTGGTGAAGGGTGGAGGTGCATGATGAACAGCCAACTTGGCCAATTAGTGGTGAGGGGCGGGGGGCAGACAACAGACAGCCTTCTTGGCAAATCAGTGGCAAGGGCGGGGTAACCGGAACCCCCTTGGCCAGTCAGCAGTGAGGGTCGGGCTCATCACAAAAAGGCTGTGAAATCAGCTCTGTATGTGGCCTGTGGAAATCCCTTTCACTTGCCGCAACTTAAGTAGATCCCTAACTGTAATAAACTAATTTGCTTACTGCAAAATAACTGGATGATGTAACCTGTGTTGCAGTTGTTGCAGAATTTTCTACATAAGTTATTGTTTGAGCTAAAATAGTTATCATTGTGCTTAGATTGCAGATGGGTGCAATAAAAATGTAGATATAATTTAATGATTTCTAAAGAAATGGTTTGCTTCTTTGACTTTGTGTGTTTTAAACAGACAGGTGTAATAAATTTATGAACAGGAAATCAAAGCAGGTTCCAAAAAGTGAAATTGTTCCAAAACCCGCCTTTCAAGTTACCCTTTCGGATTTCCCCGAGTTGCAGAGTTTAGGAAAAAATAATGTACTGGACCTACCAAAACATAAACGTGGGCCATCAAGTCCAGTTGAAGATGATGTTACGCTCCCGCGACGACCACTGACAGGGCAGACTTCTGCATTGGGGACCACAAGGGTGAGTTGCTGATTCCATGTTAAAACCTTATATGATATTTTATAAAACAAATTGTTAAAAGGAGGAAACAGGAGATTATATAAACAAGCAACAGGTACCTATTCAAATAAATTGTAGGGAAAGAATAAGGATAGGGCAAGACAGACAGCAGTCGACTGTAATAAAGTAGGAAATGATGGTTTAGGATTAAATTGGCGACAGAGAAATTTTCATTTCCTGGATTTTGTTGGTGGCTCTACTGATTTCTTCTTTAAGTTGGGTGAGGAAGTTCAGACCTCCTTTTTAATTATTGTTTTACCAAATAAAGTTCCTCTTTTGTAAGTCCACTGTACTGAGTTTTTAATAGAGATTTCCTAAAAGATAAAAATATGGAAAGATAAAGAAATGGGATTGATAGAGAAGGGTAAAATGCACTTGATCCAAATGCTTGTTGCTCACTTCCTGATTGCAGCACTCAAACAAAACTTATTGTAAATGTGGCCCCGAGCAGGTCAGGTATTTTGGATCTAGAAACCTCAAGAATACTTATACTTTCATCAGCCTTTCTGTAAGCAATACAAATAGTGTAGCGCTTCAGGCTTTCAATGAAAAAATCTTTGAAAGAAAGGATTATTTGATATTTTCATCCAGTTTTCTTTTTTGAGGTTAATTTAAACTCGTAAGAATGGAGTTTTAGTGGTTGCTGGGCTGCATGTCTGGTTGCTAGTAACAAACTTGAGCACAAAGTTGTCTAAAAAGACCTACAAAAAGGTTATCCTTTGGAAAGCCTTCTCCTTACATATGTCAGTTAAAGAATGATTTTGTGTCCCAAATCCATCTATATTGTGTTGATAAAAATCAAGTTTTTCTGAACATAGTCTTAGTAAAGGGCTGATATTTATTTTCCAGAAATGCATTTTGCAACAAAAGCAATCAGAACTTGTGGTAGAGGTGATTTTAATTAGATCAACTAGATATTTGCAACAACAACAACAAAAAATTCAGTTGCAAGCTTTTGGGCACAAACATCCTTCATCAGGCATAGGAGAAAAGATTGTAAACGTTCTCCTGGGTAGAAATGAAAGTTCATATTTCATAGGAGAGTTGAAGGTATGGTAAAATCTCCCAGGAAAATGTTTACAGTCTTTTTTCCTATGCCTGATAAGGGGTGTTTTTGCCCAAAAGTTGGCAATAAATAATAATTTTTTTTTCCCCCCCCCAAAAATCTAGTTGGTCTAATAAAAGAGATCACCTCCACCACAAGCCCTGATTGCTTTTGCCACTAGAACAATACAGCTACAACCTGGATACCTGACACCTTCTGTCACAAAACACCTGTATGTGATACCCACATCTTGCATACATCAGTGACCTATCCTTTCTTCTGTTCCCTCCAGCTGTTGTTTAAATTAAAAAATAAAGTAACACCTTCTATGCATGGCATTTCTTTGATTAGCTCCCAAACGGTATTAATTTCCAGGAAATACTCTGCACTTCATCTTTGTTGCTTTAAGCAAGCCAAGCCTGTTCTAATTCACGTTTCATTAACAAAGTTGCTGAAGTCTGGGAGCATTTATGATAAATCGGTAGTGGATGGGGAAGACCTATGGACAGGAGGTATTCCCAAGGAATAAATTTAATCTCTTTATGCTATTAGAGAGTTATAAAGAGGCGTCAGCTTTTGTTTTATAATAGAATATGACACACTGACTCTGTTCTAGAAGCTGTCTATACTTCTTGCCTTGTAGTTTTACCCAATGTGTATATTTATTAAAAAGTTGCATGATTTGAGACCCCTTCATTCTTATTTTTATGTTTAAGAATAAAAAAAGCCACTCTTTTGTAGGAAGAAGCCTCAGTGGATAACAAAGCTGCAGTAAAAACCTTGACTAACAAAGAAGCTGGTTCCGTTTTCTCGTCTTTTGATGCTAGAAGTAAGTGCTGCAGAAACCCCAAAATATCTACTACTTGTTGGGTTTGAGCCGTGTCTGCATCTCATTATTTGAAAGTATTGCTGAACTGTTCTCAAGAATAGAGTAAATGTGGAAATTTGGAAAAAACTAAAATGTGAGAATTAATTCAGAGAGACATGATAAAGCAAACTTGAGATTTCTCATTCCTGGTAGTGTTTGTGTGCCTTTGAGGTGTTCCTTAATTTGAAGTATTTTTTAATTGCTATGTTAATTTTTTTTAATTAAGGCCAACTACTTCTGGATCCTGTGCAGAGGATTTCTTAGTATAACCAACTTCTATAGATTTCCAGCTTTTATTTAAAAAAACAAATCATTAAATGTAAATCTTCAAGTGTAAAATGATACAAGGAAAAAAATATAAAACACAATTTTATTGCATTTTTCTTGTCTTCAAGCTTAATATGTAAACTTACCATGAGGTTAGGGGTACATTGCATATTATCTATATGATACATTTTTAGCAATTATAAAACTGCATCATTTTGTAACACAGCAGAATTATCTGCACTCTCAACTGAGGTAACCTCAAGCTCCTTATACATTTTAGTTGCTGTTTTAATCAAAATGACTGTCTAGATTTTTCTTTGGTATCATGGATATTTAGAAAGTGCTATTAAAGTACTTATTGGAGACTTAATGGAATACTTATTGGAGTATTTATTGGAGACCAGCCTGTCTCTCACCCACTGACTCCTCAATTTACATCTTCACTGATGCCCTGTTTGCACGCATACCAGCCCAGCCTCTAGCTTTTTTACTATTCATCCTATTAAGGAAGAGCACACACCAACTACAAGAGGCTTCCTCAGCCTGACGAAGAATTTTTAAATCTGAAAGCTTGCTAAAAATTTTTTTCCAACTATTTAAGTTGGTCAAATAAAAGATATCATATTCACCCAAAGAACCTTGTCTACCATTGGAGTACTTATGCTCTTTTTAAGAGAGACTTGTTTAGGTATTAATGAATTGAAGTCTTTTCTTTAATTTCTGATGTTAAGTGCCTCTGTCAACTTAAGGGATGTACTTGGTAGTCATGTTGGTCTGAGACAAGAAGATGTACAAAAATCTAGAACTCTTGGTTCCAAAATGATACCTTTCATTTGACCAACCAGGAAATTGTGAGAAACTTGTCCTTTTCTGCAAGCTTTCGAGATCAAAAGCTTTGTCAGGCTCTGGGAAAAGTATAGCTGGTACAAGATGGTAAAAAGTCCCCATAGGTAGGAAATAAACTTCATTTTTGCACAGAGGGAACTGAAGATGGAAGACTGTCCCTCTGGGTCCATGAAAATGTCTTTGTGAGCTGTGCTGAGTAGCTCTTTGTCTAGATCCGGTAGAATTCCTTCCCTGGAGGTGTCAGATGGCAGGCAGGGAAGTAAAAAAAATCTTGCCATTTCCCAGTTGGTCTAATAAAAGGTATCATTTTGGAACCAAGAGTTCTAGTTTTTTGTATGTCTCAGACCAACATGGCTACCACGTACACCCCTGAAACATGGGAGATGCTGAATTTTAGCCAATTCTGGATTTTAAACTTCATTGCAGAACAACAAGAAAATTTTTTTTTTACCTCCCTGGCTACCATTTGACACCTCCAGGGAAGGAATTCTACCTGATCTGCACATCAAAGAGCTACTCAGCACAGCTCACAAAGACACTCTCATGGACTCAGAGGGACAGCCTTCCATCTTCAGCTCCCTCTGTGCAAAAATGAAGTTTATTTCCTACCTATGGGGACTTTTTACCATCTTGTACCATCTACACTTTTGCCAGAGCCTGACAAAGGGACTTTGATCCCAAAAGCTTGCAATTTCCCGGTTGATCTAATAAAAGGTATCATTTTGGAACCAAGAGTTCTAGTTTTTTTGTATGTCTCTATCAACTTAAGTAGTTTTTATGTATATTCAGTAGAAAATTTGAAGTTCACAAAGCATTTGCTCTGTGTTAATATACAAACTTTTTTGAGTAGCTGACAATATAGTAAAGAGCTGTCATTTTTCAGTAGTCACTGTAAGTCCTTGCAGATGTGCAAGTATGTTTTATATTGCTTTGCAGATAAAATGAGTGCAGTTCAGGCTCCATTGTCTGTTTGTGCAATGCAGATCAGTATCTTTAGGGGGCATATGGGAAGTCTTTTCTGTTTGATTCTTTCCCTGAATCACTGGAAATGCTCTGAATTAGTGTTCCTTGCTGGCAGAAGGCCAGCAAAGGCCACCTCTTTCCCAGCAGTGTCAAGAAAGGAATACTTTTACAGCATGGTCCGAGAGCCTGATGGGGCACTTGAGAAAACAGCAAAGAAGAATTGGTTGAGTTTATTGGCTAGCAATATCTTCCTTTCCTGTGTCCTTGTGACCATGTTTTAGGAGAATTCAGATTTGTTGGAATCTGACAGGGCCACACTGTGAACGTTTCTGCTCTGGCCACGATCTTGTGATCTCTGTGCTGTCAACCCTGCACCTTAGTGCCTGCACCTCTCCAGCCCCCAGAGTGAAAGTAGGGGAGAGACAACTTCCTCGCCTTACATGGTCTCATTTGGTCCCGATTCTTGCTATTAGAATAAAGTGCTCGTTTGTTTGGTTAGTAGCAAGAATTAAGTTGAAATGGCTGTTGAACCACATGTGCATTTCTACAACATCAAACTTCTCGATTAATCTTTTGGACATCAGTCTTCTGGTCACTTCTCCACTTTAATCAAGACAAATTACCTATGAACTGAGCATTTTGACTTTTCTCTGTATTATTTCAGAAAAGTAAAAATACTTGCTACAAGGTGAATTCGTGTAAAACAATGAATTTCAATCTTAGAGCCAATGAGAAAATAAAGATAATTGTGTAGCATTTCTTGCTGAATTACGGAGCAGGGGGATTTTTTTTTTTCTTCAAACAGCATCTTTTAATTAAAAGAAGTGGTTCAGTTTGTTGACAGACTCTTTAGCAGTTTGTTGGCAGATCTTCTTTTGAAGAAACTGAAAACCACCAGGATCTAATTTTCCATTTCTAATTGGGATATAAAATGTTACCTTCCAATCTCCTTCACTTCTGTCAATCTCAATACAAACTTGAGTACAGGAACTGGTTGCATTGACAGATGAGCTTCTGACAACTGTGCTAGTATTGGAGATGTTGATCTCTTGACTATGGGCCCCATGCAGGAGTAGCTGGGATTTGAATGTGTAGGTGTTGTCAATAGGAGGGCTGCTAAAGAGGTATGACCTGAGTCTGTCTTGTCACCGAAACCTGCCAGAGCTGTCCAGACATGTCGGTCAATGCCTTAATATGACTGTGACTAGGCATCAGTAAAACCTACGTGTTTTCATTTGCACTAGGTAACTCATAGTGTTGGTAAGTTTGCAGAAGGATGACGTTGGCATGCGGTGCTTGCTGAGGGTTCCTTCAATTTTTTAGATTCTCTTTCATCTTTGACTTTTGGGCCACACTGTAAAATTATTCCTTTATCAAGGCTGCTGGAAAGAAAGAGGTGATGTGAAATGATATTGGATAGGCTGATGCTGGCATTTGTGATTTGTCACTTCTGCTTTGTTTTCTGGCTTTGAGGATGTACTTGTTGAAAAAATACAGTATAAATACTTATAGCTCGAGCCAGCAAAGACTTGGTTAGAACTGAGGTGCCCAAATTCAAAATCATGCTCCAAAAAGGGCTTTGGTAGTGCCTTCTGAGCTTGCAGTGGTCTGTCCTCAGTGGGCACCAACGACCCAGATAGTTCAAGCCTATGGTTAATGGTTAGAACACTCAGCTAGGACCACAGAGTCCTGAGTTCAGATCCCTATTCCATGAATCTGTTTCATGTTAAACAGTCATTGGATAGAATACAGAAGTTGGACCCTAGGACTCCCTTCTCTCAGGCATGTGCCCTTACTGTTAGTTATGTTAGTCCTGAGTAAGAGAGCTATAGACAGGCGCTGAGTCAGGTACTGAAGCTCCACTGAGCACATGTGATGTAAGATGCAGACTTCTTGGCAACAATTCCTAAGGCTTTCCACTCAACATGTGGGTTTTGGGTTCCACTTTGGCAGCTAGATGCTTAAAAATTAAGATATAGGGGCAGCAGGACCTGAAGTATCTACGTCCTTTATTGGGTTCAGCCCCTAAAGTATAGGAGAGGCTAGAGCAAGGGTGGGCAAAATACGGCCCGCAGGCTGGATCTGACTCGCCAGGTGATTTCGTTCGGCCCGTGGGCAGGTGCCTACCAATTCATTGCATCCAGCCCCAGCCCTGTGCTGCCCCTGCTGTGTTCACATGGGACTGAGCCCCACTCAGTCCTGCAGGGGCAGCATGCATTGCACTCCCACCCATGCCCGCAGGACGGCCCTGACCCCCGCCCTGCAAGTAGGGAAGCAATAGAGGCAGGCAGGGGAAGGGCAGTGGCGGAAGGTGGGGAGCAGCAGTAGGCAGGCAGCAGGGAAGGTAGGGGAGCGGCAGGGGAAGGAGTCTGGGAAGGTGGTGGTGGTGGGTAGGGGAGAGACACCAGTGATAGTGTGGGGAGTGAAGCTGTAGTTGGGTGGGAGCACATAGCCTGCATCAGTGCCCCGGGGCTGGCAGGGACCCAGGGCAGGGCAGCAGCAGCGTGGAGCCCAGGCCAATGGGGGTGCAGGGTTTGCCTGACTTCATTGTGCGGGGTTCGCATGCAGTTCCTGTGTTCTGTGCCCGAACCTCGTGTCTCTGGGGGGAGCCCTACGCAATAGAGCTGGTGGCCCAGCCCTACTCACTGCTATATGCAGGTCATGGGGAATGGCAGGGACCTTTGTGCTGTAGAGCCTGGCCAGCTCTGCCCCTTCTCCTGCTGCCTCAACTGAGCCCCATGATCTGCACCACTGGCTTTATTGTGTGGGGCTCTGCCTGGTAGTGCAGAGCTCAGACATGTGAGCCCAGCCATGTGCAGTCCTGGGGTTCACTGGGACCATGCAGCACTGGGGGCTCTACCTGCTGTGGGCCCTGAGCATCATGAGGGTCCTCTGCCTGCTGCTGCCACTGGTGGCAGGGGCTGTGCGTAGTGGGGGGGCGTGTTTGTAGGGGGGCTATACGCACACCCCAATATATACAGTCACTCACACCCCCCCCACTTTATAAACCCCATACCCACCCACATACCTTTGCACATCCCCACAAACACCGTCCACAAACCCCATACACACACCTGCATACAAATCGGGACAAAAATATTTTTTTGAAATGAAATATGTTATTGTAGATGTTTGATTTTAGTATATAATTTGTTTTTTTTCCCCAGTTCCAAGATGGCAAACCCCCATCCCAAAAGGAATACTTCTTGGGGCAGGGGTAGGGGCTTCTGGTGGCAAAGGTTAGGGGTTAGGGATGGGACTTGCAGTCCCAAGATGACAACCAGGTGGTGGGGCACCTGACAAGGTGTGGGGCTACCCTTGCGGCCTTCAACAACTCACCAAAACTTGTTAAGCAGCCCTCTAGCCGAAATAATTGCCCACCCCTGGCCTAGAGGGAGTTTCCCTCTAGATTTCCACCCCCACCCTCCCCCCACCATGTAATTTTCACTTGTTTTATTTGTAAAAAAACAAAAAAACAAAACAGCGTCACAGCCCAAAGTCTACATAAGACACCCATACCCATGCATGATGAAGGACAGATGAGCCTGGTAGTTAGTTCAAAGAGCAAACTGTTTTTTATCTAAATTTCTTAGCCAAAATAACCTGGCAAACATAGACTTGAAGTCCTTGATTCATTTGTTATTGAGCCCTTTGTGCATTACTGAAGGCTTGTTTCTGAACCTCCTGCTTATTGAGTCATTAGAGAAGTACTTCAGTTTAACATCTTCAACCACTGCTTTCCTTTTCCAGCAGTACTTCCTCAAGCATCTGCAAAGAGCTCCACTCATTCACATTTCTCTTGGGCAACTATACCAGCACAACCTCCAAAAACAGTTGTTTCAACACCAGCTTCTGATGTTCTATCCAGAAGCCATTCTGACAGCAAAGAAAAACAAGATATTCGGACAAATAGTAAGGTATTCACGGAAATATCTGCTCTAAGCCTTGATGGTCTAACGGAATCCATTTACACATTGTAGCGGCATTTTCCTCTTGGTAGTTACTGACAACTGCATGTCTCTTTTCAAGGTGAAGGAAAATCAGGATGGTATTATAGGATGCATGGTATATATATATATATAATGGAGTGTGGTAATTACAATGCTCCAGCCAGCCTCCGCATCACATGTAATAGTGTCCCTGTGCTTCAAAACGGTGGCGGGGTGCTCTACTTAAAGCTCATTGAGCAAGCTTTTAGTTCAAGCACCCCTGCTGCCATTTTGAAGCGCGGGGACGCTAATATACGACATGTTACGGTGCTTTAATTAGAGCAGCTCTCAGAACCACTCTAATTTAAACCGTCCTCTCTCCCTCACCCCTGGAGCATGTGTAAAAGTGCCCAAGGAGGCAGCATACTTTAAGCAGTGCTGAGTAATTCCAGATTATGTGCATCTTTTGACTTCTTTGATTATTTCAATATGAATAATTCTGAGTTATGATTGTTTCACATTGCTGACCTCAGAAGCTGAAACTGGGAAACTTGGCCTCAGTTTGGCAAGTTATTATCTGCCAAGATGTATTATAGTAACTGTACAGCATGTTTGCAGTTATGTATTCCTGACTATGCCTTTCTAAATTGCTGTTGGGTCTTACATGAAGTTTGCTCTGTCCATTTGGTATCTCAGCATAGGTTGGTTGGGTCATCCTTTTTTGTCTGAGTTTATCATTAATGTAGGCTTACTTTTTAATCTTTTCTTTTACCTGTATTCTGATATTGGCCATTTATTAGAAGCTGACTTCATTTATTGTGGTCTGTCAACAGTCAGAAACAAGAAATGATGCTAGTGAAGCTAAGCCTGAAGAAGTGTCAGAAAAGAAGAAGAAAAGGGAAAAGAAGAAAAAGAAACCAAAACCATCTTCTGAACTTCAAAATGAAAACATCATAGTACAAGCACCACCAAGAATTGAGGTATAGTATGCATGCTTCACCCCAAAGCTGTATATCAGGAAATGTCCTAATGTAATTGGTAGAAATCAGGCTTCACATTTGTTCTGTATAATTCACAGGTGTATGTGTCTGCAGAGGCTTTGTGGAGACATCTGGATTGCCTTGATAAGTTTATCTCATGGAACCTAGTGTAATGCTGGTGATCCACATTTAGATTTATTTTGAGGCAGGGTTCTGTAAGATATGCCTGCCATCTCCATGAACACATACAATGTGTATTAAAGGGTGACAGATTCTACTGACATGTAATTTTTCTAGTCATGCCCCAAAAGGTCTTGCCTGATATTTACTCCATCTGTTACATGGTACCCACGAGTCCTTTGAGGAATGTGGTACTGAACACGATCGTCAACAAATTTGAGGCCTAATTCTAGGGGTGTTTCCCTCTGGCTTTCATAGATTCATAGATGTTAGGGTCGGAAGGGACCTCAATAGATCATCGAGTCCGACCCCCTGCATAAGCAGGAAGGAGTGCTGGGTCTAGATGACCCCAGCTAGATACTCATCTAACCTCCTCTTGAAGACCCCCAGGGTAGGGGAGAGCACCACCTCCCTTGGGAGCCCGTTCCAGACCTTGGCCACTCGAACTGTGAAGAAGTTCTTCCTTAATGTCCAATCTAAATCTGCTCTCTGCTAGCTTGTGGCCATTGTTTCTTGTAACCCCCGGGGGCGCCTTGGTGAATAAATACTCACCAATTCCCTTCTGTGCCCCCGTGATGAACTTAAAGGCAGCCACAAGGTCGCCTCTCAACCTTCTCTTGCGGAGGCTGAAAAGGTCCAGTTTCTCTAGTCTCTCCTCGTAGGGCTTGGTCTGCAGGCCCTTGACCATACGAGTTGCCCTTCTCTGGACCCTCTCCAGGTTATCTGCATCCTTCTTGAAGTGTGGCACCCAGAATTGCATGCAGTACTCCAACTGCGGTCTGGCCAGCGCCCGAAAGAGGGGAAGTATCACCTCCTTGGACCTATTCGTCATGCATCTGCTGATGCACGATAAAGTGCCATTGGCTTTTTTGATGGCTTCGTCACACTGCCGGCTCATGTTCATCTTGGAGTCCACTAGGACTCCAAGATCCCTTTCCACCTCTGTGCCACCCAGCAGGTCATCCCCTAGGCTGTAGGTGTGCTGGACATTTTTCCTCCCTAAGTCTTTATCTGAGACTTTCTTCATACTCTTTAGATAATGTGTAATCTCTATCAGAAATGCAGCATAAGCCTCTCTACTTGACTCCATTTGAGAGGCAAGGTGCTTGGGGGCCTTGTTCTGGAAGATCTGAACTCCTTTCCGAACCTAGGCAGTGAGCATATGGAGAGGAGCCTGAAGGCAATCCAGATCTAAATCTTTGAAAACCAGAAAATGCAGAATTAACATGTGGCACCCCTGCAGGGCTGGGGGAACTCAACTGGTTGCGAATGCAGGGTCTGGTTCAGTGCATGACTCGGACTTTGTAAGTAAGGAAGTACGTTTCTGCTGCTTCCCAGGGGCTTTCTGGGGGTGCAGTTCTCAAGCATGCCCTTCTCATGTCAGACCCAGCCATTAGGGGACAGAGCTTTCCTGCAGCCATTCTTAAGACCTCTCTCTCCAACCTGTTTAAGATTGCCCTGAGAGCACTCTTCCCATCACCAGTTTCAGTCCTAGTATTGATTCATGTGGAACAGAAGTGTGTGGGTGGAGTGGGAGGGGAATTGAGAGCGGTATTCCTGGGAACGTTACAGACATGGTATAGATATTCCTTGTGTTCCTCTGCTAAGTCTTCATAAATCAAGTCAGCTGCCAGATGACAAGATAAGAAGTAGCCTAGGGTAGTGGAAGCAATGATTAGGGAATGCTTTGAGAAATTAGGTGTTTTCATATTGACAGGGCTGGATGGGATGTGCTCTTGAGTACTGAAGGAATTGACTGAGGTAATTTCAGAACCACAGGCTATCATCTTTGAGAACTTGTTAAGTATAGGTGAGGTCCTGGATAACCAGAAAAGGTAGTGCCCACCTTTAAGAGAAGAAGCAGTGTCTAGGGAATTACAGTCTGACATCAGTGGCTGGAAAGATTGTGGAGCAGGTCATCAGGGAATCTACTTTGATGCACCTGGAGGGGAACAGGGTGATCAGGAACAGTCAGCATGTATTCATCAACAGGGAATCATTCCTGATCAATGGATTTCCTTCTGGGATGAGTGATGGGCTTTGTGGATGCAGGGAGAGCCATGGATATGCTATACCTTGACTTTTAGCACAGGTTTGGTGTCTCCTATGACATTCTCATTAACAAGCTCAGGAGATACAGACAGAATGACTGTAAGGTGGATGTACAACTTGTTGCATCACTTTGCTCAATGCATAATTATTTATGGCTTAGTGTTTAGTTTGGAGGGGTTGTTAAGTAGGCTTTCACTGGGCTTTGTCCTGGGTCTGTTGTTGTTTAGTATCTTCATTAATGATTTGGAGGATGCAACTTGAATGCACACTGCACTTTTATGGGTGACACCAAGTAGGGTGGAGCTGTAGACACCCTGTAAGGTAGAGCTGGAATCCAGAATGACTTGGAAATACTGGAGAAATGGTCCACAGTCAACCAGATGAAAGTGAACAAGGACAAGTACAAAGTGCACTTGGGACGAAATAATTGTATGCACAATACCAACTGAGAATTGACTGGTTATGCTTCAGTACTGCAGTGAAGAATCGGGAGGTTACAGTGGACCAACAGCTGAATACAAGTGAACAATGTGCTCTTTTTGCAGGGGAGGGGAAAAGAAAAGCCACCACGATATCATGTTGTAATAACAGAAATGTCACTTGCAAATCAAGGGAAGTGATTCTTCTGCTCTGTTTGCCATCAGTGAGTCCTCAGCTGGAGTGCTGTGTTCAGTTTTGGGCTCCATCCTTCAAGAAAGATGTGAGCAGATGGGAGAGTATGGGGGGAAAGTGACAAAAATGATTAGAGGCCTGGCGGCACAGCCCCTCATCCCAATCTGCTGCTACCTCAGCTTAGCATAGGGGTGGTAATAAGTGGCCAGAACATGGTATTTGGGCTTAACCGTCTATCCACTTCCTGCAATCAGAGTGGCCAGCCAGGGTGAGCTGACTCTTTACCCCTTCCTTTAAAAACACTTGACCTGGAAGAGGAAATTTCCAGGCAACAAAGCCCAGTGTTGTACCCAGGTTGCCTCATCCTTGGCTGGTGCCTCTACTGGCCCTCTGACAGGTTCAGCTTGCCCTTGAACCCTGAGTCTGATCTGACCTTTTGGCTCTGTAACCTGACTCCGGTTTGATCTCAACACCTGATCTGGCTGGCCACCTGACCCCTCTGCCCAACCCTCTGGATCTCTGACTTGGTTCCCCAGATGAATCTTCTGGCATCCTGCTCCCCTACAGCTAGACTCTACACACTCTCCTTGGATCTTGGTTGCTTCTTCTGACCCTGGGTGGCCCTCGCATCTGGCTGCCCATTACCCAGCATGACACCTGGAAAATGTGACTTCTGTGAAAAGACTGAAAGAGCTAGGATTATTTAGTCTGGAGAAGGGGGAAGTTGATAACAAACAGTTTTCAAACACCTGAAGGGCAATTATAAGGAGGATGGAGATGGGGCTCTTCTCTGTGGCTGTAAGGGAAAGAACTATTAGCAATGGCCTCAAACTACAGCAGGGGAAATTTATGGTTGGAGATTAAGAGGAACCTACTCACTATGAGGCTAGTCAGTCATTGGAACAGGTTCCCCAGAAAGGTGGATTTTCCATCCTTGGACAGTTTTAAGAGCAGGTTAGATGGACACTTGGCTGGGGTGGCTCAGTCAGGGATGATCCTGCCTTAAGCTGGGGGCTGGACTAGATGATGTTGTGAGGTCCCTTTTCAGCCCTAGTTTCTTATGTTCTTATGCTGCCTGCAGTATGTGTACACAGCAGTAGAGGACACCAGACAGCAAGGAGCCAAAGGCTTTATACGCAAATGACTTCCAGAATGCTAGTGGCTCGGTGGGATAGGAAGAGTTTGTGTTTGGTAGAGGAAGAGAGAAACCTGCAATCTTTTACCTTCTTTAAATTACTAGTAAAGACCATGCAATAAAACTGTCAACATTTTGGAACATAGACCATATCTATGATTGTTCTTACTACTTTTGTTAAAAAAGACATAGTCTTGTGCCTTTGGTTCTCTGTAAAGGAACATAGTATTAAAGCCTGTGGACATCTTTGACTGACTTGTCTGCAGATTCACAATTTCATAGTCAAAAAAGCTTGCGATGCTTGCCTGCTCTTTTGCTTCTTTTCTCCTGCACCCAAATATGCAAAGGCAAGATGGTAAAACAGGACCTCAGAGCACGAAATGTGACGTTTAGGAGATTTCTAAGTGTATTTAAAAGTGGTTCTTCTGCTTACAGTTGTTTAGGCTAGTTGGCAGCAAACCTGCACTTGAAATGCTGGAGAGACTTCCAGGTCTGGCTGCTATTTAAGTTTTTTTTTTTTAAAAACCTTAACCCTGGAATTATTTGCTTCCAATTACCAAATGGGCCTGCTCACTGGCTTTTTAATCAATGAGGTGTTAGTTATATATGGAACTGCACTTAGCCTTGTCTGTGATCCTTTATTCAACGAAATATGGCGAGAAGTATTTCTTTATTAGATGGGGAAAGGGAAGGAAAGACATATATTTGAGTGTAACAGGGATTTTGGAATTGAGTGTCCTTTTAAATTCAAGTGTTTTATTTTTCATTTAGGATGCTGAAGAGTTCCCTGACCTGGTAGCTGCTTCTGACGAAAAAAGCAGGATGAAATCTCAACATTCAGCTTGCATTTCCCCTGGTATCATTGTGAAGCAGTATGAAGTAAGAAATCTTGGCAATTGCCTTTCTTAGCTGCCTTGAATGTTCAGAGACTAAACTAAAAGAACACAAAATTAAAAAAAAAAAAAAGTAGTTTACTGTTGACTCTTTGTATTAGCGGTGATTTGGTGGAAGCAAAAACCAGAGGAGGAAAGGGGAGACCAGAGACCCTGGCTGCTGCAGCTGGAGCAGTGGGTAGAGTGGTATCTGGGTAGGTGCCCAGGTGCCTTTTGGGCCATGTACAATCCACAGAACACCACTTGGACAGCCCTACTTATTTCTGTCCTCCTGCAATTATTCATGTTGTTCACATTTTGCTACTATCCATGTATATATTATAAGTTTCTAAACATTTATTTTCCTTCTTTTCACTTTCGTTACATTTCAAAAGGTACTTCTGGCCAAAGATTATTACGATAGCCATCCTGAAAATGATTCAACAACCCCTAAGCTGCATATAGCGGGAAGGAAACAAGCTGCATCTGCTACCCTGGAAAGAAAGAAAATGCAGGTAAGCCAACTTCCATTGAAAGGTAACTGTTACAGCTGGAAATTGCAGAAGGAATTGCCATATTTAAGGATCAGGACCAAGAGGTTCAAGCTTTATATGAAACTGCTCATATTTCTGTACCCCAAACAAGTGACCAGACATCTTAGTTGAAAGCAGCCAGCACCTGTGGAAATGGAGCCTCATCCTTAAGACTTTCAGGTTTGAATAATGTTAGCCCTTGTGTTTTTCAAAGCATGGAAGTTGCTGTTAAAAATGAACTGAACATTGTAGAAAAAATGTTTTAAAAACAAGAGCAAGTTTTCTTTTTAGATGCATTTGCTAGAGCAGGAACCTATTAGGAGATGTCTACTGGTGCTAGGGCAAAGTGATTTATTGATGTGGTGTTCTAGTACATGTAAAAATAAGACCTCTGTAGTCTGAACAATTACTATTCCATTAAGTTTTGATGTATTTTTCCACATTAAATTTGGTTCGATTTTTAAGCATACACTTATTTTGTAACTAATGTATTCATAGCATAGCATATGCCACAAAAATTCATCCTTAACAATCTAAAATGGAATAGTTTTTTTGTTTGTTTGTTTTGTTTTGCATCTAACTTTCCCAGGAAACTTCTAAGACCAGTGGTAAGAAGAGTCAGATTCCAGTCAAGTTGGATTTGGGAGGTATGCTGGCTGTCTTGGAGCAGAAACAGCAAGCAGAGAAATTGAAACAGTCCTCCAAATCTGTGGTGCTTTCAGGTATGAAGTGCTTTCTTCAAATGAATTAGGAAGGTTCTCATTATTTTGAGATCCATCGCATGTGTGTGTAGCAGGGTGAAGTCCCTAGGGGTGGCTGTGTTACCCCTAGGCTCCTTAACTGTGCCAGTCTTGCCCTACAGGCACCCTCTCTCAGCTGCCACATCTTGTTGTTATAATTGATATAGGGAGGCTGCCCTTGATCTTTGGGTTTAGACACGATCCGGCTAAATCTTACTAAATGCCACGGTTCATAGACCCCTTGGTGTACCGCGTTATGGTGGATGGTTCCTGAGTGTCTCAGCTTTATGGGCTATATGCGTGGCTCCACTGTCCATTTACCACACCCCAAGCCTCGCAGATGGCACTGATGTTATCCGTTCTAAGCCTTACTGTGATTTGGCCCCCTTGTCCTCTCTGGGCTCTCCATAGCCCTGTCTCTGTGCCTCACTGGTGTCTGGGCTCTCTGGTACCAAGATCCCCACGTTGTAGTGGGCCCCCAATAAGGCTGCCTCCCTCCCCAAATAGCCTCACCCAAACCACTAGTGTGATCAGACAGCAAACAAACAACAGTAATCAAAAATAAGCCCCTGGGCTCTAATGTAACACAAAGTTCAAGGTATGCTTTGCCGCTTTTAAAAGAGTAACACTTCTCTAATACTAGGTGCCTGTAGGCAATGGTACCTTATGGGCTCCTGGTGCCCCATTAGCCCTAAGGGTAGTGTATCCAATGGCTGTAGTGTCTCTGAGCCCTTCCTTCCTGAAGGCTCCTTCCCCTTTAGCTGCTGGCAGGGAACTGACCTGCCTGGTCCCAGCCCTGGGGTTTATATGGGTCTAGGGCTCTGCCTCTTCCAGCCAGCTAACCAGGTGCAGGTGTGGCCAATTCCCTCAGCCAGTTGTCATGGCAACCTGCACCTGGGCTCTTATCTGGCCACCTCTCTGGCTCTGTGTTCCCTCCCTGGGCAATCTCTGCTTTGAGGAGCAGGCACTGTAGTGCCTTGCAACAGTGTGATAATGGGCTTGCCAAAAGGAACATACAAGAAAAACAAAATAGATATGAGAAAATGAACCATAACTTGAAGTGCTGGAGGAAGAAAACCACAATACAATTAAGACATTTTTCAGAGGGTAGGGAATACGGTTGAAAGTTAACCCAGAGGGCAGCAGGTCAGTATTTTTGGCCCTTTTTCTACTTTGATGCAAATGTCCAAGTTCATTTTGGCTTCATAGCATCACGTTATTTTAAAAAATAAAAGTATCAAACCTTGTCTTCTCTGGCTTTTGATTAAGATCTTATTGACAACTGAAGAGCCAGTAAGATTTTTACACCAAATGGGAATCCTGGAACCTAAACAAATTAAACAATTTTAAGATCTGTTTCACAAAATGGAGTATTAAGTTTGCTGTCATTTAATGATGATGATAAATTTTTCTCCTTGTTTTGGAAGTGTGAAGAAAGCTACACTGAAGGGAAAGAAAATGAAAACCAGAAAAAAATTACTTTTAATACCATAGTTGCCTTTAGGTTTTTGAGGGATAGGCAAAAACATTAACTGTTGGTAAGATTTACCTAGTCCTATTGTGAAAACTTAGTAAAAGAATTAAATGTCTCTTACTCTGCAAATAATATCTCTTCTGTCATTAAGGCAGTTAGATATATTATTAAGAGGCATCAATCCTATAACAGTACAAATTACTCTGATGCAAGTACTCATGTTGGGACTTGGGAGGAGCAAGCATTTGGGGATCAGAATGTCTGATCTTTAGTATTAATAACATTGGACTATATGAGCCAGGCATTGTGGCCTAAGAGGAACGAAAATGTTTGGTTGTACCCAGGAAGGGATAACACTGCTGTTACATCAGCAAGAGCTTTTGTAGAGACCTGGATATGTACAATAAATCACTTCAGGGTAGGACCAAAAGTTTGAGTCTGGCTTAGACTTTGTCCCATGCCATTTATGGTAACATGCAAAGTAAAAGAGAGCACGAAAAGTCAGTAAAATGCAGTAATGGGTGCATTACTGGGTGCAATACATTACTGCCCTTTTTAACTGGTACTTCATTTTGTGAATTACCACTACTGTATACGCGAGAGTGGCTCAATCATGAGCATCTGTATATGAATATCTGTATCATCTAGAAAGCAATCACACCCTTGCCATGATATATTACTAGAAGTTGGTGTGACAGGTTGAGACTAACACAAGTAGATTAACTGGTCCTAGCAACCACTTACTTATCTCTTGTGACCCACCTCCCACCAAAGTTTACTTTGTCATTATCTTTGCCCAGTCTGTGGTGTCATTTTTTTTTAATCAGTTAATTTATGCAGATACACTTAAGACTTACACATTGATTTATGTTTGCAAATCCTGAAAGTTTTACAAATGCTACTGCACTGCAGTCATGTGACTGGCATGAAATCCAAGAGGAAGGAGAATCCTGTTGTTAAGACAGTAACTTTGGGCTTGGGAGATCCAGGTTCAGTTAACTCCTTTGCCAACAGGCTTCCTTTGTGGCATTGGAAAGTTATTTGGTATCTTAGCATCATGTTTCATTAAAATGGGGATAACAGTACTTCCTTGTCTCATAGGGATATTGTGAAAGAATGTGAAGTTTTGCAGTGGATATGGAAGTTTATAGGGCATTTATACACATGCTTGCGCTGCAGCACTGCGTGCTTTTAAAAGTGCCTGGCACTGCGGCGCACAAATTTTTTATAAATGGTGAAATGTGCATCAGTGTGGAGAAAACAGCAGCAGGACACTCTTGAACTAAAACACATCGAAGGTGTTTTAGTTCAAAAGCGCACTGCCACCATTTCTTTATGCTGACGTGCATTTTGCCACTTGTACAACTGCATGCAACGCAGTGCAGTGTACGTCAGCTTGCTTGTGGAGCAGACTTGATTTAATAGGTTCCTGAGATTACTCGCTGTTTATTTCATTTTAGTAGGAATTGGTTGCAGCTACTTGGCAAACTATTTGCCACTGCTAGGAGGGGAAGTGGGGCTAAGGCAGTGGTTCCCAAACAGGGTCGCAACATCAGAGGATCGGTCACAATAAACAGGGATCCAGATTTTCTGTTTGCTGCAGAAGAACACGGATTTTCTCCATAAAGGAAAAAATATGGGAAAATGCAGGTTTCCCTTTGCAAGCTGGCAGAGTTTCAGCCTGCAAGGGGCTGCGGGGGAGAGCGATTGGACATGGGGGGTGCCACACGCACGTGTGCATGTGGCAGCAAAGCAGTGGTGGAGAGCAGTTCCTGCAGCTCCCTCCAGGTAAGTCTATGGGGGTGGGGAGGGGATGGGAGGGGATCCAGGTGTAGCCTTGGGAGGGTGGGGAAGCACAGGTGATATGGCGAAGAGGGCCAGGGGGGCCAAGGCAATGCAATGGGTGGGGAGCAAGTTCCCCCCAAGATTTCTGTGCTCACAGTAGACATGGGGCTGCAGTTTGGCTGAACTAGCTGCAGGCAGAAGCCACTTCCACAGCCCAGAAGGCAGGACCTGGCATGAGAGGGAGTGCCACACTACCATGGCCACTAAGGTGAGGCGCAGCAGTGGTGGCAGCACAGATTTGTGCCCCCACTGCTACCAGGTGGGCATGGGGCACATCAGCTTAGTGGCCATGGTGGTGTGGTCCCCTCCCTCCTGCACTGGGTCCTGCCTGCTGGGCTGCAGAGTCCCCAGGGGGAGGGCAGCAGGGCAGGGAGCCCCAAACCTGCAGTGTGCAGCCTGCATCCTCCCCACCACAGGTTCTGCTCCAGCCATGCGACCCGCGTGGGATGGGATGGGGAGGGGTGCAACTGGACTCTGCGCTCTGCTCCGGCTACAGCAGCTGGCACCTCCCTGGTTCTAAGGTATCCATAACAAATAATTCCAGGGACTGTACTGCTGAAGTCCAGCATGACCCTGGAGGTATCACAGATTACATGGAAGCAGAGGGCTAGAAATCCTAATTGATGAATCCAGTAGAATTTCAGATTTCCTAAAGCTTACCAAATTGTCATAATTTGAAACAGAGTCTGGATTGCAATAAATTGCTTAATTTTTCTATATGTGTTTGAGGTGGAGGGATCAGAGCTAATTAAGCTGGTGGCATAAGACATAGATGAAGTAACCTTACTTTGGGGGGCAGAGAAAAGTGGATGGGTGGATTTTTATTTTTCCTGGTGATGCTGCACTGACTGAAAGTGTTCTTTATATTGCTCCATCACAATTTTATTGTATTTTGCTAGTGCAGAGGCAAACCTTAGCTGGATCTGGATTTTGTTAGGTGCTAATGTTAAGTTACAGGTGTCTGATGCTTACTGTTTTCTTAATTTCAGTTGGCGGTGCCATACCACTTCTTTCAAAGGAGGCTAACATGGTTACAAAAAATCAGCAGTTGAACCAAGGAAAAACACCTCATAATCCACTGGACTCCAGCGCTCCTTTGGTAAAAAAGGGAAAACAGAGAGAAGTCCCCAAAGCAAAGAAACCAACACCGCTTAAAAAGGTGCTCTAACTTTTTACCCTTTTATTAAAAGCTAGTATAACCTGACTGTTCCTCTGATTTGATTCTTTTGAAACATATTGGCATCATAAAATTTCTTGAACTGCATTTTCATTTTGCTACAAATTCAATATAAAACCTGGGTTTTTGGGGGGTTTAATTAAAAAAAAAAATTGGATACAGTCATGTTAAATAATTAATTTGTTTCAATTCCACACCCCCTACTCCATTTAAATAATTGTTATGGGAGGGAAATACCATATTTCTTAGATACAACATGCCCCAAATAAAATACGTATCTTATTTTTGGAAGGTAGAATTTTGAAAAATTATAATAAGTAAAAGGAAAAGATTTTTCTAGTGTCGTGACTGACTGTGTGATATAGTGTAAATTCTCCTGGAAACACATCTGTCCAGCAAGCATGATCTCCCAGGAGACAGTTTGAGAGAGGGGTAGGAATGTCCTGCTGCCTGTTGCCCCTCCCAAACTCTCTCTTGGGATGTCATACTTCTTGGATGCTGTTTTCAAGAGGATTTACTCTGTATCACACAAGGTTAGGCCTAAGATCCTCGCAAGGGAGTAGCAAGACCTGTTAGTTCTTCATATATGTGCCTGTAAATAATAAAGTGTTGTTTCCACATACCATCAAGATGCTACCAGCAGCTCACTTGCTTCTTCAGGCCCAAGCTACAGTAGTTAGCCAATAGTTACAACTGTGAGAGGGTTAATACAGGACTCTGCCCCTTTAGATTGCTGACCCAGACAGGAAGCAACTGTTTTGGCAGCTGCATAGCATGCATAGCGTGGCCAAATGTGCTGCTTTTTCAGCCAAGAAAACCACTTCCCTGCTTAATGCATGCACCTGAATTCAGAGGAGCTGATTTTTGGGGCAAAGGTGGATATTATATGAGAAAAAATATGGTACTTTAACGCCAGTTGAGCCAAGCTGTGCTCATTGTAGGACTGGAGTAGGAGGGACGAGGCAAAAGCCATGTGTTTTGTTTTGTTTTTTAAGCCACTTTTTGTGTTCGTTCAAGGTAAAGATGATCTGATCACCAGTATTAGGCAGATAAACCCTTTCTCTGATCTTTAATTTTTAAGATTATTTTGAAAGAGAGAGAACAAAGGAAGCAACAGCACCTGTTAGAACAGGCTGCGATTCCAAAAGATGAAGATACTGTTCATCAGTGTGTCGAATCTTCTGCTGAAGATCAGGCTCAGGATACCAAAGCAGGTATTTTCTCTTGCTTCATGTTTTCCTGGTGTGGGAGAGGCTTTTCTACAACAGCAACATGGTATCAGTGCTGTCCTGCTTTCTGATTGGTATAATAGGTCATCAAAGGGATGGGTGTGATGGCACTTGCACCTATAAAGCTTCTGTACAACTCTAGTAAAACGAACTGGCATGTGGCTCAGGCATCTGGCATGCTTTCCTAAAAGGTTCTTTGCAGAGCATAGCAGCATGTCGGCTGAAAGCCTGGGTCTGTACTGTTGCACGATCTGAATTCTAGTTGTTGCCCTCTGCCTGCCCACATTGTATTAACTCTTTTTAATTGTAGAACCAGAATATTGGGGTACTGGAGGTAGATCTTAAATATCTGTATCTAGCGATCTGATTAGAAAAGAAGTGATGTTACAGAAAAGCCCCCCACACAAAACTACACACCATATTCTACCACTTTTTTGTGTAGCTTACCAAACGAAGCTTCTCTTTCCCCAGTTCCAATAGAAATCTATATCGTTTGCTAATACATTTTATTGTCTATGGCATTTGTTCCACATTCAGCTACACCCCCCCTTAATTTGATTCCATTGTCTTGTATAGCTTTAACCTGCAATAATGTTAGACATTGTCTTTTGTATGGGGTGACTAGTCATGTCAAACTGAATTTCAGTCCAGTACACTTTGAATAGTATAAAATATCAAGATAAATCTTAATACATGAAAATATAAATCTTCTGTACAGTAAATATTTTTTTCTGCCCCTCTTCTAAGGGGATGACAGCTTTTACTATAGTCAGTTGAGAATTTGTTGTTTGCTGTTTTAAGTGGCTGCTTTTTCTAGGTGCTTCAAAATCCAGGAAAATACCCAAGTGGCTTTAAATGCTGCACCCTCTGCTTCCATGAGTGCTAATAGTCGTTAGTTAGATGTCAGTGGAGCAATGAGTTTCTGAAACATAATGCCCAACACACACATTCTGTCCGTCTGTCTGTCTGTCTCATAATTATTTGCATTTATATGTAAATATAATGTGAATAACATGAACGCAAATATAAATAATATAAATGAATAACGTTAATAAGTAATCCATTATTAAACAAACACCTAGTTAGAATATAGTTGTTTATTAAAATATAAATGTGACTAATACAAATATATAAACAGTAATGGGCATAAAGATGAATACATAGTAATATATAGAAATGTATATAAATAATGTGTTCTTACATTATTACTCTTTTTTTTGTGCACAGGTGGGGCTCAGACTAGGACTCAGGATTGGTCTCAGCTAGTATTTGACACCACTGCCCCTTGGGAAAGCCGTAATTTTAAATTATTCAGAGTAAAAGCACACTGATCTGCAGTGTGATTTATGTCAGTTAAACAAGCTAGAGGAAGTAATTTGCATGTGTGCAGCAGGACTAAGACTCTGTTGCAAACTAGAGCTCTTGCAGGCACTCTGGTGTTGAAGTAAATGGATAGCTCAAAATGCCATGCTGTGGCCATTGAATCTGAGCAATACCCACCTAGTGTGAGTTTGAGTTCTGCCTTTGACAGCTTTCTCAGAATGTGTGTTGTGCACGTTCCTTGCTGTGTATCTGCATTTGGCAAGTATTTGGGGAATTTTAGCCCCAAGAGCAAGTTGTTTTGTTTTTTTTTTGGTTTGAGCTGATATTGCAAAAGCTGTGGACACATGAGGAAATAGAGAAGCTCCATACCTAAACCTGAAGCAAACTGTACCATGCACCCATGTATAAATATGGTAGCTGTGCATTTGAAAGCCTGGGAAATATCCAGGAAGGCAGGTGTTTGGAAACATGACAGATTTAGCTCTGATGTATCTGAGGTGATATTGTCACTGTGGTATGGAGGGGCTGTGTCAAGTTTCCAGCATTTTTTGTTTTCTTTTTTGCTTAAAATTTAAAATGCTGATTTTCGAGGGGTTAATCTCTAGCTAAAGTACTCTGAAATCAGAATATATGAGTAGAAATTCCTATAGTAGCATCGTTACAGGGAAGATGGAAGGAGTTGCTTATCATTAGCTCTGAGGCTAATGGGATCATAAATTCATGGGTGTTAAGGGGTGGAAGGGACCTCACAAGATCATCGGGTCCAGCCCCCTGCACTTGGGCAGGAAAGACTGCTGGGGTCAGATGACCCCAGCAAGGTGCGCGTTCATGCTGCAGACTCCTCATCCATTTCTTGAACAAGGTTCCAGTGGAGTGGCTGAGGATAGAAGTTGGCCCAACTACTTCCAAAACTAGTGCAACTCAGGAAGGGGGATCTGTGACCCCTTTAGATGCAGATGCATCTCGTCATCCTAAAGCATAAGCTCTGGCAACCTTCTGTAAGTTAGTGCTGCACCAGTCAGTTTAGTTGTCCTAATAACTGAAGAGCAATTGAAGTGTGTGCAGGTGAATAAGAGAGTAGATTTCTGTAGGGAACACAACAGTTTATCATCAAATGTACGTTTGCTAGTTATTTCTCAGATTAAAAGACTGCTAACTGAAACACTCCAGTGTATCCCCGTGGCTCTTGGCAGTTCCAATGGATGGGTGGGTCAAGGCTGATAATGACATTAACTTTGCTTGCCTCTTAAAACCAGTTAATGTAAAGGCATGTTCAGTGCTTCAGAAGGGTGCAAGGCACTGCCGGTCAACCTTGACTCCATGCTAAGGTTTTTAGCAGTGAGTTTGTTGCCTGCCCCTTGCCAAGGACTAGGACTAAAATGGCAAGACCTGACTCTGAAGGGACTAGATTTTAAAGCGCACTGCTCATGACTGAATACTTTTCTTGCAGGTCATTCACTTCACTATTATAGGAGAGTGTCACTACCTAATAGTCCTGAAATAGGTAAATGATAACTAGAACCCTTCATGTTCCCTGTACTTGGGTCACTGCTTCCTAACTGGTCTGTGCTCAGAGAGTCCTGGATTATATTCTCAGTTACAGATCTGCCTTTGGTCTGTGTCTTGTATAACACCTTTTAAAGATCTATCTTTATGTTTAGCTATTACAGAAGATATTCCTGTAACGTCCCTTGATGTGATTCAAGACAGTTCAGAAGTACTTCTGGCATGTACAGAGCTCAAAGATTCAAGCATAAGTGTTCCCACTGTAAACCAGCTGAACACCAATCTTCCAAAAATCCACAGCAGAAGATTTAGAGAGTAAGTATGCTAGTCTTGGTGCCTTTTTGTGCAACAGTACTACAGCTGTGACATTGCTTAGCCAAGGTCAGTTAGGTTAGTAGCACTCTGTATAACCCTAAATGAATTTTAAACTCAGGATTCTGAATTCACTTTTGTTTTCCTGTAAGCTGGCACTTCGACCAGCAAGAGACATACACACGTGGCCAGTGCAATATTCCATGTTGTAATTCAGTGCAGTTATATGTACATCCACACTCACTAGAGAAGTGAAAGGGTAGGGTTAAAGGAAGAGTAGTTGCTCTAAGAAACACAAATGTTTTATGATGAATAAATGATGTTATCTTTAATATTAAAGACCATTTGGAGTCAGACTCCAAAACACCCTTATGGCTAGAATGGTTCCTTCAGGACTGTACTACCAGCCTGAAAGATGGAGTGGAGAAAAAAGCAGTGTGTGATTATTCAGATGACACATTCATCCTGGGGTTGGGAGGAGAAATCTAAAAAAGGTTAATTGCCCTTTTGTACAAATACTTGAAAATTTTGCTATAACAGCTGTGTGCGCATGGCTCCTTGTGAAAGAAGAACGATGATTATCATGTTTGAGACGCAGCAGGTCAGGGATCCAGAACAGGAAAATTTAAACTACGTGTTGCTTTTTTTTTTTCCTTCCCCGTCGGCCTTTCTGTACCTCCTGCTTTAGTGAACATAAGAAAGATGCCATTTCAGTCTTCCCTCTGATGCCCAAATTTTTAAATTAAAAGCTAGCTTTTTTCTATTGCCTTTTTTGGAAGATGGGAAAGGAACCAATTACTTAGTTTCATAGCAACCCAGCAGTATTTCACTGACTGCCATATGGAGCTGGGTATGCCAGGTGCTACTCAGTCTGTGAGGATGGGGCATGTAGAGGAGAATGGGTGATTGCCCCCTTGGGCTTCAGTAAGGTAGAGACTTTATTCTGTATTCACGTTGCGCTGTTTTAGAATTTCACAGTTTCAGTGAGCTCACAATGAGAAACTGAAATCTGAGATGGCTAACTAAAGCTCTTAACCTCACCCCCCCATGATATACAACTAACTTTCAGATCAGGATGGATCTTGAGCATAAGGAGCAAAGGCCCTATGAATCTCAGTTTCCTTGTGGCACAACTCTTACAGCACTATTAGCAATTCTTCCTTTATATTCCCCATTTAAAAGGGTTCTAGGGCAACACTTTCCCCATAGGTTCCTCTCCTATCTCCCTTTTTAACATTGAGAAGCAAAATTACATTGGAGCTGCCTCTTTCCCCTCCCCCCTCTGACTTCTGCTGGATGCTAAGAGAGATGTGGTAAGTCCTCTCTCTTCCTGTGAATCCCCTTCACATTTATAGATCACAAAGGAAGAGTTGCCCAAAGATTTAGTGAAAGGATGACACAACTGATCTTCCCCTTTCAGTATTAAATCTCAGTGCTTTGGGCTATGCTCCTGTTTTACTGTTTCAGTCTTGTTATAGAAATCAAGTAGCAATTTTTTTGATTGAGTTGCCTTTCATCAGTCTTTTTATGGGTGCAAATGGCATCCTTAGGAAAACTACTTTACCTTCATGTGCATTTTTTGATGCATCTTGATATGGGATATGGTAATAAACTTTTCCATAGCTTTTCAGGCACTAGGAAACCTGGAATAGATTTTCATTCTTGATGCAGTATGCGCGTTTGTTTTCAGGGGTGGGGGTCATATAGGTATGCTTGTGATTGCAGAGCATTTTAAACACCTAAACCATTGATTCTTTCTTCCAGTTACTGCAGCCAGGTGCTTAGTAAAGAAGTCGACAGTTGTGTGACAGATCTTTTAAAGGAACTGGTTCGTTTCCAAGATCGCTTATATCAGAAAGACCCAGTAAAGGCCAAGACAAAACGCAGGCTTGTTATGGGGCTTCGAGAAGTTTTGAAGCACCTGAAGCTGAAAAAACTGAAATGTGTCATCATCTCTCCCAACTGTGAAAAGATTCAGTCAAAGGGTAAATGTATACTACCAAAGAACCATATTTTTTCAGACATATGAAGGTAGAAGAGTAGACATTTGTTCTGTTGACAACAGTGTTGTCCAGAGCGGTGGTTCTGGACTGGTGAGTCATAGAGGCATGGCAGGTGAACCAGGTAACCCTTCCCCCGCTAGCCTGAATATTGCCAGCTCTAGGTTGTTTGCATGCAGTATCTCCAGCACAGAAGCAAAATAGTCACCTTTAATGCAGTACTGCAGGGAGAGCATTTTAGCCAAAGCTTAGCTCTGCATGAACATGGCCGTGCAGTTTTTATTCCAGAGCTAGTGGGTGAAGAGCTAGCTTGGATGTCTACAGCGTGTCTGGCAAGGGGACCCCAAGGGAGGTCAAAGCAAGGTGGAGCTATGCCTGGGGTTGGAGATTTGGGGACTGGAGGGGCCATTTGTGGGGCAGCAGGGAGAAATGGTTGACTGCAGGATCAGGCATGCTGAGAAGCACTGGTTTGAGGCCTTGTCCTGCCCTGGCATTGAAGTCCAAGAATTTGAAGTTGTAAAGCAAATCACATTATTCGTGCTGAGGCATTTGAAAGGAAGTGGTCAATCAGAGGAATAGGCAGCTGATGTCCAACATTTTGTTTAAGATGTGTTTTAGGTAATTGCTATTCAGAACACTGTCACTGACCACTGACTTTTTTTTTTTTGTTTCTTAAAGGCTCATTTTCTATCTTCAGCCTTGCTATGTTGCTTAACTTGTATATTTTAGAAAATTCCTACTCATTAATAATGTCTTTCGTGCACTTGTGCAATCTCTGTTCCTCATAAAAAACAGAGTTTAGTAGTAGGAGTGCAGGCTGAGAATTCTCAGAGATTCAAAGAGAGTATTTTAAGATTTCCTTCAGAATAATAGAGCCCACAATGCACCACTGAACTTCAAGTATTATTCCTGGGCACTTCACTCTTTTTTTTAAATAACGTTTTGGCATCTTTTAAATACCATGCTATAATCCTGTAGCTATTAAAGGATTTCTGGCAGTAGTGCCTTTGAATAAATGATGCTTTTGATTAGTCTCAGTTTCTGTTCATTCAGTTTTTGGTCTGTTCCAGGAGGGTTGGATGAGACTCTACATACCATTATTGACTGTGCTTGTGAGCAGAATATCCCATTTGTCTTTGCCCTCAATCGCAAAGCTCTAGGGCATTGTGTGAACAAAGCCGTGCCTGTCAGCGTGGTGGGAATTTTCAGCTATGATGGTGCTCAGGTGAGTTGAACAAAGGTATTGGTTCGTATCAGTCGTTAGTATTACACTGGGTATATAATATACTGAGCAAAAGTCTGAGATAGTCTTTGCTTATGTTTATACATTTTTAAAGGTTTGATTACTTGAATATTCAGAATATTAAAGTTATTCAGAATATTAAAATCAGGACTCATAGTAGAGATATGATATCTTTTATGAACTTTCATTTCTACCCTGGAGAACTTTTACAATCTTGTCTCCAGTGCCTGGTGAAGGGTGTTTGTGCCCAACAGCTTGCAATTAAAGACATTTTTTTGCAAAAATCTTGTTGGTCTAATAAAAGATATCCTCTCTACTATGAGTCCTGATGGCCTTTTCCCTTTAAACCAATACAGCTACAACCTGGATACCATTCAGAATATTTAACAATTTTGTTTGCCTCTGCTGCTCCTCCCTCTCAACCGACTTACTCTGTATTGTTCACGTGTATTTTGGTCCCTGCTTCTTCTCCCCTCAGATCTGCTCTCCAAAAAGCTTTGCTGCCTCATAAATGTCCAGTGATCTGTGTTGAGGACCTACCTGGTAGTAACCCTTATGCTTTCTAACAGGCTTCATCCCACCATAGGGAGCAGCTACGGTCAAAAGGAAATATTGAAAGTCATTTAAACTGACGCTTGATAATTTAGACTAATTTCCTCTTCTGGTAATAGAATGTTAGCTGGAATGGAGCACTGTAGGAAGAAGGTTTACTTTTTCAAGCTGGTGCATAATATACAATAGTGCTTTGAACTCAAAGTATGCTCTGCTTTAACTAGTCATGTGTCTGTATGGCTAAAGCAGTACATATTGCTTCAAAAGATATACCATTCAGTTCCTTATACATTGCACTTCTCTTGGGCTAACTAAAATAACCATATGGAATAGTTACCTTACTAAAACTATAGTCCATGATATTCTATTTGTCCATCTGGGTGCTTACATTTAATAGAGTGAGGATACAAACACACTGTTTTCTTTACAGACTTAATACAAAGCACCTCCATATCTATCTTACCACTGGTGCTTCCAAAATTTTTTCCACTGTAGGACCACTTTCACAGAATGGTGCAGCTTACAGTGGAAGCCAGGACAGCATATAAAGCAATGATAGCAGCATTGGAGGAAGAGGCAGCTGAAGAAGGAAGTGAAAAATGCAACAGCACTCATGAAGAGAGTTTGCCAGAGACCAGTAAAGCACCCCATGTGGAATCTGATGATGACGTTCCAAATTACAGTGAGTGCTTGGTACCTTGTTTTGCTTTCCTTTTTCTGAACTCAAGTTTTCCTTCGTTGTAGAGCAGACTTACAAGATGTATAATTAGAAAGTGCAAACATACCATTTTAGTGTGCAATTTCCAGATTTCATAAATTGAGGTCAGACCCACTGTCTGCTTGGCTGGGAACCATGCGAGAAAAGCCCAGTTTTTCAGGATGTAGTATCCGTGACTCAGTAGATGGCAATCTCTTCCTCTGTCTCTTCTGAAATAGTTGACCTGGCAGCAGGTAGCATACACTGCTTTTTCAGATCAGACTTAGAACAGAGTTCCTAATCATCTGCTGGCCCTTCTTGTAAGAATGACTAGTCCATGGACATTGGCTTCATGTTGGTTGTGCTGGAGCTTCAGCTACAAAAGAGTTTTTTCTTTCTGTCTTCACAGTGCATGCACACTGCACAAGGGCCTCCTACCATTGAGATTGCTTCCTTGGCATTGTAAATACAGTGATCTCCATGTGAATACCTGCAGCACTGGAAGTGTATTCTTTAAATCATTACTTTCAGAGAGTAGTAAGATGATGAGCTATTATTAATCCCCAAAAGACAACTTCAGGCAGAGGGCTTAGTAAAGATAGGTTCAAACTTCTTCAGCAGATGCTGAATGGAGAAAGTACCCTATTTACCCAAATCAGAGATGACTTTGAGTTTTTTTAAAATGACCCCTCAAAAATTAGAGACTCTATGAAAAATTTATAAATTGGTTATAATTTTCTGTGTAGAGAATCCAATTATAGGAGGGTTTTCTTAAATTTGTTCCCTCCCACAGCTGTAAAGGTAAAAGTTGGGGTGGGAGGGCACAGACAGGACACAGGCCGCCCTGCTCTGCTTTTTGCCTCTCCCTTCCCCTGATTGCCTACCACTGTACTGCTTGTCCATGCTGGCACCTGTGCCTTACACCGTGCCCCCCACTCCCCCCAAATATACTTACTCTGTGGCAGCTCCAACTCCAGCCTGTGGTAGCTCTGACCCTAGCTTTCCCTGCCACCCTGCACCATGCAGTCTTCCCTGGGTCAGGGCCACAGATTCAGTGCCGGAGCCACAGGAATGCCTGCCCCAGCTGGTTCTCAAATCCAGGACAAGGTTTCTTTTTCCTCCCATGTTGAATGGGAAGAAAAACCTCATCTTAGATTTGAATAAATATGCTATTTTCTATTAGAAAATAGGTATATGTTGGCTTGAAAGCCTTATATTGATTTCTCCTTCATGTGTAGAGCAGTGACTCTCACCCAAGGTGACAGGGCACCCTGGGATGCCACTAGATGCTTTGGAGTGTGTTGCAAGGTGTGAAGAGATAAGCTAAGTATGTAAACATAGGCTCAAGCTTGTCTCTGCGTAAATGATCCCCCACTCCCACTGTCCAACCCCTCTGCAAGAAGGTGAGGAATGTAATAAACAGTTTTTGAAACTGGGTGCCATTCAATTAACAAAGTTATGGAAGGGGGTGCCTTGAGTCCAGTAAGGCTGAGAACCACTGCTGTAGAGACAGGCATTTTGGAGCTTAACTGTGGTGGCTAAGGATACTGCACAGCAGGGGATATGTCTGCATTAAACTGTGCAAAAGGTTAAAATTATTTTCTTGCTAACATTCTTCTTTTTGCTTTTAGTTAAAATCTGGAGGAGAAAACTTGAGGAGGAGTATAGCCCTTATGCTTTGGAATTAGAAAAGAGTGCAACTGCGGAAATGTTGACCTTGAACTTAGAAGAACCTCAGTAACCCTGTGCATTTCATGGCCTTAACACTTTTTATAGAGATATGTAAATACTGGGTTCTCTGAAATGAATGTCCCAGCTGGGAAACAGGGTGTAGTGAATAAAGTCTAAATGTAGGAAACTTCTCAAGTTGGCTAAGCAAAATACTCTGATTCATATTGAAACAAAATGCACACTGGACCATTTAACTAATTCTTAGGCTTCTGTGTATGTGACTAGCTGATAAAGCTGGTGATGCTTCATTTGTTCTTAGAGAATGAACTTGTAGAGAGGAGGTAGGACAAGGAAAGGGGTAGATTAATTGCTTTAACTCAGGACTACTTGAAATAGCTATTTCAATACATGGCACATTAAGGGCTTGCTTTAGCTAATCACTGCTAGTATCTGATGCCACACAGAGTAGGCTGAAAAATGGAATTTCTGTCCCATGGAAAATCAAGTGTCAGGGGAAAAAAATTTCAGTGGGGATGATGAAAAATCTATTTTCAAGGGGGAGAAATTCTAAAAAAAAATCCATATTGAGAGAACTGAATTGGAATGTCTCAGCTTGCTTTTCCTAATCTGGAGAGCTTTTGTCAGTTTTTTTGTTTTTTTTTCCCCCAGCAGGCAGAAAGTGAAATTGAAAATACTTTTACTCTCTGGCAACTTAAGATGCCACTGCCTTGGGTTCTTTTCTTTTTGCTTGCAGAAAATCAATGTTATTATTCAAACTGAAACTTTCCCCACTTTTTTTTCCCCCCTCTTGAAAAAGGTGGGGAAGAGGCATCTTTTTCTGTTGGGCAAACCATTCTGGCAGAAATCTCCCAACAAGTTCTAGCCCCAAGTCACTAATATTTGTTTTTGGTGGGGGAGGTCTGTTTTTTTTTCCCCCCTCCCCCTTCCTCTTGTGGACTGGGAGCAGGATAGGTGTCTCCCGTGACTGGGTGCTTGAGGGGGGAAAGGCTGGATCTGGTCAGGTGCTGTTAAGCAGTTCTGCAGGGCAAGAGATGGGCCATGGAGCTCCTCTGGCAAAATCCCTCTCCCACTTTGTTTTACAGGAAGAACAGCAAGGATACTAAGCTCTTCAAGAAAAGCAGGTATCCTGTCTTCACAATAGACTTAATGTCTTCAGTTTGTTCAGCCACCTTGCCTAAGGCACAGAGGCAGCCATTTCTGTGGTCTCTTAGTATAAGGGAAATAATACAGGATATGCATAGTTCCTTAACCATTGTATGGGGGCAGGGATTTAGCCCCTTTCCAGCTGAACCTCTGGTCATTCTTAATTTGTTATTGGTTATTTGCAATGGTGAATTATGATTTGCATAATGAAGTCAATGACAATACTGTAAATATATTGGAGCCAAGGCTCTGATTGTATAAAATTGTCTCAAATGTAGAGAAGTTTTCTGAAAACTGTGGCCTTACTTCTGAGATAGATTTTCTTCTTTCAGCTAAATTGATGGAGCACTTTAGTTGGTGTTTCCTTTACAAACTGCAAGTTTACCCTCTTTCTTTTAAGACAGGTTTCACTTGCATACGTGGGGGGCTGAATTCTGCAGAGGAGGATTCAGATGTGCATCCACTTTAAAGAATGAAAATTAAAGTTGGGATTTTGGTGTTCATGAAACAGCTATGACTCAGATGCTGCTGGTGTCTGTAGTCTGTCCTAAATGCCTAGAGTAGCATCTGTTTTAGCTTTTCTAGCACTGTAATCCTCAAAACTAGTGGCCAGAGGGAGTGAGAGAGGTAAAAAGCAAACGAGGCAATGATAAAAATGAGTCCTGAAATTATTTTGACTTGTAAAACTGAAGCCATTTTGTAGCACGTTAGAGAGAAATGATCCGTTTTGCTATGTGTATTAAACCAAAGTATGGTTGAGCCATCATCTTTTTTATAAGATTTGCATAACCCCTGTGCTGAGGACCTACCATATACTTGCCAGAGGTAGATGAACCAGATGTTTATGCTTCAGGGAGTTGTACTGATAAAGCAAGCAAAGCACCTATGCTTTGAAACTCAGAGCTCTTCACTAGGGATGTGGTGATTTCACTTTTACTTAGTTGTTTCTGACCTTAAGTGGACTCAAGGGTGCTAAGGGCAGAGTCTAACAATGCAAGTTGGCTGTGGCTGGCAGCAGATAGCCATGGTTCATAGCTCTGGTTAGGTTTCTTGTGTGTGCTGATAGGAACATCAACTGTCCTATGTGAAGGTAGTGGTTGCTACATTCTTTTTTGGTATGTTTACAGCTGCTCCTGCCAAGCTACTTTCCTTTTAAGTCATTGTATGAAGAAAAGGGGGCCAGCAGCTGAAGAGGGTCCAGAACTTGTATGGCTTAGCCTGTGCACAGCCTGTTTTCTGCTTCCATGGTAGGGCAGGAAGGTTATTTAAAATATGGACAGATTAACAAATGATACCAACTCAAGACCCTTCTTACAATGGAACAGCTGATGCATGTTAAGTTTCACATGTCTGCTTTTAGGCTATAGAAAGTAAAAGCTAAACCAGGGCAACTTACCCTTGTTTCAACATCCTGTACATTCTCCAGTTGAGAAGCAGAGCCTTTTGGCATGATGTGCAAAATGAAATTTTAGGAACTAAAATAAAACATTTAGGAACTAAACTAGGTGACTGGGTAGGTGGGTCTTGCCACACAAGCACAGAGTTTCTTAAGGAGGTATTTTCCCTTTCCCTCTGAGTGGATTATAATGGGAGATATTAACAATAAGTCTTGCCTAACTAAGGCTTTGGGTAGATGAATGAATTATATTAGGTTTAAGGGGACTTAATTCACGATGGCTGTTCTGTAGTAATACTTTGGTGTCTTCTATACTGGAGCAAGTGCAAGCAAAGCTAGGGTAGCTTACCACCAAGTGAAACCATTCTCAAATGTATTTCATAGCTTGAAAGTCTACTGCTTACTGAAACCTCACTGCTGACAGTCAAAACTTGTATGTAGGGGTTTTTTTTTTCCTTCTATCAAGTGATATTTAGAAAGTAAACTAGTTATGAAAAGTCAAAGCAGCTGTTGTCTCTACTTTGCAATTGTAGGGTGACCTTAGGTCCTGGTGTGGCCAGGACACTCCTGGATTACATAGGCCAGTCCTGGCTTGCTGGTCACAAGTCCCGGAATGGAGTCTGGCAAGGAAGCAAAGCAGCATAGTGGGCCAAGCAGGCACCACTCCTGCTGTGTGGGAGCAAGGATGTGCCACGTGCAGGTGGCATAGTGCCTGCTTCAAGCTGCCTGCCTGCGGGCTGCTCAATTATAGTTTACCAGATGGGTAAACTGCTTTCCCTTACACTTCCTTTCAACTTCATGTAGTATGGGACATTGAGGCAGCTCTCACCGATGCAGTGTAGCAACTATATACATGCTCGCTCTCTCGGTGTATAAAATAGAAGTAGTTTAAAGAAACTACTGGTCTGACTTAAGAAGTACTTCAGCAAAGCCCTGTCCCAGACCAGGCAGCAGAGGAATTGGCCTGTTCTTCAAATTTATGATAGTGATAGAAGCAGAGCACAGTGAGGTGAGATGTAAAGTAACTTAACAGCGGGGTAGTTCTCAAAATGGGTTCTGGTTTCAGAGGCAAGTTCAAACGAATACATAGCCCTCCAGAGCTTCCCTCCCACCTATACTTAAGTGAGTTCATTTCTTTAATGTTGCACAGTACCCTAAAAAGTGATCAGGGCTCATGGTAGAGGTGATATCTTTTATTAGACCAACTAGATTTTTGCAAAAAAAAAAAAAAAAAAAATCAATTGCAAGCTTTCGGGCACAAACACAATCTCTTCTTCGATGCCTGATGGGTGTTTGTGCCCAAAAGCTTGCAATTGATTTTTTTTTTTAGTTGGTCTAATAAAAGATATCACCTCTACCATGAGGCCTGATTGCTTTTTCCTGTAGACCAATATGGCTACAACCTGGATACCCTAAAAACTGAAGTACTTGTCTCGATTAGCCACTGCATAGTCAAGTAGCCCTAATTTATCAGTGTCCAAGCACAATCCAAAGACACCACTTACATCAGTAGTGCAAAACCAGGTTGTCCCTCTTTCCCTTTGTTTTGCATATAAGATGTGCTCTAGGTATCACTTAGCAATGTCAAATTTTCAACAGACTAAAACCAGACAAGCTAAAGGGGCAGAACTCCTGATGACCCACTTTCAAAACTGAAAGCTGAGAAACAGCTCATTTCTTCAAGTGGAAGCCTGGCAATCTATTGCAGTAGTACATTGGCTTGAGGGCAGAGCCAGGCCTGTCTGTCGTTTAGGAGTAGGGGAATGCCCAGTAGCTGGTCTCATCTCAGAGCTGTGAGTTTCTAGTTTTAGAGAGACACTTAGCAGAACTAAGAAGTCCAATGATAACGGGGCTGTATTTAATTTAGGGTGGCTGTGCCGACCCACCTGGCCCCACAGGCTGCATGTGTGGTACCGAGCTGGCCAATGGGTCGTATCAGGCCATGGATTAAGCCTGCAGACTAGGTCTATGAAGGTGCCTGATCCCAGCACATGGAGATGTATCATCTGGCCAAAGATAGCTCTGTGCCTAAGGCAGCTGCTGTGGTGGTGGTGGTGTGGCCCACTGCTGCTGTATTGGTGGGTATTTTTGTGCTCCGGTCACCTCCCACCCCCCTCACTTACAACACTGGGGCTTCCCAGGGGTCTGGAGTTTAGCGTCATGGAAGCAGTGACAGCCATTGCCACTGCTCCCCCTACTGCCAAGTTTCTGGACCTGTGGGGAGCCAACAGGCTGTGTGACATGGCAGCCATAGATTGAGCATGACTGGTTTAGGAGACACTGGGCTGAATCTACGTGAGGCGCTGACTGTGCAGTCTTTTAGTACTTGTGTATGCAAGTACTAAATGACTGCACAGTAACGAGTGTTACTATGTAGCAGCATCCCCAAATAGCTTTTTGGTGATGCTTACTGCACAGGAGCTTGTTACTACTGAACAATAGCATCACATCATGCTTCATGCCATGTGATGCTACTGTGCAGTCCATGTCATGTCAATGCAACCACTGCCCCTTAAAGCTCCACTTCCTTTTCTGAGGTGCTTGCAGGGGCTGGTACTGGGCTTCTCAGCAATTAGGCTGTGAAAAGCCAAGGGTAAGTGGAAGCAACTCTCCTGTTCGCCCCGTGACCCCCACCATCTCCCCCATCACCAACACCTCTAAGGGTCTGTTGGGAAGCTCAGCCAGATTTGTAAGCAGAGTGCAGTTTCCACTGCAGCCTGGGTTGCAGCAGCATTGCCTTGCTCTTGCTCTACTCAACAGCAAGGGAACAAGGCAGTATAGAAAAAACAGTGTCCAGGACAAGCAATCCCTCCTCCTCAATCTCATGAGGTAAGTGCAGCCAAAAGGGCAGCACGCCAGCTGGAAGCTTGTTCCTGAACTCGCACAGTCTGCAACAGTAAGCCCTGCCATCTCCTCTCCCCCTGAGCTGCAGATGGAGGGCATGGATACTGCCAACACCACTGCTGTTAGGGGACTCAGGTTCATTGCCTGCCTCCCTTCTCTTGGACACACGTGCACACACACGCATCCTTATTCATATCCTAAAGTGATACAAGTGAAAACAGACATTTCTAGCCCCTGTGACTGCCACGGAAACAACGGAAGGAGGTTCTTGGAAGTCTATGCCTACCATCTTTCCTGTGAAAACTAGAAAGGGCCCACAGTGGGAAAGTGAGACATCAGACCAGTCTGTGCTCAGAGAGACTGCCTGCCACTTGATTTTTTAATATTATCTTGGTTTTGTTCCCCCATCTGTAAAAGGGTTACTGGAGAAACCTCCAAAAGGAAATCAAATCGGCACTAGTTCCATCATTTGCCTTTCTGGAGTGTCACATCTCTATGTCATATGCATAAGTCTATCCCTATACATACAGGCAGCCCCTGCTTAGCACTTTTAATTGGGTCCTGAAAAATAGCGTTAAGTGAAACTGAAAGTATTTGACGACCCAAGATGGCAACCGCAATTGTTTTTAATGACCCAAGATGGCGGCAGCGAGCATTATAAGGAAACTTGCTGAGCGCTAAGTGAAATCAGGTATCAATTTCAAATGAGTGTTATAGCAAAATAGTGCTAAGTGAAACAGCGTTAAGCAGGGGGTTGTCTGTACTTTGCATGTGGAGAAAAGACCAAGCCGTGGAATTTTGCCAATTCCTTTAAATGGACATAGACATCCCTGCAAAGGGAGAGCTGACACCCAATGTTTGACTCCACTTCAAAGCATTCCCATTTTACCATCCTTAGACAGCTGTTTTGAAGATGGAAGGCAGCTGTTCTTTTTCCCAGCTGTGTCCATTTACCATTTAATCTTACATATACTCTCTAGGTCATAGCAGAGATTGTTTTTAGGGTAAACCCCCCCCCCCCTTTTTTTTTTTTAAAGGAAAAAAAATTCTTGTCAGGGTTTTGTGCTCAGATAAAACCAAAGTAAATGCAAGGTAATCTAGTTGGCATATCTTGGATTCAGGACAGACATGTGATACCAGAAAGTTAACTGGAGGTGTGGAATAAGGATGAATACCATCAAGTACAAAGTGTCATTTCCAAAGATAGAGAAGGTCATAATGAAAAACAGAACGTCACCAAAAGTTCAATTCCTGTTGAAGCCTGTTGGAAATTCTGACTTTAATAGGCAAAATCCCATTATTGCAGATCTGTGGACGTTAGCACAAAGAATAGGGAAATTCATGCGTACCTGAAAATGTCCTTTCTTCAAGTACGATCAGCACAGATCCTCCTGGAGACAAATGGAACGTCTAGAACAGAAAAAGACCATGACCTCTGGGGATTCTGGCTGCTTGTTCAGGTTGAATTGGCCATGTTTGCATTAGAAGAAATAGTTTTCTTCAAAGTGTATTAGTTGAAACTTCAATTATGAAAGTAGATTGGATTTATCTTGGTGATCACAGTTTAGGAGATGGGGAATTGCAGCCCTCATCCCAGTAACAGCAACTAACAGGTCTAGTTCTCCCTCCTGCAGCTGATTACATGATCATTTTAACCGATCTATAGAAATCTTCAGGTCAGCACAAAGTCTCTTATGATGTGCTTTAAGTTTAAGGAGTTCAAGCATTGTCCATTACCCGTGAACGACTAATGTTCCCCACACAATGAAAGCCAAGCTTATACAAGTAAGCCCTGTAATTTTGTAAAAGAAGGAACACTGAAATCATGCCCCGAAACCTTCTTTATTATTCTTATTATTGTTGTTCATTTGCAGAAAGACAAAACTATTAATGTAGAACAGCAGTGCAGTAAAACACAGCATCTCAGTGTGGAACAAGTAGGTCTCCACATTTCTGACTGGCTGGCTCATAAGTCTGGCAGATGTTACTAAGTATAACAGCAGACTTTATCCTGATATCACTTCAGCTTTAAATCACTTGCTGAGTACTTAGGTTCGCTGAATTTTAATGGTGGTTGAAATATTTAGCATAAAATCAGATTAGGCTCCTCGCAGCTCTAAATCTATAAAATAAAATATGTCGTAGCAACTGCACAGTGCTTCATTTTACAGTGTGCTCTTTGAGCGCTGTATAAAATAATTTTGTACTTTACAGCTAGTCAAATGAGTTTTTTGCTTGGTACAGAAGCTTATGCAACTAACTAACTGTTCAAGCTACATTTTTATCAAAATATTTAAAGGAAAAGTGTTAACATACATGACAATGAAGGCGGCACAGAGTAGGGTTTTTTTTATTTTGTCTGAAATACCATTTTAGCGTTACACACACAGTGCATTTGCTTGCACCCAAAAGGAATGCTCTTTAAAATGCCAGAACAGGGTTTCAAGATAAACAACATGCCTCCACTCCTGCAGTTAAATTGTTGAACAAACACTTCAAATAAGTGATCCAAGTTCTTGTTAAGGATTCGCTGCTTTTGAATAGATTCTTATGCCAGAAGAACATCAAACCTGGACTTGGGTGATGTGCTTAACTAACTGAATAAAACGAAGCCATCGATCATGTTACAGTGTATAAGCAAGTCTCACCAGGATCACTTCTGTTCCTCAATAATGAGCAGAAAAAGCTGGTACGAGGAAAGCATATTGTGATCAAATATGAGGTCCATAGTCTCCATGGCAGCAGAGAAAACATTCTTCTGTGCACTGAGAAAATCATGTTTCATCTAATCAGAGCCTCCTGAATAGCAAGCCCCAATGCCAGTGCCAGCACTTGCTGAATTCCTTTCCAAATTCAGCAGTTAGAGTAGTGGAAGCTCTGATTTGCACACATTTCCTTTTTGGCCAATTCTTGTTTCTGCCTCTGTCCATTACAGGGTGTCTTTCTTGTTGCAGCTCTCCTGAGGGAACAAGAGTTAAGTTTCGCTCTAGAAAATGGCATTCATACTTTCATCCTGAACATGCTGGTCCATGTTAGCTGTAAATGGGTTGGGAAAGCACATGCCGTGCCTGCTAGTACATTATTTGTGTACACTTGTGTCCAATGTACCTTGTACTCCCAGTTCATATTTTTATCTGCTATATAAAAATGCAATGAAATCCAATTCATTATAGAAAACATTGTGGTAAATGGATAAATCTAGCTGAATGTGTGCATCGGCTCAGCTGATGCGCTCAATCCTATGGGGTCAAGGCAGTGCAGTCTGCTTTAGAGCAAATCTTAGCTTAAGTATATTTTTAAAAAAATCTCAAAATGACTTTACAATATATTAAAAAACATGTTTCATGGTCAATGTTACTCTCATCTCTGGTCATGTGAAATATCGCACCTCTTGATGACAGTTTCTGATGCACAAATCTGCTAGTCAGTCCTCACTAGACAAGGATGCAAAGGTACTGTGTTTCCCTTCCTCCATTCTCGATGCCAGATTTATTGGTTTGGTAATGCTACTTTGTTACGCTGGTGATGCAAGGGGGGCAGCGATGCCAAAGAGGATTACACTGAGAATAGAGTTATAGGCCTCGTTTGTGTGGGGAAGGGAAAGGGAGGAGGAAAAGCAGGACAGCTGAGCTGAAGGGATGTGCATGGCAAGCACCCCTGTGTCCCAGTTATCTTCAGTCTTTGGACTGTAATCATATGGGCCTTACAACAACAAAATCAGCTCTGTGCTAGTCCAAAAAGGGAGGGAGTAGGCATAAAGGCAGTATATGGCTGCTTTATAACAGATCCTGAGCAGAGCAGAGCTGAGCTCACTGACAGCAAGATTCATTTCAGAGGGTTGATAGGGAGATGCCCTCCTCTTCCCAGGAAAGAAGAAAAATAAGTGATTAAAGGAGAGAGGGAAAAGACTATACAAGATTCAGATATTAGTTGCACATCATAAGATGGATGCTTTTAGTTGGAAAGATGTTAGCATCTCAAGCATCTTTATCTCTAACACCCTGTTGTCTAGAAGTGCTTTACATGTAGATGAGCTATAATGGAAATTCTGCCTACTCCATTTTATCAGTGGGCCACAATACGGATTTTCAGGGCTTTTCCCAGTCCTTAACTAAAGCAATCAAGCACGTACCGGGCGCATCTACACGAGACAGTTACTGTGGAGCTAATTAACTCCACAGTCAACGTCTCATTGTCTACACGTGCGCCCCTATTAGGGTGCAGGAAACTAATAAACTGCTGCAAAGTTTTTCATGAGCAGCAGCACACGTGTAGATGCTGAGCTGGCTGGCTGGGGCACGAGTGCGCTTCAGTGCAAGGTCTAGCCCCATACTGAAGCACCCTTGTGCCCTAGGCAGCCCCTCTGCAGTACACTGAGCTTGGTCAGAGCAGCCCCTGACTGGCAGGCTGACCCCCCAACCCCTGACCCTCTGCCAACCAGGGCTGCTCAGACCTGCTGAATGTGCTGCGTTTTTCGGGACAGCATCTAAGTGGCACACCTGGGAGTGTCCCAGGAACAACAAACTCCAAGGCAATAATGGCTTGTGTAAACACGCCCACTAACAAATACACCTGTCACAAAGTATCTTACCCAGGTCTTCTTCCAGTTTTGCATCATTTTGTCATGTTCAGTGATGGCACTTCGCCAGCTATCAAATTCCTTTGTCCATCCATCTTGACCAGCAGAGTCTGAAAATTAAGTAATGGGACAAGTTACATAAGTGATTAGTGATCAAAAAGAGGTGCACCTACCATTTAGTTCTGCAGCAGCTTCAAAAGACATCTTTGTCTGACACAGCACTGGCATGCTGACAGGGTGCTGAAGCCAAGTCTCCCTCGGTGTCTACAGGTCAGATTTTCAGATATGAGAACACAAAAGTTCCTATTAGACCTGTGCAAAGCGGCTAGTATTTGCTTCGGATTTGGCTGATTCGGGGGACAGTGATTCGAATTACTGTCCTGAATTGATTTGAAAATCTTGGCCAGAAGTTTACTTTGGATCTTAAATGGCTTCTGTAACATAGATGTCAGGGATTTGAAGCAACTACCAAACCCAAAGCGGCAGTAGATGACCGTAGAAAGCTGACAGCTATATTCAACCAAGTCAATAAAATAAAACATAAGTTTGTGCACGTGACCATGTTTTATGCTCGTCTTCAAAGAGCCTCCAACAGCAGACTTTGTGTTTATAAGATAGCAATTATGGTTTAGGAAACAAACCACAATTGCAAACATGGTAGTCTGCGTGGAGATAGGTTTAGCTGCACTTACATTACTAGAAAAATGCAACCTTTGTGGGAACAAATCTGCTTTTTAAAATAATCTTAACAAGGATCTGAATACTGGATTCTTTCCATAGGATGCATCTGAAGTGGGCACTCAACACAGCTAATTTTCTCTAGAAACTAGAAGACTTGACCTTCAGTTGTATAAATGTTTTTACAGATGAGCTAATTGTGCTGCTCATCCCAAGAGCATGCCCAGACTGACAGTGCATTCAGTTTGCAACCACCTGCCTTTATTTTCCACTGTGATGAGCACTTTTGATGTTTTGCTTCCAGCTTTGGAGATGACTGAGCAGTGGTATTCTGTATTTTCTTCTACAGCATCTTTTACCCAGCTGAGAATATGCACTCCACCATCAGGCAATGCATGTGATTGCTTATTGACGCACACTTCCATATTCTGTCCATTCTTCTTCCAAACAAAATGTGCGTCACTTGGACCTGTGAAAATGTCAATCACCAAATTACGAGAACGAACATTTCTGACTACGACTGACGACCACATTCAATGGAGAATGAAACAGTAATATGAAAACCAACATTTATTCATGAGATTATATGCAGGGAATTGATTATAGATTTAGGAACATTAATGGCTGAAACTAGTTGTGCTAGGATTTGGTTTGCTGCTATGGTTCTTGAGCTGAGTGCTGAAACATTGAGTGTTGGCTGCAGCCAAGGCTGGGGTTTTTGACAGGGGTGTGCCAAAGCTCCCGCTGGGCCTGAGACCTGGAGGTTCATGGCTAATGGGTCTTGCCCCTCTGCTAAGGGTAAAGCCAATCACTATATTTGGCATCCAAAACGAAGTTTACCCTCTTCCCAGGATCTCTAGAGTGGTTTTTAACGGTGTTCGCAGCAGCAGCAGGATGTTGGCTGCTGTGGTCCCCCTACTTTACCTATGACAGATTAGGGTGTTATGTCTTGTCTTGTGTCAGGGTTGACTGTGTAGTTTTGCTAATAGGTTAGACAGTGGATTTGTATAAGATGGTTTGGATTGGGGTGATCCTACCTCAGGCAGGAAGTTGGACAAGATGACCCCTGGAGTTCCCTTCCAGGCCTAGATGTTCATGGGCACATCTACATATTGCCCTATGGCAATTTAGTGACACGCTACATTGCCATATGGCATGCTATGGCAACGTAATGATCATGCGTGTCTACATGTGATCGTCGGACACGTCACTGTAGCAGTGCGCTCCTCAAGTATAATGTACTGCTACAGTGACATAGTGGCAAAATTTAACCATGTGCTGCATGCACAGTGCAGTAACCACCCACACTGTGCCATGCTTTAGTACTTTCAGAAGTACCAAAAGGAAATACTAAAGCATGGCACCATAGCAACATCACTATATGATGACATGTAGACGTGCCCTATGTTTCTGTGCATGGTCAGAAGCTGGGGAAAATGAGCCAGTGTTGATAATGAGACTCAGAAGCCTAGGACTTGGTAACTAGAAGAGGTTATGAAAGAGTTTGTAAGTGAGAAAGAAATGTCCAAATTCTGCCATTCTCACAAGTGGGCTGAAGTAAAAATGGGATTATAACCTGGTCTGTAAGGAAACCTAGGTAATCCTATCTGGAACTGGTACAATGATGACCAATCATGGGGTAGATCAAAAAGTAAGTAAGTGAAAATTTGGCATCTTTGAATTAATACTAAGAGCGAAAGCCAAATGGGGATCAAACATTTTAATCTAATCACCAATGTTCATTTCACCTGCATGGAGCAAAAAGTGAACAAGCCAAAAGACTGACAGCAGCCCAAGTTGCAAAAAGATTGCTACCAAGAAGAAAAAAGGAAGAAATTCTGGTTGGTAGCCACAGTTAAGAAGTAAGTTTGTTTAAGACACCTGTGGCCCAGATGAAAAGAGAGAGGGTTTGAAGCTCTCTCTAACCTTTCAGTGTACACTACATATAAAAATGATTATTTGACGAAAAAACTACAGACCAACTTGCATTCTCAGGAGTTACTGAAAATTGACATGACTTGTTTTGAATTGGTTTGGAAGAGATAATATTTACATAAGCAGGCAGATACTGAACTAAACTAAAAATAGGCAGATTGTGTCAGGTAGGCTTTAAATGACATGAAAAATTAAGGGATTCTAGCACTATTTTCACAAACAGGAAGATTTTGGACTTGAAAAGGCAACAAACTGTAGTAAAACAGAAATGAAGCTTGTATTAAAATACCTTTACATAAATGCAAAGAAACAAAGTAGTAGTAATAGTGGAGATGAATGATGGTGATTTTGATCTAATTAAAACTCGGTAGGATAATTCCAAAAGGAAGAGAAAAAAGGTTGGCAAGGTGCATTTAAAAGTACTGACAATGCCTCTGAGAAAATCTGACAAGTCATAGAGAGAGAAAAATGAATTACTTGGGGAAATCTATAATGAACTCAAAGCAGCCAACTCCTGCCATCAGCCACAGCCAACAAGGATAACAGAAGAACAAAACTTCCTGAACCAGCTGCAAGCCATTTTGGGGTGTTTTAGCTACCCCATTTCTGTAGGTCAACTAGTATTGTTGAAGCACTTCCATAAAAGATGGCCATGTTGGTATCAAGGAAGCAAAAACTACACCCAGATGAAAATTCATCCTGCATCTACTATGCACCGAGTGATATTTAAAAGAAAGTCCTGGAGTACTGACCATGAAAAAACTTGAATTCAGGGTGGTTAAAATAGAAATTTGCACTCTATTCTTATTACTGGTAACAGAGGCCACCATGGTACATGGATACCAATACTTTAGGAAAGCATATTTTCAAATGCAATTTGGGCTTTGATTCTAAAAAGGCTTTTAAGTATTTTTAAGATACAGAAGATGTATAGTTGGTGCAAGCAACCAACGTTCCTTAACATCGTGTAAATAATATTGCTGGCTACACTCTTAGCAAAAAACGGAATCAAATGGTTTAGCCTAGATTTAACTAGTATCCAAAGTCAATATTCCCCTGGAAATTGATAAACAAAATTCTACCATCACACAGAATTATTTAACAATCTATTAATTACAAACAAGACAGGAGTTGGTGCCAGGGAAAAGATTTCAAGGCACAAGGCAGGATTTTTTATAAGGGTGAGATTAAAAACAACTGCTGGAGAGTTGTAAAAAAAAATTAAGACTGACATGGCTCAGAATCTATGAGGAGGACTATAAGGAGTTAAGAGTAATTCTTAAATAACAAATGGCTCAATTACTAACTTTATCTGGAGTGTCCTTGTTTCCTATACCAGTGAAATAGACTGTATTATGGAGGCAGCAGTGTTCAGTCCCAAAAGCCATTTCCCCAAGATTATTCTCAGGCAATTAGAAATGCAAGTCTGGATGATTTCCTGCTATTATTACACATTTACATGAAAAGCCAGAAGGGTTGCCAAAGAACACTGAGACTTGTTGAATGGTCCTAAAGTGCTTCAAGAGTTTAACTCAAACATTTTACATTTCTTTCTTAAGGAAAACTTGGTTTCCTTGTTGTGGCTGTATCACAAGCAGTGTGGTCCTGGGTCAGCACCCTGGGGAAATCACTGACCAAGTTGTAACCAAGTCATTTTGCCTTTTTTCCCACAATGCCCATTGTATACACAACCAACTGAGTTGGGAGGTTTCCCCCCTCTGCACAGAAAGTTTTACATATCTAACTTTTGCAACAGCAAAATCTAGATGTGGGCACAACTGTTTGTTTTCTTTGGAGCTCTTGGGGGGGGGGGGGAGCCTCTGATAGTCTTTCTTCATGTTTCACTGCAGTTCAGTGCTTATTCTTCACTACTTCCATCTAATCACTTTCTCCACTCTGATCACTTTTGTTTACTTTGTTTCCCAGGGCAGTATAACAGGATAAAAACACTTGCTGTGAAACGGCTTAATATAAATAATTTCATTTACATAAACCTTGATTCCTATATAATGCATAATTTAGTTGTCACAATCCTCTAGGACACACTGTTCATATAGATCTAAATGTAATGGGTTTACTGAAGAAACAAATGAAAACCAGAATTTACCAGCATCTATCTGCTAGAAACTAACACAAAGAAGTATATATACTTCTCCTTAAACTAAATGATGCCACTACACCATATTGTTAAGAAGTTGTTGTTGAAAAGAAATTGTAAGAATTTTTCCAGTGGTGGCATCTAAGTGTCTTCAGTATTTATGAATTAGATTAGAAATAATATAATACAGACTGTGTGGATGCCAAGACTCTAAATATTTAATCTTAAACCATTTCAAAAAATACTTACAGTCATCCTCTTTTCGAATGCTTGCAAGATTAAAAAATGGAGGTTATAAAATGCAAAAAATAGGCAGGGAATTAAATACATACATATACTTATGTATAATAAGGTTCTAATATACATCAGAATCCTTTCTGCAGCTGTTGGTTTTATTGTACAGGTACTGACACCATTGGAGAACAGATTTCTCCAAGGATTGACCTGACTGTTTAAAATTCAATGGCTAGCAGTCACCGATGACTCAACTTATTACTGGAATAACTATTTGAAGATTTACAGTATTTGAAAACAGAGAACTTACTGTCCACCCTATGTTCACATAAAAAACTCATCCCACCTGGTACCCATGTCTGTAGTCCAGCCACAGACTGAACTACCCTTTTTCCCTAAAGCAGTGATTCTCAACCAGGGTGTTGCACAAAATTAGCACTTTTGAGTGTACAAACACCTGCACAAGATAAACCCAGTGTGTTCCAATATGAATCCACAGTGTCAAAAATATTCGGCCCCATCACGGTCTTTTTGCGTTCTCTGCAAAAGAAGAATTGCTCTGTTATCTTTCTGTATTCAAGAAATGAGTCTCCAGGAATTAGATATAAATCTCCAGGAGACTGCTGAGAGTCACCCAGGAGATAAATGATAGGGCATTTATTAAAATTAATATTAAATGCTGAATCCAATGTTTGAATTTGAATCCAACATCCAACTCTAATGTAATAGTAATGTGCATTTGTCTTGCTGACGTAAAGTGTACACAACGTAATCCATACCTGATATACGCAAGCACACGGACACATTCGTGTTGTGTCATGGGCACGTTGGCATTCCAGAAACCTCCTGGAATAGATTCAAACAGAGTTGGCAATCCTACTTCCACAGTGTGCATTGAGACTAAAAAGGTTGAGAACCACTGCTGTAGAGAAAGGCCCTTTAGGGCAGTAAAGAATCACATAGGAGTAAGGAACCTACAGGCTGTAGGCTGGATATAGCATGTGAAGAGATTAGATCTATCCCACAGCACCTCAGACAACTGGCAGCCTGCTTCTTCATTGGCAGAAGAGGAGGTGCTCTCAGGGTCCTACTGCCTATCGTGTTCAGTGTGTTCTCCATATCACAGAGCAGCATCCCAAGTCCCAGTGCCTGCATTTTTTTCTACCTATTCTCTTAACCAACTCTGATGATCACCCTGGTGGGAGGAGAGGGGACCTGTAGCAGGGGCTGGCTTGTAAGCAGTGGCCTGTTTTGGCAAAAAGGTTGCCAGCCCCTGACATAGGTTAATGAAAACTTTGTGCTACCTGCCTGTGGAAAAATGTAATATTTTCCATGACTTCCACTCTAACATAGTTCACAAACACTATAGCCAAGATTTTTTCAGCCTCTGGAGTTTGGTTTTCAAAAGTACTCAAAGTTCCCCTTAACTCCAGTGGGAACAACAAATCCTACAACACCTCTAACACTTCAATCAACTTGCAAGTGTGTTACTGAAGTCAGTGCAATTTTGGCTTAATTTAACTTTACATAAAAGGCATAAAAATATTCTTATTTATCTGCAATAAATAAGAAAGACAAGAGTGCGATCAGGATGTACTGAGAGTAAAGTATACATCTGCAGGAGTTATGGCCACACTAGAAGCAGATTTTGAACAGTGTGTGCTGCTTCAGTTGGCAAAAATATTGTTGGTGTTAAAAGATTGTGTGCATACGTGTGTGTAATCCTGAATGCTTCTGATAAAAGCTCCAAGATATTAATTTAGAAGCAAAAGATGACGGATGCAATAGAGCTCCTTAGTAGATGTTTCTCTGGCACCAGAACTAGGACAAAAGAATTTAGCATTCTGATTCTGGGGAACAGGGAATAAATGCTAGAAAACCCTGGCTTCTCTGGCAGAAAAGTGAACGGGAGTGTGCAACATTTAATAAACCACATAAAGATGCAGAAATTGAGACCACATGAAGCTGCCTCACTACCCATGCTACTTACTCAATGTAACGCCACTGTGCTATTCCTGGAATTAAAATGATGAAGCTTAGCTTAGGTTTCCATGAAGAACACTCAAATAAGATTTATCAAGGGTGGAAATTAAGTTGCAAGAGAAGAAGAATGTGACTAATAATCAGGTAAAAGCAAAGAGTAGAATTTAAGAGTTGTCCTTAGCTAATCTCCAGAAACTGAAATCCAATGCATTTTACTGGTTAGTCATTTCTCTGCCTGCAAAGGAATTAGAGAAACCTCTCAGACAAGGGCTTTTGTACTAGCTTCATAAAAAAAAAAAACAACTCTCTGGCATCTCAGGTGTTAGAGTAGGGTAACAGGAAGAGGTCTTTGTCCTGATAGGGCCTTTCAGTAATTATCCCAACTGCTGAGAGGGGTTACCCTATTCATGAAGGATATGTAGTTCTGGAAATTGCTGTTCTGTAACAGAGAGTGTATACAGAAAGACAACAGGGGATTGCAGCAGCAGCATTTGTTTAAAAAAAATTGTATAAGAACAGTCACATTTCTTAATCTCAAAATTGAGTAATGCCCAGGGACTCACCTGCAGCTTTGGTTTGAATAAATATACTGTCTTACAAAGAAATTTCTGAACTTCAGGACCATTGAGGAACCCCTTCACTCAAAACAGGAATTGGGTTTTGACCTGGGCACAGAAAAGATGACCGGGAGTCAAAGGTCAAAGTGAGCTGGGTAAAGTGGTGGGGCTTCTTAGGCTGTTAAGGGAGAGCAAGTTTCAGAGGGTGCTAGGATCTGAATGCTGGAGAAATGAAAGAGCCAGGTGATCAGTAAGCATTAGTCACTCCTGATAAACTGGCAAAGGCAGACATAAGAGCTGTGACTCAGCAAACATGAGAACAATGAGTAAGAGGTAAGAAACTGATAGTTGAAGAGGGAGAAGAAAGGAAGCATCTTGAAATTATGAAGGCTCTAACAACTCATCTTTATATTCTTTATAGTACAAAAAGAAAACCCAGTCAGCAGAGAGAACAAGTTTGCAGCCAACTTAGTATGGTATGATGCTCTTATTCTGGGCAAGCATGATGGAGATGTTTGTAACAGGGTCTAAGCTCTTGAACATGGTAGTTTGAAGAGCAACTAAAAATCACTGAGAAACCAGGAGGGAAACACTCCTCTCCAAACTCCTGGGAAGAGGACTACCTTTCTGTCTAGGTACAGTTTGTTTCAAGAAGCAGATGTCATATCTGAAGAACATGTGGCAACGCTTGCACAGAACTTGAATTCTTTGTTGACCTGCTGCTGAATTTACAGAATTGCAACAATGAAAAAAAAATGTTGCAGTCTTATCAAAGACGAAGAGCTGCACACGAAACAGTGTCTGTGAAAAACTAAACATGTGCAAAAAGAAAAATATACAGTTACCACAGGACACACAGGAGTATAAAAAAAGGCATCTATCTCTAAGTGGTAAAAATTAAAAAAAGCCCACAAGGACAGCTGACCTGTCTATAAGGTGAAACAGCCAATATATGCATGACCCATTGCTTCAAATGTGCCAATAGTAAGTGTTTACATAACAGCTAAGTGGATCCCAAAAAAAGGTCTTGCCAAAAGGCAGCCAGCTAAGTCTGCAAAATAATTAAACAGCAAATGTTAGAAATCTAAAGCTAGGAGTTAAGAGTTAGTAGAATGAGGCCGCTCCCAGTTCGTGGGCTTATTGATTTAAATTCACATTAACAGTTTGATTACATCTCACATCTCGTATGCTGACTTCTTAAGTTTTAAGGTAAGTTAAAAATTCAGTCCCATAGTATTTTAGGGGCAGCTTGTAAATAATCACCGTCCAGAAGCAATTGAAGGAGAAAAGAACGTGCAGCAAATGCTAAATTGTTGTGCCCTAAAGGGAATAACAGAATGTCTCCTATCACCTTGGCTTGATCTCCAGCCAAAGGGGATTAATGACTGTTTTACTTTTGTGGACTAGTAGTCAATAAAAAGTGCTTAACGAAGGGTGATGGCTGGCCATGGTCCAAGGGGAGATCTTTACTGCAGAACAATCCTTAGAATAAAAGTTGGAGAACTACAGCTGGCTAAACCTTGCAATTTCCATCTTATGGGAAAACTAATTCCAAAAGGTCTCTTGAAAAGTTCAATTACTCAGCTTTTCAGCAGAATTGAAAACTCCAAATAGTTCTGATTTGGACATGCTTCATTTGACATTCTTGAATTCAACTGCTCCTACTTCCTCCCAACAAATCCTTCTGAGCTGCTATGTAGTTGGGTTCTTCTATCCTCCATTCTCCTTTTTGGGCTGGGCTCCTTGGCCAGACATTTGTGCCATAGTCACACACATCCTCTAATGCACCACAGAGGTTCAAGAAGACAGACTGCCATCAGGCATTGTGGGAAAGAGGATCCAACTAGGGTACCTGGCCTATGGAGGAAGCCAATTCCCTTATGCTCAACAACATATTAAGGGAGACAATAGACAATTATTACTGCATGGTGTTGGTGAGTAAAATCTGATTACCTTTCAAGGACAGAGGTGCTAATTCTGAGATAGGAGGTTGTGAAGTCCCCCTGCAGCTAAATTTGATATCCAGTGTCCCCCCCCCCCCCCCAGCCCCTACTTTAGCTTAATTTTTCTGTTAAAAGTGACCAGTTAACAATTTAAGATATATCCTTACAATTTAGTGTTACCAACATCTAGCATGGAAGATACTGATACCTTTAACTATTGTTCAAGTTTATAGACTGCTCAAAGCAAACTGAATTTTATTAGTAGATGTTTAGGATTCTAAATCCAAAAAGATGACAAAGCCAGTAGGAAAATACAAATCGCCCAAGCAAGGGACTAACATTAGAGGGGTGGGGATGAGGAGGGGAATGCAACTAGGTTACAGAAAATACTACATTTGATTCATATTCAACAGTTTTTGTTTCTCATACAAGCTAGACTTTTTAAATTAAAGCTCAAATTCTACAGCACAATTGTGTGACTGCATTATACATGGTGCCCTTTTTAGAAGCTTTAATATAACATTTCTTTCTCCATCCATATATCATATTATTCTCCCCTGCCAAACACATTTTATATTGAATGTAGTGCTAGAGGAAACTCTAGTCAAGTTTCTTTTCTCTAAGACAGAGGTGCTCAAGGTTTTGGCCCTGGGGGCCAAAGAAATGTCATAGGATGGGTCCTCAGGCCTGATCAGGTCTCATGCCACCCCCGTGCACCTGTATGCCACCCCCACACTGTCCTTGCCCAGTCCTACATGCCAGGATCAGACTCAGGGCCCCACACTGGTCCTACCCAACCCTATGCACCAAGATCAGACTCCAGGGTCTTGCCCCATCCTTGTGGGCCTTGGACCCTCTGCCACCCTGCACACCTAACCTGGCGTACAGGATTAGGGTCTGTGGGGCTCCCCATAGACACATGGGGAGCCTTGTGGACCAGGTGACATGGCGCCGGTGGCCAGTTCTGGCCCACAGGCCAGGAGCTGAGCACCTCAATCTAAGGTATCATTAATATTTTCTGCAGATATTTAAACAACTCTGGCTAGAGAGTTGCTTAGGTAACTGCTGCTGCTTAGCAGCAAAGAACGCTCCCATAATTTTTAGAAGCCTCCACAACACGGTAGCATCAATTTGGTGGTTTAGCAGTGTTTCAGCCATGGAACACAATTTCCATTCAGGGAGCAAGAGTCCTGCAGCTGCCAGAGGAAAAGACCTAATTTTCAGAAGAAAATGAAACATCTCATCCTCCACATAAGATGAATAGTTCAGTGCCTTTAAAAGGAAAGTAATGTATTTTGTTTAAGTTACAACACCAAGTTTATTTTCTGAATAAGAACACGTTTGGCTTCCCTGTATTGCTATTTTAAGTTGTAAGATTTCAAATGTAAGAACTGGTGACACTACCCAGCCTTTAAGAATAAGATTAATTACATTCTTTGTCTTTACCTGCTGCCACAGGTGAAAGCAACTCCTTTTAAATTTACAAAACTATTTAAAAAAAGAGGAAACACATGAAAAAAAGTTAGAGCCAATGTTTACACATACCAACATCAATTTAAGATTATGGATCATGCATTTTTTTCTTCCTATTTCTGCTGTTTATCCTTTGGTGTTTCTCATCTTAGGCAACAAACTAAACATTCATTAATGACATTCTCAACTCAGTATAATGTTTGGACAGCAGACACTGAAGGGAATGTATATTATAAAAACTGTTTCCACCCCAGCCTTTCAATTCATGGAAACATGGCCTTCCATTTTGTAAAAAATATTTTGGTCAAATTCAGTCTAACGGTTTTCCATGAATAAAGAATATGAACATGAAAAAAATGCGTACAAAACATGTCCAAATCTATTCTCCTAATCAAGTAATAAAATTGTTTAAAATAACATATTTCTATTCATTGAACTTAATCTCACACTTCATGGTCCTGAAGTAAAATTGTTTTGAATTCAAAACAGTCAGATACTATACCACATGCCCACTTAATGAAAAGCTATGAAATTCTGGGAAAAAATACACAACAGCCGCTTAGGCTTTCATACCATTATATGCTTCCACTGATGTATACATAGTGCAAAGAAAGCTATCAAAACCATGAGGAATTTAGCATCTAATAGAAACAAACCTAAAAATATCTGGGGAGGGTAAGATATGAAAGTAAATGCAAATCACACAAAACATATTGCTGAAACTGTTTAAATGTGTGAATTTATACACACGACTCAGCAAATTAGTTAAGTACGTAAGTCTATTAAAGTCAACTGACTAGTCACATACTTAATGTGCGTCATGGACTTATGAACTTTGCTAAGCTGGACGTAGAGTTTTCAGTACAGTATTAGGGTCTAATCTTGAAAGGTGGTGACTGACACTTATTCCACTGGTTTCAGGACAGGTCTTTAGATTGACCCCCCTGAAGCCAGCTTTTTATATCACACGTATTAAATCAGAACGTAGGAACAGACATAAATATGCAATGAGAAAAGTGCTGATTTACGTAGGGTCCTCCTACTTACCTGTGGCTTGACAGAAGAGGTGAAAGGTTCCACGGACACTAACATGCTGGGCCTGGTCACTGAGGAAAGGTGGCAATAACATGACCATTACAAGCTCTGTGCTAGACCAAACATCAGGCTGGTTATTGGTGGGTGAAGGAGGTGAATCACTTCCCACACAGGACAAAAAGGAAGTACCAGTAGGAGGGAAAGGTATAGGAGATGAGGCTGTGTGACAGAAGAGGACAGAAAAGAAAAAAAGAGGGCACTAAGGACAAAAGTTGTAAGAAATACATCACACACTGAAGAAATAATGCAAAAAAAAGGATAAATGAATTTTAAAAGGGCAATAAAAGAAGATGTCACTAGCTTCCTGGAAAACAGATTCATTCGCTCTCCTCCCTACCCCCAGGATTTAAACCTGAAGAGAAAACCCGGTGGAAATTGATTATAGAAGGCTTCATCGTCCCACTTACAGAAAACCACAAGGAATTTTAGGCCTTAGAGCATGCAAAATGGCATCATGATGTCAAGGGTCATGGAAACAAAGATAATACAATTTATTTTAATATTTATTCCATCACATTTCTTTTGTACACAATTAAAAATAGAAAAATAAAAACAAACTGAATCTTATAAAATATAAACTGTTTATACTACGACGGTCTAATAATACTACATTTGAATGAAGGTCAACATAAAAAAAAAGCAGCCCAGGCATACCTATTCACTAGGAATATTCTCTCTACTTCTAACAATATTTACAGAAAGACACAGTGAGAAGAACAATTCTTTAGAAATGTACTGCACGAAAAAAAAACAAAAAACTTTTACAGACAAATAGTGCTCCTGTGAATCAGGCTTAGAATAAGAATGCACTTGCAGGCATGATTCACGTGACAGTCCAGGTAACTGATGAGCAAATCCAGTTTTAGCCTCCAGTTGCATAAGAGATCAGTGGAAGTCATCCAGAAAAGCTGAAGTAGTAGGAAGGTTTTGTTGTGAAAAGGAAGTTGAGTTACTTGCCATGTTTTCTTGTCCAGCTGTGTTTGCAACAGGCAATTCCAGCAAGTTCACCCCATCCAATGTTTATAGAGAGTTCTTCTCATAAATTCTCAATTGGTTCCAGTGCAAAACACTCTGTGTCATAGCTCAGTAACAGCTGCTTGCCTGTACCATTTCGCTTTTTTCAAAACATGACATCCAGTTTTGTATGGAAACAAAACATGACTTTGTCCAAGCTTGTTTAAGAACAAAAAAGCTTCCCTATAGCTATAACCCCCCCCCCCCCCCCAACGAATCCAAATTCCTGTTGTACCTATAGTTCTAGAATGGAAAAAAAACAGAACAACAACAACAAAAGCACTGAAGCAAAGATTATCCCTGAGAATCTTACGCAAGTCAAGCCAGATCCATCCCAGCAGACATTAAAATCTAAAAGGTATACAAAGGTAAATTTTGAAAATTAAACTTTAAGTAAAGCTACCCAATGTGTCAACGAACGCAATTAAAAGCATATATTAAGAATAACTAGAAGCAAACAAAAATGTCCCAATCTGGACAAAAGACTATAATTTACCAATCTGATAAACTAAACTTCATTTCCAATTTGGAATTAAAATTAAATTAGATTTTTTTTTTAATGGCAGCTAAAACACGTGCAGACTGGAGGTACTTTTTGAAGCCAACTGCATTCGAGTCATTGTTATTTTATGGAAAATAGGGATTAAATAAAATCAGTTACTCTATCTGCAAACTTTAAAAGTATTCTGAAAAATCTTGGGAATAAACAAATGGTGATCTGAAACTGGCCATTTTTTAAAAAGAATAAAAGAACCACTATGAATACTATGATTTGCAGATAAAAAACATGTTTCTACTCTAGCAAAGTTTGAGAGATTGGCTTGCTGTATAGGTTAAGCGCACATAACCTTCTATGGCTCAGCTGTCACATCCACACTATCCGAACTCAAACAATTATCTGTAAGAACCACAGTTACTGTCACAATTAAAGTGGAGGAACGTCTCCTTCAGTCACCCTCTGCATCCGAGTCAGCATATTTTAGTTCACACTTAACATCAAAAGGTTTGCCCTTGACTTCTCTGAGAGCCTGCGATTCATCATGATGCCGAACCTGGCCATTTCCAGTGTCTTGTTCAGTCTCGTAGCCAGTATCATGTGCAGGCTTTGGCTGCTCCCCATTTTGAATGCTGATGCTGGCTTGCTCCACTAATGTTTCTTTTGCACTTTGCTCACAATCAGAGAAATCTGCCTTGGACTTTTTCTTACCAAATAACATAGCAGACCGGAATTTTAAACATTGGCCTGGTAAATACCCTTTGTAACAGTTGTAGGTGAACAGACACAGGAAGAGAATAAAAAAGAACAGAAATAGGAACATTAAAAGGAAATTATCATTTGACTTTAAGAACATTGTCTTTTCTGGGATTGCATCAGGAACTGGATTGAAGATCCCAGTGTTGGAAGATGCACTTGTAAGGATGGGAACAACTGGTTTTGTTATTGTCCTTGTTGTTGTTAGTGGTACAATCTGAGTGGTTGAAGTTTGAGCAGTAGACCCTTCTGTTGGTACAGGTGACACTTTTGGCACATTGTTATTACCTTCTGTCTGTGTTGCTGGGTGGGTTGGGCCCACTGTGGTATGTTGGATTTTTTTCAGTTCCAAAATATGTTTAGCCACCACTTGAGAAAACTTCTTATTCTTCACTTTTTCTTCTGACAAACACTGATAAACACCACTGTCTCCTTCTGACAAATTGAAGATGAGCAGTGCCTTCTCCAGCAGACGATACTTGGGACTCTCCACTCTCAGTACGTCATCCTTGAACTTCCAAACTACCTGTGCCAGGTTGGACTTTTGAGAACATTTGAGTTCTGCTGTGCTCCCATGCTTGAATGTATGCTGCAGAAAATTCTCTCTTACTTTATCTGGAACATCAAAATAAATGTGCAAAGTATCAGCAATAATTTCTGTTTGCACTAATCTCTATCGTTTCGTGATTCCTCTAGTCACACTGGAAATATAAAGTGTATGCTTCTAAGGCTACCTCCTCAACAACTACGGAGAAGACAACATGCAAAGTCAGCACCGAATAGCTACGCCTGAGAAACTAAGGGGCTACAGGATATAAAATCTGAGACTAAGTTTTGAAACAAGCTCCACCTTGCAAATATTAGACGGAAACCTCCACAGGGACTGATTAATCCAACATCTGCCTATTGAGGGATTTCTCTGCATCCTCCTCTGAAACATTTGGTGCTCGCCAAAGTCAGAGACCGGAAACTGAACTAAATGGCCCACAGGTCTACTGCAGTAGGGTAATTCTTAGGTGTAAGTCAGGATGTCAAACACACAGCCTGCAGAGCCCTGTCATCCAGCCCCCAGGGCTGCCCCTGAATGTGATCAGACACACAGGGGCATGAAGTGCGCCTGTGGCCTGGGGGAGGTCCATGGGCCCCTTCCCGCTTCTTGTTTCTGTCCCTCTCCTCTTCATACCTAATGCAGCAGCTGCTCTAGCCAGTCTGGGGCCCACACTGCATGTGACATGGATCCTGAAGTGGCTGGAATTGGCACCATGTACAGCGCATTCCAGCCAGAGTGGCAGCCGCACTGCGTACAGTGCGTGCCCTGGTCAGACTTTATCATACACAGCACCTACTCTGGGACGCCTCTTGCACACAGCATGTGCTCCAGACAGTCTGGGACCTGTGCTACAGACAGTGCTTTCAGGCGTGGGTCTCCAGACTTGCCAGGGTGGGCACCATGTGTGGAGCAGTCCAGCTGGGGCAGCCACCATGCGCAGTGCAGATTTCAGACTGCCTGGAGCAGCCACTGGATCAGGTATGCCAATTGAAGGGGAAGGGGAAGGGGAAGGTACAGAGGATCTGTGGGCCCAGACTGTCCCTGTGCCACTCATTTGGCCTGTGGGACCACATGAGTTTGACTTCCCAGATGTTAGTAGTACATTTTGAGTATGTACATACTATAAACATCTAAAAATAAATCCAAATATAACTAACATTATCCAAATAATACTTCTCAGTTGTAACTCTCTTCCGATACATATGTATGTACAGAACATACAACACAGTAAAATTATCAAGAGACACTTTCACAGTGGTTCATACTATATATATATTAATAACAATACAAAGTAAAAATAAACCCTTTGGAAGCTACTGCAGTGCAAGTCTCCTAAAAGTCTACTTTTCCTCAAAGCTTCCTTGACCTGATGACAGCAGCAATATACATATAAACCAGAAAAACATGATTATTTGAGCTTTGAACATACTGCAGCATCATTTCAATTACTTTAGGTCTTATTTCAAATGGTATTCAGAACTTTTCTCCCATTCATAAATCAGCTTCTTTGACATTCATTTCCTCTGCTGCAAGAACAATCTTCTGATGCTTATTAATGCTGCCATTAGAATTCCCAAGTGATCAAGCAATTACCTAGAATTTAATGGAGGGCTCTTTAATATAATTATTTAGGGTAAACATTAATCTAATTCATAAGCTACTGTTGCAGTGGCCTAGATTCATTTGAGTGTTTACTGTATTGTGTGTAATATTATGACATGTATATATACAAATACAGACATTCCAAGATGAGATGTACACTGCACAGATTTGCAAATACAATATATAAAGCATAATTTTATACAGTAAGTACAAACACACAATGATAGGTAAAAATGCAAAATAAATTGAACTCCACACCCTTTTAAGTGTATTACACGGGTATTTTTAAATTACTTTTATAAAAACTAAGACTTACCAGAACAAAATGAGGCATCTCCACCTATATTCTGAATCCAATCCCTATGAAAAATAATCAAAGCATTTGAAATTGTAATAATCTACCCCTGACATAGACATATTAAATGAAGGATCATTTTTTCTAAATATAGGCAGACTTTTACAGTTCTTTCCAGGAAACTGCTACAAAAATTGGTGCATTTTTATGAAGGTATATGCTTGTGAATAGAATGATAAAATTTTTAAAAAAATGGTCTTATCTGTTGTTCCACTGTATTGCACGTTCATTAATGCCAACTGGATTTTTCAAAATTAAAGTGAATAAATAAATAATTAAAATACAACAGATATTAGTATGATCTTGCTAGAAGACATATACAGAACACACGTGGAACATTTTTTATTGTTCGCAGCAGAATAATCAAGAGGTGCCATTACCTTTCACTTTCACTTTCTTTAAGAATATCAGTGCAGGAGGCTTCATGTGGTTTCCAAGCACAGTAAGGATCTCTTGCTAAAACGCAGTCAACACAAGTGGTGTACTTGTCACAAAAGGCAACAGGAGACTGAACCACACCAGAATTTGAGCTTGCATAGAGATGCCTTTTACCCTATATATACACGACAAAGAAGAAACATTTGTCTTCTAAAAATTAGGTGACAAACTTGTTAAATTATTTTTAAAATCATATTATTAGAATGCAAGAGGCTGTGTAATAAAAAACAACCATATGTTCAGTAAAACATATGGGAGAGGAGGGATGCCATGTTTTGTTTTGAATAGCATTTGTTTTACAAAGGAAAAGTAGCTGACTTTGAAAGCATTCAGTGATACTAGAAGTTAAGCAGAAAGAAAGGAGAAACTGGTATAACTATGAATCCTAATAATGGGAGTAAGTCTTCAACTTTAAACCCAGAGTTATACGTAAATTAAGTGGCTCTCTATTTTGTGATGCTGAGAGAAAAATGAGGGAGAAGTGATATCAGATTTCATGCAAGAGATGCACGTCTGCTAATACAGGGTAGTTTTAGGCACTTCTGAAGAGCAACAGGGGAATGCTTCCCATAATTACAACCTTTATTCTGCTCCCACGTTGACCTATGCACACAGTTGCATTTCCAATTACTTAGATGCAGTCTACTGACTTCAGTTCCACTACGTTTCCATGAAGTTGCTCAATTATAATGAAAGCTGGGGTGTGTAATTATTACTCAGCAAACAGCACGGAGCTCAAACCTCGTGTTTCTGTTCACAGAATGTTGTCATATAGATTGACTAACTAGAAGGGAGGGGGGGAAAATCCAAATGGTTGGGCAGGGCTGGAGCTGCAGCTGCTGCTCAGCTGGGTGGTGTGTGGGGTTTGGGGCCCAGGGCCATATGTGACTGCAGGGCCCTAGCAGGGAGTGGGATGGGGCTGTGGGCAGCTTGTCCAGAGTGGGGTGGGGAAGGAGGTGGGTTGTGGCTCCCTGCTGCTGAGCGCACTCCGGAAGGGGGGGGCACATGCTCCCTAGATCTGTACACAGGGTGGAGGCAGGCTGCCCACAACAGGCTCGGGCTCCCAGCCCTGCTGCCTTCCCCTCAGACACTCCACAGCCCAGCAGGCGGGACCCAGCATGGTAGGACAGAGTGGGGCAGGGCAGGGTGAAAAAGCTTGTTGACGCTGCCCCGGCAAAGTGCCCACTGCCCGCCCAGCAGCAGCTGGGGTGGCAGCGTGGAGTTGTGCCTCCTGCTGCTGCTGGCCAGGCAGGGGGCATTTCATGAGGGTGGCATGGAGCTTGCAGCAGCAGGGAGCTTCCCCGCTTGGCCCCACTGTGCCGTGGAGGCCCTGGGGGTGGGAGGCAAGCAGCAGGGCAGGGAGCCCAAGCACACAGCAAGTAGCCTGCCCTCCCCCACACCAGACTGCTCTGACTGTGCCACCCGCTGGGTTGGGGACCCGGGGTCCATGCTCCACTCTGCTGCAGCACCTGCCACCTCCTGTGGGTGGCAGCTGGGACTTGGCTGCTGCTGGGGGGGCAGGAGGCTGCAGACCCAGGTCTCTGGCCCCATAGCCCCAGCAGTTGGGGGCCCCCTCCAGCAGGGCTGGGGTGGGGAAGTGAGGGGCCTGAACCTGCATCCTGGTGAGTGAACAGGTCAGGGGGAGCTCTGATTTTCTATGATAAAAAACCCAAAATCAAATACTAGGTACAATTTCTAGGTACTTCGAATTTATTTTATTATAGTGACTGAGGCACTGGTAGGCTTCCAAATTGCTTTAAAATAGTAAATATATCAATAAAACATTGTGTTCAATTGATACCTATATACATAGTGGTGTTTTATTTTATTCATGGATTTGGGGTTTTTTAATCAGAGAATTTGCAATTTTTTAACAGAGAAAGCAGGATCCCTGCTGATCACTCCAAAAGCAGTGACAGAAGGCACACTATAGGATCTAAATGAACTTAAGCTCAAAGAAACACTATTATTGCAGGCTAGTGGTTGTCAACCTTTTCAGACTTAAGGCACCCCCTGTTCGATTCACGGCACACTCACTAGACTCAAGGCACCCTGAAGAAAATGCCAGCCTTCTTAGCATTCACCTTTTTTTTTTTTCTGATTATAGAAAAAAAAAGTTACAGAAATTCTTCTGTTGCAAAGAAATCATAAAGACCAGGTCAGAGTGTCTTTGACACTAGGGATTCTTACTTGAAATCTCTGGGTTTATCTTGTAAATCATGTGTAGGTGCTTGCAGACCTAAGAGTGCTAATATTGGGTAGCAGCTTGAAGCACCATTGAAAGGGTTTCATGGCACTCTAAGGTGCCACAGCACCCTAGCTGAGAATCACCGCTGTAGGTTAATTGTTCATTCTTCAAGTATGTGCCAGTGTGGATCCCACTATATGTGACTGGAAAGTAATGTCCTCCAAGGATATTGGGAATAAGGAATACAGCTGTATTAGTCAAATGACTGAGGCAACGATGCTGTTCTGGACTTCTTATCTGACCTTGCTGCCATGTCAAAGGTATAATGTTTAACAAAGGTCAGCAGGTCACTCTTGTCAAACCTAGCACATCTCAATTACCAGCACATTTCTAAAGCAGGCATATCATGATGTTCTGAGTGTGTGCCCTACTGCCACCTCTTTTGAATGCACATTGAAACATAAAGCATGACTTACTTTTCCTGTAAGGCACAGGAGGATAGGGCCACAGAGAGTGGGAAATAATCTAAAGGGTTTAGTCCTAACAAGATAATAAAGTAAGACTCTTGAAATATCCAGTGCAAGTAGCTTCTTCTGTGCTTGTATCATGTGTGTTTTCAGAAAGAATATTGACAGGTTAATCTTATGCTTTATGCAAAAACCTGAGATTACCATAGGGATGGATTTAGGTACAAAGTGATTCTGAGACCACACTGCATGAAAGGATTGCAAGGTGGGGCCATAGGATCTTGGAACTTATTAACCCTGATTTGAGGCAACAGCCACCAAAATGACTTGTCTTGAGCATAAGGTGATATACCAAACAATTTGAAAGCTCCAGAAGTTGCAAGTGAAAAAATGCTGGGATCAAAGGCACAAGTTGAGTTTCTAACAGATAGTCAAACATACAGGAGGTCCCTGAGGAGCCCTGATACCAGAGCATGTGAAAAGACAGTACAATCACATCATGATATGACATGCCAATGTTGCTCAAGGTGGACTAAATGCCATTGTAGCGTATTTCACATGCAGAACGTAATGAAGTTTCTTTGGCACCGGGACCTCTACCACTTCCAGGTTACTCTTGGCTATCCATTTAGAGAATGAGTTTTGTTTAGAGGTGCAGGTCTTCCCAGAGAACGACTTTGAGCAATAATTTCATGACCCAACTGAGAATATACCTTACCATTATTGTTCAGCCAACAACATTCAAGCTGTCAGGTGCAAGATCTGACCAAAGTTTGGCATTATGTTCAGGGAAATGAGGAAGTAAATAGAAGGTGGCCAAAATGAACATATGCAAATAGTCAAACAGCCAGAACTGTTTTAGCCAGGATCAACCCGGAGCAACCAGGGTCAACATGGTCATTCCATCTGACTGGATATCACTGTGGGGAACAGGGGAATCAGGAAAACGTAGGAGGACATGGAGGCCATTGCAGCACGAAGGCATCCCGTAAGCAGGGAGGTCCTACTCCAAAAGGATCACGAGCCGGAGGTTCTAATATGTGTTGTGCTCTCTCAATGATGAACAGATCTACGACAGCAGTTGGCACCTTTTTAAGCTACAGGCCAGAGTGACCCAGTTTGGGTCAGAGACAGGCACGCAGGCAGCAGGACCCAGCTGCCACTAGTATATGTTCTAATACATATGGTATTCTTAGTTCTGGAGTACACCCAAGTGTCAGAAGATGTCTCAGGACTTGAAGACACTCTTGCTTCTTCTGGAAGCTCATCAGGTGGTTGGATACGGTTCTGCCCCAGCTCTGGACCATGCTGTCACTGCCTCAAGATCCCAACACAGGTCCAGAGCAGCTCCATGCCCTACCAGCACTGCTTCAATTCCAAGGCTTTAGTTCCTTTTTCTTATCAATGTATTAAGACCTTTGTTCATTGTTCTAGAGCAGGGTGTTTCAACCTTTTTTAGGCTAGTACCCCTGGTGGCTGAATGCTGAGTGGGGAGGGGGTGGAGGGGTGTACAGCTGGACACGGAGCAGGGAGGTGAAAATGATGCGTGGGCAGGAACAGAGTGCCGCTGCCTCTCAGAAGCAGGACCGGCGCAGGTCAGAGAAACTCACTGGGCTGGGGTAAGGGCAGCGGTACCCCTCTGCAGGGTGGGGAAGCTCACCAGTTGGTATGTGGCAGCAGTGGCCATCGCATGCGAGCTTCCTCACCCAACAGAGGGGTGCCACTGCCCTCACCCTGACCCAACCGGTGGCAGTGCTCTGTCCCTAACTGCCCACACATACCCCCCTAGAACCAGTCCAAATACCCTCAGGGGTACACGTACCCCCAGTTGACAACCCATGTTCTAGATAAAGCTTCAGCCACGTTGTCTACAACTTATGATTTGTAACAAGAGTGAAAGAGGATTTTTTTTTTTTTGAGAATCCACTCAGTACACACAGGACTCTAAAACAGGCTATTCCTATATTTTAACCTGACTAGTTTGTCACAAGAAAAGCAGGGTTTGAAGCCTCCAAATTCAGTCAAGACAAGTCAGTGTTATTTATGACTTTTTTTTTTTTTTTTTTTTTTTTAAATCGGTAAAACAGAAATGTTGAGGAAACATTTGCAAAATATATCTGGAGCCTAAGGCTAACACTAACCACTAACATTTGAAAGAATAGGGAACTAAAGAAATGTGTTAGCTTCATACACAAGCTTAGGACATAATATTCCAAGTAGAAAAGGTATTTATTTTGCATGAGAAGCTCATGCACACCTATAAGCAGGATTCACACCAGCACATGGTCAGACAAGAAGAATGCAGTGACGCAGGTTTGGAGAAGATGGGATCAGGAGGTCTGGTTCACAGTTACTATTTTAAACAAAATCAGTATCTGCTTTTAAAAAAAAAGCACATATTGCACAGCTCTGTCATTGTATCTCCCTCTACTTAGAAATAAAACTAAGTAAAATATCTGTTAGTAAGTTGCAAGTGGCAGGAAACTACTAAGTGCATCAATTTTCTGTTGTCTATGGGTAGTTATACATGCCAAGCTATATTTAAATAAAAACGTGTTTGTTTTTTAATTTCTAACTTTTATACAGTTTACTGTAGGGAATACTGAATTCAAATTATATTGTTTAAATAAGTGATGTCTCAACAAAATTAAAAGAAAAAGGGGGGAAAAATGTCAATAAGTTATTAAAATGAATTTAAACACCATTTTCTCAATGATATATTATGACATTAAAAAGTTCTTGTCATCAAGGATCTTCTGATTATAGTAACCTCTAATATTGTAATTTGTAAGATTTTCAACTGTGACATAATGCAAGTACATATCTGTAAAGGTGCACCATACATTGGTCCAATACTGGATTGGCACTGATACAAAGAAAATTGACTATATTAGAAATCGGCCTGAAGTGGCTGATAATTTGACTGCTAAATGCCCGTGCATGTGTGTAGCTGCAGAACAACACACAGGCAGAGAGGAGCACAGCTCAGTAGCTTTCAGAGCTGCACACAGCTGGTAAGTCTGTTGTGGTAGAAGGGGAGGGAAGGGGCGTGGGGGGGCAGATCAGTGCCCCCCACAGAAAGAGGGAGTGGGGCAGGGGCAAGGGCAGGCACTCCCCAACCAGGGTGGGGCATGGGACAAAGTTGTGACTTGTCTGGATCTGCTCAGGGCCCTGGCGGGGTGGGCTGCAGCTGCAGGCTGGGGCCAGGGCTGCGCTAGGCTCTTCCTGGCGGGGCAAGGCTGGGCCATGCTGCATTTGGGGCAGGCAGCGGCACTGGGAGGGGTGTTATGGGGTGGCTAAGGTGAAATCTGGGGTGGCTGAAGCCCCCCACCCCCATAGCCCACTCCCAGTATTGCTGCTGCCCGCCCTGAGTGCAGTGTGGCCCAGCACCCACTGGGAAGAGCCCAGCAGCATTCTGCCCTGCCCCGCACAGATCCAGGGACACACAACCCTCCACCCCACCCCTCCCCCATGTCCTCCCAGGGTGCACGCAGTGGCAGGAGCCACCCCTCCCTCCCCCCGGACAAGCCACAGTCCCGCACCCTGCTCTGCTCCGGCTGGGCAGAGTCTGCCCCAGCCCCACTCCCTCCCTCACTGCAGGGGGTATTGATCTGCTCCCTACCATGCCCCTTCCCTTCCCCCCTCCCCTTCCATCACAACAGACTTACCAGCTGCACACAGCTGTATCAGAAATCAGATCGGTATTGGCCGAACTGCCTCCTTAAAATCGGCTATCGGTATCAGCCTCCAAAATGTCTACTGGTGCACCCCTACGTATCTGACAATGAACAATTTGAATAGAATCTACAAAGAAGGAATACTTTATCCTACAACACACATGCATTAAGAAAAAAAGTGTGCTCTCTGTCTGTTGATTTTCCCTTCATCTTCATGAAAATGGGGGAGCCTTCCACTATGAAAGAGATGCTAGAAAAATACAGCTTTTTGGAAAAAAAAAAGAGGCAGTCCTGGTAACCTACAAATTCCAGTATCAGATTCAGCACAAGGCGGCACAGGTTGTCTTTGACACATACTGGTGACTTCTCTAATACCTTCTCTAATTTCAGGGCACTTGCTAAACAAGATGAACATGAATCATGAGCATCAGCATGATCAACACAAACATTAGGATCATCATTTCTCATTTAGAAAAAATGATTCATCCTCATGGAGCCCAAAGTTTTTAAAGAATTGAGGAGTCAGTGTTGCAATCCATTCCTGATTAAAGTAATTCCACTGATGTCTATGCAACTGTATGAGAAGAGTCAAACATTACTCTCACTGATAAGGGCTTGTTTGGCCAGGTGTCTAACTAGGGTACAACACACACACACAGACTAGCAATCAAATAATTACCTCACAGAATACTTCCTTAGAGTTTAGGACAGAGATCAGCAACGTTTTGGGGCAGAGTGCTAAAAACACCTGCAACCTCAACTTGTAATATGTTGGCGTGCCAGGGGTGGATGGCAAGAGAACCACAAGGCGCCTGATCCTTGTTGTGGCAGCACAGCCCCAGCCCCTTCCCTGCCATCTGCCCCAAGACATGTGCACCAAGCAAAATGCCTTCACATGCCATGCTCTGGCACCCATGCTAGGAGTTGCCTACCCCTGGTTTAGGACTTGGAGGAATTAATTTTTTTTTCAGTAAAAATTGCAGAGGAGTTTGGGAAAGTGAATGCAACAACCCATGTGAGAACATGAGGAGGAAACTTGTTAATACACCTGTTCTTTATATAAAATACTTTGTGAAAAAATCCTGTAAAATTTAAAGTAATGAAAATAAACTGTAACTTCTAGGATCAGAAAGAGAATGACATCCCTGATACAGAACAGTAAAGACTGGATTAAGAATTCCATAAAAAACATTTTCCCTTACCATTTTTGATGAAAGCAATAATGTCTGAACAGGCTCAAAATCTTGGAAAAGTTGTGTTTCTTCAATGATATGCATTCCATTTTCATAGCTGATAGCTTTGTGAAGGGCTCCTCGATCTGAAATAGCCAAGTGAGTAACTTAGTACAATCCTCAAAAAGAATATGGAAAAAAAATTAGGTGAAGCGCTTTCAACCACTCATAGAACTAAACCCTAACACAGAGGTTTAGAAACACCTCCCATTTGTAGTCTACAAACATAAATTAGGTACCTAAATATCTTCGAGAATTTGGGCCTAAGGGACCTGCTCAACATCAATCCATGGCTAAAAGAAGAGCTGGAACCAAAATCCAGATTTTCAAATGATACGAACCTTAATACTAGATTATGCATCTTTGGGGCTACATCTACAGTTTAATCATTAGTATATACTAAAAGAACTTTGTCCAACCAAATTCTGCCTCAAATAGTCAGTTCTGCTCAATGAACTGAGCTAGTAATATATTCGTTTTAAAACACTACATTATTGCTATAAATGTATTCAGTTGATTTTTAACTGTGGTTTAACCCTTAACATTTTCATTTAATTGCATTTTAGCTATACTAACAGCTAAAAAGCTTTCCTTGTTCCTAAATTATACTTCATCACTGAAAGACAAGACTCTTGTCAGATATGTCCAATTTGTCTTATTTTCAAAATGTTGTAACATCTCCATATATATTTCTAATGTTCATATTCCCTTCCCATTTCATTGCATTTAATCTATGCCTACAATTTTTTGCATACTAAGCACATTTCTTATTCATAGTATCCACTTCAGTAAATGAGTTGCCTCACTTGTTTTGCACCACTGAAGACTAATTAATCAAACACTATGCATAAAAGATTTGGGGGGTCAGATGGAAGGAGGGAAGAACTGTTCTGAAATGGATAGACAATGAATTAAGAAAAGTATTAAAAGATCTTTTTTTTGTTGTTAATCGTATGTCAAATCTGATCAGGCTTCTTAGAAGGGTATAACTTTGAACTCTCCATGATTTCAAAATATATTAATATATGCTTTGACACAACTAGAAGGAATAAGTACCTGCTATAATTGTGGATATCAAATGATCACAAGAGACCAGTTTAAATAAAGCATAGCCTTAAGCATGGAAGTGCCTAAGGTTTCATCAGTATGGCATGACAGGCTTGCAAGGTGGAGAGAACAATTTGCTCTCTGAACAACTTGTGTGGTACTCTATTTAAAAGTTATCTGGTCCAGCATTTCAGAACAGCTGTTTAGAGAATCTAACTGGGGAAACGGGCAAGCAGGAGTTTCAAGTGAAACAAGAATCTACAAAAAGTTGACTACACTCTGTAGCTTCCTGGGAGTCATTCTAATTAACAAGTTACAGGTCTTTAGGCAGACAACACTGCCCTTGGCTACTCCTACTGGCCCTCACCCCTGCTGATACAAAAGGGAGTGAAGGCAGAAGACAGTCAGTGTAGGGGACCCCTGTACCTCTACAATGAAAATGCTTTTTTCTGCGGCAAAATTTCACAAGCCAACAGTGAGAATTGCCCCTCACTTTCTTCAAAGACAGGGACATTAACAGATCGAATTGCTTTAGAATTGGAGCTTTGCCTTTTACATCTGAGCACAATATATTTCAGCCTACTGTACAAACACAAAGTTTGTGTCTTTTGAACTCACCTGTACCAATAAACATGACATCATACACAGTGCCATTCAGCGCTTTAACTCTGTCTACCACAATCTGTGTATATTTCACATCTCGTTTTACTAATCTGGGTCTGTCCCCTATTGGGGTCACTGAGTTATCCATTAGAGGGTGGTCTTTAACAAACTGTAGAGTTTTGTCTGGTAAATTCAGAGAACTTGTGTAGTTTGCTGATCTGGCTTCATTGTTTATGCACTGGCAAAAGAAAAACATAATGGTGAAATCCTATCATTTGCTTTCATACACGACATATAGTTAACAACAGTTCTATCCTTGTCCTTGGAAGTATAAATTTATAAGATAAGGTAGGAATGTGAGCTCCCTCTCTAGTTCTCTTCTTCATTACTCTGTTGCCCATAACTACAAGGAGGACACAATCTTCAGTTTGACTCTAAACCACTACCTTGTTACTACTGATAAACCAAAAAGAGAGATTTAGTTTTGAAAAGTTCACTTATCAGAGCACAGTTTCATTATTTTTTAACAACAGGTCAAATATTTAATACATAACTTTAAGAAAGGCTGTTTAATTCACCTTTGAAAAAAGGCCTTCTGCTTAAAAATATGGAATTTCAACTATCAGTAATATATCCCTTTAAAAAAAAACCTCTTGAACCTACTGTACATTGCAACTTACTGAATTACACAAATATTGATCTCAATTTGTAGGAGGATGGCTGAACAAACATGTCATACATTGACACAACCAAAATATATATTTAGAATACCCACCTGCCTAGGCTTCACGATTATAAAAGCTATACTTAGCCTACTCTGTCACCACAATCTACTAATATGAAAGCAGAAGCCACAACTTACAAGGAGAAATGCATGGAAGAGTATAATATGTTTGCTACAAGAAATGCTGCATCCTAGCAAGCAGTCCAGCTGAATCCAGTGCAATGACTTATAGGCAAGCAGTACAAGAATGTGCAATATAATTGCTTTATACTTCCACAATGCACTATAACACCTATTTGGAAATCTATTACAAATATAATGAAAATAGGAAAATTGTGTCCAACTCAACTCAAGTGTTATAAGTAGGAATCCCTTCATTGCAGGATGCAAACTTCAGGATCAGTTAGTAAATAAATTGAATTAAAATGGCTTTCAAAGAAATGTATCCATATCACACCAAATTTATCAACTCAAACCCTATTTTGACATTCTCTCTCAAATGTTATGGTTTCTCTTTTGGGTTCCAGACAGCAGAATTGCTGCCACGTCTGAATCTATCTATACTTACAGCTCCAGGTCGAGGTTTAGGAATCTCCCCATTGTATCGTACCCACTTCGTATGAGACTGTTCTACGGTGGCACTCTGCATGTACTTTCCTTTGGAGAAAACTTCTTCCACATTTGACAGCTTGTATGCACACACTGCAGATAGCCCCACATTATTCCTACAATTAAAGAGTGAAAATGTTACCCTTTCAGTGCGCTGCAGTAACCAGCTGAGATTAAAACAATTAAAAAATATATTTTAAAAATTAAAAATGGAAGGCTATGCATCACTCACAGTTGTGGGGTAAACACTCCGTATATGACTGGTTCCCTCAAACTTGGAGACTTCAGAATGAAAACATCATTGATAACATTGAAAATCAAATTCCTATCAGGTATGGTACAAATCAATCTAGCTTTGAGAAAAGAGCTCCATTTTTTCTGCAAAGTCCTTAATCCACCTTGGTCCCTCTTTTAAGTTGGGGAGAGTGGCAGAAAGAGGAAAAAAATAAAGATAGGTTTTATTTTTTAAATAAAAGGATCAGTACATAGCAAATACCAGAACACAGAGTAACTGCTATCTAAAATTTATACCAAAGTCCTATTTTTTAAAATATAAATGTACCAGAAAACAAACAGGATGCAACAAAAACACACTGCCTTTTATTATTTTTGTTAAAAATAATTTTTGGATTCATCAGGAATAAGGTAGAACAGTTTCTGTGAAGGACATTATAGAGCCAAATTCCATTCTCAAATACTTTGTTCAGATCTGCAGCAGCTCCATCAGTTAAAAGTTACTTGGGATACAGTTGTACTATCTGCCTGCCAAGCCCATGACCATCGCAGAGGAAATAAGCCCCATCTATCCACTGCCACTCTGTATGTATCCAGGCCCTACATTCAGGAAATATGTATGTATGTCTATCTATATTGATATCGATATATAGATATACCTATACACTATCTGTATCTAACTATATCTATATATAGTTTACAATGGTCCTGTTACCTAAGAGCAGTTCTAAGCTATATACAGTGCCTAAGTGCCAGGCTTGGGTGCACATAGAGTGGAAACATGTAGGTGAGGCTTACTGCCTTGATGGTAGCCCCAGGCTCAGTAAGCAGACATGACTTTTACAGACACTACTGAGTTCAAATTTTAAGGAAGCAAGATGAGACTTGGAAAAGAAATACTTGCATTATAGTACTGCTCAGAAAATGTTGCTCAGCATGGAGTTTTAACAATAAAAATGCACAATGATGAGCAATTTTTAATCAATTTAGGTGCAATATACCTGCACTTAAGAAAGAATGTCTATCAGCTGACCAGCTCAAAATAAAATATAAGCTCCAACCCTGCAAACACGTATAGATGTCAAAGTTTACTCGCGTGAATGGTTTCATTGGGAGTCACCAGGCACGGAGGCCTCAGTTAGAAATTTCAAAATATCCTCAAACTACTCTATAAGAACAGCTAGCTGACAGCAAAATTCCAGCTAGGATTTCCTGCTTTTTATTCAGGGTCATTATTTAAAATGATTGGTAAAGGTTGCTATTTTCAAAAGGCAATGAACTGTTTGGGGGTTGTTTTTTTTTTACCTTGCAACTAGTAAATGCTTAGGTTTTAGAACCTGCCCCTAGTTCTTCTTCTGTGCTACTCTCATTTTAAAGCACAGACAAGCTGTAAACAGGCAGAGGGTCACAGTAACAAGCCCAAAGTAAATTTGCCTTAAGCTGCTAGCACAATGGAAACCTTGTGCTCAAAGCCGGCGTTAGTTATTGGCATTTAAATTATGACATGCAAGGCAAACAAAGCCAAAATGAAACATTTCAATCTTCTCAACATGAAACATTTATACAATTTCCTGTTGAAAATGTTGATCAAGTAGATACATTCCAATGAAATGCTTCAGTTCCCACAGAATCAGCATTTTTCAAAGGAAAACCGTTCCCTACAAAAATTTTAACAACCTCTGTTAAGCAGATACTCAACTCAGCCTGCTTCATTCAGATTTAAACACATTAAGCACGACAGAATCAGGCTGCTGATGACTGGATTCTTCCAGGCTATGACAGCTCTCTATGGAGGTGCCACCTGCCACACAGCAGTCCAGAAACTAGCCATCTCTATGCAAGAAGGCTTTCTTTGGGTTATGTGGAATCTTTTTTAAATAATTCAGACAAATCCCAGACAACCACCTCAGGACCTCAATTCTGCTCCAAATGAAGCAACTTTAAGTGCCAAAAAGTTCTGTATTTTATCTCACAGATGGAAAGGCCAACATTACTACTTTTTTAGCTAGGACTCGCTCACCTGAACTGCAGGGTTAGCTTAGAGAAGTATTTTTGTTCACAAATACCAGCTACTCAAACACAAACTAGAATTATTTTTAAATACAGAAGATTAAATCTGAACATTTAATTTGCTGAGAATGAACCTGATCATTTTCTAAACAGCATGTCAAATATCCAGTATTTTTCTGTAGATGTTATCTTAAAAGTATATTGGTGCAAGGAAATAAAATTGTGCCTCACCTTACAAACTCTAGCTATTCTTGGAATCATCAGCTTGCCAACAAATTCATATTCCACAGACGCCTCGGTGAAAAAGAAGTATACTTTGTCATCTTCCCCATCTGTGCTATTTTGATCTGCTCTTATCACATCAGCAAAAACAAAATTGGGCTCTACGGATACAAATAAAGAAAAGCAGTCTACGTTAACTGCTACTCTTTCGTTTATGTACGTTCCTCTTGGAGTCTCTCCAGGGCCCCTTTCTCCCAAACCCCATGTCTTCTGGAGGTCTCTAGAAGAAACATGAGATAAGAAGGGGGAAGATATACATTGTGCTTCAATCTCCTCTGAGATTTAAAACTCCAAACAAGCTACAGGGATTGGTCTTCCGCCTGCCCAGTGAATGCCTAGAGCCCAAGGAGTCCACACAATCCTACTGAATATCCATCCAATATACTCCTAGGTCCAGCAGGCTTGGAGTAGAGGACCAAAGCTCATGCTCACATTCTTGCAATCAGATCTTTGATCATAAAGCAGAATGCAAAGAAGTTTAAGTAAACTTCAGACTTCCAAAAACAATGCAATTCATTTTGTTTTCCTTAAAAAACCCACAAATACCTAAAACTTGAACTTTATACTGTTATGCAACAAGGTGAAAAACTCAACATTATAATGGGCACATCTACACGAAACACTACTGCGTAGTTGTTACTGCACATTTATTTAGTACTTTTATTAACAAGTACTAAATAAATACACAGTAACCACAGTTACTGCGCAGTAGTACCAGCAAATGTCTTTTAAGTGACGCTACTTCACAGTAGCCTAATAATACTGCGCTGTAGGATATTAGCGCTGTCCATGCTGTGACACGCTACTAAGCAGTATTTTTTGGCTACTGTGCAGTCAGTGTCTCACGTAGGCAAGCCCCATGATATTGTAAAAAGTCCTATAAACACAAAACATGAATAAACTGCAGTTTTCAAGCTATGAGCTATGGTCTTAAACCCAGCTGATTTTGCTGTGTATAGGCTTGATCTGTCTGCCTTTTTTTATTTAGTTTTCATAACAATTCAAACAATCCTTTGAACATGTATGTTGCAATTCATTTCAAAATTAAAAACTAAAAGATCATGTTCTTTCTTGTTTGGCTCTGTCCTAACCCTAGCAAGGTTAAAGGTAAATGAAGAAAGAAATTACTGTAACTTTTGAATCTGGTCAAAACCTGTGTATTCTTATGCTGATATATTACAAAATTGCTTTTTTATTTGTGTATTCATTCTCAGACTTCAAAGTACCAATGCCCAACAGACCTCTCCTTTCACAATGGAAGGGGCATAAGAGGACAGATCTCCCTGTCTGGCCTTCTTTCATCTCAGTTTGGAGTGTTAAATGGGGAAAGATGGCTGAAAGAAAAGGTTGGGAAATGTTCAAAAGTAAAAACTTTCAGAAGAAAACCGATTCAGTTATTTTCACAGCTGCTTACCATTAAGCCAAGGTATTGCATATTCTGTTCTCAATGGACTCTGATGAGAGTGTCTGGAAATAATAGGTTCACTTCCCAAGAAGTTGTAGGAAGTTCCAGAGTAAAGCTCTCCATCTTTAACATAGTGAATGAAACATATTTCAAACCATATTATGTATTAAAGAACAGGGTACAGAAATATTTCAAAACAAGTCTTTAAAGAGTATATTAGCTTAAACCCTCACCAAGGGAAAATAACAGGCATTACCTCTCTATTGCCTAAGATATACTTTTACTGCTGAGACTTTCTCTCTAAGTATTTTTAAAAATAATACACTTATACTTAGTTGGTTATCATTTTAATACAACAGTGGCATAAAAATTACCAGGACTGCTCCTGCAGTACTTGATAACTAGGGATCCTGGCTTTCTTTGTTTAAAGAATCCCAAATTCTCTGATAAAAAATCCCAGATTCTCTGATTAAAAACCTCAGTATCTGTGTTTTTTTATGATTAAAATGAAATACCACTATAGGTATTAGTTGAACATAATGTTCTATTGATAAATTTACAATTTTAAAGCAATTTAGAAGCCCACCAGTGCCTCAATCATTACAATAAAATAAATTCTAAACACCAACACATTTTGGCATTTGATTTTGTTTTTTTTATCATGGAATATCAGAGCTCCCCCAGCCCGCTTTGTTTGCTAGGATGCAGGTCCAGCTGCAGCTGTCACCCCTGCTGCTTTGTGGTGCTGAGCAGCCCTCACATGCCAGTGTCCTGCTCCTGCCAGTGCCCGTGCCCCTCACTCACCCCTGGTCCTGTTCGTGCTCCTCACCCTGACTCTCAGCCCCCTGACCCTGCCAATGCCCCTCACCCCAACCCACAGCCCCCTGGCCCTGCCAGTGCCTCTCATTCCTGATTTATTGCCCCTCACGCCCACCAGCCCTGCCGATGGCCCTCACTCCCAACCTGCAGCTCCCTAGCCCTGTCGATGCTCCTCACTCCCAACCCGAAGCTCTCTGGCCCTGCCAGTGCTCCTCACTCCCAACCCACAGTCCCCCTACCCCCCAGCTAAGCTGGTGTACCTCATTTCTGACGCACAGCTCCCCATCCCTGCTAGTGCCCCTCACTCCCGACCTACAGCCCCCCCTCATTCCCGACTTGCAACCCCCCACCCCTGCCAAGTGCCCCTCATACCTGACCTGCAGCCCCTGGCCCTGGTGGTACCCCTCACTCCTGACCTCCAGCCCTGCTGGTGCTCCTCACTCTCAACTTGCAGCCCCCTGCCCCTGCCTCCCCCAGCTCTGCCAGAGTGGGGCCCAGCTGCCGGAGCTATGGGAACTGGCAACTGCATGCTGCCTGCTCAATACCCCACAGGCACCAGTCACAGCTGGCCAGCAGGGCCCAAGCTCCAGCTTCCGTGCATTGGAGGCGGTGACTGCTGCAGTGACAGCAGAGTGGAGCACGGAGCCTGGACCCCTCCCTGCCCCCCAAAGGCAGCACAGCCAGAGTGGAGTTGAGCAGAGTCCATTGCGGGTGGGAGTGTGGGAGGATGTGGGCTGCTGCTGTGGGTTTAGGGGCTCCCTGCCCTGCTGCCTTTCCTCTAGGGGCCTCTGCAACCCAGCAGGTGGTTGCAATGGTGGCTGCAACCCAGCAGCCTCCCAATACAGGAGGCTGGAGCAGGACAGCTTAGAAAGATTTTGGTGAATGAATGAGTGAATACTTCAACTGCACAAACTGAAAACCCTAGACATTTCTAAAGAATGAAAACCAAAACCAAAAATTGTTAGAGTAAAAATGACCAATTGTTTCATCTTTTATTTAACACTTTAAAACTAATTATGCAATGCAATATTTTTATAGATGCTAGATAATTAAATAATAAACACAGTAATGGATCATATCATGAGGAAGAGTGAAGAAAGAGAATCCAAGATTGTATTATTGATGAGGCAGTTAAAAAGTTTGAACTTACCAACCATAACCGATGTATAGCTGTGGGCAGGATCAAATGGACATCTACCTTTACCATCTTCATTTTTACCTCCAAGTTCAAATGACATTAAATTCTACAAAGAATTAATTTTTGTTATATCAAAAGATTTACATGCTTTCCTCTAATGGAAACAAAACACATAATCAAGTAAAAAGTAATTGTGAAAAACAATGTAAAACTATAATTTATTGTACTGTATCATTCATACTCAGCATGAAAAGGCACTTAAAAATGCCATAAACCACATTTTTAAAAATGCACCTTATGAAGTTATAGAGAAAATGATCCAGGTGACTAAAGATTACAGAAGAGCAGAGAAAGATAGTGAAAAGAGCTCTAAACTCACTAAGAGGTCCAATAAAAAAAAATAATCCCATTGAGAAGATAGAGATGGTAAAGAATGAAAAAACAGAGTAAAGAGTTGGGTATCAGGTCACAGAAACAAGTCGAAAATGAGAGATATGAATACCAGAAGTCCCATTTATGAGATGGAACTGGGACTGGCGTGAAGATAGAAAAAGTCCACTAATGGGTTGTGATCTGATTCGACATTTAAAATGGAGGGGGGCGGGGCAGCAGGGAGTAATCTGGCTGCTACTTTACAGACCCCCTGAAATTAAAAGCGTAGGGATTTTGGGAAGACCACAAAAACTGTGAACGACAGCAACAATGAGAAACAATCTATGCATAAGTAAATAAGTCACAATCAAGGTAAGGAACATACACATTCTGACACTATTCTGGAGGTGATGGTAGACAGAGTTGCACACAAGTCAGACAAACAAAGTCATAGTCTAACGTAATTCCAACATTTCTAATTTGGGAACAATATAACACCTAAGTTTAGGACAGCGCTAGCCAAGTCAGAGACCCAGAAAAGAGGATTTTTGATTTTAAGCCACAGGATCATTTGGAAGCATTCAAAAGTATGAAGACATGGAATATCTCGTAGTTGACAAAGACAGGAGTTGGAGAGAATTCAGAAAGAAAGAGAGGAAAATATCAATACAGCTTTAAATGATATATTTCTGCTAATGAGAACATTTGTGTCAACAGATATAATAAAAGGAAAGCTTTAAAGTAAATGGTATCCAGTTTTGGAGCCCCACTAAGGAAAGGATATGGGCAAATTGGAGAGAGTCCAGCAGAGGGCAACAAAAATGGTCAGCGCATGCCCCCGGTCACTGACTTGTGTCAGGGGGGGCACGTGCTGATGAGAGGCACCAAACACCCTTGAGAAGCACTCAAAAGGCACCAGACACCCATGGAACAAGGAGCAATGGTCTCAAGTTGCAGCAGTTTAGGTTAGTGATTAGGAAAAACTCTCACAAGGAAGGTTGTAAAGTACTGAAACAGGTTACTCAGAGAGGTAGTGGAATCTCCATCCTTGGTTTTTAAGACCCGGCTAGACAAAGCCTTGGCTGGGATGATCTAGTTGGGGACGGTCCTGCTTTGAGCAGAGGGTTGGATTAGATGACCTCCTGAGGTCCATTTCAACCCTAAATTTCTATGATTCCATGGTTTAAACTTCTGTTAATAATAAGGCTGAATCAATAGTTCGTTAAAGGTTTTGGAAAGAAACCCTGAAATTAACCTCCAGTCTCTTCACTGTTATTGTGAAAAAAAAAATCATAATCTCAGTCACTAAAAAACTATGACTAGCACTGAAATTCCAGTTGCCTTAGGGAAAAGATGAAATCATCAGATACACCTTCCTCTCATTCATTTTAACTGGTTTTAAAGTTATTATAAGGCAAGAAAACATGCCCACACTTACCAGATAATCGCAGATGGGCTGAAATGCATTAGTTCCACACACATACAGGAAAGTATCATTCAGCTGTTGCAAAACACGCACGTAGTTAAGACACTCTGTCTGTAATGCAGAAGGAAAACATAAAAGCATTGTGATCAGCCACAACTTCAACATTTTGATAGGAACATTAGCTGACTAAAACTGAATGTTCAACTCTTCCGTTGCTGCTAAAAACAAATATTTCTCACATGTAAATGACATAAGGTTTGGGGGATGCCACCATTACTAAGACAAGAGCTCCTTATCTCATTCTCCAAAATCTCTGATTCTACAGTATCAAGTTTCCTACAACTCTCATTGTGCAACTATTTTCAGTGCACTCCTCAACATAGTATAGTACCTAGGTATCATTCCTACTGTTCATAGTTAAATTATGTATTCAGTTCATTGCGAAAATGAACTGAATTTAAATCTCTTACCACAGAGAAATTAAGTCCAGGAGTATGACCAGCCAACAGTTGGGGGGGGGGGGGACGACAAAAAAGATATTTTGACTACTCTTGCCAGCTGAGCAGTAAGTCCATAAGGACCTTGAGATGGCATACAATCTTGACATTCAGAAAACATACTACCTCAAAAGAGGATAAGTCACAGTTTAGAAACTAAGTATGGTATATAATCAATATATATATAGTCTTAGAGACAACAACAGACCTTCAGTCAAGGAGGAAAAGGCTGAAAACCAGAATCACCAAAAAACACTGCTTGACAACTTACACACAGCTATTTTAAAGTACTCTTAAATTAAGGTACCACAGCAGTCTAAATTCTCTACTAATAAAATTAGTATTCCAAGACTAATTTTGGCATGGCAAAGCTTTCAGAGATTGTTATGCATATCAAACATATGGAAGAGTAGTAGCATTTCTGCTCCTTTCATGTCCACATTAACATCCTCCAACACCCCATATTCCCCTCCCCTTTTCCCCAACTCTACACAGACATGCCATTCAAAGGTCAAGTGTTCACTACAAACCTCTTGAAACACATGCACACAAATTAAACAGTCATTTTGTTAAAATAGATACATTTAATATAAAGAATAAAAAAGGTGAGGGTCATGAAAAGATGAGAAAAGTAAAGTAGATTAAGTCATTAAAATGCAAAACTATATTTGCGGTAGTGTTCAGAAAATCAGTTTTCTGAAATTATTTAAATTTTTTAAAGACATTAATAAATAAATAGCAACATTAATCACATTCTTGAAAACATTTTGACAGTTAAGTTTTTAAGATTTCCCTCCCCTAAGCAACAAATTCACCTGCTTGGATTTGCCCTTGTCCGCACATCTACTCTTTTTTTCTTCAGTGACCTTCCAATATAACTGGGAAAACACAAGCAAAACAAAGGCAGGTTCAGTGCACTTCACACTCATTTGAGATCTATCAGTAGGCCATGCATAATAGTGACAACAGATGATTTTTAAGAGAGCTCATTGCAAATGCAAGTCACTTTACAAATAGCTGTCACAGATCCCAACGTCTTATCCTCTGGGGAGGTGACATTTCCAAATGCATGTGCAACTAATGGAGTTCTCACTGACAGCCAGTATCTCTCAGGGTTCAACAAAAAGATATTCCATGACATTTCTCAAATTATTAACAAAGTTCCCAGTGCTATATTTGTTAGGAAAATAAAATGATAGTTTTGGGGGTGTTCACAGACTGAAGAAGAGAAAATGAATTACATAATTATTTTTGGAAAATTGTCAATACATGCAATTAATTCAGGGACTACAATACAGGTAGGAAAAGGTTTTGATGGTTACACATGTTGTCATGGATACTGGACGGCATTCTATGTAGTAAATGTGTCTCCTGCTGTTTTGTATTGAATATCAATGTATCTCTGCTTCTTAATGTTTCAGATAGGTTTCAATAAAGTGTTCAATTCTGAAGGGAGACCAGTTTTATAGACAGGGGAAAAATCAGTATCATCACTGAAAGTATTTCCTTACACCCCTTTGTTAATTAAACTTAACTTTTGAACTGTTTTCAAAGCCACCCCATGTAAGATTCGGTGCTATGTTATAAATAATAATAATAATAATAATGTCTCTGCTACAGCACAATGCAGCATCATATACAGACCTCCAAGCTATCCTGGCTACTGAAAACCTAGCCATGTTAACAAAGCACTTTGACTGATTAGACCTGTTAAGCAGTAGAATACATTAGTCTGGGTAAAGTGTCACTCTAACATGGCAGACAAGGTTCTTTGGGTGAATCTGATATCTTTAATTAGAGCAACTTAAATAGTTGGAAAAAAATATTTCAGCAACATTTCAGGTTTAAAAACCCTTTGTCAGGCTGAGGAAGTTGGTGTATGCGGAGGGCTGCCAACCCAGTTTTGGCAAGCTGTCAAAGGACACATGAGTAGCCCTGCTTATTGACAGGTGCCCCGCCCCCTGGAGACCATCTTGGGACCAGTGTCCCAGGGCCAGCACTGGTGGGGCCCTGAGCAAGGCACAGGCTGGCAGGGGTCTGTGGAGCCAGGCTGGGCTGCACCAGCAGAGAGGGGGGAGCTGGCCCAGCTCCACAGAGCCCCTGCCAGCCGGGACCCTGTACCCCTGCCACCTTGCTCTGGGCCCTGCCGGCGCTGGTCCTGGGACACCGGTGCAGGCCCCGTGCTGCTCCTGGCTCCTGCACCCACTCACTCCCAGTAACCCCCCAGGCCCACGGTACAGACAGGGGGCTCTGTGCAGTCCTAATCTCTACTTGCCGGCACACGGTACAGGCGGAGGGCTGTGCAGTCCCAATCTCCACTCACCGGCAAGGAACAAGCTGGTGCTGAGTGCAGGGAAAAGAGGCTCCTTTCCCGCCCCGTGGCCAGTGCCCCATACTGCAGCCACTCACAGCCCATGTGGGGCTGCCTTTGCCTGCTCAGGACAGTCCCATGCGGGCTGTGAGCAGCTGCAGCACAGGGCACTGGCCACAGAGCGGAGGAGGGGCTGCTTTTCCCCCATGCTCAGCACCAGCTTGTTCCCTGCCAGCAAGCAGAGGGTTGGGGCTGCACGCAGCTCCCCAACCTGTAACGTGGGGCTGGGGGGGTACTGGGAGTGAGCAGGCACGGGAGCCAGGCAGGACTGTGGGGCCCACACCAGTGTCCCAGGGCCAGCACCGGCAGGGCCCAGAGCAGGGTGGCAGTAGTGTGGGGTCCCAGCAGGCAGGGGCTCTATGGAGCCGGGTCAGCTCCCCACTCTCCCTGCTGGTGCAGTCCCGAGGGAGAGGAGCTGAGCAGGCCCGTCCCGAGGATTGGGGCGATACCCATGGTCCTCCCCTGTCCCCCCACTTCTTACCCAAGTTTCCCATGCTGGTGCAGCCACGAGGAGCCAAGTGGTCCCAGGCAGGCACTTCAGGCTGGGGAGGGGTGGGGCCAGGCAGGCCCTGCTGTTGCAGGAGCCTGCCGGGGCTTCCCCTAGGTTCTACTGCCCCTAGCTCCTGTCATCTTTGACAGGAACCAGGGACAAATAAATATTAAGTTTCTAAACTTTTTTAGGGAACCTGAGGGCCAGATTTTGCCCACCCCTGTTCTAATTCAAGCCACACACCCCCTATGCAGCAGCTTGAAAAGGGGTTGTTGGAAGGCAGCCCTGCCTGCCTTCTCCTCTGCCCAAACCTGAAGGAATCTCCCCATAGATGAGGGATTTTGGGGGCCCCTCTATGACACTGGCTCTTTCATTCACCATAAAAAGGGCTGGCATGCCCTTCATCTTCCTCTGTTTAAAATCAAAATAGCCAACCTAAGCTAAACCTTCATATGTAAATATATTTGAGAGAATTAAGCAATTATTTTCCCCTAGATTTTGCTCCACACTAGGAATCCAATCATACTACAGACTGAGCACTTTGCAGACCAACGCCTGGCTTTGTAACTGAATGATACAGCAAGATGGCAGCCAGTCTGTAGACCAAATCCACTTACAAATGTATTTTAATCTGGTGATAACTATGTAGGTGGCAGGATACTGAAAGATGTGCAAGACTCATTTGTGGTTGCAAAGATAGGAACGATGGCATATACAGTATAGCTACCCAAAATATACCATCTATTATAGGAAAGATAAACAACAACAATTTTGGACAATTTTTTTTTTTAACAGGAAAATAGGAGGTTAAAAAGGTATACTCACCTCATGCTGTTTTTCAGCAATATTCAGTGAATTTAATGCAAAGATAACTTCTCTAGCTCCTACATATAAAACATCTTTGTCTTCACTTAGCAATAAGGTTGAATAGTTAAACACTTCTGGTGACTGAAAATGTACCAGCTGTACTTCTGTTAACATAAAAGGTTAAATGATTATTATTCCTGACAACGTATTGCTAAAGGACAATATTTATTAACATTTTTTTTCATCTGTGTAATTGCTGGTGCTGAAAACTGACATCTTAAAAGCAACAAAACCCAATATAAAATCTTATATTACAGTCTGGCTGGGGAAGGGCGGGGGGAACACAACAGGAAGCTTAGTTAAAACCTGGGTTCAGTTAGCAACTCTAGGCTGCAGCACTGATGTATACAGTATGAATGAATCTCAGTATAAATGAATATCTGAGATCAGAGCTGTCAAATGAAATTTTATTGACCTCTGATATAACAAACTATTCCATATGTTTGTTGTGTTATTTCATATTCTTGCACACACAAATATGCACACAACTACACACAAAAACATCAAAATGCTAGGAGGTTTGCCTGTAAACTGCAGATTTCTACTCAACTCCTAGTTAACCCTTCTCATGCTTGAAAAAAGTTGTAGCCTGCACACCCTAGATACAAAGGATAGGGTTAGGTAACAAACAACCATTATCCACATTCCTGAAACTAGTATCCAAACTAGGACAACTTAGCTAAGCACAGACTGAGGGCATTAGCGGCAGGTTAAATAAGTTGAAAATGGCCGCCCAATATCAGGTAAGTCAGGATGGGGGAGATTGCAGGGAGTTGGGGGGGGGGGGGCAGGTGCGATTTGTGGGAGCGATCTCGGGGATGGGTGGGTAGGTGTGATCCATGGGATGTTGCTGGGGTCCAGGAAGGCCTGGTAGGATCAGGAGGGCTCACAGGACGTGTGTGTGGGGGGGGGGAGGGGCGGAGGCCAGGAGCTATTTTTAGACCCCCAACACCCCCCAGGTAAACCTACACCCCCATCCATCTGGCTCTCCCCCCAACCCCCACTAAGACTTCCTTACTTAGCTCCAGCAGCAATGAATGCTGACAAAAGCAGCAGCACCCAAAATGGCTTGCAGGATGGGGGTTAGGGGGACTGGCTGATCGGGGATGGGGAGACAAAAAATAGCTTGGTGCACAGCAGTGAGGGGATGCGGGGGTGAAAAGCGCAGCTCTGGGGCTGGAGACAGAGACTGGGTTTTCCTAACCCCAGTGCTGCACAGGGGAAGTGTACAGAAGTTCCATGTACTGGTTTGACCTAAATCAAGTAAGTTTGACACTACATTGATCCAGTTTAATCTTAAACTGGGTTCCACAATTTTTAGACTGGTTTGTGTGCATGGAAATTCTGTATAGTTACAGGTTTAGACTTAATTCCAGTCACTGAGACCAGCTTAATTTGTTCCAGCCACAGCACATAATTCTGAGAATAGCCCCATGTTCTTGCAGTGAACTGTTTTATTCTCCTCAGTGGTAGTGACACCAGGGTTTAAGTACAGGCAATTGGGGAGGTGAAATGGGTTCAAAATGGCCACTCAATTTAAACTTAGCTCATACTGGTGCCAACCTTATACAGTCTTGGAAATGTTCAGGGATTATACTTGTAAATGAATCAACATTAGCACTACCATCTACTTGATTTATGCAATCTGCCAACTAGAACTACTACAAAAATGTGGGAGCATCAAAGGCCAGGTACAGACATTACACTTTTACCAGTATAAGTGATCCAAAACCAATCCATACCCATAATGCAGCAGAAGTTCAGCACACAGACTGATTTAAAAATGGTGGAACCCAATCTAAGATTTGCACCCTCCCCCAAACAAAGGGTGAATGTGTATTCTGTTTGCTACTGATCTAAACTACACCGCTTACAAAAAACTGTGCAACTTAGATGGATTCCACCTTGGGGTTTTTGAATGTCAGTTACCTAGCCATTATGTCTAAAAAAGCTATAATGCTTACATACACTATTTTTTCCAACAGCAATACAACATATACAAGCAAAAACTCTGGTGGGGAGAGGGGGTTGCTAATAAACAGGAGTATTTCCAGAAGTGTATTTAAACTGTGACCCTGATTTCAATAATATTGTTCCTACAATTAAGAAACTCTCTTCAGTATTTGATATCTTTGCTTACACTGGTCCACAACAAGGTCTTTTATGTCACTAAAAGCATATGTTAACTATTTCCCCTTCATATATCAATTTATCTAGACACCTGATCATATGCCTAGGTTGACAAACTGAAGAGATCAAAAGTAGCTACAACCCCAGTAGCCCTTAACTTCGCAAAAGCAAAGGGGTGAAAGATACCTGGGTATCTGTGGATTCTCCACCCTGCCCCATCCAACCTCACCACCCTGCAAAACTTTCCTTTTAACAGTATTTTAACCCTCCACAGTATTACGAGAGAGATAAGCCTTCACTTAACAATGAACCTGACCTCAAAGACTTTATGACTGATAAAGAGTAACTGTAAGTATAAATAAAATGGTTGTGCAAAGCATACAATACTATACATTGACACATTCCAATAATTGCTAAAAGGTCTTGAATAGTAAGAGGCCTCTGCATTGACAATATACTCTAACATTGTATCATGTCTGTGTAACTTAGATGGGGTGTGATCAGAGTCCCACTGAAATCAATGGGACTTTGTGTCATATTCACACCACAATTCGAGTTGTACTATGGAATGTAAGTCTAAATAGAAAGGAGAAGGAAAATAGTTACTGTGTATGTAGAACAGCTGTATTTCAGTATTAACATGGCACTAACTTCACAACAAGGAACTGATTACTCAGTTCTCTCCACAGACCAAAATAAATGCAACTAAGCTTTGTCTGGAAAATCTTGTGCCACACACATCTCATTAGGAAGGCATGATTTACAGCTAAACAGACTTGGACAGGTTTGTTCATAAACCTGAGTGTTAATAAATCTGTTTAGAAGCTTCTGTCCAGGACAGTATTTCAGATTATGCAAGCAAAGAAACCTTTACCATATGCACTTCTGACAATCTCTGTACTGTAGATAACTTTTGCTTATTTGCTAACAAACATGAGACACCCTTCCTTCCTAATCAATCCTGCAAATCCTGAACACAGAATAGCAGGAGCAGTAAATCTGGCATCCACCCTAAATGACCTTTTATGTCTACACAATGCAACACTGCCAGGGAGAGACATCCAAGCTATTTCTGAACAAGTTAGCATAGTACCAGATACTGAATAGTCACATTAGTAAAGTAGTGTAGTACACCCAAGGTAATATTCCCTTCTTCTTAACAAAGCTAGTTAGCCCTGGTAAAGTAACATACTAACATAGCTACACTGTTTCCATTCACATATAACCTTGCTCAGACATCTCTGCATGGCATTACATCATGCCACAAAGACATAAATACAGAGTCAAAACATCTCACAGAAGTATCCTTAATTTACTATCTAATGGATCAGCATTCCTAACATCGGTCTGCATCGTTAATTCCCCAACATCCAGGTTCATTCAAGTATCCACAAAGAGCTTAGCAACAAGAGGCAAAGATTGACTCTCTCAAAAAAAAGGAGCACAGTTTTCCTTAACACAGGGCATGTCTACATGAGATGTTTACTGTGAAGTAGACTTATTAGCTCACTAGTAAACATCTCGGCATCTACAAATGGAGAGCTGTTAGGCTGAAGTAAACTAATAAACTAATTTTTTACCCCGTAGCAGCACACGTGTGGACACTGACCTGACTGCTGGGGCACGCGGGTGCTTCACTGCAGGGGCTGTCTGCCAGCTAGCCCCCACCCTGAAGCACCCTTGTGCCCCATCCAGCCAGCCCCTCTGCAGTACACTGTGCTAGGTCAGAGCAGCCCTGGGCTCTGCCTGGGAGCAATAATCTCCGGCATAATAAGCACCAGAGTTTATTGTATTGCCTTCATATGCTTGTGTATACACACCCACAGTGTATCAAGTAAGAAAGAAAGAAATAATAACCTAAACAAAACAAAGTTAAAAATATTATTGTACACTGGGATCTGTAGGTTTTTCCACAGCAAACAAGATCTGAATCAACTTGTTGACTAAATACTTTAAGGCACGAGTCCTACCCTCCCTTGGACTTTTCAGGAGTTTCTAATGCTATAAAAATGCTTGATCAAGAATTGTCTCTTGGTTGCTTTATATACCATATGTAAGCTAATCATCGGGGGGGGGTTCATATTGCAAATAGAGATATAGGAATCTTCAAGGTACTTTTCACAATGTTGCTGTGTTGCCATATTGGGCACAAAAGCTGTGAATTAGGTAAGCATTTGTATATTGACCCTTTTCTTTGCAAGGAAAAGGTAGCTCAAAAACCTTCAAAAGTGACCAGTGATTTCAGTTTAGGGTGCTAAAGATTAAACTTATTCAAATGGCTTGATATTCAGAGAGTGAATGATGAGCACTTTCTGAAGGTCAGTCTCTCTAAATGGGCTCAAATTGGGCTCCCAAAATCATTAGTCATTTTTGAAAATGTGCCCTGATCATTATAAAACTTCAATGAGACAGCCAACAATTAGGCAAACCCTCAGTACTATAAATGTCTAGAGGGAAGACAGGATGGCAACAAGATGGCAAAGTCCACTTCACCTCAATTTCCTGGGACTGCTTCAAGAAACTACATAAAAATCAAACACAGCATGAAAAAGGCATATATTGCTCTTCTTAAGTTGCTGCTCTTACCTCTGTGCTCCCATGTGATCCTGGGCACTGGACCAAATGCTAGTGCTGCTCCAAGTAATAAGCTCAAGACTGCAAACAACAGAGTCGGAGCCATGTTAAGTGTCCTTGCTGTATGGAAGTTGGGTATCTGTAGTAGCTAACTTGTTCGGCAGAAGAAACCTTCAACTCCAAAAATTAGGTTACAGGACAGATATTGCTGAACTCAACGAAGATTGACAGACAAATTAGAATGATGTTCCCAAGTGTATGCTTCCAATAGATTACTTCTTCAAAGGAACACACATTTTTCAGGAGTCTGAATACAGAGACTGCCCACTCTTTCCACAGTGTGTCTCAGAAACTCTTCTGTCTTTTAAGAACATTCTTCTGCTTTGTCCTGAGATTAAACCACACTGAAGAGGATGAGAGGGTGGGGAAAGAGAACAGATCAATGATTTAACAAACCACAGGTTATTTTTCTGACAAATGCTTTTTCAGTAGTAAGCAGAGTTCACTTTTACAAAAGTAAAAAGGAACTAGTTTACATGCATTACAGAGTTCCAAAATCAGACTATGGCAACAACAAGCAACTCTGACAGCAATAATTTTTATTTACTACACATACAAGAGGATTTTGGACACCCTAGTACAGTTAATCATGTATGTTACATGAAAATCTACTCTAATTCATATATTTTCTTACTTTCAAAACACTTAAAAAAAAATGTCTAGCAAAAGTCACCAAACATTTTTGTAGATGAAAGGCCCCCTTTTTTGGCCTGTTGCCCCCTCTTTTGGCCTGTTGCATATGATATATGTGGCCCTGGCCTCTATAGGGTGGAACTGGACCAGGTGGCCCCACGCTTCATCTATATATACATTTGTTGGAGGGTGCCAGGACTTGTGACAAGAACACGCAGTTCCAATCACAAGTTGGGGGATAATTAGCACATGGATCTTTTGTGGGGGGTTGTCTGGAATACACTCACATACTGAGCACTACTAAACTGTGGGGTCACCATGGCTTGACATGCTCTGGACTCTGCTGGGGCCCAACCCAATGAACGGTGTGATAAACCATGAACTTTTTGGTTTTGGACTGATATCATGCATAGTTTGTACTTCATATAAGTAGACATAAAAGCGCTGCTCAAAAGTGTCTTTATGAAGTACCTGTGCAGAAACTTCCAGCAATTTGCAAAAAAAAAAAAAAAAAAAAAGTAAAATGAATCAATTCTATACTAATCTATAGTATAGATTTAGTTCATCCAGAATTGATTAATTTTACCTTTTTTTTCTTTTGCAAATTTTTTTTTTTTGCAAGAGAGGTTGCAGGGGGGAAAACTTTAAGGAAGGAAGAGGGCAAGGGGGCTACCTTACCCCCAACTACTATTTACCTTGCTGTAGCAGTGGGAAGGGGATAAATTCAAGACAAACCTCCAATAATTAGATTCTATACCTGGAAAATGACAACAAATTTATAACATTTCCATATATAGAATCTAATTATTGGGGAATCATCTTAAAGTCAGGGTCACCTTAAATTTATGTAAATACACTATCATTTTGTCTGACACTACTACACTTTACAATTTCCTGAGATAGTTATCATAGAGAGAACTGTTACAATATAGCACCAACTGCCTTTTAAACAACAAACATATGCTTCCTCTCTTTCCACCCTTCCCTTCTCAGATTCTTATAAACAAATATTTAACTTTTGGGAAAAATCTCTGCAGGTCACTAAAGAACAACAGGAGGGAAAAAGTGATCCAGTGATGCAACTAAAGTGATCTGAGACTGTTTGCAGAAAATGACAGTGGTGGAATTAAAATCTGTTAATGGGTGATCCTAGAGATAAAAAATTTGGTTATTCATTGAAAAATATCAGGTACCTGACAAAGACAACTTTAGCTGCTGGAGTCATCATTCATCCACAGGGCCCCACCTATGCTCTGCATCACTGTTTCTCAATGGGCTCTCTCAGCATCACCCTTCTTTACAGTAATTCTCAGCAAACTCTGTGAGCTCCTCTCCCTGGCTTCCAATTAAGATTCCTAGTATAACCATATCCTACCAAGAACCTGAGAGCATTTACACTTACAGCAGTTATACTGTCTAGGGGAAAAGAGAAACCTACACATGAGTGTACCAATCAGCCTCTAAAACAACTAAATGCTTTTAGATAAATCTGTGGGCTTCTCTACACTGCCGTACACTTTGGATGTTGTAATAGGTATGCACAGAATGCATCAGATTTGCATGCAGCAGTGCCCTGGGAAACTAAAATGACACAGTGTCATGGGAAACTAAAATGACACATTGCTGAATATATAAGTTCCCAGTCAGCTGGACAGTCTGTAGTGTCACAATGAAGGAAGGTCTCAAGATTTACAGTCTACAAAGAGAAGCACATTTGAAAAATTAACAAGAGAAGCAGCAAGAAATAAGATTAGAATTACTGTACGACAGGGGAAGGCAATTATTTCGACTCATTATTTCTTAACGAGTTTTGGTGAGCTGTCGATGGCCGTATGGGTAGCCCTGCCCCCTGACAGTTGACCTGCCCCCTGATCACCATCTTGGGACTGGAAGTCCTATCCCTAACCTTTGCCCATCCCTTGTCCCCTGGAAATACTCCTTTTGGGGGGAGGGGTTTGCCATCTTAGAACCAGGAAAAAACCAAATCATACACTAAAAGTCAAACACCTACTATAATGTATTTTAATATTACAAAAAATATTTTTGTCATGATTTGTGTTTGCACTGTGTATAGAGGAGATGATTGCATAATAACTCAAAAAAATTCTTACTCTTGTATATTGCGGGACTTGCGTGGGTGCATGTGATGGGGGTGTGTGTGTGTCTGTGGCTCTGTGTGTGTATGGTGGGGTTTGGGGTGTGTGAGTATGGTGGTGTGTATGGGGGTGTGGGGGTACGTGTGGGGGGTTTGTGAGGGGGTGTGGCTGTGTGTGGGGGGGCACAGGGTATGTTGGAGGGTTGCATATATGTAGGGGGTTGTGGGGGCAGGGTGTGGGTGTGTGGTGCTTGTGGGGTGTGAGGGAGGGTGCAGGGGGTGTAAGAATCACCACATTCCCCTCATGGCACAGCAGCAGGTGGAGGTGCTCAGGGAACTGATGCCTGGCAGGCACAGTTCCGGCCAGTGCTGCACACCACGGGCAAGGGGCGCAACCTCCACCAGGCAGTCTGTATCACCAGCACTCCCTGCACTCACCATGTGCAGGAGGGAAGCCCTGCACACTGGAATCGGCTGCCTTCCCTGCCCCCTGGGAAAGGTGCCTAGGGCTTCCCTCTTGTACCATGCAGCCCCAGCTGGGAAGGCAGCTAGCTCCAGCACGTGGGGCTTCCTTCCCATGCCCGGCAAGTGCAGGGAGTGCTAGCAATACAGACGGCCCAGCAGAGGCTGCTCTCCTCGTTGCGATATGCAGTGCTGGCCAAAGCTGTGCCCCACTGGGCGCCTGCATTGGGCACAAGCACCCTGAGCAGCCCTGCCTTATGGGCAGAAGACCTGGGTAGGGCAGTTTGTTGGTGGGCATCTTGGGCCGGATGAAAGTGCTCAGTGGGTTGGATCTGGCCCATGCACCACAGTTTGCCTGCCCCTGCATATGAAGTGGAACAACTACAGACTGGAGTCACCACTTCAGACAGCAGAGCTCTGGGAGGTGGCGGGGAGGTGTAGAGGCTGATGGATCTATGTAACACTGTGGAAAACAAGGAAAGTGTTAAAATTCAAGTGACGTGGGAGATATATATTTTTTCTTCCTGAACTTGCCTAATTGCCTGCCATTGCTATAAGAACACTAGCATCCTAAATATCTTTACTCATCTACCTAGCTGTCCTTCCAAAAAGGCTTGCTTAACTAGCTATGGAATAATTTTTAACTACTTTAACCAACATAAGCATCTTGGACAAGCCCCGACTGTTCGCAAGAATTGTGCAACGAAGAAAAACTGGGTATTTACTGAAAGGCTTACAAGGTTTGTGTGCATGTGGGCATTACATATGCCTCCTCTTTATTTGTTTCACTGAGAAAACAAACACTGATTCTGTGAGCTAAAACTATTCTGTGCATCATAAGCATTTAGAAAATACTTAAATTGTTGTAGTTATCAGACACCAGGGGCACATCCCTATTTCAGTTTCAATACCCAAATCGCAGTTCCTCTCCTGTCTGCAATTCTCCAGCATTTAGAACAGTTTGTGATGCTATTTGGCATACAGTGTGGACTCATGGTGTCCACACAGCTATGGAGCAAGCATAACAGGCTGCAATCTGGCTGGGTAGGTATATGGCTTTGTACCTGGGTGAGCACAGTCCCCCAAAGTGTTCTGGGCAACTAATAATGTCCCTGACTAATACAATAGGCCCCTCTAACACAGATGGAATTTGAACTAGCAACTCTTTTGACTTCCCAGCCAAAAGCACTAATCACCCAGCCACCAGATAGGTATTAGCTCATACTGCTCTCCAATGCTTCCAGAAGCTGGCTTCCTGAGCAACCAAGAGCTGGAGAAGTATAGCACAAAAAACAAGAGGTGTATGGCTTGGTAAGCTACGTGTCACCGTAAGCTTAACAAGGAACTAGACTCCACAAGGGCCTGAGTTCTAGCCTGGATCTTCTCAGGACCAAGAAGCTTGCATGCTGCTCTTGATTTCATCCCATTAATATTAAAGGTAAAGTGAAGGGACTCAATTTCAAGAGAAGGGTGAGAGCAGCAACTGGCTAATGCTTGACCTGTGCCCTGGTAATAAAAGCCACAACCTGGAAAGTTAAAAATGCAGGTTCAAACCCACTCCTGGTAAAAATCTGTGTGTACTGCTTCCTGGGTGAAGGCCTTAGTTACTGTGCTGATGCACAGGACCACCCCCTCCTGGATATGATTTCAGGACTTCTGCTTAAGTATGCACATAGTGAGCTGAGTATCCACAGCCTACTGCATGTGGACAGTAACAATGCAGATGACTTTCATACTGGTATACTGTAATTTATTTGAAGTATATTAAAAAAAAACCCACAGGGAAAGTGACAGAAGGCTTGAGCTCCATTTGGCTATCAATCCAGCTTTTTATTAAGTTCCTTATTACTTACTTAACTTACTAAAGGAACCTGGTAGTCCCCAATGTTAGGCAGGTTTCTCCCCTCTCTTTTCAATGTTCTTTTCTGTATTTGGACACTACCAGTCACCCTAACAAATATATAAATTGCTCAGATGAAACATTGTTTAAACTAATTGTTTACTAATAATTTACATTAATCGTTTACTAATCATTATACATTAGTGGAAAAGAAGTCTCCAAGACTGAGATTGTGAGTATCCTATAAACTTGAAAGTCCTAAAAACAGATTTATCAATCCAATCTCCTCCTGATAGGAAGTGCCAATTGAGTCTTACTGCTCACCATGATTGCAGTCTTAGATTAGCTCATCTCCCTCAGAAGATGAAATGAGACAGGGAGAGTCTGGAACAATATTATTTTCTTATTAGGAGCTAGTGATTTTTAAAATTTTTTTTTTTATGGTTAACTTTACTCTTTAAGTCCTTATTTTTCCTAAGTTGCTGAAAATGGTTTTGGTTGCACAGCAGCCATGAATTAATATATTTACTGAAACATAAGACGACCATGATTATAAAACATCCCTCCAATAATTAGATTCTATATATGGAAACTTTATAAATTTGATATAATTTTCCAGGTATAGAATGTAACTATTGGAAGTTTGCCTTGAGTTTGTTCCCTTCCCACTGCCACGGCAGGGGAAATAAATCTGGGGAGGGAGGGGCTGATAAATCTGGGTAGTCCCCTGACCCCCAGTTTCTCCCCCCTGCAGCCCCTCCTCCCCCTTACTGTCAGACCTCACTTTCCTCAGCATGTGGAAGTGAGAAGCTCATCTGGAAACACCAGGCATGTCTATATGTGCATTAACGTGCTGTAGTTAATGTGCATTAAATCGTGTACCTCCATTGCGAGGTACTAGGAAAATGCACGATAGCTGTCTTAATGCACTTTAACTAAAGAATACAGTTTTCCTAGTGATGCTTTAATGCGCATTAAAAATAAGCTAATGTGCATTAAAGTGCATGTGTAGACACGCCCATTAAATGTGAAATAAACCTAACTGTAGTGACTTACATATAGCACCTATAGACTTAGTTCATCCACAATGGATACAATTTGCTTTTTTAAACTGCTGCAAGTTATAGCATAGGTACTCCATAAGCATACTTTTAAGTAGCACTTTGGCATCTACTTATATTTAGTACAAGCTATACATTATGCAAGTCCAAAGCCAATAGGCTCATCATTTAGTATATAGCTTATTGGGCTGGGCCCCAGCAGAGTCAACTAAATTTCAAGTCAGTGACCCCACAGCTCAGCAGTGCTCACTATGTGTGTACACTCCAGATACCACTTCCTCCCACCCCCTCCACACAAAGAATTCACTCATGACTGGAAGTGAGTGTTCTTGTCATGAATCCTGAGATCCTCCAAAAACCGATATGCAAATGAGTCATGGTACAACCTGGTACAGCTTCATCTCATGGAGGGTGGGACCATACTAATCATATGCAACATGCTGAGAGAGGGGGCAACAGAGGGATTCTGGGCGAACTGTTAGGGGTCCCATTTAATGGTGTTTGCCAGACATTTGAGACTGATGAAGAAACAGGAATGATTGGAAATTAGAATGAAAGGCACAGCTCAGCTAGAGTAGTGAAGTCAAAATGTATGCAGTATAGTGGCTCACCATGACTTCAAGAAGAATAGGTGCTGAGAGGGACTGCACTCAATGGGCACTATTATATATTTTATTCAGATGGGCTGTACTAGCCTGCCCTTGTAGTAGGGCAGAAGTGATAGACCATTTCTTCTGTGACTGACTATATGCCAGAGAGGTTTGAAAGAAAGTCCGTGTACTCCTTCTGGCAGTGACAGGTTTAATTCAGAAGCCTGACCACAGAAGTGGTCCTCTACAAGTACTTGACCAAGCAGCAAGGGGCCCAGACAGCTCGTTTCGACCAGTTCATCTCCTGTTTCAGGTATGCCATGTGGAAAGCCAGGAACCTGCTCATAAACAGACACTTGGACCCCACAGTAAAGGACTGTATTAAAATGGGGCTGAGTGAAATGTACTGGTACTACAAAAAGACAGAAGAGGATGATGGGAAAGAAATGGCAGACCTCAAATGGTGGAGAGGACATTAGCACAGACTTTCAGAGCCTCTGAAAGTCAATGAGACTTTCAGAGGCTCTGAAAGAACAACGAGAGCAGCCATTTTGACTGGAATAGTGATAGGTGCATGGTACAAATTGCGTAACAGGACTATAATGGTTTAATTGTCAAAGTGTGTTTTGATATGCCAAGTATACCACAGTAGTCACCTATATACATATATAAATATTGTTATTTATTTGTTTATTTATTTATTGTTTATTTGCAAAAAGGTGGTAGGGTCCCATCAGTATGTTTGCCCAATATAGTTTATCTACTTTATAGTCATGTTCATTGTTGGATGCATTTAATCAACTTCATAGTTCATTTCCATTAATAAGCACATGCTGCTTTTAGCAGCAGTTCAAAGATAGACTATTTATTTAATGATTTTTCCTTGTATGCAAATACAAGTTGAGTGACTTTTCCCCCTGCTGCTGATTGGGGTAGGTAGGAGAACACTGTCTTGTACTCAAGTTAATACAGTATTTTATCCTCAGTCATCTTGAACTTACATATAGTACCTGTAGATCATGTGAATTAATTTCTAATGCCAAAATATTTAACGTAAGAGACATAGTCAAGTCTGCTTTGAGCCATATTTTGATACAATTTAAAAAGTATAAAATAGACTATACTGTACTAAGGGCCCAATCCCACAAGACAATGTGTATTCTCAATTTGTATTAGCTTCTGTGGATGCTGGAGGATAAGCAGCACTTACTGGCACCTGACTAAAACCTTATGGACATTACGTAAGACTCAATGTGGACAAAATGTACAAAGCAAGTTACAGAATATATTTATTTAAAATGTACGCAGAAAATGTCCAATATATGCTATTTTTGCAGTATAAATTGATTGTAGGGGCTAGTTCACCACCTGGGAACTCATCCACAGCAGGTTAGGGTTTGAATAGACAATTGTTTGGATATAATTCAAGGGATAGAAGGGGTGGAAGGAGCACACATCGAACAAGAGTGATTTTTAAAAGCTGCTGAGGTCCAGCAACCCGCACTGACTTCAACGATATATCACAGTCCTCAGCATTCCTAAGCACTGTGTACAATTTTAATTCTAAAAACAAAATACATTTGAGAGCATACATTCACAACAACCTAGAAACCCCAAGTAAACATTCAACTTTCAATATATAGGCTGCCTATTCTTCAGTGCAAGGAATCTCAGGTTCTGTAAAGTTTCCCACAAGGTAAACTTAAAATACATGTTCTGCTGCTAACAAATCATTTTAAAGTCATTATTTTGGTGCAAATAAACATGATATAATGTGAAGACTGCCTGTTAGAGCTCTCCATAATGCTCATATCAGCAGCTGACTAAAACAGCACCTTTATATGAGAAGGAACAATTAACAGAGCACATGGGAGTTTGCTAGGGTACAGCTGGAATTTCAGAACTGTGACATTCCTGTTGACATCCATAATGTTCATGCACAGGCAAAGAAACAGGAGTAGAAATCAATTTATTCTGCCTGCAAGGGAGATGGGGAGGACAGAAATAAAATGTTTGCTCAAAAAGGGCTGGAAATATGTAGCATGAGAAAGTCTACAAGCCACTGAGGTTTTATTACAAACAATTAAGAATAAAATCCCAGTACTTGAACTGGAGAATTATAGACCTGAATGGTATATAGGACTGTTATTGAGATATGAAGACATTCACCCCTAGGGTCACCAGTTCGAATCTGCCTCTGGTTCCTAGTGACTGAATGCTATGATTGGTAGGCTGTACACAATGAATCTAGTATCCTATTTCATTTGCTCCTAGAGAGATGCCCTTAAGAAAAAAATCTAAACACTGTAATTGTTAGGCCTGAAAGCAGCAGTGCCAGAGTGACCAAAAACTGAATGGTCACCGAAGGCAAGGAAGATATTTATCTTTTATCCCTCAAGATGGCTAGGGTGAAGGGATGCAAGGAAGCAATTAGAAAAAACTTATTTTGTGAATAAAGAGGTTTTCAGCTTCCAGGTCTGTTCATCCAGCACCCTTATCAGCACTGCATTATGACTATATAGGACATACAAAAGATTGCAAAAGCCAAACATCTGAAAGTTAGCACAATGCCAGATTTGCAGTATCCTGGAGACTCTTAGTTCTGCCACTTTAATTATGCATCCAGCCATGGAAAAAACAGCCTGAAGCTGTCTTTAATTATATAATTCATGTGCATAAACAGAATTAATTAAGGTTGCACAGGGGCCATGTTCATGGAAGAGTAACAGACAGGAAGCCCGTGCCCAGGAAATGTAGTTGACAGGCCACGGAAAGAGTTAATGCAACGTCCCAATAAGACCGATGCAAGTTAGAATCCAACACAGCACCTGCATCACTGTCTAGCTGAAAACTTAACCAGATCTTTTTTTTTTTTTTAAGTCACTAAAAACCACTGGAGTTTTATCACTTGAAATGCTAATGATTTGCCTTGCATAGGTCCTCAGAAGAGCTGGGATTTTTACATCCCCAACATGGTCTTCTACTATGGAAACAGCTGAGATTCCTCTACTTTGTATCCCATCAACTTTTTTTCTGGTCTCTTTCTGCTCCTGTCCACATTATATCTCTTTTACTTAAACTCCTTCCTACCTCGCTCTCTCTCTGTGCTTCTGTCCTCCCCACTAAAAGACTCCCATTCTTCTACAACAGTCTTTATTGCCACCACTTTTGCCTCTGCTGCCTCTCACCCTCTTGGCTCTGTTCCTAACTCCTATGCCCCAGGGTTCAGTCCTTCCTCCCCCTCCATCCTGTCTCTCCAATTTCTCATCCCTTCAGGACTTTGAAGAGGCCGTTCTTAACCCCTTCTATGCTACCCAAGCAACAGCAAGAGGAGCATCTAGAGTGCATGTGACAGTCTCTCTGCTTTCAGTTCTGCTGCCCTGTGTCACAATTGGCACTAGCAGCCGACATGAAAAACTGCAGCCGAAGGCCAGCTCAACTCAGCCCTCAGTCCTCTTGGCTGCAACATGCCCAGGCAAGGAAAAGCATGTTTACCCCACCACGGCAGAAGCATACCTCCTTCCACTTGCTCCTGCTCCACATATGCCAACCCCCAAAAATGAGGCAAAGTTGTCACTGCCTTCAAGAGCTAATGAGTTCACAGCCGACAACTTAAGGGCATGCTGACAGACACATGCTTAAAGCTTAGAATGGCTCTAAGGCAACCACATTGTCTCATTTCTGAGATCCAACATGGTACACTAGACACTAGGGCTGTGTGAAGCTTCGGTCCCTGATTTGTTTCAGAGGAGAGTCAGCCCAATTTGGTGGCCGAATCTCCAAATCCGAATTGAATCAGGAGATCCATTAGTCTCTCCAAATCGAATCGGAACCCTCCGATTCGAATGGAGAGATTTGACCGTAGACATAGTTTTATATGTTTTTTCTACATACCTCAAGGCATCAGGCGGCTCATGAATGCAGAGATGATGGGGCGGATGAAGCATCCCACGGGAGCATGTGGGGGGGAGGGGGGGGTGTCCCCAGCAAACTTGGCAGCAAACCCAATAGTGGACTAGAAGCACTTCTGGTCCACTTCCAGGTTCACCACCAAGTATGTGGGAGGCCCCCCTACGCTCCTGTGGGATGCTCCACCATTTCAGTGTTCACAAGCCGTGCCTAGTACCTTGAGGCATGTAGAAAAAAAAACATATAAAGCTGTGTCTATGGCCAAATAACTGATTCTCAGAATCAGAATCGAATCTTCAGATTCGGATTTGGCCGAAACAAATCGGGACAGTGATCCGAATCAGCGAATCGAATCACTGTCCCCTGAATTGGGTCAAATCCGAATCAAATATGGCCTGCTTTGCACACCCCTACTGGACAATTGTGTGTACTGCATAGGAACGGATGCAGAAATGCCTAAATGGAAACAGTCCACATGCAGTCTTATGAGCAGCAAGATCCAAGAGCAGATCTAGGAGGCTCCATAAGGATGGAACCTAGAGAGAATTTAGCTTCCAAATTCTAACAAGCCTCTACAGAACAGGTACACAACTGATTTTCCTGGAACTTAGAACTTAATCGTAATTGGGTAAATTTTCAGTGGAAACAAAACCATGAACACAACAGCAGCACCCTGTCACACTTCAAGTCACACAGAAATGGTTTTATCTCTGTTTAAATACAGGTAAAAAATTCTTCCCAAACCTCATAGGTTAGCTGAACTATTTCAGCCAAAACTTTCTAAAAAAACCAAACAAAAACAAAACAAAAACCTATAAGCCTGAAACACACACCCAATATGGAAAAGTTTAGCCCAAACAGTTATTTGGCAAAGTAAAGAGCAACTAGGAAAACTGCCACAAACCTAACCATAGGCACTGCTACCTGCAACTCCTATAACACTGACTTGCAAAGGTATACAAAACTTTTTGCATGATAAGAGACCACTTTCCTATAACTTTAAAAGATATGGTATTTAAGGCCAGAACCTTTCTTTGCTGGTACCAGCTTTGCCACCCTACATAAGTTAAGGAGGGTTTGGCAGCCTTGCTATTTCTCATCAGTTATGAGAGCCATGGAGACAGAGCTAACAAAACAGGCTACCTATGTTGCTAATAGTAAGCTAGAACTGCTTTGGCAATTGAAACGCCAAGCCCATGCTTCTTTATTCTACCACTGGAGGACCTACAGTACTGAAAAATATTACAGTAAGAAGCATTAAGGACAAGCAATAGTACAGTCACAGCCACATTACCTCTAGATTTTTTATTTTAAAAAGGAGTATAAGCCCAGGCTTTGTGAAAGCGCATCATTGTATTTTTTTTAATTCAAAGATTTCACTGCATTTTCATTAAAAAAAACAGGGAGAGGATAGACAAAAAATACACAATGACTGCAAAATGGGAAAACAATGTGTATGCAACAAAAGAAAATTACCAGCATTAGTAGAAGCAGTACAACTCTGAGAGCAACAACACAGACATAGCTGGACAAAACAAAACCCCCACACTTCACACGTCTCAAGTCTTATGATGGGAGTTTAGAGGCTTAACTCTAATCTGCTACTGCACACATTTGGAAGCCAGGCAAAGATGGCTCTGGTATGCAAGTTCCCTACGCTAAAAAAGAATATGTTTGGCTTAATTACCATGCTGTATTTCAAGGGAAGCACCATTAATTTTTGTGTCTAAAGAAATTAGTATGTGCCACTATAACAGAGCTGGTAGCGGCCAATGCTATAGAGACAAAATAGGCAATGAACAGTGTCTCCAAGACAGAAACATGTAAAAAAGGAACACGCCAAGTGTTCACATAAGTGACTAATAATAAGTGACTAGCTTCCTTGCATAACAGTGAGATTGCTGGTCAATGTAGCATATTGTACAATAAAAAATGCTTTGTATAGGAAAAACATTGCACAGAGTGATGGAACGGGAAGAGTAAAAATCAGGAGACTGTAAAGACTATCTCCACCCCCACACACAAATGGCATCTTTTGAAAGGCTAATAAAAACATTATTTACTCCTAACACCAGGAACATAGTAGACAGGCATCTTAGAATGATTAGTTAATGATTTGTTAGATTATTTAGTTAGGTGCTGCTAACTCCATTTCCTATCACTATCAAGTTAAACAACAGACATACAAAATCTAAACCTAACAATTAAAAATAGCAGTTTGCAATGCATTATGCCACAAATAATCTGCACAAATTCATTCTGGGTAAACTGCATTTCCTTTACCCACCTAGCTACCTAAAGTGTAATAATACCTATAAATCTAATTTAGGACCTATATATATATCATGATATAGTGGGTATAATTCTGCCAACACAATCGAGCACCCTGTGGAGACAAAAAATTGGCGGCTGCAACCAGTTTTGTATTCCAGAGCCATCTATTTGTACTTAAAGCTTGCTGTTTGACAAGCTTTTAAGGAGCCATTAAAGATTCCTAAGCAAAAACTCCTAATGTGACTTGTTAGGAGCAAAGTCAGTGGACAAGGCAAGAGAGAAATGGGAGTATGATGCACCCATTATAAGGCTGCAATAAATTACTTCTACTTCCATTTATTTCTTACATGGTAGGGGATCTCTTCCACAGTAATCCTATTGCTTCCCTCAAGACTAATCGGCAGATTATATTTTTATTATTTTTAAATATGATTTTTTACTAGTACCCAACGTACACAGTCAACAGAAAGGTTAAGAGTCTGGAGATGAGAAACTTCTCCAGCCTAACACCAATTGCCCAGATGCATCCCCCCCATCAGTCATTACTGTGCAAGTATTGTTTTTCAAGACCAAACTTTTTTAATATCAATGCTTAATGATACAGACATCAAAACAGTAAATCAATTCAGAGAAGAACACAAAGAAAGATATGAAGAGCAGTGGTTCTCAGCCTTTTTACACTCAAGGCACTTCCTTGTTAGACTAAAGGCACTCCTTGCAAAATGTCATCTTAGTTTTCATTCATTTTTTGACTATAGAATAATAACCAACCAATTCTGTTGCAAATTACTCAGAAAGACCACAAAAGGTCAGAAAGTTTTTAACATGGAGGATTCCTATTTATAATCTCTGGGTTTATCTGAGTCATATTTGAACACCTAACCATGCTAACGTAGTGTGGCACCCTGTAGCACTCTTGAAAAGATCTCAAGGCACCTCAAGGTGCTATGATACCCTTGGTATAGAGACAGGCATGTTTTCACGTGAACTGCTTCCGCTGGCAGAAAAAGGGTCCATCTTTTTCACCTGTCAGTCATTAATCGTTATTTTGTTTTGAAATAATTTTTTCAGGGTTTTGAAGGCAGAAGGTGGGGCAGGCTGGCATCTTACAGACTAGTTCAGAAATGCATATGCCAGTGGTTCTCAACTGAAGTTATGTAGCAGCAGCTAGGTAAAACTGCCCCGTGCACACTCCTGCTGCATTAAAACTCTGATCAGCCTAAAAACAGGCAGAGGCTGACTTGGCTGTAGCCCTTCTCAGTTCAGCCTCTATTTCCAGGAGGAGTTCAAGGGGGACCACACCAGGAAAGGCTGCGCAGAATGAGGCAACTCCTGTCTTCGGGCTGATCAGAGCCCCAACACAGCAAGATACCATGCACATGCCACAGCCCTTCCCAGGTATGCTGTGCAGGAGATGCGGGTCAGTTTTTTTCTGAATGCAGCAACTCCCAGATGAGAAACACCGAGGTAAATGGAGGCAGCACCAACAGTGGATCTCAACTGGGGATACCATCACAATCAAAAAGTGCTGATGGGGTGCCCCAATTCTGAAAAAGTTGTGTGTCGCTGGCATAAATTTTCATAGATTACAGTTTATGTCAGATACAGATGGACTTGCAGAGAGCAGGGGTACTAAACAGAAAGGAATAGAGTTATCTAAATGGAAAAAATAGGGAAATGAAGTGGAAATGGCAAAGGGAAGAAGGGGCATTGCTGAGAAAAGCAGTTAACCCAGAGGAATGTAGGTGTTACAAAAGACAATCCAAGTAACGGGACAAGAATCTACAATTTGTGTTGAGACCACCTTTAACACAATCTAGTTTGTGAATGATTTCTTATTCCACAGTTTTGTATATAGTAACTTACTTCCACACCTGTCTCACTCCTCCCCCCAATAAGGAAAAGTAAAAGGCTTTCATTAAAAAAAAAAACAACACAATTTAGCATGTGGTTATAGCTATACTTCATCTTTAAACTGCTCATGTTATTGAAAGGTTTAAATTGCTGTTTCTAAAACCATTTGAGATTGCTTACTTTTCCTCCACTCTACAGTGTTTATAGAAACTATAAATTGCACAGTATGCCAGTTTTGTCTACCATGCTTTATTTACACAATTCGTTTATTCTACACTTGTGGGGTAATATAGAAATGCCCTCTGTTTTGGTTCTCATGCTTTCAGCACCGGTCACAGACATGCTGACACTTTTAGTCTCTCTCTCTCAAAACATTATTTTAATCTTACGTGGTTTTTAATATACAACACAAAATGAGCATTAATTTGTTTCTGAGTAAACCACAAGAGAGTGGAGCAGTAACTTTTACTATTTACCATAAGGTATGGAAATGCATTTCCATATCACTAGGCACGTCTACACAAGACACCGACTATGCAGTAGCCTGATATTACTGTGCAGTAGCGTTGTGTTGCAAAAACCATGACGTGACGCTATTGCACAGTAGCATTAGGCTACTGAGCAGCAACATCACAAAAAAGGCATTTGCCACTAATTGTAATTATAATTGGTACTTGTACTAATAAAAGTACTAAATAAATGTGCAGTAACACCTCACGTAGGCATGGCTAGCCTGTATCAAAATGAACATTTTTGTCTGCTCCAGTAATCTTACTGTAGCAAGAGACAGGGCACTATAGTTTGTCTGTATCCATACAGTCCTCCTCACCCACTCCTGGATGATGGATTGGTGAATAAACTTGAAATCTGCTTTCATTCACACAGTTGTTTCCATTGATGGAGTTCCATTGTTGGAAAAGGAAACTAACACAAGTAGAGAAAAGTTTCAGCTGTAGATGCTGCTCACAAAATAAAACTCGCAAGGCTGAACCTCCAGAAACTCTTAAGAGTCTTCCAAATTCTGCATTATAAAATTTACCATTAAATAGTTCTGAATAAAATTTATGCTACTAATTATATGAGTGTTTTTCTCCCCAGGATTCTTCCAATTGTCTCATAAAACTTTGGAAAAAAGAAGTCATACTTCTGCCTAATACTTTTTTAAAACCGATTACTACTACACGTAACAACAAAAATTATTGTTAAAGGGAAAAACTGAAATACCTCCCACAAATTGTTCCCTTTATTTTGTGCATGTAATGGGTGTAGAGTCACATAGTTTCCCCCCGTTGTTAGAGATTCCATTTAGCAACAGGAAAAAGGAAAGAAAAAAATTATAAACTGTAAAATTGCAAAGTCAGGCTGAGGGAACTCCTGGGCAACTATTGCACTTGAATCTTATTTCATCTGCTACTTGAGTGGATGCTGAATTGTCTACGTCAGGAAGGCTGCTGGCAGACATGAAAAAAAACTTCCCTTTACCAGGACCTATTAGATAAACAGCATCAAAAAAGCCCCACTAAATCATACCAATCTATACAGACGTTGGGCAAGCTGGGTCCAACTAACACGATGCATCTTCGGGGCATTTGTTGGGCTTGATGCAGGGGTATACCGAGTCTAAAGTAAAGCACCATTTTCTTTTTTTTTTTTTAACATCTGTAAGCAGCCAAAGTTCTCAGAAGAGAGAGGAAAATCAACTGAGGTCACCTTTCTATGTCTTCTGAACCTAGTATACAGGAGGACAGCCACAATTTAAGTTGTACGAGTGGCAGTGGTCCAACTTATTAGGAACTGCTGGGTCAAAGTTGAGCCAGAGACAGAATGCTTTATCCATCCCTTCTACGTACCTCCCCCTCCTTCCAGCCAAATAAATTCCCTATGTGGAGAACTGTGAAATTGTTCCATCCTCAGCTGCAAGTTTACAGCAGGTAACCAGACACCTGGATTAGCTGTTTGAGGACCGAGCCAAGGAATAATGGGCCAGATTTTCTGATTTAGAGGTACATGCCATGGCCTCTGAAACTCAATGAATATGGTGCTTCTATTTACATCTTGGAAATATGCATCTCTGTGTCTCCTCCCATGCACTAAGTGCTTACCAAAGTGAGACCCTGATTCCAAATGAAACATTTCGCTCTCGCCAAAGAGTAAATATTCATGTTCTTTATGACACTTTGATTTGGGAAGTACCTTGCACTTGAAGCAAAATAAAAAATAAAATTTGCTACCAAATCCTTATCTCAATTAAACCGATTATACTACATTAGGACCACAAGCCATTTGCTCTGCTGTTCAAACAGGTACATGGCTAACACAGATACAGAGAAATTCAGTTGGAATGGAGAAGAAGAAATAAGTTATATTTTACTGTACCTATTCACCACTTAGAACTTCCCACTTGTTTCTGGAATTAGAAAGCCTTCAGAAACCGTTTCTTCTTCTAGAAAAAGAAATACAATTTATTGAGTTTGACACACTACTGAAATGGAAATTAACAACAATTCTCCCATAAAATTTGGCTCTTAGTTCCAGAATCCTGGGTGGAAGATTATTTCTGACAAAAAAAGGACAAGGCAAAAACAAAAACCGAGGACTGATGTATGGTATTTGTACCAGATGAGCCAAAATACTAGTATATTATTTACATTGGGGGGGAGAGGGAAATGTAATTAAATCCTCCTGGTACAAAAATGTACATATTTCTGTTGCTTTAAGCTTCTTCCTTATTCTCATTTCCCTCCATTCATCTTAATTGTCTTCCCCAAGGTCTATTTACAATAACTTCTGAAAATTATTGATTTATTACTGGTGGCAAAAAGAGCCAAATGAGAAATTGGGAGCCCTTTAGATTTGGCACTGTGCACACAACAAAAAGAGAAAATCTGTCGCTCAGAAAATTTACAGTTATCATCACTGCTAATCTAGAGGCTAGAATTAAGAATTATTCTAGCCATTATCCAAACATATTAAAACCAAAAGACACTTCCTTGAGACCGGTACTCAATCTATAACAGCAGGGGTCAACTTTTTTGGCAGATGTGCCACAAGGTAATCCTTGTGTTGTCCTCAGTGAAAGTCCAATCCCCTCCCCCTGCCCCAGGGGTGGGCAAAATGCAGCCCGCCAGGCCATTCTATCCGGCCCGCGGGGCCCCTAAACAATTTAGAAAATTAATATTTATCTACTTCGGGCTGCCTGTCATGTGGCCCTCGATGGCTTGCCAAAACTCAGTAAGCGGCCCTCTGCCCAAAATAATGGCCCACCCTTACTCTGCCCCATCTGCTGCTTGGCTTTCTGCTCCCTGCCCCCTGCATGATCTGATATGTGCCCTACATAGAGACATCCTAACTGCCACAGGCTGGCCATCCCTGATCTATTGCATGATTTTATAGATAGATGAAACTAACTAGCTTTGCAACAGCAAAGATAACTTCAAAATAATGGGTTTAGTAAGTAGGAGATTCAACTTGCCTCCCCCTCCTCGCAAACCAAACAACTTGCACAAGTTCAAACAGTGACTCAGAGCCAACAGCAGGAATAGAATTCAGAAATTCTCATGTCCAGCCTTATGCTCTTAACCACTTGACTATGTTCCTTACACAGCCCAATTTGTACATGAAGAAAATAAACCCTGAACAATCCTTTCAGAGGATTTAGTCATGGTCAGTAACTTTTATGATGACAGTGACATCACACTTCCTCTTAAAAGAATGAGCAGGAAGAACTGGAAGCAACCTCCGAACCAAAGTAATGCTGATGTAAAATAATTCTAAAATCCTGCTAGTGACTGTAATTATATAGAAAGTTAAAGCAAGCTTTTGGCAAAAATGCTGATAAAGACAGTATGACACAAATATTACAAAATTAGTTTTTGTCTGGTACAATACCTCACCAAGACAATGAGGCGGCACTAAATATTCCATGACAGACCGAGATGCCATGCATATAGCAATGAAGCTTCAGGTTTCCTTTGCCAACTTCATTTTAAATTATGCAAACTGTTAATAGATTTATTTCCCTAACTCTAATGTTGAAGGAACAAATAATTAATATTCACCCAGGCTTGTTAAAATTAAAGTGGCATTTCCAAACGCTGTTATTACTGTTCTTACTTTTCTCTCACTGAAATCAATGATGAGAGGGGAAAAAAAAAATCAATTCAATTAATCAAATTTAATACAAGCAAAGTTAGGCCACAGTACTTCTGGAAAACCCTTTTAAACATTATAGAGCTTTCTGAATGTTCATGAATAGTAGCTGACATCCAGCTCCTGATTCAGCCACTCAGGAAGAAGGGGGCATGGCCTGGACTCACCCCAAACCCCTGGGTAGAGAGGACATGGACCAGTAGGAATTTGGCAGCAAGGGAGACTGGCAGTATTAATAGCCACTGCTCCCCCACCATCAAATTTCCTGACCTATGGAGAGGCCTGTGATCTAGATGCCACAGCTTCCATTGGCCATATAGGTAACCCCCGCTTAGCGCTCTTAGTTGGTTCCTGAAAAACCAAGCATTAAGTGAAACCAAAAGTATTTGATGACCCAAGTTAGCAACCGCAAGCGTTATAATGAAACTCATTGAGTGCTAAGTGAATTCTGGTATCAATTTCAAATGAGCGCCATAGCAAAACAGTGCTAAGTGAAACAGTGTTAAGTGTGGGTTGCCTGTATTTGATCCGTATGCTGGAGACAGAGCACCCCTGAGTTGAGACAAAGGAGACTCCAACCAACACTATTCAGAAACAAAGGGCTTATGGAAAACCCAGTCCAATATCCAGATGCTGGAAGAGTGGAGGAAGTACAGAAATTCTTTCCTTAGGCTCCCTTTGGAATGCCCATTTTATAAATCACTTAGTAACTTAGCAGGCATCTGATAACACTTCTACTTACCTTTCCTTCCCTCAAACCTAAAACTTCCTGACTACTGGAAAGAAGGACTCCTCTACTTAACTGTTGGGTCCTCTTTCCCGATTGGAATTGCCATTGGTTGTTATTGCTGATGTTCATATAATGATGATTTTCCCAGGCACTGGCAAGGTACAGTTTTAAAAAATATATTCCTATGGTTCTAAACATCAGCACTGGAAGTGACAGTCTTGTTTTCATTTTGTTCAGGAATGAGAAGAACAAGGACAGAGGCAACAGTGGATATATTATTCCCTGCAAATGGGGGGCGCGGGGAGAGGAGTCAAATACAAGTGCATCAACTCATGCTTGGTAACCTCTTTGCAATCATAAGTGACTCAAAACTTAAATTCTGTTAAGTGAAAGCCATCCTGATGATTTGGGTCCACTCCTACTTGCCTACTTAATGCTTAGAGGGCTAGACGTTTCAAGGCCCCAGATTCTCTCCTGGTTCAGTGCTTTGAAAATAAAGCATTCATTGATTCATTCAGTTAGGCTAGAGGTATATTCAAGAAAAGAAAAATGTATCGCCTATACATTACAATATATTTTTCTGTTTGTTTTTTGAAGTACTTTTTATTTAAATGAAGCACCTGGGCCTAAATAAGTAGTTACATAATGAGTCCTGAACAGCTTTAAGGAATCTTTGCAGCCACAGAATCAAATCATAGAGTTAAGCAGCTCTTTAAATTGCCTATCAAGGAATTTTCCATCGTCCAACTCAGTTGGCAAAGCAACTGCAAGTGCAAATGCGTGGGAACATTCCAACACAAAGAAACAAAGCTGTGACAGAAGGATCAGATGAGAATTTTATTAAGTCAAAATGAACCCATCTGATGGCAAGACAAATTATAATACTCTACAAGGTCCACAATGGGAAGTAAACACAAATATTAGATTTAAAGGTCATGAAAAAAGCAGTGAAAAATCTGACGTGCTTTTCCAGATTAAGAATACCTTTGCCCTGCTCCATTGTTCTGAGCAATTTAGTGCACACTATCTTTTATCAAGGTCTCTGACCAATAGCTGTTCTTATCTAATATATATAGTGGAAAAAGTACACGTAACTCCGAGTTACTGCACACAGAGGCAAGCCCTTAAAACAAATTCCTTGATTCTGAACATTTAGGGCAGTGATTCTCAATCAGGGTGCCACATTACTCTTTTAAAAGTGTTGTGGGGTGTTGCACAATACTAGCACTCTTAGGTGTAGTAACACCTACACGATTCACATGCTAAACCCAGAGATTACAAAAAGGAATCTAGAGTCCAAACACTCTGACCTTCTGTGGTCTTTCTGAGCTTTCTGCAACAGAAAACTGCTCTGTTATTTTTTCATGGTCAAGAAACAAGTAGAAGTTAATAACTAGCATTTTCCCAGGAGTACCTTGAGTCTAAAAGGGTTGAGAACCACTGATTAGGGGCTGCACTCACTAAACAACAATTACTCATTCGACTATGCTTTAGGGTTACATCTTCCAAACCGAACCACTAGACTTTCTGTGAGGGCATTCCTGCTTAATTGTGATCATAGTACTTGGATAATTTAACATTCAACCTGAGATTTCTGGGTCAAATCGGCAGAGGGTCTGGGCACTGAAAGAAATGTGAATTTTCAGTGCTCAGCCAGGAACAAAACTAACTTCCACTAAAGTCCAAGGTAAAAATTCACATGGACATCATGGGGAGCTGTATCAGATACCACAAACTTAACCCCCTCTATGGATTTTGTCTCTCGTATGCAATATCACTACTGATGGGAAGTAAAACCCCAATTGAATAATCATTTAAGCATGCTTTGTGCATAAGTCTACAAATGTAGAACTCTTTCTGGGATGCAGTTGAGAAGAGGTGAGGATTAATTCTGTAGGAGCATAGCTGGAGCTCTCATTTAATCCCATCTCTATTGGCTGTTTGCCTGTACAGGCAACATTTGTAGTCATACTGTACAAATAAATTGCTATTCACAGCTTGCCAATAGCTGTGACAATTATACACATTAGTGCATTGGAACCTGAATATCAAAATTACATTCAAATTAATGCGACAGATTTCAATACACCCTTCAGATAATACTACTTGCCCTAAATCCTTTAAAACAGCCTTAAACCTATGAGCTGTAAGAATTCCCAAGAGAAGGTTATGTTTTTTCCACTTGTCCGAATATGTACATAGTTATTTTCTTCCACAAAGGATAAGATTTCAAATCTCATGCTGAGAAACTGTTTCTTTTGGTCATAATTACTTAAGCATGGTGCAGTTCACTTACCAGAAATGTTATAGTATGCACAATAATTCTTTGCAAGTTTTCAATAAAGTCATAGCTAATTATTTTGACTACTGTGACATCAAAGTTTTTTAAAAAATCCACTAGATTATTGAATGAAAGGCTAAAATAGGTTATGAAGAACAACACTGTATTCCATCTTTAAAGGAAACTCAGCAATTCTTTATGTAAATTAAAATACTCTGTTAGCATTATAAAAAGGAAACTTTTCACACTCCTATTCTAAAATAATCAGGCTATATGACATGTTAACCTATTAAAAGGTACTTCTGCAGTTCTGGGATATTTGCCAGAAAAACAACAACTACCACTACTTCTTCACAACCTTTACCAATACAACTACACACACACACACACACACACACACACACACACACACACACACAGGTTTCCCTCGATTTATGCAGTAGACACGTTCCCAGGGAACAGCACATAAATCGAATTTGCATAAAGCAAACCCAGTTTTCAATTAAACAGATAGGGATGCGTTCCCACAGCGGTGAGGGAGGGAAGGAGTGAGGCTGGGGCGAGGGAAGGGGCAGAGAGAGGGGCGCGGCACAGCCCAGTGGTTGCAAGCAGGCGGCATCTGATGATCCTGGGGCTGCAGCAGGGGTGACACCGGGATCTTCGTGGCGCTCAAGGTAAGCAGCAGCCCCACTCACCCCACTGCTCCGCTTCTCCCCACTCACTGCAGCCCCTGTAGCAGCATCCCTGGGAGCAGCCAACGCCAGCTGCCTACAGCCACTGGGCTGTACCTTGCCCCAAATCCCCTGGCACGGTGCAGCCCAGCAGTGGCAAGCAGGCAGCATCCACTGCTCCCAGGTCTGCAGCAGGGGTGGGAAGCAGCCTGCAGTGGGACGAGAGCAGGCTGGAGCTAGTGGCTGCTGCAGGCTGGGGCCAAAGGCGGCACCAGGCTCTTCCCAGCGCCTGGCATTGGTGCTGGGAGGACAGGTTGCAGGGGGCTACAGAGAATTTTCGGGTGGCAGCAGCCCCCCTCCCATCATCACAGTCCACACCGAGCGCTGGGAAGAGCCTGGTGCTGCTGCTGGTCCCAGCCTGCAGCCGCCACTGTCCCCCGCCTGTTCTCATCCCGCTGCAGGTGGCTGCCTGCCCCTGCTGCAGCCCTGGGAGCGGTAGACTCCACCTGCTTGCAGCGCTGGGCTATGCTGGACTGGGAGGTTCGGGGCACTGTGCCCTGGGGGAAGCAGAGCCCCAGGGAGTTTGGAGCATGGCGCAATCCAGTGGCTGCAAGCCGCTGGCATTGGCCACTCCCAGAGCAGTTGCAATGAGTGGGGCCCCGGCCCCATGGCCTTTTCCCCTCCCCTTACCCCTTCCCTTCACTCACAGCCATCTCCCCTCCCCACACAAACTCACAGACTTACCTGCTTGGGGGAGGGGGGAGTGTTCCTCTGCCAATCGCATAACAGCAAATTTACTTCACATATAACAAATTTCAGGTATAAAAAGGGTCATTGCATAAGAGCGAATACACATAAATCAAACCCACATAAATCAAGGGAAACCTGTATATACATACATACCCCACTTCCATGGGCAAGACAGCCCACCAATAAATTTGGTCGAGCCTGTGGGCAGGCAGCTGCCAAATCATTGGATCTGACCCATGGGTGGCTGGTAGCTGCTATGGCTTCGGCTGCCACATGGTGCCAGAAGGGCAGGGCTGTTTCCGCCATGCTAGGCAAACAGGCAGGACTGTTTCCACCCAACAGCATCAGGTCTTGACGCGGAAACATCAGCTCTGGACCTAGGTGGAGGCTTCTGCTGCAGCAGGTGGGTGGTGGTGTCAATTGCTGGCAGGTTTTACATTGGGACTCCAGAACCTGCTGGCTGTGCCCAAAGCTGATGCCACCACCAACTCGCCACAGTGGAAGCCCATCTGTGTCCACATCTGAGTGCTGGGGCTCTTGGTGGACTACAGCTCTGGCTGGGTTCTGGGGAGGGGAGGGGTGGAGAGGACCGATACTCTTCCTTGGACTGATACTCTTTAATGTCTTCATCAGCGACTTGGACGAGGGAGTCAAATGTACTCTGTCCAAGTTTACAGATGACACAAAGCTATGGGGAGAAGTGGACACGCCGGAGGGCAGGGAACAGCTGCAGGCAGACCTGGATAGGTTGGACAAGTGGGCAGAAAACAACAGGATGCAGTTCAACAAGGAGAAATGCAAAGTGCTGCACCTAGGGAGGAAAAATGTCCAGCACACCTACAGCCTAGGGAATGACCTGCTGGGTGGCACAGAGGTGGAAAGGGATCTTGGAGTCCTAGTGGACTCCAAGACGAACATGAGCCGGCAGCGTGAAGAAGCCATCAGAAAAGCCAATGGCACTTTATCGTGCATCAGCAGATGCATGACGAATAGGTCCAAGGAGGTGATACTTCCCCTCTATCAGGCGCTGGTCAGACCGCAGTTGGAGTACTGCGTGCAATTCTGGGCGCCACACTTCAAAAAGGATGCGGATAACCTGAAGAGGGTCCAGAGAAGGGCAACTCGTATGGTCAAGGGCCTACAGACCAAGCCCTACGAGGAGAGACTAGAGAAACTGGACCTTTTCAGCCTCCGCAAGAGAAGGTTGAGAGGCGACCTTGTGGCTGCCTATAAGTTCATCACGGGGGCACAGAAGGGAATTGGTGAGTATTTATTCACCAAGGCGCCCCCGGGGGTTACAAGAAACAATGGCCACAAGCTAGCAGAGAGCAGATTTAGATTGGACATTAGGAAGAACTTCTTCACAGTTCGAGTGGCCAAGGTCTGGAACGGGCTCCCAAGGGAGGTGGTGCTCTCCCCTACCCTGGGGGTCTTCAAGAGGAGGTTAGACGAGTATCTAGCTGGGGTCATCTAGACCCAGCACTCTTTCCTGCTTATGCAGGGGGTCGGACTCGATGATCTATTGAGGTCCCTTCCGACCCTAACATCTATGAATCTATGAATCTAGGACCTCAACAAGTCACCAAAACTAATTAGTTCTCTAGCCAAAATAATTGCCTGTCCCTGCCTTATTTCCAAACTCCTATGTACTCCTGTATCTAGTTCTTTGAAATTCAAATATACTGTATTTACTCAAATAAGATGAGTCTTCCCTCCCCTTCCAATCAGAATGGGGGTGGAGGGGGGGAGAAGACTCTCATCTTACATTTGCATACAAGGAAACCTCATTAAACATGCTCAGTAATGGAAACTATGAAGCCAACACTGAGCATCGGGCTAATGTAGCCCATCTAAACAAGATACATGAGGTCCATCTCAGCACCAACTCTTTTTAAAGTCATGGTGGGCCGCTACATGGATTATATTTTTACTTCCTCTTCACTCTCAAAGATGAGCTGCACCTTCCTTTCCCTTTCCAGTCATTCCTGTTTCTTCACCAGCCTTAAGTGTCTAGCAAACATCACCAAATGGGGCCTAAAAAATTCATTCAAAATCTCTCTGCTGGCCCCTCTCTCAATGTGTCTCATATAATTAGTGTGGCCCTGCCCTCCAGGAGGTGAAGCCAGACCAGGCTTCCCCGTGCCTTATCTGCATATACATTTTTGGAGGATCCCAGGACAAGAACACCTCGTTCTAGCCATGAGTAGGACTAATTAGCACATTGATCCTTTGTGGAGGTGGCCTCTGGAGTACACACACATATTGAGCTGTGCTGAACCGCAGGGTCACCATGGCTTAAAATGCTGTTCACTCTGGTGGGGCTCAGCCCAATCAGCTATATAGTAAAACATGAGCCTTTTAGCTTTGGACTAATATTTGTACTATATATAAATAGGTGCCAAATTGTTGCTTAAAAGTGTGTTTATGGAGTACCTGTGCTGCAACTGGCAGCAGTTTAAAAAAAAAGGCAACATCAACTCTGGATGAACTAAATTTATGGGTACTATATACAAATTACTAAAGCTATCTTTAACTTCAAGGTCAAGTGTTTTCAAATTTGCTCCTCACCTCTATGTGCTCAGGGACAGCAGGGTCTGACAGTAAGGAGTGAGGGAAGGGGCTGCAAGGGGAAGAAGCTGGGGAGGGGAGGCAGAAGGCCAAGGGGCTACCTGACCCTCCAGATCTACTTTCCTTGCTGTAGCAGTGGGGGAATGGGGGTGACATATTCAAGGCAGACCTCCAATAATTACATTCTATACCTAGAATTTGTAACAAATTACATTTTCCATATATAAAATCTGTTATTGGGGGTTGTGTTATAATCAGAGTCATCTTGCATTCAAGTATATATGATACTTGCTGAAAAAGCAGTAGTAAAGAAAGATATCCTCTGAGTCCGGGAAGTTTAGCATAAGTACATCATCATCATCCTACTTAAATAAAATAGTTTCCTGCCTAGTGGTTTGCTAATTATAAATATATATGAAGTTGCTACTTATGAGAATCTGACATTAGGAAAAGTCAACCACAACAAGTCTAAGTATTCTAGTTTTATCAGCGAGCTTGTTTTAAAATACACATACGAAAACCAGAAGTCAGCATCAAGCAGTTGATTAACTATAAACTGCAAAAACTGTAAATGCTCTCCACGGATTCTTTTTAGCACCCGTTCTCAGAAATAGCATGCACAGTTCAAAAATCTTAACACAGAACAATTCACTGCAGAAAGAAGTAGGTGAGAGCTTCAGAACCATTTTAAAACATTTTTTTAAAATCAACATTGTCTTAGTAATTTGAGTATTTGATGTGTTAAATGCTATTTTAGTTCTAGCTCAATTACCATGGCTCTTTTGCTGCACTCTTTTGCCAGCCTTTTTTGCTGAACTCTTCAGCTCAAGAGCACTGCTCATTTGGTGTACCCCTGGAGTGACCAGAGGCAGAAAGAAAAAAAACAATAGTAAAAGGTATATAAAGAGACTGTCACCTGTAATGATCAATGCAAAAGTCCATCCTTTCACTCTTCTTGCAACTGCTATCTTCATGGCTTTAGCTAGAATTACATCTGGTGGCTGACAAAATTTTGGCTCATACAACTAAACTAATACCCTAGCCTGCAAAAACAAAAAAGGTAGAATTTCAGTAAACCCTTTCAATTCTGCAAACATGAAACTGTTTTGAAAGGAGTTGGCTGCATTACTCGTGACTTTAGGCTTGTGCAACATCAACTTTCTGTGGACAGGCTTTAACTTGCAGAAATCTTGCCCTCCAGGTTTTCCTCTTACACTGGTATAATAACAAGAGTTGAAGGCTCTTACAAAGTACTTACTTTTTCAAAAAATTAAGTCTTCATATTCTTACTTGTATGACAAAAGCCTGCTATAGACACTGGATAAAATGAGACCTCATACAATTATTGTTCCATACGTCAGAAGACTATATACACAAAGTTTCCACAACTAGTTAGGAGCAATTCAGGCAATTTTTCCCGCAGAGAGTATTCAGTTACTTATTCTAGTTTATTATAATTCATCAGGATTGCAATAGGATTACAATTCTATCTGAATATTAACATAATATTATAATAATTTAAAACAATTTGAGTTAACATAAACTAGAAGTTCTAAATTCAAATTCCAGTGAATAACAAGGACTCCAAGATAAAAAATGAGAGAAAGGTCAATAAAACAAAGCTACAGGGGGAAAAAAGACTACCACTCTACAATAAAAACAACAAATCCAGCTCTTCTGGCTCCAGATTCCACTTTTTTAATGAAACTGTCATTTTCTGGATCTCAAAAATTCCTTCTAGAAAATCCTTCATGAAATAAGGCAGTGGGGGCCAACTGTTTTGGCAGGCTTGCCACAAGGTAAGACCCAGACCCTCCCCGCATGCCACACTGATACCCTTCCCCTGCCTGATATGTTGCTCTGCTTTCTGCTCCTTGCCCTATGCTCCCTGACTAATTAGGTGCTCTGTTTCCTGCTCCCTCCCTGGTCTGCTATGTCACGCACCTACTGCAGGTTGGCCACCTCTAAAATAGGGCAAGCACGCATTAGGAAGACAGATTCTCTTCCAGAAGCAATGTCAAAATACATTCCTGTAGTAAACGGGAAGAGGATCACAACATTTCTGCTATTCCTACACACATACCTACTACCTGATAACTCAATATCAAGAGAAGGACTGGCTGTTCCCATATACAGGCCATATCCTATTATGTTAGGAAGGTACTCCAGACAGTTATTTCATCCTCTCCCCCTACCAAAGGAAAGGTAGACAATACAAATGTCAGCACCAAAGCTTAAGCAAAAGTAGTTGAAACAGAACTTCCAATTCTTACCAAAAATATCCAAGCTCAGAAATGTAATCCACTCCTAGTTAATGTTTTTGAGGACAGTGGGGGGTAACACAATTTGAAGAAAACCAGAGGAAGGAGAGGCAGTAGACCAGGGCCAAGCTCACATTTTGGGTGTTTCCTGCATAATGTTATTAACTACTTAGTATGGAAAAAAAAATCAAGTTAAACTGTACATATAAGAAAAGAAAATATCTGCCCCTACAACTGTAGTTTGTTTCCCTACTGACCAAGAGGACCTGTGGCACAACAAAGCTAAGGGACACTGGAATTCACACTATCTTGTCCCTTTCAGCACCTCTTTAATAATGTGGAAATCAGTAATGCTTCCCTTAGTGGTAGTATGAGATCAGCAGATGCTTTCTTAGATTTTGCAGGGAGAAGGGTTGAGCAGTGAATAGAAGCATTATGAAATGACTTGTATTTTAAGCAGCATTATATGCTATACTTTAAAAGTGATGTGACTCTGTTACACTATCTGTTTTCCCCTCCCAACTTTAGTTCTAGAAAGACTGGTTGCAGTCAATATACAGCTTCACAGAATAGTGGAAGTTGTATCAGAACAAGTGCAAATAATACATTTTTTAGTCCTTTCCAAATATGTTTTATGCCTTTCTCTAGACTTCTCCAAATTCACTGAGATTTGGACACAACATAACTGGCTCACAGCAGCCATTTGAAAACTGAGATTTCAAACTCTCAATAGCATTCAGCACTGGCTCCAGCTCTAACAGTTCTAAATAACATCAGATTGGAACTGAAAAGTCTATGCATTTCTTCTTCTGAAGAAAAAAGGAAGGCAACATAACAAGTAATTCCATGCAATTTTAAAAGTCTGATTTCTTCTCAATGACTTTTGAGGAAGGACATAAAGGAACTAGCCATCACTGGATAATTGATAGCATCCAGGTTTAAACTAGTGTATGGCATTACGGCAATGGTTCACGAAGTACTCGTTCATATCACTGGACCCTCACAGCAGATGGATGCAAATGCCCTTTCCAATGCTGATTAGGATGTTTTCACCACCTAAGAATCCTAAGCTTGTTTTCCGCTAAAGACAAATGACAAGGACAATCTTCATTGCATTAAAAAAAAAAACAACAAACACATGCCATAATAATGAGAATAATGAAGAGGGGAAAAATCCACTTTGAATAGATTATCTGACTTCTCCAGAAAAAAAAGCTAAAAGAAGCCTATTTAAATAGGGACAATGAGAAGGCAAACACAAAAGAATAGACCCTGATGAGTTATATCCCGCTCACTCTGTACCAAGAAAGAGATCCTTAAATTGCTGGTGAACACATCTACAACAGACATTTTAAAATCTCACTGAAGACTGAACTTTAAAAAGAACCCTTAGTAGTTACAAGATATACAAGTTGGAACAGGGGAGAAGGCAGAAATGTATTTCTATTCATAAAGTAAAACTGGTGTTTCTCTCTTGGTAGGAGCACAACTTGCAAGTTAGAAATAAAAAGTGTTAGCGCCTCCAAAGAACTGTCTTATTTGCAAGACACTGACAGGATCCTTAAATTTGGGATGGCATCAACTACAGTTCAAATCAAAATTCTCTGCTGGATTAAATTAGCAGAGCTCCATTGACTTCAAGGGAGCTGTGTCAATTTACACAAGCAAAGTATTTGTGGAAGGTCCTTCAAAGAGAGGAGTAATATAGCACTTACCTATTTTAGCTGTATCTATGTAAATCTTGTCCTCAGTTCAAAGGGAAAAAAACTACTTGTTTTACTTTTAAAACCACAGACAGAATTGAATCTATTTTTAACAATAAAGAGCTGGCATCACAAAAGGTAACAACAGAAGTTGTAACAACTTTCCATTATGTAGCCACTATGACTTCTCTTAAATAAAAAAGCCAGAAGATGATCCCAAGGCAAGCACTGAAAAGTGGCTGTGAAGCATGATCTGGGGTTTCTTTATTACTCCTTCAAACTGAAGATCCAGATTAGTAACAAAAGTTGGTTTGAGATGAAGTCACAGTTCTTTGCATTTGGAACTTTAGAAAACCTTGGAATTAAAAGCATGAAAGTGTGTGTGCATGCATGTGTGTGTCACTTTTTCAGCTATCACTCTAACAAGCAAGCATATAGTTAGGATGTCTAGATTAGTTAGGTTGAAACATCATTATGCAACTCTCCTCGAACATACTGCAAGTGCGTACATCTGAGCACCTGGGTAGAATATGTAAGGATGGAGAAGGTTTTGAAATGCACTTGACTGGAAAATGTGAAAAAACTATCAGTATAAAATGGGAAATGTTCATAGGCCTCAGTAAACTGTGCCTAAGTTCACTCAGAAAGCTTGATGAAATCCTTTTTATAGCTTTTGTTGCTTTGGATACAAGGGGTATATATTTTTATAGAAATTAGATAAATTCTATCTACAGCTTCTAATAACATTTGATTAAATCACTGCACAGGCCGTTTGTACTGACGCAACCGTACATGCCATCAGCATGCCTTCCATCGAGTCCCTTCTTGAACATCCTTCATTTGTTTTCATAAAGATTGTGGACCTATCTGAAGTCTTGTGCTTGATAAGTAAAGTTGCCCTTGTGAGCTCGTTTACAGAGAATGCTTTGTTATTACAGCTACATAAAAGAGAGAGACAATTTTCTTGGGAGCCTTACATCATCAAGAAGCAAGGGCACAAACTTTCATTTCTCTTGTCAATGAACACAAGCCATGCCAATTTACACAAGCAGGGTATTTGGGTATTACACTTGCTCAAGAATGTTCCATAGCGTGGTTTAGCATTATGGTGGGTGCTACTTCTCCAAGTGAAAATTAGGATGATACATAACCACGCATCAGAAAACAGACTTGCAGCTGCTTTACGTTAGTTAGCAGACCTTTGGAAATTCTCACCAGCTGAGGACCTCTTACTAAAGTCTTAGGGAGACTGCACCTGACAAGTTTCTGAACTCTGTTCCAGATTGCCAAAGACTTCAGAATACAGAGAAAAGTATGGCTAGGAGATCTGTGCCATTTTTTTCAGAATTTGAAAGCAATGTGATGCTGCACTATTTCTTGGATGCTGAAGATGAGCAGAACCAGCTTTCGAAATAAGCTAGAGTTGCAAATTGTGTCAGAGGGGCCTGCAGAGGTGGCAAGGGCATAAATATTAATTCTATAAATGGTGCCACAGGTGACCCCATTATTGCAATTTATCAACTTCAGCCAATTCTAAATGAATTGTTTGAGCCTGGGAATTTTACAAGGTATAGAAAGCAATGATACATGACAGCAATTACAAAGTAGAATTTATACAAATAGGAATGTGTTAAACTCGCGCAAGTCAGCATAGGAATTATTTGGGAGCAAACTAAATGGAATAAACAAAATCCCAGACAAGTTCTGAAATGTATACTTGGATAACTTATAAATATGGTGTTTTCTGACATGTACTTATGCATCCAACTCATTAATGGTTTCATCTACCACTACAATTCTGGAAGAACTATTTGTACAAGGCTTTGCAATAGTATTCACAATGTGGTGAAGGTCACTTTGACCTTTATACTAATAACTGGGTATCAGCTTGTACTGTATTACTTCTCTCTGTTCAAAAATACAGGTGCAGATCTTTCAATATAAGCACATCAAATTTCATATCAAATTCTGTGTGAACATGTCAGCAATGGAATTAATCAAAGCCTTGACCACAGAATTCTCTCATGGGCATTATTTTTAGTCCTGCCAAAACTAAAATGGGCTTTCTACTTACGCCAAATGCAATGCAACACAAAGAGTCATTACTGTGGTTGATGATTAACTTTTTCAAATCTGGCCTGTGCAGTGATATAATCACATTATGAAAGGGGAGGGCAGAAATCAAAGTTGTACATATTGGAGAGATTCTGTCTCAGGAAAGTCTCAGGGAAATGTTGACCTTTTTTCTTTAATACATTTCTAGTTCATACATGCCAAGCACAGGAAGAAAACATTAAAATGCTTTTCAACATTTCAAAAGGTGTCAGAAGAACTATAGAGGTACATGAAAACCTTAACTGAAGGCACAGGTGTGTTTATATGCTTCTTCAGAGATATTATATCAAAGAGTAGGCTATAAAATGTTTTCTAAAGCTAGAGATTACATCAGAACCTTCAAGTAGCCACATCTTATCTCATACTGGAAACTGCAATTTCAGTGTCAGGATAGTAATGATGAGCTATGTAATCAAGCCACATGCAAGAATAAATCATGGTCTCTAAACAGACTTGTCACAGAATTTAACATCCTTTAACAATTAAAAGCTGAAGTTCTAAGGGAAGTCTCACCTTTTGATGTCAAACAAAAAGACTCCATATGGAAACATGTTGTTTTAATACACAAGATATTCAGGGTTATTACAATTTAAACTTTTATAAAACTTGCATTAAATGATGCTGCTAATAAACAAAATTCGATATTTTCTGCCAGAGTAATCCTAACCATCCATTCTTTGTTGTGTATCGGAAGACTTTACTACAGTCTCAGTGATCATCTCATTTTTGATTCCCCACGAGGATTACAAGGTCCATGATTGTAGCTTCCCTGTTTTTGCCATAGCGGGGACTGTGGACTTTCCTCACTCAATTTATTCCCTTCTGGACTTGGCGCAAAAGAGTTCAGTCCTGGTTACACCCAAAGTTCAGCAGCTCAAATACACACCATCCTGATGCTTCTTGTTACAAAGGTATAATAAGGGGCTTCTACAGTTTCCACCAAAAAAAACACATACTACCCAGAGTCTGCTTGAAACAAACATTCTTAAATTAGAAGAACAAGACAATAGTAATTAAACCTCATAATAACCCTATGAAGTAGGTAACTAGAGCCCTGCTTCTACATTTTGGAAAATTAAGGAATAGTGAGTTAGACCAACTTTTTCAAAATGGCATCTACTAAAAATTTACTCAGTTTTAAGGTGGTCATTGAAGCCTTGCCTATTTTGAAATGGAAGTCCATGGCTTTGATAGGCTTAGAAGTCAAATGCCTGCTTTCCTCCAGGTTTCCTTTAGAGAGTTCTGGATTTGGATGCCATTTAAAAAAAAACATTTAAAAAGGAGAAAGAAAGATACCTTGTAGACAGCAAGGTCAGAGCAGGACAAAATGCACAGCAACGTAACTAGAACAAAAACAAGGGAAAGAAGCCTTCAGGGAAAAAAAAGACAAAAAAAAATATAAAGTGAAAAGATTTACTCAAAATATTTTTCTTCTATGAACTTCCCTCAGTACTGCGTGAAAAACAATCCACAAACTCCAAGTCATTAGCAAGGCTACCGATAGGATGTGCATATGAACATTTGTCCCTTCACATTTACTCAAATCAGTTTAATTTCCTGCCTTACAGGCTTCTTTGGAAATAGTCATTTTACCACAGCTAAATTTCATACTGCTGTACAGTTTGTTTTCTGAAATGCTTTTTACAAGTTGTATTTAAAGTTCTCAAATATAATTAGCTATTCAAACAGAATGACAAAAAAGAACCTCATTAGCAAGATTACATGTTAGTTTCCATTTGAACCACAATTGTTTTCCCCTTCCCCCTCCACAACTGCCAATGCATTTCCTCAAGTCAACTATTCACCCTAATTGTAGCTAAAGTATATAATGATAAATCAAAATAGTGCACACACATACTTGGAAAGGCAATCTTTATTCTTTAGTTGTAAACATCTAAACTTCTCACATTCAACTTCCTTTTGGTATGACATTGATCATTCTTCTAGATGTACGATTGTGCTCCAACACCAACAAGCACTAACACATCAAAGACCAGCCAACTCCAGGCTTTGACTTACTGATGACCATCATATATTACAAGTAATTATAAAATATTTTTATATAAACTTTAAGATTCTTGTTCCTGAAGAGTGAAAACATCTATTACAATTAGACAGAGATTTACTACCTTTGATGACAGGTTTGCCTTTCAGCCAGAAAAAATATTATACCTTACTTCAAAGGATTCAGACAAGGACTGTGCATCCAAAGCACCCAATACAGGGAGCAATCTGTTCTTAATCAACCAAATCCTGGAAGGAGTTGAGCACCCTCAACTTCTCCCATGGTCAGACCCAATAGCAAAAAATGGTATGCATCTGCTCTATAGGAAAACTGAATGTCCTTATACCTATCACTCTCTGTGGTCAGGGCAGCAAGGAAGATCATTAGCCCCCAGCTGGACTTAGTTCCCTGCACAGGCATAGCTAGCTGCTTCGAAATTGCAGTGTTTATCAGTGCCTAATAATTTACTTGGAGAGGCTCCTGGCATCAACTCTGGCTGGCTCCTGGCTCCTAGTGCTTGTCTGAATCCTTCCTTTGGGTTTCTGCCCTCTGACTCCTTGTTCCTCACTCCAGGCCGGGTCCTTGCCTCCTGACTTACCTGCTCCTGAACCTTTGGCTCCTATCCGATCTGAAGTGAACTGAGTTTCAGACTCATGGATTTGCCTGCTTCTGATCCCTCCTTGCCTTGATACTTTGTTAGAACCCTTGTTTCCTGACCTTGCCTGCTCCCAATTCCCTGACATGAATCTTTAGGGTCAAACCCCAGGGTGATCTCCCACATCCCCGTTGTCCCTAGATGATATTTTTTCCCCACATGAGTATTCTGTCATCCCATCTTTTGAATAAATAACCTTTAAAAACATCAAAATGGATCCTCAATTTTTCTTACGAGTTCCTTAAAACCAGAGGTTTTGTCCAACACAAAAAAATGTCTCAAGGACAGCCATCTCTCAACTTCTGATCATAAATGCAACCCAATTAATAATCTAGACAGGAGTGATTTACATGGAGGTCAACATACCATCATTTCTACAAAAATCTACACACCAGAGGTTGAACAGTAAGTACAAATGGCTTTTTACTGCTCCCTGTAGCTGTGTTGCAGATTAATGGAAAAGAAAATAAAACTAAACCCACTGACAAGTCAAAACTCCACCATCCACATTGCAGTCATTGTATTAAGTGCCTTACCAGTGATTCTCAACTTCCTAGGCTCAGGCCACCCCTCATTATACACAGGGCAACCATCAGAAAATGCCAGCAGCAGTTAGTTTTTGCTTGCTTTTTGGCTACAAAAAAAAAATAAAAAATAGAGCAATTCTTCTGTTGCAAAGAATTCAAACCACAATGCTCTGAATGATTTTAATGTTACAGATTCTGATTTGAAATCTCTGGGTTTCTTTTGTGAATCATATTTGCACAGCTAAGTTTTCCCAACACCCCGGTTGAGAATCACTACCCTAAACAATATTTCATCCTAGCTTTGTTTGCTAAATGCCTGTCCCAATAGGTCTTACAGTGCTTCTGGAAGATATTCAGGCACAGGCTCTGGCAGGCCTCAAGAGGGAAGGCATCTCAGAACTGAGCAGACAACTGCTGAAAATGACACCCCACGCCCTCTCTATGTTTTTACCAAGCAAATCTGACATACTGATGGTACTTGTTGGAGGTTGCTCTTGGATGACCTTAGAGATCATGATGAGGCACAAGGGAGAAGGCAGTCCCTTAGATAAGTAGGACCCAGATTGTTCAGGGCCAAAGACAGTAAGATGTTATATTTTGAAATATGAACAAGACTAGATCTTTCAAAACTGCTTGCTTGCAATTTTGAAAATAAAAAATTTGCAAACTCCCCGTACGGCCCAGTAATTTCTCGTATTTCATGCAAGTTGAATGCTCTACTTTAATGGCCTAGGAACCAGCAAGAAGACATTTTAAAGACCTGTTCACTCTGTAATTGAGGACTAACAATTTTACAGTTCTGTTCATAAATAATAACCCAATTTGAGTAATTCCAGAATTTAAGTTCTTTCTGAAAATGCTTTGAAATTGTTTATGTTGCTTTAATTGGTTCACTTAAAAGTTTGTAATCTGGTTATTTGGCCCCATTGGTAAGGTATGTGACAGGAATTGGAAGACGATGGGATTTTTATTTCCTAAACCTTCTCTTGGAGAAAGAAGAGCTTATTCTCGTTCATAGAACTCATGCATTTGTTCTGCATGTGCGCGCACATTTGTGGGTAGACACGTGTTGGTCATCTAAATGGTCAAGTGATCCAGCAGTGTTATTTTTGAAGTTGTTGCTTTGCCTGATGGTGACAGTATGAAGGCTAGAATAAGTTGCAGCTAACCAGTTTGCAGCTGAAACAGGAATGAGTGGGCAGAAGTGGCTGCTTCTGTTGCTGCTTGTCAGTACTTTTACAATTTATTGCCCAAGCAGGAATCAAAACTTGGAAACAAGACAGTGAACAGTGGCTCTTTATCTGGCAGTAGCTAGCCTCTGGTTGCTTACCCATTTCAGTATCTCACAGTGTCCGTACTTGCACCTGTGTCACTCATTTATCAGAATTACACGGAGATGTTTATTTACAGCACTGCATATTTCAGTTGCTCCTGTTTACAATCAGAGCCACTTGAGAAATAAATGCCCCGTCATTTTAGCCATTCCTTTTGTCAGGATATAAGAGTCAGGTTAATGGAAAAGAAAATAAATAGAACGCCCTAGTCAAGGTGTTCAGGTATAGTTTGATCATGACACTAAGATATACTTTTGAGACATGTTGTACTATACATTTTAATGCCTGTATATGAGCCTCTGATTCTCAGCCAAGATGCCGTGGCACCTTGGGGTGCTTTGAGATCCTTTCAAAGGCGCTGCAGGGTGCCAGGCAGTGTGAGCACTATTAGTTGTGCAAACAATTCACAAAAGAAACTAAGAGATTTCAAACTGGAATCTGTAACATTAAAAATACTCTGTCTTGCTGTGGTCCTTCTGAGTTCTTTGCAACAGAAGAATTGCTCTATTATTTTTCTAGACTCAAAAAACAAGGGAAAACGAAGAGCTGGCATTTTCCAAGGGGTGCCTTGAGTCTAAAAAGGCTGGTTTAGGGAGTCTTTGTCCTATGTTGACACAACAGTTCCCATTTAAGCTGTTTTCTTGTTCTCCTAAGTATTCTGTTTCTCTTATTGTAAGCCACCCAAAGCCTTGTTGGGAAGGGTGGCATATAAACTGAATACATAAATAGATTAATTGAAAGGGTCTCTCACAAAATTCTTGCAGCTAAGTATGTAGTCACAAGACTATAAGAGATACATTACCAGCAGTGGAAGTAATTTAAAACTTGCCCACACTGCAATTCAAAGGTGTAATTGCCACTTGGGTAGACAAATCTAACCTGCACTCCAACTAGCTAGCTCAGACCCTTGGCAAGTCTGAACCCTGTAATGCTGCAGGTAGCCTGTCACTGGTCCCTCAGCGTAGATTTACATCTTACAAACTAACCAAAGTACAGTTACTCAGCTATATATATGCTAGCATATATATAGCACAAGCTTTCATGGGCTGAAGCTCACTTTATCAGATGCTGGTCTCCAAGTCAGCCAGTTTAAACTGAGCTCGCTTATGTACCTCCGGTACACATACAGTTCCAATTTCGTCACTCAATCCATCCCAGTCTCTTATTATGGCTCCTTCCTGGAACTCTTTCCCTCCACCAGACTCAATTCTGGCCCCCACTCCTCCCCATAAGTCTGGCTCTTTTCTCCTGTTTCTGAATGGGGACCATTCCTGCTCTAGTCAGACTAGGACCAGCAGGGGTATTCACTGGTAGCACAGGAGAGGTGCTGGACCTATCACAACCCACAGCTGCAGAGCAATTCCTCCCCAGCAAGCCTTTGACAAATTCAGTGACTGAAGTCTGAGCATGTGTGAACTACTGTGTAACAAAGATTTACAACTTGGCCAAATTAGGGCTAATTTTCACAGGTATAGCAAGACGCCCAAAACAATGACCATTCACCCCACCCTCAAATTTCAAGCAACTGCTCGAAACTACGGGGAGCATAAAAACAAACCAAAACTTGAAGAGAATGTATTTTCCCCTAAACTAGTTCTTGCAAACTGCTGAACTAGACAGATGTCCACGTAAAAAATATTTCAGCCCAGGTGGTCAAAGCAACTGGAAGTAGGATTTTATTCAAAGCATCTGGCAACTTTAACCGGAGGTCTCTTTTCAAACAATCTCCATTCAGCCAACAAGGAGCATGCACTTGTACATTTACGCACAAGTGTGGAAGTCTTACCAGACAGTGAAAAGCCACAGAAATAAATTCAAATGGACTGAGAGATGATAGGAAGCCTTGGGCTCCACAAAGGCATCACCGAGGTAGAAACCTTACTACTGGGAAGAGGATTCCCACTAGGACATTGTTGCTCTATTCACAATAAATGTGAAGCCAGATTCCCTAGCCTCTTTTGGCAGCTGAAAAGGACAATTCTTTGTCAATCGCCTCTCTCTTCTGTGTTGTCTCCTGTTTGTTGTAAAGGTGTGTTATACATCTCCCCCAGTCTTTCTTTCTTTCTTTTTTAAAGGAAGTGGGGGAGGGGAGAAAACTATCCTGATTCTTGGTGCTTCATCATTGCAAAAGTATTCTGGATTGCAACAGCAAAAACTAATTTCTGGTCAGGTTTTCTTTGATACCAGCTGAATAAGACACGAGCAGCATGGGATGCATTCAGATTCCATCTACAAATGGTTTATACTCTTGTCATAGCTTTAAAATAGAACTTTAAAATCAAAAGGATCAGAAACTTTTTAAAAAAAATTAAAATGTAGATTCTGCAGAAGTTGATGACATTTATATGGGAAAGAAAAACAAACACCATAGCCAAGAAAAATTGTTAAACCCAAGGTATTAGTGTAGAGCAGGGGTCTCAAACCCACCTTGTACCCCAGGCTGGATTCAGAATACAGGGTTTCTTGCAGGCTGGATCCAACCCAGGGTACATGGTGGCAACAGCTCCAGTTCTACCCCCAGGGCATATGGCAGAGGCAGCAGCAGCTTTGGCTCCAGCTCCAATCATGTGCCCCATGCATGGAGCCAAAGCTGTCACAAACACCACATGCCCTGTGCTGTAGTGGCAGCTCTAGCTCTGACACAGGGCACACAGTGGCAGCTCCAGCATGTGGGGGTGGCTGAGCTGGTGGCTGAGAAGCAGAGGCTGAAGCAGTGGCAATGTGCAAAATGGCTGGGGGGCAACAAGAGGTGTATCAGTCCTCATTGCCCTTCTTGCAGCCGACTGCCATGCCCACCGGGGCTCAAGGGCAGGCTATTCCTGCTGGCCCCACACCGCAGCTTCTGATGACCCACCAGACAGAGCACTTGCATCTTGGGAACAAGAGAAGGGTGGCAGTTAATGAATGTATAGGCACATGCATTGTGTGTCAGCTACTACTCTGCACAACCAATCAGCATTGTCTTCAGACCTGTAAACCAAAGGACGTCAAACATATAGCCCTTAAGAGTTGCTCTATTTCACATGGTGTGAGGCACTTTACTGTGAAGAAACATAGTTTACTACACAGTAAGCATATGCGTCTACATGTGCATGTGATTACTGCACAGTAAACCTTGCTAACTGCAAGAAAATTTGCTATCTGCAACTGAAAGTAGCACATTTACTCATGATTAGTAATGTCACAGTAGCACTTGTGTAGACACCTGACCAGGAGCAAATCTGCTCCCAGTCAGCTAGCCACCAGGGGGCGGGAGATTACTCCCTGTCCCCAGGGTGAGCTGCCTGGCACCAGGGCAGGCTCTGCTAATGGAGCCCATGTGGGGACTATGTCTCCCTCTCAGCAGCAGGAAGTTCTAAGTCCCCTGCTCCAAGATCATGATCAGGGAGCAGGAGCTCGGAGATCCTTATCTCCCAGCCCAAGCCCTGCAACTGTAACCACAGAGCTACCACTGGGAGCTCCCTGCTGGCGGGGGCTGGGGAACCTGTTACCTGCCCAGCTCCACTGATTGTAGAGTTGGATGGGGAACAGGCTGGGGAGCTTGTTCCCTGCTCAGCTCCGCGAGTTCATAAAGCTGAGCAGGGAGCAGGCTCCCCAGCCTCCACCCTACAATTGCAGAGCGGGGAACTGTCCTAGTCAGAGGCAGATCCCAACCCCATGCACTGATCAAGTGATTAAGGTAGGGGGCTTGGAAAGAGCTGCCGTGGATGGGCAGGTCCCAGCCCCCCGCCCTGATCTGCTGGTTGGGCAGCTAGCAGTAAGCTAGCTGCACCACCAGCAGATGAGGCAGGGGTCTGGGACCTGCCCCTCCCCTGCAGCTCTTTCCAAGTCCCTGGTCCTTGATTGGGGAGCCAGGGCCAGGAGCTCCCTGCTGCTAGGGCAGGGTGACATTGTCCCTGCCTTGGCAGCCCCCAGGGGCAGGGTGTAATGTCCCAGCCAGGAGACAGCTGTCTCCCCACCTGGAGCTCCCTGCAGCCCCTGGGGTAACACCCAGGGGGAACCTACAGCTCCCCCTGGTGGCAGCAGGGACCCATTGCAGGGCTCCAGGAAGCAGGAGCAGTTTGCTGCCACTAGCAGCAAATCTGCTCCCATTTCCCTGAATGTGTAGATGCCTGCCCGGGAGCATTTACTCATGAGTAGTTTACTCAAAAATAAACCCAGATCAAATGCATGTGTAGACACGCCCACTAACTGGAGCGACTGATGATTTCCATGGGTCTCTACAACCAAACAACAGGCTGCAGTGTGGAAATCGTGACTTGCACTTCTGGAAAAAAGCCAAAGTCAAAATAAACTGAGTAAATTTATTTAATTGTAACCATATTAAGCTGTCCATCTCTGTGATAGAACCCTGCTGACTTTATAGCTAACATTTCAGTATGTGAATAGGTTGAAACATTTGCTCACATAAACTGCTTAAATATGATTCACCCCAGATGTCTGAATGGTTTAACAATCTCTGTTAGATGTTTGCAAATTATCAAAAAGTAAACACATGCAATCGTATTACAAAGTTCTTGTACAATTTATATGTAAGGCTATGAAAGACTAAGGCTATATCTTTTATAACAGTTTATGTAGCAACCAGGGACAGGCATCTCATAGCAGTACATTCAGAACAATGTTATGTCAAGTGTTTTGTTCAACACAGAGGCCAAAAATAAAAGCTGTAGTTCCAACAAGATCTTTAAGGGGAGCTGCTTATGGCATCTCTTTGCTAGCAACGTAATTTTGCAAAACATGAAAGGAAGCAGGAGAAAGGAAAGCTGATTTATGCAAGAGAGACACTGAGAGGAAAGAAATTACTGGACCTTTTTCAACATGACTGGACCTTTTTCCCTTTGTCAGGTATTGGGAGAGCCCCCTTCCCATTAAAGGAAGCACTAAGGGATATTACTGTAAACGATCATATCAATCTTCATGCAATATACAGTTGCGGTCTTCTCAAGTAAGTGCTTCTGTGAATGTGTATCCATTCTCTGTGTTAGATACATGCATTCAAAAACAGAAATAATAATCCTGATAAAATGTCATGTGAAATACTCAACTAGCAAAATGTCATGGACCTATTTAAATGTATTCAATGAGCAATATAAATCAGCTGTCACAGCTTTCCCTTTCCACCTTGACAATGTGCCTGAACCATGACCTGGAAGTATGCAGAGGGACCACCTCTGGCAGTAGAAGGATATATACTAGTTTATATACTAGGTCTGAGCAACCAATATAAAAATTGGTAGGTTTTTTTTGGACCAATATAATCGTGTCAGTTGATGCGGGGTTTTCGCGGAATTGCTGGGGACTAGTTTTACTGAAAAGTTATACCCCTAAAGTGGTCACAGTAATACCAAAATAAATTTACCTTACATTAATATAATTTACTTCCCTTTCTGCGTGAGAATAAACTATGCCAGTATAAGTGTGTTTCACATGGCTTAACTGTGTGCATACTTGGGGTACCAGTCTTTGAGCAACCAGTAATTCAGTGATGAAATGGCCTTTACAAGCCACACACAAAAATAATGAAGGTAAAAGTGGCAAAATATGCATCAAAGAAACAGCTTTAAAAGACTAAATAAAGACAATAATGAAACCAGTTTGTAACACCAATGACCTACAGTATATTGATAATTTTGCACACAAAATAAAAGCATTTAATAGAAATCCACTCTCTTTCATAGGCGCAATAGGTGTAATACAGCCTATCCTCACTTCTATCTAAATCAGAAACCCTTCAAACCCAGTCCTAGAACAAATAAGGATCTCTGTCCTCCATAATCTCCAGACAAGAATTTAGGAAAGTAACCTAGGAACACGTACAAAGGAGTTTCCAAAAGAAACAATGACAACAGCTCAACACCTAAGACAAATTCTCACTAACACAAACACTACACTCAGTTCTACTCTAGTGATAATTATACCTCTTAGCTCTTAATGCCGCACAGTATTGGAAAGATATAATTGTAACAAAGTCAGTAGCCTTGAGATCTTTTTTGGAGAAAACTTGGTGAAAACAGGAGCCCCAGAATATGGCCAGTAATAATCTGGCTATTTATCCTTCAAACTACAAGGTCATTTTCTTCTCTCAGATCATGGACTGTATTGATTCTAATTAAGCACAAAGTATCCTGCAGCAACTGTAGTTAATATATTATCTGGGTCAAAGGGTTTCTAGAATTCATGCATGCACTGCAAATTCACCCTTGAAACACAACTTTAAAAAAATATGATTTTCCCTGGCATACCAGAAAACGTTTTTTTTCTAAAAAGCATGGATATTTCACATCAGCTTCACAGATTATTGATGGGGTACAGCACTGCTGTAAATACAGTATTTGCTGTGGAACAGTTATACACAGGCAAGGACATGCGTACACAGGCAGGGGAACCAAGGGGGAAGCGGGGCAGTGGAGCAAATTAAACACCCTTTGATTCTTGCTCTGCCCAAAGTTTAAAAACCAACTGCCTGGGGTGGCAACAACATTTCTATGCAGGCAGAGCTGATGGTGTCAAATATATTTCGTAGCTCAAGAGACGTTAATCACCCTCTCTCCTTTTAAGTGGTCTTCCTGTTCCATTAATCAAGCTAACCTTGCTTCTGCAATTTTTCTGTCGGTTAGCCACTCCTGATAATGTCTCTCTTCTGTTTCACAGACCTTCAGACTGTTTTTAGTTCTAGCTAAAACAAACTCAGGTGTGGTAATATTCACTCAGGTGAACATTAACTCAGGCAATGATTGACAGTGTTGCTGGACATACTGTCAAGATGCTGAAGGCAGCCAGATTTTGCTTTATGCATCTGAAGAGATGTAAATTTAACTATAATGAAAACAGAATAAAGCAATACATTTCGACTTATTTTTTGCCTTGTTTGTTCTGTTTTTTAAACTTAGTATATCATTGTCACGGCGGGGTCCTCACGGAGGGCCGTGATCTCCTTAAGGTCCCTCGCTCCGTGTCAGGCCAGCCCAAGACACCCTCTAATTCTCGCCCGCCACGTCTTGTTGGTCAATATAATGTTGGGAGGCTGCCTTGTGTCTTCCCTGGGCACGGCTACTTGGGACCTCTGTCCCCGCGGTTCTTCCGGACCCCCTGGGGGTCTCCCGATACGGTGGGTGTTCCTCGGACACCCTAGCCTTATGGGCTATGCGTGGCTCCTACCAGCCCCTAATACCACGCCCCAAGCCTCGCAGATGTAATAGAAGTTGCCCGGTCTGTACGCCCGCTTCCCGGGCCTCCTCTCTAATGTGGCCCACTCTGGGCTCCCTTTCTCGTGCCCAGCTTCTTGCTGGGACTCTCGTCTTGCCCACTCTGGGCCTCCCCTGCCGGTGTGGTTCCGCTCAGGGACTCTCTAGCGGGCTTCCGGTCCTACGGGCCAACCACACGGGCACCCTCTCTGACCCTGGCTCACCGCGCTGCTACTCTCTGTCTTCTCGGGGCAACCACAGCGCCCTGCCTCGGTCTGAGGGGTGTTACCGCGCTAGCCTGCGGCCGGGCTCGCTATGCCCGTCTCGGGCTTCTCAGTAATTGCCCCTCTCTCTAGGGCTCCTCAGTATGGCGCTCCCCCTCTTTGGGGCTCGCCGCACACCCACGGGGCTTCTCAATCATATACCCTGGCGCTCCCTGGGTCGCGGGCACAACCGGTAGGTTGCAGACGGGGGACCGAGACCCCGGATTGCGTGCGGGGTACATAGACCCCAGCCCCAGGGAGAGGGGCGATCTGATTGAGAACTGCCAGCCTGGCCTCAGCCCTGAGCTTTATAAGGGCCAGGCCCTGCCTCCTACAGGCAGCTGGTTCCCCTTGGTTGCTCCAGCAACCCGCAGCTGCGCTCATTACCTGAGCAAGCCTCAGCTGGGCTCGTTATGTCAGGCCAGGGCACGCTCACTTGCTCCCTGGCAGTTTCTCCTTTCTAGGAGCAGGGGCACTGAGGTGGCCCTGCAACAGTCATCTAGCAAATCAGTGCATGTTCCAATAATGTTGCTTTGATCTTAAACTGAATAATACTGCACTGGTCCCTTACCATATTAGTAAATCTTCTAATTTCTCTGTAACTGGAAAAAGGTGTGCGTTGTATGTGATCATACACCACATCATCTGCACCTCCATTTTCAAAATCCTAGATCTGCCCATATATACAGGTGCCTGGTTCAGTGTTTGCAGTCACTTTTCAACAAGCTTATACAAATTTCCAATATAGCAATATACTATGAGTACATAATAAGACAGCCATCTCCAACTGTCACTTGCCTGGCCTCCTTTCAAAGTTCACTTCAGAATTTCTTTATATATCCCCAGCATAAACCAGCCTAATTAAATCCATAAAATAGCATGGCTTGACCATGGGCCCACAGACCTGTGCAGGCCATAGTGTGAGCCAATAATGAAACCTCACACTAAGAACTCCTTCCTGCAGTTCCAAGCCCCTTTGGCACCTGAGATGAGCAGATATCTAGTTTGCAATAATCTAATTTGCAGCCCCTGGCCTCTGCAGGGTCAGTAGAATCAAAATCATCATCATTCCTGATTCCCATTGATGCAGAAGGAAACCTCATCCTGGGATGCATTGTGGTCGAAGCTGTGACATCTGCAGAGAGTGGAACAAGGAAATGTACCCCTTCCATGCTTCCTTGTGGTTAGGGACAGAATTTACACATAAACTGGTATAAGTGATCAGAAACTGGTTCAGATCTGTAGCACAACAGAAGTTCAGTGCACATAAAATGTTTTCAAAATGGCCAAAACTGGTTTAAGATAAACCTGGATGGATCTAGCATCAGACCTAACTGATTTACATGAAATCAGTTTACTGAACTTCTGTTCCAGATCCCCTCCAGATTCAAGTTAACCCACAGTCCCCTGGCATCCCAGGATGCTTTGCACCTCCCCTGCAACTCTCCGCCCCTCACAGGGTGGGCAAGCTAGCCATGACCTAAGCTGCCTGATCTAGCAGAGCAGGGAGGCATGCTCAAGTACCCCCAAGCGTCTGCCCTGGGCCACTGCAGGCATGTGGCTGCATTTCTGGAATCAAAAGTGAATGTCTGCTCACTTGCTTATTAGTTCACTCGATGCAGCTTAGACTAATCTGCAAAGACTGAATTGATTCAGCCTTGGGCTTTTTGACTGCCTGTACTCAGCCCGTGGGGATATGGATCATGAGGGAATGGCTCAGCTTCTCAAACTGAGTTCCTTAAGACAGTCCTATCTGTAATGGTCAGCAGCCATTCTCTAGATTCAGCAGGATTACAATGGAATAACAACAAAGGGCTGTTACTGCAAACAGTTTCCTGGATTGAATAACTTTGGGGTGTATATCTAAACCCAATTTCTGAAGCTGTTTGTTAACAAATGTTTTTAACACACAGAAATACTCTCCTTAGTACAGGGCTGAGGACTGGATCCAAGTGAAGGAAGAGTTTAAACTTCACAGTGCTTAAATTAAGCATGTAATAATATCAATGATTGCTGGACTGGAACCCAAGTCCCTAAGGCACCTGACTGGGAGTTTTTTCTCCAGCAGAAGCCTCTTGGTGAATATCCCGGTGAGAATGAAAGAGGGGGAGGAAAACAACCTTCTGGGATTTCATCTTCTCTCTCATTTGCAAAAATAATACTTTACTGCAACTAGTAGATAGTGATTACAAAAAAAAAAAAGAAAATTTTACAACAGTCCACAGAGTACACAGGAATTAAGGGAGCAAAAATAAAAAACTGTCAGGACAGATTATCTCCTTGCAGAACACATGCACAGAAGTATGACAAAAGACTATAATAATTTGTTCACTTTAAATTACAAATCATGGTTTCCATTCTACTCCACCTCACATTTAAAAAACAAACAAGCAAACAAAAAATCCCATGTGCATTTCTGGTAGATCTTATATAAAAAAAAAAAAAAAATGATATAGAAAGAAAGTCTGTTTGTTATACTGTCAGTCACAGAATGCTAGTGCAAAATAGTTTGCCCTCACCATTTTTTCCTTCCAAAGAAACAATTGCTGTCTTTATTCATGAAAAGAATTTAATGAAGCCATCTGCCCACTGTTCAGAGAAATATAAAAGCATCTTGTATTCTTACTGTTCTCTTTTACCATCTAACTGCTGGCTAGTATCCCAAGGTTGCAGGTCTCACAAGCAGCAACCCAAGAAACAAAATAAACATAAGTTAAATATTTAACATGATATCCTTTAAAGTATATTGATATTTAAATTTGTCATTGGTAATCATTTTCGCCAAGACGCATTAGGGAAGTTAGTCTGACAAGAATATACTGAAGAACAAAAAAATAGCAGTGTATCACAATACACAGGTGAAAAAACAGAGGCTTAAAACTATTGTAAATTTATTTCCAAAGTTGTTATGGTAGGAAAAAAAACAACACCCCGGAAGTCAAGGATATATTTTTAATCTTGAATTTAAAAAACAAAACTACAATGATAATCGTAACTAAGAACATAGAGTGCACAATTTTTAGTTGTCAAAGCTTCTACCCTCCCATCTCTATAAAACCAAGCAGGAGATCCAAATTCAAAACAAATGTTGTGTGGATTACAGGCCAGGGCCAGCATGCCATAATTGGCACACACCTCCAGTGGCCAATTTCAGCTCTTCTGACATTGACTGCCCTTTGTGGATACAGAAAGGAGATTTTTCAAAGAGGAACGTAGAGATAAAAGACAAATCTTAGACAACTAATCTCTTATGAAATCATTACATCCAAGCAGAAAAAAAATTAAGGAAGCTGCACATATTGACCCCAGCATGTCCATCAATAAAAAGGAACTAAAACAGAGACGCAACTATGTGAGTGAAAAACCATTAACTTGCCTCAATTGTCTCTCCTCCCTCTCCCAATACCCCTAAGATAATGAATATAAACACGATCTTTAAGAAAATGATCACTTTTCTGGGTCTCAACTCTAAGCAGGAAGTTTAAACACAGCTACTAGTATGACTAGCACCCAGGATCATCATGTTTTCATACTAATTTAAAGCAGGGGACTCTTCTAAAATAAAATGCACTAATACCAGAAAGTATCTGATTTAGAAAGGTAAAAAATACAAAAGTCCATGTTCAGGAATATTTTGATACACATACTTACACTGCACATCAGTGGGGGAGAGAGAGTGTTACAGCAACCAAGCTCTGGCTGTGTGCAAGAGCAAGCAGATGGAGAAAAGAGAGCTGCAATGAATTAAGTAAAGGAGCAGTCTGACCGTACATCTAGAGTCTCACGGAAACAAGCACACTGGTGCACAGAGCACATGTACTGAGGATGTGGCAAGATCTGAATACATTTACTGGCAGGCCAGGAACTGCAGGAGCCAGACTGTGCTGTGTGTCTTCCAGGGATGTCTTTACTGTGTTGTGAGTCTGTATCCCAACTCAGTGTTTCCCAACCTTTTCCAGCCCAAGGCACACTTACATTAATAAAAATTTTCCGTGCACCTGTTAAGGCATTCCCCATTCTCATACCTATTGTAGCTCATTGCCATGGCAAAATTCTGCAGCACACCTATTCATTTCTGATGGCACACTTTTGTACAGCAGCACACTGGTTGGGAAACACTGTCCTAACTTATATCTAGGCATACATCATGCTTGCCAAGCTAAAATGTTTGCACTGCAAAACAACTCAGATCCTCATATCTGTGCACTACATTCACTCTGGCACTGTAGATACGTGCATTTTGCTTTAGCATTTCTGGGAGCACAACCTCCACTTTTCAGCACCTCACTAACTAGAAATACTCTGAAGACTGGCTTGGCATATACAGGAAAGACTTTATCGGTCTGTCCCTGGCTCCCCTGCAGACATGTTTATAGCTACCACAACCCTGAGCTGAGGTGCTTTCAACCTTCACATTTTTCTTACTTCTGTCCTTTCCATCCAGTGCTAAGCCATGCATACAGCTCATGGCTAAAATACCATCACACCAGGATAGATGCTCTGAGAAATGGCAAAGGACATGTGAACAGCTGTTTGTGTGCTGCAGAAGGCAGCCAGACTCTGCAGGGGTTTAATTCACCAGCAAACTAGAGATAACAGGAGATAACAGTCCCTTTCTATAGTCAGCATAGGCTCTGTGTAGACATTCACTCAGATGAGGTGCAAGTAAAGAAGCTGGGCATTTAATAGGTGAATACAGAAGGAATTAATAGGAGCTACTAAAGTGTATTTTGCCCAGTAGCTATGACAACTGGCAAACAAATTCTTTAATGCAGTGGATTTACACGGTTAAATTTCATATAATAATTAGACTTTAAGCTCCTCAAGGCAAAGGATTATATCTTACTGTATACATGTACAACATTCAGCACAATAGGAGTTAACATTAACTCGTCTATAGCTGTTTTTACGATTCAAACAGAATTGTTGTGATAGCTCCTCTTGCATCTTTGCCCATCAGTCAACTCTAAAATTCAATAAATATTCCATAACAAACCCACTGCCAATGTTTCCTCCACAGGTAGAGGAAAACAGTGCCACCCTGAACTGTGATGAACTCTGAAAAGGAGCAAACTAAATCTAACAAGTTTAGCAATATTCATCTTACTAATTGTTGGAGGAGTTGCTCAAAAATGCATTATACAACTGTAGAACCAGCTTTACAGGCATAGTAAGTGAACAAGGCTTGCTCTGCCTCCTGAAATATGTAACTTCAGAAAACTAATAACTGAAAACAAGAATTGGTAGCTTGTCATATAAGTGGCAGCTCACAAAACAATAGTTTTTAAAAAGGTGTTTCCCCATCCGATCATTCAATGACCTGCTTCTTTCACAATTAAGGCAAGTGATATGGAGATTATCAGCACAGTACTTGTTCATACGTAAGTCAGAAAAGATAGTTTACTCTCCTATTCCTCCTCAGGGATCATATCCTACATTTCCATGCAAGGTTGCAAATTTATTTTAGTCTTGTGAGTCATTCACATGTTCCAAACATTTAGAATACGATTTTATTTAAAAACAAAAAACCCCCCAAAAAACCCTCTCAGGTAAAGAGCGATAGCCATTATGCAAGACATTTTTATCAAAACAAGCAGCTTTGTAGCAAGGAATTTAGAAGTTTTTTTGTCTGCAATATTAGTCCTTATATCTGGTCAAACACACAATTTTTGAATATCAACAGAAATGTATTTTCTTTTTAAAGGTTACATCCTGTAAATACACACTATATTAACAATGTTCACTACATAACAAACAACTGGCCAGGGTTGTAATAATGTACAGACCCATTCAGAATGGCAGAACAATAATTACAGTCCATCCCTGATCTCCCTGTAGAAGAGATTAGCAGAAGAAGAATGTCCAAAGCTACGAAGAGTCAAAGGAAAAGAGCAAATGAAGGAAAAATCCCACGTCTAAAACAAAAGAAATAAGAGGCCAGAGCAAAATAAGTGCTTCTAATGATATTGATTTATTCCATCACAGCTAGTTAGTGTCAGGTTATGTAATGAGCCCTGGTGATTTAGAAATGCATGTAGGAGGAGAAGGGATGCTTTTTAATTAATGATATAGATTGGTTTGGTTGACGCCAAATATCTGTAAAGTGACAGTGTCTTGCAAAAATGGAAAGATTAAATCCTTAATAGTCCCTCACAATTTATTACATGTCCCTAACTTTCTTGAAGTTCCTCTTTACATTTCTAATGAATATTTCCAACTCCATACTAAAAAAAGACTGACAGAAAGACTGACACACAAATATAATGGATTTGCTATTCAGCAGTATTTCTTAGGTGCCATTATTCCCCAAATGCTTTCTTACTAGGTATGTGCTGTTAGAAGTCTTTTCTCTTCCAAGCTGCAGACCAAATGCTGATTATGACTAGAGCAAAGGTGCCAAAATCACCTTGTGCCGAAGCCAGATCTAGATCACAGGGCTCCTTGAGGGCCAGATCCAGCCCAGGGCACAAGGAAGTGGTAGTGGCTCTGACTCTAACCCAGAGCACATGGTGGCAGTGGCAGTAGCAGCTCCAGCTTTAATCTGGGGCATATGGTGGCAGCTCCATCCTCTGCCAGGTGCCCTGTGCTAGGGGCAGAACTGCCGCCACCACACGTGCCGGTGACTAGAGGGCAGGGCCATGGCAATAGTGACAAGCAAAGCAGCCAGAAGGCAAGCAGGGCTATATAAGCTCTTGCTCATCCTTCTGCCGCCCATTGCCATGTCCACCAGGGCCCATATGCCCTGGATTCTGCAGCAGGTCATGTCCTTCCAGCCTTGCCCTCCTGTAACCTGGTAGGCTGGATAAAGTACCTCCATGAGATAGACCTGGGCCACAGGCCACATGTCTGATGCCTCTGGACCAGGATATATGCAGACAGCACTTCCATTCACAAAAGCACTTCCATTTTATAAAAAAAGAACGGCCCTGAACCTGAGCAGAGGAACAATACACAAATGTTTAGCGCTCATCCCTCATGTACAGCATCCCTCAATTAATCTCTCTCAACAAGTTTTAAAGCAAGGAACAACACTAGAGAAAAATTTCACAGATCAAGGCCAGAACTGACCGATGCAATTACTCACCTTGACTTCCTGTATAACAAAGAACACAGAACTTCCCTGAAACAACTGCCTGAGCTAAAGCACATCTTGTAAAAAAACCACCCGCTTGATTTAAAAATTGCTGAGGATATAGGTCTACCACAACTGTTCTTTACAGTGTGTCAATGGTTAAACCTTCACGGTCAGAAATACATGATTAATTTCCACCCTGAATTGGTCTAGCTTCAATAGTCAGCTATTGGATCTTTGCACATCCTTGACTGGTTGAAGAGCTCATTATCAAGTATTCCTCATATAGAAGCTTACAGACAGTGGAGCAAGTCATTCTTGTAACCCTCTCTTTGATACACTACATGTATTGAGTTCCTTGCATCTTTCATAGCATGTCTTCCAATCTTTTAATCGTTGGCTCTTCAGATCTGTTCTATTACAGGTCCAAAGCCAAGCATGTTAATCTAAATCCTAGCCTAGATTCCTCGTTTTTGGCACTGGGGCATAGTTGTGCTTCCCTATTCTAACACCTGTGCCTAGGACGATCCTATTATTTTGGAGGAAATCCAGGCCAGGGTAAAGAAATCTAGGACGGGGGCTGCCATACCCACCCGCACCCACACCCCGACCCCAAGTTTCCCAGGAGCCCTGATGCCAGGGCAGGGGTGGGGTGCGGCAGAGGCCCGCAGCCAGGCTCCATCCCCCACATGCAGAGGCTGGACCGGGCTGGGAGTGGCACCTGTGCATCCCTGGGCTGCATGGCCACACCGTGCCTCCCTCCTCCCCCATCCCCTGACTGCCAGCAGCTGTCTGGGGCCACCACGTGCAGCCTGGGCCTTGGCAGTGGCTGCAGCAGCAGTAGCAGGCAGCCATCCCAGATCACCCTATGCAGGTGCCCAAGCCCCGGCCCAGCCTGCCCCACTCCATGACACCCTGTCCCAGCTGATCCTCAGTCCAAGCCCACCCCTCCCCCCCTCACCCTCCAGCCGCTGCTCAGGAGCTGATGCAGGGCACCACCAATCTCGGACTTTTGCTTCGATTTTAGCTAACCAGCCACAACACTGGAACAGCCTATGAAATCTGGGACTGTCTGAGCCAAACCAGGACATATGGTCACCCTACTTATGCTCTACTGATTGTCAACCCCTCTGGGTCATTGTTAAACAACACAAGACAAACACAGCTCAGAGTGATTTTAGGAGAGGGAAGTATCAAAATAAAATTTTTAACACCTTTACACCTTATTTCTGCCCTGGTTGTACTACAGACAATTTTGCTGGTTCTCAGGTCTAATTTTTTATTCTTTACTCCTATAAAAAGAAGTTTCTTTGTAGGTGAAAGGTTTAATATAATGAAACAACACACTGCCAGAATGCAAGTAAGCTGAATAGTTACCAACGTGTAACTGCAAATTTTCTCACTTATGCAACCCCAACATCTGTCTGGCACCCAGTGGCCTGCACAGTCACTTTAGGCTATTTCTCAAGTGTGCTCTGAATATGTACATTTCTCCGCGAGAACTGGCTTCAGTGTTCTAGAGGCAAGGATTCTTGTGAGTGATCTCTTTTACAGTACAAACTGCATAGTTGTGATAGACTGGGACAAGCTACAACACCACTTCAGTATTCTAAACTTCGAAGTTGTTCCTCACACACACGCACGATTCTTCTATCTCCTTCAGCTAAAACCATACACTTCAAAATTTGACATGAAAACACTCTGAGAAGGGAAAAAATTGGTTTATGAAAAAAAATCAGACAGGATTAAATAATAATAATAAGAATAATAATCAGACTAGTTTCATTTCTCTCACCTGCCTGTCTTTACAGGCCAGCAAGGTTCTTTACCTGCATTCCCTAAAGCCACTGAATTAGATTCGATTTTACTTTTCTTATGCTGTCTAAATCCTGATAGCACCCTGTTCAACTCCACTTTGAAGCACCTTGCAAACTGTAAAAAGTGTTATATTGTTAACAACATGCACATGCAGCTGAAAACAAACATCTCAAGAGAAAAGCTGCACTCTGGCAACAGCATTAAAGAAGCTATTCAGCCTCATGCTTCGTTCGTCAATGTTTTTAAATTTCAAAAAAATTTACAAACATGAGCAACCTTACATAACACATTCCCAGTATTCAGCCAAAACTACCAAATCAATTTAAAATATATTTAATTTCCTGTTTTTGCCCCTCTTGCTTATACTGACTGGTATCTTAATCCTGGAGCCATCACATGCAAATCAATAGCCCTCAGATGACCCGGACCAGAAATAGTGAGAATGAAGTGAAAGGAACTCCATTTCATAATGATTGCCTACAACTAGGATGAGTGACTAACAACAGGCCAAGCACAAGATCAGATGAATGATATCTAAATTCCAAGAATTCAGTTTTATACGCAATCCACAGTCAAGGGAACATCAACAGCAGCCTGTCCCATGAGTCAGCACAGACCTCAAAAAACGAAATCCTTTAACCCCTCAAAAACATTTCTCAATACAGGTTTTCCTCACTTTATGCTGTACATGCATTCCTGGAAAATGATGCATAACTTGAATTCACATAAAGGGAACCCACTTTACAACGTAACAAATACGGATATGTTCTAAGACCTCGACTGTACTGACCCCCAGACCCATTTCCACCACTTTTACAAGACAATTTTGTCACTCACCAACAGCAGAGAGGGGGAAGAGATAAGGTAGTGGGATGCTTAGAAGCCATAATGGGGATGGCAACTACAGAAACATGTGTCGTAGACAACGAGTGCGGAGGACAGATCCACACGGGAGACTATATTTTGGTGCGCGTCGCTACTACAATGCACTGCAGAAAGCAGCTGACTGTAGGCTTCCACCACACTGATCACATAAGAGTGAATTTACCTGACCTATAACAAATTTTTGGTATAAAAAGGGCCATCACATAAGAGCGAATGCACACATACAGAACCCGCATAAAGTGAGGGAGACCTGTACTAGGGTTGTTGGTTGTAGCTGTGTTGGTCTAAGGACATAGGCAGGAATGGTTCTTTGCGTAAATGGGATATCTTTTATTACTAGTTGGTCTAAGAAAAGATATCATATCTATCCAAAGAACCTTGCCTTCTCAATACGAGGGAATTTGCAAAGATACCATTTTTTAATCAAAATGATTTAAAAAATTCACAAAAACAAGTCTTTCCAACATCACCAGTCAGCTTTCAGTAATGGAGGCTGACTGGGAGGGATCTACAGTTCATCTAAGAGCAATGCTTGTTCACAAAGGAATTATATTTATACTGATCCAGTGGATCTTTGTGTAGCACACAGCATTGCTGATCCTTCCAAGGATCAAGCATTCCCACAAATGTCCTAAAATGATTTAGAACTACATCTAGGAAGCTATTAAGGACATCAATTATTTCAAGCCCGAAATACCTATTGAAGTTCCACAAGACTCTTCTTCTACATATTATTCAATATCTTCACGAAGCTATTGGAACTACTGAAAAGACAACATCAGCTGATGCATCAGCATCAAGTAGATGACACGCAGCTCTCTGCATCAAACAAGAAAGCATCATGCCTACTCTTTCTTAATGCTGCCAAAAACTACTCTTGCAGTGGTATGAAGAGGAAAGCACTTCAAACAACTTGCTTCTTTATAGTAGCTGCCATTATTCTGGACATCTGTTCTTAACTTGCTAAACTGGATCTTTGGGGTTGTTTTGGAGTCCTCTGTGCTATCTACTAGCTACTCTACTAGTCATGGGTTCAAAACCAATTCCTCCTGTGACCAACCAGAAGAATATGACCTCACCATGTTAGACAGAGACGTGACCCAATAGACAAACTCCATTCTTGGTGCAAGTCATGCTGAGGATAGAAACTACAGCTCCACACACTCCAAACTAGTATAGAAATAAGCCATCAATGTGTGGTCACCCCAGCACTGCAATCTATGCACTAGTTCCCTATTGAATTAAGTTTCAAATCAGGCTCTATGTCCTGATAATAGAAATTCTCCATGTGAACTTGTATAACACCTATGTTCCACTTGAACAAAGAAACTCTCAAAATAGGGAAAGCTCATGAATAGAGGAAATGAAACTTTCATGTAAGCTTCAGCCAGACTACATAACTTCCCCCCACACACACATCCAATAGATAAACGTGGCCATGAAACTATTTTCAGAAATGTTCTTTGACACAATAACTCCACACACAAGAGCTAGACTGATAAATTGGCCATGTGTTCTTCCTAGGATACCGAAAGAGAAATGGTTAGTTTCTTTTTTAATAACAGAGTCATTGCGGATGGATAGACAAAGACTGAATACATATGCATACATTCCATGTGTGCGTAAAAATGTGAAGTACACACAGGTGGAGGATGCATTAAAAGCTTTTTTTTTCTCTTGAGAGCAAGACTTCAGTATTTTAAATATCAAAATTCATGCAAGACAAACATGCAGAGGATTTGTTGCAAAGAGACTGCTGCAGATATCCCAATACTAAGATAATATTAAAGAACTGCCATTAAAATATGTGAATTTCTGTCTACAACAAGGTAACTATGGGAAGGAAAATACCCCCACAGACTGTGCAGAAAAAACAGAGGTGACAGGCTTGTCCCCTATCATCTACCATTAATAATTCAATGCACAGCACTAGATAGTTTTATTATTTTAAGAAGTGCTGTCTTTGTTCAACATTAACAGCCCAATTGATTTATCTGAAGCTTAAAAGGTATTCTACCCATGATGAATACATTAACTGATCAATTAGTTTAACTTGAAAAGGAAACTAACCCTTCTCCAGGAACACACATGCACTTCTTTGGATCAGGCATTTATGAACATTTTTATTTTCACCTTTTTAATTTGCATAATAAATCATGCACCATAGCGTTCTAACCCAGAAAAATAATTATACTTACCTTAGCTTGTCTGACCTACATGCATAAAACAGGACCATGTGCCTACTTAAAGGGGTAACTGCTACTAGCATACATTCTTATTGACCAGGTTGGAGGTAGGGGGAGAGAGGGAGTCAACACAAGGACAGAAGTCAAAAAAGAAATACTATCAGAAATCCATGCATTTAATTTCAGGCTTTGGTTCTTGAAATAACTGGTAAGTTAAACGTTTACATATATATATTTTGATAGAAAGAATTCTTAACTATGTTCTTAATTCTTCCTTCTATTTACTTTCCAGAAGTTAGAAATGCAGAGTTAATCTCTCAATACCAGAGCTTGTACAAAAATTCATTCACCTAATCAGCTATCACAAGTTTGAACACTTTCCTGCAACCTGATTCTGCAGTTAAAATGTAATTTGTTCTTTAGACCTGGATTTATTACGCAGATCAGATCACTAAAAAGCTTAATGTTGGACAAAAACATTCAACTTGATGATGTATATTCTGTTCTTAAGGCGTTCTTCCCTCATGCACATCCAAGACTTATGGGGTATCTTTAGACGGGGGGGGGGGAGGTGCTTTAATTAGAACAGCTCTTGGGAATCACTCTAATTAAAACGCCTGCAGCACTTCTTGTATTCAGAGTCCCCACGCTTCAAAATGGTGGCAGCGATGCTTTAACTAAAACTTGTTCAGCGAGCTTTAGTTTCATAGTTGGTAGGGTCGGAAGAGACCTGAGCAGATCATCAAGTCCAACCTCCTGCAATGGGCAGGAAAGAAAGCACTCCCACCACCATTTTGAAGCACAGGGATGCTGAATACGCACGATGCCAAGGCTGCTGGAGCATGCTAATTAGCACACTCCAGAAGACTTGATTAATCAAGTCTGCTCCAATGCATTGTAATTATAGTGCGTCAGAGCAGCCATTGCACAAGTTGATAGGCGCCCATCATGCCTAAAGCATCCCTCACAAAAACAGATTAGAAAGTGGATACTTCATACTGTTCTTCCACTGGAATGCAATATTCGGTGTTTGACTGGTTTTATGGATGTCAGAAATCTAACTCAAAAGCAGCTGTGCACAGAAACCAGCTCCCCATTATTTTCAAAATGAAGAAGACCTCTGAGGTCAAAAAGTCCTTAAATGCTTCACTGTTCAAGCACAGATCTTGTTTCCAAATGGAACTCCTAATATGCTACCTAAATATTTGATGAAAAATGCAACACAAATTGAAGCAGTTTAATACAAATCACTGGTTCTCAACCTTAGACTCAAAGTACCTCTCAGAAAATACTATTCACTCAGTTTTTTTATTATGGGGGAAAAATACAGGCAACCCCCGCTTAACGCTGTTTTGCTTAGCACTATTTTGCTATAATGCTCATTTGAAATTGATACCTGATTTCACTTAGCGCTCAGCAAGTTTCACTATAACGCTCGTGGTCGCCATCTTGGGTCATTAAAAAACACTTGTGGTTGCCACCCTGGGTCATCAAATACTTTCCATTTCACTTAACGTTTATTTCGTTTAACACTCGGTTTTCCAGGAACCAATTAAGAGTGCTAAGTGGGGATTGCCTGTAGATTAATTCTTCTGTTGCAAAAAACTCAGAAGGATCACAACAGGTCAGAATATTTTTGACACTATGGATTCCTGCTTGCATCCTGTGAAGCACCAGTAGGTGTTTGCAAACTTAATAGTCCTAATGTTGTGTGGCACCCTTAAAAGGATCTCACAATGCTGCATCACTCTGGTTGAGAATCACTGGTGTAAATCAAAGTAAACATTTTTTCATATTCAGCTTATAAAATTAACTTCTGTACTTATTGTGTTAAGCCCGATGGATCAACACAAATAGACAGGACTAGGGTTCAAACTAGGGTTCAGCACCCAAAATAAATAAGGCAGTTAAGCTTCTAATAGCATAGTTACACCCTATCTCCTTCAAGGCCTCCTTCAAGGTCACTAATGGAGAATTTCCATTTGGCAAAGTCACCAGACAATAATTTATTCACTATGAAAGTCCTCCAAATTGTTAAGTAAGCAAAACAAAACACTCATTTTACAAGTAACATATTAACTATTGTGGAACCTTCTTCACAGCAAAAGAGAAGCACTCTCTTAAAAAAATACCATACCCCAAGAAAATGCTCCACTTAGACACGTAACAGATTACAAAAACCAAAACCCACAAGCCATCTAATTAAGACTAAAGAGATCAACCAAAAGTCAAACAACCAACACTATGATGTTATTGGGAAAACTATCCTGAAAAAAACAAGGACCTAATTCTGCCACTGGAATAGAATCTGACTCCACAAATAGCTCAATTCAAATCATGGGAATTCTTCAAGAAGTTAAGTGCTACAGGATAATTAAAATCACAAAATCTGAGCCTCAGCGCAAGGCAAATTGCTAACCCCAAGCTTAAACTAAACTCACCAGATATGGGAAAACGAAGTAGATACCGTCCAGTTTAAGTTGGTCCCAAGAGATGGAAAGATGGATATTATTAATAAAAATGTAGATGAAAAAGATTATTGAAAAAGTGGGGAGAGAAAAATCCATGAACTACAAAAGATTAGATGACACCAAATATGCAAATACCAACTGACATCCCTCCATTTGTAATGGAAACTCAAAGGATGCAGAAGGACGCAGAAGAAAACTGTCAAATACAGAAATTAAGCACTCTGGCTTCAGGTGAGAACTTAAGGTGAAAAAGGTTTCCCTTCATAGTTAGTTTAGGAATGTTTTCCAATTCTAGGCTGGAAAAACAGCTGAAGGAAAACTAATGTTTCCACAAGTTTCTCTCAGCCGATACAGATTTACTGCTCCAAAGAACAGAGCTGTGTGTGGACATATGGATAGGGACCCACTCGAATCGATACAGCAGACAGGCAATTCTGCAAGCTGATCACAGCGCCAGCCACTGTTGTCATGGGCTTATCATGGCAAACCCCCTCCGCTGCTGACTGGCCAAGGGCTGCCTTTTGTGTGGCCTCACCCCTCGCTGCTGATTGGCGAGGCCCCTCACCACTAGTGGGCTGCAGGGCCGGGCCACAGCAGTCGCTGGCTTCCACTGGGGAGCCTGTACCTTATTTTTAGTAAGTTTTTTCCACCCCCCAAAAAATTCTGTTAAAAAAAAATTTTTTTTTTAAATCACAGAACCAGCTGGTTTCCACAGTGTTCATAGAAACTGCCACTCAGCCCATGTCTATACAACTTCCATGTCCTATCCACAACCACCATTTCGGAAGCAAGCGCTGGCCACTCCCTTCTGCTTAGACTGTGCCCAATCTCAGAAATGAGACAATGAATATACTTTACAAAGATCCTCAACTCATAATGGTCCTCTCAAAAATCCTGACAGCAGCACAGAGACATATGCTCAGATACACTGCCTCATTTCCAGGATTTGGCACATTTTGAGTAGAGCAAGAGCACAAGGATTGCATTCAGCAAAGCTCCAGGGAGCAGTACAGAAATAATATAGATAAAGCTTCAGAAGCTGATGTGGATGATTCTGAGGATGAATAGTTAATGCTCGTTTTATGTACAATAGGTAGTAGTTTCTGTTGTTACTATAAAAAATGTTTTCTGGTTTGTTTGGTTTTCTTTTAATGATGGAATACCACAATACCAACAGACTAGCGGAAACAATGCAGTGATGCAAAAAGAAAGCTTTGGCCAGGATACAGTGTTGATTTTTTCTAAACTACCTTGTGGTAAAAGCTACAGTGGCTTGTCTGAAGTAGGGTATTACAGAGGGGGATAGCTAGAGTACATCACAGCTATCTCAAGATAAAAGTGTACCATTGGTCAGTTAAGACAACCCTTTAGAATACCTTTAGAGGAAGTAGCCATGGATTGCTGATAAAGATGAAGGACAGGCGACAGTCACAGAGCTAATAAAGCTTTAAAACACATTTCCTTTGAAAATAGCCACAAATGTAAGATGATTGCAAATAAAAAACATGAAATGTTTGAAAAAAAAAACTACTACGAGATCCTGTATCTGTCTGTATCAATTTTTAATTAGGTCTTTCTCTGTAACATGTGCACAAGGATTATAGATTTTCTTGATTTTCAACTTTGTAGACCAGATCCAAGGAGTTTATTTTCTTTCTCCCACAGGAATGCATAGGTCTGAAGAAAGGCCTTTCATTTCTGCACGTATTTCCCAGAAGACCCAGCTAATGCAAGAGGAAATGTATCAGGAGTCTTTACTGAAAAAGATTAACATGTTCCATTGACAGAACAGGAGAAAAAAACCCAATTCAACCTGAGCAATTAAACTCATTTCTTTTGTAAAGCTCATAATGAGATGGCTAAAATCTCCTTTTCAATACAACTGCCTATTCCAGTAATTGTCAAGGTAAGTTGCACTGAAATACAGAGTGTATTTGATAAAAAACGCTCTTGTGAAATGGGATACTTAAGACTGCATGCGTGTCTCAGGAGGATTACCACTTAACTCTATGTGTTTATGTTCTTAAAACAAGAAATACTTCAGCATCATGAGGACATATTTTTATACTAGGTGAGCACTGTGTAAACTGGCAGCTTCACAAGTATTCACAGCAGATTTTCAGTCTATAGAAGATTATATATATTCCTGATGCATGGTTTTATTAATGGTTAACAAGAAAAACCTCTACCTTGAAAATAAGTGTAAAGTTTTTTTGAGAGCCAACAGACCAATCAGGTTTAGAAATCTATCAACAAACAAACCCTGTTTATAACAACTCCCCACACTTTTAACAATCCCAGCAGAAGGAACTTAATTTTTTTTATTATGATACAGCAAACTGACTAGCCCTATGACAGAGAACTTCCTCTTTTAATAAACTTTTCTCCTAGTCCATGGGAGAGTTCATTATAATGTAGTTGTAACATACTGTTAAAAATGTTGCCAGATTAAGAAAAAAGGAAGGAAGCAGAGTAAAGCAATAAAATTTGTCCTAATTGGTTATTTTTAGTTTTCTACATATAAAGCACTGGCACCACAAGTCCCTGTCGAAGACTTCAAATTGGTTTGCAAAGTAATGACAATTCTTTCCAAAGCATACCCTTATAAATGTTAGTAAGGTTGTGCACCTTTACATTGCATACAAGTACAACATAATGAAGTGAGCTTTTGCTCATGAAAGCTTATGCATCTATTGTTCAGTTAGCCCAAGGTGCATCCCCCACCCTGCCTCTGTCTGCATTCTTACGTTTGTGATTAAGGCATTTTTATTAGAAACTCATTTTGGGGGATTTATACATCCATTCCACCCTGCAACCATATTTACTTAAATAAGAAGGAATTCAGAATAAAAAGTTGTTATTCCAGCCTTAGGACAAGCATTTTGCTTGGTTAACTGCAGAGGCCTCTCTGTAGCAAGTGATCTCACATTGCAGGTCTGTATGCACATACTTGAAGAGGATGGAGTGAGCAGCTTAACTCAATTTCCTGCATCCTGGCTCAAATTACAACTTTAACTGTATTTAAACATTGTGTTCATGTTTAATTTACCATGCTAGAGGGGAAAAAAAAATGCCATGTCTTTAAAAGCAGAAAACCATAAAACTACTTAAATAGCTCACGCCATCACCCTTTCCTATCATTCCACACATTTCTCTTGGGGAAGGTTATAGAAGATCCCAATGATTTTTTCAGCGAATAATTAAATAAGTGCATCATTTTAAGATTATATATTAGAACACTTCCAACTACACAATGTTAACTTAAAAGTCTAAGACAGTCAAAAAAAAGGAATCAAGATTAATTTTTCCACTTATTCCAGTTGTCTTACTTCTGTGTTCCATGTTATCTCATTTTACATCTTAGGACAGGCTTCTGAATGCTTTCATTTCTCAATGACATCATTATAAAGCTGATACCACCCAGCATACAGATATCAATCGAGATTGTTTTCAAATATGTAAACTATTTTCACCAAGTCATATTAATTGCTAAATGAGAAACAATATTATAGTTTGTCTAAACTGACTGTATTGCTAGTTTCTTAACTATCATTGGACCTTTTTCTCCCTGTACATTACAGCCTCTGAGTATAAACGGGTGGAAGATGATATCTGGTAACAAAGGGCTCTCTAGTTTAGCAAAGACAACAAAATCTGAAGTCTAGCTTAAGCTTGATAAATTCCAAATAAAAATGAGGTGTAAATTTTAAGGAGTGTAATTAAGAGAGGTGCACTGATCTATCAGTGTCATATTGGATCAGCACCGATAAAAGGAAAATTAACATTATCAGCTATCAGCATTTTTTGGCCAGCGTAGCCAATAATGCACCAATAAATATGCCTTCTGACTGGGACCCTCAGATGCCATGTGCATGCACACAGCCATAGCATGTATGTGGCCAGGGGCACAGCTAGGCATCATAAAGAGCAGCACCCTACAGCTAAGTCTATGGAGGGGAAGGGGCAAGGGGGAGGGAAGGGGAGTGGAAGGGGCAAATCGAGGCCCCCCATGGTGAGGGAGGGAGTGGGACAGGAGCAGGGGTAGGTACTGGGGCCACTGCCCAGCCTGGACAGTGCATGTGACACTGGGGCTAGGATGAGGTAGGGGTGAGATGGAGCTGCAGGCAGCTTATCAATGGGGTGTGAGGGGGGGGGAGGGGGGAGGCAGCTCCATGCATGAACCCCTGTGGAAGGCATGGAGGGGCAGAAGCCTCCCCCCAGATTTGTGCATGGGGCAGAGGCAAGCTGCCCACTCCAGGCTCGGGGCTTTCTGCGCTGCTGCCTTTGCCCCAAGAGCTGCGCACTCATCCCTTGCCCATCTATCAGCAGTGAGAACAGCAAGTTGTGCCTCCCGCTGCCGGGTTGATGGGGGATGCAGCTCAGCCAGCGCACAGCTCCCAGGGCAAAGGCAGCAGGGCAGAGCGCCCCAAGCCCACAGTAGGCTCTGAAGCCCACATCCGGCCTGTTCCCATAAAAAGTATCCCCGCCCTTAAAAATTGCAGTGGTGGTGCTTGAACTACAGCTCATTTGACAAGCTTTAGTTCAAGCACCCCCACTGCCATATTTAAGCACCCAGATGCTGATCCCCTGGACAAGCTACCCACGGTTTGGTCCCACCCCCCAGGTCCCATTCACCGCCCTGGCTCAGCAGCACCCCCAGCCCTGTCCCTGCCTCACTCCCTCTCACTGTGGGAGCCTCGATCTACCCCCCCCATGCCCCTCCCCTCTCCCACACTTCTTCCCCCCCCCACAGACTTACTTGCAGGGAGCTAGTCACCATGCCGCCCAGCTGTGCTCCTGTAAACCAGCTATCAGATTGGTATCGGCCAATATGTCTGGTGAATAATCGGCTATCAGTATCAGCCAAAAAAAAATCTCTATCAGTGAACCACTAGTAATTAACCACAGAAAAAGAAAAAGGGGGTGGGTAATTCTCCATCATTTGAATCCCAAAAATAAGAACCATCTCTCTAAAAGACAATTACTAAGCAATGTTCTAGGACCAGCGTTCTTCAAAATTTAAGTCAATGATCATAGATTCATAGATGTTAGGGTCGGAAGGGACCTCAATAGATCATCGAGTCCAACCCCCTGAATAGGCAGGAAAGAGTGCTGGGTCTAAATGACCCCAGCTAGATGCATATCCAACCTCCTCTTGAATACCCCCAGGGTAGGGGAGAGCACCACCTCCCTTGGGAGCCCGTTCCAGACCTTGGCCACTCGAACTGTGAAGAAGTTCTTCCTAATGTCCAGTCTAAATCTGCTCTCAGCTAGCTTGTGGTCATTATTTCTTGTAACCCCCGGGGGCGCCTTGGTGAATAAAACCTCACCTATCAGAATAGCTCCTTCCACTTCTGAGATGCAGAATGTGGCAAGAGAAAGGGAATCAAAGGACTCTGAAGAGTTTATCAGCCATACAGGGCAGTACACCTAATGTTTTGGTAACAGCAAAACCCCCATCTATGAAAGAATTCGTAACCCCTGCAAAAATACAACTGAAGTCATAATCAGCAGAAGAAAGACAAACTATCCCATTCACTCTCCAAAACAAGCCTGCACACATCTGGGGACCAAAGATACGGTGACCACCTCTCCAAGCAGATCTCCAACATATCAGTCAAGAAGCAGGAGATCAAAAAGGGAACTCATCAGCTTCCTGGTCACTTTTTAATTAAGAATATATTAACTCTTGAAAATTTTCTTTTACATACAAACATCACTACCACCATCTCCCATATCCCATCCCCAAAGAAAATGCTACCTTGCTGACTTTCTTCTGGGTCAAGCATTTGTTGAATACATACACTAGTTTCCTACATTTTTGCATATGTTTTCTTAAACTAACTCTCTTCCCTCAACAAAAATCTTTCAGGAGTTCTTTGTAGGCTGCTTCTGCAGCACTGCCCTAGCAGCAAACGGCTATGCAATCCATATTTCATACTTAAAATCTGAAAATCCTTAGGAGGTGACTAGCACCATTAGTCGCAACATACAATACCCGAAAAGGAACACCATCTTTCCAAGAGCACAACTACTTTCACATCAGCTCAGTCACTTAATCTGAAAATTCCCTTTCAAATACCTGCTTAGTCCCTTCTTACATGTATGAACAGCTTAGAAATCCTACCAAGAATTAAAAGTAGTTGGGGGGAGTAGAGGGGGGGGATGCACACACTTTAAATACTTGCCTTGCTTTTATTGCTTGAGTTCATTTTCAATGCAGATTGAACCTTGTATGCCATCATACATTTAAATTTCTGCATATATTTACACACTTAAGCAAGATGCTTTTAAAAAGACAACGTGAAGAAAACACTCATGCACGTGTCTATTTTGACACACTGAACCACGTTCTGTTTCACCTGAGTGGACAACTGTGCAATTCTATTCTACCCTGGTCAGATACCTGAAAATCCATTAATACCATTTCTTTTGTAATGCCACTATCTTACCCTTAAGACCGAGTCACAGAAGGAGCGAAGCAGAGAAGCAGGACCGACCTGCCTTTTGCAGTTTTTCAGACACAAGAAAAGTGGAACAGAATCACACTCAAGTGACTAAGTGGTGAAATATAAATTGTCCCTTGTGTACTTGTACTGTGTCCAAACCACTCGCTTTTCAAATTCAAAAGTCTACATGCACTGAATGGCTTCTCATACTTATATAGTTAAAGCAAGTCACTTCCTACAGTCAGCAGCACAGGAAGGATGATGTGATGTTTTGACTCCCTATTATGGAAATTGGCTCCCAATTGGAAATCAATATCACCTACTGGCATGATGAAATACTTAGTGAATGTGGAAAGTACTGCTAGTGTGCATCCAACCACATTCTGCAGAAACTGAAATTTTCTTCCAATGTAAATGATAGGATCCAGATCCACAAAGGGTCTTGGATGCAATAAATCTTTAGGCATCCAGCTTCAGGAGCAGGATTCACAACACTGTAGATCCTCCTACAGTGAATGGAGAAAGTTTGGTACCTTAGAACAGAATTCACAACAGCCAACAAGAAGAATGGAGGGGCAGGAGTCTATGTCAGCCAACAGGAAATGAAAAAGGCAGACATATCTGAAATCCACCTTTTCCCTGGACTTAGGCATACACCTGCAGAGAAGAATTAGGTGCCTCAGAGAGACAAATTCATAGCCCAAAACCTCTGCTTCCACTTAGGTGCCTTCGGCATCCCTTAGACTAGAGCAGCATTTCTCAACCCATGAGTTGTGAACTAGAGGTAGACCACAAGAATATAAGAAAGGGTCACAAACTTTAAAAATGGATTCTCCGTTAAAGGAAAAAAAACATAGGAAACCATGGCTTTTCCCTTTCAGCCTATCAGAGTTCCAGCCTGCAAAGGGGCTGTTTGGGGCTCCGCATAACCCACACACACAATACTGCCCCACACACTGGGGGCTGGGGCCTGGAGGGAGGGGTGGCAGGGGGTCAGTGAGGGGCACTGGGCCGAGACTGCCCATCGATGTTTACAAATGTGTCCTGGTACAAAAAAGGTTGAGAACCATTGCCTTAGAATACAGACAGCTGGATCACCCTTGATGCTGGCGCTGCTCACCTTTTGTACTAACGTAGTGGTTAGTGCAGTCTCAGGAAATGAGATTTGAGTTCTATGCTCTTCTCAGCCTGGGGAGACATGGGGGTCCCCAACTGACATTGCCTACCTTCATGGGAGGGCACAATAACCCTGCTATAGACTAGACTGAGATAATAGTGTAGAGAGGGGTCCTGATTGAAACCTACACAGCCAAGAATACAAGAACCATAGGACTATATATAGAGAGCATAGGCACAAGTGAGCATGACTGGGCACAGATCAGTGATGAAGGTTTTCATCCATGTGGGTAGGAGTCCTGTATTTCAATTCCTGTTCCAAGCACTGTTTATGCATTTTATCAATGATTATAAATGCAAAATGTACAAGCAGAGGTTTCCTGGTTTGCTCATTTGCATTTCAAAACCTACTTCTGCCTAAGTTGCACTTCAGGCACGCAAGTGCTTTTTTGGATCTGATTCCTATTTTAATTTCAAATGTGTGCTACCACACACCCAACTTTTCCGGGCATTGCTTTCATTCCATTGGTATATAAGTCTGTATAAAGATTATAGCTAACCTCATATTTTTTCATTGTTAAATCAAGCAGATTGAATATGTCCTTACTTCTTGTTTTTGTCTCAAGTGGGCTGCACAAAAGTGAATCTACCTGTATCAAAGATTCAAAGATGTAGAGCACAAATATGAGCACAATAGCCAACTCAGCAACATCTGTGAATTCCTCTACTTGAATAGCAAAGCAGTGGGGCTACTTTTAATACACCTAACTGGCTGTGCTTCACAACTATCAGACATGTCTTTGATACATCCTGAAACCATATTATCTGAGAGAGGAGCAACAGAAATTTTCTTACTTGATTTTTGCATGCAGCATGCAAGTCATTATTTCTTTTGTATATGGCTTTATTAAATTTCATGTAATCACATGCATTTTGCCTGCCTTGGCAATAACTCATTCTATAGGATGCTTCAAGAGTATTTCTATTATCCTCACAACTAAAACAACACAATCCAGTTATATTTCTAACAAGCTCATCATATTTTCTCTTAAAATAATCAGTGTGAATACCTTTTAATTGTGAGTATTTTCTTTCAAGGTGTCTTCATAGTTTTGCCATTTATGCTACTGTTGCTCAAGACTTGCCCACACTCCACACTATGGATCAGGCTTGTTTTTCTGTCCAGCCCATGTGAAACCGTAAATAATATCTCCTTCACTATACTGAGGTTTCTTTAATTCACCATTCATTGCATCTTCACATTCGCATTTCATAGTCTGAGGAGTCTGTGGCTGAGTTGATATGCTTGTATAAGTGACAGCAGTAGCTGCAGCCCTGGTATCTTCTTCCTAGTTATTTGAGCCCTTGCTTCTGCCCTCCCCCCCCTTACTTTAACATGACCTGTTTTCAACCACCATTCAACAATCAAACAAAAAGTTGTCTTACAAAGAAACTTCCTATGTTAACATTACAAAAACAGTTAAAAAAATCACAAAACTATAACTACGCTAAGCAAGTCAAAACCAAATCTACCTACTTATTACGTGATGAGAAGGAACAGAGTGAGTTGGGATGAGACTATTTCTGATGCCAGGGGACGTTCGCATTCAATTTACAATTTGGGGCAAGTCTATTACTAGATCTGACATTTGGTATCTGAAATTAAAGTGAAGTATGCTTCACTTCATTTTCAAATGCTGCACTAATCAGTGATCACCTTGTTCACACAAAGTGATATCAGAATTGTTGAATGTCATAAATGAGGGTGGCTCCGCAGGTCATATGAGCTCATGCAGAGCCAGGTGACCTGACCGGGTCCAGCCCAGCAATGGTGGCGCACTGCCCCCTGGCTTACTCCGCCATTAGACCCGATCTCTTTGTGGAACACTTGATGGCCTATCGCAGAAGCTCAGGGATCCACAGAACATGGTTTGAACATAGTATAGATCAGTGCTTCTCAACCCATGGGTCGCAATAATATAGATGAAAGGGTCACAAACAGACTTTTAAAAAGGCTCAACAAACTTCAAAAATGGATTCTCCTTTCATGGAGAAACATGTGGGAAATTGGGGCTTTTCCCTTGCAGACTGGCAGAGTTCCAGCCTGCAAGGGACGGCTTGGGGCCCTCAATGCCCCACACACCCACCCCCTGCCCCATAAGCTGGGGCCTTGGGGCAGGGGATCAGGAGCGAGGGGCACTGGGTCACGACTGGCCATTGATGATTACAAACGGGTCCAGTACTGGAATCACATGGTGAAACACACAAAACCCAAGAAGCTGTCATTTAAATGAATAAAATTACAACCTTTACCACAAAAAAAAAAAGTGTACATAAACAAACAAAAACAAACATGCTCTGCTTCTCTCTGTGACCTAGAAGCTGTGGAAGGTCCCACAGCTCTTAGTTTCCCAAGCTCATTAATACAAAGGTATATCCTTCTCAAATTAACAAAGTTTATATAAAACTTCCTTTTTCTCTTCTAAAAGTTTCCATGGTTTGATTACTATAATTACCAAATCTGAGCCAACTAGCACTCACTAAGACTGCAGTTTCAACTAGATTCCCAAGCAAGAAGCCCTATATTAAGCTAGAGTCTCTTTTAAATACATGTTAGTGAGGGAAGGTGAGAAACATCTTAGAAATACGAAGTCAGTTAAGTGACTCACAGATACAAAGGAAAGATACTAAGATACTGAGTCAGTCAGATTTTCAGAAGGAACAAAGAGGAGCAGGCACTCAATGCTCGCTACATTTGAATGGAACTTGTGTACCTAAATCCCTCCTATTATGCTTTCTGAAATTTCCCTCAAAGTAGAGTAAAGGCACCTACCTTATACTGGCTGTGTAATTTAGTTTCACAATTACAACCGTGCTGCAGCCATTCAAACTCCATAAAGCATTTTAAAATCCTCCTTATTTTTTATCCACCGTCTGCACTTTTCCCAGAGGGCTGAACAAAATGCAACACATTTCAGCAATGAAACCCCTCTCAAGCCTCTTGATTGTTTGCATCTCTGGATGCAAACACAACCGGGTGACTATGTCAGCACTATTTTTACAAGCCATTTTAATTATTAAAGCCAGCATGCGCCACTAGCTCTTCCTCTGGCATGCTGTGCTTTACATCCCCATCTGGTCCTTGTTCATACTGTTGAAGCAATGACAAACTAATCCCAAACATTTGTGATTCTTTCAAACAACATCATTAGTTTCACGGCAGTTCTTGTGGACGTTATTTTATACCGATGAAGGCAAATAGCGATAGCGGGAAGAACAATAGTTTTTTTGTCTACACAACAAAACAATGCTAAACTGTCCAGACCATTTTGAGTTGCTTAATTTGTTAAGGGGTTTTCCCCCTTAGTAGACCAATTATTTAAAAATAAGTTGTTAGATTAATCTTAAATCTTCCTTCACTTTAGGCTCTCAATATGATGTAGACTCAACTATTTGGTTTGTAAAATTTTATTACTAAAAAACAAACATGCATAGCAACCTACCTAAGAAAGGGTTCTCTGTAGAAAGCTGACACAAGTATTCACAACCAGGGTCAATTTCCTTGTCATACTAACTATCAACATTCAAGAGGAAAAATAATTATATTCATTTTGCAGTTTTAAATATCCATCATCTTGAATGCAAATTCAGAGCAGGTTGCTATGATTAAACATTACGGGTGCACAGATAAAAGATTTTCTCGGCCAATACCAATAGCCGATTATTCACCAGGCATATCAGCCAATATTGATCTGATACACGATTTACAGGAATGCAACCAGGCAGTGTGGAGAGCAGCTCCCTGCAGATAAGCCTATTCAGGGGAAGGGACATGGGGGGGGGGAGGGAGATCGAGGCCCCCACAGTGAGGGACAGAGTAGGGCAGGGGCGAGGGGTGCTGCCAAGCCAGGGTGGTGAATGAGAGCCCAGGACTGGGGTGGGCAGCGGGACAGAGCCACCATGACTTGTCCAGGGAATCAGAGTCTTAGCACTACAAAAATCAGCTTTAGTTCAAGCACCATGTAATGAGCTTTAGTTCAAGCACCGTCACCACCATTTTTAAGCACAGGGACACTTATAACTGGGCTCGGGGCTTTCCATCCTGCTATGTTTGCCCCCAGCAGCCGGGCACTGGCTGCATGCACCCTGCATGCCCAGCAGCAGAAGGGTACTTGCCACTGCCACCACTGCTGGACAGGCAGGGGGGACACAGCCAGCGTGCGGCTCCCGGGGCAAAGGCAGCAGGGTGGAAAGCCCTGAGCCCACAGTTGGCAGCCTGCATCTGCCCCGCACACAAATCCAGGGGGGGCACATGTCCCCCATGCCTGCCCCGGGAAAGCGTGCAGGAGTGGGGATACACCCCTCCCTCCCACCCTCCCCCGTGCCCCCTGGAAGAGTTGCCCGCAGTTCCATCCTACTCCCTGCCCCAGCCCTGGGTCTCATTCACTGCCCTGGCTGGGCAGCACCTCTAGCTCCTGCCCCACTCCCTCCCCCACCATGGGGGCCTTGACCTGCCCCACCCATGCACTTTCCCTCCCCCATGCCCTTTCCCCTCCGCAGATATACCTGCAAGGCACTGCTCGCCACACTGCCCAGCTGCATTCCTTGCCACGTGCATGTGGCGGCTGCACGTGGCATCCAGGGCTGCAGCCAGAAAGCCTATTATATTGATCAGTACATTATGGGCTACACCAGCCAAGAAAAGCCAATAGCAAATAATGTTAATTTTCCTTTTATTGGTGCCAATCCAATATGGCATCGATATATCGGTGCACCTCTATTAGGTACACAGAAACAAGTTCTCAATACATGAAGACAAAAATATATCAGAAAAAAATAACATATTAAAAGTTTTATAAAGGTGACTTTTTCCTGGAAGAGGTGATAAGTTTGCTTTGTATGAAAAGAAACAACGGAAGTGAACACAATTGGAATGATGAAATAGCAATGATCTATTAAAATAATAAAATGGACATATAATATTTTTGTCCACAGACACCAGAAAAGTCTCTCTCCAAAATCCACAGACCACTGATTTGGACTGCCTAAAAGGTAGGTCAGAATAACAGACCAGGTTAGCCAGTTTAGCACTCAGGACGAAAATGCTCCCTAACCTGTAATTCCTTTTTTCTGTATTTTTTTAATAGACTACTGTAATTAGAACCCTAATAAACCTCCTCTCTTGCTTCTTTTTACCACCAGTCATGCAAGCTATGCTTCTCGATTCCCTGGGCAACACAGCATCTCTTTTACTGACACGCAGTGCTTTAAGGTAGAGTTGGGAAACCTTTGGGAGCCATGATCCAGAACAACCTGGCTCCATTCTGCTATGGACTGGGGACAACTGGAGACTTTGCCTGTACCTACACCAGAGCTAAGCAGCTGAGATCCCCACCCACACCACAACCAGGGGGAGCATAGGGGAGAGGGGGAGGGAAGAGAGAGGAGGTCTAGAAAAAGCAGCAGCATGGGCACAACTCCCAGCCCCCTGGCCCAAGTGCAGCTCCTCATCCCACAGCCCTGGCATAAAGCCCCCCTGCTGCTAGAACACTGCCATACTCCCCCTAGCTCCATAGGGCAAACCCAGCAGCACTGCAGACCATATGCTGCCAACCCCTACTTTTAAACCCAGAGTTTGGGGAATATTAGCTACCAGATGGGTGCTTCATAAAGCAAAAATACTCAAGCACAATGAAAGACGTGTGCCTTTTACAGGCATTCAGTTTCTCCTGGAAGACTTGCTGCTCTCCCAGGAAACACCATGAGTGTACAGATGTTCAGACTTTTTCCTCACAGAATTAAAATGGCTGCTTCAAGAGAAAAATAGCCAGGGAACAACCAAAGTTAAATCACTCCCAGGAGTCTCTCCTGGGAAAGCAAATATCTGTATATGCTGTGGCTTCTCTCAGAAGAGAACATTGTTCTCCAGCAGGAAGCATAACACACCTCCGCATTGTGCTGCAAGGAAACACAGGCTAACCATGGGCAATCTGGGTCAGTCAATCTGGGCTGCCTTATGCACTGCTGCCATCAGTCACCAGGCAGACTAAGAAAAGCTGCAGAGCATGTTGAGATGTGTGCACAGGGGTCCCTCCTGGTTGCATTGCAAGCTCACCACTCTTCAGGGCCTCAGCATTGGAATGTCCCTACGCATTGCTCTCAGTAAATATTTCTACTAGGAAAACAAACAAATTCTCCAAGATTATTTGAATGTGCATTCATGGCCATGGAATGAAAAAAAACTGTCCATACAAGACAGACAAGAGGCCTGGTGGAGTTGCTGACATTATTAGAGATGGGAAGGAAGCCATGTGTTGTAAGTTGAGTAGTTCTTGCTCTGGCTATCAAACAAGATCAACTGAAACCTAATGCAAAACTGTTTATGAAACCCAGGAAAAACGGCCAGTCCAGGATTGAGAAGAGTGAAGAGTTTATACATTCTTTTGTTGAATTTACATCGATAAACCAGACCCCAGGAGGAGAGTTTCATCTGAAGCATTAGTCAGTATGAGAAGAGAAGCAGGGCAGAAGGAGGGGGGAGAGGGGACTACTGCAGTACACCCAGACAGACAGGGGTTAGGAAAATAAGAACACCAAAACTATCTTCAGCACAATGCTTCAGGAAGACCACGCTACCATATTACTCTAAAACAAACTGATTATATATTAATCTCAGTCTCTAAAAAACTTGTATTCTGCAATTTTTGATAATGCGCATTATCTAGAGACAAACATGCGTGTATTGTATACTAGCACTGGGACATTTCCTCTCAAGCTACTCAGGAGTAATAGTAATAAAATAATCAGATTTTAACTTAAAATGAACCAATCCATCCAGTTAGTAGGTACTCTAAACTTTTTTGTACCAGGACCCATTTCTAAACATTGAAAGCCAGTCCTGACCCAGTAAATAGTTTAAGCAGAAAACAGCCCTCTGGCCCTGCTGGTGCCCCTCACTCCCAATCCACTGCCCCCCACCCCCAGCCCCATAGTGTATGGGACAGGTGGTTGGTGTGTGGGGGGTCAGAGGGGTATGTGGGGCAAGGAGTGTGTGTGTGGGACAGGGGAGCCCAAGCAGCCCCTTGCAGGCTGGAACTCTGCCAGCCTACAAAGGAAAACCCACAATTTCCCACATTTTTTCTCATTTAAAGGAGAAACCATTTTTAAAGTTTGTTCATGACCCTTTCATATATTATTGCGATCCACTTTTGGGTCATGACCCATGGGTTCAGAAATGCTGCTCTAGTACACAATCCACAGGCACAACCGAATGGAATATACTAGCCTCTTAAACTGTAGCATAACTTGGGACAGGCAGGCAGGGCATAAGCCCCAGCCACAGATTTAAAGTGGGTGCTATAAAGCAGCCAGGCAGGAGGTATTGGCACAGTCAGCAACTAGAGGGTTAACAAAGCAGATGCTGGGTTAGGTTCGATGCTGGGTTAGGTCCACTGCAGTTGCCCTTCTGCCACTAAATTCACCTTTGGCAGTTGTCAATCCTGACAAAATTCAGCAATGGCTGCATTAAGATGCACAGAAAGGTTTTACTTGACAGCTACCCTGGCAGCAGTGGGGCTGCCTCAAGCCTCGCTGCTCCAGCCCTGACCTCCACAGTGAAGTTTCCCCTGCAGCAGGTTTGTCCCAGGGCATAAACCTTACCAGTTATACCTCTCCTCTTGAACAACAACAAAAGAAGCCCTTCATAGGTAGCTGGCTGGTCCCCTCAACCCTAGAAATATTAACACCATAACCAGTAGGGGTGTGCGAAGTGGGCAGTATTTGATTCGTAATCAGCCCAATTCAGGGGACAATGATTCAATTCGCTGATTCAGATCACTGTCCCGATCTGATTCGGCTGAATCTCAATATTTGATTCTGATTCGGAGAATCAGCAGTTCAGCCATAGACACAGCTTTATACGTTTTTTCTATGTACCTTGAGGTACCAGGCACAGCTCAGGAATACTGAAATGGTGGGGCGGACAGAGCGTCTCATGGAAGCGAGGGGGTGGATCCGGAAGTGGACTGGTCCACTTCCAGGTCTGCCACCAAACACGCAGGGGACACCCCCTCCCCTGCCCTCTGCATCTCCCTGGCTCAGCAATCGACCGAAAGGGGATCCTGGGTACCCCCCCAGACCCAGGAGGCACCACCAGTTGCCGAGCTGGGGGAGGGGGTCCCTCACATGCTCCGCGGCACACCCAGAAGCGGACCAGAAGAACTTCTGGTTCTGCCTCTGAGTGCATGGGGGACCCCCCCACGCTCCCATGGAATGCTTCATCTGCCCCACCATCTCAGCATTCACAAGCCGCGCCAGGTACCTCGAGGTACCTAGGAAAAACGTATAAAGCTGCACCTATGTCCGAATCATCGAATCTCTCCGAATCGAATCGGAGGCTTCTGATTTGGAGAGATTAATAGGTCTCCTGATTTGATCTGGATTCAGAGATTCGGCTGCCAAATCACCTCCAAATCGAATCAGCAACCAAAGCTTCGCACAGCCCTAATAACCAGAGTCTGCTTCGGGCCTTTTTGCACCCTGTCAACCCCAACTTTAGCTTTATTTCTTCTGAAAAAAACATTCAGCACGTCAGTTATCCAACCGTTCCCACCACACGGCCTGATGCAGGAACCTTCCTACTCCCTGTAGGTGTCTCTATCCACTGAGGCTGCCTCTGTTCACTGCCTGATCCCTAGGAGCTAGATGACGTTTCACAAGTGAGGCTGGACCCAACTCACTGAGGGGCCAAAACACTCCCTGCTCATGACAGCTTTCTGCTGTAGTAGAGCGTAGTCTCGGGATGAAAGAGGTAGACATTACCCTCAAAGATGATCAGGAGTAAAGTAATCCCCTGTCTGCATATTTTCCTTAATACACACATATTGGCTTTAGACTCATTAAATTGTAAAAGCCCATTAGCAAAGTCTGCTGTGAACAAATATGAGTTCTCTCAAGAGAACATCTGACCCCACCATCTGCAGAGGCAAGTTTCAACTCTTACCTGTTAAATTATCTAAAATTCTTCCAGATTCTAGGATTTAGTTTCATTCTACAACCTGCTGATAACACCAGAATCAAACAAGAGTAAAAGGAAACAAAAGAAAATACCACCACTAAATCCACAAGCATGTTGGTGCCTTTCTTTGTATTTCCTTTTGTTAATTGAATTCAGAAAGCTTAACCTAACGGAAAAGCTACACACACAAACACACTTAAAATGGATAACAGTAACTACTTTTAGCCAGCTGCATGACTGCGGGTACATGGCTACAATTCAGATTTAAAAATTTAAACAGCTTTACAAAACATATTTAGATTTCTGCTTAATTCTGCTACCTCTACAATGTGTGGTTTCACAGTATCATAAGTCATGACCACATGCAATAGTATCAACAGGCCAGGCAAATGTGCAATGACCTTACTATAAGAAAAAAAAATGTTTTAGTAACATGATAGAAAATGTGATGGTCTCTAAAATACTTTTTTTTTTATCCTTGCAAATACCTCTAAACTAAGTTTAAATGAAAAAAAGTCCTGTTAACGTTAGCACCACAGTTGCACTTGCATTGCATTGGTGACTGACCCAAGTTCCAGGATCACAATGGTAACTAAGGTGTGATCAAATTAAAACATTTAAAAATAGAAATATGTCTTCTGATTGTCCAATGCCCACCTACAGCACAGAAACAAGGAACCGCACACCACAATACCACATTCAAAGAACTGCAGTTTAAAAAATTTTCCACTTGCTTTCTTTAAAGCAAGGTAAGTACATAAACCACTCTCTTCCTGAAAAAGTAATATACATGCAACTACATTCAAATAACAATTATAAATGGTCCTTATCTGTATTGTATATTTTCCAGCTAGAACTGAGCTAAAACTAGCATTTTAAAATGAACAATTTTAATCCCCCCAATTAATTAGACTCAAGGAGGTAGTCTATATATTGAACCAACGTTCATTCAATTCCATGTTATACAATACATGCATCAAAAACTATTATTTTTTAATGTTTTGTATTTCAAAATTAAACAGAAACATATTCATAATCCAAAAAATCCTTGATATATGTACTAGTTCAGCAAGACTTTTAAGTACATATTTAAATCTATTCCTGTTCAGGTAAATATTTAAGCATGGGAGAAACTTCATTCACATTTTTGTTGAACTAGAACGGGATACTGAACTGAGACCATATTACACTGGTGACCATGAGTGTCCTTCAGCACACAAATGCAAAATAAAGTCAAAGTACTTGATGATATTTTGTAATTTGGAAGATTAAACCAAACGAGAGTCTGTTTGAAGCTTCAAGGAGTATTTCATCTATTTGAGATCTGGTAATGAATTCATAGCTATCCTTTTGTCAACTCCACTGGCACCATTTAACTGACAATGAAATTAGTTACAGGTTTCCCTCGCCAACCACGATTTTGAGTATCCACGCTTAATAATCTATGTAACATTTTGGCTACCATAATATACAGTTTTTTGTAACCACAGTTTTCTGTGGCCACGCATTATCCCACCACCTGCCATTTTTCCCATAAGCCTTTTGTCTTGCCAAACACGGGAACTTTCAGGAACCTAATCCCAGCGGTTGGAAAGGGAAACCTGTATGTAGCTTCTCCCCAAACCCAATTTACAACCTACTTCTACTACTGAACTATTTCCTATGACACTACAAATGTAACAGCCAACGTGGTTTCATGTTGTAGCAGCAAACTTAAATATTTATTTATGGATTACTGGATTGAAATACAGTAAGTCATAAATAAATATTTAAGTTTGGTGCTACATATAACCAAAGCTAATTAGTTGGTGTCTCAGCTCTTGTGCACAGAATTTCACTTGCTGCCAAAATGCAGAGCTTTACTATCAAGTAGCAAATCCTCCTAAGCAAGATGGAGAACTATATAGAACAGGGGTGCTTAACCCTCCCTCCCACCATTAGTCAAATCTAACTCATGAAGCCGTGTCATCCAGGCCATGGGATTTCCCAAGGGTCTGGAAATTTGGTTGGGGGGACCAGTCGCAACATTAATTGCCACTCCCCTGATGCCAAATTTCTAGCCCGATGCGGAGCCCTGCAGGCCACAAAATGTAGCCCCACGTGCTAGATCGTACCAGCATGCAGCCAAATCTGGCCTGGTATGCAGACAGATCTGGACCGGTGCAGGATTAGGTCAGCACACAGCACGATCAGCCCTATGGACCAACCGCATGCACCAACTGCACATGGATCTAGCCCATAGACCAACACTGCCCCACTCAGGCCTGCAGGGCCAAAAGGTTGAGTGCCACTGATTTACACTTGAATCTTCTTGGAGCCTAAGCTAGATTCAGAATTAATACGATTTTTAATAAAGCAAAAAAATGCAATACTGCTCAGAAAGGATAAAGAGTATAACATAAATATAAAGCATCTGTATTACATGTTCTGTTTGCATTGCAACTATAAAATACAATGCCGTTTAACACTGGATTAATTTATATTTCAAAATGTACTGAACAAGCATTGATTTTCTATCTGATCTTACCTTTAAACAGTCGTACATCAAATGATTCACCATGCAAATCAAAAAACACTTCCGAGTGGGATCCCCTACACTTCTATTGGAAAAGGAAGAGAAATGCCAGGGATTCACTTTGTCCTCGATTTATGTGAGTTACATTTTCCCTTTCAAGCCTCATTTCTGAGTGAACATCTTTCTGACTGAAAATGACTGACTGCTTCCAAAGGGCATCTGAGACAATGTCACTCCTTAATCAGTAGAAGGAATAGTTGAGTGATGTGAGGCACTTACATTTCCCCCTTGGGTATACACACTGCTTCACAATGTGGCACTGCGTGTCAAGAATTAAAATGAACTTTTAAAGCATTATATTCATGTGCATAAAGGAGAAGCCAACTTTGATGCAAAAGATAAATTTGTCCAAGAGACGAGCCTATGAGCTCCATTTCATCAACCTGCTGGATACTAGAGATCAGGGACTAAACATAGACATTGGATTTTTGATACATTATAATCTGCCTGGCAACTGACTCCCCAGCCCAGCCCAGCCCCTGGCTTCTTTACTTTTCATTCCATCCAGGAAGAGCACGCACCAACTGCTGCAGCGTCCTTAGCCTGACGAAGGGTTTTTGAACCTGAAAGCTTGCTTAATAACTATTCTCCAACCATTTGGGTTGGTCTAATAAAAGATATCAAATTCACCCAAGGAACCTTGTCGGTCTCTCCAATTTATATAAACACTCAAGAAAAACAATTGGAAAAAGTGTCACTGAATACACACATAGTAGAAGTTTCTCACAAAAACTTCTGGATACTTGTTTGCAATATAAAGAAAAAAAGGAAAAGTTGTTACAGACAGATTTTATGACGCTTTTACCTGATATACCGGAAAATGGGATATGTGAATTTAGATGAACTTAACAATCTTCCAATTAAAGCAGCCACAAATGCTATAGGAAATGCCAACATAACAGGCTGTGTTTTGGGTATGTTTCTGCCAGACAAAATGAACCAGGTGATTTTAAAGCAAAACAAACAAAACAAAAAATCTAGGCCTCATCATACTGTCCTACCTTTATTGTTGGCCTCACTTCCAGTCCAGAAAAATGCCCAACTGCTAAAATCATCTTCCCTGCTCATGTATGACAGACTTAAATCCTGTCACTGGCTCCTTTTTTCCAGTCCATCGAATTCAAGTTTTGTCTTCAACTTCAAGGCTTTGCACAACTCTGTCCTCCCTATTTATCTGCTCTTGAATTTTAAACACAGGGCCTCGGACTGATAGCTCTGCAACTGATGTCACCATATGAGTTCTCCTTTTGTTTCTTCTTGTTTTTCCAATGAACATCTCCAATGCTTTCTTCCTGGGAAGGTATTTATAGAATAAGGTTCAACATAGATTAAGCTGAAGGCCAGTACTCCCTCTTTCAAGTAACTCTTTCAGACCCACTTCTCTGGCAAAACCTCCAGGAAATCAACTAGTGGTGGCTATGTTGGTCAGCAACTAAGTGATAGATTTTGTTCATTTATAAATAATAATGATCAGCTCAGGATTCCAATTCTCTGAATTGTATTTCAACCAATATAAATAACCATGTGATCTTACTGCTGTAATCCTTGCCTTCTCCTCCTACTTACTTACTTTGCTACTGAGCTTGTGCTGACTGTTTCAAATTACACTTGGAGCTTGTCAGGGCCACATCTACCACCTTTATATACCACGTATACCAACAGGGCCCTGATTATTACCACAGTTCAAATAATCATACTTGGAAAAATAGAAACTAAATCATTAAAATTATTTAGCTTTTAGCAGGAAGAGACCATGATTATTTGGGGAAATGAAGAAAAAACCCCCAACTCTTTTCTGGCCTTAATTTCCCTTGATTCCATCCACAATTTAGGGTTTTTTTTAATGTGAGAAAATATGAGAAAACAACATTAAGTTTTAATGGTCATGACAAAAACCACTGGGTCAGAATATTATAATTAATTATATACACATACAAAATGAACATCCAATATGGTGCATTTCCAAAGAGGAACTTTTGTGAGGGTTCAAATAATTTGCTTAATGAAATATACCCCTCTTTCCTTTAGCAGATTCTGCTTCATTTTCTGAATAGTTTTCCATGAAGCCACAATTAAAAACAAAGTTTTTTGTTTTTTTCTTTGTTGCAATAACAAACATAGTCCCTAAAGCCATGCTGACATTACACAGAACATAAGAAGAAACTTTTATGGTCCTTGGTGCATCTTGGCTGGTATAAAAACCTTGATGACTCCTTTTAGTAAGAGAAAGGTAGTTAGCTGTGTTAGTCTGAAGTCAGGAAAAAGGCATGGTATATTTGCACTTTACAGACAACAGGAATCAAACATCTGGTCTGTGGAGCTGTATAATCAGGTTGGACCCAGTGCCACACACCCTGCACACAACCCAGGGGGTCAATCCAGAGCATGCACTACATGCAATGCCCATGCCTGACCAGCTCCCCGGGTTAGCTCTAGAGCCAGTCTGGATCAGGCTGTACGGAAGCAGAAGTGACAGAGCGCTGCATGCAGCACACACTGTATCCTGGTCCACGGTGCTGCCTGCAGCACCAGGTCCAGCCCATGTGCCACAAGCAGTAAACACCCTGTGTCTGCCCCATGGCCAGTGCATTCTACATGCAGCACAAGGGCTGGACCTGGTGCTGCAGGCGCTGTACAGGAGGTCAGCCCCGATCCAGCCAGCAGATTGGCCCAGAAACCTTAATCCAACTCCGTGGGGCAGATGAGTGTGTCACTCATGTTATAGACTAACTAAATCAAAGAAGCATCGCGTAAGCTTTTGTAAGCAGATCTTTACAGTATCTGATTTCATCAGATACTGTAAAGGGACACATTACATCACAGCATCTAATGAAGTAAGCACACTGCTTCAAAAGCTTATAAAATACATTTCTGATTTAGTTAGTCCTTTAGATAACACTTGAAAAGGGAAAAGTACAGCTACTTGGTTACAACATAGGGACAGAAGAGATTGGAAAAGTAGCAACGTACAAAAATAAAGACAAGAATATTCACAACAGGCAGGAAGCTTTAAACAAGAATTCATCTTTAGCATTTAAGATGAGAAAAGAGAACTGGATGATAATTCCATGAGTCCTGTCTCTTATCAAAACCCCATATTTTCTAACCTTTCCTGTTCAAGAGAATTCCTAATTTTATCACTGACAATTCCTGTACACATGGGCTGTCCACCTTCTGAGTGGCCAGAGGCACGCACCCCAGCCACACATCCCAGTTTGCATACCCCAAGCCATATGCTGCACAGGCTGCACCCCACCTCACACAGCAAGCCCCTCCCCACCACGATAGAGGTCCTATGCCTTGCATGCCATGTCACATGACCCCTCCTCAACTGCACCAGGTAGCAAGTGCTCCCCTCGCCTCACTGCTGCACCATGCCAGTCCCCCTGAGCTCTGCAAGCTGTGCCATGTGCCCACCCCAGCACTGCATGGCACCACACTGTACCACACTGATGCACTTCACAGGCTTCCCAAGTCTCCTCCTGCAACCTAGCTGCAGGATACCTCAGTCCAGGGACAGTGCTGGTCCACACCCAGGCCAGGCACAGACACAAAGTAGGAGGGAGCAGGATGCTGGACACAGCAGCAGCCACCACTAATTAAGTGGTAGGGAAAGCAGTGCCCAGGCTGGCAGCCCAGGAGCTGCCATACAGACAGTCCTGCTGTATACTAAATGTGTTTAGGTAGCTACCTTAATGCACAGGAAGGTTGTTATACAATAAATATTAAGAATGCACCATTGCTGACCTTTTCACATCAGCTTGTACTCTCTTCCCTCATCCCTCAACACGTTTTGCAGCTACACGACCATCAGAGAAATAAGGGGTTTCTGAGTGGTTGAATTCAGGCTTTTAGTACCGTTATTTTGTCTTTCTGCCAGTCAGCTAAGTAGAGCATTACGGTCAAAGTCCATAACCACTCTAATGTCTCTGTAACAAAAAGATTTAGCTGGGATTAATGAACTCTGATGTTTACATGCTATGAGCCCCTTCCTAACACACACACACACACACTCTCTCTCTCTCTCTCTATTTAGTCATGCTAGTAGCCCCACCATTTATCACCAGAGCTACTTACCAAGAAATTGGCAGGCCTTATGCTACATAAATTGAAAAAAAAAAAAAAGTTTCTCCCTGTCAAAAACCCTACACAATTGAACACACATTAATATTGATATCAGATTTAAGAAGTATGTAGCATGAAATAAAACACATAAGATCAATATTTGGCTCAAGCAGCAGCTGCTACTGTGTATGACCACTCGCTTTCCTTAACCCTTTGATGTCAAAATAAAGCTCGTGTTTGGCGCACATCCCACCAACAGAACAGATTTTTTCTACCCATTATATTGTACTTACATTGACTACCAGAACCAAACATGCGCAGTAATCAACATGGTCCAAGTCTTATTACTAGTGGGTGAAAGAAAAGACCAACATTTAAGCCAATCTCAATGTATGTAAGTTTTACACTTTGTTACTGCAGCTGTTATGAGCTACTTGTAATTGTTGTTATAAAATACTGAATAGAAATTTTAGAAAAAGGGCACTTGTATATATTCTGCTAAAGAACAGTGAAGTAAAAATGTGTGTTAGAACTAGCAACAACACTATTCAAACGAATGGTGACTAATACCAGTTCTGGTTCTCGGCTCATTCCAATTCAAGACTAAGTAGCCCATCCACTTTAAACTATAAAGCAATTTAACAAATAACTAACATTTATGAAGCCCAAATTAATTCCTGTAAGAATAAAATAGGCTTATATCTATAAAATAACAGAACACCACTTTATAAGGCATTTTTCTATTATGCCAAAATGAAATGAAAGGTGCAAATGCCATAAAAACAAATCTTTTTGGTTAATTCTGAAGTACGGAAAATTTCACCGTCTGGTTTTAATTTCATTTTCTGCTTTTACATACTTATATACAATAATACAAACCACAAAATAATAAAGCTGCTGTTTTTCAGCAAAAGTGACATCTGACAGCCATCTGACAGTATTCATGACCACAAGATCACAAACAGCTCCATAAATTTGTTCTCAAACCATGACCTGCTAAGATTAATATAATAGTTCAAAATTTTTTGCATATTTCTGTTCCACTGCTGAAATCCATAGATGTTTCTTGCTTTCTAAGCAGAAGTTAGTTTAAGGTAACCTGTTACCTTAAGATAATAAAATTATTAATTATTTCCCCTTAATGCAAAGGCCTTGTACTAGAATTTTCACAGCCTCATTATCAATACTTGGTTACTTTGAAATGACAATCAATCCCAAACAGTGTGTTATTGTGTGTATTGCCACCCATGAATATCGTGGCTGGTACTAACACCATATAAGCACACTGCTTTGATCATGAACTATAAACACACTGCCTTGACTATAAACTATATAACATCAAAAAATTATTATAGCAACATTTAACATTTAGACCAGGCTGAAAGATCTCAATCCTGCAAAGGCTAATACACATGCTTAAATTTCATTTCAGCCTACTGGGCAACTCACATTAATAAAGTACTTATGTAAACTAAAGATTTGTTTACCTCTTCTCCAGATCACAGCCAATTTAAAAATATCATGTACCAAAGTCAATCAAACATAAACAAAAGCCATTCTGAAATTAAGGCTGCTACAATTCATAAGTGGTGTGCCATTTATTACAGTGCTGCCTCATCAGTGATCAAAGGATCACAGAAAGTTAGGGTTGGAAGGGACCTCAGGCCCTGCTCATTGCAGGACAGGCCAAATTGATCATCCCAGTCAAAGGTTTGTCTAGCCAGGTTTTGAAAACTTCCAAGGAGGGAGCTTCTACCACCTCTCTGGGTAACCTGCTCCAGTGTTTTACTACTCTCCTAGTAAGAAAATTTTTCCTAATATCTAACCTAAACTTCCCTTGCTGCAATTTGAAACCGTTGCTCCTTGTTCTGTCATCTGCCACCACTAAGAATAGCCTGGCTCCATCCTCTTTTGAAACTCCCTTCAGGTAGTTGAAGACTGCTATTAAGTCTCTTCTCAGTCTCCTCTTCTCTAGACTAAATAAGTACAGTTCCCCCAGTTTTTTCTCGTAAGTCACCTCCCCCAACCCCTCACCATTTTTGTCACCCTCCGCTGAACTTTCTCCAATTTGTCCACGCCCTTTTTGTAGTGGGGGGCTCAGAACATAGTACTCCAGATGTGGCCTCAACAATGCTGAATAGAGGGGAATAATCACTTCCCTTGACCTACTGGCAACACACTTACCAAAGCAGCCCAGTATGCTGTTAGCCTTCTTGGCAACTAGGGCACACTGTTGGCTCATATTCAGCTTATCGTTCACTGTAACCCCCAGGTCCTTTTCTGCAGAGCTGCTGCCCAGCCAGTCAGCCAGTACTGGTGCATGGAATTGTTCCGTCCTAAATCACTGAGGGCCAAGTGCTGAGGGTGCACTCCATCCCATCTTCCAGGTGGCTGATGAAGACACTGAACAAAACCAGCCCCCGGACCAACCCCTGGGGCACTCCACTTGATACCAGCTGCCAACCAGACATCGAGCCGTTGATTACTACTCTCTGAGCCCGATCCTCCAGCCAGTTTTCTATCTACCTTACAATCCATTCATGCAGCCCATACTTCCTTAGCTTGCCTGAGAGAACATTATGGGAGACTGTGTCAAAAGCCTTGCTAAAATCAAGAGAAAAAAATACCAGAGAAAAAGGCCATAGAATCTCTAAGATCTAACCACTAAATAGTAATAAAACCAGCAGATAAAGGAGGAGCCATAGTCGTCCTAAACCGTGAGGATTACATAAAGGAAGCCAACAGACAGCTCTCTGACACCACCTACTACAAAGAACTACAAGAAGATCCTACTACCCTTTTCACCAAGAAACTCAACGACACCATCAAATCATTTCCATCAAGACTACAAGAAAAACTACAGCCCTTGATCCCCCCATTACCTAACCCGGGGACTTTTTACATGCTCCCTAAAATCTACAAACAAGGGAACCCTGGCAGACCTATCATATCCAACCATGGGACCCTAACTGAGGAAATATCAGGTTTCGTTGAATCAATCCTAAAACCGCTTGTCACCCACAGAGCAAGTTTTGTACAAGGCACTACAGACTTCCTATGGAAACTTAAAACCATAGACCACCTTCCCAGCAACACACTCCTGGCCACCATGGATGTAACCAGCCTATATACCAACATCTCACACCAGAATGGCATCCAAGCCTGCCTTACATATCTACAGGAACAAGATTACAACTCAGAATACAGACCCAAAGATATTACTAACCTTATACACTTCATCCTCACACACAACAATTTCACTTTTAATAATCAACACTTCCTCCAGATGATGGGAACAGCTAGGGCACCAAAATGGCCCCACAGCATGCAACCTTTTTATGAGCCACCTAGAAGAAGACTTCCTCAAGAACTGCACCATCAAGCCCTTGCTATACTTAAGATATATCGATGACATCTTCATCATTTGGACTGAAAACCTGCAATCTCTGATTGAGTTCCATTAGAAATTCAACAATCACCATCCCTCCATCCGACTTTCTCTAGAATACTCCAGCACCAGCATCTCCTTTTTAGACACAATGATCAGTATCCAAAATAATACAATACAGACCACATTATACAAGAAACCCACAGACTAACATACATATCTGCACAGAACCAGCAATCACCTTAAACACACCAAAAAAGCTGTGATATACAGCCAAGCCCTCAGATACCACCAAATTTGCACTGAAGAGAACACCCAGGATTGCCACCTCAACAATCTTAAAAAGGCTTTCACCCAACAAGGACACGCCTCCAGAGAGATAGATCGCAAGTTTGAAAGAGACACCCAGATACCACGTGAAGAACTGCTGCAGTACAGAAGAAAACCCCCCACAAATCGCATACCGCTGGTGATGACACATCACCCCTCCCTTGAACCTGTACAGAAAATCCTCAAACAATTGCAACCCATACTAGAAAGAGACCCTATTCTTAAAAAGATCTTCCCAGAGCCACCCATCCTAGCCTTCAAACAAGCACCGAACCTCGCTAACACCTCATCACCAGAAGCATACTTCCTCAGGCCCAGAACACACCAAAAGGATCCAGACTGTGCCATGACAAGAAATGCAAAACCTGCCAACACATCTCCATCACCCCCACTATTACTACACCCCACAAGAGGGCCATCAGCACCCCAGGATCTTACAGCTGCACCTCCAGAAATTTAATATATCTCATCCAATGCACCAAATGCCCTCATGGAAAATACGTAGGAGAGACCAAACAACAACTACGTACCAGAATGAATGCATACCGGAAATCTATCAAAGACAGAAATACCCAATTTCCTGTGGGGGCACATTTCTCACAAGAAAACCACTCTCTCTCCAATCTCTCAGTCCTGATCCTCAAAGGAAACTTACAAAACACTTCCCAGAGACGAGCCTATGAACTCCACTTCATCAACCTCCTGGATACTAAAAATCATGGACTAAATATAGACATTGGATTTATGACACATTATAACCTGCCTGACATCTGACTCCCCAGGTATCCCTCCACTTTGTGCTGCTCCTTCTCTCTCCCCCGCCCTCCCCCGCAGCCTCTCTCTCACCCGTTGACTCCTCAATCGACATTTTCACTGACTACCTGTCTTGTATGCATACCAGCCCAGCCTCTGGCTTCTTTATTTTTTATTCCATCCAGGAAGAGCACACACCAACTGCTGAAACTTCCTTAGCCTGAGGAAGGGTTTCTGAACCCAAAAGCTTGCTTAATAATTGTTTTCCAACTATTTAAGTTGGTCTAATAAAAGATATCAGATTCACCCAAAGAACCTTGTCTTGCTAAAATCAAGGTACACCACATCCACCAGTCTCCCGACATACACAGAGCCAGGAAATCATGTTGGTCAGGCATGACTTGCCCCTGGTGAATCTATGCCGACTGTTCCTAATCATCTTTTTCTCCTCAAAGTGCTTAAAAATGAATTATTTGAGGATCTGCTCCATGATTTTTCTAGGGACTGAGGTGAGGCTGACTGGTCTGTAGTTCCCTAGATCCTCCTTTTTCCCTTTCTTAAATATGGGCACTATTTTTGCCCTTTTCCAACCATCCAGGACCTCTCCTGATTGCCATGAGTTTTCAACTATGGTCAATGGCTCTGCAATCACATCAGCCAACTCCCTCAGCACCCTTGGGTGCATCCCATCCATCCCCATAGACTTGTGCACATCCAGCTTTTCTAAGCAGTCTCTAACCTGCTCTTTCACCACTGAGAGCTGCTCACCTCCTCTCCAAACTGTGCTGCTCAATGCAGTGGTCAGGGAACTGCCCTTGACTGTAAAGATGGAAGCAAAACAGGCATTGAGCACTTCAGCTTTTTCTGTATCCTCTTGTCACAAGGTTGTCTCCCCCATTCAGTAAGGGACTCACGCCTTCCCTGATCCATAGTTTCATAGTTGGTAGGATTGAAAGGGACCTGAGGAGATCGTCTAGTCCAACCCCCTGCCATGGCAGGAAAGAGTACTGGGGTCAAACGACCTCAGCCAGATGTTTGTCCAGCCTTTTTTTAAAGACCCCCAGGGTAGGAGCCGGCACCACTTCTTTTAGAAGTTGGCTCCAGGTCCTAGCCGCCCTGACAGTGAAATAGTGCCTCCTAATGTCTAGCCTGAAACTACCTTCCGCTAGCTTGGGTCCGATGTTTCTTGTAACTCCCGGGAGTGCTCGGGGGAACAGGGACTCTTCCAATGCCTGCTGGTCCCCCTTGACTAGTTTGTAGACTGCCACTAGATCCCCCCTCAGCCTTCTCTTTTGGAGGCTGAACAGGTTCAGGTCCCTTAGCCTCTCCTCGTAGGGCCTGCCCTGCTGACCCCTGATCACGCGGGTGGCCCTCCTTTGGACCCTCTCCATATTAGCCACATCCCTCCTGAAGTGCGGCGCCCAGAAAAGGACGCAGTACTCCAGCTGCGGCCTGACCAGTGTCGCATAGAGGGGGAGGATCACCTCCTTGGACCTGCTTGAGATGCATCTGTGGATGCACAACAAGGTATGGTTGGCCTTCCTGACTGCGTCCCCACTTTGTCGGCCCATGTTCATTGTGGCATCAATGATGACTCCAAGATCCTTTTCTGGCTCGACAATGGCAAGAAGGGAGTTCCCCAGCCTGTAGGTGTGCCGCTGGTTCTTCCTCCCCAGGTGCATCCTCCTCTTGCTACCGACATACTTCTAGAAACCCTTCTTGTTACCCTTCACATCCCTTGCTAGCTGCAAGTCCAATTGTGCTTAGCCTTCCTGACTTCATCCCTGCATGCCCAAGCAATGCTTTTATATTCTTCCCTAGTTATTTCTTCAAGTTTCCACTTCTGATAAGCTGCCTTTTTATGATTTAGTTTACTGAAGAGTTCCATGCTAAGCCAAGTTGATCTTCTGCCATACCTGCTGGTGCAGCCTCTGGCCCCGAGCCTGCAGTGGGCAGCCTGCCCTCACCCTGCACACAAAACCAGGGGGACATATGCCCCCCCATGCCTCCCATGGGGAGGTGTGCAGTGGCAGAGAGCTGCCCCTCTTCCTTACCCGCTCCGGGCTTGGGCAGCCTGCCCTGGCTGGGCAGCACCTGCCCCAGCCCCACTCCCTCCCTCCCTCACTGCCCCCGCCATGCCCCTTCCCCCACACAGACTCACCAGCAGGATGCCACTCTCCAAGCTGCCCATCTGCATTCCTGGCTGCATGCATGCGTGCAGCTGCATTCATGCACACAGCATTTATTGGTAACATTATTGACTACACCACCTAAAAAAAGCCAATAGCTGATGATATTAATTTTCCTTTTATCAGTGCCGATCCGATATGCAACTGATATATCAGTGCACGTCTAGATGCAGATGCATCAGAGGTCAAGAACGGAAAGTAAAATCATGAGAAGCAGGACCGCACCTTTACTCCAAATTATTTGTTTGCTCTGATGCAATCACAACTTATATACTCAGTAAAATCCTGTGTAAACTGTACAGAAGACAGACTAGTTCAAGTGTGCTTACTGAAGTCGCAAGCACAGCTCTAATTGTAGAGTATTATAAAGCCTTCAGAAGCGCTATCTACTGTAGCCCAGGTGACAGAAAAGAACACACTTTTGTGGGCTGTGTCAAATTTGAAGGAAGACTCCAAAATTGTGCAACTCTGAACAGCTGGTTGCCACACACCATAGCTAAAGAGAGGCTGAGTTACCACAGCACCATCCTCCATCGAAGCAGCAAGGGCTAAACCTAGGCATTTCAAACTGAACACTTTTCTAAAATCCATTAATCTTCTCTGGGAATCTTAGTTCCTATATCTGTATCTACCTACAAGCAACTTGGAATTTTTTTTAATGTAGCTTTGTATTTCACTTATAGTAAAACTTGTTACCCTCTGGAAGGTAGGAAAAAATTAAGAACTCCTGGTTCTGGTGCTTAATCCAGTAGCCAAAGGGCTCCCACAAGGGCAGCACTATAACCAAACTGGATTTTTAGTATACAATGACTTAATACCCCCTAAAAAGGTAAAATTTTAAATTCAGGAAGTATTGAAGTCATACAAAAAAGGTGACAAAATAGCTCACTGAACTGTTTTCAGTATCTTTACCCAGTTCTACTTCTGATGTCTCCAAGATAAATGGACAAAGACAATTTGGTCACAGTAGTTAGCAAGACCGTTTCCAATTCTGCATGTTGTTAATTTGGCATACAAAGACAACCCTACCCCTCTGTCAATGTTTCCTTTTAATAGCGATTAACCACTGGAACAAGCTACCAAAATGGTAGATTTTTCATCTTCCATTTCTAGAAGATAGGTCATTTGATTAAAGCCTATTTGTTTTGACACAAAATTCAATGGAAAAAGTTCTATAGCCTGCTATACAGGCGGTCAAGACTACGTGACTCAGTGGCCCTTCCTGATCTTAAAAAAGCCAGGTGTCTGCTGGCACATTAATAGGAGTCAAACACTCAGAAAATCCAAGTGTTTGACTCCTATCTAAAGCTGTTCATAAGAACAACTTGATAGTACACAGCAGGAGACCTGTTCAACAACAAATTCTCACTTTTGGAGACTTACGGGTGCTCAATTTCAGACACTTCTCTCTTTCCTCAGAAACACACATTCAACTTCAATCTGAAAACATGGGAAATCCCTTAAAGCAATGAGGACCAAGTTTCTTCCTTAGTTATTTCAGGTAGTTCTCTTCAGATATGTCTTTATTTCACACCCACTTTTACCAAGTACCCACCCCCTCCTCTTTCTTTGTTAAACTCACAAAAAACTTAGGGCTTGTCTATACTTGAAATTTGTTGGTGGATCAACTTGAGCTGTTTGGCAGCAAAAGTGCCATATGCCCACAAACAAAATCTTTGTTAGCTTAGTTACAGGAAAAATGTACATGTTGCAAAGCAGGTATAGATACATTCCCAGCCTCTAGCAAATGTTGGGTATCTGACAAGTCCTGCCTGTCTGTGCCCTCTACTGCTCTGGGGTCAGTTTGCCGCTTAAATGTTGGCATGCAACCAAGTACTGTCCTTTGTGATTCCAGCCCAGATGGAGTTCACGTGCTGTTGTAATATTCCTTGTTATTTAGCAGTTCAGTTCAGCATCTTGGGACTGGACCATGATGTAGTGATATGATAAACTTAACTGACTGGAGAAATACTAATGTCTGGGGAGAAGTCATTATTTTCAGCAGTGCTGAAGTAACTCTCTATAGGTACAAGCAGATATAAAATTCCAAGAAAAGGGTAAAACCAGCACACGATGTCTAGTGTCACAGGAAGTCAAAGCACTTCTGGCAAGAATGCAGGAAGACTACATTTAATATGAGCATTTCTGTTGTTGCTACAAGCCACTCAAATCATATATTTGCTAGGTGTGCCACTCCTTTCAGCCTGCTGTGGACACCCTGAATGATCTGTAGGATCCACATCTTGCAAACTCCATGTAAGAGAGTGGTAGAGATGCTGAAACACCTTGAATCAGACGTGGAGAATGAACCTGAACCTTTAAAAGGGTAGAGACCCAAACTGTGAAAAGGACCAATGCCAGCGAATACTGGAAGACATACTGCCAGAGCTCTCTACAGAAGGGATTGGGGGTGTGGGGATGCCAGGATGCCATGTTCATGGTGGGCTAGCATTTCTCCATTTCAAGAACTTTGAACATGCCCAACTCCACCCAATGCTCACAACATCTCTTCAAATTTTTCAAATTCTCTAATCCTTTTTCTAGTCTAACAAGTAGAGAAACCTCACATAATGCTTCCACAGTCTGCCACATACACTTCCCACTACAATGCTTACTTACCTTCTCCTCCCCCTTACCTTTTACCTATCATCTATTAGGTATACCACAATGCAAACAATCTCAGAAAACACAGAGTAGTAGTGGAGCAATGAACCATGGAGTATCTAACTAGAATGCAGAGGGATTATGTCAATACAAGGCTGTGGTATGAGTCCAAGATAACATAAAACAAAAGTAATCATGAGTTAACTGTTTGTCATAAAGGTACTGCTTGCACAACAGCTGTCACAAATCACTTACTGCAGATGCACAAAACCAGCAACAAGTTACAACTGTGCATGTACCCTTACAAGCTACCTGTGAATTAGCAGCAAGTTTCTGCTTGCTTTCAAAGCAGCAACAAGCAGTTCTTCTTCCCTCTTTGCCCAACGTTTTTTTCCCCTTCCATGTTAGTCACTTCCCAAACTAGGGGACTATAATTTCTCCCATTGAAGCTTACTTAATTTTTATATTTAACTAAAATTATATTGTTTTAATAAGGGACTGGCTATTCCCTTCAAATCCTCTTGCTGGAAACATGAGTCTTCTGAAGCAGGGGAGTCAAACCTACCCAGGGCCTCAGGCCAGATCTGGACTTCAGGGGCTTCTCTCAGGCCAGATCAGCATGGGCACATTTGGCTGGCACCACATGTCTGGGAACTGGCAATACTGCAGGGCTGCAATCAGAAAGCAGTGTGGTGCTCTCACCAGATACAGGCACTGGCATTGGGCTCTGGCAGGATGGCAGTGCAGAACAGGAGCTTACATGGTGCCGAGTTGTACCCGAGTGGCAGCGTGGAGCTCTGGCTGGTCAGCAGCACAGAGCCTGGGTGGTGCAGAAATCTAGCAGGATGGCAATACAGAGCTAGGGCCATGCAGTGGCACAGGATGGGGTTCAGGCAGTAGCATGGAACCACATTCAGGCAGCAGCGCAGGTCAGGAGTGCATCTGGGCCGCTGCAGCACAGATCAGGAGCATAAGGGTGGGGGGCTATATTTGGATGGCAGTGTGGAGCTGTAGATGCTGCCCCTGATGGCCCCCTGTAATTTCTGTAGCCCACTGCACTACCAGTGGGCCAAATGGAACAATTCTTACCCCCATAAAATTTACAAATATCTTTTTCAAAATGGTCCAGAAATGGTCTCACTAAAACTTTCCACCACCTGAATCTAAGCTTTTGAAAAACCTGTACTTTTGAACTACTGTTAACTCTGGACAGTTTATTTAGCCTGTTACATATAATTCCTTTCAAAAGTGAACAAAAAATAAGGATGCAAAGGCTACATTAATCTGAACAGAATTATCTATTGCCACTACCCAAAAACTGCATTAAAATCATATACCTTGTGAAAAAGGAGAGCTTAAGACTGAAAATCAATTTGCTAAGACTGGAAATCAATTCCTATGACAGAAGCTAGACCTAATTCAGTAAACAAATGAGAATATAGACTATTCTGCCTACCACCCGCCCTGACATCCTTAATTTAGCAAGCCAGCCAGAAGGTAGCTGAATTTGACCTGGGTGCCAGAAGAACTGGGAGCGCAAAAATAACGCTTTACTATTAAGGTTGTTATCAACCTCCTATTCTGGGGCTCTGGGATTCTTGGGCCTACGCCATCCAAATCCTTAAAGATGTCTTGACCAAACTGAGCAAAAGGAAGAAGATGACATGGCTACCTCCATCTACCCAGGCTAAATCCCCAACACCTGCTGGAACAAGATTAGCGTTCCTATTGTCATTTCATTCTTCACACATTCCTTTCCTTCTTAATTCTCTTTCTGCCATCTGTCTAACATAGTCTGGCTTAGGCAGCCATGACTGCATCATTTGCCACATTGTTCTTTTATCATGGGATCACAGCAATATCTTACATGGCCTGATGCTGGTACAAGTTTCACGTCTCACTGTGGATGCGTTCGGTCCATGTTTCTCCAGCAGTGAGACCGCCAGTAGGAGTCAGCACTACAGAAAGAAGCTATATTTTTCCATCCTTGCCATGGGTTTGTCTCCTTTTGTTTCTGTTTTCAATGAAATAGGATCATACTTTAATGAAAACAGCAACTGCAGCTACAGACTCTCTCAACTTATTTTCCCTTTTTCTCTAGTTAATACCTAAAATAATCTAATAAATTAATAGTTAATAATCTAAAAAGCCTGTCAAACAGAGGGGTTTCCTGTAAAGCTTCTCTACAAACTAAGGGAATGTGAACATGTTACATGAATGCCTTAAATATGCTTTCCATGTTTAATGCTTTAAAAGGTTTTTCCTTCTTTCTTCTGCATCTTTATTTAAACGGTTAAAGAATTTTAATGATGGTTGTTGCCATGGCACTAAGCAGGCCTAAGGTCTCTGCTGTGAGATTTTAAGTTCACGTAACTGTTTAATGATATACAATGATAGGATTACATTAACCACCTCTGTTACATCTCTGGCTCTCTGAACCCATTTAGTCCATCAGAATTAAGAGAGGAGAGCACATTCACCTTCTTAACTGGAGTGTTCCAGCAGTTCCTTTTCAACTAGTTACCTGCTGTAAACGCTCAAGTCCTTTTCCCAGTCTCTGCTTTTCAGGATACCATGTCAAATCTTACAAAAAGGACTAACATTCTTCTTCATCCTTATTAAAAAGAAATCCATGAATATAAGAAGCTATTAGATGCTAATTATCATTTTACGTTCTACTAGCGTAAAACGTTTCCCAAAACTCAGCAATAAAAATAATTTGCATTCTATTCCAGGTGATACTGGCTGAACCACGAAAGGAAACACAGGCAGACACACAGCCAGAGGGATTATAAAGCTCATAAAAGCCAACAAATAAATTAAAGAACAGGAGACCTGTAATGAAGCAAGGGCTGTTTTTCCCCATTGGGAAGTTTGTCAGCTTAGACAGAGGAGTGTTATTAAAAATCTCTGGGGAATTCCTAAATATCAACATATACCATTTACTGTGTGATCAGTTTACACACAGAAGAGGCCTATTTTAAAGGCAGGAGCAGAAAGATATTTCCAGAATCAATTTTAGTTGGCAAACAGAACCACATGAGTTGTGAAATATCAGTATCACCAAATTTGAAAGTGCATTTAATTTTGGCTCCAGAAAATATATTCATGGACATCCAAATTGAATTCAAATACCAATATACCCAATTTCGACCATATAATCTACCATTGTACCATTGTAAATTCCTTCAAATACAAAATGTACATGAGACTCAGCATGCATTTGGGATTGGTTATTGTGTACCAGGCCAGTCCTCATGTGCGAGGGATAAAATATCAGTGATAATTAATCTCACCATAAACTGCATTATTTATCATATTAATTAAGAATATTTTTATAGGCTACTTTAAACTGGTTGGAGAAACAATTCCAATTACCACTCTTAAAAATATATATATGGATATATATCAATGTATATATAATTGCTTTACTCTCCAGCTTTTAGCCCAATGGTGTCAAAGAGACCACGGGGCTGATTCCAGCCCATAGAGCCATATGATCTGGCCCACAGGGTGCAGAACAGACCCCACACACTCAACCCAGCCCTTATGCTACATGTGGCACATGGGCTGAGCCTGGCACCATGTGCCCTGAATGCAGCACAGAGGTTCGGTCTCGGCCACATGGCACAGAGCTGCATGAGGGTTGCTAGGCTGGTCTATGGGTTGGACTGGGACATACCCACTTCACTATGCAGCACCCCAAACTGGTCCTCTGCTGCCTACAGCACCAGGTCTAGCTTGTGCACCACAGGCAGCACATGGTCCATGGTGGGCCACGTGCCACTTGCACAACAAGCCCAGGGTCAGCATTGTGATAAAGAAAAAGAAAAAAAAAAGGTGACCAAACGCCAAGCATGAGAGCAAGTTCTGCTCGTGGCGTGGGGGAAGTAGTGGGCGCGGCCTGATAGCCGCGAGATCGGCGGTCCCGGGCTGATTGGCAGGGGGCGGGCGGATGCAGCCCGTTTAAAAGGAAAAGTGTGCACCAAAAAGCTGGGACCCACGCCATATTGGAGAGGCCTGATCACCCTCACCGGAGGTCCTGCGTCCACGAAATCCCTTCCCCCCGGACGCCCCCATCACGACCGAATTAGAGCTCTCGAGTTAACAGCAAGTTTATTCTTGAAACTGCTGTAAAGGAAACCACCTATACAAAAGTGTGAGTAAAGCATTTATTTGTTATACCGCCTCCTTGGTGTTTTTTGTCGACAGAGGGAGAGACAGGAGAAGGAGGAACAAGGCCCCGTAACCCTTTCGCCCCCGGCCTGTTCGCGTAATACTTTTCTGGGTCCAACCACCCACCGTCAGGTTGGTCATGGCGTCACGAACAGGATCTCAGGGGCAAAGGGAAGACGAGGGGTACCTCAACCAATTATTGCCCGTGGCGGAACCACTATAGACCTCCGACCATGAACGCTGATACTTTATGGGCCCGTGTTGCGTACCATCAGGCCCAGCAAGATGGGAGAATCGGGGGCCATGTCTCTATCTGCCGGACCGAAAACAACAGGGGTCCACTCAAAGAGTGGGTTGTGGCCGGCCTCACCCCGGCAGACTTGGGGTGTCTCCTCACTAGTCCCGCGGTCATATACCGACCACCCGATACGGCCGCGGACGTAACAGTAGCGGGATTATTGAGAGAAAACCCCAAATTAGAAATGCAATTGCAAACGGCGAGCGTGGAGTCACTGGAGCAGGCGGCAGGGGGCTCCGAGCCAACGCTCCAAAATGGCGCCGGCCGCATGGCGCCGCTGCCAGAAAATGGCGCTGAGGAAAGTGAAAAGGGCGCTAAAATCCCCCTGGGAGGCGGGCCGGCCGCGTCACCGCCCACAGCCCCACCCCCTGGAGTCACGCCAAAAGACAGCCCGCCCTTCGGAGTGACGGAGAAAGAAAAACCGCCCCCCCATGAGGGAGGAAAGATGTATCCAGTGCTCCCACCCGACATGTTTAACCCTTTCCCGGCCGCGGTTCACCCAATAGCACTGGTCAAGCAAATTACTGATGCACAGGGCGCAACTCGTGCCACCAGCACATACTGCACCCGCACCCAGGAAGAAATGCAGGAGTTGTATAGAGGATCAAAAGTGAAACCTGGTGAAACCTTAGCTATGTGGCTAGGGCGTCTAGTAGTAGAATTTGGGTCAGACCTGCTAGACTTGGAAGAGGCTAGCTTCCTAACTCGTCAAGCCTCATGGAGTGGGGGGCACGCCACCAACTTAAACGTGGTAACGGGCAACGCCCACTGGCCCATCCTGCTCCCAGCTCTCGTTACAGGTCAAGTGTGCCACAAATCTCATGCGTGGCATAATGGACAACCGCTGAACCCGTCCACAGAGCAACTGCTGCTGGCTATTATCGGAGTATCCTACGCGTCCTGGAACCCGAGGGTACACCCGTTGGGACTGACACAGGCGCAGAGCAACGCGCCGTGGCCCCATCATCATCTCGGTCACCCCGGGGATGTTCCAACCACCCTGGACAGTATTGAGGCACGTGTAGAGGTTTACGGGGGAAGAGAGGCCGTGACTTTCGGGCTTCTCCTCGGGCCACTGGCCGGTCAGCTGGCTGAGAACTTGCTAAGCCAGATGCCACGGTTACAGGCCCTGATGGATTCCACAGTAAAAGTCTCCGGCGGGATGGAACCACGTCCTACGGCGTACCCAAGTCAACGCTGTTACCAACACAACGCCTCATACAAAGACAAGCCCCCCTGGAATGAACCAGCGCTTCAAAAGCCCCAACCATGGAAGCCGAAGCTCACCCCTAGATGAATTAGTCTGAGTCACAGTTCCACACCCTCATCAACCACATCCGCGAGTGCACAAGGAAGTCATCTGCAAACCCGAGCAGTATCCTGGCACCTACTCTGTGCTCCTAGAAGGCGATCAAACCCAGTCGCTCATCATAGCTCATCACAACTGGCTAACTCGCCGCCCTGCTGTTCACCGATCATGGCACCCCTTTTCTTTGTTTGTCTGTTCGTTTGTTTTGTTTCCTTGCAGGCCTAGCAGAGACGAAGCGGCAATCTACAGCTGCTCGATCACGAGATCCACCGAGCACCAAACCGCAGCACATCCAAGTCAACGCAGTGATGGCTGCCTGCTTGTATGTCGCGAGCGGGGTAGTCACCCTATTCCTGCTGTTCCCGACAAGTTCTTTGGTGAATGGACCTGACTTCGCAACCTCTAACTTGGTTTTGTCCCTTTTATCACTCTAGGCGAACATCACGGGAGATAGTGGAAAGTCAGGACTCATCACATGTTTGCGCCTGTCTCTTTCTATTGACGACCCAGTGTTAACCCCGTATGTATACCTTCTTAATGTTAGTAAGTGGTTTAAAGCCCGGAGCACCGATCTGAACCACAATATTACGATAGCTCAACATTCTTTTATATATTCCCAGCGCCAATACACAGTCTATTACCGGTATTCCTGGCCACGTAACTTGACCCTAGCTAGGATGAACCGCTCTGTCTGCAGATCGGAGGCTATGTTTCCACCTGCCCCCGTTCGGCTCTTCTATAACATTGCATGTTCAGAAATACCGTGGGGGATTAACCCAAAAGGAATAAAGTGGTCCAGGGATGATAATTCATTAACCTGGAACCCCACAGCCATCACGCCAACATGGTACTTAGCTTTTCCACCAGGCCCGAACAAAATGAGGGCACGAGATGAGTCTGGCCCGGTTCCATCCGTCCTTCGGCGGACCTGATCTCTGGTTTCTTGGAGCGAGTCGCTGGCCATCAACATATTGGATGCCCAAGACTGGCACTCATACTTTTACCCCATCTTAATCGTGGCCCGACTTAGTCAATGGTGCCATGGTTATGATGCGCCCGCAAACACAGTCGATCTCCCTCATGAGATAGCTTTAATCAGATGGAAAGACCAAAGCTGTGCACTGATCAATACGCCAGCCCCCATAGGGATGCTATGGGCCTGCTCGGACGGACAGCTTTATACTAACCTCCCAGCTACCCTAACAGGTGTCCAATGTTTTCTGAGCACAGTAATGCTCTGCTCTCCTCTAAGTGTTAATACAGCTCACCCGAATAGCCCGGCCGTACTCCGTCGCCATAAGCGACACGTTCCGGTGTGGAGTAAGCTGACACGGGGCGAGCGATTCAGCCAACATTTGGTGTGGGCGCTTGAAGGTTATTTTGCATGGGGAATAGGGATAGGTAAAGCGTTTGTCAGTTTCTTAACCTGTCTAAGGAATGCTGTTGTATTAGCATACCCAACGTTGCTATTCCATTGGAGGAGCAACTCGACCGCGTGAAGCAGGTTGCCGCAGACACCAATAAAACTGCCGGAATCGGGAAAGGATAGTTAGCCGACATTTTAGTTGGATAGGATGAGACACATCATCCTGGCTGATACACTTGTTAACTCCTATTGTTGCCTTGTGTTTTACCAATAGTCATTGTTATACGTTTGGGTTGTTGTATTTTATCTGCTTATGTATATACCCGTTTACCACTTGAACCTTGCAAAGACAACGAGTTCCTAGACGAAAATTACTTGTAACCTAATTCCCTAGTCTATTGTGACATGGTCAAGGGGGCATGTCATAACCAAATGAGTTGAGTGCCCCTGTCACAATAGAGCTGCTGAATGACCACAGTTGTTAATACCCTTGGTTGGTATTTTATTATGTATTTGTATTAGATGTTGTATTTTGTATGTTTCAATTTTGTATATACCCACTTACTCGCTATGTTAGAGCTTGGCATTTGATCAAGGGGGCATGTGATAAAGAAAAAGAAAAAAAAAGGTGACCAAATGCCAAGCATGAGAGCAAGTTGTGCTCGTGGCATGGAGGTAGTGGGCGCGGCCTGATAGCCACGAGATCGGCAGTCCCAGGCTGATTGGCAGGGGGCGGGCGGATGCAGCCCTTTTAAAAGGAAAAGCACATGCCAAAAAGCTGGGACCCACGCCATATCGGAGAGGCCTGATCACCCTCACCAGAGGTCCTGTGTCCACGAAATCCCTTCCCCTGGATGCCCCCATCACGACCAAATTAGAGCTCTCGAGTTAACAGCAAGTTTATTCTTGAAAATGCTGTAAAGGAAACCACCTATATGAAAGTGTGAGTAAAGCATTTATTTGTTATACCGCCTCCTTGGTGTTTTCTGTCGATGGAGGGAGAGACAGGAGAAGGAGGAACAAGGCCCTGTAACCCTTTCGTCCCCGGCCTGTTCACGTAATACTTTTCTGGGTCCAACCACCCACCATCAGGTTTGTCAAGCATGTTAATATTAACTCACCAGTTCCCACCATCACGATTAATCACTTCCTTAATTAACAACTCCATTTTTATTTTTAACCATATTCAAATTTCTAGTATACAAAAGGGTTCATTTTCTGATAAATAGGTACTGCAGTAATAACACTTATAACTGCAATGAAGAAAAAGTAAATATGTATATATTCTTACTAGAAATTCAGTAGTTGTGCAACCAGGTATGGAAATAGAAATGGGAAACTTTTGTCTCCTGGAGTTATGCAATTTCAGCATAGCAAACAGAAAGTAGCCAACTCAGCTTACTGGCCAAAACAGCAATTTCAGGAACGCTTGTACATCAAAATTCTGTGTTAAGAGGAAATCATATAGGCAAGGTATATCAACCTACATAGCTAGTGCTCAAATTTCAGAATGGATTTTCTCTCTACTTCCATATTCTGCAATTGCTATGCAGCTTCCAACAGCAGCTTCCATTGAAGAACTCAGCAAACAAACATCCTCATTTACAACTGAATCCACCTGCTGAATCCCCACTCACCTGCAGGATCAAAATCAATGCCTATAATGATGGCATATACAGCTGTAGAGAATCTTCATCTCTTACTATATACTTTGCTGCAACAAGACAATAAATTCCTACCAAATTCATACTCTCATAAACACATGCACAGCCTTGCACTCTGGTTGCAACTTCTAACAAGTTAGTGTCTCCAGTAGCCTCTGTAATTCTCTAAAACTCTTAAGGGCAGACATTCCAGATTTTGGTAACAGTAAAACCACAATCCAGCCAAGTACTCAAACCAGGGTCTAATTAACTTCAGCTACTGTTCACAGGACTATAATCTAAAAATAAAAAAAAAGCAAGGATGCTGATTAGGTGAAGTAAATAAGTGGATCCACTTAACTAGCCCTTTATAAGCTGAGCAAAATTATGTTTCAAAATAAAAGCAATGCTAAATAAATACTTAATCAGTCTATTGTTAAGAACTCATGTTTAAAGGCTGACCACTGGGATTTTATGTTAATAAAACTGCTTAAGGGGACAATGTCAGGTTAAATATGGCAGATGTTATGCAAGCTTAAAAACAAAAAGTAAAATGTTCCCAAGAATTTCTTTTATTGGACTCCAAAGGGCTGTTTCTTACTTTTTAAATATATCCTACCCCCTGCACAAATAGAGATGGGGAATGAGTGGCTAGGCTGCAGTACTGCAGAGAAAGAGCTACAGCTACATATAAGCTGAATATGAGCCAAGTGTGTTCTTGTTGCAAAAAAACCCCACATACTGCATATTGGGCTGTAGTAACAGGAGTGTCACAAGTCAAGGATTCTTCTGCTCTATTCAGCACAAGTGAGGCCTTTGAGTCCAGTTTTGGGCCCCACACTTCAAGAAGAACATGGCAGTTTAGAAAGAGGCCAACACAGAGTGACTAAAATGATCACGGGCCTGGGAAACAAGACTTGGAGGAAAGCTTAGCCTTTTCTTTCCAAAGAACTAGGGCTTTTTAGTCTGGAGAAGAGACTATAGAAGGGAGATTTGATAACAATCTTCAAATACCTGAAGGACAATTACAAAAAGGATGGAGACAGGATTTTCTCTGTGATTGGAGGAGACAGGAGTAGGAGCAACTGTCTCAAGCTACAGCAGAGAAATTTAAGTTGGAAATTAGGAAGAACATTTGACAACAAGGATGGTCAAGCATTGCAACAGCCTGCCTAGAAAAATTGTGGAATCTCCACCACAAGAAATTTTCAAGTGCAGGTTGGACAGACATTTTGCTGGAATCATTTAATCAGGGATGATGGTCCCTTCTATCCTTACTTTCCTATGACCCTACACAGATTGCAATCCAAATACTGGGCCCACACATTCGAAACAACAGCCATGCCTCCTTGGGCCACAAAGTTAAAACTGGCAAAATAAACTGACCTATCTAATTAAGCAAGTATTCAAAGGCTAAGATTTAGCTATCCTGGTAAAGATGTCAGTAAGACAGAGCAGAGAATCAAAGCCATTTAACCGTAACAAGGTATATTCTGTATCCTTTTGCTATATAACTGTAAGTCTGGAGTCTATTGTAAAACATGTCAATCATGGATGAAGCGTTCTGCCATAAATGCCTACCTTCCAGCAGCAAACCTGAACATTACCTGAGATACCTTATTTAGCTTGAGTTGTGGGGACACCAAATCATAATTTTTCAAGTTTAAGGTGTATCCAAATTAAGAGCATCTTGCCATGATAATATAACAAGACTGGCAAAGTCTTCTAAGTGTAGACCGAGGCCTTCTTCATGTTCAACAACTTGCGTTCCTCCAGACCAGGGTAAACCTGAACTAGATGGGCAAAACAAGAGACAGGCAACTTTTATCACCAAGTTAAGCATCCATTAAAAATAAGCTAGCTGAATCATCCCCCCACTTAAACCATCCTTCTTTAGGATAATCCAACTGCATTAGGAATCAGGTGAAAAAAGTTATTCAAACCACCAAAAAACAGCTGATGAAGTAACAAAGACATATTTTCTAAAGGAGAAGGAAAAGGAAAGTTATGAACATCTTATAAAGCTGAAACACAAATCTAGGAACAATGACAAATACAGGAAATCTGATTGAAAAATTAAGATATGGTAAACTAAGAGTATTAATAATATTTGTGGTATGAAGAAAATAGTTTGAATCAATAGAGTCTTCAGAGGATTTCATGTTATTTATAATATTAAATAACCCACCCTCCCTTTTAATAAAAGATGTCCTGGCCTAAAGAAAGTTTACATATATTTTTCACCCTTCCTGAAATATTCCATTTTCATTTCCTTGAAGGCTTGATTTCTATTCCAGATACAGAGCTGGTCACAAAATGAAGTGATTTTTTTTAACACCTTTTTTTGGTCACTGTTTTCTAGTCAAACAAGATTTCCCTACCACAAGAGATAGACCACAGAATAAAGAACCTAAATCTGACTGGAAAGAGCCTTTAAAAAAATGCAGTAAACAAGCTGACCTAACCAACACTAACCAGAACTGATCAAATGCACAGGAAAACATAAGGGTTCAGGGTCTACAGATATTCACACTACCAAGTCTACTAGGAATTGATCATGACCAGACACTTGTAACCCAAGACAAGATTTGGTCGTCAGAGCCTTGCCATTTAAACACAAACATCAAATTTGACATGAAATACAGTCTTCCATTACGGTGAAATAATTATTATCTTTCCAGATTAAGCTATGCGTTGCACCGCAACATAACTTTAGCTGCCTACTTGACTTAGATAATACAGGCAGTTATTTAAATGAGTTCCCTATATACTTAAAGTTTTCCTTGAAACTACTACTACTCTCCTGAAAGACCTAACTAACTTTAGGCAGTAATTTAAAGCCTATCTGCTCAACCATTTGACTGGGTATGGCAATAGAACATTTTTTTTTTAAATCAAGACAAATGTTTGCCATTTTAACATTGATGTTTAAGTAAAATCTTTTTTTTTGTAATTATATAATCATTTTTTCTGCAAGATTTACTCTTGTTCTGAAGAGTTGATATACTGTATGATTATCTTGCAGACAGAACCCATGCAGTTATTCTATACTGCAATGTAGAGTCAACTGCTATTTTAATTCTTTACTTTTATTTACTCATTCAGTAAACCACTATAGTTTACAAGAACCAGGAGTATATTTATAGGGCACAATACAGTGCCATGTGCATATACCCAAAGTAGCTCTGGTAGCAATAGGACTGTGGCCACATTAGCTTAGCACTTTTCCTTGGCTAATAACCCTGGTCAGAAGCAAAGCATTAGCACAGCACTCTGCCCAGCTTAACATACTGGGCATTTATATACATACCTTTTCATCCTGCAACACACCAGAGATCTGGCGGGTCAGAGCAGACTCTATTAATCGAGTTTGCTTCACAAGTGAGCTGATGTGCACTGCGCTGCATCACATGCAGTTGTATAAGCAGTGAAATGTGAATCAGTATACAGAAACTGGCAGCAGTGCGCTTTTGAGCTAATACGCCTTCCATGTGTTTTAGTTCAAAAGCATGCCACCACCATTTTCTCAGCGCTGACGCATATTTCACCACTTGTACAACTGCATTAACTGCAGCACTGGGCACTTTTAAAAGTACTCAGCGCTGTGGCGCAAATGTGTACAAATGACCACTGTCTCTTTTTCAGCTAGGGAAAAGCCCCAAGGTAACGTGGCTGTAGCACTTCCACTACCTGTTTAGAACCAGTTTAGGTATCCCCATATAGCACTGCACCTGTAAATATAGTGTTTTTCCCATTTAACACAGTAAGTCAACTTTCCAGTATTTTGTCAAAGCCCATTTCTGCATTACTAGGATTTAAGTAAATTGATCGGTTGGTTGATTGAACTATTATGGCAAGGGAATTGAAAGTTTAAGTCAGTAGCAGTGAATAGTTTCACAAGCAAGTTACTTATATTTGTTAAATTGAAAGTTCAATGTCCTTTAAAACTTCTCCTCTACCTAATATAGTTTTACAATTTCCCTTAGCTTAGAAAAAATTATAAGCCGTAACTAGACGTTCATGGTGAAGCAAGTGCTGCAGCAACAGCAAATAAGCTGATTTTGCAATTTTTCTACAAAAGTGAGTTTTAAGGCCTCAAAAACTTAAACTCAATTTTTTTGTCACAACATGTCACGGTTTGCTTAGAAATCAGGTGTCACATCAGGGAGTAGGGTGCCATTTGTTATCTGAATTGCAGGATTTCAGACATGTTTTACTTCTGTTGTATTAAAAGACTTTATTGAAAACATGATTGAATAACTGGAATCTGAACAAATTATAGTAGTGATAAAATAGGAGAAGCATGGAACAGAGCACTGCTATGAATAAATACAATTATGAATACTACATCACTTCATGCTGCTAGGGTTTTGATTTTATTATAGCTTGAATCTGTAAATAAGTACAAATTTTCAGTCTGTGAAGGGGGCTTACGAACTGCACTGAGACTGGCTTTACAAACTGGCTCCTTCACATCATCAAAACAGAACATGAGAGGGAGAGATATATTTCTATATTAGATACTAAGGGGATTTTTGCATATCTTTTTTAACTTTAAAATGATTAAATTTTATAAAAAGTTCATTCTGCAGCACAGTAAAGCCAAGCGTTTGGACAAATGTTCCAAATTTAGCTATGTAACATTTTTTTTTAACAAATATGAACTCTAAAACCTCAGCTAAGACCCTACATTCTAGTCCTGCTCTTTTTTTTTTTTCCCTCAATCTATACAAGAAAACTAGAAAGAGAAAGAAGACAAATATAAATCTGCCAAAGTCCATTCAGTTCTCTAAACCTTTGAGCTATATCCTGCATTGTTATTTGAACACATGGAAAGCTATAAAACATCCTCAGTCTCTTTCAATGCTAATTAGAATAAGGACTAGCTTTTCTTCAAATTCTGCTTCCATGAATGCTGTCTGTACACAAGTAACTGAATTCACACAGCATTATTTGTTCACGAAAATCATGAACAACTACATTTACACATGCAAAACTCTATCACATGCATAAGTGAAACATCTGCATGCAAGTGACTTGCACATACAAAAAATAGAAGCTAAGTTTAGGTCGGCCCTTGAATATGCTTAGATTCAATTTGTTTTGTTTTAAATTTAATAATGTTTAGTGTACATTTTTCCTTCTCTACAGGTATCTGTGACCCACAAAAACAGCAGGGAAATTCATGGACCCGGACATAACACCAGTGCATGAGGGTGCCAAACTTCCTGCTAGGTATACACTGCCCATGATTATGCAGCTTCAACAACTACAGACTTGCTCCAGCTTACAGCAAGGTGTTGCTCTCTCTCTGGAGCCCTAACTATGAGCTCAGAGACAGTGTCTGCAGGAGACCCTGACCTAATACCTGGCTTCCCTGTGTTTACCAACTCTTTTGACTGTATTTTCCTGCCCTGTCCCTCATTCCCTGGCACCAGGAAGCATCAAAGCCTTCCAAGTCCCTGGTGTTCCCTTTACACATTCATACAACTGGCCCATAACATGCATAAGCAACAAATTTGCACATGAACTGTTATATACAAACATATAAATCAAGTTCCTGAGCCCTGGCTGGGAAGGGAGGCATATAAAACTGAATGAATGAATAAATAGTAAATAAATAAAGAAAAGTAATGCATAGGCACAAGGGACATACTGCATACCCAAAAATTTAATCTGGAGACAATGACCTAGTGAAACCAACCAATCGCTTTCGCTTGAACTCGCAATGAGGCCAACAGGTACTAATTTCACTGCAGTGTTCAATCCTCCCTGGATTTGACTCAGATGTAGGCTAATGCTAATTTTTAAGAGGATCACTATGTAGCATGCCTGGTGGGTAATGAGTTAGTTCACCATCATACACAGAAGAAAGAGAGGATGAAGTGTTTGTGGGGAAATGAAAAATCTGCTATCAAATAAAGAATGACCGTACATCATTATGAGAAATGTTCACATCCTGAAGAGCTGTTTCGCAAGTTAGTCCTTAACCACTGATTTCAGCATATTCTTTGTTACCTCTTTTATCTACAGCCCTAAATACATTTACTATAATCAGTGTTTTCTTCTGCTTAGTAACACAAAAACGTGTGAAATATACAGAAAAGTACACTTAACTGCCCTTCTGCAGACTTATTTCCAAAGGGATGTCAGAATTGCAACAGCTCTTGTTTTGCAAAGAAAGCTAAATTGGTGACTACCGTTTGCAGTGTTTCAGTGCCACCAGCAAAACTGGTGGTTAACAAGGAAAGGAGATGAGAAAGCCTATGGAAAATTTCAGAGAAAGCAATCAATGAATGCCTCCAGCCATCCTCCCTGATACCTCCTCCTTCAAAATAGAATTCAGGTCTTCTCTAGTGCGACACAAACAGAATTTGTGTGCATGTGAAAACAAGTTTATAGGACATTATGAAGGAGCAAACAAAACAATTACATATTTGTTCTTTCAAGTCACTACCCTATCATGCCATCTTGAGCACATTTTACTGCCTCATCCATTGTCTAAAAATGTACCACTGTAAAAAAATACAATTAAGTAAACTTAATTTTAATAGAAAATCCTGGTATAAGATTACAAAGCATCCATAGACCTATGCACTGATTTTACATGCATGTAAAGGTGATTTCTCAAAGAAAAATATGGTTCTGATTAAGACTTGGAAAATTCTAGATTTACAAGTTATGTTAATTGAATTTTTGTAAAGTATAGCTTTCCTTTACTGTCAGTTCAAGATAACTTTTCAATAAATATTTTAACAAAAATGATTCCCTTGAGTATTTGTAGCACTCTGTATTGTTTCATCAAGAAGCACTTTACTTTTTCACACCAAAAAAATTTATAACAACTACTCCTTGAAATTTTCTTATTTAAGGAAGAGAAATAATTAAATCTATAAAAGAACTTAAAACCTAAATAATGTTCCAGAGCACTAGTCTTGTATCAATATTATCTTCACTGAATCAAACAGAATCTTCTTTGATAAAGTCAAAACATATTAACTGATCACTTTTTGCAAGCCAGATGGTGTAAGGCAAGGTTTAGCTATAACAATAATCAATTCCCAGATGTAATGCATGCAGGTTATTTCATTACAATTCAAAGAATTTATTATTTTCAAAGAAATTCATTAAAAAAATAAGACAGGAGTATCCTGTAATAGACACTACAGTGAAAGTCACAAGACAAAATGCAACAAATGTCCGTGCAAAAAGGCACTATGATGGAGGTCACATGCAGGCACTAAAAGGAGCGAGTTAGAATGAACACACAACCCACTGCAACATGAAAGCATGGCCAAGAACCCTTTCCAGTCCCTCTGAAACCTTGTTCCATGGCAAGTGTCCTACTTAAAAAAATCACAGGGCATCCAATTCATACGAGCAATTAATAAGTTAGGCTCAGAAGAAGCCCCAAAAGTTTAAAGGTATTCTACTTTGGCAGCTGGCAGTTGTACCCATCCAAAGGCATATAAAGATTTAACCAACATTTACAAATATGCTTAAATAATAATCATTATAGAAAAGTAAGCCAGAACTTACTATTATAAAAAAACAAATCTCCAGGCAAATCTTTACCTGCACATCTCCATGTCTGGCAAAACTGTGACCCAGTCTTAGAAGTGGAAAATACCAAATGCCCTTAACCTCAGGAACAGGAATCAAAGACTTCATTCTTTGTGAATAAAGTCATTTGCCCTTTCTCCCTCCAGCTTAAACAACTAGTATGGCTTTAGCTGTTCCTTTTAAAAAGCAGCTCTGAATTTACCAGGCTAGATATGATGACACACAGGTTTCTGCAAAAAATATTTTGCAGCAAACTTTGTGCAGGTTCTTTTCAGGGCCTAAGCTCTCCTGCCTACCCAAGTAACAAGAAAGTAGTAACAAGAAGTAACAAGAAAGATCTTCTACAGCCAGAGTAAGTGTGACATCTGTTTTTTTCTTTTTCACCACAATACATGCAGTGGCCTATCCCTTGGCCATTCATAAGTCTTTCTTCCTATGCACTGCTGCAGACTGAACTGCTGCTATTGAGTTGAACTCCGAAACCTTAGTTCATTCAAAGTTGCTCTCTGCAAGTTGGCCACAACCTACTCACCCCACACAGCATCCTACATATGCAGGGAAAGTACCATGGATACTACTTCCCTATTTCTGCTATTAATAATTTCTTCTAGGACAGGTTCTTCCTACCCTGACTTTGCAAACCCTGGCCCCCGTTCTGGACTTGTGTCCACCCAAATGAAGCCTTCCATCTACACAAAGTCACTGATCTTCACCAAAGAACATATGGCCTTACTTGCATTTTTCTAATAAAATGATAGTTAAACAGTTCATCAGAAAAGTACATAATAATTATAGGAATTTAAACTAAACTATCAGAGCAGCAACCAAATGTGCATGACCAGCCTCTGACATTTAGTGCCCAAAGCTAATCCAGCTGTAATCAGGAAGGGCTATGAACTGAACAATGAGGTCTTAGATATCGAGCAGAGCATTTGAAGATTAAAACAAAATGGAAATGTGGGCCTTGAAAAAGGGTGTAAACCAGGAAGTCTGAGTAAAAATTTCAAGATTCCACACTAGTCTTTCCATTTCTACTGCAAGACAAGCCATCCATAGGCTGATGAAACTCAGCTCTACTTCTCCTCCTCTTTGACCTGACCCCACAGTTTTACTGCTTTTCCAATGCCTGGCTGCAGTTGGGGATTGGACACAGGTGAACCAACTAACACTGAATTCAGACAAGACACAGGTGATAGTAGTGAACAGACCACCTGACTTGGGGAAGAGTGGGGACTGGGACACCTATCACTGGTTGGGCTTAGCCTGCCCTTATCATTCCAGTTCGTAGCCTTGGGGGGTACTCCTGGATCCTCTACAGCACCTGCATCTTTAGGTGGTGGTCATGGCTAGGGACACCTTTCACTAACTTCATCTGGTGAGAAGGCTACAATTCTTTCTTTTAGATTTCCATCCGGCCACCATTCTCCATGCCTTTGTAACCTCAAGGCTTAGACCTCAAGCAATGTGCTCTACATAGGCCTGCCCTGCAAAACAGTCTGGAAGCTGCAGCTGGTGCTGAATGCAACACCCACCTTCTGCCAGGGGGGAGCTGCCAAGAGCCCACCTTCCAACAAGGGTGGGGTGCCAGGAACACATTAATTCCAGTACTCCTGAATCCGCACTGGCTCCCAATAGCTTTCTGGACACAAGTCAAGGTGCTGGTTTTGACCCAGGGGGCCCTTAAATGGCTTAGACCCTACACATCTAAGAAATCACCTTCTCTCTCATGCCCCATCACAATCCTTAAGGTCAATTGAAAGCAGACTCCTACAAGTACCATCAGCATGCCAACGTGGAAGGTATTTCCCCACAGCTACTCCTCATCCCTGGAACTCCCTTCCCTGTTGAGGCTCACCAAAGCCACAGCCTGGACATCTTTCAGAAGTGCTGTAAGCTAGGATGAGTTGTTTTTTAGTGGGGGGAAGGTCTCTGCTTTGTCCTTATATTCTAGCTCCCTTTATTTTTTGTTCTCTTGTCACTCTCCTGCCTTTAAGTTACTCTGTTTCTTAACATAAGCTGCACATCTGCTAGGAAAGGTGGCGTATAAATCCAATCAATAAGTTATTAGGGGCAAGCTGCACTATCCAACGTCAGAGCCAATGCCTTATCTTGACATAAGAGATTTAACTGCTTTTAACACTACCTACTGCTGCTCAGCAGCCCTTCCCAAATGATGAGCACTTTCACAGGACACCAGGCAGAGTTTCCCTTTCTAGTGAGCAAAGGGGCACAGGTGAACAGGTGAGACACTCTGGTGCAGCTTCACCCAGCCCCTTCAGGGAAGGTGACAGCAAGATGCCAAATCATAGAATCACAGAGAAGTAGGGCTGGAAGGGACCCCAGAGGTCATCGAGGACAGCGTTTCTCAGCCTGTGGGTTGCACAAATACATGAAAGGGTCGTGAACAAACTTTAAAATGGATTCTCCTTTAAAGAAGAAAAATGTGGGAAACTGTGGCTTCTCTCCTGCAGGCTGGCAGAGTTCCAGCCTACAAGGGGCTGCATGCTGGCTAGCTGGGGGCAGCAGGTCAGGAGTGAGGGGCACTGGGTTGGAACTGGCCATCAATGTTTACAAATGGGTCCTGGTACAAACAAGGTTGAAAACCATTGATCTAGGAGTCCAAACCTCTCCCTGGAGCAGGATCATCCCTATCCAAACCATAGCCTAAACATAAGACTACCATCCACCCAACACAAACCCAGCACCCTAGCCTGCCACAGGTAAAGCACAGGGAACCCAGGGCAGCCAACACTGTGCTTCTGTAGGAGGCTGTCAATATATGCTCAAGAGATCCTGGGTAGAGGGCCATGCCCCTGCCAGAGGGAGTCAACCTCGCCAGTCTGTCCTAATGTGACCATGGGGTAAAACTCCTGCCTGCCTGCCTGCCTGCCAGCAAATGTGAAGGCAGAGCAGAGGGGGGGACAGCCAGCTTGGGAATAGGGTGGCCATCACAGAGGACATTCACATGGGTGACTGGTGCCACCTTAGTTGGGGGGGGGGCACGTGCCCCACCCCCAGTGACCAGTCAGCGATTGGGAGAGTCCCCCTGCAGCCAATCTCGCCAACCAGGGGAGGAGGGTCCCCTTGCAGCCAATTGTGCCAACCGGGAAGTGGCTGTGGCACTCCCAGAAGTGGCTGCGGTGCTTCGTCCAGCGCTTGCACTCCCCAGCCAGCACTGGCAGGGGAGGCACCGGCGCTCCAGCCTGCCTGCCTGCCTGCCCTCTCGGTGGGGAGTGCAGTCTGTCAGGGGGGTGCATGTGCACCCCTGTCGCCCCCTATGCGTCGCCACTGACATTCTGGTTTTCTGCTACTCCGTCCTCTATGGAAATGAAGCCTGATGCCTTAATGTCCTCTATATTCTTCTCTTCAAAAGAAAAATAGAGGCCATAAAGGCATCCAGTTTCATATCAATAGAGGATGGGTGATAGCCATGCTACTTGGGATCTCTGTTCTTACAGAATCACAGAAAATGATGGCTGGACTGGACCTCAGGAGGTCACATCTCGTCCAACCCCGTGTTCCAGGTAGGACCATCCCCAACCAGATCACCCCAGCCAAGGCTTTGTCTAGCTGGGGTTTGAAGCCCCCCCCAGGATGGAGCTTCCCCCACCTCTCTGGGTGACCTGCTCCAGTATTTTCCTCCCCTCCTAGCGAGTGTCTTACTCCCCTGCATCCCCGAGTCTGCTCCCCCCCCGCCCCCAGCCCCTGCCGCGGCCGGGTACTGGAGAAGAAGGAGTCAAACTGCGGGGTCGGGGGGGAGCCGTGTCCCAGGAGGAGCAGGGAGCAAAGACTCAGCGGAGCGCAGCCCCTTCCCGCCCGCCTGAGCGGTGCCCGCGGGAGGGGCCGGCAGCGCCGCCCGCCGCTCCGAGAGGTGCGGCCGGCGGGCCGGGCCGGGCCAGGGGTGCCAGGGCGCGGGTTTGCCCATGGTTGCGAGGCGGCGCGGGCGAGAAGGAGGGAGGGAGCGAGGGAAGGCGGCGCCGATGTTGCCTCCAGCAGCGCGGGCGGCTCCTTGCCCGCCGCCGCAGGTGCGGTGCGCGGCTCCCCCGGCCCCGCGACGCGCCCCCCGCCCCAGCCGGCTCCTACCTGGTGCGGCCGCCCCCGGTTCCCTGGGTGCGGGCGGCAGGAGGCTGGGCAGGACTTGGTGCCACAAGTTTGGGCTACCCCGCAGTATGGCGGCGGCTGGCGGGGAGGAGGGATCTCCGCGCCGCGGGAGCGGCGGCGGCTGCCGGGGGAGGGGGGCTGCCCGGCGCGGCGGGGAGGGGATGCTGCGGGGTGTGAGCGGCCGGGGGAGGGCAGCCGGGCTGTCGCCAGCGCCCCTGCCGGGAGAGGGCCGGCCGGCCCCCGGGCCGGGGAGGGGAGGGGAGGGGAGGGGGCAGTGCCGGCGTGTGCCGCCGCCGCCTCGCCTCAGACCTGCAGGCGCACAGGAAGACACCATGTTACGTCTCGGCGCTCCTGCGGGGCGGTGGTGTTTGTAGGAGCGGAGCCGCTCCTCCTTGCAAGGCCAGGGATGCAAAGGGAAGTTTTTCTAGGCAGTTTTTTCTCCTGCCACAGACACAGGGTTTGTTTGGTATTTTCCCGTGTCACCTCCCTTTCTCCCCTCCCCCCGGCCTTCAATGGTAGACAGGCCAAAAAGACTCCTGGATGCCTCCCTCCTGACCCACACCCAGGCCCAAGTTTGTCCCATGTTATACGTCCCTTCTTGCCCACATGGTGGGACTCGAGTTTGTCCTATTTAACGCATCCCTCCTTACCCATGCCACGAGACTTAGCTTGTCCTATTTTATGTGTCCCTCCTTACCCATGCCATGAGACTCAAGTTTCTCCTGTTTTATACATCCCTTCTTAACTGTGCAAGGAGACCCAAGTTTGTCCTGTGTTATACATCCCTTCTTGCCCACCTGGTGAGAGTCAAGTTTGTCCTGTTTAATGCATCTCTCCTGACCCATGCCATGAGACTCAGCTTGTCCCATTTTATGTGTCACTTCTTAACCACGCAGGGAGACTCAAGTTTGTCCCATGTTATACATCCCTCCTTACCCATGCCATGAGACTCAGTTTCTCCCATGTTATACATCCCTTCTTAACCACGTGGGGAGACCCAAGTTTGTCCGGTGTTATACATCCCTTCTTACCCACACTGTGAGACTTAGTCACATTGTAAGTCCCCTCTAACCCGTGCAGTGAGCACATCTCCACATCCATTAATGTGCAGTAGTTACTGGCAGACAAGGTTCTTTGAGTGAACCTGGTATCTTTTATTAGACCAACTTAAATAACTGGAAAAAAATTTCTAGACATTTTTCTGAAAAACCCTTTGTCAATCTGAGGAAGCATTTGCAGTTGGTGTGTGCTCTTCTTTTTCCAACTATTTAAGCTGGTCTAATAAAAGTACCAGATTCACCCAAAGAACCTTGTCTGCCTGTGTCCTTAGACCAACATGGCTACAACCCACACCCCAGTAGTTACTGTGCATTTAGCTTAGTACTAATTTAAAGATGTGCTAATTAAACGTGCATAACTACAGTTCCTGCACAGTAGCGCCAGTGCATGGTTTTTCTGTGACGATGACTACGCAGTGGCCTAGTAACGCTGTGCAGTAGCTTGTTAACGTGGGTTTTGACAAGCAAGCTACTGCTCAGTGTTATTAGGCTACTGTGCAGCAAGCATCTCACATAGATGTGCCCTGTGAGACTCAAGTTTTTCCCATTTTATACAGCTTTCCTTACCCACGCTGTGAGACTCAAGTTCGACACTACTGAATGCAAATGAGTGCCCTCACTACTGTAGGTGTGCCTACAGGACATATGCTGAAGTTATTTACCTGAGCCAAGAAGAAGAAATGAGAACTAGGCAGCATGTTTGTGCATATGAAGCAGTCAAGGAAAACTAAGGCAGGAGCTATCAACTATGAATATGAGCTGGCAGTGCGATGCTGTAGCCAGTAGGGCAAATAATACTCTGGCATGGATTAATTGATGCATCTCCAGCAAAACCAAAGAGCAGATTCTTCTGCTGTACTCAGCAGAACTGCAGCTGGAGTACTGCATCCAGTTCTGGGCACCATACTTTTAACAAGGACATGAACAAACTTGAGAGAGTCCAAAGAAGAGCCACCCGTATGATCAAAGTCTTAAAAGGCAAGCCATACAAGAAAAGACTGAGGGATCTGGGACTTCTCAGCCTGAGGAAAAGAAGGCTGAGAGGGGATTTGGTAGCAGCTTACTGCTACACTAGGGGAGTACATCAAGGGCTTGGTGAGCAACTGTTCACCAGGACACCAGAAGGGAAAACCAGAGTAATGGCCATGAACTCCTGGAAGATTGATTCAGGCTTAACATTAGGAAAAACTTCTTCACAGCCAGTGTGTCCAGACTGTGGAATAAGCTCCCTCTAGAAATGGTGCAGTAACCTACCTGGGAAATCTTCAAGAGGAGACTAGACAGTCACCTTGCTGGAGTCACCTGATCCCCAGTTATCTTTCCTGCTTGGTGCAGTGGGCTGGACCTGATGATCTTCCAAGGTCCCTTCCAGCCATACAATCTATGAATCTATGAACCAAGACAAGAATTGTCCAGCTGTTCAGATACCATGAGGCCAGACCTGGTATAAGAAACAGCTCTCCTGATCCTAGAAGACTTGCACTGCAGCTTAACTTGCAGCATGAAAGTAAATTCCATTTAAAAGTCACTGGGCCTGCACATTTGTGTGCAGTTAAGCATGTGTTTGAATTGTTTTATGCATTTAAACTACAGTGATTTCCTCCTCCTCACATCATTTAAGGTAGGGATAGCCTTTGATAGCTCACCTCTTCACTGCTGTGTTCCTACTGGCTTTCCCCCACAATGAATGCACATTCCTACTCCCTTGGCAAACCAACCACCACAATAGGAGGACTAAAGAGGTCTGACCAACAATAAGCTAAAGGCAGGAAAGGGAGCGAGCCATGCAGTGACATCTCCCTGATACTACTCTGTCAGAGCAGCATTTAAATAGAATGGCTTATGCTGCCTTTTTAGCTATTTTCAATCATCTGCTTTTTTTCTTTTCTACTTTTGTGCTTTCTTTTCTCTTACATAAGAGGCAGTCAATCCCAGTTTCCCTCTAGATTCCAGGAGCAAACAATAAAATCAAAATTGAACCTGGGCACAGGAAATGAAAATATTTGTAGCAGTACACAATAAAATCAGGTAATCATTTATGTTTTGTCTGTTCGTCATTTGAGGAAATGTTCCTATGTGAAGAAAAAAAGATTTTTTACCTTCACAAAATGTGCAAAACCTTTTAGTGCTACTGTAATTATCCTTTCTCCTGTTCCCATTTCATATCTTATGTTCATCACCACTCACTCAGCAATGTATCAAACTAGATGGTTAGATTTGTGCAAGGACTGTGTCTCTCTGCAAATCACAACAGGGCCCAAATACTGACTCGGACCTCTCAGCCTTATCACAATATTCATAAATAATAAACACAATTGGGATTGCTGTAGCATAGTGTAAGCACATGCCAACTTAGATGGAGAGAACAAAAAGGGGAAAAATAGGTTGATGACTATACAGATATGACCGAGGGTGGTTCAGCTGAGTCACTGATGAGTTATTGATTACTTCGATGTCGATGCCTAGTGCAAGCCTTTGATGACTGTTGCTTTATTTAGATTACATAGGAAAATGAACCAGTGTTGCCAACACAGATGACTGACTTCTTTATGACTATGGAATTTTAGTATCCTTTGATTATATTAGCCTGATCATCAAGAGCCAACTAAGCAAGTTTGAACAAAATATTTAATTCACTGGAAATTTGTATTTGGTTTGTTGAGGACCATATTCCCCCCAAAACTCTTATTTCTAGCACTACATACAAATTTAAAAAATAATTAATAATGTTGAGTATTTTCATAGATCACCTTTAGTCTCTCCATAATTCAGATTAGATAAAGAGGAGAAATTACATTAAAATAGAATTACTGGAGTTGTGTCTCTTTAGTGATGTAGATTCAGACTAACACCTCCAGGCAGAGAAAAATTACGTGGAAAGCAAACTCAGACACCCTGACATTTTAGGCTATTACTCAAGGTAACTGAAAAGCTAGGGTTCCAAAGAGATGAGAGGATGTTAAACACACAGAAAGAACATCAGCTATTATACAGAGCAATCCCATTCCCCTCACATGGCCCCTGATCAAACATTATATTTCTGAAATGCTTATTTAACCTACCCTGCCTTTTTAAAGGATTCTCTCGCACTGCTAACATTAAAGGGGTTATGGACTATAAAAAAGTTATAATTCAGGGAACTAGAAGGGGCCAATGACAAATATACAGTTAGAGTTTTTTCTAAATGATGGTTACCCAAAGGCACAAAAAACAGGTGAAGCTTAGAAGAAAGGATGGGGGCTCTCATAAGACCTGATTCTGATGACTTAGCTATGCTGGTCAGAGATCACATCTCAAACTAATATACCTCTGCAGGCAAAAACTCTATATCACTATACCAACAAAAAATAAAAATAGGCAGTAACTTATTTTCTTTGGAGAATGTATAAGCTGCATCTCCAATAAGAGGAGCTGCTACTATCAAACACTTTCTAGTATAGACAAGTCCTTAAACTATGAGCTACTCTGCTGCACCCACTGAATAAGACAGCAAAGAGCATACCAGGGGATGAAGAGCAAATATGACTTTCCATGTTTTAATCAAACAGATTCTGGGTTGCTACAGGAATGGAGACAATCCTACATATAAACTGGTACAACCATGGGGCTTCTCTGGCTTATGGCAGCCTCCCTGTGTGCTTATAGGCTGTAAATCAATCCAAAATGCCCACAGCAGCATATGAAAACCAGGAGAGAGGTTACATTTAGTCTCACAATTTCATCACTGCAGTTACACATATCTAGATAAAATTTAATGGAGATTAGGAGAACAACTGTTCTAATATGGTTTTCATTCCCTACTCTCAACTCAAGTTTTTTTAGATTAAAGTTTGGGCATCACTTGCAGACCAAGAAAAGGGGCTGGTATCTGAATCCTAGTTGATTTGGGATCCTTTGTCTAATGGAGGGTTTATTTTTATATATAAAAGGTGTCATTGCCTGCAGGGTGTAGTTCTGATAATGCAAGGGAAATGCCTAATGGCCAGAGATGAAAACTGTGCTTAAGGAACATAAAATAAAATGAAACAATTCCTGTGTCACTAAATGCCTGTCAGGCTTCCAAAAACAAACAACAAATAACATTTTCAAAGAGCTGCATCATGCTAAACCCAATGAAGTGTTTGCAAAAGATGATAATAGCCTGAGAAGCTATGGTCCCTTTATTTACCTCCTGAATGGTAGGGGCGTGCGAAATGGGTCCTATTTGATTTGGATTTGGCCTGAATCAGGGGTAGTGATTCAATTTGTTGATTCAGATCACTGTCCCTGATTCGACTCGGCCGAATCCGAATCTGAAGATTCGATGCTGATTCAGAGAATCAGCGATTTGGCCATAGTCCCAGCTTCAAATGTTTTTTCTACATACCTTGAGGTACCAGGCACAGCTTGTGAACGCTGCAATGCTGGGGCGAATGGAGTGTCCCACAGGAGCGCAGGGGGCTCCCCAGCACGCTCAGCAGCAGACCTGGAAGTAGACCAGAAGCACTTGTAGTCCACTTCCAGATCCACCGGGGAGCGCGCTTGGGCCCCCCCCCCATGCCCTTCCTGGCTCAGCGATCAGCTATGGGAGGACCCCAGGTGCCTCTCCCCAGACCCAGGAGGCACCAGTCGCCGAGCCGGGTTCGGACAGGGGGCCCCCCCAGCTCACTCCCTGGCAGACCGGGAAGTGGACCAGAAGTGCTTCTGGTCCACTTCCAGGTCTGCTGCTGAGCACGCTGGGGAGCCCCCTGCACTCTTATGGGACGCTCCATCTGCCCCAGCATCACAGCATTCACGAGCTGCCTGGTACCTAGAGGTATGTAGAAAAAACATTTAAAGCTGTGTTTATATCTGAATCGCCAAATCTTTCCAAATCTCTCCAAATCGATTCAGAGGATTCCAATTTGATTTGAAGAGATTAAAGGGTCTCCTGCTTTGATTCAGATTCAGAGATTTGTCCACCAAATCAGGCCGAATCTCTGCCGAATCGAGTCAGCGACCAAAGCTTTGCACAGCCCTGCTGAACAGGTAGAGCATAACCAGAAGGACAACCTTTGTTACACCATCCTTCCAACATGCGTCAACCTTAACTTCTGTGGATCATTAAGTCCTGTTGATGGCAACGAGGGCCCAAAAATACCATTTATTACGTGGACCTTCTGCCTTCTAAACTTAACACAAATGAGAAACTATTTTCATACAAGCTATGAAACATCTCATCAGACTTACAACAAATGATCATGATTGAATATGAAATAAAGATGTAAGGCTAAAAGCTATGGATTACCAAAATAATGTTAACTGCATTTCTTTTGCTAAAGAATTCCATCACCTTCTTTTAAATAAGATGTGCTGCATCAGTGAAGTCCTGTAACAGGTAACAGCAGTTGTTATAGTGTGATATTTCTTTCATGCCAAAGAAATGCATGAAATGTGATTTTAAAAACTCCCGTTTAAGTAGAGCATAATCTTCTGAATGCGCATTCATGTGTACTCCAAGGAAGTAATATATAAAGCCTGGCTCAGTTGTAACATTTCTTCTGCTCTGATATCATGTTCCAACAAGTATGCACTCTCCAGCATATCAGAAGGACATTTGGTAATCTATATCTCATACCAGAAAGAAAAGTGACTAAACAATGAAAAATAAAATGACAGTAACCTCTAGGGTTTTGAGTATACTCACTAAAACAAAGCTATCTGATAAATCCAACAAGAAATAGGCTGCAGAAGCAGAAGTTCACGACAGCAGTGGAGAATCAGAGTAGGATTTACGCTGGCCCGGAAGTTAGATCAGGAGCTGAGGATAGATACTTCAAAAGTGAGTGAGTGAGTGAACAGGTGGTAGGTATACAGTACATTGATGAAAGGGGTTGAAGGGAGTAAATGCATCTGAGGATTGGCTGAACAAGTAGGTAAAGCAATAAGCAGATGATTAACAGAATGTATAAGAGGGCAAGTTGGATGAGAAAGTGAAAGAATAAGTAGATAGAGTGAATGAATATAAGTGAATATGCATTTAAATAAATCAAGCTCCAAGCTGCCCTATATTCCAAATGCCCAAACTATTATTCTATTGCTATGATAAAGAATGCCAGTTAATCAGTTAATTTTTAACCAAGCATTCCTAACCAATCCTCAAGGAAAGGGAACCAGTTAACATATTCATTGTTAAATGCACTTTACAATTATTAGACTGACAATAAAATTATTTTTGGAAACGATAACATAAACTTTTAAGAAAAAGTATTTAAAAGCCAGTAGAGGTTTACCACAGATATTTACCATTAACAATTCCAAGGTCAGTAATTTTAACTATAATAATATAGTATTTGACACTTTTTATCTATAGATCTTAAATCATTTTGCAGAATGCATATCATTTTCTCCACTTTCCCAGTAGAGAAGCCAAGGTACAAGGGGACAAATTGACTTATGGGAGGTTACACATTGACAGAATCAGGAACAGAGAGAACCTAGACCTCTTCTTTACCTTTTATGAGGTTTAGTGGATAGGGCACTATATTGTCATTTACTTCATACAATTACAAAGACTATGGAACTATAGAATACTAGCCAAAGGGTGTTGCCTCCAGATAATAAAAGACTCTTTTATTTTAAAGCTTCCAACATCATTGAGGGTAGAACTCACTCTTTTCAAGTGGGCCCATTCCAGGCCATTATAACTCGCCTATGCTCTCCGTATACGTCCCAAAGAGAAAAAGAATTCATGATGGAGTAGCTGCTATATAGGCCACTGACTGGATAGGTTCTCTGGTGGTTCTATATGAGATATTAAAGAGCATGGAAGCCACTGAATCCTTGTTTGAACTAGTGGCCAGGAACCTTTTATCAGAGGAAAAGATGGGCAGGATTCCACTCATGATGTAGGATGGCTTTAACCAAAAATAAAAGACTGGTCAGACATTCCCTAACTCTAGTACTGCATAAATAAACACGTTAGAAATAACTAAGGCTAGGAACATACATTACACAAAGCCAGTTTAAGTGATGAGAAACTTGTTTAAACCTATATAGCAGAACAGCTGTTCAGTGCACATAAACCAGTTTGAAAATGGCTGAAACCAATTTGAGATAAACCTGGCTGAATATATAGTATCAGACTTAACTGATACAGGTCAAACTGGTTTATGCAATGTCTGACCCAGACCTCTTCCTAGTTTAAGTTAAATCAGACTCCCTCAGCATCCTGGCATGCTCTCTGGGCTGGGTGGCGCTCTGTGCTCCACAACAGAGCTGGCCCCTCCCCTCTGCTTCCTGGCTGGAGCTCCTTAGAGACTGCAGGCATCTGTCTGGCTTCCCCCTACTCCCCCCCTCCCTTCACCACTCCCTGCTAAACAGGAATTCCTCCCTCCCCTCTGGCTTACACAGACACCTCTCAGCATTAACTAGCATACCACATGTCCGTGCTGTGGCAGACCAGACAAAGGCAGACAGGACTGTGTCCTTTTTGGAGCTAATCAACAGATTGCTGGCAATGTCCCTCCTTGGAATGTTCACTTCCTTGGAAAAAGTTGTTTAAGAAGAGCTTGAACTAATGAGAGGGGCTTTGTTTTCTGATGGAGTGTTAAATGCTGATAACAATGCTGATAAAGCGGCAATAATGCTCTGTTATCAAGGTAGGTGGGGGGGGACCCCTCCCTAATCAGAGGGTTCTGCCAGAGCCTGGCCACACCCCCCTGAGCTCAGCATTATAGAAGGGTAGTGAGGGCTGCTCTAATGCCCCACCAGCTTCTAGCCTGAGCCATTGCAGGTTTGTGCTTGTATTTCTGGGAAGTCTGTACGGTTAAAAACCGGTTTGGCCTAGCCAGGTTAGACTAACCTGCAAAAATTGAATCAATTCAGGCTCAGGCTTTATTAATGTCTGTCCCTAGCCTAAGTGAACATTAGTGACACGTAAAGAATTAGCAGATGCTGCCATTTACTTGTGGACAGGCCTTGCAGGAGAGACGGGAATGAAGCATATATTCATTTATTTAAAAAAGGAAGAGACATAATGAAAAAGGTACACATACAAACTGCATGGGACTGGGTTAATATGAGTAGCATGAACCACCTGATGATGGAAGAATGCTAAAGAAACTGGAGCTTTCAGAGGTTATATTTTCTCATCCCTCCACAATTTGTAAGACTGGCATTCTAACACATAATGCAGGGCCAAACTTAGACTCTAGACCAGGGGCGGGCAAAGTCCAGTATGTGGGCTAGATCCAGCTGGCAGTAGACTCCATTTCTCAGCAGCCCCTGCCCTCATGGCTGGGGCTGGTCTCCATGGAGACCTCAGATACTGCGCTGTGATAGCATAAGGCTGGGGTTGCCAGGAAGACTGGCCCCAGCCATGCTGGCAGGGCACATGGCAGGGCAGGGCAGGGGGCTGCTCCAGAGCCACTGGGATCTTTGAGGGGGGAAGCTTGGTTCGGGTCCAGGGCAGAACTGCGATCTGCCACCTGCATACTCTGGGCAGGAGTGCACGGGCAGTGAATCGTAACTCTGCCCTGGCTCCTTGCAGTGGTGATATTATGGTCTCAAGCTGGGGCACAGCTGCAATCCACTGCCTGCACATCCCTGCTCAGAGCATGCAGGAGGCAGATTGCAGCTCTGCCCTGACCCCCAACCAAGCTGCCCTACTACATGATCCCAGCAGCTCTGGAGCAGCCCCCCGTTTTGCCCTGCTATGCGCCCTGCCAGCATGGCTCAGGCTGGTTTTCCTGGCAACCCCAGCCTTGTGTTATCACAGCGCAGTGGCTAGGGTCTCCATGGAGTCCAGCCCCTGCCATGCAGGCAGGGGCTGCTGGGAAATGGAGTCCAGGTGCCCACTGGATCTGCCATTTTGTTCACCCCATCTCTAGACTATTGCCATAACACTATCAAACACTGAGATTATTTTCAGTTTGATTTTTTTAAATACAAGCTCCTTTTCTCAACATCAAATGAAATAATAGTTCTGGAAATATGTGAAGCCAGAAAAGTAAATATTGTTCTTTTAGTGAAACAGCAAAAATACACTTGCAGAGTTATGTTGATAAGTTGATCAATTAACATTCGATTTTTAAATGTGCAGTTTGTCCTTTGGGCCAAGTACCGAGTCAAAAAACCCAAGGCTGACTCAATTCAGTCTTTGCAGTTTGCTCTGAACTACATAGATGAACTGATCAGCAAGTGAACTGATGTTCACTTTTAAAACAGGAAAGGCAGCCAGACCCCTGCAGTGGCCTATACCAGTAGCCAGGGGTACCAGAGCATGCCTCCTAGCCTACTGGCCACTGCAGAGAGCCAAGCAATTCCCCCAGTCACACTCGCACCTCAGCTTCTAGGCCAGCTAAGGAAGGGGTGGGGGACCTCCCTCCCCTGCCCAGCACTGGATCCCCAGCTGGGAGCAGCCTGGCACGGGGGCAGCAGGGGTGTGGAAGTCTGAACTGGGGGCCTTCCTCTGTCTGCGTGGGCCTGGGAGCAGGACTGGAGTTCCGCAGTCGTGGCTCCCTTCTCAGTCTCTGGGCTGGCTGGGGGAGGTGCAGGGAACCCCTCACTGAGGTCTGGCTCTGGCCCCCACACCTGGGAGCCAGGGGCTGGAGTCCCCCAGCTATGTTCCCCCTCAGTCCCCACCCTGTCTGAGGGGCAAGGGGCAGAGCCCACACCAGGGCTTGGCTCCTTGTACACCCCCTTGCTCAGTCTTTGGCCCAGGTGGGGGAGCAGGGGGAAGCTTGCACTGGGACTTGGAGATTGGGAGCAGGGGTGGCTCAGGGATTCCAGCCTTGCTCCTGGATCCCAGTTCTGGGTAGTGGAGCCAAGCTCCAGTGCAGGCTTCTCCCCACAGCCAGGCCAGAGACTGAGGATGGGGGCATAGCTGGGGGACTCCAGCCCTGCTCCTGGCTCCTGACTCTGGGAGGAGGAGCCAAGCCCTGGTGCAGGCTTTACCCCCTCCCCCTTCCCCCACTCCTGAGCCAGGCCAGAGACTGGGGGGTGGGGACGGTGTGGCTGGGGGACTCCAGCCCCTGGCTCCCAGTTCCAGGGGGCAGAGTCAAGCCTTGGTGTGGGCTTCTCTGTACCTTCCTCAACTGAGCCAGAGACTGAGGAGGGGAGCATGACTGGGCACAACAGCCCCACTTCTGGGTCCTGGCTCCAGGGAGTGGTGCCAAGCCCTGTTGTGGGCTTTTCCTGCCACCCCCCTCAGCAGGGCGGAAAAATGAGGAGCGGGGTGTGGCTGAGGCACTCCAGCCCTGCTCCTGGCTCTGGGCTCCTGGGGGTGAAGCCAAGCCACCCTTCCCCCTCCCTGCTTCTCGTGTGGTGCTGAGCCAGAGGGGAGTGGCTTTCCCTTTCACCCTCTCAGCCAGCCAGAGGAGTGCTAGTGCTCTGGCTAGGGAGCAGAGGGGTGCAGCAGACCCTGCTCTGCTGGAACAGACTGCACAGCCCAGGGATGCAAAGCACCCTGGATGCTGGGGCACTATGACTTAACTTGAACTGGGAAGGTATTTGGGACTGAAATTCCATAAACCAGTTTGACCTAGATCCATTACATTTGATACTACATTCAACCAGGTTTATCTTAAACCAGTTTCAGCCATTTTGAAAGTGGTTTAAGTTCACTGAACATCTGTTCTGTTACAGGTTTAGACCTGTTTCTGATCACTTAAACTGGTTTGTGTGTTCTGTCCCTAGCTTATATGTAGATTTTTGTTGCAACTGCTGTAATTTATTGCATTAAGTTATTAATGTATGTTGCTTTTTCAACAATAATTTTGTAGTGCACTACATTTAAACAATGCTTTACCAACACAGTGCAAGAAATAGAATTATATGGAGTTGTACTGACTAATTTGATTGCAAATAACTAATAGCTATATCATGGATAAAGTGCTTGGCTTTTACTTTAATTTCTCATGTAGAATAGAAAAATCCTTATGTTCTTTCTTTCCTTATTTGTTAGTTTATTTAGAGATGAGCAATTTAATGGCCAGATTTTTTTACTCTTACTTAAATGAATAACTTCAATTGAATAACCTGTGGGAATAATAGTTGCAGGCCTCATAGCTGGACACTAACAAGCAAAGAACCTAGATGAAAAACTTTACTCGTATTTGCTGTTAATATCTTACTTGAACCATGTTTCAAGTAATTAAAACTATTGAATTTCTATAATCACTCAGACAGCTACAAACCCACAAAACGAGACTTTGCAATCTACTTGAAACAAAATGTGAAAATGTACTTTTCTCCTCCTCCCATTTCCTCTGCATTTTTGGTTGATTTTATTCCTCATTGTTTAGGTTGCTTTGTCTGCAACCTTTGCTCTTCCAATTTTAAAGGAATGTCAGAACTTGATGCAACTTGCTGCCTGAATCAAGCTGCCCTATTAACTTCCCTTTGCTGAAGCTAAACCAGGTCACTATTCCCTAAAGTGTGGTGTTACAGAGGTATTTCTTCCCTACCCTGTAGTCAGGTTTTACTTTCTACCAGTTGCCACTATTAAATTTCTGTTATTTCAAATGGAGAACAATAGCATGAGATCCAATTGCTTCACAATTATAAATTAAATAAAAGGATATATGGTACAGGAAAGAACAGGATTTTCTAAGACAGTCTGAGTAATTTGTAACAAAAAAATCTCTTGGGAACACAGTTCTCTGTTCTAGAGAATGAGAAACAGATAAATAAAGAACAGGGTAAAAGGGATAAAGATCAAGGACGGTCTTTAACAAGAAGCTATTGAAAGGCACACAAGGGCTGTGTACACACATTCAAATAATCTGAGAGAATTCTCCCATGTTTGTTTTCCTGGTAGAAAAGCTAACCCAGAGATTCCTGAACAGACAGTCAAATGCTGAACCCCTGAAGAGCAGAGAGCCCCTGTGCACAGATCTCGGCATGCTCTGCAGGCTCCCTCAGTTTGCCTGCAGATAGAATAGCACCAGTACACAGTAGGGTGGCCATCACTGGGGACATTCCAGTTTTCTGCTACTCTGTCTTCCATTGATATGAAACCCAATGCCTTTATGGCCTCTATTTTTCTCTTGAACAGAGGACAATAGAATCAATTAGAAGACAGGGACAGGAGACAACCAGACTGTCCTCTATGATGGCCACCCTAGTACACAGGGCAGCCCTGATTATGCTGTAGGGAGACATGGTCACTCTGAGAAGTCTGGATTAGGCAATGTTGACTTGTGAAGGGGGTATGTCCTGCTCCCTGCTCACCTGGAGCAGCAGAATCCAATGAGCAACACACTGTCTGTCTTGGGGCAGGGTGGGTTAAAAGCAAAGCACTCTGGGATGATGGAAGACTGTGCTGTGGTTTCTCTCAGACAAGAGTGTGTACAGACATTTGTTCTCCCAGGAGAAACTCCAGGGAATGATTTAACCCTGGATATTTCCAATTTATTTTTCTCCTGAAGCAGCCACTTTTGGTCAGGGAGAAAATCCTGAACATCTATACACTCAAGTCTCCTAAGAGAAACTGACATAGGCACCACTTTAATTTTTGCTGGGAGGCGGGGCTAAGACGATGGACATGTATCTCCCTGCCCCAAGCCCTCCAGTGTGTGGGGAGCAGGGTGGGTGAGTGGGGAAGTGGGGAGTAGACATAGGCAATGTGTTGGGGGTAGGAGGGGGCACAGGCAATATGGTGGGGGGTGGGGGAGCACATGCCCCCTGAGATTTCTGCACCCACAGTGGAGTGTGGGGCTGCAGCTGGGCCAGACTAGCTTAGGGTAGGAGCCGCCTCTGCAGCCCAGCAGGCAGGACCCAGTTCAGGAGGGAGTGACCCACTGCCATGGCCACCAAGGTGAGGCATCCCCTGCCCTCCTGGCAGCAGCAGGGGCATGACTCTGAGCTACTGCTGCTGCCATGCCTCACTTTGGTTGCCATAATAACACAGCGCTCCCTCCTATGCCAGATCCTGCCTGCTGGGCCATGGAGATGGCTCCTGTCCAGAGCTGTTCCAGCTCAGCTGCAGCCCTGCACCCCATGCCCTGCTGTGGACACAGAAATATCAGGGGGCATGTACTCCCCACCACCACATTGCCTTGCCCCTGCTCCACACCTCTCTGCCACATTGTCTGTACTCCCCCGCACCCTCAACATGTCACTTGTGCCCTGTGAAGAAATCCCCTCTCTCTCTGCCCTCCCTTGGGTCATTCCAGAGGTAACCCTCTCTCTCTCTCACTTGCTTTCTATTTGGATCAGGCTGGTCTACCAAGTGACTGGGCCAGATAAATTCCTAAGGGGAGAGAGGAGTTCATGCTCTTCCTCCAGCAGGCATTTTGAAAAGCCACAAGCAAAGTGCCTCCAGGTTGCTACCTGGATTAATTCCTGTAAGTAAAAATGTGGAAATTTGCCAGGAGTTAGGATATATGTCTAGGAAGACACGTTCTGAAAGGCCTATTATGTCCAAGACTCTAATTATTTTGTGCTCAAAGTGTATTCTGACTTCCTTTTTCAACCCCCTCCCCGATCAATAAAGGTATCAGGTTACAGTGTCCCTGACTGTTTCATTGTGGAGAGGAGGGGCAAACCTTTTTGCTCCCAGCCCAGCAAGCAGAGCTTGTCTGTTTATGTTCCCACAGTCATACCTGAAGTTATCTTGGTATGCTTCAGGATGAAAGAAGCACCCAGAAATATTACCAGTAGGCAAAGCACCCCCAAGGCTTGCAGGGTTTGTGTGGCCCAGGCTGCACAGAGCCCTAACAGAGACCAGTGCCTGGGTGGTGGCAGCATTACCCCAGGCTTGCAGGTATTCTCCAGGAAGTGGGACAGCTGATGGTAGGCACCCCATGGGAGACTCCCAAAGTGAGGTTTTTGGATCTGGCACAGTGATATGGGTGGCTGCATAGTATCGCCCCCTACTGTGCCACCAAATGACCCACCCAACACATCATCCGTGCCCCCTCTCGCCCACATAGACTTACCTGGAGGGAGCATCCAGAGTTTCTCTCCACCACTGCTTGATTGCCACATGCATATGCATGTGCACATGCACGTGCTGCCCCCTATCTCCTGTCACCCTCCCCACTCCTACCAGCCTCAAGCAGCCCCTTGCAGGCTGGATCTCTGTCAGCCTGCAAGACGAAACCCATGGTTTCCCATATTTTTCTCCTTTAAAGAAAATCCTCGTTTTTCCACAGCAAGCAGAAAACCCAAATCCCTGGTAATAGCTCCAGGCCTCACTCATTATTCCTAAGCATGTCATCTTACATCCAGCACACTCAACATAACTGAACCCTTCTTGTACAACATAAAATAATATAGAAATATTATGTTATTTTCCTCAGGTTTGGGACCTGACTGCCCTCTTTCAAAGGGGGGCCTGCAAGACCCCATATACTTGACACCTGTAGAAACTGAATGTCTGTACATGGACAAGATCAGTTTATGAAGACCAAAATAAAAAATATATTTATATGGCTGCATTACTGAGAAGGGCTTTAAACTAAGTTGGCAGGGGGGTGGAGACCAAGGTCCTGAGGTAAGTGGGGCAGCAGGAGACCTGGAGGAAGCAACAAGGGAGGCCTCATTCTTCCTGAGAAAGTAGGGCAATTGGCTAGTGTGGCAGGGCACTGTTGGTGCCTGCCACTTTAAGGGCCAGAAGGCAGCAGCCGCCAGGTGCCTGATTAGGGCAGCCACTTTTTAACTGAGGCTGCCCATATAAACAGGGCAGTTTGGCTGCTAGAGTGGAGGCAACAACATTGCCTGGCTGGAGGGCTGCTGTAATCATCTAGAAGTAAGGGAGGAGCTGTAGGAGATGGTCAGGAGGCTCCTTGGTTCTGGGTATCACCTAAAGCTGCACCCTGCTGGGAGTGGGTGGCCTGGTGGGGCTCTCAGTGGTGTGGGAGCCCCCAGGAAATACCAGGCAAATTACCACCCTGGTGAAAGGCGGGTCAGGGCACCTTAACCCCTAGCCCCCACGACTGGGTGGGTTACCCCTTTGTTTGGAGGGCCCAGAGGGTGGACCCTAGGAGAATGAGAAAAGAGCCAGGAAAGAATGAGAAAAGCCAGGAAAGAATGAGAAAAGACTCAGGCCTGTCTCAGTTTCCCCTGACTGGTCCATGCTGGGGCCAAGACCGGAAGGGTCAAAGGGCCAAGGGCCCACCGTGAGGGATGCCCAAGAGCTGAGGACCTGGGGTCCCCACTGGCCTGGAAGTGGGCCAGGGCTAGATGAGCTGAAGGTCTCGGTGGGGGGACCGCACCTGAAGGGGAATGAGCTCAGGGATCTATGCTGCCTGGTATGACAGTGGAAGAGGCCACCTGAGGCAAGGAATCTAGGTGGGGATCAACAGGAGGATTCTGGGGCCCAGTGAGGGGCCAGTGATTAAAGGAACATCATGATGCCATCTGCAAGGCTTGGGCTGCAGTGTAGGGGAGGAATGGAGCCGCAGATAGTGCCCCCTGGCATTGGGGCATGAAATGGGCAGCCTCCCACTTATTAACATCTAATTAACAACAAGGCGTGGTGGGTGAGAATGCAGGCGGTTGGCACAGGAACAGGTGGGCAGCCCACAGGGAAAGAGGCCCCGAGCAGGCCCCCTGTTACAGCTAGTTACCTCAGGTGTCTGTACATGAACACATGGAGCCTGGGAAAAGCAGGAAGAATTGGAAGTGCTCACACAGTCAAGAAACTATGAACTATAACAGAGACTTGGTGGGATAGCTTGCATGACTGGAACACTCTCATGGATGGGTACAAACTGTTCAGGAAGGACAGGCAGGAGACAAGAGGAGGAAGAATTGTACTGTACGTAAAAGATCTGTATGATTGCTCAGAGCTCTAGTATGAAACTAGAGATACTGGGGAACTAGAGATAACTAGGGAACTGATGGACAGGATCCCCTGGGAGGCCAGTCTGAGGAGGAAAGAAGTCCAGGAGAGCTGGTTGTATTTTAAAGAAACCTTACTTACAGCACAGGAACAAACCATCCCCATGTGCAGGAAGAATAGCAAATATGGCGGGCAAACAGCTTGGCTTAGCAGAGAACTCTCTGATGAGCTTAAACATAAAAAGAAAGCTTACAAGAAGTGGAAACCTGGATAGATGACTACGGAGGAGTATAAGAATATTGCTCAGGCATGCAGAGATGAAATCAGAAAGACCAAAGCACAACTGGAATTGCAGGTAGCAAGGGACATGAAGGGTAACAAGAAGGGTTTCTACAAATATGTTAGCAACAAGAGCAAGGTCAGAGAAAGTGTGGGTCCCTTAGTGAATGGGGGAGGCAACCTAATGACAGACAATGAGGAAAAGGCTGAAGTACTCAATGCCTTTTTTACCTCAGCCTTCACAGGCAAGGTCAGCTCCCAGACTACAGGCAAAGTCAGCTCCCAAACACAGTTTGGGGAGAAGGTTAGCAGCCCTCAGTGGTGAAAGAACAGGTTAAGGACTCTTTCCAAAAGCTGGATATGAACAAGTCTATGGGGCCGGATGCAATGAATCCAAGGGTGCTCAAGGAGTTGGCTGATGTGATTGCAGAGCCACTGGCCATTATATTTGAAAACTTATAGTGACTGGGGGAGGTCCTGGATGATTGGAAAAGGGGAAATATAGTGCCCATTAATAAGAAACAGAAGAAGAAGGATCTAGAGAACTACAAATCAGTCAGCCTCACCTCAGTCCCTGGAAAAAAATCATGGAGCAGATCCTCAAAAAATCCATTTCTAAGCACTTGGAGGAGAAGAAAATGATCAGGAACAGTTAGCATGGATTCACCAAGGGCAAGTCATGCCTGACCAACCTGATTGCTTTCTATGATGATATGACTGGCTCTGTGGATGTGGGGAAAACAGTGGATCATGATAGATTTTGACTTTAGCAAGGCTTTTGATACAGTCTCCCACAGCAATCTTTGAAGCAAGCTGAGGAAATATGGGTTGGATGAATGGACTGCAAGGTGGATAGAAAGCTGGCTGGGTCATCAGGCTCAACGGGCTGTGAACAAGGTCTGGTCGGTAGTCAGTATTGAGTAGAGTGCCCAGGGGACAGTTTTGGGGCTGATTTTATTCAATATCTTCATTAACAATTTGGAAGATGGGATGGATTGCACCCTAAACAAGTTTGCGGATGACACCAAGCTGGGGTGTGGGGGAGATGGTAGATATGCTGGAATGGAGAGCTAGGTTTCAGTGACCTAGACAAATTGGAGGATTGGGCCAAAAGAAATTTCATGAGGTTCAACAAGTGCAAAGTCCTGCACTTACGACTGAAGAGTCCCATACATCACTACAGGCTTGGGACCAACTGGCTAAGCAGCAGGTCTGAAGAAAAGGACCTGGGTGTTATAATAGCCAGTAAGCTGGATGTGATTCAGTAGCATGCCCTTGTTGCCAAGAAGGCTGACAATTTACTGGGCTGCATTAGTAGAAGCATTGCCAGCAGATCGAAGACAGTAATTATTCCTCTCTGTTCTGAAGTGGTAAGGCCAAATCTGAAGTACTGTGTTCAGTTTTGGGGCCCCCTACTGCAGAAAAGATGTTGGCAAGTTGGAGAGAGTCCAGCTGAGGGCAATAAAAATGGTACAGGGGCTGAGGCATGTGGCTTCTAAGGAGAGGCTGAGGGAACTGGGTTTATTTAGTCTGCAGAAGAGAAGACTGAGGAGGGATTTGAACCACTTTGAAGGGTAGTTCCGGAGAGGATGAAGCTAAACTAGAACACTGTCATCAATGGTGGCAGATGACAGAGCAAGGAGCAATGGTCTCAAGTTACAGCAAGGAAAATTTAGGTTGGTTGCTTCCTGGCTCCTAGGTGTAAATAATAGATAATAATTAAATTTGTTTCCTGCTCAGATCTGCTCACCAGATTTTAGATGACTCCATGAGAATGACACAACTATGAAGACAGATTAAAGTAGGTTAGAGAGCCAAACATAGACTGGCTGTCTCCTTGAGAGACAATATTATAACATGGGGCTAGGGGGCACTGATTTGTTGGAGTCTTATTTTGTTTGTTTGGTAAAATATACTGCTTTATAACAATTTGTAGATTAACAGGAATAAGGAAGAGATGACAAAAAAGTCAACAAGAGAAATACTAAATGTTACTATCAACTGAAAAATCACTGATGTGTTTCCTCTTCTTTCTTTCCATCTTCGTTACTAAAACAGGAAGGTCTAGAATCATTCCTAACCAGGGTGCCATGGGACCCTGGGGTGCCTTTAGATCCTTCTAAAGGTGCTGTGAGGTACCATATAATATCAGGTGTGTAAATGTAATTCACAAGATAAACCAGAGATTTCAAATAGGAATCCATCATCATAGTGTTAAAAACAGTTGATCTGTTGTGATCTTTCTGAGATCTTTGTAACAGAAGAGTTGCTATATTATTTGTCTATAGTAAAAATGAGTGAAACCTAGGATCTGCATTTTTTGAGGGATGCCTTGTATCTATCAAGAGATACCTCAAGTCTGAGCAATACTCAGACTTTGGCCCCTGAACCAGAAATAGCTTGTAAAATTATCACTTGTGGCACTTTACAGAAAATATTTTCAAAAGTAGTTTCCATATGTTTGTTTATGGCAGGGGCGGGCAAAATATGGCCCATGGGCTAGATCTCGCCTGCCAGGTGATTTCATCTGGCCTGTGGGCACCCACCAATTAACTGTATCCCATCCAGCACATGTGCTTCACTCGCACACTCATGCATGGGAGTGCCCCGGCCCTGGGCCTAGCACAGCATGCCACTGCTGCAGTCACTGGGGGAACTTTTTGCCTTCCCTACCCTTCATGGCTCCTCCTCATGTCCCTGCTGCAGCACTCACTCTGAGCAGCAGGTACATAAATGGCAGCAGGTAGGGGGAAGCTGCAGCTGGGTGGGAGCATGGAGTATGGGGCTGGGGCTGGCAGAAGCATGTAACCCAAGCCCTGGGTCCCATACCCAGTGGGGTGGCGAGGACATGGAGCTTTGGTGGGCATGGTATGGATATGGGAGTGTGGGGGTTGTGGGGTGCAAGAGAGGCTTGGGGGCGATGTGGAGATCCCCCCCCCCACATGCCCTCTCCATGGTGCACAGCTCCTGCCACTGATGGCAGCAGCTGCCAGTGGCAGGCCCTTGGGGTGTTCATGGCCCACACAGGCATAGCTGCCCATTGGCATGTGGCTCCAGCCAGTCACAGGAGCTGCACGTAATTTCATAGATTTAATAGATTTCATAGACATTAGGGCTAGAAGGGACCTCGGAAGATCATCGAGTCCAGCCCCCTGCCCAAAGGGCAGGAAGTCAGCTGGGGTCATAGGATCGCAGCAAGATAAGCATCCAGTTTGCTCTTGAAGGTGTTCAATGTAGGTGCTTGAACCACCTCCGGTGGCAGGCTGTTCCAGACTTTGGGGGCTCAGACAGTAAAGAAATTCTTCCTTATGTCCAGCCTGAAACGGTCTTGTAGTAGTTTATGACCGTTCGACCTAGTCGTCATCCCTTGGGGCACTCTGGTGAACAAACGTTCCCCCAGATACTGGTGGTCACCCCTGATAAACTTATAGGTGGCCACCAGATCACCCCTGAGCCTGCGCTTTTCCAGGTTAAAGAGCCCCATGGCTCTCAGCCTGTCATCGTAGGGTCTGCTTCCCTGACCTCTGATCATGCGCGTAGCTCTTCTCTGGACTCTCTCAAGCTTCTCCACATCCTTTTTGAATTGTGGAGCCCAAAACTGGACACAGTACTCCAGCTGCGGCCTCACCAAGGCCGAGTACAAGGGGAGAATGACGTGCTGGGATTTGCTTGAGAAGCATCTATGGATGCAAGCCAGTGTTTTGGTCGCTTTACTAGCCGCAGCATCGCATTGCAGGCTCATGTTCATCTTGTGGTCAATGATGACCCCCAAGTCTCTTTCTTCCATAGTGCTAGCCAGCGTAGCACTGCCATGTGTAATGGTAAGGAGTGGAGTAATGGCAAGGAGTGGAGCCAGGCTGGCCTGCCTTCATGATGCAGGGCTCCTCATGGTTCACATGGTACTCCTGTGACTTGCACATCAGTCAATGATGACTCCAAGATCCCTTTCTGCCTCCATGCTCTCAAGAAGGGAGTTTCCCATCTTATCTTGTCTTGCCGGTTACTACTGCCCAAGTGCAGCATATTAATGCCATGAAGTTGGAAACTTGCCATACATTCATATCAAATTATTTTGTATTTATTTTAACTTTACTACATTTGCCAAAATCTACCTATGAGTATATGTATTGTTGTGGGTCTCTGATTAACACTGACTGCTCTTGTAGCCAGTTAGGACTGAGCATCATTGTTTTCTACTAAGAATTCTGCAAGACTTAGAGAAAAAATATCAGAGGAGCTAACATAAGAAGAGCATACTGACCTAAAACAGTGTTTCTCAACACGTGGGTTGCGACGCAGAAGTGGGTTGCAAGAAGATATGAAAGGGTCACAAACAAACCTTAAAAATGGATTCTCCTTTAAAGGAGAAAAATGTGGGAAACAATGGCTTTTCCCTAGCAGGCTAGCAGAGTTCCAGCCTGCGAGGGGCTGCTTTGGGCTTCCCTTTCCCCACATACAGCCCCTGCTACCTCACACAGTGTGGGGCTGGGTCCTGGGGCCATGGGGCAGCGGTTCGGGAGTGATGGGCACTGGGTCGGTACTGGCCATCAATGTTTACAAATGGGTCCTGGTACAAAAAAATTTGAGAACTACTGACCTAAGAGATACATTTTTATCATCTCTTTATATGTTCAATACATTTGTCATGGTACACAAAGAAAGGTAATTCTTAATTTGTAAGTAGAAGGAATAGGACCATTTGTTCTTAGATTTTTCAAGCTCTTGCAGTCACTGCTATACGAATCTTTCAAAGTGTTCCACTTCTGGCTATTATATTTCTTAAGGGAGAAATAGGGTTTTCTGCTTTGTGGGATAAACTGTCTGACTAAACAAGAGCTTAAAGGAAACAGGTTTCCAAGGGCTTGAAAGGTCGAATTATACCTATATCAGTACTTATTTAACAGTCTGACTTTTTTGGAAATCTCCACATATAAAGTAAAATTTGTTCCATCTTACAACTCTCTCTCTCAAAACCTTTTTGCCTTAGGGTACTCCTATAGCATGGATATCAGCAGAACAAGGATGTGGCTACTCTGACACCATTTTCTTCCTCCTTTTGTATCCACCTTAAATAAACCAAAAGGAGAGGGTTCAAAGGAAGTCCCTCATGTTGGATTATCTATGAGCCTTGGTGATTAGGGAATTATGGCTAGTAACATTGTGCCCAGTGTTGTTCTACTAGGATCCAGATAAAGTGGTTCCCAATCAAGTTTCTCTTTAAGGACTGGAAGGTATTTATGTTTTCAGCTGTTGATTTAGGGTGCCTACCTGAGTGCAGAGGCTGTTCCAGAAAGTTGAGTATTGGAGCTGCTCTAATTAAAGTGCCCTCCCTCCTTCCCCCCTCTGGAGCATGTGTAAAAGGACCCCTAGTGACAAACTACCCTATATTTTCCAACACAGTCCCAAATTTGTGTCTTGTTATCCCCAAAGAGCCAATGAAATGTGAATTTTATCCCATATTTTGAAAATTGGTCCCAATCTGGGATGCTGGGATGGTGGCAGCAGCCACAGAGTGGATCTACAACTCTGCGTGTGTGTCTTTCTAGCTGGCTGTGTCTTAGGCTCTTCCCTTTTCTCCTATCAGTCCTGCCTGGCTCAACAGTAAAGACAAACCTACATGATGTTCCTGGTGCTGCTCTGAGTCCTATTGGCACATAGATTTTCACAGGCAACCAAATGTAAATACATTTTGTCAGCTTCCAGCCTGAAGTGCTGCTCAAGCAGAGAGGATGACATTATTTTAGCCTCCTCCTCCATCTGCAAGCTAGTCTGTACTTATGTCTTTTCCTGTAGGATTGATGTTTGGATTAGGGATGTGAATTGTTAAACGCGTAAATGTGTAACCATTCACATACTGATAATTGGTAATACCTTACTGGTTATTGTTTATCATGGGGGCAGGGAACTGTCCATCCAGGAAGAACAGGAAGGGAGAGCAAGGAGGAGAAGGGAAGTCATGTAGTGCCCCTGAAAGCAGCAGAGCAGGCAGGAAGGACGGATGGAGGAGTGATAAGGAGGGGAGAGGGGGACCAGTACCTAGGCAGGCAGGAGGGAGGGAGGAACAAGGAGGAAGGGAGAAGAGAGGGGGGACTAGTATCTGGTACAGTGGGGAAGCAACAGGAGAGCCAAGAGGGGCTGACCCTTGCTGTGGCAGTGCAGCCCCACACCCTTTGCCATCCACCCCAAGGCACATGTGCACCCACTGCTGGCAGTGAGCCAGGACAAACCCCAATATAAGTGCTTGCAACCTCCCCGCCACCTGCCACAGCCAGACCGGGCTCTAGGTAGGTCCCTGCTGCCCATCATGGAGCCCAGGCTGGTCATGGGAGTCAGCGGAGAGGCTGCAAGTGGCTACACCAGGGTCTATGGAGCCCTGGCTTAGCTTGTTGCTGGCAACAGGTGCATGTGGGCCTCGGAGCAGACAACAAAAACGAGGCCAGGGCTGTGTTGCTACAACAAGGATTGGGCCCCTCATAGCTACCCCACCATTTGCCATGAGACATGTGTGCACCTGCCACCAGCAACAGGCTAGGTCAGGGCTCCACAGACACTCATGCTGTTGCCCTGTGGGGTCAGGCCAACTCTCAGGATCTCAATATTGCGCTGTTATACAGGAGGGTGTGACACAATTGCACATATACAAATACACAAATCAATTAGATGCATACACACACACACAAACTACCAACTCAGGCACATACATATCCAAACTAACCTAGGTACATGCATACCTATCACCAATTCACGCACATACACTATACACCCCAAAAGTTAGACAGAAATCAATTGTCCAGACCTGAACACTCAGTACACATACACAGATCACTAATTCATATATCATACACACAATGACATATATATACACACACACTCACCAGTTCACACACATACAACCCACCTACACATAGGTAAGTGCCTAACTTGGATGGCATGGTATGTATGTGTGTGCTTGGGGTACCTGGGGAAAGGTTCAGGCGAGAGAGAGTGAGAGTTAAAGTGTAGGGAGTGAAAGTTGCCAGAACCAGGATTAGAACCAGTGAACTAGAGAGAAGTTGGCTGAGGAACTGCGGCTTGGGGTTACTTAAGGTAGACTGGGTCTGGAAACTGAGGCAGACAGCTGAGATATTGGGGCAGGGGGCAGGTAAGTGGTGGCAAGGAGGAGACAGCCAGGAAACAGAGAGAGGCAGGAACCTGGGAGCTTGGGGCTGGAAACTGAGGATGGCAGCTTAGAGATTGGGGGGGAAGGGAGGAAGATAAGTGGTGGCAAGGAGGAAACAGTAAGAAAACAGACAAAAACCCAACTTGGGGTTTCAAAATAACAGGTTTATTAAACAGACAACACACTGCAGAGTCCCATGAAGTTATTGGTTCCCCCCCCCCGCCCCACAAGCACTCACAATGGCAGCAGGAGAAAGAGACTCAGTAGAAGGGTTGGAGTCCAGGTGGGGAAGAGAAGCAGAATCCAAATCCTTGGTTGAAGAGAGGGTGGGGGTGATAGCTACCTATCCAGGCTGGAAAGGGGTCTTTCTCCAGTAGGTGTTGTCCAGAGGACAGTTGCCGGCAGGGCCTCTAGGTGGACAGGTGGTGTGGCATGGTGCTGGTCCAGATGGAGAGGGCATCCCAAGGAGTCAGTCTTCACTATGCCTTCTTATGGGGCAGACTACCTCTGATCTCCTGTGGGGAGGGTCTGTCCAGGCAAGGTCAGTCCTGTTCCAGAGGGCTCCAGGTGTTCTTACTGAGCATGTGCAGCCTTGGCACAATGGGGGGTTGCCTCATCTTTTGTTTCTTGAATGCTGAAAGTGGTTCCAAGGGCTAGGTCATTGGTTCAGGTATTGGTGTTGATGGTTCGGTCATTCAGAGGGAGCTATTTTTAGACCTACTTCCATTGTCTCTCAAGCACCCTCATTCATCCCCATGCATTCAGGAACCAAGTTCCATAGGAGGGGTAGGTGTGATCCATGGGTTACACAACCGGGCCTGGGGACAGGATGGAGACTTGACAAACAAAATGGAAACTTGACGTGACTTATGCTAACTTACATATGTAGGCCTAAATCATATAGTATCAGTAAAACAGTAATATAGAACTGTAAAAATCAATATAAACATAATAATTATACAATATAAAGGAGGAGGAAAAAAACCCAATAAATGCAACTTGCTACCAGAATAAAATGCTGAAGCTTATTCTATGTCTTAGCAGACTGTTACTTATCTATAGGGAACAGAGAGGGAGAGACAAAGTAAAAAATGGTTAGGAAAGGGGAGGGAATGCACTTAAAAAAAAAAGAAAAGAAAAAATAAAACTGGGGGTTTTGCTACAATGCAGCTGCTTGCAGCCCTGGCCCCCGGGTGCCATGTGCTGGCCCCCAGGTGCCTGCTCCCTTCCAGGACCAGTATCTGGCCAGGCCCCCTGCCTGGCTCTGCTTGGGCTGAGGAACAGAGGGGCAGGACTAGCTCTGCTCTGCTGGAGCAGAGAGCCCAGCCCAGAGAGCATGCCTAGATGCTGAGGGACTCTGGTTTAACTTAAACCAGGAAGGGGTCTGGGACAGGCATTGTATAAACCGGGTTGAGCTCAATAAGTTAAGTCTGATACTACATTCAACCATAGTTTCATGGTTGGTAGGGTCGGAAGGGACCTGAGCAGATCATTGAGTCCGACTCCCTGCCATGACAGGAAAGGGTATTGGGGTCAAATGACCCCAGTGAGTTGTTCATCCAGCCTCCTCTTAAAGACTCCCAGGGTAGGAGCCAGCACCACTTCTCTTGGAAGTTGGTTCCTGATCCTAGCCGCACTGATAGTAAAGTAGTACCTCCTAATATCGAGCCTGAATCTACCCTCTGCCACCTTGTGACTGTTATTTCTTGTCACTCCTGTTAGTGCTCAGGAGAACAGGGACTCCCCCAATGCCTGCTGGTCCCCCTTGACTAGTTTGTAAACGGCTACTAGATCCCCCCTCAGCCTTCTCTTGTGGAGGCTGAACAGGTTCAGATCCCTTAACCTCTCCTTGTAGGGCCTGCCCTGCTGCCCCCCGATCATGAGAGTGGCCCTCCTCTGAACCCTCTCCATGTTGTCCACATCCCTCTTGAAGTGTGGCGTCTAGAACTGGATGCAGTACACCAACTGCAGCCTGACCAGTGTTGCATAGAGGGGGAGGATCACCTCCTTGGACCTGCTTGAGATGCATCTGTGGATGCATGACAAGTTACGTTTAGCCTTCCTGACCACTTCCCCACACTATCGGCTCATGTTCATTTTGGCATCAATAATGATTCCAAGATCCTTTTCTGCCTCTGCACTGATGAGAAAGGTGTTCCCCAGCCTGTAGGTATGCTGCTGGTTCTTCCTTCCCAGGTGCAGCACCTTGCACTTGTCAGTGTTGAAACCCATCCTGTTCTCATCCGCCCACCCCTGTAACCTGTCTAGGTCCGATTGTAGACTATTCCTCCCTTCTAGTGTGCCCACTTCTCCCCACATCTTAGTGTTGTCTGCGAATTTGAACAGGGTGCTTTTTATGCCCCTGTCCAAGTTGCTGATGAAGATGTTGAACAGTGCGGGCCCGAGGACTGAGCCCTGAGGAACCCTCCTGCCCAGATCCCTCCACGTTGAAAATGACCCATCCACCACCACTCTCTGGGTATGGCCCTCCAGCCAACTAGTGACCCATTTGACTGTGTAGGTGTTGATGCCACAGTCCCCTAGTTTTTTAATGAGAATGGGGTGAGAGTGTCAAAGGTCTTCCTAAAGTCCAGAAAGACTATGTCCACTGCTACCCCTGAGTCTAAGGATTTTGTGACCTGGTCATAGAAGGCCACCAGGTTGGTCTGACAGGACCTGCCTGTAACGAACCCATATTGGTTGCCCCTAAGCATAACCTCCCCTGCTGGCCCCTTGCGGACATACGCCAGGATAACCCTCTCAAAAAGCTTACCCAGGACCGAGGTAAGACTGACTGACCTATAGTTTCCTGGGTCCTCCTTCCTCCCTTTTTTGAAAATGGAGACCACATTAGCCCTTTTCCAGCCCTCTGGCACCATGCCAGAGCACCACGAGTGCTAGTAAAGCCATGCCAGGGGTCCCACAATGACCTCTGCTAATTTCCTCAGCACTCTGGGGTGCAGATCATCAGGATATGCTGATTTAAATATGTCCAGTCCCTCCAGAAGTTCCCTGACTAGGTCCTCACTGACCCTAGGTGCGTCTTCCCTGGGACCTACAGGGGTCCCGGTGGGGGAGGTGATCTGGTCCCTGTTCAGAAAAATGGAGGCAAAGAAATTGTTAAATAGGTTAGCTTTGCTGTCTGGTGCGATGACCAGATTTCCTAGTGTATCCTGCAGAGGCCCCATATTACCCGGTACTTTTTTTTTACCCGCCTCGAAAAGGACTTCTTGTTGTCCTTGATCTGGATAGCTAGTCCCAGTTCCATCTCCACCTTGGCCTTCCTGACTGCCCTCCTACAGCCCCAAGCAACCGAATTATAGTCCTCCCTGGTGATGGCCTCTCCCTTCCATTGGGTGTACACCTCCTTTTTAGCCAGGAGATGTTCCCGTATGGTGTTGGTAAGCCATGGAGGCTTTTGTGCCCCCTTGCCTCCTTTGATCTGCGTTGGGATTACCTCCCTTTGGGCTTGGAGGATCGTCTCCTTAAGGAACAACCACTTCCTGGACACCCGACTCCCCTCCCCTTTGGGACCTCAGTGCCTCCCCGACTATTCTCCTTACCTCATTGAAATCCACCCTCCTGAAGTCCAGGGCTGCTGCCTTGCTGCAGGACTTTGCCACCTTGCACTGGATGGTGAATTCCAGCAGGCGATGATCACTGTCCAGGTGGTCGAGCACCCACAGACCCCTCACCAGGTCATCGCCCGTGGCCAGGATCAGATCCAACAAGGCATCTCTCCTGGTGGGGCTGTGCATGTCCTGGGTTAGATGGAGGTCCTGTATCTTGGCTAGGAACCTACGTGAGCAGTCAGACCTGGCTGACTGCTCTTCCCAGCAGATGTCTGGAAAGTTCAGGTCACCCATGATGACCAGGTCCTTTGACCTAACTACCTCCGTGAGTTGACTTAAGAATTCCTGATCTAGCTCTTCCCCTTGATTGGGTGGTCTGTAGTAGACCCCCACCATTAAGTCCTTTTCCCCTCGGCTTCCTTGTATTCTAACCCAGAGCACTTCAGTGTGCCCCTCCTCTGACCCAGTGCCACTCACTGAGGATGTGTATTTCTCCTTGACGTAGAGCAGCACACCCCAGATTTATCTCAAACTGGTTTCGGCCATTTTGAAACTGGTTTAGGTGCACTGAACTTATGTTCTTTTACAGGTTTAAACCAGTTTCTGATCACTTAAACCGGTTTATGTATAATGTCTGTCCCTAGCCTATTGGAGTTTAAATGGGTGCTTAATTAATTGTCATTTACATCCCTCATTTGGACAGCCAGAGCTTGCAGAAATGGCCAGGAACATAAGAGTTCTTTGGAAAATATAGGCAATTTAGCTGTGTAAGCAAAGTTTTCATCCAGCTTAATTTGCATAGCCTCTCAGCAAAGTTGTCTGTCCTCCATTCAGCACTGCACTAAACTGGTTGCACTACACACTTCATATTATACCCAAATAGCTTCCAGTTTTAGAGTTCTGTTGTGGGCCCTAGAGGTATGGGGTGTTTGCAAAATCCACCTATTTTAAGTTGACTTGAAAAATAATATTATAATGGCATTTAGCCTATTGTGTTTGCCTTTTAAACATATCAATTCTGTAGCAGCAAAAGCAGTTGAGTTGAACTGTTTTACTAGAAGATACTTCAGAGTTACTTGTTTTGCAGAACCTCATATGACTTTAGTATAAGAACTGTCACATCTGTACCAAGGATAATGTTTCTTTCTAATCAGCTTATTCTCATTAAGCAGGGTGAAGTCTTCCTAAGGAATTGTTCCTCTCCAGCAGAAGAAAGGGAGTAGATAATCAGAAATGGGGAAGGGAGCTCAATTTCTTTTGTTCTCAGAAAAGAGGTCAGTGAGTCACTAAAGCTCATTTAAGATAAAATTCAGATTCTAAGGCAACAGTTTTAAAAATGGTGTAATTAGATGTTTGTATATGTGATAGATGAGGCCCATAAATGAGATGTAGACTCCTCACTAATATTCATGTTGATAAGACAATTAGAAGAGAAAGGAAAAGAAACCACATGACACCAGACCTTGAAAAGGGACCTAATCATATTTAAGCAAGAGGCAATTCATTAGATTTCCAGACTCTTCCTTAAATTATGTATAACTTAGTGTCATACTTATGGGAATACAATCCACATTTGAAAGAGTGAAAATATATTTTTTTTAATTTTGTTTGAAGGTTTGAAACAGTAACAGGAGCCCGCCCCCCCGCAAAAAAAAAATAAAAAAAATTGATGGGCAGAATGTGGGTATGGTGGTTGTGGCAGAGCATTTGGTGCCTGCCACGTTAAGGGCTAAGGTCAGGCAGCCAGCTGCACTCCCCATTAAGGAATCACATGGCCAGCAGGAGTCTGCCTGATTGGGGACAAGGGATCAGCTGCTGGCAATAAGAGCAGGCCTGAGCAAGGGAGCCAGCAGTCTGCTTGCTGCAATTGTAGGGAGAGCATCACCTGGCTGGAGCTGCTGCTCACAACATCTCAGAGATACAGGAACTATTGGGCATAGCAGGAGGTTCCTTGTCCTGCAGCATGATGTCGAACTACATCCGGCTAGGGATGGATGGTGTGGTTCATCTGCCTGTGGTGGAGTGGTCCCCAGGAAATGCCATACCAGTTGTCTCCCTAGGGAAAGGCGAGTATGGGGCACCTTATAGCCCCAGCCCCCACAACCTGGTGGGTAACCTGGCAAGGAGGTTGGCAGGACCAAGGGGGCCAGAGTGGGGCAAGGAGCCCAGAATAAGTGAGGGTCAAGGATCCCAGAGTCTAGAAAGGGCATGGAGCCTAGTGAGGGATATGGAGTCTACTGAGGGATTAGGAGCCCGAGTGTGTGTGTGAGGGGCACGGAGCCCAATGAGTGCGGCTGAAGTTAGGGGCCAGGATGATAACCTAGATGCCATCTGTGAGGCATGGGACATGGTATAGTGAAGGTCCGAGCCATGTATAACATCCTAGACATGGGGACATGAAATAGGTAGCTTCCTGTATTTTTTTTACAACAGTTTTCAAACAGCAAGTCATGGCAAGAAACACAGGGCAGTCTGCCCCAGACAGGTGGGCAAGCCAGTGTTGAGACCTGGCCCTGAGTTGGCTCCCCTGTCACAGTGGTCAACAGGGAATAGGTGGAAAGTGGGTAAAATATCCTCCAGTTACATAGCTGGTCCAATGAACAGTATCATCCCCCAAAACCCTTGCTTCTAAACAGAATGTTGCTGGTATAATGAAACCAGGTAATGCACTTAAATTTTGGGGGGAAAAAATTAGTGACACATGATCCAAGTTCTGGAATTATGTCTTCAAACAAAATAAAAACGAGAACAAAAAACACAGCACCTTACAACAAACATTTCCCTCTCTGCTCAGTTTTTCCATGCTTTGGCATGTAAATCAATAATTCAATCAAACAGTCGGAATGGAATCTTAAGGATCTTCACTTAGCAGTTCCTTTCAGCTTCTGTTACATTTCAGACAACTGTGCCCCCTAACATGGTAGTGAATAAGTAGCTTTCTTTCAAATTAATATCATTGTGCAGTGAGGCCAGTCTGCAAACAGTGCCTGAATCTCAGACTGGCACTCATCTTACACCTCCTAAGCCCAGACACATTAACTTACACCTGCTGACATGAGAACCAACGTCAAATATTTTCCGAAATTGATTTTTTTTTCCATACTACAGAATAAAGGATTACTGCCAAATTGAAATGGTAAAAACACATTTATTAGTTAATCTGCAAACCAACATCCCCTCCCCACCCCACCCCACACCAAAATAAACACAAAATAAACACAAGAAGATGAAACAATAATAGCCTTTAAACAACAGTTAAGTGTTAGATCATTTTGGATAAAAGAAGGGTTAACAGTGCATTTGTGTGATAAATTACCCATGTGTTAGAAAATAGGCCTGAGGCCATAATGAATTTGAATGAAAAGCCACATTACCTCAGACTCTGGGCATGATGGGTCAATGGAAGAACATTCTCTTAAAATATTTTCAGCGTTGTCTGATTGAGACCATCTGACACATGGAACAGGGGGCCTTGGGCTTTTCCTAGATATCCAAGTCTTGCTAAAAGATATTTCAATACTAGTCATTGCTATTAAATTGTAGATTTACAGGCCCTCAGCATTTTGTCTCACAGATCTTGACCAAGTAGAAGTTGAACTGCTCTCTAATTGTATAATCAATGAAGCAGAAAAGTCAGGTCCTTAGAAGCAACTTTGCCCTTTCCAGAGTTCACAAATTCACTAAAGCATGCAATTTGCAGTGGAAGGGAAAGCTTCCTCCCTGCAGATCTATGCAAATGCCACTGGTCAATCATCTGGGCAGTACTGCTCCACTTGGCCCAGACCCTCCAGATAGCTCTGAGGTCAGATGTGAAGCTCTGCTGTGGAATCTCTCCAGGAAGATCTTAAGCTGTTATTGAGATACAGAGCATTTGTGTGGGCTGGCCTTATTTCCTGCAGCAGTTAAGGGACAGGACTAACTGATCATTCTGAGTGAACCCCACTGCCTCAACAAAATCACTTGAGAGAAACTCTTAAACTGAATCTTCCTGGAAGCAATCCCTCATTCCATTTTTTTCACTAGGAGCAGGGAGTTGGTCCCTACATGGATTATTTAAATATCTCATCCCTTCCCAGAAATTTACATTGCTCCCATCTCCCACTGTCCTATTTGTTTTTGGTCTTTATTACTTTTCCATATGTTGAACCACAAGACTACTCCTTACAGAATTGTGTTATTGACTTAAGCAGAAAGAAAAGGGGCCCCATCATGGCATACTAAAAGTTGAAAAACCTAATGTTAACATCATCATCTGAAGTAAATAAATGTAAAAATTCTGATTTACACCAGCTCAGGGATTGGTTCATGGGTTTAATGCTTTTCCCCACGTCAATGTTTTGAAGCCAGGAAAGGAAGTTAAACTAATAAACCAAATATGACATTTCCCACTCTGGCCTGCACTGAACTTCTGTGACAAGTTTAGCAATTAACATGTGAAAGGAAGCTTTGGAGCACCCCTTAAAGATACAGTGGAAACTTAGTTTAACTGCAGCAGGAAGTAGTCCTTGTTTTAAAAAGAAGTAAGCACTTGTCACCTAGTTATAGGAGGAAAAGACTTTGAATAACAAAACACATACTATGGACCATTCCATAGTCAACATCTGTTTGCTAAGCCCTTCTCACATCCTAAATGGAGACAGACAACACATTTGAACAAGACACCAAAGCATGCCCATTGATTAGGATTAATGTATTATATGATTTATTTTTTTAAAAGCTTATGAAGGAAAATACAGCATAATTTTTATGTTATTAGTGCATTTCACGGCTGCATATTCTGTGAGCAATTCAGTTTCACTTGCAGGAATTGTGTTGTACATTTTTTCTTGTCTATTTGCAGTTAAACCATTTTCAGTAGTGGTTTAGATACACCTACTACTGGCACCCACTATCAGAGGATGGTTTAAGAAACAGTGCTGAAAATGCTTTAGTCTTATCTACCAGCACTCACACCACTGCTGGCATTGGGATGTCTCTTATTTCAGTGGCAGGCAAGGTTCTTTGGGTAGATGTGATATTTTTTATTAGATCAGCTAAATAGTTGGGAAAAAGTTCTTTGCAAACCTTTTTTCTTATTTCAGTGAACTGATCAGTTCTGTCTTTTTATTCATAGATTTTTAAGGCCAGCAGGGACTATCAGATCATCTAGTCTGACCTCTTGTATTATACAGGCCAGAGATTCACAGCCTATGACTCTTGCAGCTTGTCCAGTTGGTAGCCCTTGTCATTTGTTATAAGTCTGTGAAGCATGGATTTGTTGTATTTGGGGCACAGTGTAAATTAATAACACAAACAGTAACCTTGTATGCAGCCTGAACAGAGATGGCAAGGATTTAATGAGTCTGATTTCCTATCTACTCCTTCATCTCTGTAAATGTTTCCTCCAGGTTAGAACTGAAGCTTAGGCGTTACAGGAAGCTTACAGTGCTGCTGTGCAGCACTTGTTCTTTGGGTAAAAATTCTTAGCACTCTAGGGTTTTTGATGTTCAAAGGGCTTTTAATTGATTGATTTTCACAACATCTCTGCAAGACAAAGGATTTTTGTTTCCAGTGCTATCAATCCAGCACCTTGACAAGCACTAAGGTCATGTACACATTTATACATACACTGTCATGTGAAATATAGCTCAGCTCTGATACTAATGTTCAGGTGATTTTTCAAAAGCATCAGGAAACATGCACACAAAAATCATATACAGCTTGATGAACAAAAGGGATAATGTATGGCAAAACAGTGCAGTTCAAAGCTCATGGGACTAATGTGTTTTTGCCATGGAGCCTACAAGTCTGAAAGCCAAAGACATATGGGACTCAAATAGATTTTCTATATATATGTTAATTCCTCAAGAGCTTCTAATGGGCACTGTTGCCCTAAGTGATAACCTAGGTTTACAGAATCTCAATAGCATGTCATCTATTTAAACTGTGGTGTGATTGACTAACAACCAATTGATATCTTTTTCATGGAGCTTGAGATAATTGTGATAACCCTCAATTTTACAAATTCTTCTACTACAACATTAAAGACCAATAAGCTAGTTTGTTTTTGAGTATGCCAATAAGCTTAAGCAGGCTTAACCCATTCAAAAGTAATGGAATTACTTGTCACAGTTCTGTGAACTGTGGTTGGGTGCTCTCTATCTCCATTTGGAAAAATAATTTTCCTGAAAGCAATTGTTCTCTTTAGGACAGCAAAGGTTGCTAATACCAACTCCTGTCTCCTGCTAGTCTTTGTAGTCATGTATAAAACCTTATTTCCTTTTTCATTAAGTAAAGTATCCTGCAAAGCCAAAATGTCAATGCTGTAATGTTATTAGAATAAAGGGGCAGCATGATATGTTTAACTGTAACCTAGCAGATAGAAATACCAATCAAGCTTGGGAGATCAGAGAAAGCAAGTAACTAAGATAAATGCTTTGGTATAAAGCTGTCATAGCTCATGAGCCAAGCCAAGACCCAAAATACAAACTTGTCTTTTTTAACAGAAACATAATTAATATCATTAGTTTTTTAGTGCCAACGTTTTGCTGAATACCATATGGCACAGAAAATAAAGCTGGTTTCTCATGTAATTTGATGGAGGGCTCAATTCTGCAGACCTTTGCTTGCGGAATTTTATACTTACTGGTAGATCTATTGATAAAACACATAGATGCAAGGAAGATAGAAAGATCCAGAGCTGAGGATGACTGTGGAACTTAGTAAGGAAAGCTGAAGTGCCCTCCTGGTACCTGCTAGATGTGTTAGTGCTGCTGAAAAGGAACTATGGCAATTGGAGAGGGTGGGTGGAGTTTGAAATGTAAGATTAGCTATTCAGTTAGTGCTCTGATGGGTAAGGGCAGGGGTAGGCAATGTTTTTTGGTTGGAATGCCGAAAACCCCACACAATGCCTACCTTGGAAGGTGCCAGAGTGCCGGCATGCCAGAAAAACAAAATGAGGGCAGGGGGTACATGACAAGATGCCCTGTGTGTGCCTCTTGCCCCCCATCTGAAGCCTGTGCCCCCCAGCCCTGCTGCCCCCTACCCAAAGCCCCTTGCCCCCGAACCATGCTGCCCCCTGTTCCCCAGCCCTGCTGCCTCTTGCTCCCCAGCCCAGGCTCCCAGCTGGCAGCAGCTACCCAGAGCCAGGGCTGGCTGCAGTCGGGAGGTTCCAAACAGCTATGCCAGGCTCTGGAGCCCCGGCATCAGCTCTGTACCGGCACGTACACCCGTACTTTGGAACAGGCAGTGGGGGAGGGGCCTGAGGCAGCACAATTCCGGTCTCTCCCCTGCTCCCAGCATGGAGCTGGTGACTGGGCTCTGGAGCCTGGCGCAGATGTTTATAGCTAGCCTGGGCTCTGGGCAGCTGCAGCAAGCAGCTGCACCGGGCTCCACAGCTCCAGCATCAGTTCCATGTTGGTGGCGACTGCGTGCCCACCTCAGGGCAGACAGCAGGACAGTGCAGCCCACCCTGAGTGCTGAGCTGGCAGGGTGTGGCCAGACCCTGGCAGGACATTTTGATTAGGGAGGCCCCCCCCACCCCTTGATAACAGAGCATTTATCAGCTCTGTTATCAGCATTTAACATCCCATCAGAAAAGAAAGCCTTTCTCATTAGTTCAAGCTCTTCTTAAACAACTTTTTCCAAGGAAAGGAAAATTCCAAGGAGGAACATTACTAGCTAGCTACCTGTTGATTAGCTCCAAAAAGCCCTAAGCAGACACTATCCTGTCTCCCTTTGTCTTATCTGCCTTACTCAGATACTTCTCAGCATTAACTAGCATACCACATGCTGGCTATGGTCCGTGATGTGGGAGGGAGGGGATCCTTGCTTCAGCAGCGAAGTGGTGGGGCAGGGGAAGCGAGGCAGATGCTGCTGTGCCTGCAAGTCTCTGCTGGAGCTGGGGAACTCTAATTTAACTTAAATCAGGTAGGGATCTGGGACAGACATTGAATAAAATGGTTGGCCCAAATCAGTTAAGTCTAATACTACATTCAACCAGGTTTATCTCAAACTGGTTTTGTCCATTTTCAAACTGGTTTATGTGCACTAAATGTCTGTTCTGTTACAGGTTTAAACCAGTTTCTGATCACTTAACTCAGTTTATGTGTAATGTCTGTCCCTAGCTACCATGTCACTAGAGTTCAGGACTTGGTAACACATGCAGCTTCTCACTGGGGAGTCTTCAGATCTCCTGGGGGAGCAAGGGTTTGCCTTGTCTCAGGAAGTCCTGCTTCTGTCCCTGCCCTCATGGCCCCTCTTCTTCTCTTCCCACAGCTTTATCCTGCTATAATGGGGCCTGTGCTGCTTTTTATAATCTATTTTATATATATTGTATATTATATTGCATATTTCATATGCTTAAAAAGTTAGTATTTCAGTCATCATGAATGTGGATGAGCTCCTTTGTGGTTGAGCTTTTGTAAACAGATGAGGCACTGAAGGTGAGTGTGTATTTTGTACAGTTCCCCTTTATAAAAGTTGTATGAATACCAGCTTTCTAAAAAGTTTTCATGCCTTAAGTGAATGCTAAAGTAGGAGGATACAAATTTCAGCATTGTCCATGGACAGTATATAGGGGTGATAAAGATATGGCCTATAGGCTGGATCTGATCAATAGAGCCCTATTATCCCCTCAGTGCTGCCTATGGGTCTCAGAGTTGATCTACAGGCAACATGCAGGGCACAGCAGATAGTTTTGCACATCAGACACAGACCTGCTTTGACCTCTGTGGCACCATGCTGCATGCACTGTCTGTTCTAGCATGTCCCCGAGCAGAAGAGCAGCCCCTACATACAGCAGATATCTAGAGTGGCTGCCACATGCAGCATAGCCCTGGGGCAGTCAGAACAAAACTGCATTGCATGTGGTGCCTATGCTGGCCACTCCAGGACACATGTTGGATCTGACATGTATAGGGTTACCATACATCTGGGTTTTCCCGGACATGTCCTCTTGTTGGGTCCTCTGATCTCCGTCTAGGCAGTTTTAAAAAATATGAACAAATGTCCAGGATTTTGCTTTGCTCGTCATCGAAGTTTTTCCTCACATTTCCTGACTTGCTCTAGCAAAGAGCTCCTTGGGGCTGGGGGTAGTGAGGGGAGGGCGATTGGCAGCAGGGTGCATCATGTGTGTGCGCGCGCATGCACATGCCTATGACTGGCATGCAGCCAGACAGGGTGATGGGAGCAGCCCCAGCAGCTGGATACTGGTAAGTCTACGGTGGGCGGGGGTTGGAGGGTGAGGGCTTGGGGACTGTCCAGGGGGCGTGTGTGTGTGTGTGTGTGTGTGTGTGTATGGGTGTGTGTGTGGGGGGGTGCCTACTGGCACTCAAGGAAGCTGTCCAGGCACTGGAGCTCCAGCAAGGAGTGGGAGGTACTGGGGAAGGGGACATGAAGGGCCCTTTGGAGGCAGCAGGGAGCTGTGTGGCCTGGCCAGCAGCACCGAGGCTGGTGTCTGTGCTCACAGGGGTGGGGCAACCAGGAGATGCTGCAGGGCTGGGTGGAGCGGGGGACTGTGGGTCGGGAGCTGGGGGTACAGGCAGGGCTGTGGCGGGCTGTGGCTTGCGAGTATAGGGCAGCAGGGGAAGCGGGGGACTGTAGGTTTGGAGTGAGGGGCACAGGCTGTGTCAGGGGCCTTTGGGTCAGGCATGAGAGGTATTAGCAGGGATGGGGAGATTGCAGGTTGAGGGTGAGGGGCACCAGCATGGTCTAGAGGCGGGGTACTATGGGTCAGAAGTAAAGGGCAGCAGCAGGAATTGTGGGGGCTGTGGCTTGTGAGTGAGGGGCAGGGGCAGGGAACAGGTCTATCACTGCCCTGCCCCACAACCATATTAACCCCCCCACCTCACCCTGGCAGGTGTCATTTTTGAAACTGGAAATATGGTAACCCTAGGCATGCAGGGCTGGCTTCTGGGTCTGATCTGGCCCATCAACAGGCCCCACACCACTCGTCCAGCCCTTGGGGCCAGACGAGTTTGGCATCCCTGTATTAACACATCAGTTGCTCTTTTAGGAACTTGTTAGGAACCACCACAAGAACAAGGTGGGGAAGATAATAGAAGACCATTTACACAGAAAATAACCATATTATGGTGTTTTTTTATTTATGCAGCACCACAGAATTGAAATGACTAGTCCTTTTCCCTGCCCCAAGGATTATGGTGTAACTTTATTGTACCACATATGTGAACAATCATGGCTTGCATCATAACTAACATTCCAGAATATTCTATGTATTGCTGGTCTGCTATGGTGGAGGCTAAAATTGTTGCTGAGTGGACTACATACCACGTCCTAGCGGTGTATTTATGAACAATGATTCCTTCAGATCTATAACTATACACCATAAACAGAAAGTAGCCTAATAAGCTTTCTGTGCCTAGGGCCTAACTGCCTTTTAAACAAATCAATGCTTTCATTGAACATATATGCTAAAAATTAATCTTATTCACAGGACCAGTGTGTGAAAAGATAGAACCTTTTGCTAAAATATGCTTCACTTCTTGCTCTTGTAAGTAGGTGCCTGAAGTCAGGTTTCTTGATGTCATTTATTATTAATCAAGAATAATTTTTATTTGCTGAATGTGGCCGGGCCTGTGCAAGCTACTGAAGAAAAAGGTCTCTGTTCCAAGCAGCTTGTGCTCTAAACAGATAGATACACTGAAAGATATTGAGAATGTTAGTAAAATGGTTTTTTATTTCACTCAACTATTTTCAAGAAGGAAGTGAGTGACAAAAAAGCCTTTCTACTGTGCCAAAAATAGTTGCAGTTAGTTTTGAACAACGGTAACGCCAGCAGTTTGATGTACAAATTTAGAATCTGAGTCGGGTGAAAGCTAGTTGTCATCTGTGAAAGTTATAAAGATACCATTTTTGATGTGGCACATGTTAACTGAATAGGGTACTGATGGCACACAGGTGTGTGCAGCCTACTAACCTTCATAGGGAAGCCTGCTTCTTCCCTTCCTTAAACTGTGTGAAAAGCAGCTCTCTGAAGAGATTTTTGGTACTTTCATGCTTTCGGTTGTCTAGAAACTCTGTCCGAATAACATAGGTTTTTTCATTTTTTTGTTTTGGCACCTGTGCTTCTGATGTTGGTTGCTGACCAAAAAGACCAAAGTGCTCAATCATAAATAATAAAAAAAAATCAATTGGTAGCGACAGGGATTACTACTGGTCAGGTTCTTGGGAGGTCTCCAGTCAGCTGTTACTGAACTATTTGAGTAAGGCCTACAGCCCAATTTTCTTATGGTGTCACTATGGTAGACAGTAGTAATAGCTGGTAGGCCTGTGCAAATAGGGAAGTATTTGATTCAGATTCGGATTTGGCCAGTTCAGAGGACAGTGATTCGATTCGGAGATTGAGATCGCTGTCCTGAATTGATTTGGCCAAATCAGCTTTGGAAGATTTGGTGCTGATTCAGAGAGATTCGGTGATTTAGATCAGCCAGGGAGAGGCAGGCACAGCCAGGTGGCTGCAGGTTCTCCTGTGGCTCCTCCACCTGTGCCTGCCTCTCCCCAGTTGTGGGGAGCCACTGGAGAAGCCCCCATGGCTTCTCTCCCCAGTCCTATCCCCTGCCCAGCCCCAGCCTAGTCCCAGCACTTAAAAAATAAATAAATAAATAAATAAAGGCTCGCACTCACCAGGTTTAGCAGCAGGGATCAGGGCCTCTGAGGGCTTGTGGCAGAGCCCCTCCATGCAGCGTGGGACAGTGGGGATCACCCCCTTCACTTGGTACCCACACAGCAGCTGCCCTATGGCATGAGTGCAGCGTGGCTTGGCAGGAACCCCGCTCCCAGCGGTGCCACGCCTGCATCTTGCACCCCCCTCGCCCTCCTCCCTGAGTAATGTGCCCCCTGCCCTGGCTGGGCAGCTTGTCCCAGCCCCAATCCCTCCCTCCCCCACGCCCCTTCCCTCCCCCCATTCCCAACCCCAACAGACTTATGAGGTGGAGCAGCTAACACAGACTGTTTAGTCTACGGCCAAATCTCCAAAGTGGCCAAATCTTTTCTGAAGCTTTTCGAAATCCATTCAGATACTTCAAATTGATTCAGAACTTTTAATTGGTCTCCCAATTCAATTCGGATTCAGAGATTTGGTCCTCGAATCGGGCCAAATCTCCTCTGAATCTAACCAGATACTGAAGCTTCACCCAGGTGCCCCAGAGCTAGGGCTTGCAGCCCCTTGCCCCTCCTACAGCAGTCCCTAAGTCCCAGCTCTCACCTGCGGGAGGTGGCAGCTGCTATAGCCAGAGCAGAGCGTGGAGCCTGGCTCCTGCCCCCAACTCTCCCCATCTCCTCCACTGTGGGTGGCATGGCCAGAGCAGAGCCCATGGGGGGTGGGGAAAGATGCAGGCTGCCTGCTGCAGGCTTGGGGCTTCCTGCCCTGCTGCCTTCCCTCCCCCAGGGGCTCCATGGCCCAGTGGGCATGATCTGGTGTGAGAGGGAGTGCCGTGCCACCATGGCTGCCAAACTGAGGTACTCTCTGGCCACCCAGTAGAAGCGGGGGCACAACTCCATTGTTACCAAATTTGCCCATTACTTTGGGGTGTGCTCATTTATTAGGGATAGTTTCTAGGGTCTTGGTGATTCTGTCAATGTGCTGCTTGTGTTACTATATGGAGCTGTATTTCTCCCTTCTGCAAGCCCTCACCCCCAGTGGAGCTATCTTGCAGGACTCAATCTCAATGGGACTGGGTTCCTCCAGTCACCAAATCAGTCATACACACAAACACACACAAATTAACGTGACATGCCTGACCTGGCCGGGCTGATCAGCATGGACAGGCTGACACCCTCATATGCCAAGAATCAGTTCATAAGAGCAACAATAAAATGCAGTCAGACACAAGCACACAGGTAAACCGAATCCCTCTGAATCCGGCTGGGTGTCCAGCTGACACCCTCATGGGCCAGCATTCAGTTCATAAGGGCACGTCTGAGTCAAACTGGGTCAATCAGCCTGTACAAGCTGATCCCCTTATGTGTTTCAAACTCAGCATGTCCCAATCTTTGGCCTCTTGATGAGCAGACCCCACAATAATTTAGGCTTCACCGGGATCTTTAGCATAGGTAAAAGAAGCGTTGCTGCAGAGCACAGGAGGAAAAAGAAGCAGAGAAGGAAAAATATACCCAATTACTACCAGTTTGCCTATAAAAGTTATTTATTGCTAAGCATATGAAATATATAATAGTACTAGTAGTAATAGACATGCAAAAGAAAAACAAACACAAACAATGACAATACTACCCTGGTTTCACTAAGTATTTGGGGAAACTTAGCTCAAGCTTAACTGATACAGTTCAGGTTCAGAAGTTTATGCCTAGAAAGAAAAGAGAACGCTGGGAATCTCACCGAGTCCGCGGTACCCAGGCTGCAAAGCTGACAGGCACAGTCCGTAGCACAATCCTTGAAGAGAGAGACTATCTGTTCTTCCAGCGTCCCAAGAACAACAGGGGATGGTGTCAGCACAGGAGTTTTCTTCTTCTTCTTTCTTTCTCCCTCTTTCCTCCTGCTTCTTCTTTTTCTTTCTCTTTCTCCTTCTTTTTTTTTAAGCACACACACTTACAGATTTTTATACCCTCAGTTCAGCTGCTTTGAAGCACCCTCAGTAGTGTAAATCATTGTCTTTTCTATTGACAAGGGGTTATCTGGTTTGGACCATCTCAGGAAACTGATTGATAATCAGGAAACACTTAAGATTAGGGAGTAACCCAAATACTTGGGAGCCAGCTTGAGATTCCTATGGATGGCAGATATCCTGATGGGATATCTCATGGTTTCTTCAGGAACAATAGATAGCTTGCAGTATCAGGATTTTGGATTTTTACTTGTTGTGCACAAGCCTCAGCTTAGCATGACTTTTCCAGATTTTACTATAGTCTTTTAACAGACTTAAAGCAATTATTGGGGTGCTCATAACCTTTTGTGGAGAGGACTCCCACCAGTCGTCTCGGGAAAGATATGACAACACCTGGGATTAGGGCTCCAGCAGGCTGGATGCTGTGATGAACCCTTAACCATTGTTCAAATGTTGCCCGTACCCCCTCAGACTCGGTCTCTTGCCTCAGCATTCCCTAACCCGGCAACCGAGTTTTAGTCAATCAAGTTTAAATAGGCCTCCCATACTGGGACCGGGGAATGTACGGCCCGAGATGCCTATTAAACTTAGAGCTGTGTGTGTGTGTCTGGGGGGAGAAAAGTCCTTAGCAAATCCAGATTAGAACTGGTCTGATAAATGCTGAGCTGGGTGTGTGTGAACATGGGTTAATTAACATTGGAAGCACAGATTCCCCATCATGCAGTGCTCTCCTGCTTCTCTGGTCCCAGAATTCATTGCAGTCTCTGCTTCAGGCTTTCTGTTTTCCATCTCTCATGTAAATGAATGGTCATCTGGTTCCATCTCGGATGCAGATGAGACCGAGGGCAGTTGTTTCACTCTTATCACCCTTATCTGGAGAGTTTTAGGTGCGTCTCTCACTGCATCTTAATCAGTTTCGTTTAGGTAGAGGAGGGGAGGGGGGGGGGGAGTCCTTTGTGAGTCAGACAGACTGCATCCTGTGCCAGGGTTGCCCAAGAATACAGAGCTGAGGCGTAACACCATGCTGCTGCCGCTGCCATACCTCATCTTGGCAGCCATGGTGGTGTGGCGCTCTCTCCTGTGCTGGGTCTTGCCCACTGGGTTGCAGAGGCAGCTACTGCCTGGAGCTGGTCCATCCCTATTTCAGCCCCATGCCCTGCTGTGGGCACAGAAATCTCGTGACCCCAACTGTTGATGTTGCAACCCCATTTGGGGTTGTGAGCCATAGTTTGGGAACTGCTGTCATAGAATCATAGAAACTTAGGGTTGGAAGGAACCTCAGGAGGTCATCTAGTCCAACCCCCTGCTCAAAGCAGCCATCCCCAACTCAGTTCTACTCTTGCTCTTCATGCCTTCACACTCCACATAAGGACTTGAGAGCAAGCTATGCTTGCTGGGCTTCTCTTTTTAGTCTGAGGTCCAGAAACCCTCTTAGTTTGTTCAACTTTATAGACTTCCTCTCTCCCTGCAACCAGCACACACAGGAGGAAGGCAGATAGCAGAGGAAAGGTCAATATAATTTTCTTCTCTCTCATCTCATGGTTGAGTTGTCAGATGCTCATTTTTGGCCTTTAGCCCCTTTTTGCAGCTAGTCCTTTACTAGCTGCCACTTTACTAGGTGTTTTTTTATAGAGATGCTCTTGTCTAAACACCTTCCAAAGATTTGGAGAGAGGTTGGGAGAGGTCCCAGAAGACTGGAAGAAGACCAATGTGGTGCCTATCTTTAAGAAAGGAAGAAAGAAGGACCCAGAGAATTACAGGTCAATCAGTTTGACCTCAATCCCTGGTAAAATCCTGGAGAAAATTCTCAAAGAATCCATTACTGATAGGCTAACAGAAGGCTGTATTTTGAAGGATAGCCAACATGGCTTTATTACAGACAGGTCATGCCTGACCAACGTCATTTCCTTCTATGATTAGGTACCTTGCCAGCTGGATAGGGGAAATGTGGTTGATGTCATATACTTGGACTTCAAAAAGGCCTTCAATCTGGTCTCCCATGATATCCTCATGGTAAAACTTGGACAATGTGGCCTCTACTACTTTACAGTCCAGTGACTAGGTAACTGGCTCCGAGGTAGGACGCAGAGAGTATTGACTGATGGAACTGAGTCAACATGGCAGAAGGTGACCAGTGGCATCGCTCAGGGTTCAGTACTCAGACCAGTGCTTTTCAATATGTTCATCAATGATTTGGATTTGGGTATTAAAAGCAAACTGACAAAGTTTGCTGATGACACTAAACTATGGGGGAGCGTGGTCATGCTGAAGGACAGGCTAGCAATACAGGCCAACCTGGCCAGGCTTGCGAGGTGGGTGGACCCCAATCTGATGATGTTTAATATGGAGAAATGTAAAGTGCTCCATCTGGGGAGAAATAATCCACAACACACTTACTGGCTTGGCAGTGCTACGCTTGCCAGCACCCGACTGAACAAGGCCTGGGTGTCATGATAGACCACATAATGAACATGAGTCACCAATGCGATTCCATAGCTGGCAGAGCTAATCAAACACTGTTATGCATCTACCGAGGCACTTCCAGCAAACCTAAGGATGTCATCCTTGCGCTCTACTCGGCCTTGGTGAGACTGCAGCAGGAGTACTGAGTCCAGTTCTGGATGCTGCACTTCAGGAAGGATGTGGAGTAGGTTCAAGTCTCAGCCTCCCGCATTCTGGTCCTACACCTGACAATAGCTACCTGTATTGTTTCCATTACTATGAGAACTAGGTGCCTCAAAATATTTAGAGGCAAGGAGTTTTGTGGGTGATACCTTTTTTGGACCAACTTTATAATTGGGAGGGACAGAGAGAAGATTTCCAGTACCACTGTATTCTTCCTCAGGTCTCTTTCTCGAGGAAGTATGTTGTACTGAAAATCTTGCCTTTGTCCCTCCCAACTATACAGTTGGTCCACTAAAAGATATCATCCACAAAAATCCTTGCTTTTCACATTTTTCCTAGACCGTCATGGCTACAACATCAAACTAACACTATCACAGTGTTGAGTATATTTACCGTTATAAAACATCTGCGCAGATGGGAAGAGCTTTTATCTTCATTGCTAAGTACAGATAGCCAAAAAGTCTGAGGCTGAATCAATTTAATCTTCAAAGATTAGTCTAAACTGTGTAGATTGAACTGATAAGCAAGACATTCACTTATGATTCCGAAAATGCAGCCACATGCCAGCAGTGGCCCAGGCCAGAAGCTGGGAGGAGCTAGAGAACATCTCCCTGATCTGCTGGAGCAGACAGCTTGGGCCAAGGCTAGCCCACCCACCCTGTGAGGGGGGATTTGCAAAGGAGGTGCAAAGCATCCTGGGATGCTGGGGGACTGTGAGCTAACTTGAAACTAGAGGGGATTTGGGACACAAGTTCAATAAACTGATTGAACCTAAATCAGTTAAGTCTGATTCTACATCCATCCAGGTTTATCATAAACTGGTTTCAGCCATTTTGAAAGTGGTTTATGTGTACTGAACTTCTGTTGTGTTACAGATTTGAATCGGTTTCTGATAGGATTGCCATTAGCTCAGTTTTATACTGGGCTGTCCTGTTGTTAAACCCTGTGTCCCCCTGTCCACTTCTAAATAAGGAATGGACAGGAAAAAGTTCTGTTTTTCAGTTCAGTGATATAAATACATGTCAATCATTTGTCCCTGTGATTCTATTGACTGTGCTTAGAGGTAGGGTGTGGCACAACCAGGAAGAGAGGGGTTCTGAGACAGCCAGGGTGGGAGGGTGGGAGGCTGCGGCCCCTCCCTTGGCTGATGATTGGCTGAAGGGGCCTGCCGCTCACCAAGGGGCTGTCCTGTACTCTGGGGATGCATCAGTAGCCACTCTTGTTTCCAATCACTTATACCTATTTGACAGAACAAGGAGCAATGGTCCCAAGTTACAGCAGGGGAAGTTTAAGTTAGATATTGAGAAGACTTTTCTCACTAGGAGAGTAATAAAACACTGGAACAGGTTACTCAGAGAGGTTTTGGAATCTCTATCCTTGGAGGTTTTTAATACCTGGCTAGACAAAGCTTTGGGTGGGATGATCTAGTTGGGGATGGTCCTGCTTTGAGCAGGGGGTTGGACTAGATGACCTCCTGAGGTACCTTCCAACCCTCATTTTATATGATTCTATGTGTAATTTCTGTCCCTAGCTCAGATGAGGGATCTGAGCCATAGAGAAATTAAAGCCCATTTTCAAGGATCAGAGAACAACTCTGTGGCAGAGAATGGAACTGAATGCTGTTTTCATGTCTCAAGCTAGTGTCTTAACCATTGGACAATCCTGTTTCTCAGGCGTTCTATTTCACATATAGAATTGTTCTGCTAGTATGAATACACAATCCTCAAATTTGCTCTTCATGAGAATTTCCCTAGAACAACTTGACTGGTTTGCAGAAAAGCCAACACAAAATGAAAGTGAGCATGGCTGAAAAGAAACCATTTTTAAATTAAGGTTAGCACCTGTGGGAACTATTTTGCAACATGCACATAGCTCTACAAGAGTGAGAGTGCTTTCTTTCTTATCCCCGCAAAGGAATAGGAGATCAGGCCATGCTGTGCTTCCTAGCACCATGCAAATGCCTATTTTCAGAGAAATAAAAAGTTAGTCAGGTTGGCCTTGCTGTTTAAAAAATATACTATTAGTCCAGAAAATAGATATGATTAAGGAACAAAAAACAAAACAGAACAAAAAAAACCCCACCCCCAAATCTGACCGTCAGTGGTAGGAGCAGACAATTATTTTGGGTGGAGAGCCACTTATTGAGTTTTGGCAAGCTGTGGAGGTCTGCATTTGTAGCCCCACCCTTTGACAGGTGCCCCACCTCCTGGCCACTGTCTTGTAACCAGAAATCCCGCCCCCTAGCCCCTGATCTTTGCTACCAGAAGTCCCTCCCCTTGCCCCCAGAAATATTCCTTTCAGCAAGGGGTTTTGCCATCTCAGAACCAGAAAAATACCAAATTATATTCTAAAAATTGAACAACTCGAACATTCATTAATTTGATTTCAAAAATATTTTTGTCCTGGTTTACATGTGTTTGTGTAGTGTACATAGAGCTAATTTCACAATAGCTTAAAATGAAGTCTTATACTTGTATATTGTGGGAGAGTGGAGGGCATAGGTATGGGTTTATGGAGGGCTGTTAGTGTGTGGGGGAGGGTGTGGGGGTGTGAGTGTGGGGTGAGGGAGCATGTGGGTGGGTGTGGATATGTGGGGTGTGGGTGGGTATGGGGTTTGTGGGGGTGTGTGTGTGGGGGGAGGGTGGCTGGGGTGTGTGAGGGGGTATGGGTGTGAGGGCCTGTGTGTATGGCAGTGAGTGGGGGCATGGGTGCATGTGTATGGCGGGGTGTGAGTGTGGAACTCACTCTATAAACACACACACACACACACACACACACACACACACACACAGTCTCTCTCTCTCTCTCTCTCTCACACACACACACACACACACACACACACAGTCTCTCTCTCTCTTTCTCTTTCTCTCTCACACACACACACACACACACACACCCTCCCACTCCTGGCCCTAGGGTACTGGCGTGGCAGGGCAGGGCCAGGCTGGCCTTGTTGTTGGCTCCTGCCAGCTCCCCCTGGATCCTACTGCCCCTGGCTCCTGTCATTTTTAACAGGCAGCCAGGATCAGATAAATATATATTTTCTAATTTTGGGGGGGCCCAGTGCCTGGATAGAATGGCCTGGTGGACCAGATCTGGTCTGCAGGCCATATTTTGCTCACCCTTGGTCAATGGTGACAACTGACAAGAAAGAGGTTTTTAATTAAATCACAGATATATCTCCCCCACAAGCAGAAACCAATACTTTTCGAATTGTCTCAAAATTAAGTAAAAAAGATGGAGTTTCTATCAAAGTAAGTGAGATTTGCAGGGAATTTGTAAACATTTTCTCTCTTCACCTTTATGGAAAATACCACAAACAACAGAGAGGTTAAAAAGTAACTTGAAAAGCAATTGACAGGCATTCTTTGAACAATAAAACCCATAGTCGGGTGAGGCAATTTGCAACTTCTTCAAAGGCTGAGGAAGTTATAAAAAATATGACCTTTAAAGCAAATGGAGATAAATACAACCTCATTAAAAAGTCTGCATGGTACCAGGAAAAGTACATGGCTCTCACTTGATTGCAATATACCTGTGTAAAATCATGTTTCTAACCTCAGTACATTTTTGCTTGAATTTGGTCAAATAGCTCTTTATTACCCTTTCTATTTCCTTTCTATCTTTTCTATAAGAACTCACTGACTTAAATAGGAATTAACCTTGCATAAACTTAGATATGTGCATAAATCTTTGCAGGACTGGGGCCTTACTACATAAATAAATGTAAATAAATTACAGCACAATTGAATAGGTTTTTTAATTTGTTTATAACCACAGAAAACTATTTTTTAAAAATACAACACTTTGGTTATTTAATATCAGCTGAACTGTTTTGCTAAAAGAATTTAATTAGTTGCTCTGATATATTGTTAAACAAATCATAAATATTAAACTGCTGTGGTAAATTACATGTTACCTAAATGTGCAGCAGGCCATCTGCCCTTAAAAAAACACCCATCATTTTAATCAACCTTTATTTCTTTCATTCCTTTATCTGTAAAGTGCATGCAGACCTGTTCCCTTTCACTGAAGTTTGTGATTCATTGATACAGAAAAAAACTGTTCTTTTTATTTTCCCTCCTTCTCTCTGATAGCTAGACCTCAAAACTGCAAAACCAGGTCCCTGTATCTCTCTTCTTTCCTTCTGCTTTCCTCCATATAATTTGAGTTAACAATCAGAATGACAATTATATACCTCCAAGGGAATGTGAACACTAGCCAAGTTCCTTTGGTACATAGGGAAATTCGTTTGGTATTGTTTACTCTTCCCCTGCGGATTCACCAGATGGCATCAGACAGCATAATCTGAAGTCTATGCTTCAGTCAAAGGCAGGAATAGGGCAGCAGGAACAGCGAGCTCTGGTCTTTTCTGGGACTATAATGTATTTTTTAGCTTATTTAGAATGCACAAGCAGAACCAAAACCTGGTAGCATACATGATCTCCAAACATGCTAAACAAACAAGACTTCAGCGCAGCCAGTTTATTAATAACTTAGGCTAGTCCTGTAATAACCACTTCCCCTAGAGAGGGTGCTTTCATTATGTCAGGGTTAAGGTCTGCAGCGGGTCAGGTGGAGGGAGATGGGGAATGAAGCATTGCAGCTGTTTCCTTTAAGCTAGCTCAGCATGCAAAATAAGTAAATGGAGGATTTAAGTTTCTGTTCTTTAAATATCACAGGCATAAATTATTCACTTCAAATGCATTTTATCAAAGAACAGAAGTGCTAGCAAATCAGAACTAGGATGTCTTAGCAGACTCTAAAACAGGCAGTGTTAAACTGACTGAACACAAAGCATTCAGTATAGCCAGTTCTGCAGTGGCCGCAAGGGATAGAGGAGATGACCTAATAGCTCTTTTCCAGCTCTGACTTCCATGATTCTATTATTCTAATTACTTGAAGGCCAGATCCTTAATGGCATACATTAGTATTGTGTCACTGAAGTGAATGCAGCAGCAGTGATTTACACCAGCTGAGGATTTAAACCCTTGTCTTAACCTTTACAAAATGGATCATTTTTCTGGAAAACACTGGAAACTATCTGCTTGGTGAGCACTTCTGTTGTGCAGTATGCAAGGGTCGGGAGGTGCAGTACATTGTGAAAATGGGTGCTCAGGGGGTGAAAGGTTCACCAAGTTCTGATGCCTTCCACCGTAATCATGAAATGGGCCTGTGGCAGGGTGCTGTTGGTGCCTGCCACTTTAAGAGCGGAGCCAAGTAGCCAGCAGGCTCTTGATTGTGGTGGCCATTTTAGCTCTCTGGCCATCTATATAAATAGAGCAGCTCACTACTGGCAGGCTAGGCAGTAACATCACCTGGCTGCAAGGCTGCATGCAATATTCTGGAGGTAAGGGCAGGAGCTGTAAGGGATGGTTTGGAGGCTCCTAGTCCTGGGTATGACCTAAAACTGCACCCTGCTGGGAGTGGGTGGCCTGGAGAGGCTCTCAGTGGTGCAGGAGCCCCCAGGAAACGCCAGGCCAGTTACCACCCTGGTGAAAGGCAGGTAGGGGCACCTTAACCCCGAGCCCTCACCTTTGGGTCGGTCATGTAACATCAGAGGTAGTAGGAGCCAGGCATGCCTATGGCCATCTGAGCCCACTGGGAAGAGAAGCCCCATGGCCCCAGTAAGGGGGTGGTGTGGAGGCTCAGTGAGGGGAGCCAGAGATGAGGAGTCCCAGAGAGGGGAGGTCAAGGGATGTCTCTGGATGCCTGAGGCCACAGTTTGGGCCAGAGGCCGAGTAAGGGGGCTCAGTCTAAGGGACAGGGGCGAGTCCTGACCCCAATAAGCTCTCCACCACTGGGAGGCCGATTTGTGAGTTGAAAATAGGAGCTATAGTAGAGCACAATGACCTGCTGCTCTTGGGGGGAGTGAGTCCCCGTGAGACCCTGGAGCACCAGTTGTGGTGTGGGTTAAGAACAAGTGGGGGCCAGCTGTGGCTACCTGAGCCCTGTGGGGTGCAAGACCCTGAGGAGAGGTAGTAGGGGCCAGGCATGGCTACAGCCACCTGAGCCCCACAGGGGTGGGAAGCTCCATAGCCCCAGTGAGGGGGTGGTGTGGAACCCCAGTGAGGAGGTGGAGATGAGGAGCCCCAGTGAGGGGAAAACCAGAGGGCTGGGAACTCAGTGTCTATGGGTGTATAGAGTTGCCCCGGAAGGGGCCAGGGCAAGCTTAGGCCCGGTCAGGTAATTGGCTGGCCACTACCCCAGTGAGGGTTGTGGGAGAGGCCCAAAAGATGGTATGTCTGCCACCCAAGGTATGAACTAGCTAAAGTCTATGGCCTAAGGGGCCTGCTCCAAGAGGGAGCAATGCAGTACAAGTTGTCAAGGCGTGAAAAAGACCCTGTGAGAGGGGGTGGAGTGTGAGAGGCACTAGTGAGAGTAGGGGAGTATGAATGTGTGTGTGTCTGAGGCCTGACAACGAGGCCTGAGCTTGGCCTGGCTGTAGGCCGGGAGCATTGTGTCATCTGGATGCCATCTGCAAGGCTTGAGCTGCTGTGTAGGGGAGGAACAGAGCTGCAGATAGCACCCCCTGGCATTGGGGCAAGAATTGGCAGCCTCCTGCCTTAATTAACAACTTAATTAATTAACAATAAGGCATGGCAGGAGAGACAGGTGGGTGGTGTCCCCAAAGGCAGGTGGGGAAACGAACACTGTGGCTAGTCGGGGAGCCCCACTTTGCCACAGGGCCTTCAAGAAATGGGTCATGGCCAGGGCAAACTGCTTAGCTGCTATGTTTCCAAGGCAAGATCATTGCTTCTCTGGGTGAGGTACTAGCTATTGGAAGGATTGTGAGGACTTTAGAAGGAGCTGGAGAAGAGAATAAGTTTGGATACAGTGCAGAGGATATAAGCTAGGGACAGACATTCAAAAAGCCTGAGCCTGAATTGATTCAATCTTTGCAGGCTAGTCAAATCAGCTTGTAACCATTCAGACATCTCCTCTGAAATGAAGAAATGCAGGTACGTGCCTGCAGTGGCTCAGACCAGGAGCTGGGGGGTGCTAGATCAGCCCTCCCTTCCCTTTCATAGAGATAATCTGAGAGGGGGTGTGGGCAGGCCCTGGAAGGACCTCTGATTAGGGTTATAAAACAACTTAAAATTCCTGGAAGAACAAATTGTGCTCCAGCTGCAATAGGGCTGCAGAAGGATCTTTATCCCAAACCTGTTATTATTCAGTGACAGCCTTCCCAATGATGTCCACAAACTTTGGGTGAGGCTTAAGGCCTGTAAATCAGAACAGAATCTGCCCCATTTCTTTAAAGGGGTTAACCTCCCTTTTCCAGGCCTTATCGAATCAAAGAAAAATAGGGTTGGAAGGGCCCTCAGAAGGTGACATCTACTCCAACCCCCTTCTCAAAGCAGAACCATCCCCAACCAGATCATTCCAGCCAGGGCTTTGTCAAGCTGGACCTTAAAAACCTCCACAGATGAAAATCCTACCACCTTTCTAGGTAACCCATTCTAATACCTCCAATACCTTCCAAGTGAGAAAGCTTTTCTTAATATTCAAACTAAAGTTCCCCTGCTGCAACTTGAGACCGTTGCTCCTTGTTCTGTCATCTGCCACCACAGAGAACAGTCCAGCTCCATCCTCTTTGGAACCCCCCTTCAGGTATCTATGAAATCCCCCCTGAGCCTTCTCTTTTGCAGACTAAATGAGCCCAATTCCTTCAGCCTCTCTTCAGAAGTTATGTACCCCAGCCCCCAAACCATTTTCATTGACCTCCTTTGCATTCTCTCCAACTTGCTACCTTCTCTACTGAAGGCCCCAAAACTGGACACAATACTCCAGATGCGACCTCACCAGTGCAAAATAGAGGGGAATAATTACTTCCCACAATCTGCTGGCAATGCTCCTACTAATGCAGCAAGTATGTCGTTAGCCTTCTTGGCAACAAGGGTACACTGATGTCTCATATCCAGCTTATTGTCCACTGTAACCCCCACGTCCTTTTCTGCAGAGCTGCTGCTTAGCCAGTTGGTCTTAAGCCTGTAGTAGTGCATGGGATTGTTCTGTCCTAAGTGCAGAACTTTGCACTTGGTCTTGTTGAACCTCATGAGATTTCTTTTGGCTCAATCCTTCAATTTCTCTAGGCTTCTAACAGTACTGATCAGAGCACCTATTTTAGTCACTGTTCCCCATATTTATCATGACTGGCAGGATAGAAAACAAGCACTGCTTAATAAAACTGTAAACTCCTCTCTAGAGCCTTCAGGAGGATTCTGAACATAAGGGTTAGGGACAAAAGTTACACACAAACTGGTTTAAGGGAGCAGAAACTGGTTTAAATCTTTAATAGAACAGGAGTTCAGTGCACATAAACCAGTTCCAAAATGGTCAAAACAGGTTTGAAATTAACCTGACTGAATGTAGTATCAGACTTAACTGATTGAGGTCAAACTGATTTTATGGAACTTCTGTCCTAGACCCTTTCCTGGTTTAAGTTAAATCGGAGTCCCCCAGATACCCCGGCATAGTCTGCAGCCCTGGGCTGAGTTGTGGTGTCTGCTCCTCTGCTCCCTATCTGGAGCAGGGGTGGGGGAATGGCCAGATGCAAGCCCCCCTAAGGTGGAGGGAGCAGGGAAGAGGTTTATTTCCCTCTCCCCACCCTGTCCCACCAGCACAGACCCCAGCTGGGGTCTTCCAGGAAGGGCACAGCAGCCCCTGCCAGGCATCTCACCCCACTTGCTGCGCCAGCGGTGGAGGGTATGGCCAGCCCCAGCAGCAGCATGAAGCAAATAGAGACCCCCTCCATCCCATCCCAGTAGTATGGATCCCAGCTGTGGTCAGGGAGGAGCAGTCTGTGTCAGGGTCCCCCCCTTCCCCTCGCTGCTGCAGGGCAGGGGTAGAGGCGCAGCCAGACACCACCCTACATGGCCCACTGGCAAAGGGGGTAGGGAGGGAATTTATTTTCCATCTCCTCTCCCCCTCCCCCCCAGGACCCCAGCCAGTGTCTGCCTGGCTAGGGCAGAGCAGCTCCTGTCAGGCATTTCCCTCCAATCACTGCTGGAGTGCCAGGAGATGTGGTCAACACCAGCAGTAGCCTGAAGTGAACTGGCCAGTGAGGGAGTTTAATTCCCTCCTCCCTATCCCAGTGGCATGGACCCAAGCTGGGGTCTGCCTGGCTGGGGCTCAACAGCCCATGTCAGAGTCGCTCCCTCATTGCTGCTGCAGCACCAGAGGTGGGGGAATGGCTAGAGGCTGGCCGACATGGCTCCCTGAGGCAAAGGGGGCAGGGAGGGGGTTTGTTCTCCCCCTCTGTCCCTTCTCCTCCCTGGGGGACTGCAGCCAAGGTCTGCCTGACCAGGTGCAAGTGACAGCTGTGGCTGGGCCTGGCAGATTCCAGCTGCAGTCCCCTGGGAAGAGAGGGGACAGAGGAGGGAATAAGCCTCCTCCCTACCCCCTTTCCCTTCAGGGGGCCATGCTGGCCAGAGTCTGGCCACACCCCTGTCCCTGCTGCTGGACCAGCTAGGGGGGATGGTGTCCTGGGGAGTACAAGCCTCTTCCTGGCAGGTGGCTGTGCTGTGGGCTAGAGCGGGGGAGGGTAGAGCTGCCGCAGCCTGCATGGGGCAGGCAGTGACGTGGATGGGAGTATGGCTATGGGGGCTAAGCTGAATTTTGGGTTGGTTGTAGGCCCCCAAGCTCCCCCTAGCACTACTGCTGCACACTCCCCACAGGCTGTGACAGCTATGTCCATCCAGCTCCTGCCTGCAGCACAGCTCTTGTACTGGGAAGAGGCTTGCACTCCCCAGGACACTATGACAGGGACTGCTGTCCCATCAGGGTCCTTTCCCCCTCGCTGCTCCAGCAGCAGCAGTGGGGGCAGAGACATGGCCAGATGCTAGTCTGGCTGGCATCACCCCCAGGGAGTTTATTCCCCCTCCCTCCCTGGGAGCCCTAGCAGGGTTTGCCTGGATGGGGGTGAGCAGCGGAGGCAGTGGTCAGGACTGGTAGATTTTGGCTGTGGTCTTCTGATGGGAGAGGGGACAGAGGGAGGAATAAACCTCTTCCCTGCCCCCTTTGCCTTAAGGGGGCCAAGTCAGCCAGCATCTGGCCGTGGCCCAGGCAGCAGCAGCAGGGAAGCCATAGGTGCAGCATGACCCCATGCACCAGGCATGCCATCTGCCTGCCCAGCGGCCGACCGCAGTTCAGCAATGTGGGCAGCGCCTACCAGTACAGCCAGGGTGGGCCCTCCAATGGCGATGGCAGCGAGGAAACTGCAGGGGTAGCACCCCATGCCTGTCGCTTAGCACATGGGGCCATGCTGTGCCACTGCTGGGCAGGGGAACAGTGAGCAGGGCATGGTCAGCTCAGTGCCCGGTGGTCCAGGGGACACAAGTAACAGGGCTCGGGGCTGAGGCCTGCTGTGCACACCACTGCAGGGGCCAGGACTATCTCCTAGAAAGGCAAGGCATGAAGGAGCAAGGACAGTGGGCAGGAGCTTTTTTTAATGGAACTTTACTCCTGGGCCTTCGCTTCCCCCCTGATCTTTGCTTATGGGCTGCCCCAAGCAAAACCTGGCCCTGGCAGTTGGGAAGGCATAGTGGGGGGACGCCCACTGGCTCGGAGGTAGGCTCTGGGGGTCCTGGGCCATGCTGAGCCACAAGCAGGGGGGCAAAACCTGGGGCACACCCTGGCTGGGGTCCCTGCAGGTCAGGGTGGAGGTTTAAACTGCTCCCCAGTCAATGATATTCAGCCTGCTGGGGCCTGGCCATGCCCCCCTCAGTTCAGCTTCTCTCCAGCCTGAAGGGAAGGCAGCCCTCACTCTAGTGCCCCCACTACTTCTAGCCTGAGCTACTGCAGGCATGTGCCTGCATTTCCAGAATCAAAAGGGAATGTCTATCCACTTAAAAATCAATTCAATCTAGGCAGGCTAGACTAACCTGCAAAGACTGAATCAGTTCAGGCTTCAGCTTTTTGAATGTCTGTCCTTAACCTGTGAGGAAGACAGCATCAGTATTTTGTTACTGTCCATGATTTTGTCTTGGGTCTGTCTGTATTATCAGTAAGATTGATTAGTAATGTATCTTGTGAGTAAGATCCAATTTGGAATTTAGAGCTACTAATCTACCTGCCAAATGTATCCATTTTGTGTCCCTCTTAAGAATGTTTCTTTTCATTATTGATGAGGTAGAAAAATGAAGCTTTCACTTGATTTCACTGCTGAATTATCAGGCTAAGCAGTGATTAAAGGCTTATGATGGAAAAAAAATGAAATTCTTAGAAAATCACTTTTAAAATGAACAATTCTAGCTGTTCCAGTCTCCAAGAAGCATTTCTTTAGGCTTATAGCAAAAGACATGTTCAGAGATCAGTTTATTTTGGCATTTTGAAAAAGCCTGAAAAACATAGCTTGGTCCCATGTTACATACATGTGGATATCCAGACTTGCCTAATAAGCAGTAACAATGGAATCCATGTCAAAAGAAAGGGCCTAATAAAACACCTGCATCTTTCTGGCACTATAGGGCTGTTCCCAAAAGTATGGCTAGGGTCAGAAGTTACACATAAACCAATTTAAGTGATTAGAAACTGGTTTAAAGCTGGAACAGCATAGAAGTTTACTGCTTGAGAGTAAATGCTCCTAGACACATGTCTAGACATGCAGGGACATGGGAATAGATTTGCTGCTTCTAGCACCAAACTGCTTCTGCTCCCTGCAGCCCTGCAATTGAACCCTGCAGCAGCCAGGGGAAGCTCTAAGCTCCCCTGGGGTGCTAGCCCAGGGGGCAGGAGACAGCTGTCTCCTGGTGGGGGCTGGGACATTGCTCCCTGCCCCCAGGAGCTGCCTGCTGCCAGGGCTCACTCCACCACTGAAGTCCAGCCAGGGACAATGTCCCTCTGCCCCAGCAGCAGGGAGCTCCCAGCCCCCACTCCACAATTGTGGGACTGGGAGATCCTTATCCATCACCCTGAGTCCTGCAGTCATGGGACCTGGGCTGGGTTATCCTCATCTCCCAATGCCAGCTCTGTGGTCATGGGGCTGGTCCTGGGAGATAAAGATCTCCCATCATCAGCCCTGCAATCATGGAGTGAGGGCTGGGAGCTCCTTGCTGCCAGGGCAGGGTGACATTATCCCTGCCCAGGATCCAGTGGCGGAGCCTGCTCTGGTAGCAGGCAGCTCCTAGAGGCCGGGAGCAATCTTCTGCCCCTTGCTGCCCAACTGACTGGGAGGATATTTGCTCCTGATCAGGTGCCTACAGGCGCACTACTGCACAGTTACTAATCCCGAGTAAATTTGCTACTAGCATTTGCAGGTAGCAAATTTACATGCGATTAGAACCAATTACTGCACAGTAACTGTCTGCACATATAGATGTGGATGGTTACTGTGCAGTAATTAGCTCTACTGCACAGTAAAGTGTTTCATGTAGATGCACCCTGGAAGTCCAGTCAGGTTCTAGCCTGTAATCAGACTGACATACCTAAGCCTGGGGAGGATTCTTTGACGACAATATCTTCTTTGGTTCCCCTCAAACTCCTGATTTAAGAATCTGGAGAAAATCCTCTGAATGCAGTATAACTTGCAATACTTCTTAAAGGAATTGCTACACGCTAAATACCTCCAGCCCCCCTGTACAGGGCAGCTGTGGCAAGAAAAGATGGCTGCAAAGGACACCTTTACACAGCCTTGACATGCCTCTTCCTACCTAAGATGTCCCTTAAACACAAGATGGCCTGGGGAACCAGACATCTATGTCATCTGTATACTGTTTAGGGAAATCCCATCTATCTTCTCAGGGCAGCCTTCCCGGCTTTGGGCACAGCCTGAGTAGTGCAAAGTGACCATGACTAGTATCTGTTTTAGATTATTGTTCTCTTGATTTATTAGCCTGTATGTAATCTCATTTCTAATGTATCCAGGTCCCTCAGTGTTATTTCTCTGTTCAAAACTTAAATCTATAATACGTTCTAACTGCATATCATTTGTAGTTTGCATCAGTGTGCTGTTTACTGTCACTAGAAGTGAGGATCATTAGCAGAAAAGTTAAATTAATCCCAAACTAAAACCAGGATAAGACAACTAGTTTGTTTGTTTGTTTTTTAGTTGGGGCTTCAAGATCAACTTGATCAAGGGTAAACCCAGATCAATGTGCCAAGTATCCTCAGCTTCCATTTAAATCAATGAGCAATGATAATGCTCAGGCCCTCAAAAATCCTGGAGATAGAAGAGAATTTAATTTTACATGCCGGGAGCCTATTTAATGCCATTAAGTAACTCGGTTGGCTTCAGAAGAAATTACACCTTCTTACACCACAGTTGAATTTGGTCCCAAGACAGTAAGCTCATTGAGACAACAGAATACTGATGTGGATTGTGAGAAAGGCCAAAGTACATGCTGAAACGCATCTTTCTGTCTGCAAAATGTCCTGTATAATTATTAGATAATGCTATCATATAGAACCTCACTGGAAGTGTCTGTTTTAATTTTGCTTATTAAACACAGCCTATCCTATGACTGGCTCTCTCATTGGATCATAAAACTCTAAAATCTGACTTCCTTCTAAACAATATCCTTTGTACTTTCCAGTGGAAATGTATATAGCTGGATTTAAACTTTTCCTAATTATTGGACACTGTTCCTAGGGGTGTTGGCTTCTCATTTTGTTATCTCATATTCAGGTGCTTCTCTTAAACATGCTGAAGAATACAGGCAACCCTCGCCATTCGCAGGGGATACATTCTCGTGATCCCTGTGAATGGGGAAATCCATGAATAAGGCACTGCGTTCATGAACGCAGTCTGCATTCATGAACACAATGCCCCCGGCAGCTGGGGTGGGGCATGGCTGCAGTGGTGGCAGGAGCCTGATGACAGCAAGCACAGAGCACCTGAGGAGCTCCTGTAAGTGTATAAAATGTATGTAAAGTGCAGGTTCAGCATTCGTGAATATCTGAAACCGTGAATGGCAAACCCACGAATAGCGAGGGTTTCCTGTATTTTGTTTTGGTATCCTAACCTCAGTGGAGGATTGGTTACATGTGGCTGAGGAACTAGTTTAAATGGTGTAGCCATGACCATCCCCTTTGCCACATGTCCTTCTCAGAGCAAGGTTTTACCAACATTCCCAAATGGCTTGCTTGTTGCAGTGACTTGGCCATTCATAAAAAACCTTCTCTGGTGTCGGTGTGCAAACCAACACAAAAGCCAGTTTCAAGCTAGCATAAACTTTCTTGCTGCAGGTCCACCTTCTTGTTCAAAAGAATCATACATGTAGTACAACCCAGCCTCTAACTGGGTAAAGGAGAAAAGTCCAATACTACCCTCTAGAAATCCTTGTGTAACTGCTCTCTAACCCTGGAAGCATCTACAGACGCTAGGGGCCTCAAGTTATTTTCTGTGCATGCTCAGAGATACCTCAGGGTATAGATATAGCAGGGGGTGAAAGAGGACAGGGCTTTATTACTGCCTGCTAGTAGTATCATGACTATACACTCTTTTATGGTGGTAAGCAGAAGCTAACATGAAGCTTAGCTGTCACTTATTGTGGTGCAAAAGCATATGCAGGAGCACAAGTATGGCAGAAAAGTTGATGCATGGAAAATTCCTACATCCTTTTACCCTGTGTCTTTATCCTCATGACCTTAGTCTGACCATCTTATCACTGATGGACTAAGCCTGACTGAGATTCAGGGGCTAAGCATTCTTTTACATATGACTTTTGAATGTCCTGATCTCAGGAACCTAACTTCAACAGGAGGGATCATTGATGGTTGGAGCACTCTCCCGAGAGATGAGGGTCTGAACTCTCTTAGACTGAGGAGAGCAATGAACCCTAGTATCTCACTACTTTATGAATGGTCTTGTCATTAGGCTTTAGATAAGTGGACACAATCACCACCAAGCAGAATGAATCCCTGTTCCATTTTATGAAAAAGGGAGGTAGTCATTCATCTTCAGAAAATGATTCCAGGCTCTGGATTCCAAGTACATTGTAATGCCTCTGTGCAGTTCTGACTCAAAACTGAAATGGAGAGCAAAGTGTTATTTCATGCAGTTTCCTTGCTCAGCATTTGATTCATGTGTTTTAGTGTGTGGGTTTTTTTGATCACTATACTGAGGTGTTCAACTATTCTTGGGCATTGTATAGAGAAAGTCTGGGTGTGTCTACATATTCATTAATGTGTATAATTATGGCACATTAAGTTTAGTACCTGTAATGATAGCTACTGACTTAATGCTCCGTAATTGGCGCTACTGTGTATTAGCGCAAATGAATAATTTTTTTGGTAATGATTTTTGATTATGATTTAAATCTGTGTGTAGCCCAGGTAACTTGGGTATACATTCCCCTTCTCCAGTTGAAGGGGATTGTTAGCTGGCAGGTGTGCTGTGGGGTGGGAACTGCAGACCACTCGTTTCCCTCTGTCCTTATAGAACCAGGCCAGGACAGTTAGGGGACTTAACTATATACACATTTATTTACATTAACTTCTTCACGTTCCTTTCCCTTGTGATATAAACATATGTACAATGTGTGTGTGTGTGTGTGTGTGTATATATATATATATATATATATATATAAATTTATAAGATATCTAAACCAGTAACATAAACAATACCCTTTGGGTAAATGACATAAAACCTTATACCAGTGCTCCAGATATAGGTAAGTCGCAGGTAAGTATCTGATCTGAAACAAATAAACTCAATCCTGAGGGGAAACCCCAATGCCCTTGGGCTTTTCCCAAGCCCTACAAAGAAGCTGGTAACTTTAGGGGGGCCCTCTCAGTGGGACCTCCCCTTTCAGGAGTCCTTAACTAACCAGGGGAGACTCCCCTCCTCTGTGGGAATCTTCTTTTCCCTGCAAGGCATGGCTCCCAGGCCTGGAGGGTTGTCCTTGTCCTCTGTGCCAGGCTGCTCTCTCTTGCCTGCAGTGGGCTTTGGGGGGTGGTGGTGGGGGGGTCGCTGTCCCCTGGAACAGGTCTCTGCTATGCAGGGCTTCTGGGGGCCTCTGCCTTGGCCCTGTCTGCTGGCTCAGTAGCCCGATCACTGTCTGGCTCTCTGGACTCAACCTTTTGCTATGGGTCAGAGGCCTGGGCTGCCTTGTGCAGCAGCATGCTCGGTCCACTCCCAGACCCTCCATACAGCACCTCCTGCACCAAGCTCCCAGCCTCATTCCGGGGTTTGAGGACCTGAGCCACCGAAGTGCTCCAAAGGTCCTACTCTATGCACCATCCTGTGTACCATGTCTCTGGCAATATGCCAGAGGTTGCAGACCTGAGCCGCCTCACACAGCTCTCAAGGTCTGGACACTGTGTGCCGTGCTGCACACCAAGAGCCTAGCTCCTGGAGCCATCCACCATTCCCTGCTGATGGAAGTCCTCAGGGGTGCTTCTGGGCTACTGCTTTGCCCTGCTGAGCAGCTATCCTCAGCTCTTCTTAGCCCCGCTCTTCTCTCTCCTGGATGTGCTCCCCTCATGCTGGGCATGCAGCTCCTTTTATATGCTCCAGGGCTCCACGCCTGAAGTCTTCCGGACCTGAGTGTTGCAGTCTTCAATCAGGTCCACGGGGGGAAACGACTCTTCCCCCCTCCCCTTGGGAAAGGGGCATGACTGAACTCTTCTCGCTGCCTCCGGATTGGGGGATGAGCTCCACCAATCAAAACAGCAAGATTTCAAGCCTGGGACTCAACCCAAGCTCCGAAAGACAAGCCTGCTACATGTGCATTAGCACAGGTTTTGCTCACTGCAGTAATACACAGTAGAACTAGTCTACTGCACTCAAAGTGTCTCATGTAGATGTGCCCTCTATGTGCCTATTTAAAAACTCTGAACTCCACTCCTTGATTGGATCTAGCACACAGCCCCGATCACTTGGTCATAAATTACAGAGAATTATTAGTTTATTTAGTATGCAAATATTTAAATGAAACAGGGAATAGTTTCCATGGTTATGGCATTCACCGAAGGTATTTGATTTGAAAAGCATGTGTGGAAACTTTTAATTTTCATCCTTTGATGTCCTTCTGTACAGAATCAGAGGAATTTGTGATTGTGAAGCATCTATAAAGAAGGGTTGCCATGGCCTGTATGCCAAATGTGGCCTGCCCAGCAATTTTTACCTGGCCTTCAAAGCAAGGATGTAGGTAGCAATTTGGTTGCAAGTGGTGGCCTGCCTTCAGACTGAACTTTGTTAATTCAGCTTGCCCTCCTAAAAGGTTGCTGGCCCTTGCCCTATGATATAAGCGGAACCAAATTCTGTTGTCTGTTACTCTGGTGCAAATCCATTGGCACTACCATAGTTGCTTCAGTGTTTATTGAAAAAAGAACTTGATCTATTCAGAGAATCTTGGGAAACCAAACACACACATGCTTTTCAGATATATAGCTTAAAATGTTATATCAGATTGGTTGCCTGTCTTCAGTTACGCTGCTGAAATTCATAGTGATGCCAAATGAAACCAGTCCTGATCTACACCCAGGTAACAAAAGGAATATTTGTCCCCAAAGCCATAAAGCACTTAGAGAGCTTTATTTTTTCCTGTTATTTCACTGTTTGTATTCTCTGCTCTGGATAAGTGACTTAGGGTTTCCTTAACATACCTTTCCAGTCATTCAGGGCCATCCTTATTATATGGAATTACATACATATTCTCTTGTGTGGGAATCACTGCTCTTTATCTTTACCTACTCACTGTACTGTATCTGAACAGCACTTCACAGTTCCATTAAGCTAGGCCAAACTTAAGGATTCTTCCCTCCTAAAGGCAACCAGATCTACAGGACCCTCGGACTTCAATCACTTAACATAATTAGCAGAAGCAGCTCAGCTGACTTCTAGTAAGTACATGCAATAAGTAAATAGTTGGAAAACACAGGCACTTCAAAGGGTCTAACTGATTTAACACGTTGCCGTGCTTTACGCCAAGTTAAACAACTGCAAAACATGTTTGGTGATCAGACATGACTTTGCCTGTGTTGACAACAACTACAAAACAAAAAAAGAGCAAATTAAAAATTCTGTTAAAGCATCATTGGCATCTCCTACATTTGTGTGGTCATGAATTGTTAGCTAGGAAAGTTAATGCTCTAGGCATTAATTGTCTGTAGCTTGGTGAACAGAACATTTGACTCAACCTGAGCTAAGTACAGACAGTCAAAAAGACTGAGGCTGAATCAATTCAGTCTTTGCAGGTTAGTCTAAACTTCACAGATTAAACTGAGAAACAACTGGACAGACATTCTTGATTCAGGAAACACAGCCACATGCCTGCAGTGGCTCACCCCAGAAGCCAGGGGGTGCTAGAGAACAGCTCTGTGGTATGTATGCAGCACGGGCTGTGTGTTTGCTTCCTCTTCCTGCTGCCCCGAGGTCTCTGGGATTTGCAGTCCACAGTCACAGCAGCAGGACTGCAGGATTGTATGTCGCTTCCTTTTCCTGCTTCCAGGTGCCTCTGGGATTTGTAGTCCACAGTTGCAGCCAGCAGTAAGTTTTTAGCAGGGCAGGGCAGGGTAGGGCAGCTCTGTATTTAGGGGAGGGAAGTTTAACTCTCCTCCCTGACTCCATACCCTACCTGGGGTTTATCCTGAGGGGTGAAGCAGTCCTTGCCATTCCCCCCACCCATGCTTCTCTGCTGGAACAGACAGCAAAGCCCAAACTTGGGTTGGAAAGTGTGCTAGGGGGACTGTAATTTAACTTGAACCAGTAAGGCTGGGACAGAAGTTTCATAAACCGGTTTGACCCAAATCAGTCAAGTCTGTTACAACATTCAGCCAGGCTCATCTTAAATCAGTTTCAAAATGGCTGAAATTGGTTTATGTGCACTGAACTTCTGTTCTGTTACAGGTTTAAACCAGTTTCTGATTACTTAAACTGGTTTATGAGTAACTTCTGTCCCTAGCCCAGGAGGCTATGCTTCTATTTCTGGCTCTGTTGCTTGCCAGCTATGTGACCTTAGACAAGACCTGTAACCTCTGTTTTCCCTTTTGTAATGGTAACAATACTTATCTCTTTTGTAAAGCAGTTTGAGATCTACTGACAAAGAGCACTATATAAAGGCTTATATTTATCATATGATAATAGTGATCTGGTAGTAGTGGTAGTGTTAAATCTGGTGGGGGGAGGTGAAGCAGCTTCAATTATAATCCCTCTTTTTTGCAAGCTCACCACTTAAAAAAAAAAATTCTTGGTGTCCTTTAAGGACAAGGCTGGGGCCAGATCATGCCTTATCCAAGTCTGAGTCCTTTAAAGCTAGGCTCCAGGGAATGGGATGAGGGTGTAGGCAAGATTAGCAACAACTGATGAAAGGAAAGAGAGAGGAGGAGCAAGTTAAAAAGGCTGTTGGTGTGCTGAGACTATACCCTGACATGCTGACCAAAATTGACTCGTTACTTCCTTGCATTCCCCTGTTGTCTCTTCCTTTATGCTTAGAGAATTCAAGTTTTGAACCAGCTATCTTAAGTATCAGTTATAATCTAGCCACAGTAGCATAATGCTCAGTACTAGCAGCAAAATTCATCTGAGAATCTGAGTACATTCTTCAGTCGGTAGGCTCAAACTGAGTTCCATGCAGCTGCAGTAGACAACTACCAGCTTCCAAACTAACACTTTAAAACTAGCTTGAGTATGTCTATGGGAGTAGTGTTGGTGTATGCCCAGGAAGTAAGTTTTCTGGGGCAAGGACAACCATTTTGTTGTGTATACAGCACTACTATAATGTGGTCTTGGTGCATGATTAGGACTCGTAGAAGCCATTAGTATATAAATATAATAATAACAGCAGCAGTGAAGGTGGGAAAAATCACTCAGAGCAGCAACTTACTAGAAAGCTTTCCAGTGACTAAGAGAACCAGCTTTTAGGGGTGCACAAAGCAGGCCCTATTTGACCTGTATTTGGCCTGAATCAGAGACAGTGATTCGACTTGATTCAGATCACTGTCCCTGGTTCGATTCGGCTGAATTACATAGTTGGTCCAATAAAAGATATCACCATTAGAAATCCTTGACTTTTACATAATTTCTGAACCATCATGCTACAACCTCATTTTTAAACTACCAGTAGGTATTAAGCAAGTCTAAAAAGGCAAATGAACATGGCTAGGGTAAGTGAGAAATGTGTTGTCTGGCCTGTCATTATAAAAATACCCAGAAAGGAATAAAAGTCAGATTTTTTTTCATATTCTTTCACTTTTTATCATTTCTGCTATTTGCTTACTTTTTAATGTTCAACTGTACTTGGGAAAAGAAAATAAAACTCTTCTGTTTCATGGTTGTTTGTAGTAGGCATCGCTTTCTAGTTCCCACACTTTACTGGATACATCAATCTCTGAACTGCGGGACAATGTTTAAAGTCAACCAAATTGCTTTTAACAAAAACAAAACAAATTGCTGTTTTTAAAAAAAATATTTTAAAAAATTCTACTAGTTCTGTACTTCATCTGTGGCTAAATGGCCTGTTTTAACTTTCAGGCTCTTGGGTGCTAAGCATTACAGTAAGGTCTTACATTGTTTGGCTATTCAGCATAGAGTGTATGGACATGTATGGTCATTCGTTACATCAATGGCACGTAAACGTTCAGAAACAGACGTTCCCACCATCATGTTTAAAGTTAAACGTGACTTGAAGAGAGTGCCTTTTAAAAATGAAACCGCTATGCATGTACAAAAGGCTTCAATTAGGATGGGTGTGTTCCATTATTATTTAGTAGGGGTGTGCAAAGTGGACTGTATTCAATTTGGATTTGGCCTGAATCGGGGATAGTGATTTGATTAGTTGATTTGGATCACTGTGCCCATTCAATTCAGCTGAATCCGAATCTGAAGATTTGATGCTGATTCAGAGAATCAGCGACTTAGCCATAGACACAGCTTTAAATGTTTTTTTTTCTACGTACCTCAAGGTACCAGCACAGCTTGTGTATGCTGTGATGCTGAGGTGGATGGAGCATCAGACAGGAGAGCGGGGGGAAGAGGGGAGGCCTCTGCACGCTCAGTGGCAAACCTGCAACTGGACCAGAAGTACTTTGGGCCCACTTCTGGGTCCACTGGGGAGCATGCTGGGGGGCCCTCCCATGCCCCATAGCTCAGCGATTGGCCATGGGGGGGACCCTGGGTGCCCCCCCAAACCAGGAGGCACCAGTTGTTGAGCCGGGGGTGCATCGGGGGGGGGGGTGTCCATGTGCTTCCTGGTGGACCTGGAAGTGGATCAGAAGTGCTGGTCCACTTCCAGGTCTGCTGTCAAGCATGCTGGGGAGCCCCCCGTGCTTCTGTGGGACCCTTCATTCACCCCAGCATTGCAGCATTTACAAGCTGCCCGCTACCTAGAGGTATGTAGAAAAAACATCTAAAGGATGGCCTGGTGGGACTCCCTGTGGTGGGGGAGTTCCCCAGAAGTGCCAGGCCAGTTGCCTCCCCAGTGAAACATGAGGAGGGGTGCCTTAAAACCCCAGCCCCCACATACTGGTGGGATACCTGAGTCTAGGGACAGGCAAGGGGGCCAGGCATGTCTCTGGATATGTGAGCCCCATGGGTGGAAGACCCCGGAGGCCTCCATGAGAAAGGGGGCATACAGTTAGAGTGGTCCCAATGAGGGGGCAAGGAGGGGCCAGGTAGACCTGTGTGACACCTGAGTCCCATAGGAGGGTAAGACCCTGTGGAAGGCCCTAGTGAGGGGGCATACGTGGAAGTGAAGGCCCTAGTGAGAGGGCACAGGTAGAAGGCCCAAGTAGGAGGGCATAAATTGAAACCCCAAGAAGGGGGCAGTTAGGCCAAGCTAAGTCTACAGATACCTGAGGCCGCAGTTGGGCCAGAGGCTGAGACCCTGATAAGTCCTTGGACGTGGTGAGGCTGAGTTTTGGGTCAGAGGGAGACCCCAATAAACTCTCAGATGTTGTGAGGCTGAGTTTGGGTCAAAAGGTTAAGAACTGCCCAGTGTGAGGGCACTGTCTGCGAGCTTCAGTGGGGAGTGAGAGTCCCATGTGAGACTCCAGAGCTTGGGTTACAGTGTGGGGTACTGAAGCAACATGGATGCCATCTGTGAGGCATGGGCCATGGTGTAGGGATGGTACAGAGCCATGGACAGTGCCCCCTGGTATTGGGGCATTAAAATGGGCAGCCCTCTGCATTTATACACCAGTTTTGGGAACCGCAAGTCATGGCAGGTGAGACTGGGTGGACTGCCCTACTAAGACAGGTGGGTGGGCTGATGTTGAGTCTCGGCCCCAGGATGGCCCCTTGTCATAAATAGGATGATGCACTTGTTCCATTATTTCCCACCTACCAGCTAAAACAAATAGCTAAAATTTTTGAGACTTAAGAATACCAGTACCAATATGTTCCAACCAAAAATGACATAAAAAAGGAACATTTTGGTGACCGGATGTTATCTTAGGAGTAGGTAATATTGTGTGTATCTTTGTAGTATCAAGTAACTGTAACTAAGACTGGAGCCTCATTGCACTGAGCACTGTGCAAAGAGTAAAGATGACAGTCCCAACTACAAAGATCCTGTGGTATAAATACATGAGACAGATGAGAGAGAGGCACAGAGAAGTGAAGTGATGCACTCAAAGTCATGTATTTGGTTAGTGGCTGAGACAGTAGAAACAGGTCTTAGGATGATTCCCAATCCAGTTCTCTGAACATTGACCCATACTGCAGTGAACCGTAAATGCAAAAGCATAAAGTGCGTGAAAAGGTTAGCCAGTTTTTTGGGGTGTTTTGTTTTTTTTTTTAAACATTTCTTTCCTGGCAACATTGGCTCCTCCATTTTTTTCATTCTTAGTAATTTTTGTTGATATTCTACCTCTTCATTAACTGTAGAAGGCAATGAACTGCCACGTAGTTGGCAAGCAATATAATGACCCTTGCAAAGGGATACTTGTTCGTCATCTCAATATCACTAGCCTCAGACATAGAGGAACTTTACACATGCCAGGATAAGTTTTACTAGACAAGGGCTTGAATCAAAATTTAAATATCCCATGTTCTGGAGTCATGCTATATCTGAACTTTACGGCTGACCCCTCTTTCTAATCTAGGCTGAGCTAAGACCTGTATCAGATCACCTTTAAACTTCGGGAGATTTCAGCTTTGGAGCCAAACTCTGTGGCTTGGGATCTTTGCTAGATTCAGAAAATGGTTTCTGCTTGTATGGATTAAATAATATTATGTGAGCCATATAACACTGTTTTGAACAGGGTTAGAGACTGATTAGTATGGTCCTATGGGGGTGCACCCCACCTAACGTGACTTAGGACCTTGTCACATGTTACATTTAGGATGTTTTCACTGCACTTAAAATGCAAGTGTCCACACGTTCAAGCAGCAAAATAAGTGCTAAGTGTGATTATATAGTAGCAAAGTTATGCCTTTTTGTGGGAGGAGTATCTTCAGATTGTATTAAATAACACGTTCAGCTATTGTTGGACAGCTCCACAGAGATAATCTGAGTTCAAGATTCTGGTGTGCTGCCAGGGCTGAGACCAACAAGCCCCAGCACCACACGAGAGCCGGTTCAAGACTGCCAGTGACAAAGACCTGGCTCACTCCATGGATCTAGCAGCAGGTGTAGATCCAGTAGGAGGAGTGGCACTCTTTCCCAGGCTCGACTCCCTGTATCTTCCTCAGCCTGCTGAACCCTCACTGGAGGGGGCATGGGCTTCTAGTGTGGAGGTTGCATGCCTTCAGAGGCAGCTATGGCACCTGGTGCTAGGGTCAATGTCATGTAGACACTGCTGGCTCTAGCCTTGTCCAGACTGGGATAAGATTTTACTGTGCAGCTGCTAAAAACTTCTAATTTGTAATATGGCACAGTAATGCTTACTACAATTTAAATAAAACATGCCTAAGTGTAACAAGGTCTATAGACAAGGTGTGGATAAGGCTGCAGGCAGTCTACTTCTTCATTGTGCATCACTTTGTCGTAAAATGTTAGACACCCACCCAGTCTGACTGATAAGAAATGCTTTTTTTTTTTTTTTAAATAGAAGCTGGATCTTCTCATATGTGGTAATAAATGTCTTTCCATTCCTAATAAGTTGTTTTCTGCCTCAGGCAAGTATATGCTAGTCCTGTATGGACCTGTGAAACTGGCCCAGATATCTCAGTCATAGGCTGAGTCAGCTCTTTGCGTGATAAACAGCATTTTTTTCAGGTTTGCACTCTCTCTTAAAACAGACTGGGTGTGTCTACATGAGACATTTACTGTGGAGCTGCCTAATTAGCTCTGTAAATACAAGTACTAGCCTCAGACTTGCCCCCAGGGGTGTGTGGGGCCCAGGGCATATCAGCCTGTGCGGGGCCTGGGGTTGGGGGGACACTGGCAGCAAGCAGCTGGAGCATGGAGTGGGGAGAAGGGAGGTGGTGAGTGGCTGGAGCTACCCACGGTCCTGGGCACCAACACTTGCTAGCAGACTGATTTCCCATTGAGCACAGCCATACCTACATCCTCCGCAACACCACTTACTACTATTGCCAACACTGCATTTTGGCTGTGGGCAGTGGGGAGGCTGGAAAAACAAATGGATGTTCCAACTTACAGTGAATGGGGCTCATCCATGCCAGGAGAATCCCAAGTCCAGGAATTAGGACCATATTGCTCTTCCTCTGCACTGCAGAGGGAGGAAAGTGGGTCCTAAAACTCAGTCTAAACAGTTCATGTTATTTTCGTTACAGACGTCTGAAGAGCCATTCATGTCAAAATGATGAAAGGTTGCATTATATTTCAGTGTGTTAATAACATTTGTGATTGTAAGCCATAGTCCTTTAACTAGAACCTCATGGATGGAAGATTCATTGCACTCAAGAGGGCACAAGGATCTGCATACATGAAACAGCTTGCCCATCTAAGGCCATATTGTCGTCTTCTGGGAGATGGTACTAATTTGTAAAAATGTACATAAAATGGAAAAGAAAATATTTCCCACCTTCCCCCATTATTTACATAAAATGTTATGACATTTGCTTCAACTCTAGCCACAACTTTGTTCTTGGTTTCCTGAATGCTGATGTAAGGTCTGTTTTTTGAAGTGCTGACAAACATAGCTTGCTGTATGTATGGGAATAAATATGTACTGTGGGATGGAGGGAACCAAGGAAGAGGACTGTTGTGTTTCTCTAGGGAATGAGTTAATTTTGTAAGGGTATAGTGACATGGAAAAGATTGGAGTGTGTAGCAGAGATGAAAGGAAGAGGGGGAGTTGGTAAGCTATAATGCGTTGCTTTTTTTTTTCTGCTGAAACTTCCAAATCACCCTTTTTCCTATTCATTTTAACTCTGGAATATTTAACATCTGCAGCTCTGTCTCTTTTTCTGTTAACTAACTATTGGGAGAAATTACCAACATTTATCCTGCTCATTTATAATTTTCAGCCAGGATTGTGGGTTTACAAATGAATGAAGTCATAGAATCCTTCAGACATTTTATAAGCATCCACTGGATGATAACATCTAATTATAGTGATCTGAGACTGTCTGACTGCAGCGGGCATACTATTAACCTGTTTATAGCTTTGCTACAGGCCGGAGAACTGCTAACACTATGTAAAAACAATGAGAAGAATCCATCTCTCTGATCCTGAGCCTGCAAATATTGTTTAGCTTCATGGAAGTGAGAAGTTCCTATTGCAGTCAGTACAGTAAAGCTATGCAATCCACATGTCAAGTGAAACATGAACATAAGTAATTGCAGGTTCAGAATTCTGTTGTAACAGAAGTATTAATAACTTTTAAAGCTTTCTGTTGTATTAAAGTATATTCAATACTATAGAAACCAGAATGCTGTGTCTAGAATTATGTTATTGCAAGATCAATATCGTATAGCTCAGGTTAATATCTATTTATACATTACTTATCCCATGACATCTGAATCTAAACCACTAAGTTCTGGTCACTTATAACTTTCTGAAATAGTTATCTTTATGTTGGAAATTAGCCTGATTGGTTATAGCCCAGAAATATTAGAGTCAGCAGAGATTTGGCCTGATTCGGTAGCTGAATCTCTGAATCCAAATGGAAGCAGGACACCCATTAATTTCTCCAAATCGAATTGGAACCCTCTGAATCAATTCAGAGAGATTCAGAAAAATTCAGCGATTCACATATAGACACAGCTTTAAATGCTTTTTCTACATACCTCAAGCTACCAGGCGGCTCATGAATGCTGCAATGGTGGGGCGGATGGAGTGTCCCATGGGAACATGAGGGGGGTCCCCAGTGCACTTGGCAGTGGACCTGGAAGTGGACCAGAAGCACTTCTAGGGACCAGTCCACTTCTGGGTCTGCAGGGGAGCATGCAGGGCCTGCCACCCACACCACCTCAGCTCAGCAACTGATGCCTCCTAGATCTGGGGAGGCAACTGGGGTCCCCCTGTGGCCAATTGCTGAGCCGGGGTGCATGGAGGGGCCTCCAAGCGCGCTTGGCGACAGACCTGGAAGTGGACTGGAAGTACTTCTGGTCCACTTTTGGGTTTGCCACAGAGCATGTGGGACGCTTCATCCACCCCACCATTGCAGCGTTCACAAGCCACGCCTGGTACCTCGGGGTATGTAGAAAAAACATTTAAAGCCGTGTCTATGGCCGAATCGCTGAATTTCCAAATCAGCATCGAATCTTCAGGTTTGGATTCAGACAAATCAACTAATCAAATCACTGTCCCTGATTTGGGCCAAATCTGAATTGAATACAGCCCATTTCACACACCCCTACTAAATAATAATGGAACACACCCATCCTAATTGAGGCCTTTTGTACATGCATGGCGGTTTCATTTTTAAAAGGCACTCTCTTCAAGTCACGTTTCACTTTAAACATGATGGTGGGAACGTCTGTTTCTGAATGTTCACATGCCCTTGATGTAACAAATGACCATACATGTCCATATGCCCTATGCTGAATAGCCAAACAATGTAAGACCTTACTGTAATTCTTAGCACCCAAGAGCCTGAAAGTTAAACAGGCCATTTAGCCACAGATGAAGTACAGAATTAGTTTAATAGAGTTTTTTTTTAATATATATTTTTAAAATCAGCAATTTGTTTTGTTTTTGTTGAAAGCAATTTGGTTGACTTTAAACATTGTCCCACAGTTCAAAGAATGATGCATCCAGTCAAAGTGTGGAAACTAGAAAGTGGTGCCTACCAGAAACAACCATGAAACAAAAGAGTTTTATTTTATTTTCCCATGTAGAGTTGAACATTAAAGTAAGCAAATAGCAGAAATGATAAAAAGTGAAAGAGTATGAAAAAATCTGACATTTATGCCTTTCTAGCTGTTTTTATAATGATAGGTCAGAAAACACATTTCTCACTTGCCCTAGTCACGTCCATTTGCCTTTTTAGACTTGCTTAATACCTACTGGTAGTATAAGAGTGAGGTTGTAGCATGATGGTTCAGAAATTATGTAAAAGGCAAGGATTTCTATGCATAATATCTTTTATTGCACCAACTATGTAGTTGGAATATAGTTAGACAAACTTTTGAATGTGTGACATTCTTTGACAGATATCAGATCTGAAAAGGAATGTTTTGCATTCAAAAGCTTATCTAACTATATCCCAACTATCTAATTCGTTCATGTAGTAAGGACCTGACCTGGCTCTCCGCTTGATGGCTGCTGGGGTGCTCTGTAGCCAGCAGGATCCTGACTCATCCCAGTGCCAAACAGCAAACCTATGGGCCGGCAGCATGCCCCCCCTCCACATGCTCGCTTCTCAGGCAGGGCAGGGAACGGCAGGTGATGCACTCCCTGTGTGCTTGTCCCCTGGGCAAGGGTGGGAGAAGGAAGAGTGGCTTCACACTGGCCCAGAGCCCAAGCAGGGATGAAAATAGGCTGCTGGAGTACCTGCCACCACTGGGAGCCCAGGAGCCACAGATGCAGGCAATAAAGAGTCCAGCAGAGGCTCTCAGCACCCTTCAGTGGCAGCCTGGCACCTGGGAGCCTGCAGGGGTCCAGGTTGACTCAAGTCAACCTGGAACTTCCCTTATAGAGGGGTGCAGCACCAGGATGGCGGAGATGCTGGCGTAGGGACCAGACTGCTGTGTCTCTCCACTGGAGCCAAGCGTGCCCCATTGGAGGCTAGTCTGACCATTGCTCCCATGACAGGAACCTGATAACACTGCAGATGCTGGATGCTGGGTACCTGCCAAGGCCTCACAGGAGTTCATAGTACCCATGGTCCCAGATACAGGCCAGTCCTGTAAATCAGGCTTGTAACTGGGGGCAAGCCCTAAAGAGCCTTAGCTACCTTATGAAAAGGCAGATGTATACTTTAAAGCTAAAGGTAGGCCCATGAATGAACAATGGACATGACTGTTTATGTTGTACTATTTTATTAACTTCTATACGGTATGGACATCATCTGTAGTAAACCCTTGCCAGAGTAGCAGGGCCCAGCCAGCTCATGTTGGTCCTAGGTTCTACTTTTGGTTCCATGTTGGATCTTCCTAGTTTCTTCTAGGGGACCAGGCGCCTTCCCCAATAGCATCACAAGAACACCTGAGTGGAAAGGGGTTCAGTGTAAGGGAGGCCCACAGAAGATGCCCGGACAACAAGACCTTCACCCACCTCAGTGTACCCCACTACAGTCAGGTACTCTCTCCTGATATCCTTCTCATTAACAAGTCTTAGCAGGTAGGATATAGAAAAGGGGACTAACATCCATTGAGAGTATGGCGCCTGGGCACCACCCTGGTGTGACCCTTCAGCTTGGGTCCCATTACATTCTGATAAAAGATATATCACCCTAAGAAATCCTCCCTATTACCTTCTGTACATTTTATTTCACTGTCATAGCTTCACTGTCCCTAGAAAAACCTGGAGCTGTTGCGCCACCTGCTGGTTAAAACATTTTCAGCTGGCAGTTGATTCCTTTTTTAAAGTGGGAAGCCTCAGTGATTTATTCACAATGCCAGGGGCGGGAAACAAGTTTGAACTTTGGCCCCAGTCAGCAGCAAGCTCTGCACATGTAGTCTTCAGCAAGCCCCACTGAAGTTAATACAGTACCACATAGAGGTCTGCCTGCACTGAGCTGTTTGTAGGATGAGAGCCATAGGTCATTGTGATTTGCAGAACAGCAGATGCATGTTTGATTTGGACATTGTTAAATCTGCAGGCTAAGAGGTCAGGTATTCAGGTTGTAGCCATATTGGTCTAGAGGCAAAAAGGAATCAGAACTTGTGGTAGAGGTGATGTTTTTTTTTATTAGACCAACTGGATTTTTGCAAAAAAAATTCAGGCTAAGAGGTGGCACAGAGTAGCATGAAGAAGGAGCTGTACCCTCTTCAAGAACAGGGGAATGCAGCTGCTTGAGCTCCTGAGATAGGATATGTGCCTTCCCGCATAGGAGTCATCATGGGTGGGCTGTGTGAGTGTGGTGGTGCACCCCCTGTGAGCCTCACCAGGGCTACAGCACCAGGGACCCAGGTCCACAACCCGCTGCCCCTGGCAGTTGGCAGTAGCTGCTGCCGCGGAGTGGAGCTCAGCTCCCCACACCTGCTGCCTGCTGAAGACTTGGGCTGGGGGTGGGGGGCAGCTCCCCACTGCTACACGCACTCCTGTGGGGCAGGGGGCACCCATGCCCCCCAGATCTGTGCATGGCGCAAGTGCAGGCTGCCTGCTGTGGTTTTGGGCTCCCCGCCCTGCTGCCCTCCCCTGGGGCCTCCACAGCCTAGCGGGTACAGCCCAGTGCTACAGGGAACAGCAGGGTCGCATAGGGAAACTGCCTGCTGATGCAAGCTCCATGCTGCCCTGGTGATGCGTTCCCATGCAGCCCCGCTCTGCCCTCCAGCACCAGGTTGCAGCTACTGGGCTGCAGAGGCCCTGAGTGAGGGCCTCAGGGTGGGGAGCCTGAGCCCGCAGCCAGGAGCCTGTGCCCACCCATGCCCCACATACAGATCTGGGGTTCATGGGTCCCCCCCCTCCGCCCCCCAGGAGTGTGCACAGCAGCAGGGAGCTGGCTCCAGCCCCCCCTGATGAGCTGCCTGCGGCTCTGTCCCACTCCCTCCTGGGGCCCTGCAGCCGCACATTACAGTCCTAGGCCCCAAGCCCCACGCACCACTCAACTGGGTAGCAGCCCCAGCCCTGCCCAACTCCCTCCCTCCCTATGGAGGCCTCGATTTCCACTCCCCTGCCCCACCACTTACCTGTGGGAGCTGCTCTCCAGGCTGGCTGGTGGCCACTTGCATATACATGCACATGGTGCCCCCTGCCTGACTGCCCTCCTCCTGCTCCCTGCCATCCCCTTGCAGGCTGGAACTCTGCCAGGTTGCAGAGAGCTCTTTGCAAAACTGCAAAATCCACGTTTCTCCATAAAAAATGAGAAATCTGGTTTCCTCTGGGGAGGAGAAAAACCTGCGTTTTTCTTTGTTTTTTTGTGGGAAACAGAAAACCCGGATCCCTGGAGATCAGTTTCCTATGGCAATAATCTTCAGTATATGCTGATCCCCCAACTGTTTCCCATGCACGCATCTTAGTTAAGCCACCCCTACATATTCTTGGTTGAATGTCCTCAAAATCTTACTCCTTCATGGAGCTTATGCATCAGTCATACCAACTCTTTCTTTCAAGGAAGCATTATATACTTGCTTACAGTGACAGAGATACTCCAGTATATTCATCTGATGTTTGCTTAGTAATGCATGATCTGCAGCTTTATCAACTGGAGTCCAAACAAAGCAGAAGTTCTGATTATCAGCCGTAATCTACTGCTGAACTACACTTCTAGGCTGATGATTCCATTCATTAATGTATCATTGTGATTCCATCTGCCAATATGAAAATTTCTTGTCTTTGTCTCTGTAACAGAGACCTGAAGGCTCCTCTTACTTTAAGGGTGGAGGAGCAGCAGAGAGAGCTTCAGGCAGGGAAAGGTGCTCATTACGAGCTGCCAGAGAACAGGTACTGGGGCAGTTCCCTGATGCAAGCACTTACCACAGAACTAGCTGTGCTGCAGAACTAGCTGTGTTGCAGTAGCATCATGGGCTAGAGCCTTGCATGGGAAACAAGACCGGAGCACAGAAGAGACCAGCAGCAGTAAGTCATCTTGGACACATCTACATGTTCATTAATGCACTTTTGCTACTGCACATTATATTCAGTACCTCTAATGTGAGGTACTAACTAAATGTGCATGAGGCTGCCCAATGTGCAGTAGCAAAAGTGCACAGTTTTTAGTGATGCTTAGTGTGCAGTAGCCTGATTTTACTATGCATTATTGCATTAGTATGCTTTTTGCTATGACACACTAATGTACAGTAAAATAGGCAGTCAATTGGAGTTGGCATAAGGCATTCGGTAATGGTTTTCATTATGTTGTTAAGGCTGGAATCCACTAACTTAGTGTGCATGTTCCAGACCCATACTGGTGCACAGTATTCAGCAGGAGCATATGCAAGTGCCAAAGTGGAGGTGCAAGCTGTTTGGAAACTAGCACTCCAGGTCGTGCCAGCAAGGTGACAGATAGGAACTTCTTTGCTGTTAACTTGGCTGTCCATAAACTCACCAGGGGGGACCAGCAGAAAATAGGTGAGGCGCTGTTCCCCCAGGCACCACCTGGGATAACAAGAAATAATGGCCCCAAATTGATTGAGAGCAGGTTCAGGCTTGAGATCAGAAGGCACTACTTTATGGGTAGGGCTGCCAGGCTCTGGAATGGGTTCCAAAGGGACGTGGTGCTCTCCCCTACCTTGGGGGTCTTCAAGAGGAGGTTGGATAGGTATCTGGCTGGGGTATTATGATCCCAGCACTCGTTCCTGCCCAGGGCAGGAGGTTGGACTTGATGATCTGTTCAGGTCCCTTCTGACCCTAGAAACTATGAAACTAGCCTGGACCCCTACCAGATTCTGGCAGTAGTTAAGGGTCCGATCCAACCTGACTCCTAAGTAAGTGATGGTATAACAGTGTTTAAGTGTCCAGTCACCAATTTTGATTTTTATTTCTTTCTTCTCTTGGTTGTTATTTAGGTGGAAAGCTGTTGCAACTGTATTAGCAAGGCTGAGCTAGAGATGCCATTTATGGAAGTAGTCAGCAAAGGTGTTCATGTCTGATGTCAAAGTGGATTCATTGACTTCCCATTGCTTGCTTGATTTGGTGAGAGCCAGGTCATCAGCATAGCCATACTTCTTGGACTGGGAGTCAGGCAAGTTAACAATGTACATGTTAAAAAGCAGTGGAGAAAGTACTGAATCTTGCAGGACACCGTTCTTAAGACTTCTAGGGTGGCTCTCCTGTCCATTAATGGTCTTGAGAGTGAAACTGCGGTTCTGAAGCACAAGCATAATAAAGCTGACAATTGTTTTGTCAGGTATCATTCAGAGAAGCTTGTAGTAGAGGCCATGGAGCCAGACAGTATAGTATGCAGCAGTGAAGTCCACCAGGATGGCACCAATCTTCTTCCCAGCCTCCTCTGCTGATGAATCCGCATCTCCATTCTGTTACAGCATTTTGACACATACAAGATATTGACAAGCTTATAGTGATGCTTATCAAGAAAGATGGAGAGTTTAAATCAATGCTTTTGATATAGCAATGTTCAATACATTTTCAGTTTAACTTTTTTATTGTTCACGAGTAAGGTTTTGAATATTATGAAATAGCATAAAGATAAAGATTAGCTTGATTGTGTAGCAATTTGAAAGAGGAGGTAAGAGGAATAAAATTAAAAAAATACTTTATGGGCGCAGACAGAAGTTAAATTTGCTGTGCAGTTGACCCCTTGAAAGCTGCAGAGTGCTTTAAAAGTGCCAGATCATGTGACAATCTGAACCCTCAGTACATGAATGTTCAGATGGAGGCACTTCAAAGTGCCTTCTGTCAGCATGTGCCAGGAGCAGGGCTGGGCTGATATAGCCTAGCCTAGCCCCACCCCTGGTTTATCTTCAGAATGGGAGGGGGGAGAGTTCCAACCAGGGTTTGCCCAGCCTGTGCTGGAGGGTGGGGTGGGTGGATTGGAGTCCCCCCGAGTTGGGGGTGGGGGGGTTCCAATCCACCTGCCCCACCCTCAAGCACAGGCTGGGCAAACCCCAGACCAAGCTTCCTTCCCTCCTTTCCCCCCTTCCATTCTGAAAACAGTACCAGAGCTTGGCAGGGGGGAGGGGGGAGGGTAGGGGAGAGGAGATCAGCTGCATGCAGCTGCTCCAAATGGGAGTCCAAACTGGGAGCCTCTCAAACCCAACAGTGAACATCTGCCGGGTCAGGGGGAATGCTCTAACTCATAGTGCTTCCTGTGAAGCGCCGTGAGTTACAGCGGGGCACTGCACATCTGTCAGCACCCTATTATTGGACCCTGGTGTTCAGCATTTACCAATACTGAAAAATTCTTAATTCAATAAAAGTGTTATTTCTACCACATAATTTTTTTAAAGTTACGTGGGGCAATATTCATCCCTGAACTTAGCAGATTTAGATCTGGGTGATTTTGGACTAAATTAGAGTCTTGATTTTGTTGGTATACTTGTTTCTCATTGTTTATGATAGGAAAACCCCCCCTGGAAAACCAAGCACATTTGACATGGGATTAGAGCAACAATAAATAGAAAGTTCCTGATGCCAAATTAAGAAGGTAATTTTACAGTGGAGTTCTTCCCTTTAAGGCTTGATTACTGCAATTTTTTACTTTCAAGAACTCTGGCACACATTTTTTACCTGGTTGTACAATCCACAGTCACACTGAGCATTTTTTCATGTCAACAGCCCTCTTTTTAGTCACATGAGTAAGTGCTCACCAAAATGTACAAAAAATGAGCAACTGGGGCTGACTGCAGGTTTCTACTTATTCAAGACCTTGCAACCAGGTCACAGCTGTTTTAAAGACTTTATTACTGTGCAAAAATCTTTTTCACTGGCTCCCTTACTATGGAGGTCTTCTGTTTTATTATGGTAGATCCTGGACACCCCATCTAAACTGAGTGTTAGACACTGTATAGCAAGATAGTTAGAGACAGTTCTTGCCCTAAAAATATCATTGCTTAAATGGACTAGACTGATAAACACTGGGAGAATGGAAGCATTATCTCATTGTTATGTACCTGAAATGATAAGAAATCACAAATAAAAAAAATCACAAGGCTGCCTAAAAATAGTTAAATTGAAATATAGATGTTTATTTGTCTTCTGATTTAAGCTTCTAGGGTTCATTTTTTCCAGCTTTTCATTGCAACCAAAAGAGATAGAAAGTTACTGATGATGACTAGTTGTACAGCACAGTGCAGTGAAGGATGCTGTATACTGGAAATATGGGCTACTGTTATATGTTAAAACCTAACTCGGACAGATTGCTGGGTTTATAGACTGTGGACTTTATGTATCCAGAGCTCTAGATAACATCTGAAAGCACCTAAGATCAGCCACATGGGGCAACTACTGCATGTAAGGGCCACAACTGTAAGCATATTTAGGTATCTAACATCCGCAAGTGTCTCTGAGGCGGCAATCTGCAGGCTGGAACTAGTTCCTTTTCTTTAATAACCTGGATCTTAGAGAAAAGACCAACACTTATGTTGTGAAGAAGGAAAGCAACTTCCTTCCTTCTCCACATTCTGAGAAGGATTTTTTTTCTCTCTTAGTGAAGGAAATTATTTTAGCCTCCCTGTAACTGGATAAAACTGCTGTTTTTATTGTTTCATAATTGCAGGTTGTAGGCACTTGCTCATGGAGGAAGGCTGGTCTTGTGGTTAAGGCAGAGGCTTGAGAACTTGATCATGGTTCTGTTCCCAGCTCTGCTATAGCCTTCTTTTGTAGCCTTAGGCACAGATATTTATCCTCTTAGTTCTTTGTGTAAAATGAAGATAATAGTTTCCTTGGTAATGGGATTACAACGCTGCCCTCACTGATGTTAATAAGTTTTACAGACATGCTTAAAAATCTTCAATACACCAAAATGTTTATATCAAGGTTAAAGGTAGATTGAAGCCTGGATTAAGGAAATCTGAGGTCCCAGGCCCTCTATAACATAAGGAGTGTTGCAGCCCCATTTCTCTCCTAGGAGGGTAGCTTCATTTTTAAAAGGCATTCTCTTCAATTCCATGTTTAACTTTACAAAAGGTGGTGGTGAGATCTATTTCTAAATGTTTACATGCACTTGATGTAATGGATGACCATAGGTAGTACACGACCACATACTTTGTGGACGTGTCTAAACGTGTCCCTATGATGCCGTTGTTACTGCACCGTCATTTAGTACTTCTTTCTGCGTTATAATGAGGGAGCGCATTGCTACAGCAACGTAACTGTGGCATCATGGTTTGTGGCTACCGATACTATGTCACTGTAGCGTGTTGCTACAGAGACGTAGTGGCATGTGTAGACACTCTCTGTGTTAAGCCAAGTAATATAAGACCTTACTATATTGCTTAGTAGCCCAGAGGCTCAAAGCAAAACAGATCATTTAGTCACTAGTGGATTTGTCTACACAAGATACTCTATTGAACATTAGACTAATCTACTGCACAATAAAGCATCACCAAGTAACCATGCAAATTTTGCTTCTGGTCAGCCACACCAGCAGGGGTCCCAGTCCTGGTGTTACTTAGCCAATCAGCAGGGGGACTAGGTCCCTTTCTGCGTACCCGCCCGGCCCGGCCCGGCCCGGCCCAGCCCAGCCCACAGGAGCATGTAGCTCAGCAGTGCCAGAACTGGGTGACTTCCTTTCCTACTCAGCCAGGGGCTAGCCAAGAGCTGTCCCACTGGTGGCACAGGGCTAGAGAGCTGAGACACAGGGCTTGGAAAGAGCTTTGGGGAAGAAGACTCTTTCTCAATCCTGTGCCCCAGTCGGCTGATTGGGTCAGGGAGCTGACAAAGAGCTGTGAAAGGGGACTCTTCCTCAGCCCCTGCTGTAATTGGTCGTTTGGGGCAGGGGGCTGGGAAAGAGCTGCAGGGCAGGGGCAGGTCCAAGCCAGCCCCAGGATGCAGGGAGCACTCTCCAGGTAGCCCAGAGAGAGCTGGGGCCTGCCCCAGACTGGGACAGTTCCTGGCCAGCCCAGAGCTGCCTGGGGAAGCTCCTCTGGGCACAGGGCTTATCCTCATTTGCTCTGTAGCAGCAGCTGTCTCCTGGCCCATGCACATCAGGACCCCTCCTTATATTCATGGGACCAAGAGACAGCTGCTGGTGCAGGCGGCAGAGCTCTCCTGGCCCCATGCGCATGGGGACTGGCCCCGTGCTCCCTGCTAGCCCCAGGCTAGCACCCAGGGGGAGCCTGGAGCTCCCCCTGGCTGCTGCAGGTGGGGACAGAGCAGGACAAGCTGCTCCCATTGGGAGCAAATCTGCTTCCAAGAGGGAGCACGTGTAGATGTGCTCCCAGGTAGGTTTACTGAGTAGTAACCCTGCTTTGAATTAATAGCACATGTAGATGCTATTAATTCAAATTTTGTATAATGGACTTTTAAAATATTTTTTTAAACTATCAGTGGCAGAGGATTCCTCCTTTTCCAGAAGAAAGTAAGTAAAGGACTTCTTCTTCCAACAGTGGCAGTACAAGGGCCATTTCCCCTGTCCCTCCTCCCCCGTAAAGAAGCAGGACTAGCCGCATTTTTCTTCAACCTCATAGAATATATATGAGCAACAGAAGGGTTATATCTACTTGAGTGAGGGATCCGGGGGATACAGCACTCTTCTCTCCAGTCATCTTCTGGGGTGGTGTTGGCAGCCCCTTGTGTACTTTGGTTTTGGAGCTAAGCCCTCATTAAGACTGATGGGGCAGCCCACATGTCTCAGTGGTATTGAGAAATTGGAAACGGACATCTCTGCATTTATTATACTGAGATTGCATTTTTCTTTGCTGCCTTAGAAGCTAGAAACTTGATTTTTTTTAAAAAAGAAAGCTGTGCTTCTAATGTTATCATATGACTCCAGGACTGGGGAGCCAGGGACATAGATCTATAGTACCTATGTCTTCATTTGGCCATGAACTGCACCCTACGAAAGTGTGTAGTCTAAACTTTGCATCTCCTATTGATTTCAAAGAATTAGTTATACTTCTTTGTATACTTCTGAAGCAGTAGAATTTTGATATTTAGTTAAAAAAAAGGTATTTTTTTCTTATTGGATGCACATGCAATTCCAAGGAAATTATATTTCAAATATAGCTTATGTTACTTTTCTAGTTTTAAAATATTTAACTGAGATTCTGAATTGATGAGTTCTAGCTAAGTATGGAATTATAATACTTTTAAGAGATGGGAATAATTTGAGGGAATGACCAAATTGACTACTAGGGGTCCCTTTCACATATGTGTCCTTTTTCCCAGGCCACAAAAGTGACCCACTCTGTACTCCAAGGATTAGAACTTTTTTCATAGCTTAATGAAAATCTACCTAAATAGCTATGTTATTTTGGTTAAAACAATTAATTCCAAAATGACCTGGAACATGATTCTGGAATTGGACCCATACCCTTTGCATTTGTAGTGTACATTTCTTAGTTTTCTGGAATTAGCATTTATTCTTGCAATTGGAAGATATCTTGTTTGTTTTTCTTTTTTATTAGCCTTCTGCTCTGTCAAACAGCACCCGTTGTTTGTGAAATTTTGTGTTTTATGTCACATCTGCCTTGGAAGACTATGAATATATTAATGAGTAGAATAGCATAAACTCTGTATGTTGCTATCTGTGTCCCTGCTGTAGAAATAAAGAGAATGGAGTCCTCATGAAGGTTACCTCAAGAATACTCACTTCAGCTACTTTATAATTTTCTCAGAAAGCAGAGTACTAAGGTAAATGAACTTTCTAGTGGTCACTCTAATCTATATTAGTTAAGTTTCAGAACCAGGGTTGGAAGGTGGGAAATGAGTTGCACTGACCCTGAATGAAAAGCCCAGAAGCAGAACAGAGAGAAGGCTGGCCTGACAATCAGCAAACAGCAGAACGAGGCTTGATATGCAAGGTCACTTGCAAGCTTTCTTCCATATTTCATCTTGCTTTTGTCAGCAAAGCTCTCAAGATGTCTAAAACTCTGCTTTTGCATATGTCCAGAACTGCTTCAGTTGTTCAAAGAGCTGTTGTCCATCTCAGGCCTAACCCTGACTGGGATCCTCAAACTAGTCATTCCCCAGCCTACATTCCTTGAGGAACCCAGTCTAGCAGATATTCTCAGAGCTGCCTACACCCTCTTATAGAATTGGGCTCTGCACAGAACACACCATGCAGCTGGTGTCTTTAGTCAAAAAGATGGTTGGTGTTGCTGCTGCTGTCGTTCTGCTTTTATATCATAGCCTGGTGATTAGAGCCATCAGCCAAGATGAAAGCAACTTGTGTCCAATTCCCTCTTCAGCCTGAGGGTTTTTAAGCCCACATCTACATTTAGGAGAAAAAGCACCATATTCTAGACTATTTTGGAATGAGTGACACACTTTATCCCTACTGTATAACCTGTGCCACTGTGCAGAAAAGAATGCAAGATTCACTGAGACAGAGACTGTAGTCTAGAGCACTCGCCTATGAGGAGGAAGACCTGGATTCTGCCCCTGCTCTTACAACTATGTATGCATTATCGATTATGATTGTTTCATATAAAATACTTAAGTAGGCAGAGTCCAGCTATAACAGTATAAGTGGCAGCTGACAGATTTGACAATGTCAGTGTGAATACATCTTCATCCACTACTACAAGGAAATAATCTATTAGCGTCAGTTGTTTAACTGAGAAGGGGCAACTGGTGCAGCAGATGCGGGTACTGCCTTTGTGAGGAAAGGGGTACAGAAGCAAATGCGACTGCCGCTGCCACTAATCATGCTGCTGCAATTGGCACAGTGGCAGCTGGCTCTGCCCCAGGTGTTGCACAGCTGCCCTAGGTATGGAGCTGCCCCAGCTGCAGCTTTGATCAGTGTCACTGGTGTTCTTTCTGCCATACTCAGGTTAGTATCCAAACTGACAAAAGGCAAGGAGACTTGGTTTCTAAGAACAGTCTTGCAATAACCTTCTTTATAATAATAATTGGAAATAAAAGATTAGATACAGGATGATATTCGGCTTGATGGATCTACATCAAGAAATAGTTCCTTAAGGTTAAGATAAGCTTGTGCCTCACCTTCCATATGGTGCAAGGGTGGAGGTGTTATGACACTATAGTTGGTGTAGCTCTTCACTGGCCTCTGTCATTCAGGTAAGACATAGCTCCAAAGAAATGCCTGTGGAATTGTGTCCTTGCAGCATGTCTGTTACTGAGATATAGCACATAAGGCACTTTCCATTAGTCTCAGAGCCACAATGACCAATATGTAGTAGCAGCCCATGAAAATGGAAAAGAAGCACAGCTAAAATCATAGAAAGGCTAATGTAAAAAAGAGAGAAAAATGTTTTCAATTTAATATGTGCACAAAAACCTCTTTAACATAATGGACATTTGGACGTCTAAGTGTTAACACATGGATGGAATGAACTCAAGCCTTAGCAATCAATTCCAATGGCCAGTATTGGAAGGCTCTCAGTTAATCTTCAGTTATTTCAGTTATTTCAAATTTGAGGGCTACCCACTTGCTGGCTGATTATCATGCAACAGCGACATTATAGTAGTTTCATAGTTGGTAGGGTCGGAAGGGACCTGAGCAGGTCATCAAGTCTAACCCCCTCTGAAGTAGCTGTTACAATTTTTATGTTGTTTCCTTAATCATACTAATTGCTTAGTTTAATTTTAATTCATATAAAATACTTGTCTGCTTTGTCTTTCATCTGCTCTGTTTTTTAGTTCTGACTTGTTACAAGTCTGGAGAAGAACATAAGTAACAAATCCAGTGGGCGTGTCTATGCATGTGCTTTAATGTGCAATAAGCTTCGCAAAAAAAATGTGCCCTTTTGCTAATGCACATTAAAATAGGCTAGTGTGCCTTTTCTAGTACCTCACAATGGAGCTACTGGATTTAGGTAGCATTACCTAAAGTGTGTTGATGAACATATAGCTATGCCCAGTAGTGACAACCAAATTGAGGCCCATTAGTTGTTACTACATTGCAAATATTTAAAAATAACTTCCAGTGAGTTTGCTGCTACTCTCTATCTAATCTGCTGCACTACATTGCTGGGATACTTTTTTGCATGTTAGTAAATAATCTGAGTTTTCTTTTTGGAACTTTATAATAGACCATAGTTTAGAATGTTTGTTAAACTAAGCAACTGTGCTGAACTTCTTACTGTGGTGTCTAAGCACTTAAATAATGAGACATCAGAGATGCAGGCACTCAAAAATTCTAGGTGCTATTCCAGAGTAACCTGTTTCTCTTATTTACTTCATTAGACATCAGGAAAACATATCCAGTTGTACTGATTATTTTAAATGGCAAAAGAAGAAAAAGTATCCACTTTCCAAATACAAATTTATATTTTACTACTGTAAAGGAAGGAATGAATGCTTTGATAAGTGTGATCTATGAGGGGAACAAAGTTAAATGTGGAGGCATTCCATTGGGATCAGTTATGATTTTTGCTACTCTTTAGCCCACTCTTACTCCCACTTTTTGTGGGGGCGGATGGGGGAAAGCATCTGACCGCATCTTTAATTTTAGTTGTTCAGATATAAGATACTCTCATCCTCCCTCCATTTTTTTATAAGAGTTAAATACAATGGCAGTAACTCATGTGCAAGACTTTTAAATTGAGCATCTGATTGTTCATTCTGAAATAGTTTGCTTTGTGGTACTTAAAACAGATGATGAGAGAATTTATGAAGGGACAGATTATTTTTGCTCACTCTGGCATACCTCAGTTAGTAAAAAGCTCTATTAGTGAGCCTTCACCTCCCAGATTATTGGATGCAATCTGGGTAGATTCACATAGTGCCATACATATGTCTTCCGAGTCTGGGGTGGGAGATGATTCTGTCAGCATTTGGGTTAAGGAGAACAGCATGTTCTTGATTCATTATAACCAAAAGAGCAAACTGGCATGTCCTAGCAATGTTTTGACATCTTTAAATGATTGATTTTTAAGCTTCCATAGGACTCTCTAAAGGAATTAATTATACACCATACTTACTGAAAATCATATCCTTTAATTTTATGGTGTAGTTATGCCCATCTGCTAAACTCTTCTTGAAATCTTACAGAGCCATCTACACTGAGAAAGCTATCTCCATTAGCCCATATCTTCATGCCAAGTCATCTTATGAAGAGGTCAGCAACATGTAGAAAAGTTTAAGAACTGGCAGAGAGGACATTTTTCTCAATAACTTTACTCTAAACAGGTGAGAATCCAATATGCAACAGATAATGGAGAACTAGAACTATTAATGAATGTGGCAGAAAAATACACCAAGGAACTGAGGTGGAGTACAGATGAAAAAAGTCTGTTGTAATCCAGAAGTGCAAAGATACAGTACAAGACAATTCAAGTTCCACTTCACTATGTAGAGTAGAGCTATAGTGAGCCCTGCCCCGTGCACTATACAGCACTCATGTACAATTGCAGTTTACCACCGTCTGATTGTAGCACAGGAAATGTAAGTTGTAGAGTCAAAATTAGTGAAAAACAAGAATCCATTGTAATCAAGTCAGTACTGAACTATAACCTGGCCTGAGCTTGTCAAACCTTTATAATTATAATGATCAGGGTTGGTATCAGGGTATCAGTCCCTCCACCTTTCCAAAATGTTTTACTTTTGGCCAGTGCCAAAATCAATGACTATGACCATGACCCATTTTCCACACCTGAGTTGGAAAGTACAGTGTTGCATTCTTAGCACCAGATGGCATTGTGTGACTGGGAGTACAAATAACACAAGCTCTATAACGTGTCCAAAAATGGAGTTTTGAAGTAAGTGCTATTGCATTCTGGTAAAAATCAACTATGCAATAGGATGCTGCCCCTAAAGTGTGCGATTTATGTCTCTCTTGATTGTAGCATAAGGAAGCAGGAATGTAGACACAGGTTCTATGAGGTGTGTGCTCAGCTTGGGTTTTGTCTCTTCTCATAGGTCATTTTACATCGTTTTAATGCAAAACCTTTCATATTAACTCTTTGAAAGTTCTGCTCTATGGATTTGCTGGTTCGAAGTAGTGACCAAGTCTGTTAGACCATATGATGTGTTCCCACCAGTGCAAAACTGATGTCAAATTCCTGTCTATTTGTAACACTCAAATACTGTGAGCCCCAAGGCCTACCCAGCTAATGAGTAGCCCCTATTGTATGGGGCCTAATGGGTGAATGCTACAACAAAATACTTGGGACAACTAATGAAAAAACAGGAGAGGAGTGTTGTGTGGGTCAAAGTGTGAAAATGTGAAAATGAGTGTGCCTGAGGTGGACCCTGAGCAGAGCCCCCCGGGCCATACCTACCAGTCCTCAAAGGCATCCAAGGAGCCGGTGGACCCCACCCACTGGTGCTTTGCCTGGAAACATGCACGGACAAATGAGAGGAAAGCGGCTCCGCAGTCTTTGGGCACCTTCCTGGCTAAAGTCTCCTTCCTGGTCAAGTACAGGGCCCACTTGGCCAGGGCCAGGAGGAGCTTGACCAGGAGGTCCCCACGACTTGGTGGGGCCATGGATGGGGTGACCAAAAACAAAAAGGTGGGGGGATGAAATTCAACCAGAACCTTGAGAGGAGGTTCTGGAGGTGGAGGGGCTGCAGCCTGGTGCACTCGAGGGTCATGTGTGCCAGGGTCTCTCTCTGCCCGCAGAAGGGGCAGGAGGCCAGGGTGTCCGTGAAGCTCGCCACATACACACCTGTGGTGATGGCTTCATGGAGGAGCCACCAGATGAGGTCCTCAGTGGCTTGTGGGATGAGGGTGGAGTATAGACTCAGCCACTGGGGTGCTCCAGCCATGCCCTCACCAAGCAGGTCCCACCACTTGGTGTTGTCAAACTCCTGAAGCCAGCTACTCCAAGGCTAATAGGACAAGGCAAGTGCATAGCCTCAGTTGTTCTGCTCGTGCCAGTACAGCCAAGGCCCCACAGAACAGAGGGTAACAAGGGTGGTGCAACTGTTACATTTTACCCCTATGCTCAGTAGGTCTGGAGGGAAATACTTCATGGCTTTGTACCCATCCCACTGTGCAGCCTTTTCTTTAAGGAACAACATAGCCGATAAAGGAGTGATGATCATCCTTGAGTTTCTGTGTTTATGGTCAGCTACAGCTTGATGAGTTACTTGTAGGAACATGAGTTGTATCTCTGCTATTGCCTTCCTGTGTGGTCATAGGGAAATCACTTGGGACAACAATTTCAAAACTGGATGGGTAAAGCATATGGGGATGGTAAGTGAAGTCTTTCTTTCTCCAGTATCTTCCTATTACCTCCTACCTTTCCAAATAAATAAATCATTGAGTTGCTTTATCAGCTGAGACAATTATTTCCTTCAAGAGCACAGTGATCTTTAATTGCCATTTTCCCATTTACAGCTCATTTTCCATTCAATTAGCCTTCATGGCTACTTAAGCTTTCAGACTTTAGAATGTACTTCACTATTTTTTTCCTTTAATGGGACACTATTTCAAGGCAAGCTTAGGGAGCAATATACTGCAGCCTTTTGTGATCCAGAGGTTTTGAAACAGGTGATAAAATGGTAAGAAGGATAAAAGCCTAACCAATTATATTGCTGGTGTGGAGCTGGTAGGTGGAGGCCAGGGTTGGAAAGGAATGCTTTTGTGTTTTGTGCAAGAGCTATGCACAAAATATAGAATATTATCTTTGATATGGGCAGGTATTGTATATACTATTCTGCACATATCAGATTAGGTATGGAATGTGGCCAGTTAGATGCCTGACTGACAATATGCACACATCTGTTGGTAGACTATAAAGCAGGAGTCGGCAACCCTTCGGTATGCATAGCACATGAAGACATTTTGCTTGGTATGCCAACTCCTGGAGTGGACAGTGGGGGAGCCACGATGGGCCCGATCCTTGTTATGGCAGTGCAGCTCTGGCACCTTCCTCACCATCTGCCTCAACACGGGAGTGCACCTGCCTTTGGCAACAAGCTGGACTGGGGTTGTGGTGGACCCTGGAGCAGCTGTGTGTAGTTTCCCAGCTTCCTGCCACAGCTGGTCCAGGTTCTGGGCTTGCCCCTGCCACCTGCCATGGAGTGTAGGCTGTTCACAGCAGGTGGCAGGGAGATGGAAAGCAGTTGTACCAGGGTCTGTGAACCCCTGGCTTGGCTGGTTGCCAGTGGTAGATGCACAAATGCCTCAGGGTATACAGCAGGGAAGAGGCCGGAGCTGTGCTGCCACAACAAGGATTGGGCCCCTCATGGTTCCCCTGCCATCTGCCCCTGGCACACCAACATCTTATAAGTTGAGGTTGTGGGGTTTTTTGATACTCTGCCCAGAAACATTGCTGACCCCGGCTATAAACCATCTATAAAGATGAATTGCCTGAATCTGCTGACTGTCTGGGTTTGACTTTCCCCATCAATTCTTCATTCACTGGGTGGCTAAAATTATTTAGGATATTCACTAGGATGAATTACAGCTCAGGGATCTATAAAAATGACTGAAACAAGGGCTCTATTTTCATGGCTAGCTGCAGTAGTTGCCTTCTTATATCTCTCTCTGTATATCTAATTGAAGTCATCCAACACTATTTCAACATAATGGAACACCAGGATGTTCTTCTTCTATGAACATTAAATTTTGAACAGGACAGTAAAATGTTCTTGCAGATGTAGCTTTTCTGGTGTTTGCACAGCTTCCTTTTGAGGTCAGCTGGAGAAATATTACTTGTAGTGTGTGCAATGTTAAATAAAGGAAAAGCTGCTACAAAAAGTTTTGCTTTGTTGAGTGCTTTTTTCAGTTAAAATCACTACCTGCCCATGTATGTGGGCCATTGTTACTGGCAGCTGGTGAATCTATAGTTAAAATGCACCAGTGCAGAGTGAGCTGTGCCAGCCATTGCTAACCTCCCCAAGTAAAGAGAATGAAAACAAAGTAATATTATTGGGAATATGTGACTCAAAGCCAAGTCCTCAAAGGCAGCCTGAGCTTAGTCTGAAAAAATGAAGGGGCTGTCCTCTTCAGAACATCTGTGCAGTAGGTCAGGGAGAGAGACTTACAAGGTACAGGGCCTGTTAAGAGAGAAGCCTAAGCGGAGAAGCCTGGTGGGTGCCAAATCTGGGTAGGAGGATTGTTAAGGACTGAAAGGAGGGTTAGAAAGAAGGGGAACCCCTGATAAAAGACTGTAAAGAGTCTTGAGCCTAGGGAGAGGCACTAAAAGGGCTAATTGATTCTGGTGAAAAGCAATGGAAGGGCCAGAAATAGCATGATGTTGGGAAAGTGTCAGATGTGTAGGAGAAAGGAAACTGCAACAATGGTAAGGCTCAATGTTAGACCCTTGCAAAGACCGAGGAATCAAGAAATAAAAAAATAGAACTCTTACATAGCATGGCTTATTCTGTCTGATTCTATTGCCATTTAAGCTAATAGCACAACAGAATTGGGCCCTCAAATTAGCATCAGGCTGTTCATGGCATGTGTCTCCCTTAAACAAGCCAACTGCCAATCTTGCTCTGAAATTTCTGCTTAAAGTCATCATTACAACACTCAGTGAATAAAGGACCTGTGTTTTGCAAGGTGCTAATGCTGATGCTCAGGTGCTGGGCATAGCTCCTGGATTAGGTTGCAACATTTGAGTCTCATGCAAAACTCAGCATTGACAGTTAGCTTTCCCTTCAAGAGAATTAAGTCCTCAATTTTCTGTGCAACAATTAAGTAGAATTGTGCACAAAACTTACGAGATTCTCTTCTTTAAAAACAAAAAAACCTCACACACCCAAGTTACTAAAAACGAATAACAGTGGGTGCATCTACATGTGTATTTTACTGTGGAGTAGACTATTTAGCTCCATGGTAAAGCATCACCGTCTACATGTGCTGGTATCAGGGTGCAGTGAAGTAATTAACTGCTGTAAGATAGTACTGTTGGAGACCGTACTATTGTATGGTGGAGTAATTTACTGCACTGAAACATATGTCTAGATGGTGACCATGGATGTAAATTGTTCCCAGTCGGCCTGCTCCTTCCCAGATCACATCACTGCTGTCCCGGGTTCACATGTAGACACAACAACCAGGAACAGTTGACTCTGGCTTAAACTGCTCCAGAATTTATTGCTCTGCATTATTGCATGTGTAGATGTACCCAGTATTTCCAATATTTATTTGTATGGTTAGTGGCTTGCCATATCTTTTGTCTAAAGTGTTTATGCATAATGTTTCCCTTTCAAGACACTTGCAAAATGTTAATACTGCTTGAGTGGATTATTATATTAGTTGTAAATATACATGGAATATAACTGAAAATGAATAAAAAGGCAGTGGCCACAAAAATAAATCCTACCTTGACTTAATTGTGGAGCCTTTTATTTCTAGATAGGGATGAATTTGGCTCTTATTTATACCAGTGTCCAGTTGGATCCAGTCAGGTATAATCAATGCATGGGGTGTAGCTGAGAAGAAAACTGAGCCCAACAAACAGATGTGTGTGTTTGTGAGTACACACAAAAGATAGCAATGAGTATTTGAAAAAAGATGGGGAAGGTTGATAAAAGAATCTTGCAACCTGTGAAGGGGCTCAGCAGAAAGATAAGTGTTACTATGACAGGCATATTGGACAGATGGACAGATATGGACCAAACAGAATAACTTCTGCTACCTGTTGTTGTTAGTATAAATGGCAAAATTTAGCAGAGTTATTCCGATAACCATGAGAAGCATCCAGGGGCTTTATGCTTTTAGTTTATAAGTTATGGAGTATCTCCTAGCAATCTCAAGCACGCTCTCCAAATTTGTCATGGCACTATTGCTGTCCTAGATATGGAATAGGAAAGGGGAAAATGATAGTTACAACTAATCAGAGCCTTTGTTCAGTGCCATTATATAGAATTGTTCTTGAAATGAAAAAAAAGCTTAATTTACTGTATCTGATGGGTTTTTTGTTTGTTTTTTAAAGAGACATCTCTGTATTTTGCACATTTAAGGGCACAGAGAGATGACACATTTGTACTTGTATCAAAAGGCAGCAATCGGTGATGGAAATGCCTAAATCAGAGTAATTGTACATATTCCAGCATAAAACTATCCCTTATAGAATCATGGATAAAACATCACTGCTGTAAGTGACATTGGTTTAAATGTTATTTGTTTGTGCCCATCCTGGGGCAGCTGTTTATTAAGTTAAATAGGCAATTACCTCCTCCCTGACCAGGAGGAAAAATAATAGCAGCTTACTGCATGCAGCTACCTCAGGACAGCTACACATCTGCCCTTTCAAAATTAATTGTGCTTTTGTATGCATGTCTTCTTATTATTGTCCTTAATATTTGAACTTCAACGTGGAAGAAATTATTGGTTCTGGTTATTTTAGTGGGTTTTAGTCGAGAGATTACTCTTCTGTGTTATGAATGCACTATTTTTTTCTCTCCACAAGAGGTCAGCCTATAGTTGTGAATCCTGCACTTAATTACAAAAATGACTTATGTCTATGTTGTAATCCAGTGGTTTTTTAACTGGGGTCCATAAGATGCTTTTAGGGGTGTTGCAATGTAGGCACCTGCTGCTGCTGTGGCCAGGTGGAACTGCACAGCCAGATAAACCCTAAGCAGGAGGGAATGCCCAGTCCTGCTGCAGCCCTTCCTGGTCAGATCCTCCATGCTTATCCTGGAAACAGGTGCACAGGGCAGGTGGAATTGTCCCACATGCCTCTGTTTCCAAAAGAAGTGTGGGGGTGGTTTTTATTCAAAACTTGTCTCTTGTGCTATGAAAAATGATTGGGTTTAATCTGGTTCTGCATGAATGCTATCAACTGTAATAGTACAGTCCATTTATTCATGTCTAAATATTTGGCCCTGTGGGCCAAATGAGTAGCACAGGACTGGACCACAGGCTGGATTGGGCCCTGTGCCCAGGACCATGCGCTGCAGGCCCGCACACCAAAATCTGAACTATTCCACTGCCACCCAGCGCCCCCCCCCCCCCCCCATGCTTGGGTTGGGGCCCTGGACCCTGCACCACCTCCACCCAACCACACGTGTGGATAACAGCCTCTGGGGCCCCATGCCACTTACGCCCAGTGCCCGATGCAGGGATTGGCTTTGGGTATATGCTACCTCTGCTGGATGCCATGTGCTGGGAACGGGGCCCTGGGGCCCTATGCTGCCTCTGCTCAGCCCTCCTTGCCAGGATCAGGCTCCATGCCACCCTACATGCTAGATCTAATCCTTAGGGCCATGGCCCATTGGGGCTCCCCACAGACTGGGGGTTGCGTACTCCTGCTCTCTCTAAAGCTTCAAGCCCTCAACTGTTGATTCCATGGAGATCTATTGCTCCTCCTCAGTACATCACATGTAGTGAAAAATACTTCTACGTTTTATTTATATAATTGCAAGTTCTGGTAGGGGGACAGTAGTGTAGGGGTGGGCAATCAGCCCTGGACCACTGACTGCGAGCGGGTGCAAGAAGGTTATTTGCCACTACTGCCAGCCTGCTCGCTACAGACTCTGTCACTGCTGGCCAGGTCACAGAAATTGCTTGTTACACCTCTGGGTGCAAGGGAGGGGGCTGAGGGTAGGTGGGAATGGACTGATAATATTGACTTTGCAAAGTACACAGTTGTAACTATTTGTAGTTGTAGTTATGAATTGCTGTTAGGTGCTGAGAATAATTAGAACCCTGAAGATAATTTGTGTCCAAAGAAGCTTGAATATGTCCAAGGTTAAAGTGAACCTGGAGGATGTGACTTAAACTCACAAAAGCAGCATATTCAGAATCCTTGTTCTATACTTAACCTGCTCAAGTTATGCTGTAAAGTGAAAATGATGTGTGGTCTTTTTCTTACAAAGTTTAATTAAAACCAACAGGGGAGTGACAAGGATATGATAGAATCATGAATGAAGGACTGGGGCCAGGCTTTGTTAAAACTTTTTTTTAAAACTAGACATTAAAGGTGGCATCGGCATGGCCTTTCAAAACTGAACAGTCTGAATCCTGGTGGAGCTTAACCCTTTCACCTTTGGTTCATATTGTCCCTCTGCATATCTTCTATGCCGGCTTTCTTTCCTTTGCCCCACTTCCAAGCTGTTTCTTCCTTCCTCCCCATCTGGCTTTTACACTGCACTTCTGTGTTACTTTGTTCAGAGTACATGAGTTGGCTGTATAGAGAAAAGGACTGAAATCCTAATCTGTCTCCTAACCACTGACACTAATTCCTCAGCAAATGTTCTTAATTCATTTCACTCCACTGCAAATACTACACAAAAATGTGGCAAGGAAATGCAATGCAAAAACTGGAAGTCCTAGTTTTAATGGTTCCCTCTGACCCAGCAGACCATAGCAGCAGTCTGGGGACACTCTTGTCTTATGTACCATATGTGCTATAGTACCCAAGAACAATGGAATGAATTGAGAACCATGAGGGTAGGAGGCCTTTAAGTATCTGGATGTCAAAACAGTAATGTTTTGGTATTTTAATGTGTGTGCAGACGCACACAATTAAAAAAAAAAATCAATTGGAAATAATAAGGGACACTTGGAAGATTGAATATGTGCAGATACACCATTTCAGTAACTGCGTACCCAAATACATACACTTTTTTTGTTCTAGATTACTTTAACCAATCCAGATGTGTTAAATTATTGTCTATTCCTTTTCTTCCCCTCCCTCCAGCATGCGTGTGCACGCACGCATGCACGCACACATGCACGCATGCACACACAAGCTTCGTGATAAGTCAAAGTTCATTAAAATTGTGATTACAGTCATCAGATTGCAAAGCACTGCATGAGTTTAGAACTTTCTGGCCCCATTTACATGAGACGTTTACTATGTAGTAGCTAGTTATGACTGTGCAGTAGTGTTGCGTGGCATGAACTGTGACATGATGCTACTGCGCACTAATAACAAGCTACCACCATGCAGTCAGTATCATCAGGAAGCCACGTGGGGATACCACTGCGCAGTAATGCCGGTTATTGCATAGTCATTCAGTACTTGGGTATGCAAGTACTAAATGACTGCGCAGTAACAACTGCACAGTCAGCATCTCGTGTAGATGTGGCCTTTTGCTACTTTACTACACTTGGAGACTGGAATTCACTATAAGCAGGCCCAGTTTACCTATATACAGAAGTAACAAGCACCTTTTACTTAAGCCATCCTCACTAATTGAATATGAAACTTGCAGCCACTGCTAAAACCAGAGGTTATTCTTGTAAAATGTAAATGGTGCTTACATTCGCAGAGTGCATGTCTGCGTACACCAGAGCTAAATTTGGCCTATTATCACTTTCCAGATAAGTAAACAAAAACAAATTATGATTTGTTCGAGACAGTCCACAGTAGGGGCAGGATTATTACACAGATGTTCCTGGCTTCTAGGCTATGCACATTGTATTAAATCAAATATAAACAAATTATTTGTTGGGGAAAAAAAAAATTTAAAATATTCTAGATCAGTCCTATTTACTTTTGAGTTCTTGGTATTACTTGAAAAATGCTCTGAGGAAAGATTCAGGTATATCTGGTACATGCTGTTATACATCTAGTATATTTTGTATCTGGTGTATACCTGGTATATCAATTAAACAGCAATTCTATAGGAAACTATTGCTGGAGCTTGAAGTTCAGGAACCGACCTATAGCTTAAAAAATCTGGAAATTTTGAGGCCATTAGATTTGCATACTGATGGTGTTGTGTTTGCAACAATAGTAGGAATTAGAAATAAAAGTAAGAGGGTATGTGACAAACTCGAAACCTGTTCAGCTTGAGGAAAACTTCAGCAACAATGGTATGTAGAAAAGCTGAAACTTCTGTATGGACAGGTGAGATTTAGCTCACATCACTTGTGTGATAAGAGAAGCAGGACTGTCTAGTCAAGACAATGCTTGATCTAGGATTTCCAAATAAAATACTGAAAAGGACCTTTTCTGTGGTCTGGATCTTCATACCTTAAGACTTGTAAAGAAAGGCTCTGTGGTAATGGGATACAGAGCCTTTTGTTTCTTGCCTGCTGGATCAAGTCCAGTCCAAGTTAGTAGCGGATAGAAGTCATTAACTGATGATGGCCCTCTCATGGCCTATATAAAGTGAACTGATGCTGGGATCAGTCCACTTTTTAGGAGACAGCTATCCGTGTAACAAACACAGAGGAGATGCCAGTAAGTGAACAGACACAGGGACCAAACTATTCTCTATTCTTTAAACCTGGGATGTCATGGGGAGTCTGTAAAATCTGCACGTCTTTGCCAGTTCTGTATGGATAAATACAAAGCTTCAGAATTTAATTAAGTCAGTCCTGTCTTATTCACCCTAAATTCATTTGGAAACATTCTAGCACCTCAAATTGACCTCTTTTCAAACTGGATGCATATAAAAGCAAGTTATTTATTTATTTATTTTACCAAATCTATGCCCCAGTCATAGGATCCAAGAACTGGAAAGGACCTCAAGGGTCACTTGGACCAACCCCAATCAGAAATTTGAACATATCCAATTCTGTGAAGAGCAGCTTTTAAAACTGATTAGTCTCTCCCTTTAAATATCACAGCCCCAAACCTTTAAATAGAAAGTTACATAACTGATTTTCACTAACCAAAATGAATGAGGGTATATATACTGGAGTTAGTATAATATATGAAAAGAAATGTGTGTGTTGGGGGAAGGGGGTTGCAATATATGATTTAGGTGAATAACTAAAGCATGTTCTGAAAAATCTATATGAGCATCGTATCAGTTGTATTCCGCTTATCTAGGTAGCACAGGTGTCATACACTTACAAATAGCGGCTTCCATGCATTTAATAATTAACCCCGTGGTTTTCTTTTTTCCCCAGAAGAAAATAACTGTCTCCTTTTTTTGCTTAGGTAGCTATTACATCCTGAAGCCACAAGGTGGCAATTCAACTTTAATGTTGATTATTACCATTCTCCTAGAAAATGCAAATCTTAGGTGTGAAAAAACAGCTGTCCCTGTATTCTGTAAGGAGCACAGTGAATTAGACATCACCTTCAGAGAATTTGCTCATAGATTACAGCATCATTTATGTCCCTTACTGCGTTTGCCTACAGTGGCTCATTCCTTTTTCCAGTAAATCCTTCTGCTGCTTCTGCCCAGTGCTTCCAGCAAGGACAAGATGATACAATTCTCAGCAACGGAAGTTTAGGTGAGGTATTAGGAAAAACTCTCTCACTAACAGGGTAGTAAAGCACTGGAATAGGCTCCCCAGAAAGCGTGGTGATTGTGGAATCTCCATCTTTGGAGGTTTTTAAGACCTAGCTAGACAAAGCCTTGGCTGGGATGATCTAGTTGGGGATGGTCCTGCTTTGAGTAGGGGGTTGGACTAGATGACCTCCTGAAGTCCCTTCCAACCCTCATTTTCTGTGATTCTGATTTAGCAGCTGGTGTTTAAATGTCCAGTAGATAGCACTACTAGCCAGCATTACAATGCGGCCAAAGTAGAAGGTAGCAACAGGGATTTCAGGGGAAATGAACAATTAAACTCCATGAACGTAAATGACTTGCAGAGCTCATAAAACAGGAATCAGATTTTCAAGGTAAGCAGGTACATTTGGCCCAGCCTGAGCTCAGAAACCCAACCCTGCTACAAACTATGGCTACTTTTTTGGTGTCCACAAAAACCATCACACACTGTTGTACCTGGGTGGGGTGGAGATTTATTTGCATAGAGCAAACGGATAGATGGTCAGACTGGTATGGATTGTAGGAGTTTTTGCCTTGCTCTGTAGTGGTGGGGCACAGTGACCTACCCAAGACCTCTTGGGCATATATTGATATATTAATCGAAGCAGGACACTGGGTGCCCTGGTTCCCTGGCTTTACCTGTAGCAGGTTAGGGTGCTAGGCCTGTGTTGTGTCAGGGTTGACAGAAGTCTTACATAGTTTAGATTCTGGATTTATGGGATGGTTGGATAGGGATGATCCTGCCTCAGGCAGGAGGTTGGACCAGGTGACCTTTGTAGGTCCCTTCTTGCCCTACTCTCTCAGACTCATCCGTTTCCCTGCAGTTTCCTGAAAGATAAGGGTTAAAACAAAGGGGTAAATGATCAAGTCTTTAGCTTGGAGACGATCATTGCGTGCTCCCCAGGCCTCAACATTCAATTTCAATTGCCCCATGGAAGTGTGGGCAAGTGGAGACATTCATCTGCACCAACAGCTTGGACAGCACCAGAGAGTAAAGCGATTGTTTCCCCCTTGCTCCCCCCCTTGCAGCCCAGCAGCAAATCCCCACCCCAGTGGCAGGTGGACAGTGTTGCTATGAAGGGGAAAAAAAAAAAAAAAAGAATCCATTGTCTGAACTCCAAACTGCCACACGCCAGACCTCCGCCATTGTGCGCCCGCTATAGAGATGCAAAGCAGCAGCGTGTGCCATCCACAATCTGCTCCGTGCAGCGGCTCATTACTCATGCAGGCCCGGTGCCCTCCTTGCTCCAGGCTGCGGGGAGCATCTCGGCAGTGGGGCACAGGGGCAGTGAGGAAAAGAAAAGGGGGGAAAAAAAGTAATTAAAAAAGAAAAGAAGAAAACTAACCCCCCCCAAACCCACAAAATAAAATAAAGTCAATGTTAATAAAATAAAATGCAATGACACAAAAGAAAATGAAATGAAATACATAAAATAAAATATTATAAATATGATAAAAAACCAAGATGCACAGAAATAAAATAAATAAACTATTAAAAATAACTAAAATAAGCACTACTAAAAACAGTCATAAAGTAAACAATGAAATAATCAAAATGAAACAATGCAATAATAAAATGAAACAATCAAAATAAAAGTAACAAAATATAACAATGCAAGAATCAAAATGAAATAAGAAAGAAAAAGAATGAAATAATCAAAAGGTCAATAAGATAAACACAAAAAAATAAGACGATAAAATAAACAAAATAAAAAAAACAAAGAAAAAAATGTCAATAACTAAAAATCAAATAAGCAGCGTGCAAAGGAAAGGGGCAACACTTCCCCTCCCCCCGAGCAGAGATTTCTGTTTGTGGTGAAGCGCAGGCCCCTCTCCCCGGCCGTGCAGCGCGGCGGGCCGCGTGCAGGGTGCAGCTGGCCGGGCGGGTGCAGATGCGGCGCCCCCCGCGCGGCCCCGCAGTCTGCCCGGCAACACCCGCACCACAGCGGGACCCGCCGCCGTGTCAGCGCCCCCCACGTGGCCCCGCGGCACGAGCCGGCCCCGCCCCTCGCCTGCTTTGCATCAGAATACTCGGGCCTGCGGGCCAATCAGCGCCGCGGAGGCGCCCCCAGCTGCCGGGCGGCCTATAAAAGGAGGCGGCAGCGCTGCGGTAGCATCAGTGTGCTTGTGGGTGCCGAGCGCGGGCAGGGTAGGGGCGAGCGTAGCGGTCTGCGAGTGCCGCGTGTGGATACTACAGTCTGTGCCTGCGTCGGCAGCAGCATCATGACTCTGGAGGAAGTTCACGGGCAGGAGCCAGTGCCGGAGACGGCTGATAGGTGAGTGTCTGCTGGGGCTGGCACTGCGGAGCCTGTGGTTGGGGCTGCACTTGACTGGCTGGGGCTGACGTGCGGTTCAACTGGGCGCTGACCCCCTCCTTGTGCCTCTCTTGCAGGATGCAGGGTGCTGGCAAAGCCCTCCATGAGCTCCTGGTATCGGCGCAGCGGCGTAGCTGCCTCACGGCCGGCGTCTACGAGTCTGCTAAGCTGATGAATGTGTAAGTCTGCAGCCAGTGTCCTATTCCCCAGCCTGCCCATCTGTCCGTACAGCCACCTCCCTCCTTGCCTGGTGCGTGGAGCCTGGGGTTAATGGATGTCTGCCTCTCCCTTCCCCCCCCTGCAGGGATCCAGATAACGTGGCGTTTTGCGTGCTGGCCATGGATGAGGAGGACGAGGGGGACATTGCCCTGCAGATCCACTTCACTCTCATCCAAGCCTTCTGCTGCGAAAATGACATTGACATCGTGCGGCTTAATGACACCCCCAAGCTGGCCAAGATCCTGGGGCCTGGCGAGGAGGCGGGCGAGCCCAGAGACCTCCACTGCATCCTCATCATGGTGAGTGGCTGGGCTGGGTTTGTGGGTGCTGTGGGCATGGCTGCCCTCTGCAAGCAGCTTGGCATCTGCTCCATGGGTGCCCTTGGGGTGACACTAGTAAGTGCTTCTGCTGGAGACCCCTTCCCCAGTCTGAGAGGTGTGTGTGTGTGTGTGTGTGTGTGTGTGTGTGTGTTGGATACTTGTCTGATGCTACTTTAGCATGAATTTCCCCACCTCCCTGCAACTTGCCCCACAAAAAGCAAGGTCCTGCTTGTTCCCCTTGAAGGGGATGTGCCAATTTAAAGGGCTAAATCCACTCCTTTTGTGCCAGCATGCTCTCCCAGCTCAGTGCTGCTCTGAGGACCAGGAATGTGTTTACTCATGGAAGCTCTCCTTTTTTTTTCTATTGCAGAACCCCAATGGGGTTGCATGGAAGGATCCAGCCCTTGAAAAGCTGAACTTGTTTTGTGAGGAAAGCCGGAAGGTCAATGACTGGGTGCCCACAATCACCCTGCCGGAGTGATGAATATCCAGTGCACTAAGAAGGCTGAAACCTTTGTTGCATTCTTCTCATGGTGTTGGCTCACCCGGTGTGCAACAAGTTGCTGATTCTGTGGATTAGCTTGGTCAAGAGATCGGATTGAGTCGCTCGGACTGGCACCAAGCAGGCTCTTGTGGAGAGAAGAGGAGGATGGCTCGTGCCAGCAGGTTGGCCCCACTATGCAGTGGGGCTAGTGGAGGGGCTGGCATACTATGGAGCTGAAGGAAGTACTGCAAGTTTCCAGGAGCTGAAAAAACTGCAAGTTTCAGGGTCGAGTGGAACTGTTCCAGAAGGCAGGACAGAAGGTTGGGAATTGGACAAAAATCACATGGAAGGACTGGACAAAACAACATTGTAACTAGGAATTGTTGGCAATGTCTATGAAATATTAGGAGGAAAACTTTGATGGCCTAGTTAGAGACTTGTTACTGTGACGATACAAAGACTTTTATGCAGACTGTCTTGTACAGACTGACTTATCAGGCCTTTTGGCTACTTTGCAAAACTGGTTTGATTAATGCAATAATCATTTTTATTACTACTTATGCTGCTATTGAAGCATTTGTTTTTATAATAAACTGTTTTTTGACAAATAACTTCTGGTGTCTTGCTTACCTGGATAGGGAAAAGCTTTTGGAGATGACATGCATCCTTTTATATAATGTATATTTTCTCTTTCTACCCCCTTTCCAAATGCCTGTTCTCTGGCAGCTAATGCATGGAAATGTGCCTTTACTAGGAAAGACTCTTAGCTCTGAGAAAGTAGCTGATTTTAATTCAAAGCATGGCTCTTCAAAACTGATAATTTGACCTTTCACCCCTTTGCAACAGCTGCTTACCGCAACAGCTTGCAAGACTGAAGGGCTGCATGCTTAATGACCTTGTTTGTCATAGGTGGCTTCTACAGACGGTTTCTTTAGTAGAGTAGTCCAAGAAGACTTGGTTTCAGACTTCCTGGTGTTGCAAGCAGCTTGCTCTCTGAACAAAAAGCTTTGCATGTCTAATATCTACATGTATTTAACCACCTTACTGGGGGGGAAAAAAAAATCTTGTAGCAGCCATGTCTTTGCACTTACTCTCATCAATAACATTATTTCTGCATATGTGTCCTTTTAACATTTTTTGTGAATAGAAGTCAATAGGTAAATCTGAAACATTACAATTAGTGTCTGAATACAGGTTTCAGATATAATAGCTTGTCTGTCTGCCATATGCTGGAACAATAGAAGCTGTCATTCCCCAACCTGATTGTCTGAAACTTTAATTGCCTGGCAAAAACCAAATCAAGTGCAGAGAGAAATTGAGGAATTGCACATTTTTTTTTTTTAATGTAGTATAAACTTGGCTAACATGACTGAAATGAAAACAGCTTTCTCCTAATAGGGCTACCAGTGCACAATTATTTATAGTGTCTTAGTCAGTAGGGAGATGGAGATTGCCTGGGTGGCTGTACCTACTATCCCCAAAGCATGCAACCAAGTCTGTGCATGCTTTGCACAATGGAAGGGTACAGAAAAAGAAACTTAAAATAGACATGAATTGTGTGTCCTTTTAAAAGAAAACACTAATACCATAGCAGCGAGAGCAATATTAGAATACATCCCTTCCCCTCCCCCTCCCAAATGATTGATTGACATTTTACCACATCTATAAGCAAAATGCTATTTCTGAGAGAACAGCTCATCAAACCAGAGTTGATGACTTCATTAGAAGCAAGCACTACAACGCTATTGTAAAGCAATTTGGATTCATCCAGTTTTACAGCACTCATCCAATGGGATAAGTGGTGCTCGGTCACTGTCTGTATGTGGTATGACAGAGCAGCATGACAATGCACACGGGATAGAACTCCCAGCAGTTCACCCTTGGATTGGAGTTCTAAATAATTAGTTTTAACTCCTTCACTACATTCAAAATAGATTAAAAATAGTTTTGTAGAGGGAGATTTATGAACTCATTAAAAAAGTTACTTGTTAACTTATTCTTAAGGTTTCTAGGAACTTGATTTCATGAGAGAGACCCTGCACATAAAAAGACTGCTTCCACTGCAACCATTCTGGCAGGTACAGAATGTCTTATCTCAGTAGTAGATTTTCTACCTGGATAAATACATGCACCATCACTTTTAAGAATTTCAGAGCTTTGAAGAAACAGAACTTGGCAAGCTTTGTTCTTTGCCTAATCAGTATATGGCTTAGAATAGCTTAAAATGAACTGTCTTGGAATGAACCATGAGCAGTAAATTAAGGCCTTGAATGATTTAAACTGTAAATCAGATAAAACAGAAGTAAATTATTAAACTGGTATATATTTTTTTCAATTCTAATGCAATGCATACCTTGGCTGGTATGATAGATGGGATGGTAAGTAATAGAAACTTTAATTTTGTGACTAGGAGCTCTACCCCAGCATCTATGGAGAAGAGGTATGGGGTTCCAAATAATAATAAAACTAACGAAGCAAGACAAAGCCTGGACTTTAACATTTAAAGCACACATTGGAAAATCATGAGAAGACTTTTGCATTAGAGTCCAGTAAAAGTGAGAGAGTGCCCTTGGCCTTTCCCATAAGCTGTAATTGTGCCTCATGAAGAAGTGCAGTTTCCATCTTTTGTGAGCTTTATCTTGCTGTTGATGAGCACTGATACCTTTAGATGCAGGGCAAATAACATTAAGCCCAGTTTTTCTTGGGTTAGTTATTAAAATGTCCTGTAATGATTGATATTTACTGCATAGCAGTCAAAGACATATAAAGCTTACAAGTTAGGCACTGATGCAAGTATTTCTAATGATGGGCATTATGTAATGGAACAAAAATTAAGCGGCTGATATCTACTGGAGTGAGTAGGCATCTTTATATGCTCAAATATATTCTCTCACATATACTTTGCAAGAAACAACTGTCCAGCTGTTGCAAACATGCATTACACTTGTATATATTCATTGTCCAGGTGCATCAGGTCATTGATTCTTACAGAGTTGCAGAGCTAGCATCTCTGTAATGCCTCAAATATCAGTCATGTTGTAACATTATTGGCTGCTTTACTCTACTGCAGCCAGGGCCTATCACAGGGGGGGCCAGGAGGGCCATTTGGCCCGGCCTCTCATTCACGGAGGGCCTCAAATTTAGACTTTTGACGTTATCTCCAAATGAGGTTATACATACAGACACAGAGATACACTGACAGGATTGAAAGAAGAAGAAAAAAGCTAGAAAAGCACTTGTTAAATAAAAAATGAACATTTATTATAAATTATTGCATTGTATTTTGAGCCTCAAAAAATGGAAGTGGCCTGGGCCTTTCTTGACCTCTGAGAGGGCCTGACTGCAGCATTTTTTCCCACTGGGAAATTCCCGGTAGATCTGAGGCTACTTCAGTCTTCAGAAGCTCCAATACATCTGGATGCTTTGAATGACTTCCAGTTACTGACCTCCAGATTAGCTCCACTGTAGCAATATTTTTGGGTCTTTTGCACCTGCTCCTTTGAGCCACAAATAAGTTCCTTTTTTGCTTTTGCCACTGTTCCTGCAGCTCTAGCAGTACGTATACGTGTGGTTGAAGAGTTGGGGATTGGGTAAGGTTACTGAGAATAGAGCACTTGGGAGGCATTTGCTAAACTTGGAATTATGGAATGGTTTATAGTGAGGTGATGGGCTCTTGGTTTGAGAGAAATTTTGAGCCAAGAAGTGCTGGGGGAGGGGGAAACCCTCTGCTTGCACATCTCTACAATACTTCTCACCTGGGTATTGCAAGATGATCAAACCCGAGTATTTTTAGTATTATCTTTTTGACACAGATATTAAAGATCAAAAAGTATTATTAGGTTGTCCAATCCAAGTTTCTGCTAGTGCTGTTTGGTACTTAAATGATTTGTGAAGTCTCATTCTAAAATTTCTCAACCAGTGGGTTTCCATTACTTCCCTTGAGTATCTATTCAGTTCTTGAATAGAGCTTGCTCTCAGGAAATTTCCTGTGATATCCAGTCCATTTTCCTTACTTTTGTTCAATTGCTTCTAACAACATTTGTCTATGCATCACTCTAAATAATTCTTTGGTGTTCACACTTTTTATTTAAATGTAGCCAGTGACCCTGTCCCCAAGTTCTCCAGCTGTGTCAGTCATAATACTGTAATTATTTCTTTTAAGTACCTTGATAGTCTTATCCAAATGTGTGTGTGTGTGTGTGTGTATTGAATATATATATATTGAAGGGAGTACTAAGCTGTTGAAATCCTACAAATTCTGCAGTTGACTAGAAAGGATGGAGGGTCCAAAAGGAAGTATATAAAGAATAGACTGCTGCATCTCCATAGATGCTGGCAGATCTGGGAGAAGAGATGTATTCATGGAATGAGGGTATACAATCATTACAGAAATGGTTTTCTTGCTTGCTAAAGATTGCACTAACATTGAGTCAGAGTTTATTGAAAAAGCTAAGTGAGTATTTTGCAGTAAATGAGCAAATATTATTACTGTTTCATCAGTCTTCTGCAGCCTGGTATCCTGTTAGAAGCATTAGAGCAGTGATTCTCTAGGGTGCCTTGAGAGCCTTTCAAGGGTGCTGTGGGGTGTCATGTAATCCAAGAACACGCCCCCCAGCCACAAAACAACCATCAGAGGAACAACACCAACACCTTATGTTGGCTACAAATGTCCAACTTGGGATCCTTAAAATTCTAGTTTATTAGACGGATTGAAACACTGTAATCATAAACCTTGGGGCTGGTCCGCACACATGCACACACATATACACACACACACAGTAGCAGGCTACAGAGTCAGGTATACGTATCCTACAAGCCCTGGAGTCTGTCGTTGAGGCTTCTTTCAGCGTGGTGTTATCTTCCAGAAGGGGGTCGCCGGCTGGTCCTTCTGGCTGGACAGGTCTGGTCGAGTTGGAGATCAAGAGGGTGCCACTGAGGGTCACTTTTCACTGCCTTTTATCTGTCCCTGGCAGACTTTGGTGACTCCCCAGTTTTCAGGTTTGCCCAATCCAGGGGTCATTGACCCTCGTGGGACTTCCCCCCCCTCGGTGGCTACTGGACGGCATCTGTCAGCCCCAGGGGTCGTCCGCATGTACGTGCAGGTTTGGGAGTCCGTTGATGAATTTAGAATAGGGCTCTGGGAGTGGTTGATCTGGAGATATTCAGCCCAAAAGTTGGTCTCTGGCATTGATTAACTCAGGCCAGGGCTTCTAGCCCTTGATCAGTGAAGTTTAGAGATTTCCCGGTTGTTGCATTGTCTTCTATTGAGTTCTTCCGTTGGCTGATCTGCAACTTCCCAGGTGTTAATTGCTGTCTGCTGCTATGTTACACATTCAATCATGTTACACATTCAATCACTGATTCATTCGCTCTTTCAGAGGCCAGCCTGATACAGAGAAGGGCAGTTTGATTCCTGCCCTTGTTAACATTGTTACAATGTATAACTTACTTATGAAACTAAACACATTCAGTTGAAAGTTGAAAGGTGAGGAGTATAAAATATAAGCTACAAATGCCATGGCACACAAATAGATAAAAATACCAAACTACAAGGGGAGATACAAAATGCGCACACACAAATTTTAAAACACAATTCCTTATCTTAACGTGAGAGAGAGAGGAAGGAAGAAAAGGTAGAAAAAGAGAAACATATCCAAAGAGGGGAGAGCAAATGCAGGCAAGAGGAAAAGGGGGCTTTCTGCTACACTTACAACATTCCAACCTCAGACTTGATAAAACTGAAAGCAGTGACCAACCCACAATATTATCAATCTTTCCACACACATGCTTACCAAAACTGAAAAATCTGTCCTTTCCAAAGGCCTAAATTTCTGTCCAGAAAAATACCCTAATAAAATACTACAATGTGGAGAACTAGAAGAATTCTTCCCATGCCTCCACCTCAAAGAATATTTCCATGACCAAACTGGACCCACTCCCAAAAACATCTCATCCTCTGACAACATTCAGGAAAATATCAACGCCAAAAAGCCCAAAAAAACATCAGATTGGACACCTCACAGTGGACGAAACCCTAACCTTGACCGCTACATTGACTGCTTCAGGGAAAGAATGAACAATGAAATAATCAGCAACACATGCCACCATAACAACCTCTCTCTACCAGAGAAAAAGGCCATAGAATCTCTACAATGTAACCACCAAATAGTAATAAAACCAGCAGACAGAGGAGGACCCGTAGTCATCCTAAACCGTGAAGACTACATAAAGGAAGCCAACAGACAGCTCTCTGACACCACCTACTACAAAGAACTGCAAGAAGATCCTACTCCCCTTTTCACCAAAAAACTCAACAATACCATCAAATCATTTCCATCAAGACTACAAGAAATACTACAGACCTTGATCCCCCCCACTACCTAGCCCGGGGACTTTTTACATGCTCCCTAAAATCCACAAACAAGGGAACCCTGGCAGACCTATCATATCCAACCATGGGACCCTAACTGAGGAAATATCAGGTTTCGTTGAATCAATCCTAAAACCGCTTGTCACCCACAGAGCAAGTTTTGTACAAGGCACTACAGACTTTCTATGGAAACTTTAAACCATAGACCACCTTCCCAGCAACACACTCCTGGCCACCATGGATGTAACCAGCCTATATACCAACATCTCACACCAGAATGGCATCCAAGCCTGCCTTACATATCTACAGGAACAAGATTACAACTCAGAATACAGACCCAAAGATATTACTAACCTTATACACTTCAACCTCACACACAACAATTTCACTTTTAATAATCAACACTTCCTCCAGATGATGGGAACAGCTATGGGCACTAAAATGGCCCCACAGTATGCCAATCTTTTTATGAGCGACCTGGAAGAAGACTTCCTCAAGAACTGCACCATCAAACCCTTGCTATACTTAAGATATATCGATGACATCTTCATCATTTGGACTGAAAACCTGCAATCTCTGATTGAGTTCCATCAGAAATTCAACAATCACCATCCCTCCATCCGACTTTCTCTAGAATACTCCAGCACCAGCATCTCCTTTTTAGACACGATGATCAGTATCCAGAATGATAAAATACAAACCACGTTATACAAAAAATCCACAGACCAACATACATATCTGCACAGAACCAGCAATCACCCTAAACACACCAAAAAAGCTGTGATATACAGCCAAGCCCTCAGATACCACCGCATTTGCACTGAAGAGAACACCCAGGATTGCCACCTTAACAATCTTAAAAAGGCTTTCACCCAACAAGGACACTCCTCCAGAGAGATAGATTGCATGTTTGAAAGAGCCACCCGGATACCACGTGAAGAACTGCTGCAGTACAGAACCCCCCCCCACTAATCGCACACTGCTGGTTATGACACATCACCCCTCCCTTGAACCTGTACAGAAAATCCTCAAACAATTGCAACCCATACTAGACAGAGACCCTGTTCTTAAAAAGATCTTCCCAGAGCCACCCATCCTAGCCTTCAAACAAGCACCGAACCTCGCTAACCTCATCACCAGAAGCAAACTTCCTCAAGCCCAGAACACACCAAAAGGATCCAGACCGTGCCAGGACAAGAAATGCAAAACCTGCCAACACATCTCCACCACCCCCACTATTACTACACCCCACAACCGAGCCATCAGCATCCCTGGATCTGACAGCTGCACCTCCAGAAATGTAATATACCTCATCCAATGCACCAAATGCCCTCATGGAAAATACGTAGGAGAGACCAAACAACAACTGCGCACCAGAATGAACTCACACTGGAAATCTATCAAAGACAGAAATACCCAATTACTGGTGGGGGCACATTTCTCACAAGAAAACCACTCTCTCTCCAATCTCTCAGTCCTGATCCTCAAAGGAAACTTACAAAACACTTCCCAGAGACAAGCCTACGAACTCCACTTCATCAGCCTCCTGGATACTAAAAATCATGGACTAAATATAGACATTGGATTTATGACACATTATAACCTGCCTGACATCTGACTCCCCAGGTATCTCTCCACTTTCATCCCCCTTCTCTCCAGGTATCTCTCCACTTTCATCCCCCTTCTCTCTCTCCCCGCCGCCTGTCTCTCACCCATTGACTCCTCAATCTACATTTTCACTGACTACCTGTGTTGTATGCATACCAGCCCAGCTGCTGGCTTTTTTACTTTTCATTCCATCCAGGAAGAGCACGCACCAACTGCTGTAACTTCCTTAGCCTGACGAAGGGTTTTTGAACCCGAAAGCTTGCTTAATAATTGTTTTCCAACTATTTGGGTTGGTCTAATAAAAGATATCAGATTCACCCAAGGAACCTTGTCTGCCAACGGTTAGATGGCAGTTTTCATGAGACAGACCCAGAGATTTCAAATAGGAATCCATAAAAAACAATTCTGACCTGTTGTGGTCTTTGCAACAGAAAAATTGCTTTATTAATTCTTCTGTAGTCAAAACAAATGAAAGTTAAGATTTGGCATTTTTGGATGGGGGTGGCGGGTGGGGGATTTGAGCCTAATGAGTGCCTTGAGTCAAAAAAAGTTTGAGAACCACCAGGTAAGAGTGTATACAAGGTATTTAATATGGGCATATTGATATCCTTATCTGTATTAACATGGTTTCCATGCTGAGAAACTCCTAGATGTCAAGGTTATGTTGTGCTGAGAAATCCCTAACCCTCTGACTACTCTGGCAAGCGATTGTTTTCCCCACCCACACTTCTCTGCAAGTGGATTTTTTTGGTTGGTTTGTTTGTTTTTCCTTGATAGAACAAAGGAGTCAAACACTCACCAGCCTGATAAACTCTGTAGAGCTGGCTCATGAGCGGCTTCCAGGTTATCAGATGGGGGGGGACCCTAAAGAATTTCACCCCTCCTAACCCCCCCCCCCAAAAAAAACCCAACCAAACAAACAAACAACTAAAAAAACTCTACCCCATGCCCAGGACAGCACCCATTACCAGACATAATTTTAAAGCTATTCTTTTCCTAATATACACTGACAATTAAAGATTATTTAGGACAACACATTTGAGGGTTTGTTTTTTTTAAAGGATTGGGTCTAGAATTAGTCACCCAGGGACTGGTTCTTGTTCCAGTAATATTTATTTAAATCCAGATGATGGTATCAAGTTTGCAAATGACACAAACATTATAAATAATGGATTATAAACTATGAAGAGGATTATTAGCTGAATCATCTGATTAAGTGATCACAATCCAACAGCTAAATGCAAAGTAGACCCATCTGGGAATAATGAATGTAGGTTACACTTGCAGGGCTGAAGACTTGGAAAGTGGTGACTCAGAGAAGGGCTTAGGGGGTCATTGTCGGTAATTGCTTTAACTTGAGCTCTCTGTGTAGCACAGTGGCTAAAATGGCTAAGGCAATCCTTGGGTGTATAAAGGGAGAATATCAAGTAGATGTAGCAAAGTAATTTTGCCTCTATTCACAGTTTCAGTAAGAACACAGCAAGAATATAGTGTTCTGATATCCATCTTTCAAGAAGGATGTGAAAAACTGGAAAAAGCTATGAAAATGACTTGGCTACTATGTGGTGCTCACAGGCTTGGGGGAATCAAACTGATCATCAGATTTGTGGTTAAGAAATATCCTTTCCTCAGGTTAGAGGTACTAGTAATCCTTTGGTCTCTTCTGTTTTCTGCCTCTCGCACACAGCATATTTTGGGAGGCCCTAAATGTTGTGGTTTAACTGAAAAGTTATTGGGCTCAATATTGGGATATCTGGGTGAAGTTAAATGGCTTATGAAAGTTGGAAGGTCAAGGTAGATAACCTAATGATCCTTTCCTGGAAATTATGAAATTGTGTGTGGGAAACACAATTTACAAATATATTGCAAATCTGTATTCTCTACCATTCCCATGCCATTTCTGAAGTCATAGGTGATGTGGGGGGGGGGGGGCATGTGACCCCCCTGAGACTGGCCCTCCTAGCCAGGGAGTAGAGGGCGATGGCTGGTGCCCCGCCCCCAAGATTGTGGGGGTGCTGAGAGAAGTGCTGGTGGCACATCTAGGTTTGCTGCTGGCACTTCCTGCTGGGGGACCTCTCCCCTGGTCAGCAGTCGGTCACTGGGGGCACCCCCCCAGTTGTTGATAACTCCCAGTATCAGGAGGCACCAGTTGCCCATGTCTGAAGGCTTTCTGTGTTTTAAGTGGTCAGAGTCATTGTGCCTCAAACCTATACTAATAGTTGTGTGTAGATGAAATGAGGGGCATATGTGCATGACAGTTTAAAGTGAGTTAAATGCTTTTGCACCACTTCAGTGCTGTTGGTGTTTGCATATGTTGGCGGCGTATTGCGCAGTAATTCTAGCTGCTGTAGCAAATTTGGTGGCGTAATGCACCATAAATGACTGGGGGCGCAGCAAACTAAAACTCCTCTGAGGAGTTTTAGTTTTCTGCCCTACAGTCATGGAGAGAAGCACTGGACTTCATGCAGCTCCACGGCTCTGTAGGAAGCCCGTGCAGGTAGCCTGGCAGCAGCCCAGGCAGGGAGGCTCCACCCAAGTACTTTTATTTATTTATTTTCCCCTGGAGCCTGCCTGCCTGAGCTGCACAGGGGCCTGGTGCTTCCCTCCACCTCTGCGGTGCCCCTCAGGACCTTCTCAGCTGGGTGCCTGTGGGTGGGTGCTGCCTGGGGGGGCACTGCCGCTGCAGAGGGAAGCACCAATCCCCACCGCAGCCCAGGGGCTGCTCCACCTGCTGGCAGCTTGCCCTTCCCTCCCGCTGGGAGGCGGGTAAGTTTGGGTGTGTGCACAACATGAGGGTTTAAAAGGCCCTAAATTGATGCTGTATTTTTAAAAACCCACTGCTTCAATTTAGGGCCCCTGTTTCGTTTACACATGCCCAGTGACAACAAATTCCTTTAGGTGTGTGTGCACAACACTTTAAAGTGGGCTAAATGGTTTTGCACCCCTGTAATGGTGTTGGTTTGCATGCTTCAGTGGCATATTGTGCATTAATCCCAGCTGCTGTAGGAAATTTGGTGGCATAATGTGCCTTAAATGACTTGGGGCGCAGCAAACTAAAACTCCTTCGAGGAGTTTTAGTTTGCTGCCCCTATGGCCATGGAGTGAAGCATTGGGCTCCGTGAAGGTCCACAACTCTTCAGGAAGCCCTGCAGGCAGCTCAGGAAAGCAGGCTTTGCCCAAGAAAAGTGGCGAGCCTGATCCCCCCCCCCCTTTTTTTTTTTTTCTCCCTTGCTTGGAGCCTGCCTGCCTGAGCTGCATGGGGGCCTGGTGCTTCCTTCTGTGGCTGGCATACACTAAATAAATAAAATTGTGGTCTCTTATTCATAGCAAGCATGTTGATGCTGTTTTTATTTCTCCCCTTTGTGTATGTTTGTATTAAAAAAGAGAAAAAAAAGCATCATTGTGAATGGTTTATGGCCTCTGAAGGTCTAATATTTATTGAAAGTTAGCAGTAAAATCTGCAAAGGTTGGATACAACTTGAAGAGGAGGATATTGGAATACTTCACTTTTTTCCTACAGAAGCAGTATTAGGCTTCATTAATACAAATGTTCTCTGTCTTCCTCACTGTTTCATTTTTGCAGTGTTACAAAGTACTTCAAAATAAACTACTGAAGAAAAAAGTAATAACTAGAGTGCATGGTTTGTTCTAAATTATTAGATTATTGGAACATTAGACTTTCTGGAATGCTGAAGAGAAATGATAGATGGACTGTGTACAGTCTGTTCTGTTCTAAGAATTAGTAACCTCCATTGATTCCTGGGTTTATCCTTACATAGGTTACTGGCTAAGAAACTGAATCTTACAGGTTTTTAACAGGCACTTGATTGTGCTTAAGGCACACATTTAACAGGAGCACGTGGACTGATTATTACAAAAATTATGCTAGGACTTGTGCCTACCTGACTTAATGAATGTAGCTGAGAGCTGGGGTAGCCTACATGATTGTAACCAAGCTCTCTGGAAGGCACCATCTTCTAAACTGGAATCTGGTTTCTTTAACTAAAATAATTTCAGCAAATTGCTGCTGCTGCCTGCTTGCTTTTGGAATTTCAAAAAAAGGCTTTCCAAGCATGAGATTTCCATGTGTTTACTTGCATACACTTAATTGAAATGGTAGGTACTACTTATTTAATGTTTATATCTCATGCACCCTTTCCATGCCAATGTCTCCTTTTGTATGTTGCAGAACTGGTGACTTCAGCAGCAGCATAATTAGGGTGAGGTGACAGGAATAACGGGTGGAGGGGGGGAAGCAGCGGGGGGGGGGGGGGGCGTGGAAAAGTCAGTTTTCATTGTACCTGCATGATTGCAATCCTGGTGGCAGCAGCAACCAGAAGCCATTTCTACCCCTGCGTGAGGCAGTTGTCCCAGGCACCCAGCCTCTTTCTTACACTGGTTCACATATCCATCCCTTTAGACAAACTTAACATAGCTCATGCAGAGTGCATTCGCAGTCCTGAGTCTTCTCCAGCCCCGAGAAGGTGCCTCCAGCTCACTGCTGTTCCCTCCACACTGCAGTCTTCCCTTTCAGTCTGGTTCTGACTCCAATCCTGTTATGGGGCTGCCACTCTCAGCCTTATAACCCCTGGGTCTTCTCCCAGACCCCATAAGAGGACTCCCTGGCACACTGCTGCTTCTAGCCTTGTAGTCTTCTCTCTCACACTGTAATCTTTTCCCAGATCCAAAAAGGGCCACCTCAACTATATACTACAGTCTCTCACCTCAGAGTGTTTTCTTTTTCTCTTTTCCTAGCTGTCTCTCTCTCACCTTTAATTTATTTGTCTGTCTGTCACCTAGTTCCCTTCCCTGAGAAACTTTAACTTCTTGTGGCCAGCCAGTTATCTGTATCACCTGGCCCAATCTTCCTAAGCAGCCTGTAATCCCTTCTGGTTGCCTGCAGCTGAGCTGTAGCCCCTGCAAGCCTGGAGACTGCTACAGCCTGATGTGTAGCAGCTTGCTATAAACCTGTCTCAGTCTGCCTGCTACACTCCCACACAACAGATGTGGTGACCAGGGCTCTGGTCACTCCCCACTTAGCTACAGTACTATGTGGAGCCCTCTAATGTGGTGGTACCCTATTGTAGAAGTGTGAGCTGTTGGAAGCAGTGTCCAGCTGTGTGGACCATGTGCTGTGAAGGCATAAGGCTGTTCAGTCCCTGTAAAAATGATGGCCCAGGACAATGATCCTTTCTGCTCCATCCCCTTACACCTATGCCAGTGGTGCTCAACCTCTGGCCTATACAGTTGTGTTATCTGGCCTGCAGGACTTGCGAAGGGTCAGGAAATTTGGCAGTGGTAGCATTAATTGCTCCTCCCTGCTGCCAAATTTCTGGACCTGTGGAGACCCTTATGGACTGGATAATGTGGCCCTGCATGCTAGACTGTGCTGGCACATGGTTGTACTGGTGCACAGGGTCACTCCATGGCTATATCTAGGTGTGTAGGGTTGGGTTGGTATGTGGCAGGATTCGGTGTGCAGGGTCAGGCCAGTGTACAGTGGGATCTGGCATGTGGGGTCAGGCTGGCACGCAGCTGGATTCAATGTATGGGGTCAGACTGGCATGTAAGGCCAGGCCACTGCACTGGTTCATACCTGCAGACCAACTCGAAGTGGGATCCAGCCTGTGGATTGATCCCACACCACTCATCCAGCCCATGGGACGGGAAGGTTGGCACCACTTATATATACCTTTGCCTTTGTGCTGAGCAGTGATAGAGAGATCCTTTTGTCTTAAATACAGGACAGACTATTTACATATATTCGTACATGTAGCATGTGTGTATCTGTATTTTCAAATAATGTGGAAAACATTTTAGATATATTTTCAGAGGGGAATGACGAGCTCAGTTAAAAAAATGCATGTGTTCATATTGTCATCAAACCACATTTTTGCACACAAGCATGCATTTGCATTATCAGAATAGCTAAGTCCGTATGCATATAGAAAGGAGAGGGTTGGTTATTCAATGTGCACACACATAACTGGGGCTTTTGGTCACAGCATGCACTGCCCTGTCCTTTGTCAGAAGATATGTCTCCAGTGAAAACTGCTACAAATTGGAATTCCTTGCCTTACCATTTCTTGCAAACTGTCTTGCTTATTTAAAAAAGTATACATGATGCATTGTTGTGACATGCTGGCTCTGTCATTAACACTGTCTTGTCCAAATGGAAAAATTATGGGGTCCCATGGCAAGTATACAGTTTACTGAACTCGAAGACCTCCCTTATCCTCACATCTTACCTTTGCCCATGAGATCTGGACCACAGTTGAAGAGAAAAAATTGTGTGTCCTGCCATACTTCTTAAGAATTTTTGATTTACTGGTAACTAGGGACCATAATTTAAGCATTTCAGGTACTGAAGCAGATGAAGCAGCCTAGAATGTATTTGGGGAAGAAGGGAATTATTTCAACTTCTCTAGGTGTGCAAGAATTTTTCATGCAAAGCACTTAAAGGTGATATCATCTGATGCATTTTAGTACAATATATTTTTTTAACTTTCCTGATTTACTGCTGTATCTCTTAATATAGAGAATTACAGGGTGTTCTGTGCCTGACAAACACAGCTTCTGTATGATGCTGTCAGTGGGCATTATTGAGTGGGGAAGCAACAGTTCTCTTATACCAAAACTGAGAAACACATATATGTGTGGGAGTAGGAAAGAGATCAGATGTGATCATCTGAGGTATTAGTTATAGTAGGAAGTGATCTATACCTAAAAATGCCCAGTGGCTGCCACAGTGAATCTTTTGTGAAGATCTCTGATAAGTTCTTTGATATTTTTACAGTTCAGTTGCAACATTGTATAAGGTAAGGATGCTTATTCCTGTGGCATTGAAGTTTAGGACTATTGGGATATTTTGCCTACTGAAGTAAACACTTAGGGCATTTTTACATATGTAAGTGTCACAGCCCCGGGTGCTTTTCAAACTGCTAGACTTGCAGTTGTATAAGGAACGAAATGCACATCAGCGCTGAGAAAATGGCAGCAGTACACATTTGAACTAAAACACATAGAAGGTGTTTTCATTCAAAAGTGCACCGCCACCATTTTCTGCGTGCATTTCACTGTTTACACAACTGCACGTGACGCAGCACAGTGCATCGTGTGCAGTTGTTAATCGAGTCTGCTCTGAAGCAGCAGATCTCTGGTGCACTGCAGGGCAAAAAAGTATGTGTATAAATGCCCTTAATGGTCTTAATGTACTTTCAGTCTTAAGAGCCATCACTAATAACTTACTCACTACTCTTCCCTCTGTAAGGTCCTTTTTAAATCAGCTGCAGTAATGGTAATAAATCCACATGTGCCAGATGTGCCAGATGTCCTTAGAGGAGATATAGTGATGTGGGCCCTGTTTTATCTGACCTTACCGTACCACCACAATATTACCTTCTAAGCCTTTACTGTTCAGGCTCTTTCCCAAGAAGAATTTTAGCACTTTCCAGGGGCATCTCACATGCAATTAATGAAAAGCAATAAACTCTGGTGTCGGCTTATTGCTCCTGGGTGCCACATCTTCATGTGCATTTGGGACTGTAGCACATTGAGCCAGGTTGGAGCAGCCCCGGCTGGCAGGGGGTCAGGGAGGGGGTTGGCCTAAGCTTGCCAGCCTGGGACTGCTCTGACCTGGCTCAACATGCTGGTTGGGACATGAGGGTCCTTCAGTGAGGGGCTGACTGGCAGGCAGCCCTGCACTGAAGCACCCTTGTGCCCCAGCCAACCGCATCAGTGTATACACGTGTGGTGCTATTCACTAAAAAATAGCATTGGACGATAGTACTTGTTAGTACAAGTATTAACCTGTAGTGGAGTTAATTAGTTTCCTGTGGCTTAATAGGGCCGCACATGTAGACATTAGGTAGCCACACAGTAAACATCTTGTGTAGATGCACCTTCTCTGTCTACCTTCCCTCCCAAAGGTCCCAGAGCTCACTTAGCACCTCTACTGGTGCGGAGTCCCAGACAGAACACACAGCGGCGATGTGTAGGGGGTGCATGTGCACCCTGATGGTCATGCTCGCCACTTAGGAGACGGGCAGGAGGGGCAGGCAGGAGCACTGGTGGGCCCCCCCCCCCCAACCGTGAGTGCCAGCTGAGGAGCAGGGCCACCAGGTGAAGCAGCCATGCTCCCAGGTGGTGCATGAGCACTGGCCAGGAACCGGGGCTGCCAGCAGAAGTGGCCACGACTGTCCTGTGGTCACTTTTTGGTGAGTGAGAGTGGGTGCGGGGGAACACCCACTTGTTGCTGAGGGGGCACATGTCCCCCCTGACTCAAGAGGCACCAGTCGCTCATGAGAACACAATCAGTAGAGGTCCTTCGTGTCAGAAAAGGAGTGGGGAATTATCTCAGGCACCAAGGAGCCTGCCTGTGATTCATGCATGCGTACTTCCATGAAGGCTCCCTGTATGGGCATATTCAATGATTAGGGTCATTGAAGAGAATAGGAGAGAATGGGTTAGATTGACAGACTCATCACCAGGGATCCGGATTTTCTGCTTCCCACAGAAAAACAGAGAAAACCATGAGTTTCCCCTTTTTATCAGAGAAAACATGGATTTCTCCTTTTAGCAGAAAAAACCACGGATTCCCCACTTTTGCAAAGAGCTTTGCAGGCTGGTTGAGCTCCAGCCTGCAAAAGCTTTTTGCAAACAGGGCAGAAAAGCCCTAGCCCTGCCTGGAGGGGGAGGGGGAGGGGGAGGGCAGGGCCTGAGACTCTCAGTCAGCCATGACTTGACTCGGCTCAGCTCAGATTCACTCTTCTCCTGGAGCCTGAGGTAAGTGTGGCTTGCAGGGGGCTGGGGGCCTCTCTGGCAGGCCTGGGGGGTTGCAGGTCATGGCTGGGGGCACCAGCAGGGCTGCGGGGGGAAGCAGGAGCTGGTCCCACCTGCACCCAAGCAGGCAGCAGTGGGGAAGTTGGGTCCATGCTGCTTCTGCTGCAGCTGCCTGCTGTTGGGGGCAGGTAGCTGCAGAGAGGTCCTGACCCCATAGCCCTGGCATCTGGGGGCCCCCTCCAGCAGGGCTGGGGGGGAAGAGCTGTGGGTGAGGGCCAAGAGGCATGAGTAAGGCAGGGGGGCTGTTGTGGGGGCAGTGAGAGGCACCAGCAGGGTTGGGGGGTGCCGCAAAGTGCTTTTGATTTTAATAACGGATTTGCGATTTTTTTTTTTTTGTCAGAGAATTTGTGATTTATTTTTTTTATCAGAGAAAACCAGGATCCCTGCTCATCACAAGTCACGTGTCTTTCAAATGTAGAGTGCACAGGATGTGAAAGCTACTTCAGCTCCAATGCTGCAACATTGGCCAAACCACATATCTGCTTCGCTCTCAGACTACACTGCAAAGGAGAGAAGGTTTCTTTGTGCGCTGATCCTGTGAAGATCCCCAACTCTCAGCTAATTCAATTAGATGATGAATGGCAATTATACCTTAAAAGCCAAAAACGGATGAATTTCCAAATACTCTTTGAAGATATGGGGAAAACTTGATGAGTAAGAGAAGGTATAAAAAGCCACAGTTCTTTCCACAAGCTGGCTATACATTTGTTTTGCTAGGAAAGCACAGTAGAAAGAAGCCATCTGATTCAGCTTTTGCCATAATAATTTTAATCTGCCATCAGCACTTTGTTTACTGAAATGAAAACTGAATCTTGCTGCAATTTAAGTTACCAAACACACTTATATAAATGACGGGGAAGGCTTTTCAGAGCATTGCACGTCAGCTGGTACTAGAAACTAAGGTTTCTTTGTTTCTCAGCAGCAGATGATTTCCTCTCTTTAGGGCAATTATGCAGCCTAATTGCCTGTAATAATCATCCCTGTTAAAAGTGAACTGCTGCCAGGACTTTTAAATTTTAAAGAGAGTATTTCCCTATCAACTTTCTGCTTCCAAGAGACAGGTTAAACATATTTGGAGAAGTGCAGGTAACCAAACAAGACAGCATTTGATTCAGCCAACCACCCTGTGTCACATGGTGCTTATTGGCACCTAATTCCTGATGAAGCAGTTCTGTACAGTAAAGGTCTTTATAAAGATGTTGCAGCTTGAGAAACACTGATCACCTGATTAATGATATGTTTACCTGTCCATGAAAGATTCACCTGCTGACATTTCATCACTACACTTGTACACAGTTGTTCTTTTGTGCAGTTATTTCATTATATTCTACATTTTTTTTCATAGGCTAGCAAACAGTAGACCAGGGGTGCCAAAAACACCTGAACATTGATTTACAAGATGTTAGCATGTCAGGGGAAGATGGCAGGGGAGCTTGGAGGGGCCCAATCCTTGTTGTGGCAGTGTAGCCCCTTCCCTGCCATCCGCCTGGAGGCATATGTACACCCGCTGCCAGCAGCAAGCTGAGCTGGGGCTCCGCAGACCTCGGTGCAGCTGCTTGCAGCCTCCTGGCTGCCTGCCACAGCTGGCTTGGGCTCTGAACTGCACCGAGGTCTGCAAAACCCTAGCCTGGCTCGTTGCCTGCGGCAAGTGCACATGCACCTCCGGTGGTTGGTCGGGGAGCTGTAAGGGGCCTGATCCTGGTTGTGGCAGCACAGACCCATGCCCCTCCCCCACCCTCCGCCCTACGATGCATGTAGCAAGCAAATGCCTTTGCGTGGCATCCTCTGGCACATGTACCAGGGGTTGCCAATCCCTGCAGTAGATGCTTGTATGCCTTGTCCTGAGAGATATTGAAACTAAACTGGACAAAGCATATGGAAATGTACAGTAGGTATACAATACGAGTATGTATTGGCAGGATGCATTTCCTGAGCTACTAGGTATTTTTTATCACCAGTTTTTTTATGACATATTCCAGTTTAGCTGCAGTTTCTTCCCATCAGACATGTTTGCAGCATAATACAATCACAAACCTCTCAAAATGTCATACAGATATTTTAGCTTTTATGGCTATAATAGGCATAAGGGTGACAGACATCTTTTGAGTTTTAGTTGAGTAAAGTGCAACATGGTAGCAGTGGCAAGTTGAGACAAAAACAAATTCAATTCCTGGAATGACTCTATTGATTTCAGTGTAATTTAAGAGGGCTTGGGTGGCACAGATGCTAGGTTGAATGGTTGATGGCCTAGAGGTTATAAGTTCTGTTTGAGGCTACAGCAGAAATGCTCATAGTGCAGCCCTGTCAGATTCCATGGATCTGCAATTTCTGCTAAACACCTTGTAACAAGGGCATGGAAAAGGAGTGTAATTTTAGCAAGGATTAAGATAGCCTGTTAATTTTAAACAGTGTTGTATTTCATGTTGCTTTATACAGTAGCTTAAAGGAAAACAAGTCAACCCCCTTTCACTTGGCTTTTGACTCAGTCATTGAATTCATGTTGTAAATACAAACAGGACCTATTTTCTTTTTTCCCCTTTCTAATAGCCACTATCCAGCTTCTGCCACTCAGGTTCTTGTTTGTTTTATTGATAATCAACCAATAATACTGTTTGAACATTATGATTACATGGAAAATGCCATATGCATGTACTTAAACATTTGGGACAGATCCAGTATGGTCACATAGGCCCCTACCATCAAGTGTTGGAGCACCTAGAACAGTGGTTCTCAACCTTTTTAGAATTGAGGCACCCCTCACTAGGTTCAAGCCACCCTTCATTAGGTTCAGGGCACCCTTCAGGACATGCCAGCTCTTAGCTTTCACTCTCTTTTTGACTATACAAAAATAATAATGAATGAATCTATGAATAAAGAATTTTTTCCGTTGCAAAGTACTCAAGAAGACCACAACAAGTCAGAATGTTTTAAACACTATGGGTTCCTATTTGAAATCCCTGGGTTCATTCTGTGAATCATGTTTGCACACCTGACAATGCTAATGGCCCCCTGGTTGAGAATCACTGACCTAGGAGTTAGGTGCTTTTCCTCAGGCGGGTGATCTAAATTAAGGAGGTTTAAATGTGTTGGGTCCTTATACAAGTGAGGGAGAGACTTGGGTGCCTTCAAAGAGCAATCCAGAAAACCCAGAGGCTCTCTAAGGTAGCCAAATAGTACTAGAGATTGTGGTGTTTCTGAATTGTCTCCCCTCTGCAGAATGGAGGCACTTATCTTAGGCTGCATATAGACCTCTCCATTCACTCATGATCCAAGAGCCTAATCCTTTTTTCATCTGTAGATGAAGATGCCCAGTGGGTTCATACAGACTCCAATTTTCATTTTTACTTCATCTGAGAAGTGGAATACAGACCATATTTTTGCCTGCATAGTATGCTATAGTTACTATGTAATTATTGCCTACATGGGCTTAGTGAGTGCGGATTCATGCACCTTTCTGTGTCTGGACATTATCTCATCCTTTATGCCCATCCCTAAAGAAATTCAAAGATTTCAGATTATTCTAATATAAGAAACATCTTAGGGATGCAGGAGAAAGGTGTTAACTCATTAGGTAATAACATTTGCACTACGGGGTTATAACTAAAACCATTATGTAATGCTTATTATTACCTCTGAGACAAACAAAACTAAACATAGCAACCTGACTACTGCCAAGGATAAGTAATGAGATTCAGTGGTATCTATTTAACCCTGACACGCTTTATTATAACTTTTGAATACAGTAACCTCAGTCTAATGAAATTTTAGTTGGAATAGTATCTTTTGTGTAAATAGAAGCTGTAATCCGAAACAGTTTACAGGATGAAATACCTGAGGAATGATTCACTAGTGTAGAAAGCTCTGCTCATCTTTCCCATCAGCCCTTATGTCAGCAATCAGGATGGCAGCAGTGGGGGTATAGATTTTACACTATATCTGGAGCTACTGAGACAGTATAATGGGAGAAACTTCCTGAGAATCACATAGGGTGATTCTGTCGTGACCAGATAGACTGGCTCAAGGAACACCCTGTTTACTAGAGGGGCTGAACTAGAGGGTCTGGACCTAGGTGTGAGTGGTGAGTTAAGTCTGCAAAAAAATTAAAAGCAAAGAGGGCAGTTTTTAACTAGATTCTGACTTGAAGGCTCTTCTTTACAAGTGCAATTGTGTAAGAATGGGGCAAGGTGAGAGTTGTCTTGTCTACCTGCAGGAAGGTGCCAATGGCATTTTCCAGACGGAGTATTAAACAAAAAAAAAAAAAACTATTTTGTAGAGGCCAATATGTGTTAGTATCTCATCTCTGTTCAAAGGTTCAGCAGAGGTGATGCTATCAGGTGGTGATTTTGGGTGAAGGGGTGAAGTATGTCAAATGTAACACTGTTTTGTACAATCCTGGTGTTAGTTATCAATCACTCTGGAGTCTATAGTTTTTAGCAACCTTGGCAGAGCACAGCTGAAAAGGTTGCCTCAACATTTACTGAATATAAACAGCTTCTTCCCCTCATCAAAACATACAAGAGAGTGAAGGTTATTCTGAACCCTATCAGTTTACAAATCTCTGTGAACACTAGTGGCATTAGTCATCATCATGTGGTTCAAAGAGTTAGGCACACAAAACTACACAGAGCCAACTCTAATTGGGCCCTTCTTCTGGGTCCTTCTTAACATGTGGAAGATAAGTTTCTGTGTAATGAGACTTCCCTCTTGGCAAAATTGTCCTTTAGAGCTTGCCTATGCATGATAGAAGGGGACATGATAGCAGTCTTCAAATATCTGAAGGGCTGCCATAAAGAAGAGGGAAAACCCCTTTTCTCTCTTGCTGCAGAGAGTAGGACATGGACCAACAGCTTGAAGTTGGAGCAAAGTAGGTTTAGATTGGGTAGCAGGAAAAAAACTTCCTCACTGTAAGCCAGTAGAATAGACTGTCTAGGGCAGTAGTTGAATCTCCACCACTGAAGGTGTTCAAGACGAGATTGGACAGGCATTGGTCAGGGATGATCTCACAACTATGCCTTTGCTATACTATGGATATTTTCCATTCTTATGGGCTTTGTTAGTTGGCAAATGGGGCTAGGAGGGAATTTTTCCCCCTTCTGCTCCTATATTTTCCTCATAAGCATTGGGTGTTGGCTACAACCAAGGCTGGAGATTATGACTGGTCTGTGCCCACGCACCTGCTGGGACTTAAACCCTGAGGTTCTTGACTGGAGGGTCTTGCTCTGCTGCTCAAGGTCAGACCAACAGCCATATCTGGTGTCAGAAAGGAATTTTACCCCAGTCAGATAGGTATGGATTGTGGGGGGGTTTGCCTTCCTCTGTAACATAAGGCATGTCACTCTTTCTGCAATCTTGAGTGTATTTTAACAACATTTGCAGCAGTAGGATGTTCACCTCTGTGGTCCCCCTGTTTTACCTGTGGCATATTAGAGTATTATGTCTGGTTTTGTGTCTGGGTTGACTCTGATGTTTTGCTAGGAGGCTAGACAATGGATTTGTATGGGAAGATTTGGATAGGGATGATCCTGTCTCAGGCAGGAGGTTGGACTAGATAACCTCTGGAGGTCCCTTCCAGCCCTACTTCTCTATGACTCTCTATCCTGCACTAGACTTGACTCTTTTAGTCCTCAGGCACACTCCAGAGCCAGCAGTTCTTTAGTGAAACTGCTTCAGACTTGTTTCCTGTACCCATACTTGAGTGCAAAGTCTAAGGCAGCCCTGACAGCAGCCGTAGCAGCTGCTGGGGATGCCCCTGAAGTATCATCACTGATGAACTTCCAGATCTAGAGCATGTCAGCAGACTTGAATGGGCAATGGGTGGGTAGGACACGCTCAGCCCCATCCTCCATGGGACTAGCTGCTCCATGGATTGCATTTACCAGACTGTTATTTTTCAGCATACATTGACTATATCTAGATGCTGAAAATACTGCCCCTTGCATCTACATGAAGCGAACAGGAAACTAAATCTAATGACTGAATTAGAAAAGCTTCAAGATTCTTCTGCTTCCATATATGGAGCTACTAATTACTGATCATAGGGAATGACGTTGGAGAAATATTAAATTTTGCAGGAGTTGAAGGAATATTGGAGCCTCCATTAGAAATTCCTGTATATATATATTTATATGATGGGATATTATTACCGACTGAAACCTCAGAAAGAGAAAGGAGGCATTGAAGACAGTTTTGCAATTTGTGGCCCTTATGTAACTTACACAGCCAGTTATGTTATTACTGAAAAAGGGAAGACATTGTACCCTGCTTTAACAGCTCACTCTAGACACTGAGCTAAATTCATATGGGTGTAAATCTACTGAAGTCAATGGAGTTACACTACAGATGAATTTGGCTCACAGTGACTAACTCCCCTAGGAGCCTGCAGGGATGGAATGCTTGTGTGCCTAACGAGAGTGATACCATCCGTGGCTTTTCTAGCTATGTGTGCGCCAAGGAGTAAAACACTGCCGACCCATGAAGGCTGTGACCTCTGTTTCGGAGTAAGCATTCTGTCAATGCAGTCAGTTGCACTGTAAGAACTAGAACACTTGGTACCCAAGCTTAGCTATGTTCCCCTGAGCAGTGAGAAGGAACTATAAAAGTGAGTCCTGTCCCAGTCTATTGAGTAGTATTACAATAAGGCTCACAGAATTTTATCTCATGGTTTAATTATGTTTGGCTTTATCTAGCTGCTGCTTCTCCCAGAGGGCTGTCTGCTTGTTTACCTTTGCTGTATGCTTTAAAGACACCACCTAGGTTTATATGTTGAAATACTAGATTCCCTTATGGAAACATTATATTTAGATTACTTTAAAAAAGAGAGCAAAATCATATGCACCTGCTGATAAGATTTTCCTTTGGAATGGGTGGTGGAACGAAAGAGGGAGGGAACGGGCTTCCTGCTTTCCATTTGGAGCTATATGAACTTTCCTGAGGGATAAGGCAGTCTCCCTTCCAAACATAGGGCCTGACCTTTCAACATTTAGTATTGATTGCAGGATGCATTGATACCATTACTAGTATGTGCTTTTGAGATATGCAGACATGCTGGTGCTGCCCCAACTATGTTCACTCGCCCACACAATCAGTTGAATGGATTGCTTTATGGTAGCGACTACTTCAAATCGGAATATTACAACCCCAATCAGCAAATGTTCTTCAGGTCCTAGTTAACAGTCTGAATCTATAGAAAAGCAGGCCTGGAAGAGAGTTGAAGTGGCCATCTAGTCCAACCCCTCGGTTCATGGCAGTATCAGCTCTGTTTAAAGAATCTCATCTAAGTGTTTGTGCAAACTGCTCTTAAAAACTTCTAAGGATGGGGATTCCATAACCTCCCTAGGTACTCTGTCCCAGGGCTTAACCTCCCTCATCGTTAGAAAGTTCCTCCTAATAGGTTTCCAGCTAAATTTCCCTTGTTGCAATTTAAGACCATTACTTCTTCTTTTGCCCCCTGTCTGTCACCATTCTCTTTATAACTGCCCCTCACAAATTTAAAGACTGTTACTGAATCCCCTCTCTTTTCCAGGCTAAATAATCCCAGTCTTCCAAGCTTTCCTAGTATGTCATGATTCCTAGACCTCTAATCTATTTAGTTGTTCTCTTCTGGACTCTTTTTCAACCTGTCTTCATCTTTTCTGAAGTGAGGTGCCCAAAACTAGACCCAATATTTCAGGGAAGGATTCACGAGTACCAAATAGAGTGGAATCACTTTCCTTGACTTGCAGGTGACATTCCTCTTAGTATAATCCTACACTACAATACTGTTGGCTTTTTTGGCAATAGTAGCACACTGTTGGCTCATACTCGGTTTACAATCCACTATAATCCCCAGGTCTTTCTTTGCAGTACTGAAGCCTAGCCAGTCATTCCCCAATTTGCATTTGTGCATTTGATTATTCTATCCAAAGTGGAGTGCTTTCCACTTGTCCTACCTGGATTTTATTTGATGTATTTTGTCCAATTTTTTTCTAGTTATTCAAGGCCACTTTGAATCCTAACCTTATTCTCCAAAGTGTCTACAACTCCTTCCACCTTGGTGTCATCTGTGAATGTACCAAATGTGCACTTAGTTCCATCCCCCAACTAGTTCCATCTCCAGTTCCATCCTCCAACTAATGAGGATACTGAACAGTACTAGATCTAGGAGAGACTCCTAGAAAACCCCAGTTGGTATTTGAATGTAGAAAAGCCTTTACTACTAAAAAAGCCACAGGAATTAGATTGGATGAGCATCTAGGGATAATTTTTCCTTCATTCTTCTGGATTTACAGAGAGCAGAAACAACCTTGTATTTGATTACAATTGCTCTGAGGAGCATTGGGTATAACTTTCTGAAGTTTTGGATCCCTCTTCTGTTCTTTCATTTCTTTTAGCAGAAACAGGAAACAGTGTTTCAGATTTATTAAGGAGCACTTCTCTAAAAAGCTCTTCAGGGCAGCCCCTCTGGCCATTTTTGGGAGCACAGGAATGACTACATACTCTTGAGGTTTTGCAGTGTGTTTGTATGTGGACTATATTTAAACCATGTGTATATACCTTGACTTCGACCCCTTCTTCCATCCATGTAAAGTACCTATGCATTTACACATATGCAGTACCTGACACCTTATGCTGCCTCCCCTTCTCATTAGGCATGTCTACAGGTGCGCATCTACACATGCATGCCCATACTGTGCAGTAAATATGGTGACTTACACCAACTTGATTGTAAATTTGATACCTGCAACATGCAGGTATCACATTTACACCCACCTAGTTACTGCGCAGTAATGCATGTGTAGATGCCTTACTGCACAGTAGCACTGCGTGTGTGGAGTGACTTGGGACTAAAGTTAGTCCCAAGTCAGTCCAAACACAAAATTAATGCACTTTAACGCCTGCATGTGTAGATGCCGGCCTATTCCCATGTGCAGTAACTTGCTGCACGGTAAATTTAAGCCAGTGTAAATGCACATGTAGACATGCCCAGTCAGAAGTAGCTCATATTTGGATAGTATAAGCAGTGCCATTATCCTATCTATTATTAAGGCTGTTTGAAATATCCCATTAGAACACTGTGTTTTCATTTGTTTATAATTTTGCCAAAAATGTGTTGCTTGCATTTGTGTGGGCTGGGGGTGAGCCGGGCCTGTCTTTGCGCACGCGGGCTGTGGCCAGCAGCCCGGGCATGCGGGGCCGGAGAGAACCGTGTGGCAGCAAGGCACGCACGGGCTAGAATTAGTCACAGAGGCGTAATGGTTGATTTAAAGATTATTTACTTACACCCAAGATGGTCGCGGTGTAGGCTGGACAGTTTCCCAGGTACAGCTCCGCTTAAATCCTCGTTGGAGGACTACGACAAATTCAGTTCTTTGGCCCCGGAGTTGTTAAGGCTCCGCGGGTTTGGCAATTTCTTTCCCACGGAGTTGTCGAAGCTCCGTGGGTCTGGTTCGGCTCTCTGGCCCCGGAGTTGTTAAAGCTCTGTGGGTTCGAAAATTGAGTATATAGGAAAGGGATTCGTCTAGGATTGCGCTCGGCGACGGGGAGAGGCCAGAGGCTGTTTAGACCTCTGTTGCCTGCTTAAGAAATGCGTTGGGTCTGTGAGGATCTGCAGCGCTTAGAGATCTTTACGCTCTCTAAGCAATTTCTCTCCTGATGTTCGTGGAGTCCTCCAACTTGGGTGGAAACCACACAAGCTCTTTATACGGCTAGCAAGCCAATCGCTAGCCGTTACGTGTGCATAATTTAGAATCGGCCAATAACATGGCACGGATCTTCATACAAATGGTGGGAACTCCTTTGCACCGCGCATCTCCGAGATGCAAAAGAAATGCACCATGCAAAGAAGCTACAAATTTGGCGGGAAATTCCCCGTTGCACCGGAGTTCTCTTCCGCAGCAGAGAACTCCACCGTGCAAGGAAGCTGCAATTTAGTAGGAACATAATTTAGCGGTGCCGAAGCGCACACAAACAAAAACTCACAACTTTGGGTTGTGACAGCATTGACTATAACTATTCTCCAACCATTTGGGTTGGTCTAATAAAAGATATCAAATTCACTCAAGGAACCTTGTCTTGCTTGCATTGAAATGTTCCATGCTGGGTATTTTCCTCAAGGCTGAATTTCTTGGGAAAGTTTCAGCTAAGAAGGTTTAGCAGTTTCTGAGGATAAGATTAGAGGGAAAATATATTGTTCTACCTATGCTAAAATCTTAGACCTATTTAACAGAAAAGCTCTACTAATTCCATGCTTTAGAGCAAGAATTTGAAATTTGGCCAGAAGGTGTTCTTTGGCTGCCACTATGAAAATCTGCCGAAATCTGGCCTAGTTATATATGTTTTTAAACACTTCAGCTCACACATGCTTATGAGAGACTGTTAGTGACTGCCAGCTAAATGCTCTTCCACCCGGGGAATCTGTAAGGCTTGAGCCTGATTTTCTCTGTAACTGTTCTTTATGATTACTGGGACTGGTAGGGTACTGAGCACCAAAACAGAGAGCAGGTAGAATGCCGCCTCTGTGCTCTCAAAGATCCTTCTGGTGGCATGACAGCAGCATAATGGTTTGATGCAACCTATTTTGAATACAGAAAGCATATGAGCCAGACCTGAGCTGGGGAGGATGGAGCTGAAGAGAGCTGAAGATGGAGAAAGGGAGCCTGATGGACAGAGAAACAGACTAGGAAGTAAAAAACAGACTAGGCAAGGAGCTCTTGGAGAAGGGTAGAATGGGACTGGATAGGAAAGGAGATTGGGAGAGGAAACCTGAATGGACAATGGAGGTGTGTCCAGATGAGTGTGAACATGTGGTTTGCAGCAGGGTGCAAATTAAGGAGCAGCTTGGTGGGGGAAGGGGCTGAGACCCTCCCATAAGAGACGAGAGCTCCCCATATAAACTGGGGCAGGGTGTCTCTGATTGGATTGCTCCTTCACTTAGGTGGACTTGTTAATCAGTGAACTGGTTTAACTTTTTTTGCAGCTCCCCTCCCACCCAAGAGTCAAAGTGTAATTCTATCCCTGGTTTGGAGTGCTGCATACCTGTCTGTGGTGCTGCAAACTGCACATGCTGCACATGTAGGCATTTGCCATGCTGCTAATTTGCAGGAGAGATTCCAGTGTCAAAAAAACCCACAGCAGAAAAAAGTGGCACACATAGTGGCAGCATGTGCAGCCTGAAACTAGAGCCTGGCCGGCCAGAACCATGCTCCAGCTTCTGGCTGGGCTCCACATGCCTGGACTGCTGCTGCTGCTGGAGCCCTGGGAAGCCCTCAGGATCCCAGGTAAGGCTGCTGAAGCCAGACAAGGTGCTGGCCCCAGCCTTCCCTACCCCACCCAGGGCAACTTGCCATGTGCCAGAGCACATGTGAATGGGTGTTCCCCAGGCACAAGTAGCAGCGGCACAACTATGTGCTGCTGCTATTTGTGCCTGGGGAAACACAAATGCACACTTATCTGGACACTCCCTAGGCATAGATACATTTGTATTTTCTGTAACCTAGTTCCCCTCCTCATCCCCATCCCTCTTATGTTAGTCTCTCACTCAGGTGCTCTGTATTTATTTCCCTACTGGCTTTGTCATCTTTTTGGTTCATGACTCTTAACATCCACTAAGAAAATTCAGTCTTAGAAAGGGAGACAGGAAATGAGAGAAGGAGGCAGAGAGTGTGATGGAGATTGAGATGAGAAGTTGTGGATGGGCTGGGCAGGGGTGTGCATAGTAAGTAAAGAGTCTATCTGAACACACAAACACAGGGGACCTGAATTTAGCTTGCATGAACAACTTTATCTCTAGCATTCTCATTTTTGAGTGCTTGACTTCACAACCTTAACATCCTTTTGACATAGGCTTTTAGATGTAACACACATTACATTCTGCTCTATTTTAAAACCATCTTTTTCCCTCTTCCATCAAAACTCATTCCCTTTTCATTAGCAGGAGACTTATTTTGTTTTCTACCACTGTCTTCACTTGTACTTCATATGTCTTTCCCTTGCTCTTGCCTGAATTCCTAACTTATGATTTTGTGTTCTTTTTTTTTTTTTCTCCTATAGGTCTAAGTTGCCTATGAGTATAGCATCTATTTCACATGTGATGTCTTTCTGTTATTCTTTCCCCTTCCACTGTGGTCAAGGTCCTCTCACCTGAAGCAGCTACAGGTGTAGTTGGAGGATAGTATGGAAAGCATTTATTCCAAACCAATCACTATCACTATCTTTTTCCAAGCTTCAATTAACTGTCCTGGGATTTCCAAATGCTCTTGTTCCTTGTGTTTGGAGTGGGGTTGCAATTTGTTTTTCAGGGGGGAGGAACTGAAACAGGTTAACAGCACTACAATAAAAGGCCATAAAATTGGAGAAGTTAATGAGGAGATGTGAAATGGGGGCTGTAAAATCAAACTCCTTAGTTTGGATAGAATACTGAACAGGGCACAGTAAACAGAACCTAGAAGGACATCTTAGGTCTGCCATTTCAGTGGGAGTGTTATGAGTTTTACATTAGGTTTGCAAATAGACTGGTTCCTGGCAGATAAACATAGAGGCACATACATCCAGATTGTACCTTTAAATGAATATGATGCTTTTCATGGGAGTTTTTACATCTTTCTGGAGGTTTTCTAGTTTTGATACTTTGTTTCTATTGTCAGTATCATATTTCATTTACATGGAGTGAGGTCAGTCCTATGTCTGTCTATCAGAGTCTTCCTTTGCTGGAAGAGGGGTGTTTGTGCCCCAAAGCTTGCAAATAACTTTTTTTCCCAACTATTTAGTTGGTCTAATAAAAGATATCACATTTACACAAAGAACCTTGCCTGCCTATCTTTTCTATATTACACTTGTCATTTATGATATCCAAGTGATTCAGGAGAGTGACAGAGTTACCAAAAGTGAAGGCAAAAGAGAGTATAATATCTTCCCTCCCTACAATCCCTTGGTTTCAGTGTAGGGAGAGAAACTAAGTCTGTACTGCTGCAGTTTCTGAAAGTCTGTAGCCACATTTCTCCACAGACACCACCATGATTATGAGTCTCAGGATGTCACTGTACCCATCTGCTTCTCTTTCCCCTCCTCCATTCTCAGCCCTTGGGAGCACAGAAACATCCAGAGAAGTGAACAAGGCTCTAAAAATATTCTCCTCACTAATGCTATTTCCCAGATGATGAAAATTGCTGGAGAGAGAAACTCAAGTTTAAAACAAAAATGGGGGAAACAAAATTATTTCCATTCTATGATCTAGATACTGTTGCCCTTCATGAAGATCTTTTACTAGGACTTAGTATAAGAAAGTAAAGCATGCTACATTGAGAGGAATGAAGGAAAGCCATATTTATTTCTATCTGCATTTTCCCAATACCATTCTCATTCCTATGTGGAACAACTGATCTGGGGGCTTAGGGAAGGGAAATAACTTGAGAAATAAAGAGTGCAGACCTAAGTTCTCTTCAGTTAAGCAGACTGAGTTTGTTTTGAAAGTCAAAGTAAAAATAACACTACTGTAGTTTGTGTATTTTACAATTTCTCAGTACTAACGTCAGAGAAATTATTCTCAGCAATGTGGCCTGAGACTGAAAGAAGAAGAGTATGAGCCAGGACCAAATTTATATAGAAGTTTGCAAATGCAAAGGTCCATGCATGAAAATGCTTGCTGCCTACAGTCGCATATGTAATAACTCAGACTGTATATGCGGATCAGAGAGAGGTGGTTATCCCAAGTACAAATGCTTAACTAGTGTGTGCAGTCACAATGATTACACACATAGAGGTAGACAGACCTTCCTTCCTCAGAAGGTGGCCCGTATTGTCAAATGGGCCGTCCCACCGTAATGTGCATCAATTCACACGTTCCTCCTCTCCGTTCCTGGGAATGCTGAAAAGTGTGACTTTAATTAGAAACATACACAAAATACAGCAATCCTATTCTTAATTTAGCTTTGGAAGTAGGGAGGCCTTACCCCAGGGCTACTTGCCTTGCTTGTCTGTCTGCCTGCCTGTTGCCTGCTTGCCTCTATGGCACATAGTCAGCACGGGCAATGTGTGTCATAGAGTATAAGGCCTTCTGGGAATTGTAGTGGTTTAGAGCAGCAAGGGACTGCTGCCCCTGGAGTGGGGAAGTGAAGGAAAACTGTGCCCTGTATTTTGCTGCTGAATTCAGCATTTGTTTTTTTGCATTCTGGACATGGGCTTCGGTGGCAAAAAATGCGGTAGAAGTTTCCTTCCAGCAGCAGCAAACTCCACTGCCTGTCTAAAGAACTACAGTTTCCAGATCATCTGGCAGTCCCTGACACTGCCTGGAGAGAAGGTGGGGGAAAAGGTGAGAGATGGCTGCTCAGGGTACATTTTTTACACTCTACTCCTCTGTATGCCAATATGACTAGGACTCTTGGTGGTATAGAGCTATTTATAGAGAAATACACCTCTTACTGATATTACTATACAGGCAAGAGACATCCAATGTGGACTTCGCCTAAGACCCATTTTTAAAGGTAACTTAAGAGACTAATTTATAATGTAACTTGGGCTTCTAAGGACCAGATCCAAATTAGTAAACTAAGCATCTAAATGAGAGAGAGAAACTGTGTGTAAACCACAAAATGTAGTTCAGTAGCTTTCATACGCATTAGGTGGCTAAATTCATTTAATGCTAGTATTTGGGACTGCAGCTTGGAATCTGGAAACAATATGCAAAACATAATGCAATAATTCAGTAACATTATATCATCCTACCACTGGATAGCTCATTCATTTACTCCTTTGTATCCCAAAGACATGCTCCAAGTGTAATTATTAGCTGCTTCAAGAGAGAAAGACATATATTTTTCTGCACAAAAAGGATTAAGTTGTCCAAGAGCTTTGGCAAGTAGGATATGTTGGCAAATGTGAAGAAAATTTAGATAATTTAAATTCCAGAACTATATTTACTTAAGGAGATTTCCATATATTTTTCCTGTAAAAGACTGCAATGATGTATTTCTCCCATGCTTCAGAAGGAATTTGGGCAAATGATACATGCATGTGAAACTTGCCTAGAAGTGAGTAGGCAGGAGGCAGTCAAGGACATAGCTGCAATGAGACCTCTGGGTTGATTTTGGCTGTGTGAACTTTCTAGACAAGTCCATGGGTCGTGACAACCTTCTCTGTGAAACAGGCAGATTTGAGGACCGGAATCTTGGCAATACTCCGTCTAGACTGAAGTGAAGCCAAAGCCAGAGTGACCCTTTTCACAACACTAGCAAGCTGGATATGAATGCATGTTGCTTGCCAGTCGTATTGTTCGTTTCTCACTTCTCAGCCCACAGCATATGGAAGCACCCATGTTGGGAAAGTCAAGTTCTTTCAGAAAAATCTCTTGGAGACCTTAGTGGTCAAGGTCACTGAATGTCAGGAACATTGTTAAAGGACTGACCTAATGCAGAGAATACAGTGTCTGCAGATACTTAAAAGGGAGCATTTGTTCAATTGTCCAGGTGAAAGTGGGAGAAATAAGCAGAAGAAAGTTCTTCCTGTTCTGTATTTAGAAGTCTTTGAGAAAATAGCCCATCAGGACCAGAGATTTTAAACTAGCTTGTTTTCAGAGAACTGTTCTTTAATAGGAGATTTGTTCTGTCTTTGGTTTCACTTTGTCCTATAGAACAGCGGGGACCAACCTTTCTGGCAGGTGTGCCACAAATTAAGCCCTGCACCTTCCTAGGTGTCACTTTGGGCACTTTTTTACATGTACTCCAGGGGTGGCGAGGGTGGCACTTTAATTCGAGCGGCTCCAAGAGTCTCCTGTATCAGCAACCCTGTGCTTAAAAATGGGGGCGGGGTGTTAGAAGTAAAGTTCATTTGATAAGCTATAGTTCAAGTGCCCCCACCACCATTTTTAAGTGCGGGAACCCTGATACACAATACACAGCGCTTGTGTATAGGCGCCTTCTGATTCCCTTCACCTGCCTGATTTGATGCTCTGCTTTTTGCCTTCTTCCCTATCTGCTGCTGTGCTGCCTGTCTTCTTCCCAGTCTGCCACGTACCCCACACAGAAGCTGCCAGTGCCACTTATGGCACATGTGCTGCAGGTTGCCCCATCATAGAGAATGCCACTCATGGCTTCTGCAAAACCAAAGTGGCCACCACTAAAGTTCTGGACCATTGGGTCTGTACAATAAATGAGAGGTGGGGGCACTTGGGATAGAGTGACAAGATTGCCAATAGAGATAAATTCTTTGTGGAAAATAGATGAAAATTTTTGTCACCAGACAACTCTGCACCAAGTCAGAGAACAGAATAATAAGTACGTTCTGAAAACGGTAGTCCATCAATTCACATTCTGCAAAGGAAAGTGTTGTGAGGAAGACTGTAATTCTATGTGAGGTCCTAAACCTCAGACAACATAAGTTAAAAAAATGATAACTATGTATTGTTTTCCAGAAGCCAACAATGGAAATATTAAAACCACTAACACTGGAAACTGAGGGTTATCAGAGTAGTCATGTGAAAGATCAGATCATATATTTGCAAAAAGGCTTTTTTAAATGCTGTTCTTAGAATAGAAAAGTTGCTTCACATGTGCAAAAATCCCATTGTCTTCTGCCTTTAAATATTGTGGGGCAGATTCTTGGCTATGGGACATTAGTGTAGCCTAATGAAGTCACCGAAGGTAATGGAGCTATGCTGATCTCCTCTGGCCCAGGATTTGGCCATCAAATGTTACCATCTTTGTAACTTACTACTCCCAGAACCAGGGAATAGCTCTTTAGGCTCAGTTCTTCAAGTATGCCAGAGGTCCACTGAGCACAGTAAGTGTTAAAATGTTCTTAAACCATCTCTGTGCTCCCCAGTCCCTAGGGCTGCTATGAACTAATTCAACCCCTGAAATAATTTAGAAGGTTCTAAGTTTCCAGCTGGCTTGTGAGGATGGATTTAAGGCTGCCCTGCACCACTAAGGCAATGAAAATCAGCCTTATCAGAAGCTAGAATTCAGTCTCTAAACTCTAAAGCATGCTACATTGTGCTTGGTGACAGAAGTACCTGGCTGCATAATAAAGCTAATTTGAAATACTTTTTTTTCCTTATGAAATGTGTAGTTTTCCTGCTGACTTATACAGCATGTGCCACTTCCCCCACCCACTTAGCAGTTGAGAACATATTTCATGAGCACCCTTCATTTGCCGCACTTCATTTGCACTGAGCACTCTGTACCTGCACTGTGCTGTGACCGGGGTGTGTGAAAACCATTATAGCAGAGTGGAACACTTATGTCCTGAGCATATGTGCCTGTGATTATTGAGTACGTGGCCTTACTTGAAATCAACATTTATTTTGCCACACACCTCTCCTCCTCAACTCATCATTATTTCCCTAGCTCTTGCTAATAATCCAGGATCCATTTTATTCAGCAGTGCTCCTACCAATTCAGACATAGGCAGGTGGAAATCCAAGGGGGATGCAGTGGTGCACCTCTGATTCCTTCTCCATCTAAACTTTAAAACCAATTGCCTGGGATGGGCATCAGCATTTCTATTCAGGCAGTGCTGACTTCATAGCTCATTATAATGTACCTGATTCCTGCTAATCTCAGGTGCTAATGAGCCTCTCTCCTTTTTAATAGTCATGATGTTCCATTAATCAAGTTATCCTTCTTTCTGCAATGTTGGTGTCTGTTAGCCATGCCTGGTAATATCTTTTTTCAGTTTCACAGCCCTGCAGACTGTTTTTAGTCCTAGCTAAAAACCTGAATTTAGGCATGGTAACATTAACTCACTAACTCAGGTGTGGAAGAGACTGACAATGAGGTGTTAGTTGCACTGTCAAGGTGCTTAAAAAGGCCAGATTTTATTTTACAAATCTGAATAAGACATATACATTTAACTATTACTGCAGGACAAATAATAAAACAATATATTTTGACTATGTTTTGCTTGGTGTTGTGTTTTTAAAACTTATTATATCATCTAGCAATTAGTGCCTATTCCAATAAAGTCATATTCATTTTTGCTTGGTCTTAAACTGAATAATATAGCCCTAGGCACCTAGCATATAAGTAAAGCTTCTTGTTTCTTTTTGCCTGGAGAAAAATGTGGGTTGTGTTATATGTGATTTTGCACCATACCACCTGCAACCCGCTTTCAAAATCCTAGATCTGCCCATGGATACAGGGCTTTGGCAGCTCCCGCTCTCTACCTTTCTCTCTTTCTAGGGTAGCATGAAGCCATATCTTTCTTTCACATACAGTACTTTGAGACTAACTGACTCATTGCAGCATAAGCTTTAGTAGGCAGCAGTCTCTAAAGTGCCACTTTACCCTGCTTTCAGATTAACACAGCTAAGTAGCTCTTTTTATATGTTTAGAGATTCCCATTGATGCTTGCAGTCTCAAATAGTACAGTGATGCCAATGTAGGGTGCAACAGAGGAGTTTTCCAGGGACAGCCCAATAAAATGTTTTCAGTGTACTCTCCTAATGAAAAACATAGTTGTCCTCAGAGCTGGCCTTTGAGAACAGGCTTTTCTGGGTTGTAGAACATGGTGACCTCGAACCAGTTATGCTAATCTACTTTTATTTATGGGTTAACTACAAGGGGAAAAAACAAATGAACTCTGAGCTTTTGGTTTCTGGCAGTGAGATCTATGCTATACAGATCGAGTTGGCTGAGTAAAGAGGGCCTCATGAATATTTGTATGAATAAAGGTGATGAGTTCAGCTCCCTGTCCTAATATTTATTGGAATATTTGGATGCTTGCTAATCATTCATAGAAAGGTTTGTAATTTATAAATGTTAATGGGAACAATATTTTCCCAACAGCACTCACCTGAGGTTTGTTATTGCTTATACTCTGCTTTTTTGGCATGCATTTGGTTTGTTTACCTCCTCCTCTTTAAAAAGGTACAATTATCTACTGAGGGAGAAGAGAAAAAAACATGTGGGACTTAGGTGGTCAGTTGTACACAGTGAATAATGGCTAGTTAAAATGAGCAGTCCATAAATCAATGACAGGCCGAGGTCTGTCTTCAAAAGCTTTTTAGCAAACTGTTATGACTTACAAAGATATGCATAGAAAATTAGATTAATTCATGGACAGAATTAAGGGCTAAATTCATGACACGCATTATTCACAATGAAATATAATCCTGGCAGCTCTAAAGAGGAGTATTTGTGGGGCAGAGCAACAAGAGAAAAACCAATGATTTCTTTCATATATTTTCCTCCTGAGATTGGTGCAGTCAATGGGGACATACCTGGAATGGCCTCAGTAACCTACTTCAGGGTATGGCTTATGCATATGGGCATATATGGGGGGATTGTGGGCAGTGGGTGATTGAGCTTCCTGATGCCTGAACTCTCCATCGCCATGGCATGGGCAAGACAGTGGTTCTTTTCCTATTGGTTAATTTGGGTGTATTTCTTTGTTATCAGCTTTAGCCATTATATGCTATTGGACTGACTCCACACCTATGCAGACTTTGTTTCCTTTTACGGTCCTCCAGGGGCACCCCTTCATGGTACCTTGCAGTTCCTCCTCCACCCTCCTGTGTTAGCAAGTTGTCCTTTCTGCTGGAGAGGTGAGAAAATAGAGCATTTGCAGAATGGTGTGCATGACCTCATATCCTCTAGGCACCTCCATCCTAAATCAAGAGTCTAGGCAGCAGAATACTGCTCAGGCTTCAGTGCATGACTTTAGAAAAAAGGAAGTTATTTTTGTTAAAGGGAAGATTCACTTCTGCAGATGGCCAGCACAAGGCCTATTCACATACTGGTAAAGTCCATCAGAAAGAATTGTGTCCCCTAAGCAGCTTTACCAATGGGAATTATTCCCAATCATAGCTTCTCTACCTTGTATGGTTTATCCGTACCACATTTGAGCTGGATGCAAAAAAGTACAGGAAGTAACAAGCAATACTGCAGAGAAAACTCACTCCTTTTTCCTTTTTCTCTGCTGGGGCTTCCTGTGGAAAAGGCAGAAACAAGTTTCCAGACCCATGCTGAGTTTACTGAAGTCATAGGTGGCCAGAGGGTGAAAACCTGCCCCCCTCCTTCCTCCCAATAAACTGGCTTCCCTAAATGCCTAACATTTAATCTGGAGAAAGCCCTACTCTGTCATGAGGCAGCAATAGCAACACTGGATTCTGCAGCTGAGGGAGAAGAGATGTTCTCATATGTACATGTCAGTGTTATATGTGGTAATGAGAATGAAACAACATCCAGCTGAGCAGTTTTTTTTTAAATTCCAGGAACACAAGGACTGAACTCTGGTCACATGAATTGAGGGACACATAAATAACCTCTGTCATTATTTAGCTAACTCCTATCCTCACAGTTAGGCAGAAAAATATATTATCACGAAGCAGAAATGGTAGGTGTTTTTCCCCCTCCCCTTAACCACAGAATCAGTGACAGTACAATTTTGGATCTGGGCTGGATCAAACATTCCTAGCATTCCCACAATCAATCATCAGGCTAACTTCTTGGAACAAGTGTAAGCTGAAGCAAACTCCATTGGACACCGGCCAGTTTCTCCTCCTTGATGATGTTATTTCAGCCTATGCTGCATTTGCTTAGGAACTTTCTCTTCAAATGAAAGCCTGAGACCTTGACTGCCAAAATCTGCCCTTCTGCATGCTTAAGCTATAAGACACAAACAGATTTGCTGTCATTACTGCTCATAAGGGAATTTTATATGTAATGAAATATTTTCCAGGGTTATTCAGCTCCTGTTAAAATGGGGTTTCATTCCTCTTGTTCCCAAATTTACCTTCATGTAGGTAGCTGTATCTGCTATCAGACTGATTCATCTTGCTTTTCTGTTTACCTTGCTACTGGTTGTACATACCCCCTGCAGCTCCAGGTGAATTTACATTTCAGGAAGCAACTGGTGCCATGTAGTTTTTAGAGACCACAAGTGTTGTCTGACCTTACAGATGCTTGGTTTAGAGCAGACATGTCCGTGACTCAGCAGTCGACAAAGTGCACGCTCTGGGTGGAATCACTGCTGTAGTGTATTGCTCAATGGGCTACTGATGCACATGGTTTTGGATGAGCTCCTGAGACCTCGGCTCAAGGGCAGATTGTACTCTTGCAGAGTTTGCTGAGAGGCCACGCAACTCTGCATAATGACTGTACCTGCTAGTTGCTCTTTGTTGCCAGCCAGTGAGTATAGCATGGCTTCCAATGACTGATATCATTGAAAGACACTGCCAGCACTGGCATCTTTGTGTGATACAGGGGAGTATGCAGCAAAGGACAAAGTGCCCTACCCTACACTTCCCAGCTCTGCATGCAGACAACATCTCCAAAGGAAGCTTTCCACCAGCAATGATGGGGCCCTAGCATGCCAAAGACTTCTTGCTCAGAGCATTTGGGGGTGGGGTTGGAACTCACAATCTACTTGGCACTACTAGCATTTTTGTACTGGAAGTTGGTATGGTAACCAACATTTGTGTGGATAAGACAAGAGTTAGGATCAGTAGAGGCCCCGTGGGGCAGAAGCATGCATGAGCTCCTCCTCTATCTGAGACCTCACAGGTTGAAATAGCATAGCAGCTGAGTTAACATTTCACATACGCTTGCATGAAGGGTCAACCTGAGGCTCTGTTGAGTCAACACAAAGCTACCTGCAAGGGAGTTAGGGGGCTTGCAGAAGCCTTAGGATTTGGCCTCATAACAAGGCAGGCACATTGTGAAGTCTTCTTTATTTAAGCCCTTGGTTTCTATCCTTTCTCAGCCCCTCTCCATTCTAAACAAGGGTGTTACTATTTAAAGGCAAGTTTATGCATTAACAATCAGGCCTGGTTCTTCCACTGCATGTAGTAGCATTCATATTGCTACATTAGTACAACCAAATCGAGCTCGGAACTGTGCTATTAAAATGGTTGGAGGCAGAGTACTACAGTATTTTTTAAATGGGACTTCACCGACATACTTGACTACTGTTTCTATTTAGTCCCTGTTTGCTACAGGAATAGCTCTGTTTTCAAATCATTCTTCTGCTAAATTTAAGTGCCCATACATGTCCCAGGAATTAATTCCGTGTCCCTATTCCAAACCCACAGAGCTGTGCTTGCCACCTCTGACATGCTCTTGGTCTCTTATAGCTCATAAGTGGAGGGAACAGCTTTGCTTTTTTAAGGTGTATAGCTGAGGATTGCCACTTTTTTATCCTGTCAATTTGGCCCCTGTGCCAATGTGCAAGTGAAAGCAAATTTAACCAGTTATTTTGCAATCTATGCCTGCGTACCTGAGAGAAGGATTAGGCACAATTTTTCCCCTGGCTGGTACATTTAGGTGTATTAGCTCTACAGCCAAATGCTTCCTTTGTCATAGCAAGCCCCTGGTCAGGACAAATTCATTGCAGACAGCCAGCAAGCAGCACAGTGCAGAAAATTCGCCTTATACCAATTGCCCTTGCTCACTATCTTTTAGATAGGCACTTGGTGTAGAGTGGAACATAGAGTGCAGGGATGCCAGATATACTTCCAAATCTACATTCAGCATCCTCTTGAGAATGGGTTAGTCTCAGGGCCTGCAACTCCCATTGAAACCAATGGAGAAATTCACAGTGACTATAGTGGATCACGTTCACAGCTAGGCCTATCTTTTCATATATTGGTTCACTCTTGCATGATTACTGAAGTAAGTTGAAACATTGATCTCTCAGAAGGTCATTAGAGCCTTAAATAGGATTGAGCCCTCAGGCAGCATCCTTCCCTGCTGTTTGAATTAGGGTGGTTCTTGTACAGTGATGATAGACGGCAGAAAGAGGAAGAAACTCACAGCTTGCAAATCAGGCTCAATCGGTTGGCCCAATGGGCACCTGCTAAAAAGGGCGGGTAGGAACAGGGGTACTAGTACAAAAGAGGCCTGGAAGGGCCAGGTCTAATTAGAAATAAAAGGAGACCTGGGCTTCATAGTTTAATTACAATAGAAATAATGAATAATTACTGAGTCATGTATTTTACAAGTAAATATGCGAGATAAATGGCTGTTCATGGTTTTGGTTTGTAGAGACATAATTGTTTATTTCCCTAATTTTGAGGATTAGCAGCAGCGAGGACTTCAGCTACCTGAATTCCAGCATTTGTGTGGGAATATAAAAAACCCCCCACCAAGCGAGTCATATACTTTATGAGTAAATAATTGGGGATAACTGACTATTCAGTAAACAGTTAAGGGACTGTTTTTACTGCTGATTTTCAAACTCCCAGAGAGTATTTGCCAGGAGTGTGTGAGAGAATAATTGAATTTTTTTTTGGTCTAGCCGCAGTTTGAAAAAATTCACATTTAAAAAAAATGCAGTTTAAGCCAAACTAGAATGATTTTCTGTCTTAGTTTTTTTGTGCCAGAATGAAAACCTGGAAAATATTTGTTTTGAATCAGACAAAAGAAAAAAAAATGTTTCCATGTTGGGTACTTTCTGCCATAAAAGCTCCGTTTACAACACTAATGAGGTAGAAGAGTTGTCCCTCTTTATCCCAAAGTCCAGTGGTTAGGGCAGTCACCCAAGGATGAGAGGAAACCAAAGATCAGCCTTCTCCTCTTCAGGTGATTTGAACTGTCATATCTTCTCTCCAAGGTGCATATTCTAACCACCATGCTGGAACATATCCTGAGATGAGACCCACACAATCTGTTCAGTTGAAGTTGTTTCACTTTTCAAGAAATACTTAAATATTTGTTGGAACAGGATCTGGAAAGTAAGTACCCTAACCCCTCCCACTGCTCTGGCTTGGCCCCCCAATTTTTTTCCAGTCAAAACTTTTCAGGACTCTTGACCCAAATTTTGAATAATTTCAGGTCATCTGAAACCACATCCCTCCCCCCTCCCCCCCCAAAGGAAACTATTCACTGAACAAAATTTGCCCAGGTCTATTTGCTATACATATAACATTTTACTCATAAAGATACTTATATCACGATTATATTTAATTAGACACTTCTGTGAGGTGAACAGTCAAGATTTTTCACATTCTTGTATACAATTTTTAGGCATGTATGTTTGTAGCATTTGATCAAACTTGAACTAGTTTGAAGTGGTGTAGTGAAGGAACAAAATTATTACCGCTTTATGTGGGTAAAACAGTATAATTGTTAGGCCATGAATCTGAAAATGCCATATGCTTTATCTGACACACGTGAAAACTCCATTCATTTTAGTGAGTGTTTTTCCACATGGGTAAGGTATGTGCAGAATTGGGACCCAATGATCCTACTTTAATTTGTGCATGGATAGAGCCCAGCACTTGTACAAAGATTCATTATCCCTAACCAATGGGACTGCTTGTAGCATATAATTTTAAGCATATATAAAATTGTATGTAGGCTCAAGACCTTTGCAAGTTCAGGACCCATCTTCCCAAGACACATACCATATTTGCACTAGTATAACTATCAGTCCACTGGCGTCAGAGGTAATACTCCATCAATCTAAGTTACACTGATTTAGGTGTCATCTGTCCACTTCCATCCTGGAGTAGCCGGTTGCTAAAGGCAAATGGACTGTTACCTGCTTCTCTACCACTTATTAGTGAAGCACGGTAGTATCTGCCTCCTGTCTGTCCCTGATACTGGGGTGATTTACATCAGTACATGTCTCATTTGCCCATGTCCTATATTCTGTAAAGAACAACATACACTTGTGCTGAATCAGTTATCCAAAATTTGAATTCAAAGCTTTGTATATTAGTTTTGATTAGACACATGGCTCAAGTAGTGTTGGTCTTTATTCTCTTTTTAGATGAGCATAACAATTAATGTCAGGCTTATGTTTATACATTCAGAATTTGCTTTTGTTTAATCTTGTATACATTTCCTTGACAAATTCTGTAAATTTCCTCACAGTAAACTAGTATTGCTGGAATATTCAGGGAAAGTGAATGCAAAAGGGTCATAGACACAGCCCGAGAGAATTCAATTCCTTATTCAAGTGCATCCTTGTAGAATTCTGTCTAAGGTATTTACTAAGCTCTATAAAGGACACACATTCATGACCAGGGATCCTGGTTTTCTCTGATAAAAAACCTCCCAATTTTTGGATTAAAAAAGTAACCCAAAATGCACATTTTTTCTGTGATTAAAATGAAACACCACTAATATCTATATTTTTTCTGTGATTCAAATGAAACACCACTATATCTATCTATCTATCTATCTATCTATCTATCTATCTATCTATCTATCTATCTATCTTATATAGATATTAATGGTGTTTCATTTGAATAACATAAACGTTTGCATTTTGGGTTACTTGTGTGTGTGTGTATGTGTGTATTACTGGTTTTTCATTTTAATCATGGAAAAATGTGGATATTGAGTTACTTTTTTAAAGTTGATTGGGGATTTTTTATCAGCGAAAACCAGGATCCCTGTTCATGACACTACTAGTTCCACTTCTATACTAATACCGCCAGGGGTATTCTTCAGATCTGTGGATCCCCAAGGTGTTGAAGTGGGCATTAGGCAATTAATTGTTTTACACTCTGCCCCTGCTGCTAGTGGATGAGATCAGGTGGTAGGTTATGTACCCCTGGCATGCTGTCTCTTTCCAGGGGAATAGGTAGTGTTTTCCATTCTTTGCAGGTCCCAATGCCATAGTGGAGCAGGTGAGTTACTAGGGCCCTGTTTATACTGATGGGCTTCTGCTGCCAGACAGCAGCTGCATTGGGAAGCTGCTGCCAGAACACATGCATGCTTCTAACGGCTCTGCCAGGCTACTGCAGGATCTGTAGAGCTGAACTTCATCAGCTGTGCCAGCAGGGACATAGGCAGAAGGCCTGGGTGTGTTTGTTTGTGCCTTCTGTCACTAGTTGGCTGGTGGCAGATACCTTGTGGTCAGAAAGGGTGACCAAAGGAAAGGCTTCTGCTGCCGCAGGGTAGGTGGGAATGTGGACCAGGCCTGAGTGTGGAGTCTGCCATCGGAGTGGTCACCAGCTTCACATGCTGATGCAATACTAGTCATGGGTACAGGGTTTATAATTCTTGTAAGCTGTGGCTGCCAGGAAATGTGATGCATGACACTGTGAATACTCCTCACAGGGCTCTGTGACAGGCGACCAAAGTTCACTGAGACCAGAAAGGTTTCTGTGTGCTGACTGCCTTCAGGATTGGACCTATTTTCTTTTCTAACCATTGACTGTTTTCTTTTTGTGCAATAAAAATTAGGCACATGTTGTGCTACAGTCAACTGCAAGCAAAGCAAGTACTTGACCCAAGTAAAGTTTAGACAGATAGCAGCTAGCCTCAGTTACAACTATGGCATACTTCTTTCTTCCAATCTCTCAGTTACCAGAGTTACGCAATGTTTTCAATTACTATAGAAAGTCTTGCCTTAGATGTGTGAACAACAATTGCATAGAGTTCAGAATGAGATACAGGACATTATACAGTGTACAACATTTTTAAAAGTGCATCTAGTACAGTGCATTATATAAAGTGTTTTTCCAAAGTATGCTTTATGCTTTATAGGGAAGGATGCTACTATACACAAAATGAACACCTGATTCTTTGATTAGCATAAATGCAATTGGTCTTTTATCATACATCCACTTACAGATAGTCCATGGAAACTGCATTTTATTGTCTGGTGAGTGACTATATGAATCACAAATGAAGAACTGTACCTGATTGCATATATTTTAAATTAATGTACAGAGTGGACAGAATTTGCTGAAGTTACATGGCAGCTTTTCTTTAAAAAAAAAATCAGATTATGCTGTGGCATGCTTTTTCACGATGTCCTGTTCACTTCTTATGTTAAGAGACAAACTCTTCAGGCATGAAACAACCAACCTGTCATGAAATTGGAGAAAAAAGTAACCTTTGTAAGTTGTTACAACTGGGGGTTTTAAAGAAACAAACTGTAGCTTTGCAGTTCTTCTGTTTTAGTTATCTAGTATCAGCTGAGATCAGCAGCATGAAAAACCACAGTTATTCTGCTTAGCAGTAGCTCTTGGTCATACGAATAGCCCTGGTGAAGTGGAAGAGGGTATTTCATGTGTAAGTACTCCTCAGTCAAGAGTACAGGTTGCAGCTTAATGTCCTGTATGGATATTACAGCAGGGCCTCTGAACAGTGTTGATGTAAGAAACTGATAGCGAGTTTATTGTCTTGAATGTGTTTTATCAAGCATTACTAGTACATTTGTACTCTCTTTGATCCTACTGGTGTACTCCATAGTGCCTAAACCTGGAAGATGTTAGGTGCCTGCCATGAGAACTGAAGGCATTGTGTAGGAGGAGCTAAACTAACAAATGGATGGTAAGCTGTTTAAACTTAGCTGACTAAAAACAAGACCACCCCACAGTCCCCACCCTCAATCATCAAGCTCCAGTACACTGATGATGCTGTAAGTGTGTGCTCACTTGGAAGCAGACCTTCAGGCAATCATCAATGTCTTTACTGAGGCATACAAGAAAATGGGACTGACACAACATTCAGAAGACAAAGGTTCTCCATCAACAAGCTCTTATTGAGCATCTCCCAGATCCAGTAATACAGATTTATGGTGAAACTCTGGAGAACACTATTTTCCGTACCTCAGAAGCTATCTCTTGCAGAAGGCTGACATTGACAAACAAATCCAGCATTGCCTTAAAAGTGCAAGTGCCTGAGGAACCAGGTGTATGAAGATTGCAACATCAGATCCAAAACCAAGCTCATGGTTTATCAAGGAGTCATGATCTCCACCTTACTGTACAGAGCTGAGATGTGGGTTAAGTACAGACAGTGAACAAGCCTGAGGCTGAATCAATTCAATCTTTGTAGGTTAGTCTAAGCTGCGTAGACTGAACTGATAAGCAAGTAAACACAGTGGGAAGACAGATGCACCAACATTAGCATCTTTTTGCAAGCAAACACCACGAGCATCAAGGTGATGATTATCCAACATTAACTTCACTAGGCCGGTCACATCATCCAGATATCCAATTCCAGACCCCCAAAGCAAGTTTTATTCTCTCAGCTCAGTCAAGGCATATGCTCAGGAGGAAGACAGATAAAACACTTCAAGGACATCTTCAAGGCCAACTTGAAAAAATGTAATATCAACATAAATTCATGGGAGACTATCGCAGAGGACCATCCCCAAAAGAGGGATGAATCTGCTGCAAAGATCCCAGTATTTTGAAACTTTGATGAACAAGTAACAGAAAAGCGGGAGTGGCAGAAACAGCATGAATCAAGAATCCAGAACCAGCCGCCCCACATAGAAACATGTGCCTGAGTTGCAGCAGAGTCTTGGCCTCATCAGCCATCTTTGGACCCACAGATAAAGTAATTATGGAAGACAATCTTCCTCAACCATGAGGGATTGCTGATGTAGGAGGCATTCAGCATTCCACATGATGTGTTCTGAAATCCTTTAGCTTCTCTGGGTTATTAGGAACACTAGTGAAATATGAGTCCAGAAGAAGTAGATTAGTTCTTGCTGAGAGAAGATTTGAAATCTGAACAACTTCTTCACTTTCATTTGGTCAGGACAGATGTGGGTAGATCTATTAGTCTGAAGTCAGGCAGAAGGTAGGGCAGGGTGGTGTCATTCCTAGGATATGATAAAGTAGGTTGTTGCCTACAAAAGCTTGTGTGCATCTGAACCAGTTAGTCTTTAAGGTGCCACCCTGCCCTATCATTTGGTTCGGAGGGACCTCTGGCAGGCACAGACTGTAATTCTGCAATAGTGCTGATCCACCAAATGTATGCAGCACCCATGGGATTCGAAAAGAGGGGTCCTTTCTGAAAATAATCTTCCAGTAGTGAAATGCCTTGGGAGGGGGGAAGGGGCAGTGTGCACGGAAGTTTTTTGGCAGAATAAGGGCGCTCAAGTACATGTCAGAGGGCATACCTGCTAATATTTTGATTATGGAGTCCAAAGACTTGAATATTTTCTCTGCCTATTCTATGAAGGTCTAAGAGACCACTATGAAGCTCCTGGTTACCTATCGATTTGTTCTTCATGGCTGTCTCCAGAGATGAAGGTAAGTCAAAGGATGGGTTGAGGCTATCTCGTCCCAAAGCTGGAAGCTTCTATACATAGTCACTGAGAAAGCAAGCAGAATCCCAAGATGCCTTGAATCTATCCAATCCATGTAACTATGTAACTCTCCATGCTAGGGTCCTTGGGATGCTAATATGACACACTGACTGCTACTGAGAAGCGATTACATAATCAAAGCCATCCCTGCATCCTGTTCAATGGTTTGGGGCCGATTCCTTTAACGCGTTTGCATAATTCACTCTGTGAATTATTTTCTTAGATGCAGGGCAAAACAGTCTTTTTCTTAATACATTTCATTATCTGCTTCTAGCTGTTCCTTTGGCAAAAAGGAGCAATGTAACAGAAAGAGAATGACTCTAATAATGTAATATCTGACACTAAACCTGTCACATGGAAGTTGTGTGTGGATCTGTCTTGAGGAAAATACACACTGTACAGTACAACTTCTTAGTTCTCGGGGGAAACCTGATAAGTAATGGAAGCTGTTGGCAGGCGAGTTTCCTCAAGGGCAGGAAGGTGAAATATTGGGTAGAGGCTGCCCGTCTTCAGCTTTCTCCACAGCTTGGAATATGTTGCTTACCAGTACAGACCCTTTCTCTGTAGGTAAAACAACAAATCAGTAGCAGACTCTTTTCTGTGGGGCAGGGGGGAAAGGCTAATTTTTCTTTATGGAACCATTCCAGAGGTCTCTCTGGCTGGCACCTGACTATTTACTGAGGCTGTTTAGCATTCTTTATGTGTACAGCATGTGCTCTGAGAAATCTGATAAATAATAATGTGGCTAATTACTGTATGAGGTCCCAGAGTTTTTTCCTAAGGTACGTTTTTGTGGCTAGTGAGGAACAGATCATTGTTCTAACTCAAAGCATGTATATTTAAGTATGTTTTTGAAAGGTGATAGAGCAGCCAGTGCACCTGTCCCATAGGCAAGGAAGGCCTTGCTTGCACAGCTTGTGTAAGAAGATGCTGCATGCTTTCCATATATATATATGTCATGCAGAAGGTAGGGCAGGGTGGTACCTTAGAAACTAACTGGTTCAGAGACATGAGTTTTCATAGGCAACAACCTACTTCATCAGATGCTATCAAAGATGTATATACCATGTCAAAGGTCAGGTAAGCTGCTCCTGACCTTTCTTTAGCCAAAATAGAGTGCATTTAGCCAAAACAGAGTGCATTTTTAAGATACCATTGCAAGATGACACATCTCTATGGTACTGTTAATCCAAAAAGTTCATAGGATGGCTCACAGTTGGTTACAGTCTATACATGTCTGGCCTAATCTGCATTGTCTTGCAGTTGTGCAGCCTTTTGCGAAGTTGGGAACATCCTGCTCTGCTGGCATTCCCGCTCCCCTTCAGCTTCCCCCTTGTGCACAGGTATAACTGATGACAAAAGGGATGTGGCAGCAAAGAATTGGGTCATCAAATGCAAATCAAAACATCAAGTTACAATAGGTCATGTTTGCCATGGTGGGCCTGACTAAACAAATGTGTTAAAGTAAATATATATGTGCGCAACTACACACCCAGCTTGTAAATTCTCGGCAGAACGTGCATGTGCAGTTCAGTCAAGTGCATTTGAACAGGGCACGTAAGATCCTGACAGCGTGAGTGTAATGCAGCAGTGCAATTGCTAACAGAGAAGAAAAAGAGTGTTCTTTTTATTGGCAATAACTTTTGGAGGGAGGCATTTTGATGCTCCACTGGGATTCCAGTATAGGAACATGCTTGGATATGCTGCAGACAAGGTTATTAGGGTTAGTTTGATATCTTTTATTAGACCAACTGAATAGTTGGAAAAACTGTTCTTTGCAAGCTTTCAGGTGCAGGCATCCTTCTTCAGACATAAGGAGAGTCTGCTGGTGTTAGTCTTTTCTCCAGGTTGGAATAGAAGCTTAAGCCAATATGCAAAATGTTGGTCAGTGAAAATGCAAATGTGTGGCAGAGATGATCAGAGGAGATAGGAGTTAACAGATTTGTAGGCCCATGAGATGAAAATGTAAAGGGAGAAGAGAAAAAAAAAAGTGAATGAAGGATTTGCATTAATTTATCAGACAATATTGTTCTCTGGGGCATAAAAAGGGTCACAAGGTGAAAATATTCTCAAAAAATAATTCTAATTTAGGACAGAATAATGTGGCCCCAAACTCCCTATTCAAATCTGGAGAGTTTGTATTATAAACAGCAGCTGTAAGCAGGGGATATGGTTTCAGCCAGTAGAGATAGTCCAAATAAGAAAAGGGCAAAGTTTACTTAAATGCCAAAAAAGCATGACTACGCAAATCCACAGGACAAACTTTCCAGGCTCCCTTCTGTCCCAGTAATGGCTGAAAAGCAGCTCTGTGACCTTGTGGGGGATGGAAGTCTTCTCTTCATTCTCTGCAGCAGATTTGCTCATGCTGTGGACTGGAGGGAGCACGATGTAGCCCTTAGGTTACACAGCACAAGACAGCACCTTGATTGTGATTGCTCTGAAACCAGAAGCCAGGATACTTGCAGTAGTGCAGCACTGTTCCCTTAGGTCTGCTAAGAAGCATAGCCAAGGCCAGGGACAGGCAAAATATGGCCCGCGAGTCACATTCGGCCTGCCAGTCCATTCTTTCTGGACCACAGGGCCCCTAAAAAATGTAGCAAATTAATATTTATTTGCTCCTGGCAGCCTGTCAAAGCAGGGGCAGTAGGATGCAGAGGGAGCCCTCAGCAGGCTTGAGCAGCCCAGACAGTTCCCTGCTTTCAAGAGGGGAACTCCCCAGCCTGTATGTATGCTGTGGATTCCTTCTCCCAAGGTGCAGCACCCTGCATTTGTCTACGTTGAACCCCATCCTGTTCTTGTCTGCCCACTTTTGTAGTCTGTCTAAATCTAGTTGCAGCCTCTCTCTCCTTTCAAGTGTGTCCACCTCGCCCCACATCTTAGTGTCATCAGCAAACTTGGACAGTGTGCTTTCCACCCCCTTGTCCAAGTCGCTGATGAAGATGTTAGTTAAATAGTGCGGGCCCGAGGACTGAGCTCTGGGGTACTCTACCGCTCTGCTCACATCTCGCCAGGTTGAGTACAGCGCGTCCACCACTACTCTCTGGGTGCGCCCCATCAGCCAATTTTTTACCCATCCAACTGTGCAGGCATCAATGCTGCAGTCACTTAATTTATTGATGAGGATGGGGTGAGAGACAGTGTCAAAGGCCTTCTTAAAGTCTAGAAAGACTATGTCCACAATGACACCGTCATCCAAGGATTTAGTTACTTGGTCGTAAAAGGCAATCAGGTTGGTCTGGCAGGACCTGCCTTTGGTGAACCCATGCTGATTGCCCCTGAGCATGATCTCCCCTGCAGGCCCCCCACAGATGTGCTCCTTGATGATTCTCTCCAAGATCTTCCCAAGCACCGAGGTGAGGCTTACAGGCCTATAGTTACTGGGTCTTCCTTCCTTCCTTTCTTGAAAATTGGGACCACATTAGCCAGTTTCCATAGTAACCATCCCCCGACATCTGGCCAGATGACCACGAATGCTTATACAGCCGGGCCAAAGGCTCCGCAGTGACCCCTGCCAGCTCCTTCAACACCCTTGGGTGGAGGGCATCTGGACCTGCAGATTTAAAAATGTCTAGCCCTTCCAGAAGATCCCTAACTACGTCTGCACTGACTGAAGGCTTGATAGATTGTTCCTACCTCTGGTAGGTGGGATATTCCGTTCCCTGTTCAGGAAAACAGAGTCAAAGAAACTGTTAAAAATATCAGTTTTCTTGTCTGGCGTAGCCACCAGATTACTGTTTGTGTCTTGCAGGGGCCCTACATTGCCTGGTGCCCTCTTCTTGCTCCCAATGTACTTGAAAAAGGACTTTTTGTTGTCCTTAATCCTGGACGCTAGCCTGAGTTCCATCTCTACCTTGGCCTTCCTAATAGCCCTCCTACACTCCCAGGCCGGGGAGGAGTACTCCTCCTTGGTGATAGTTCCTCCCTTCCACTGGTTGTATGCCTCCCTTTTAGTCCTCAGGCATTGCTGAATGCCCTTGCTGAGCCAAGGGGGTCTTTGAGCACTCTTACCCCCCTTGCTTTTCTCAGGGACTGTTATCCTTTGGGCCTGGAGGATCACCCCCTTAAGGTACGGCCATCCCTCGTGGACTCTCATCTCCTCTACCTTCTGGGCCCTTAGTGCCTCCCCCACTAGTCTCCTAAGCTCATTGAAATTGGCCCTTCTGAAGTCAAGGGCTTTAGCCCTGGTGTGAGCCCTAGACGCCCTGCATTGGATAGTGAAATCCAGCAGGTGATGATCGCTATTGCCCAGGTGGTCAAGGACCTGCAGTGCCCTCACCAGGTCATCCCCAGTGACCAGGACCAGGTTCAGCAAGGCGTTACCCCTAGTGGGGCTGTGCACTTCCTGGATAAGGTGAAGGTCCTGTAATACAGCCAGGAACCTACGCGAGCGGTCAGACCTGGCTGTCTGCTCCTCCCAGCAAATGTCTGGGTAGTTTAGGTCACCCATGACAATAACATCCCTTGACCTAACTGCCTGCATAAGCTGACTGGAGAAGTCCTGGTCTAGCTCTTCCCCCTGCTTGGGTGGTCTGTAGTAGACACCCACTGTAAGGTCCCTTTCACCACGCATGTAGCCCCCCCCCCCGAGATTGGCCACCGGAAGTTTCTGTGGGCAGTCGCCACTTGCACCCGCCCACTCTCGCCGCCAATGCAGCCAATGGTGTCTGTGAGCAGTCCCCACTTGCCGCTTGCCACCCGCCCCCTGCCACTGACACCACCACCGGCATCTGCAGGTGGTCCCTGCTCGCCACCCTAGTGGCCCCCCAGTCTCGGGAGACACCAGTCATTCATGAGCTTGCTTCTGCATAGATGCAGGTTTATCTTATACCAGGTTCTGCAATTTTTAGACCAGTTTGTGCGCATGGAACTTCTGTACAGTTACAGGGTTAGACTGATTGCTGGCCACTGAGACTGGGTCTGTAATTGTAAGGTTGGCACTGGGACGAGCTGAGTTTAAATTGGGCGGGCATTTTGAATCCTATTTAACCTCCCCAAATGTCTGTACTTAGCCAGGGGGTTTCATTAAGCCTCTTGGTTAATGGAGTCTTCTTCCCCAGAGCTTGCCTAAGTAGTCTCTCTAGTGTACTAGCCATGAAGGTGCCTCAGAGACTAAAGAAAAATGAAAGAAAGCTCGCTGCTGTCATCTGATTCCAGTGGTCTTTCCTCCCCTAGTGCACGGGAGCTGGACCCGATGATCTGTAAGGTCCCTTCCAACCCCTAACACTATGAAACTATGAAAGCCTCTTCTCCTTTCTCCTTTCATGCAGGCTGCACCCAGATTTTGACTCTGTGTGAAAGGTGGCACTCTGTTTTCTTTCCTATAAGCAAATGATAAAAGACAAGGCTTGCGGCCTTTTTCCCCCTTCTGACTGGCTCCTGCTATCCTCAGAACACACGCAATGCATTCTCTACCACTTCTGGCAGAACGCTGTGTTACTGGTACAGCAGATCAAATACAAACCTTCTGACACGATCGTTATTTATCGTGCAAGCACGTTACTTTCAATATTTGTCCTCCACGGAAGAATGCTGGAAATCATATTTGCACTTTTTAAAGGTCTCTACAAATCTGGAAAAGACTCTGAGCTGAATGCATCTGTTTGCATAAAGGAGATTGACCGTTTCACTCTTGCGCTGTCTTAAATGTGCTCCCACTGGGCCGCAGCCAACAAGCTGCAGGCAAAACTGTGCAGCCAAATTAAAGGGGTGGGGAGGGGGTGGAGTGCGAGAAAGCCATGCTAGGAAAATATCCTGTCAACTAGAGAATGGCAACAACAGTTCCTTCCAAGAGCAGTGTCTCCTTCCTTGGTACAAAGTGCTTTTACATAAAACTTACAGGAGCAGCAACACTTTTGCAGAGAGGAAAACAGCTTCCCCCCTCCCTCCTCTGTTATACGACAAGCAACAACAGCATTTTGTTATGAAATGCAGCCCAGGTTCTGCCCCTCTTCGGCCACCCAACCCTGTTTGTGAACAGATTGTCACATGTTGTTATCTGTTTATTAAAGCAAAAGGGTTTCAGGCAACTGAGAGGAATGATAGAAGGAATACTCTGAAAATTGCACAACTTGCCCTGTTGTTTGTCCCTTTCGACAGGATCTGTGTGAAAACAGCGTCTGCTGATGGTCATGAGGAGGAAAATAAATCTAGGTTTTCCATCCTTGCAGGTTTGGAGCCCGGCTTTGTTTTGTAACATGCTCTCTTCAAAACAAACCTCTGCAATTATACAAGGAATTGGCTATAGCAATTCTGCAGCTCCAGGGCCTGTAGCAATGGGGCAAGCATTATAGTAAGTGCTTTTTCCAATAATCATTCCCACTGGTCAAATATCAGGTACAAAATGCACCGGAAGCACAGAGACCCTGAATACAAAGGCCTGTACCTGTAGGTTTGTTTTGTGCATGTAATGTTTCTCTGTTTAGTACCCTACTGTTGTTTACTAGGTGAAGGATCTATTTATGTAGGAGACATCATTACCAGGTGTGTGGGCCCTATTTGTAAATCTGGATTTTGCAGTTAATCCCTCAGCACTCAGAGTAGCAATCTGTCTGAGATGCTAGCTGCAAAGCTGCCACTTCTGCAACTGGGCAATTCTAGCGGGTTCCCTTCATCGCTCTTTCTGTTTCTGATCCCTGGATCCTTTGGAGGTTCACCAAGCAGGGAGCAATGGAGAACGGAGAAGAGATACTCCACATGGCATCATGCCCATGTACCCCTACCAGCATACATTTTGTAGTTTAACCCCTTAAATGCCAATTATTATAATGCAAATGAAATCCACCATTACACACTTTCTCAACCGTACTCCCCAGAGATATTTTGTGTACCCCCAGGTGTATGCATACCACAGTTTGGGAACCCCTGATCAATATAAAATGCAGCTGTGGATAATATAGATTCAGCTGGGCATCACTATTTTCCTCTGTCCAATTTGATTCAGTACAAATATAGGCTAGGTCTTAGCTCAGGGCTGTCTAATCTCTAGACCACATGCCATGGGGGCCGCATGCTGCAGGGGCCGCCCCCTGTGAGACCCTGCCAATAGTTCATGCAGCCCAGCTCCCCCCTGCCATATGCACAGCCAAGCTTCCCCCCTGCGACAGATGAAGCTCCCTGCTCCTAACCACGCAAGCCTCGTGGGCAGCCCACCTGCAGCAAGGGCAGCCCAGCTCCCCTCTGCTGTGTGCACAGCACCCCGAACCATAGGCAGATTAATGCACCAGCCAGTGGGGCCCAGGTCCAGGGGCTCCTGCCAATCAGGAGTCCCTGGATGCCTGGGTCCCCCCCTGCCCCCATGCCTGGGTTACCTTGGAAATGGCAGGTATCCCCTTGCAGGTGGGCAGCAGTCTAGCCTGCAAGGGGTCCTGACTGGGGCACGGCCAGATCATGGTGCTGCACTGCCAGAAGTTCACCAAGTACAGCATGCTCAGCCATGGCCCGGCCACACCCACCAAAGTGAACACCCACTGTGCCCGCACTGCCCCCGTGCCTGCTGCCATGCCCCTGTGCCCCGACCTTTGCTCCCTGCTGTCCCTACAGAAGCCTCTGGGTTGGGGGTGTGATGCAGTGGGGAAGAGAAGCATCCTTGGAGGGATTGCACGGGAAGGTGTGGGGGACGTCCTGTGAGGGGAAGGTGTGTGGGTTCATGGCCGGAAGAATGTGTTTGCATCTGTGTGTCCATGTGCAGAGAATGAGTGAGAATGTGTGTGTGTCCATGTGCATGGTAGGGAGTGAGAGTGTATGTGTGTGTATTTTCATGGTAGGGAAAGAGAGCGTGTTTGTGTCTCTGTGTGTGTCCATGTGCATGATAGGGAGTGAGAGTGCCCCCAGGGCAAAGGCTGCCCTGAGCCCACAGTGGGTAGCCCACATCCATGTTCCTTGACCCACGGGGCTCTGCTCTGGCTGTGGTGGGGGGAGGAGGAGCAGGGAGCAGGGAGAAGAGGTGGGCATGTGCCCCCCAGCCCGACCGAGTTCACCCAGCCCACCTCCTTGGCAGCAGCAGCACCAAGAGAGGAGGGAACCTCCAATTTTGTGTTTGCTGAGAGCCCCAATAAACCTTCAGTCACCTCTGACCCCAGCCTGCCACACATACTGCACAGGGGACAACCAGGTGGGAGCCTGTGGGCTGCATGTTAACCACTCACAGGCTTCATGGCTGTCAGTAGGACCACCCTGTCCTAGCTTTTCAGAGCTCATCATCCACTTAGGTTGTGTCCACCCTGTCTCAGGACCTCTCTAAGCCAGTGGTTTCCAACCTTTTTTCATTTGCAGACCCCTAAAAAATGTTGAATGGAGGTGTGGAGCCCTTTGGAAATGTCAAATGGAGGTCCAGACCCCTTTGAATTGTAAGTGCGGGCAAACTTATAAGTGTGGGAAAACTCTGCATGCATGTGCGCAGCTGCAGTGCAGCATGTAGGTGGCCAGGATACAGCCTGGCCACGTGGTGAGCACCTGGGTCTGGTGGGTATGTTTGTTGTGGGGGGAGGGAGAGGGGCAGGAAGAGGGGAAAGAGGATGGAGTGGGGCAGGAGAAGGGGCTGCCCAGCTGGGGTGGGGCGTGGGACTGAGCCACATGGGGGTCAGCTCCCACTGCTATGCGCAGCCCAGGAGGGCCTGGGGAGCACAGCTGACCCGAGCAGGGTGCAGGTCCCGGGGCAAATCAGCCCTTGTGGGGACCCACCCCTGCTCTGATCCCATGGACCCCAGACCCAAAGAAGCTGCCCCGCCATCAGCAGCAGCGGCATTAGTGGCAGGGCGGGGGTAGCGAGCAGCTGGATATGGAGCCACCACTCCGCCCATCTCTGTGCTGCTGCTGCTCTGCCCAGCTCCACAGGGCCTCCCAAAGCGTGATTCACTGCCCCCCCCCCCCAAGGAATGGCCTTGATGGGGAGGCACATGTCCCCAGATCTGTGTGCAGGATGCGACAGGCTGGGGCTGGGGCCACCCTGCACTTGTGGTGGGTGGTGGCAGTGCTAGAAGTGGGGTTGGGAGGGCCACAGAGAATTCTGGGGTGGCTGCAGCCCCCCCATAGCCCCGCTCCCATAGGCCCCCACAGTGAGGAAGGGAGTGGGGCTGGGGCTGGAGCTGGGGCATGAGACAGAGGCGCGGATAACTTGTGTGGGGGGATGGGAGCTCCCACCACAGAGTGCACCCTGGGAGGGCATGGGGGGGTGCATGCCCCATGATTTGCATGGGGTGGGCTGGGGCAGTGCCAGGCTGTTCCCAGGGGGGTGTTTGGCCAGGCTGCACTGGGAGCGGGGGTTGGGAGGGATATGGTGAATTTTGGGGTGGCTGCAGCCTCCCATAGCCCTCCTCCCAGCGCTGCTGCTGCGTACCTCGAGCGCAGCCTGGCCCAATTCCCCCACCCCCCCACCCTCCAAACAGCCTGACCCACCCCACCCATGCCCCGCACACAGACCCGGGGGCACCCCCCATGCACCCAGAAGGGGTACACTTGTTAAAATGGTTGAAAAGCCCTGTTCTAAGTCATCTATTCCATCTAATTGCCAGTCTTTGAGAATACACAGAATCATAGTAAGTGGGTGGGGCTTGTTTCTTAGAGATGGTCTGGGGCTTAGCAGGGAGTTGGTTTTAACAAGGCTTTAGTCTTTAGTGTCTAGTGAATACAGTCATTATCTTAAAATCTGTGAGTTGATAAGTCTTTTGCATGCACAACATGTACATTCCACATTTTCAATGACACAAAGCACAGGTGCTTTGGCATATAGAAATTTTAAGACTTGAGTTTTTAAAGATGTGAAATTATTTAAAATGCATATGCACATAAATTAGTGCTTCTCAGCCAGGGTGCTGCAGCACACAGCATTCTGACCTGTTGTGGTCTTTCGGGCTAGGGACAGACATTATACACAAACTGGTTTAAGTGAAACTGGTTTAAACCTGTAGCAGAATAGGTGGTCAGTGCAGACAAACCAGTTTAAAAATGGCTGAAACTGGCTTGAAATAAACCTGATTGAATGTGGTATTAAACTTAAATGATTTGGCTCAAACCAGTTTATGCAATGACTGTCCCAGACCCCTTGGTGGTTTAAGATAAACCAGACTTTCCTAGCACCCCAGCATGCTCTCTGGCCTGGGCTGGCCTCTCCCCTCTGCTCCCTGGCCAGAGCTCCAGCAGAGACTTGCAGGCACAGCAGGGTCTGCTGGCTTCCCCATGCCCCACTTCCCCTGCCTCCTCACCACTCACTGCTTAAGCAGGGATCCCTTCCTCCTCTCTGTCATTGCACAGACCATAGCCAGCATGTGGTATGCTACCTACTGCTGCGTAAGGCTCCAGCAGAGACTGCAGACACAGCAGGGTCTGCCTGGCTTCCCCCTGCCTTAGTGCTCGAGCAGGAAATCCTTATTTCCCGTACTCCCATCTTCCACAGCATGGACTCCAGCCTCATGGACCCTAGGCATATGGTATGTTAGCTAATGCCGAGAGGTGTCTGTTTGTGTCTCTCTCTCCAATTTCACTGGGCCAGGCAGACAGAACAGAGACTGCTTAGGGATGTTTGGAGCTAACCAACAGGCCAGCAGGTAAGCTGTTTAAGAAGTTTGAAGTAATGGAGAGAGGCCATTGTTTTGCTAATTGGGTGATAAAGACTATTATTACTATCAGTCCCCAGCCGGCTTGCTTGCCTGTCAGTTTGCTGTAGACAGTATGACAAGGCAGGGAGGGGGATTGAAAAGCTCTGTATCATCAACACATGTATGCACTGCACACCCCTCTCCCTGCATCTTGCCTCAGAGTGCTAGCCCGGGGCTGGCAACACTCCCACCCCTTGAGCAGCCAGCAAGGAAAAGCCTGGGACTGTGTAGGCAGACCTCCCTAATGAGAAAATCCTGCTGGGGCCTGGCCATGCCCTCCTCAGCTCAGCTCCCTGCAGAAGGGAAGGGAGGGCTGTTCTAGCACCCCACAGCTTCTAGCCTGAGCCACTGCGGGCATGTGTCTGAATTTTCTCAGTCCAGAGAGAATGTCTGTCCAGTTTCAAACCAGTTCAGCCTAGTCAGGTTAGACTAACCTGCAAAGATTGAATCAATTCAGGCTCAGGCTTTTTGAATGTCTGTCCCAAGCTTTGGAGTCCTTTGTAACAGAAGATTTGCCCCATTCTTTTTCTATAGTAAAAAAAATGAGTCAAAGCTAAGAGCTGGGGGATGCCTTGAGTCTGAAAAAGTTGAGAACCACTGAGGTAGTCCATAAGCCACTGAGAGAGAGGAAGCACAAATTTGCATGCAAGTGATTTTGCACTTATATATTCAATGCATCAGGATTATGGGCCTGGCTTTGTTCTTAGTTCTTGGTGTAAATTCAGTTCTTCATTGGGATCAACAGATTCACAAGGAATTTACACAGATGCAAATGAGAACAGAATTAGGTCTGTAGGCTGTAAGGTATATTTTGTAAACTACCTGACTATTCAGATACATGGTATTCCTAAAAAATAAGATAAATTGGGAAACTCAAAATATGGTTTTCTTCTTTTGTATATAAAAAGATAAATAATATCTGCATATTTCCTTCTAAAAGTTTGGTTCAGATAACTCTTCCCTCTATAAATAAACTAGGTACATATGCACTTATGCTCTAGGAGTTGGCTCTATTCCTACAGCCTTTCTGAATACATACGATCTTTCTCTCTAGGAAACTGCCTAGTTATCTACAGTCTTGTCCTTTGGGAAATGGGTCGGGGTACATGTGACTCTTCCCTCTGCAACATGATCTGTATACATGTGACCTTCCTTGTAGTAATTGGGTCCAGGGCATATGTACAACCCCTTTAGAAAATAAGCTGAGCCTGTACAATAATGAGTAGAGCCTCACCTGGGGCCATCATGGGGATGTTTACATTGCATTGAGCTGTCCCTTGCAGCGATACCAGGCTAGGTCTGAGACCAGAAGCAGTACAGGCACATTAGCATGGTGCTCTGCAAAGGCCGCCTTCAACTGCTGCATAGCAGGGCTGTACGAAGCTTCAGTTCCTGATTTGATCCGGAAGAGATTCAGCGCAATTCAGTGGCTGAATCTCTGAATCTGAATTGAATCAGAGGACCCTTTAATCTCTCTGAATCAAATCGGAACTCTCTGAATCGATTCAGAGAGATTCAGAAAAATTCGGAGATTCAGACATAGAGACAGCTTTAAATGTTTTTTCTAGGTAGTAGGCGGCTCGTGAATGCTGTGATGCTGGGCTGCCTCCTGGGTCTGGGGGGCACCTGGGGTTGCTCCATGGCTGATCATTGAGCCGGGGCATGGGGGGGGGGGGGCCCAAGCGTGCTCCCCAGTGGACCCAAAAGTGGACTGGAAGTACTTCTGGTCTGCTTCTGGTTTCACTGCCGAGCACGTGGAGGATCCCTCCTGCACTCCTGTGGGATGCTTCATTTGCCCCAGCATTGCAACATTCACAAGCTGCACTGGTACCTCGAGGTAGGTAGAAAAAACATTTAAAGCTGTGTCTATGGCCGAATCACTGATTTTCCAAATCAGCATCGAATCTTCCGATTCGGATTTGGCTGAATCAAATCAGGAACAGTGATCCGAATCAATGAATCGAATCACTGTCCCTGATTCAGGACGAATCAGAATCCGAATTGAATAGGGCCTATTTCACACATCCCTACTGAATAGGTATCCTGGTTACATATGTAAATTGGGTTCCCCATCACAGTCCTGCACTGTGCAGTATAAACCCAACATCAATTATGTGGCACATTCTCAGTAGTAGTCTCAGTTAAAAGACGTAGAAGATAATAGCACTGCAGAAACTCTCTTGGAGAATATTAAAAAAATTAGTATTTACATTTTGATACAACCATTGTTTGTTATAATTAATTGAGCTGCACACACCCACCCAATGATTGGTCTCACTGGAGATCAATACAATACTTCAGTGTCTGCTATTTATATTGTACTGCTAACACTTAGTGCCAGCAAAAGTCCACCTTTCCCCACAAAATAGTTCTAACCTCATGAGAAACAATGACTTGCTTTCCTTCCTTTCAGTGCAAGCAAGAGCTACATTTTTAAAATAGGAAGCTCAAGGTCCCTATACAAAATTGCATATGCAATTGTTCAGTTTCATTTTTAGCCACAGTTACTATGGTTGCAAGTACAAATCATTTACATGGAGAAGCAGATCTCTAAGGAATCATTTGTATGTGAAAATAGTTTGTATGTGGAGAGTAATTAAGTGTATGATGCCATTGTCTCAGCAATTTAGGACTATAGTTTTGAAATTCCTGAATGTCATGTTTTTCCTTAAGTCCAAAATAATATTGACCTTACTGTATACTTTTTGAAAAAGATATTAATGGAATAAGTTTTGCTTTAAGAAAACTTGTTCATGTGTATTTTCAATGGCAAATAAAGCAGTGATTATCTGTGACTTCATGGAGGGACAATGTGGTATTAAGGTGAGGAAATCTTATGCTTTGAAAAGGAGGCTCCTTTCCTAGTCAGCCTGTATTCTTGACCTGTGAACTCCATCACAGACACATATTGCAAAATCACATATATGGTCTTATGAGAATTATGTCAGTGATTATTGGCTGCAGTGTACATGACACAGGTGCAACTTATCCTTGCCACCCCAGCCTTCTTAGATTAGTGTGTCAGGATGACACCCACTTTCATGTGATTTGACTTTGCCTCTTCTTCTTGTGTGTTGGCTGGCATTTGGGGAATTTGCTGTTAGGTCAGAGAGCAAAACTATCATGTCACTGATTCATGAATGCACCAGCAGTCAGGCACAAAGAGCCTAAGCTTTAGAGTCAGGGTTGGGTGTTATATAAGTTTTTTGAAATCTCTCATGTGCTTCAAGTTTTCACTAGCAATTGAAGTATGTGCTTTTTGGACATTTTCTAATGGGCTATTCAGAGACTGAATGTTAACATGAAGTGAGAAGGGGAAGAGTGGGTATAAGGCTATTAGGAGGTGATTTGCTTAAGAATCCCATAGGTCTGGGAGGTGGTTTAACTGGGTTATTATGGGAAGCAACAAACATCTTATTACACGAAGGGAAAAGTGACATACCTTCAGAGTCCCTACTCCAAGGCACTGACAATTGACCAAATGAATAGCTTGAAATATGCGGTCAAGAAACTCTCCAGTAAAAAAGAATTAAGGTTCTCTTTTCTTATTTTCTATTTCCCTAATGATTACAAGCTGCTGGAGCAGATATCTCCCACTCTTTGCCAGCTAGGTATTTGCCCAAATTTTGTGTTTTGATTAGAAAACTGCAAAACACCATCTTTTGTGCTTCAACTCTTTTGTTCTAGGAATTTTTTCTTTGACCGTGGTCAGGGGACTGGGGTAATAACAATGTTCAAAACCAGGAGGAAACAAAAGTGTCTATGAGATAGGCAAAAGGTACTGCCTCCTAAGACTTGTGTGTAAAAAGACTGTAGTAGGTCTGCCCATGTTATCATTGACTCTGAAATCTGTCTGTGGAGACACTTATCCTGTGCTCACTACAACTGTAGTTTAGGAATGAAGTGCTTGGCTGTTTCTGCTCATATGTCAAGAGTGAGCATTTCTGCCGTTGGCATGAGGAGGTGTTCAAAGTCTAAAACAAGAGCAGGGTTCCAAGCTATTAGACAGGTGTATCAGGTCATTAATTTCCAATCAGCTCCAGTTCTGCTGCTTACAGTCCAGCTTGCAAATTGCCACATGAGAGCTGGGTCCTGGGGCTCCCCACTCAGTGCAAAAGCATAGACCTTCCAGCATTTGGTTACATGGCTTATGCATAAGAGAGCGCATGAGAATGGCTTTCATCTGGGAGCTGAAATAAATCAGCTGAAGCAAAACATTAAAAAGATAAAGCAGGTGATTATTTAAAAATTTGGTTAAAAAATGCCCTTGCCATTCCCTAACAGCACATCATGAACTATTCAGTCTTATCAGTTATCTATATACAGACCATGGTGCACTTGTCTCACGTGACAGGAATTGTTCTTACCTATTGCAACATAATCACTGCAGCTGTATGAAATCCTGAAAGTCCATTATGTTGTTCTGACAATGTTTCAGAAGAAAATCAGGAACTCTACCTAATGCTAGTTTGTATCTCCTGTGAGCTTCTGCATGGCTCAGTCTTGAATTTCCTTCCTGTCTCAAATCCCTTGATTTCAATGGAGTTTTGAGTGTACAAGAAATATAGCATCAGGATCTTTTATCGCAAAAAAAAAATAATTCAGAGGGCATATTCAGTCTATAAATGCTTCCAGTTACACCTGAGATAAAACCGAACAGTAGAACTTGGCTAATTTAAAATAAGAATAAATAAAAGACACAAGAAAAAAAATGCCTCTTGACCAACAGAGAAATGATGTGTGTTAAAATAAAGAATTGAACAAGCTTTTACAATGCACAGATGTCATTTGCATATCATGAAGGAATAGATATTTGGAATAAGGAGGTCAAAAGTGACATTTATCTAAATATAAAGGCCTTACAGGGAATCCTGAAGATTGCAGCAACCCATTGTAACTGACAACTTCAATAATGCTGTAGCTCCCAAACTGGTTTGTAGATTGCCACTGGTCTGTGAAGCAGTTGTTAATGATGTAGGAAGAGATAGCCAGTCACATGCTGCTGGCTTTATTTCCTTCCTTCCAGCTAGCTGCATTAAAAGATAGCTAAAAATATATTAAATATTTTCTTAAAATTGCTTTTTCCATGGAAAAAATAGTTGCCAAAGGGATGTTATTTGATCATGAGTTACCAAGGAATGACTCGTGATCACAAATGAGAAAGAAAATGGTCTATGGAGTCTTCTCTTTGGCTTTGACTAAGCAGAACACTTTTGCAGATGCTTATACTTTCTTAAAATTTTAAGAGCCTGTTTTAAGTGTCATTGAATGGGGCCTTTGTTAAGATATGATCCTGGCATGGTAAAGTTTGGGCACCTGTGGAAGGTATTTGGTACACACTTACTTTACTTTTATTTTGACATAACAAGTCCTTCCAGACCAAAAGGGGAATAATTTAGAATTGCAAAAATGCATTTTGTTCCTGTTTGATACATACAGCTATAAAGCATGCAGGCACCCCTACATAGTTTAAAACCCCCCCACAACCTTTATTCATCTATTTATTAGCTAGCAACTGAACTTCCCAAGAACTTCAGGAATAACTTTCTTTTCAAAACTGAACAAAGTTGACAGGCAGTAACAGTTATATGACCCTTGAGGCTATTGCATGGAGAGCCATTTGAGGGGAAAGAACAGAGTACACCCCCTAATGGACAGTTGTCAGCACTTTGCTGCAGAACAGGTGCTTGTCAGAATTAATTACTGCACAGAATTGGAGGGAGAGGTAATAAGAAAGAGAATAAAACAGTATTTGTGCTCACTTGGTAAAACATGTTTTATCTCGGTGATGCTTTCTAAGGCTCTGACTTCTATCTGTCCAGGGTGCCTTGCCCTTCTTCCCAAGCAAAATGCATTCTTCCTCAGGCTTGACCATTTACTCCGGAGTTGTTTGCATGACAGTTTTGGAAGCCTTGGAGTCTTCTGATCCTGATGAAAAAAAGATTGGAAAAATTGTCCTTTGAACATGTGTGGAAGAGAACTTACTTAGGTGCCTCTCTTCTATTTTCTTCTCATGTGTGATCTGTGTATAAGTTTAAGTATCTAATCATGGGTGGAAAAAAGCATCCTTCAATATATTTCCTAGTGTTTCCTTTTAGAAGGTGCAGAGGATAGACACAGTTTTGCTCCCTTTAAGCCTGACAATCCCACGAGGCATTTTCCTGCGTCTTTAAGAACTTAAATAGGTTGAAAATCTGGCCCCAAAACAACATCACCTCTATCACCATTACCGCCACAGGAGTTTACATTTCTGTCCATAGAGATTTTCATGGCCATCTGAGTTAGAGCTGTTACACATGTAGACTGATGAGTCGAAGCACAATAAAAGGGTTGCTTCAAATTGCTGACACTTGTACATCTCTCCCTGCACTTAACTATTCTACTCAAATCATTCCAGATCTGATTCAGAAAATGCAGTAGCAACAAAAGGATGCATTTGTCAAGGTGTTGTAACCCAAGACAGCAAACTAAAGTGTGTCCTTGACTGAATAAGCAAGGATGAAATAAGAAAGAGGTTTTTTTGTGTGTTTGTTTGTTTTACAAGTAACTGGAATTGTATCAATTAACTTGGTAATTTTTATTGCTCTGCCTATTGGCTGCAAGCTTTATAAAGTTCCCTGCAACAAGACACCTGGGTCATTTATTATCAAAGTGGTACTTTTAGGATTCCCTTGCCCCCCTCCAGGACTCCAGAATTCTGCCCAGCAACCAGGCCACACTCCATCTGCTGTCTCACATAATGAGCTAAACCAGGATCTCTGGCACAAGCCAACTTTCATTCTTCTATTCACTCGGATTACCCTTTCAGCTTCCTATTGTTCTTTGCTAATGGCCTTACAATGGGCCTGCCTGTTGCCTTTACAACTACAGTGAGGCCAAATGGGGAAAACCTTAATCTCGGCTTCAAATTAAAGGGACTCCTCTGAATTAATAACGCAGGAGTTCTGCTGGCAGGAATGCACTGACTGATATAAGAGGATGTATAGCACTCTTCAGCCATCAGCTGCTGTGATTAGCCAGGGCTTCAAGTGTCATGTCACAATATTTCATTCTGATCCTCCCTCATCCCCCCTTCTCTTCATCTGCAGGGTTGCCACATGGCCCATCTTGTGCTGTCTTTTCAAGCCTTGTGCCAATCATGCGGCAAAGATGCCCCAGATACTGCGACAGATGGGGCTAGGTTAGTTTAAGGCTAGACTGAGGCCTGAGGGCACTCACTGATAGCTCAATTCACTATAGCTCAGCACAGTGAAGAGTAAGGAGGGGGAGGGAAGATGCTGAAAAGCTCGGTTTGGACCTGACTTCTTGAGCCATATCAGCAAACCCACCAGTCTATGCAGCTTAACTGTTCTTATGCCAGATATACTAACTACAAACAAAGAACGAAAACAGCTTGAAGTGTGCGCATGTTTTATTTGCTCACATGACTGGCAGGTAGAGCCAAATGAAGTTAAAAGGGAACAACACATCTTGTGACATGGAAAGAGGTGCCCAAAAACTAGAAGCTCAAACTTGCTTCAGCATTGTCAAAAACGAGCAATCTTAAATGTTAAAAGTGGTTTCAGTTGACGTGTGTTCACCTTGTTGACACCTAGGGCAAGAAAAACCAGGGCCCTTATAAGGTCACTCTGGATTCTCAGGACATTTGTCAGAGAAGTTACAGGTCAGAGGTTCTTTTCCTTACAACCAATACCCATCACTGCTATAAAAGAAAGAAGCTAACAAATAGAAAATATTTCACTTTGTTTTTTTCTCTTTGTTGCATTTGGCAGCACTTCGCATACAGCCCATTTCCTCTTTCCAGTGTATAGAACATGCTTTGGACAGTCCCCCCACCCTTTGCTGAAAGTTTCTTACAAGCATCAAGAGGAGGGCAGAAAAATCATCATAAAGTATATTTGTAAAGAACTTAAAGAATTTGAGACATGCTACTTAGTGCCCCATAAAGAAAAAATCCAGGGTCCTCTCACTTTCCGCAGTGTCAGTTATATGCAATTGGCATTTTAGTGACACCCTAGCTCAGACTGTTCTCAGTGCTGAATCAGACTCCTTCTCTTACTGAATCAGACTACTTCTCTTATTGCTCATGGTATAGGCCAGGGTCCATCATGCTGTCTATCCTTGGTTGGTTTGTATACACTCTCCATGTTGCTAAGTCTCATAAGATTTTACTCTCTGGGTAGTGTCTGATGGAGGAATTATTTTGGCTAGATCCTTCTGCAAGTTCCATCAGCTGGCCAGTGGTGTAGCTGTAACACTGAACCCCCCTACTTCATTCTTAAAACATATTGTATCTCCAAAATGTCTATCTTCTTGTCTTTAGTAACAACAACAACTATAATATGTAGTATATAATATCTAGCCCTTATATAGTAGCACTTCTCACCCATAGATCTCAATGTACTTTACAAAGGAGGCCAGTATCATTATTCCCATTGTATAGATGGGAAAAGTGAGGTACATAGTAGTGAAGTTACTTGCTCACAGTCACATGCAGTAGGTCAGTGGGAGAGCCAGCAATGTTATCCAGGTCACCTGAGTCCTAGTCCATTTCTCTCTCCTGGAGGGAGGGCAGTGTAATACTGTTGTTTTCTGTTTATTCTACTGACTAGGTCATGTTTTTCTAAAGCACTTGCTTTCGAGGGCATTTAGGTGTCTGGCTGTGCCACTGGTGGATTTCTCAGGGACCCTGGTGTAAATCACGATTGGACTGGCACTGGTTTAGCTGGAAGCTGAATGCTTCCCTTTTTAATTATGCTGAGTATAACACAGGAAAGGTCTTGCTCCACCCAGGTGAGTAATGCAGACGTTCCACACCCACAGCAAGTTGCTATTTATTGAAATCCCTTGTTCATCAGCACAATTTTATTAGAATAACTAAGGGGTGTGTGTGTGTGTGTATGTGTCCATGTCTGTGTCTATGTGATGGGGAGTCTCTTTTGTCTGGTAAATCCATTGCTTTCTCCAGTTTTGCTAATCTTGAAAGCACCGACATGCTGCTGTGTCAGATCAGCCCATAGCCTAGGCACGTGGCTTCAGTCCAGTATGCAAATGAGTGGAAATGCTTTTGCCCTCTGGCCAGTAAAGCTAAGCAAGCAGTCTGACACCCACAGGGTATTTAGCAGGTGCTATGTGCAGGGCAGGCGTACCATTCACCAGATGTTCTACTTAGCATAGTGTTTCTTTAAAGTTCTTTAAATTACAAACCAGGTGAGATAAAGCAAGTAAAAACATGTGCATGAACCAAGTACCAGAATATACTTGAATTATATGCAGGCATTGTTTATTATATAATGTGTTTGAACCTAGCAAAATAAACCCCTTCTCAACCACAGAAAAGGTTACAAATATAGAAGGTATCAGGGAAGGCTCGTTTGTTCCGTTACCTAGAAAAGAAACAACACAGCAGACATCTAAAAAGTCAGCAAATGAGATAATCGCTTTTTAAATTATTAGTCTTCAGGAACCACAGCATGTAGAAATCAATCAAATCCACATTTAAAGATCAGACAGAACATTAGTGAGTGAGTGCACACACACCTGTATTCCCCCCTTCATCTACATTGGAAAAGGAAGTAAAACAGATTAAAATGCATGAGGCTTTATATATCTTCACCACAATACACAAGCTTGCAAAGTGAATTTCCATGAGAAACTCTGCCTTTGAGCTTTGTACAGAAACCCTGATGCTAATGTTCCGGGGAGGCCAGATTTTTTGAAACTGAGCATCCAATTGCACAAGCAAATATTGCATAGTGACGTGACCAGTTTAAGCATGACTTGTACTTGCTTGCTCATTTGCAGCACTTGCATGGGCAACTGACTGGTTGCATGCACAATCCCCATGATTACAGGGCATGCAAGTATGCCTCGGTTTCGCAAAGGCAATTTTGTGTTCTGTTTTCTTGAAAATCTAGCCCTAAATGAGCAATTTTTCCTTCACCTTTATGGCAAATGCAAAGGGATGTCTTAGGCACTTTAACACTATACAATAAGAAAGACTGCCTGCTAGAGTACATATTACTAATGTGCTTGCCTCTTGCATTTTAAAATAAACCCTCTCTCATCATTCAGTTATAAGAGATGAAATCTTGCTTTGTCTTCCCTCCCTCTCTTTCTCCAGCTTGTTCTCCTCCTTGTGAATAAAAACATAAAAAGACTGGGGCACAACATAAGGACATGTGTGAACCACGTGCTAGGCAGCTCCTGCCTGTCTCTTTCATACCCTGTAATTTTGAAGCTGATTGTTCCAACAGCAAAGGTATAATACAACTATCCCGGGAACTCTGCCCTTTGAAGCTCAAGTTTTGTTCTTAAATCAGCCAAAGTTCAAACTAATATGCATGTGTAGCCAGGGTGAGTGCAGACAAGTGGGGGGATTCTCTGACAAAGCAGCATTTCAGAGCACGTGCTGCCAACTGTTGCAAAATATACATATATGTATATATTACTTCTCTCCTTCCTTTCTCATTGTTTTCTCTGAGTGGGCAGCAGGCCACAGCTGACAGCTGTGCATTGCGTGTATCACTAACAGCTGCCTTTTCCTGGGGTGAAATTAAAAGATTAGGGGGATGTGGGCACGTGCTGACTTCTGGAGATGTAGACAATGCTTGATTTAGGGTGGAACTTGTCTGCCATGGCTGACAAAAGAGGTAGGCTTGAGCTAGTCGAGGGGTCAAAGGGGAGCTTGCTTTGACAGAGACAAAAGAACAGGGGGGAGAGAGAGAGGAGAAGAAGTGAAAAGAGGGCTCCAGTGTGGCTCTGAAAAGGCCGCCTCAGCCCAGCAACAGCTGCTCCTGCACAAGAAATTTGAGACGGTCCTTTCACAAACACAACGGCTTGAAGAAGAATAGGGAGGCCACACTTAGCTAGAATGAATCGCTGGCATTTGAAAAGGGGAATTGAGAGCTCCTAGTGTTTTTAAAGGTTTGCACCTACAAGACTTAAAAATGATTAGTCAAAGTACGCCACACAACAGGGAAAAAGTGTGCCGCAGAGCATATGGGGAAATGATCCCTGCTGCTGCTATTAAATGTTTATGCAACAATTATTTTCCACAATAAGGAGCACAGAACAAAGCATCTATCTGTCTGTCTGTCTGTCTGTCTAATAGGTACCTGCCTGTTATGGCATTTTGCCAGCTTGCGGCCCAGGGTCACTTGATCCAAAACTTAGTTTGTTGGAGCAATTATACTGATGCCCTGCACCTGCTCAAGGAATGAGAAGATTGCTCACATCAGGATGGAGTCAGCAGAGCAGTAAGAAGTGTGAGGGCAATGGGCCGCCTCCTGAAACGAGAGTCCAAGAGACTGCTTGCTGACAGTGTTGTCTGCCCCGCTAGAGGGGATTAATGGGTGATCCTGTTAATGCAAGCTATTTCAGAAGACACATGTAGCCGTTAAATCGAGATTAGATCGTAATAGTTAACGGAAGTTAAAGGGAAGACCTATTAGATCACCAGATCCATTTCCTTGCAACAGTAGGATATGGTCCCTTAATGGAAAATGTAAAACAGATATTAAATTAATATGACTCTGGATCTTTGCCAATAGGCTCCAGTTTGGTAAAGTCCACATAGGTAAGATTGGCTATCACCCACCACTACATCGTATGAATAAAGTGGGTATTTAAGTACCGATTTGGTATCTTTCAGATTAGGTATTCTAGCATTGTTGCATTGACTGTGGACCAGCTCTATTGCTGTCTTCTGCTATGTCTAAGATGCATCTCTACCCTGCCAGTAGTCAGAAGAGGATGCATAATTTAGCTAATGATAAAGAGTATTCAGTGGCTTGACAGCATGATAAATAATGTTCCATGACTTGACTTCATCATGGATGCTGGTATACACAAACACAGAAGTAATTAAAGTGAAGCCATATTGGCTTAAGCACTGGGTGAGGACATTTTAAAAACGTGTGACAAATGGAAAAGGACAAATATGGCAGAGAAATTAAATGGAATTTCAGTTCTAAGATGATGTTGCCAATGCAGAAGAGTGGGAAAAATCAAACTAAGAGAAAAATAGTTTAGAGTGGCCCTTTAAACAGCGATTCATTATCATGTAATTGCTTCATCCATAAGGGTCATAGCATCAGAAGTTCCAGTATTTTGATATCTTCATGAGAGAAATTTGTGATTATCACTTGAAACATGGCCATAATCTTGCCTTCAGCTTGGAGGAGCTGCTGTCACATAGATCAGGGGTATCAAACTCATCTAGGCCATGGGGCTGTGGAGCAGATCTATGGGCCAGATGAGGCCCAGAGACTGCCCCCACATGCCAAAATCCAGCATGTAGGAGCAGGCCAATGTTGGCACTCCATGCAGTGCATGTATGCAGCATATGGGGGTAGGGCCAGTGCATGCTGCCGGTAGCACACAGGGCTGACCCAAGACTTGCAGGCACAAGTGCAGGCAGGATCATAGGGCTCCGTGGGCCAGATCCAGCCCACGGGCTGTATCTTTGACACCTTTGACAAAGAGTATAATAATTCCATATATTTTAAGATTTAGGAGACCAGATTTAGGTGATAAAACATAGGTTGTTTTAATTGAATTATTTTCATGATTTAGAACCTTTTCTTCTGTTTCAAGGAAACCATTTAAGACAATATACTTGTATTTTACATTTTCCCTCAGTTTTTAGTGGCCCAGTTCCAACCCTGATGACTATATGAGGGATATGCAAAATTGGTTTTCTATGAATAATGCTTACCTGAATTTGTTTAAACTGATCCTGAATTGGCTCAAGATTGTTGTGAAGTTGGATTCATATTTAAATATTAAAGTGCATTGTGTTCTAGCTACAAATGATGGCTAGAAAAAATAGTCAAGGAGTTAGACTGCAAAATCTAATGAAAAATAGATGAAAAGCAGAACACAGACCATGGACAGAAAAAAAATCTAAGGCTCAACAAATAGATAAACTGCATTACATCCATGCCAACTCGTTGACTACAATATATGTCCCTGGACCCTGGCTAATTTAGTTATCAAAGGATATTCTGTTTAGCAAGAAAAACACTGGGCATATGCATCAGAAGTAACTTTGCTGAAGTGAGTGGAAACACTCCAATGCAAAACTCCTGTAAAATGGGAACCAAGCCCATTATTGCTATATAAAAAAATTGGAATCATTCTTGGGAATTATATGTATGTACCAAATTAATCCCTGATACAGTTTTGCAGATGTCAAATGAGTTATGTCAGGGAGGAATTTGGTCTCACTGGTTAATTTTATATGTAAAATATATAAAATGCATGAAGCCTAGTCTGGATTCGTGGGCCCAAAAACAGTTCTTAAGGTTCATAATACTCTAATTTCCATATTGTTCACTTAGGAAAGGTACTGAGAATACTTGCTGTCTTAGCGCTATGTTTAGTCTGTACGGGCAGCAGCTCTAGTGAACTCTATCTTTCGTTTACATAGTGTTCATGTCCTAGGCTTGCTTTCAAAGTACAGATAGGGAATTCTGAAAAGTTTGAAGTCATTACGAGTCTTATGCTAAGCATTAAGCATAGCAAAAAGAATTGCACAGACACAGAGAACTGCTGGAAGTACAGGCAGATTTTAGAAATCTGCATCTGTGGCATGCTAGTGCTGTGTGACGTAGAGGTGAATGCCAATATATGGTAGTTATCTAATGACTCATTCTGACTGTGACAGAGTGGCCCAGGTAAAGGGGTCTGGTCACTGCTGTGGTATGGTGAAGTTTGGGTCCGGGGGCTGAGCTGATGAGGATCATCGGATTCCACCAATGCAGTGCTTTATAAGCTCCTGCATCATCCAGGTAGGTGGGCACACTGTGGATGACGTCAAACCACAGTGATGAGCCAGGAAATTTAAAATGGAGCAAGAGCTGGCACAGGACGGTGAGCATGAGATGGGGAACACCGGTAGGAGCCCAGCAGGCCCATACATACCTTCTGCAAGGAGCCCTGGGTGGAAGAGCTGGGGTGAGGAAGGGTCAGGAAGGCCCTAGAGGAACTGGGGAAGGAAAAAGGGCTACAGAGAAGCTGAAACTGAAAGGTGGCTGAATGCAGCTCGCCAGGTCTGCCTGGTCTGAAGCAAAGGCAGGTGGCCCCATTAGCCTGAGAGATATTGGGTTTCCTTAATGGGGTTGTGCCTGAAACACAAGGGCAACCCAATCAGTCCGTAGGGACATTTCTTTGGTTGGGACAGTTACAAGCTTTGAGTATTTGATTTTGTGTGCCAAATGCCAGGAAGAAAACAACACTTCAGGGCAGTTAAGCCAGTGGACCCTGACATCACTAACTAAGGAGACCATGTATATCTGGCAACATGGCAGCTGGTGAGTGGATGGGGTGAGGGGAGGCGGAGCCCCAGATAAATGAGATGTTGCACCGTGAGTAACCCATGGGACACCGTTGACTCCTCTAAACCTTTATTATAACATCTAAGGCATGGCAGGTGAGTGAGCAGTGTCCTTCCCACAGGGAGTTATACCCTTCTTGGGGAGTGGTTCTGTCACACTGATCTTAAGCTACATAAACTGTATTTGGTCAGCGAAAGAATTTAGCAAGGGATTTTATGAGAATAGCTCAAGGAATAGCAAACATATATAATGCTTACTACTTCCCGCTTTTACTCTTCAGATGAACAAAAAAGATAGTGTGACTGGGCACTTTTACACGTGCTTTGATGTGTTCTCGATTAATTGAGTCTGCTGGAGCGTTCTAATCAGAGTGCTCCAGCATGCTCCAGTGTCTTGTATTCAGTGTCCCACATTTCAAAACAGTGGTGGGGATGCTTTAACTAATGCTTGTCAAATGAGCTTTAGTTAAAGCGCCCCCCACTGCCATTTTGAAATGTGGGACGTTGAATACAGGAGATGCTGCGTGTATTTTAATTTAAAATGGGTCCCAAGAGTCGCTCTAATTAAAACACCTCCCCCCACCCCAGAGCACATGTATAGGCACCCGCTGTTTCTAAATGTGGATGATAAGTGATGAGATCAGTTAATAATCAACATGCTGTCCTCTATGTACACATGGGATTTTATGACAGAACGTGGAAGCTGCATATTTTTTATAGGGCTCTGCGAAGCTTTGGTAGCTAATTCGATTCGAAGGAGATTTGGCCCGATTCGGGGACTGAATCTCTGAATCTGAATCGAATTGGGAGACCAATTAAAAGCTATGAATCGATTCAAAGCATCCAAATTGATTTGGAAAAGATTCAGTGATTTGGTGATTTGGCCATAGACTAAACAGGCAACTGACACAGCTGCCTCACTCAAGCTGGTAAGTCTGTTGGGGTTGGGGGGGGAGAGAAGGGACATGGGGGAGGGAGGGATTGGGGCTGGGGCTGGCACAAGCTGCCCAGCTGAGGCAGGGGGCACAAGACTCAGAGAGCAGGGTGCGGGATGTGGGTGTGGCAGTGCTGGAAGCGGGGGCTCTGCCCTGCTGCCACTTGCCCAGCCAGGGCAGGGGAGTGGGGGGCAGGATGCAGGTGTGGTTTGCTCTGGGCAGAAGGGGGCAGGCGGTAGCAAGGCAGAGCCCCTGCTCCCAGCAATGCTGGGAGTGGGGGCTGTGCCCTGCTGCTAGTTGCCCCCTTGCACCTGGAGCAAGCCATGTCTCCCACCCCCAGCTGGGAAAGCAGCAGCAAGGACCCCGCTCCCAGTGCTGCTGCACCCACATCCCACGTCCCCCCATTCCCTCACCGAGTAATGTTCCCCACCACCCTGGCTGGGCAGCTTGTCCCAGCCCCAGCCCCAGCCCCAGGCCCAGCCCCTTCCTTCCCCCCTCCCCCAACCCTAACAGACTTACCAGCTGGAAGCAGCTGTGGCAGCTGCCTGTTTAGTCTATGCCCAAATCTCTGAAGTGGTGCCAAATCTTTTGGATCTGATTTGGCCAAATCAAATCAGGACAATGATTAGAATTTCCAAATCGAATCACTGTCCTCCAGATCGGCCGAATCTGAATCCGAAGTGAATAGTTGCTGCTTTGCACAGGCCTAATTTCTTAGCAAGTTGTTCCCTTTCTGTAATTCAAATGGGCAGAGTTGTAACCCCAAAGCTACCCATCCTGAACTATTTTTTTTGTTAAACCTTAGATCTGAAACTAGATCTAAATGGCTTGTTTAGGGACTGTTTGTACAACAGATACAAACTGGAATCCTGAATCTTAATATTCTAAGCTTTGGCAGAGGCTGGAGGGAGAGAAGTTCCTAGCCTAATCTTGGACCCCAATCTCTGTTTCAAGAGTGTCCATCTTTGAAAAGGCTGAATTGTTATTTAGATACTGTTAATTTTTTTTGGAGAGATAGAAGCATTTTCAAGGCGTGGATTCAGAACCCATTTGCAGATTTACATCTGTGATGAACTGGAACAACACCTCCATTTAGAATGTCTCTGAAGATTTAAAAATCTATTCCTGAAATTTGACCTTAATTTTTCAGTTCATCCTGTCTAACAATGCTAATTCAGAGACAATATCACATTTAGTTTGCAATTTTCAGCACTCATTTTTAAAACTGTAAATCTTTTACCCATATACTGGAAGAAGGTAGGCAGATCCTATTTAATATGAGGTTAATTGCCCTGATGGGTTGGTTTCAGGGGCAGATGACATTATTGCATTACTACTGCAAGAAGCCAAAGTCTTGGTAATTAAGAGGAGACAGTTCTTTACAATGCAGGGAGAGGAAAGCAGCAATTCATCAGTGACATTTGCGAATTGTGGCACTGTGCGCTTCTTGCACAAAAGACACAGCTGCCTAGTGATAGCATCAGTTCATCAGTCTGGGGGCTCCATTTGTTTTCACTCCTCTTCTGGCTGTCTCACTTATGAGCAGGTGAGTATTGGCTGACTGAATTTGCTTGACCTTCGTGGCTAGTCCTCTGGGAGGCACAACTCGCAGGACCAAACAAGAATGCACCTGTTTGCTTCCAGGATCTAGGTGGGCTGAACTAGAGAGGCACCATTCCACTCCTGCATTTTTACTAGGATCTACTTTACAGCATCTGAAAAAATAAAGCAGTATCATCTCTCAGCCATTGCTAGGCTCATTAGTCCAAAGTCTTTGAGTCCAGTGTCTGGACAGAGTCTGAAAGAACAAGCATGCATTGATTTTTCTCATTGGTGTGCTAAAATACAAAACAAGAAAAGATGGATACCTCTTTGCACATAAAAAAGTTCTCTGGTTACAGCTGCTGGTAGTCTCTGTAAGCAGTGATTTGCATCAGTGCAGCATATCTGAGTCTCTGGCCAGGGGTAAATTTTCTGTTGGTGCAAATTGCAGTTTATAGTGATTTTATATTAGGAGGCTTGAATTGCTGCAGCTATGCCAATGACCAGCCACCAACAGCTGAAATCCCCAGTGTAGTGAGGCTTGAAACAGAACAAAGGGAGTATGGCTGTCAGCAAGACAGACTGTCAGTACAGAATAGTCAGCCTTTATCCACATCTATAGACCTTACAAGAATAGTCTCATCGATTCTAGCACATGCTACTTACATGCATAAATGTTTGCAGGACCTCTCCCCATAATCATTAGGATTAGTTCACATGACAAGCAAGCATATGCTAGTAAATCCAATGTAACTATCAACTCCAGCTTTATCGAAGCTACTGGAGTTACTCCTTGTATACTGTGATGTAATTGAGATTAGAAAATGCATCACAGGATCCTTGGTCATGTACTAAGGGCTTCAGTTTGTGGCACCTACTATTACCTAAGTGAAGAAGCATTTTAAAAGAGTGAGAACATATTGAATGGCACTTAGCCTGTAAAACCTGAACACCAGCTCTGCCACCTGCACAGCTACTGTGTGTGGAAGTGATAAATCATTTGTGCTGTGGATGCATTAGGCTTTGGGTGATTTTAGCTGCAAAAGCTGGGATTCCCATGTGGTTAAGAGGAAAAAAACTGCATTGACTACAATGTTTTAATTCATTAACTTTTCTTCTCCTGCACTGTAACATAAGCTTATACATTTTATGACAATGAGAGAAGACTGTCTGGGTGTTCTAGCCTCCAGAATGAAAATACAGCAAGCTCCAACTGCTCCATTGGCAAACTCTGCAACTGTGTGTTGCATAATGGGAATACCTGCATTGTGTTTGCAACTCTCCCTTCCAGTGGGGCGCAAATGGCATTTGTGACATGCATTTTTTCTATGAACTATATCTGACACTGGAAATAACTGCTTGGAAATCTCTGGCAGTTCAAGAATGAAATTCAGGATTTCTTTAAACAGCTGTGGCCATGCATTAAACTTAATTTCTGGAGATATTACAGACCTGTGTGGGGTTTGGAGAAGGGGATGAATTTAAGTGAAGTTCACAGACCTGCTGCTCATACTCAGAAAAATGTACATTTAGGAAGTGGAAGTTTTGCTGAAGTGGTGCAGTAAAAGGTCTTTAATTCATCCTGTTCCAGGACCTCCCAGCATGCACTAAGGCTGAGGCACACAGACAGGATGAAGATGCCACTAGTAGTGGCAGGGTCAGTGGGATGTGTTTATAGACATCTGATTGTCATCAGCATGAGGATGAACATCCGGGAGGTAGCAGTAAATCATAAACTCCAGAGATACACCCTGGAGCTACTGAACAGCTCTAAAACTCATAATAGATGGATCTGGAAGAAAGTTGCCTATCTAAAAATGATACCTATAACATTTTTGTTGCTTTATACAAGAGAGTGAAAGTTGATTCACCTAGCTCAATATGCAAAATAAAATAAGATGATTTGACTTGTTTGTGAGCAGGAAGTCACCTAAAATTCCACATGCGTGTTTTGTTATCTGTGGCTGTTAATATTCCTAATAATGACCTGATCCCATGCCATATTTTTTGCTTCCTGTGAAATACATGTTCTTCATGTATGCCTAATCTATAGTCCCTTGTGTGCATATTGGTTTTACTTTTGTGCATTTGGATTGCTACATATTAGCATTTAAAAGCTTTGTGACCTGCTGAAGATGTTTAAAAAAATCTGGTTCTAAATCCAGTGCAGAACATTTCCTAAGTCACTATTATTACCTTTAAGAGCTTATCTTACGCAACATTTACGAGTGCTGACCTGTACATGTGGGACTGCTGGATCTCACCACTGGTGTTGTAATACTGGATGTCCTAGGAATGGGGTCACAGGAGGTAGATTATAACCAGTCAGCATACATTGGTGATAAGCATAATAGAAACAGAAAAAGAAAGTATTTGCTCCATGCCCACTGAATCAAGATCCAAGTACATAGTGAAAAGTTGGACAAAGAGTAGCTTGCAGTATCCTTCACTACTGAATAAAAGACACTTGCACCCTAGCCCATTGCTTTGCACTGTAAACCAGATGAGAACCCTTAATTTACGTTACTGCACAGTACAGGCACGTGTCTACACATGCACGCCTGTACTGTACAGGAACTGTGGCGACTTATGCTGACTTGAGCATAAATTTGCTAACTGCATAATGCAGGTAACAAACTTATGGCCGAGTAGTCACTGCACAGTTAAAGCACGTGTAGACACATTACTGCACAGTAACACTGTGTGCATGGGCTAACTTGAGACTAACTTTACTCCCAAGTCAGTCCACACACTGTTACTGTGCTGTAATGCCTGCACATGTAGATGCCAGCTTAAAAACCACTTATTGTGCAGTAAGTTATTGTGCAGTATGTTTCTGCACAGTAAATGCATGTGTAGACATGCCCTGTCTTTATGAACCTGAATGAAGCTAGATGTTGCATGAAACATTTATACCTCATCCAACAAGTACAGTTTGAAGCAACAAGTTTCTTCTTTGAGTTAAATTCTGTCTTCACTCCCCCCACCAGTGCACTGCATGGCCTGAGCACTTGGGATATGCCCTAGGGACATCTGGTGGGGAGGAATGAAATCCCTGCAAGACTGCTGCTTCGCCTCAGGGCTGTAACAGCCTTGGCAGCTGCCACAGCCCCCTCCATGCAGATAAAGGGGCGGTTCAGCTTGCACAGTGACATATGGAACCACATAGTCATGGATTCAACACTCCTGTTCCTGCCCTGTCTCTAACCCACCCTGTGCAGCCAGATAAAGGGAGCAAGCCTAGGTCTGCAGTATGACAGGGTACAGACCTCCCCCATTAACCCCCTGAATCTTTCCTGTGCCGCAGAAGCAGATTGATTTTGTTCTGTTCATGCCCATGAAAAGGATTGCCTCTCTGGGACTGTTTCAGCATTTGATTTGTCCTGAACCATCTTCTCTGTGGAGAAGCTGAAATATCACCCGGAGAACAAAGATATACATATGAGAAAATGTTAGTGTAAGACTAGGACTGTGGGAAAAGAATTTTTGTCAGTCTGTGCAAAGAAAAACCTCCATTTTGCATAAATATATAGTTCATGAAGTTTTCCCAGGGTGAAATTTGGCTCTTTTCAGAAGGAAACACTAATACATTTTTAATAGCAAAATGAAGGTTATCTTAGTATCAGATGCTTTTTGTTTCCCGAGAAGCAGACAAGAAACGTATGGTGACCACACAACATGTGTTATGCTTGGGAATGTGATTTCTTTCCTGGCTAACTCTGCCGGGGTGAAAATTCTGTTCTCACAGTCCTTACCCAAATTTGCCACTTTTTTGTCCTTTCAAAAGCATAATCACAATGGGAAAAAAGAGGATCACTGTGTGATTTAATTTTGTAGGGGGAAGGGAAAGGGTACTGGCCTTTACCTGGGGCTTTGTTTGAATTATTCCATCCTTACTGATTATCCAATTATTCCAAGTGAACAAGCAGGTTAAGGGTTGTACCTGTCTGACACCAGTGCAGTGACAGGCTAGCAACAATTCATCAGTGACTCAAACAGTGATGTTGTCTTCCTTTTGCACAAAAGGCACAGCTGCCTCGTGATAACATCAGCTCATCAGAGTGGGGGGTGCATTTGTTTTCACTCTGCCTCTTGCTGTCTTACTCAGGGAGCAGGTGAGTATCAGCTGACTGAATGTGTTTGACCTCCATGGCTGGTTGTCTGGGAGGACTGAACAACAAAGCTCCTGTTTATCACCCAGATAGAGCTGGCAGGGCAGGCGGGCAGAAACTCCATTGTTTCTGTGAAATGTTCTGAATCCACGTTTCCCCCACAGTTCTTGTAAGCCCTTAGCATTCTACTTTGCATTTCCCCTTAGAAGATAATCTAGAAGGCTTGAGGTCTGCACAGCAGCAGGATTCACTAGGATCATCATTTTTAATATTCTATAATAAATATTATGTAGGTAGAAATTTGCCTAGTCAGTATCTGTTGCCAAAAGGAGGAAGGAAGAATGGTCTGGTGGTTAAAGCACTTCTCTGAGAGTTAGCGGATCTAAATTAGTTCCTGCCTGACTTTGTAAGCCGTATATTAGAATATGTTTGTATGGTGCAAAGCAGGCCTGTGCAGTGGTAGCACAAGATAGTTCTGCATATGCTAGATCTGGAACTGGAAGCCGTAGAGGTTTGTTAGCATTGTGCTGACTTGGGCTAATAAACTTTGTTTATCATTTGGCTGCACTAACATGACTATCCTGCTTCCAGTTCTGAAGCTAGCATATATGGAGCTAGTTTGGATGTCTCTGCAGTGCCTTATCCTATTCAGACTGATATGAGAGCCAGCTTGGGGTACTTGTCCATGACTGCACTGTGTCATGCAGACAAACTCCTGGGTAGAAATGAAAGTTCATATTTCATAAGAGTCAATAGATGGAAAACTCCTCTGGGTTCTACCCAGGAGAACTTTTACAATCTTTTCTCCAATGCCTGATGAAGGGTGTTTGTGCCCAAAAGCTTGCAATTAAAGAAATATTTTTTTGCAAAAATCTTGTTAGTCTAATAAAAGATACCATCTCTACTATGAGTCCTGATTGCCTTTTCCTCTAGACCAATACAGCTACAACCTGGATACCTGACAATGTTAACTGGAGCACTTCTGCCTCTCTCTCACCAACCTGCCCTGATTGCAAGCAACAGAGGACCCAGAATATTAATTGCTTACCCTTGCATGTCTGTGCTTTATGAGAGGTTAGCATAGACATTCAATAAGACTCTCCCTTCATAAGAGATGGGCTGAAACTACAAAATCTAGATCTGGATTTTAAACCTTAGTTGCATATCATATAAACTTCTTCTTTTCTTTTAGTTGCATAGAAGTAGGATTTCTTTGAAAGAGACATCTAATGAGTATGTGACAGTGAGTGGTCTTGAGGACCAACCTAGGAAGAGTGCCAGGCAGAGAGAGTTTTGAGAAATGAGCAGATGCAGCACTGAGGCTGGTCTCTTTTGTGGACAAAGTGTCTCAGACGGCCGGAGCTGACTTGAGGTGATCTACAAATTGCTCAGTCTTTGGGCGGGCTGGTGAATGGAGAGGCAGACAAAACGTATTGGTTGCAAAAAGGCTTTACTTACGCTGCTAGTAGCCGCGACGCAGGTGGTCCGATTGCTTAAATAATTACACGAGTTGCTCCAGCTGGCAAAAACCCAGGCCAGCGAATCCATACATGAACCAGGCCAGCAGGAAAAGGGGTTACATCAAGGGATAGCGTTCGGTGATGGGAAGAAAAATCGATAGTTGATCAGGCTATTGATTTGCTCTGCCACGAGTCAGGAATTCTTTTAAATCACTCTGCAGCGTGCTCAAAGTTCTCCGACTTGGGCGGAAGTCGCACAGAATTTTATACGGCTAACAAGCCAATTGCTAGCCGCCACATAGGAATAATTTAGAATTGGCCAATGATGGGACACAAATTTGCATACGAATGGCGGGAACTCTTTTGCACCGGAGTTTTCTATTGCAACAGAAAACTTTTGCTATGCACAGAGACTCTCATGTGGTGGGAAAATTCCATCGTGCTGAGGCACTCAAAATCATTGGGTTATGACATGCCCCCTTGCCGATGGCACAGCTGGAATTTTAGACACATGACCGTGCCTCAAGTAAAGTTTGTCTAAGGACTCGTTGGTTTTGCAACGCTTAAGTAACAAATATATATATATATTAACAAATAACTTTATAGACCGGTTTCTAACAAACTATAAAATATAACAACTTGAACCTATGAAAATAATTATTAATCATCAGCTGACTGGGAAACATCTACTTGAGACTCTTCCTCTTTGTCAGTCGACGGAGTGTGGTCCTCAATGACATAGTTGCCACGGAACGTTCGTCTTCTTCCATAACAGATAACTCCAACTAAAATGCTTACAAATATTAGAAAGAAAGCTCCACCCGTTACACTACTGATAATGGTACCCCAATTGCTTTCCTGCATCACTGTTAAGGTTAAGGCTGATGCCAAATTTGTAATGTTATTAGTTAAAGGATACCATGGAACCGTGGATGATTGTGTAGTAATAATAGAAGGATCTAATATATGGATAGTTTGTTGATCGCTTCTTTGACCAATGGAATTTGTCACCCTACAAATATAGGTTCCAGGGTACTCGTAGATTAATGGGCTGTTAAAATGTAGTGTATCACTCATGGACACTAAACCCGCAGGCCACTGCTCATCTAGCCTGGTCCAGGTGATTTTTATAGGTGGCGGATTAGAATTAACATTGCACTTAAACTGAACAATTTCCCCGCCGAAAGCCCAATTTCCGTCATAACCAGTTATTGAAACTTCAGGGGCATATTGGATGTCCAGTACGTGAGAGTATCTTATTTCTTTGTTTAAAGCTGGGTGTTTCACGATACAAGTTATACGCCTTCCCCTCGTAAATTTAGTGGGAATGATCTTATATCGGCTTATAACTGTTACCGTTCTATTTGGAAAGGAAATTGAATTATATTCCATTTTACCAAAGTCTCCTTCCCAACTTATATTTGCAGCGGGTTTCCCAGTAGCTGCTGTACAAATGGCTGCCACTGCCCACTTTCCATCATCTATTAGAGAATTTGGCCCTTTGGTAAAACTTGCAGCGGACTCAACAAGTACAGTTACAATTGTTAACGATTGTGTATTTCCTAATGGGAATGTAGTTACTTTGCATATATACTCTCCTTCATCATAGAAACTCACATTATGCAGACTAATCGTTGCATCAACGGGCAAAGAACTTCTAGACAACACCCTCCCAAGGTATTTTCTTTGAACAGAGACCCCATATTGGGGATGATGCACAACAATAGTTTGTGCACTTTTATCATATATCTTTTCCCGTGAAACTTGTATTATGGTTTCATTCACGTCAATCATACATTTTAATGTGACATTCTTCCCCCAAACTGCTGTTACGTACGGATCAACAACAGGTCTAACTAATATACTGCAGCAGAAATGAGAGAGGAGCAGCGCCAGAGCGAGTTCTGGCCCGGCGGACATTCGCTGCCTTGGTTCCCCCTCCATAGCCATTACTTCGTTGACTCAAAGGAACTGCAGTTGGGTGCTCGACGGATTTCACAATCAAGCGGCTGTAGATTACTGCTTTGTTGAGGTCAGGCCTGTAAAGAAAGAAAACAACAACAAAACAAAACAAAAGAGAATTGTAATTGAATTTACTATAAAGATACTAGGTGAACGTCGGAATGACGAGTCATCCAGTTGTGATGAATGATAATAGGGGGACGATTGGGCTTTTCCTCTAATAGGACAGAATAGGTATTAGGGTACTGTCCCGATCGTAGGACTGTTCCTTTGTGAACTTGTGGATGAGATTGGCGGGGGTGTGGTATTGAGACCCACACTAACTCATCTGGTTGGAATTTAGGTTCCCAAGGTAGAGGTTTTTTGACATTAGCTTCGTCCCATAACGTTTTGGCAGTGTTCAGTGAGATGAGAACATCATGATTGAATTTGGTCCAGTTTTTGAACGTCCCTCCCCCTCTGAGACGAAGTTGTTCTTTGTATAGGCCTATATGTCTTTCTACAACGCCATTGGACTGCAGGTGGTACGGCAGATGGAGATGCCATGCTACATTGTGAAGACAAGCAAATTTGTCTAGAGCGTTAGAATTAAAAGGGGGTCCCCCATCAGACTGAATCTCATGAGGAGGTTGCCAGGTGGCAAATACAGCAGTTAAAGCAGAAACAACAGCAGTGGCATTGCTTTTTCGTAAGGGAATGACTTGTAACTGTCTTGTTCCCAAGTCGACAACAACTAATCCTTTATTTGGCGGCTTAGACCCTGGGAGGGGTCCTAGCAGATCTACCTGCCAGACTTTTCCTGCCTGGAACTGCGAAGAATCGAAAGCTCCGAGCTGATGTTTGGTTCGATGACACTTCTCCTTAGCACATATCTCACAGGCCTGACCTACCTTTTCCCAATCGCGCCGAACTCCATACGAGGCCGGCTCCGTAATGATTTGGTGCCAACGTTGATGGCAAGCTCACGGTCCCGGGTGACCCCAAATTTCATGAAGCCACGTAAGGAAAGGACTTACTTCAGTACCAGAGTTAGTGGTAATAGGTAACACTACGTCGGTCTGAAGTGGGTCTTCTAAGAGTTTATCGATGACCTCATGCACTGGGTCTGTGTCCGGACGGTGTGACTTAGTGTGCCTAACCAATGGGAGCCATGCAAATTTAGTTAACGTTTTCCAGATGTCTTGCCAATCATCCAAATTTTTGGTGGGAAAGGCTGTACCAGTAAGAATCTTGTAAATGTACTGCGAGTCAATTGCGATGATTGGAACTGGGAGCGTATCGTCATGATGTGTCAGACAATGCTCCAGTACCTTGAGGAATCCTAACAATTCACATTTTGGGGCCGAATTGTCATCCGGGTAGGCTTGAAATATTTCCTTATCATGACAAGCCTTGCAATAGTACCCATAGCCTCCGCCATGTAGGGAGGTTCCATCTGAAGCCATCCATTCCGGGGCAGAGGTTCCATACAGTGTAGGGACCTTTTCCTCATCTCCTGGGCTAGGATTGGGCATCGTATCTTCAAACTTCCAGCAGTGCCAGTTGTAATGATGGGTAAGGACCAATGTATTCCACGTTTTAGGTTCCCCCTGAAAATGCAGGTTGACTTTTTCTGCATCCAGCAAGGGTAACAATGTGGCACCAGGAGCGCGTAGTGTCCCATGCCCCCTTGCTAATGGTTCCACTAGTTGTCCAGCCAGGAGGATTTTCCCTATTGCTCCATACCAGTGTTGTGCCGCTTGAAGCGTCTTATGGGCAGTGTATACTAGCTCATCACGAGGGTTGTGCACAACAGCCCACACGTGGTTTGTGGTGAATCCAAGGGTTACAATTAATGGCTCACCAAGATCGATTGCGTGGAGCTCTGTGTTTTTAACCGTGGCTAACAGGCGAAGTAGGTTCTGCTGATCTCCTTCCGTCCAAGGTGTGGATTTTTGAGATTTGTCACGGATCTGTCGCTGTAATTTAGTAAGAAGCGCCAAATGACTGGGTTCAACATAATGCCGATACCAGTTTAAGTGACCTAAAAGCTGTTGAAAGTGTCTCTTAGTAACAGGGAGGAATGTCCTTAATGGATCGATGTTAGGACCATCACGTGAGATTCTGCGGCGGATGGAACCAATATATCGGGTGCCGAGGAACGTGATGTGATCTACAGGATGTAGGCATGACTTTTCCTCGTTGATCGTCCATCCTTCACTCTGAAGGTGAGCGACTAGTTGGTTAACTATATTAATAACGACGGAACTATCACGACCCATGATAGCAATGTCATCGACATAACTCCAGATTCTCAACTCCTCCTCTGGGGGAAGAGAATGTGAGGCATGAAAATTCTTCAGGGTATTGTTCATGGCACCAGTAGCCAGTGACGGAGCATTGCGATACCCCTGCGAGCAAACCGTCCATCTGTACATAGTGCCATCAATGCACATATTTAGTACTCCTTCAGGGTCAGTTATGGGAATTGAAAAGAACATGTTTTTCAAATCCAGTGTGACCCCGACCCACTTACTTTGCTGGAATTGAGCCATCTCGAACATGCATTGTAGTAGAGTAGAAGGATTAGGTTGTTGAAGTACTTGACATCTTTTGTTGACCTCCCTATAATAGACGACTTGCCGGGCTTTGTTGGGTTTTCCAGGTTTCGCGACTCCCCATCCTGGTGACAGGTAGGTGCTAGCAGTTACGGTTTTAATACAACCTCGTTGCTCGAGTCGCCGCAGGAGGTCAGTAAGGGACTTTTTTAGGGGACCCTTGGTCGGGATTGGTCGATACCGCCAGGTAGAGATGTTACGAAGCGTTGGTTGATGCCAATCCTGTTCTGGGATAATAATGGGTAACACTTGTAGCACTTGTTCTTTAAGGTCAAGTGCCTTAATCCCCGGGATTCCTAGAATGTTGATGCCCCCTAACATGGCCTCTAGAGTGTATCAATGACCTTGGACTAAGAATTTGATTTTTGTTTTGACAGCAATAGCATTAAGTCCTTGTACCTTAATCGTTTTGGTGGTTTTCTGGTGGGGTATCGTTGAGGTAATTACATTAACTTGAGCTCCAGTATCAAGGAGGAAGAGCACTCATTGTTTGTCATCTGGATCAGCAGGGTCATACACAGTAAGTTCGGCGTAAGGATGAGGGTCAGTGGGGTCAGGTTTGAGTTGGAGAAGGCCGTCGGCAGAGCCGATGGCCATTACTCGTTTTTTGGTTGGTCCCCGAATTTGAATCCCAGTGCGTTGGCTAGGCGACGTTGACTCTTTTCCCCCAAAATACGCAGTTGAGGTTTTGTGAGTCCGGAATGACTGAGAAGGAACCCGAACATGTTCCTTTCCTCCAATGTTCTTTGAGGTGACCACCATAGCTCTTGCCAGTGGTTAAATTCTTGACGTCTCGGTCTCGGTGCTTCGACTGGGTATGCCAAAGATCGGTCTTTTACATCATTAGAAGTTCCTTCACTTTGTTTCATGAGTGCCTGTAGACGCGGGAGATGGCCCAAGAGATTTCCCACTGGCTGACCCACCATCGGGTTCAGAAAAAGTCGGAGCGTAACAGCATTTGTCCCTCCATATACCTCTACACAGGCGTCTATAGCTTCCAGAGGCGTTGGAATTGCTCCGGGGTCTGATAGGTAGTGATGAGCCCATTTCTCTTTGCGTTGGGGTGCCGTTAGCTCCATCGGATTCGCTTTTGGGCTCCATGAAAGATATGGCACCCCAATTATGGCCAAGAGAAGTTGTTCCGCAGTGGCCTTCTGCGGGCGACCCTCATGCCAGGCATGGAATTTGTGGGTTACCTGTCCCACTACAAGCGCTGGGAGTGGGATGGGCCAGTGTGTACTGTCCATAACCACGTTCAGATCAGTAGCATGCCCTCCGCTCCACGCCGCTTGTCGGGTCAGGGCACTTGCTTCTTCCTTGTCTAAGATGTCAGATCCGAATTCTACTATTAGTCGCCCCAGCCACATGGCCAAAGTCTCTTCCGGTTTTATTTTAGATTCCCTGCAAAGTTCCTGTATTTCTGGTCGGGTGCGTGTGCGAGAGGTAACAGTGGTACGCGTGGTACCTTCTTCATCTGCAACATGCTTCATCACAGCTATCGGGTGAGCTGTGGCAGAGAGAGAGTTAAATTCATCAGGCGGGAGCGCTGGATACATCCCTCCTCCCATTGCCCCCTCCCCGTGGCAAGGAGGCAGGGCCGTTGGGAATGGCGTCACCTCAGGGGGCAGGGTTGCTAGGCAGATTTCCGCCGGTTCTTCCGAAGCTCCGCCCCTCTTTTCCGGGTTCCCCGGACGGCTCGCGTTTCTTTTGGCGCCATTTTCTATCAGCGGCATCATGCGGCTGGCACTATTGATAAGCGTCGCTCTGGAGCTCTCTGCCGACCGCTCCAGCGACTCCTTGCCCTCTGTATGCAGTTGAACCTCCAAATTTGCATATTCCCTTAGTAGACCCGCTACTGAACGGAACAACACATTCATCATTTTTCCCTTTTTCCACTTGGTTAAACCCCATCTGGGCATGTGACGGCCCTTGGTCTCCAGGTCCTCCCGGAGCTGAACGAGGAGCTCATGACCCCGAGACCCAGGCACCAAATCCGGACAGTTGAACCAGTCCGTTGGGGTGGGTTCCCCTCCTTCCCTCAGGTATCGGGTGCATTGGGCAAACTTCTGAGCGGGGGTCAGCTTCTCTGCCTTCCGCACCTTCACCCCGGCTAGGGATATGGCCGATGTTTCCTCCGGGGGTCGATAGTAGACCCGGTCGCTCCCCATTATACACCCGAACTCCCCAAGGGATAGCTTTGTTCTCCACTCTTTTATGACCACTTCTTCTTTCTTTACGGAGAAGTAGCCATCAATATTCCATTCATCCCCTTCTACCGCCTGGTGGTAGGTGATATGCGCCCATAGATCGTTTGCATTTTCCACGCAGCGGATCCCAGTGCGCCAAGGGCAGCACCCAATTAGGTTCATCTCCATCACCGTGCCCTTAAATCCCATCCTCGTCGCCATGTCTCAGACAGCCGGAGCCGACCTGAGGTGATCTACAAATTGCTCAGTCTTTGGGCGGGCTGGTGAATGGAGAGGCAGACAAAACGTATTGGTTGCAAAAAGGCTTTACTTACGCTGCTAGTAGCCACGATGCAGGTGGTCCGATCGCTTAAATAATTACACGAGTTGCTCCAGCTGGCAAAAACCCGGGCCAGCGAATCCGTACATGAACCAGGCCGGCAGGAAAAGGGGTTACGTCAAGGGATAGCGTTCGGCGACAGGGAGAAAAATCGATAGTTGATCAGGCTATCGATTTGCTCTGCCACAAGTCAGGAATTCTTTTAAGTCACTCTGCAGCGTGCTCAAAGTTCTCTGACTTGGGCGGAAGTCGCACAGAATTTTATACGGCTAACAAGCCAATCGCTAGCCGCCATGTAGGAATAATTTAGAATCGGCCAATGATGGGACATAAATTTGCATACGAATGGCGGGAACTCTCTTGCACCGGAGTTTTCTATTGCAACAGAAAACTTTTGCTATGCACAGAGACTCTCACGTGGCAGGAAAATTCCATCATGCCGAGGCACTCCAAATCATTGGGTTATGACAGAAAGGATGGATGGCAATGAGAAATGAAGGGTAGATATAGGGAGGGGCAGAGTTATGCAGCACCCTGAAGGCAAGAACATTAAATCTGAACTTTAAATAGTAGAAAGGTGGAGGCTGTGGGTGGATAAAAGGAGTCATGTAAGATAAAAGGGTGTCACACTATTAGATTATGAGCAAGGAGAATGATCACAGTAGTCACATTCTTTAACGAAAGGGAGGAGTAGCTGATGTGGACATCGGAGAAGAGGAGGTTGCAATGACTGAGACAGGAAAGGTTGAGGTCCTGGATGTCAGTTTTAGCTGCAGTGAGACAAAGAAAAGGTTGCTTTTAGCTACTAAGTTTGAGAAGATAGCAAGACCCCCTAGGGAAAGACATCAGAGAGAGGCTGTAATGTGGGTTGGGTCAGAGGAAGACTGGTTAGGAATAGTGACGTAAATTAATGAATCATCAACACAGAGATGACAGATTATTGCAAGGCCTCCTAAGTCCCACACAGCTGTCATCTGTCTTGACCTTGGGATTTTGCTTTTGCATTTTATGTTGGTAGGTCGTTTGAGGAACTAAGAACCAGGAAGAATTTTTTCTTTGTGGTACATTGTGATGCATATATGATTTAGGAGGGGAAAATCCATCCATCCTTCCATCATCACTTATTATCCCTCTGTCTATACTAACGTGTTAGATGCACATTCCACCTGTTGCTGTGAATGGCTGAAATAACACAGGCATCTGGCATAGTGAAGGAGGGTCCTGTATCTCTTTTCAGGAGTACTGGGCCTTGGGGCCAGACCTCTGTTCATGGCATGAGATGGTTCCTTTAGGGAAACAGATGTTTGGAGGAGCAGCAGGCAATCTGTAGAACTGGTAGCAGGTGTTAAGCAGGCAGCTAACCAGGATTAAATCTTGGCTCTTAGCTAACTTTGGGTGCCTCCAAAGAGAGCAATGGGAGTTGTTGTTTGGGAGAGGTAGGTGCAAAGGGGCTGTTTCTGCTCTTCTGTAACTTTCCTCAGCTCACAGATGGAGAAGGGCCTTGCAGTATAAGTCTGCAGAAAGTAGGAGGTAACCAGAGAAGCTAGTGTCTCTTATTTTGCTAGAGGAAAGCCCCAGCAGGACAGGACTAAGGCCCCTGCACCAAGGGTTGGTAGACACCTGAGAGAACTAGGTTGATGCTTTTACTTAAATGTTATGGACTTTGTCTAAGGGAATTGAAAATGGAATGCCTGTAGGGTTAGGCTATGACATAAGGCGTTCTGATCTTCCATGGCTGTATGCTGTATATGGCTGTAACGTCCCCCGCCAAACAATTTATACTCTTTTGCATAGTAATGCTTCTTGTGAACTTCGTGACCTATTGTGTTATACCACAGTGTAGCCTTGCTTGATACATTATGATATGCTAACAAAGTCAGTAAAGAGCGGGGAGAAAGCTTAGAGAAATATTTCATACTGCAGGGGCCTTTGATAAGTCCAAGGTCTTTTCTAGTCATATTTTGAGTTCTGCAAATTCTTTGGGGGAGAGGGAGTATGGAAGCGAGGCACAAAAACAAACCACAAACCTGCAAAGTCTCTCTTCTATGTCCTCATTTTATTTTGAGTTTGGGCCCTCATCTGCTAATAACTGTAATCTTACTTTTATGACAAATAAAGCTGAATATGCCCTGTGGTGTAGATACTTTTCTCCCATCTGTTTTTTTTATCCTGTACTAGTAGATTGATCTGACTGCTAAGCACAAGCTTCTTGTGGGTGATGGATTATACATAAATTGGCCCAAAGAAAGAGAGTCTGATCAGCAAAGAACAGCTCCAGTCTTGTCGCAACTCCGTCTTATCATATCATCAGAACATTAGCTGAGGTAGCTCATTCATAAAGTAGGCAGCATCCTCTTTATTGTGCTCTGATATAATAGCATGTGAAGTCCATTTTTTAAAACTGAGTGCCAGTTAAATCTGATTCCCAATAGTTGAGCATCCATCATCCTAGTTTACACTAGTGCACCATTTGTTATAACTGTAGATGCTAGTGAGGCAGCCAAGACGACGGCAGCGATCAAACCATAACAAGCACTGAAATTTTCTCCAGGCTAGCTATGGGTAATACAATTTTTGTAAACAGTGACTGATCCATTTCAAATTGGCACATTTCTCTGTAGCAAAGCCTACAAATAACTAATACTACAAGTGTAGGTACGCTTACAGTTTGGGGCTATATTTTGTGTATATCACCTATAAGCTTAGTATACAGACAAATTTCTATTAGAACATAAAAAAAGGGCTTCTGAAGCTCATAAAGGTATTTGAATACTCAGCTGAATTCTCAGTTCTGAAGAGTGTCAGTCAAATAATCAATTTTAAGACTCCAGTTTATTATGCAATTATTTTAATAAAAGGCAACTATAGGTTTTAGCAAACATCTCTAGTCTTTTATCCATTCTAGACAACACTGAACTATTGTCCTTAGTATTAAAGGGTATCCAGTTCAGTGATTCAAAGTATTCAAGCAACATTTAAATGTCACTTCAGGCAGCTTTGTTCAAGATTCCTGCTTGCCTTGAAATGTACTTATCTAGGGTGCTTAGCTGTAGCACAGAAAGCAAAACCAATAAAAATTCCTAGAGGAGACCAGCTGAAGAGTAATGATTCTCAGAGACTAATAAATATTTCTTTACTGTTAATAAAGGGCATGGTTTTTTTCTGTGTGAGAGAAGGAGCAAGATGCATGGAACAGGAACCTTTTTATGACCTTTGGTAGCTCCCAGTCATTCATTATCTTAAAGAATCCATTACACAAGAAACTAGATGCTGTGCAATATTGTTGAGACAAATATAAATAAAATATAAATATAATACATTTTAAAGGCTATAGAAAGCTAAAAGGCCTGTTTTTCTATGTGAGAATTTTCCATGAACATGTGTTGCTATAGTAGGACTTTAAAATAAAACTTGATTTGCCATAGATTTTCATAATATAATTCTTTTTTATTCTTGTATTGATTTTTTTTCCCCAGCTCCACTGCCAGTTCTATTTTGGAAGTCAAAACTTCCACAGCATTTCAAATAATAACATTAAGAGTGTAAATAATGATGGAATGTTTATGATTTTAAGAACACTTAAAAAACTATGAAACTGGTCAAGATTTCTTTTTACATTTTTTTTTGACTATTTGCCTTTCAAATTCAGGGAAATAGAAGGAAAAATGGAAAGAGATCCCTTCCCCCTTGCCTCAGCCAGCTCTATTTTAAGCGTTAGATGTATGTCAAGGTTCATAAATTAAATTTATGAATTAAATTAACCACAGGCACCTAATTCTCCCTCAGAGCTGTTGTTTCAGGTTGTCTGCAGGCTCAGGTAGATGCAAACTGATACAGTGACATCCATTTTTTATTTTTAAAGTTGTTTTTGGATCCCCAGGGGCTGGAGACTTATATATTTTAAATAAAAACCATGGATTCTGAAACATTAAATAGTCATATCCAGAGGAAACCCAAAACGTTAGTTTGCCAAGTCACAGTGAAGCAGTCTATTTCAAACCCAGAATACATGCACATTACAGAGGAACAATTTACCTGAATTGCCCTTATTAACAGTAGCTATATAAATCTCGCCTTCTCTTCTTAAAGGTGTGACAGTAGAATCAACGGCTACCAGACAAGTCCTGTTTATACCAGTGCTGGCCACTAGCCTGGGGCTGGCATTGTACCCACATCAGTACAGCGACACTTGCAAAATTCCCTTATGTGGATGGACCAGTCTAGTAGCTGATATAGATGTGTTTGTTTATATTTTATTTCCTCTGAACTCACTTTCTTTCCTCTTCACCCCCTCTTATAACCTCTGTACAACCATTTCTGCACCATGTTTCCAGTTGATATAGGTCATGCTATACTTAATCCTCATTGATCCCTGTTGATTATTTATGATTTAACAGAATGTAAATTCATTGTTACAACATAACTGAGAAGCCATTCCAAGAGACCTTTCCAGACTGAAATAAACGTCACAGTTTTCCCACGTGCTTTTTATAATAAATTTAACCTTGCATGCAATTATCACTACAAAAGCATTATCGTACTTTACAGCAGATTGTCCAGTGCCTGCTATACTGTAAAGAAATCCTGTCTGGCTGTTAAGACCCTCATTTTTAATTCAGAACTTAACTAGGATCTCTACAGGTTGGATGGTGGGAGCTTGATACTGATCTGATCTGGCAACAACATATATTGGAGCCATTTAATTGAGATGAAAGAGTTATACTTTTATACTCGTGTAACTTGTATTGAGCTCACTTTTACCAACTCCTTACAGACATTAGATCAAATTCTCCTCTTGGTTACATTGCTACAGTCAAACTGAAGACAGTGGTGTTGTGCTGGTTTAACTGAAAATGGATGTTTCGGCTGGTTGTTTTATGAATTTTCAGGGTTCCAAAATATTCCTTCTCTCCTAATGTTAATACAGGAGTAATGTTTTCACCCCATTGTACATATCCCTTGTAAAAGTTCCAGCATCTGTAGACGTTTTAGTATTGGTTTCATACTCTGGTACTTCATGCAACTTCAAGATGCAACATTTAGTACAAAGTTTTAACCAATCCCACATAAACTATACAGCCCCATTTTTTATCTCCAGATTCCATCCTGTCAGCCTATACTGCAACTTATCTCCTTTGTCTTTTATTGATCTTTTGAACTCTGTTGGAGGGCTAGTAACCCCAAGAGCCAAAAGACCAATACAAGTATTTCTCTGTTCCAAAGACTATTCTGTACCTCCTGAACATCCGTTTGGCCTGGATTCATTCTTTCTTTTGAGCTAAAAGTGGACATGGTCATTTATTTCCCTTAGTTGTGAAACCACTTGAAAATGCATTTCTTTTAATTAATAGAAACAGAGTGGGAATCTGAGTTGCACACAAAATGTATTTCACATAGTTCTGAGATCTGACTTACTTGCCCGATAGTGTTATTGATAGTTTATTCATGGCAGGCCAAATCCTATAGGTCAGTTTCTACACAGACAAGCTCTCAATAACATTAGAAGTTTACCTGAGCAAGGAGCGTATAAAAAGAAGCAGATTTTGCCATCATTGTGGACTATTGTCAGGCTGTAGCCTCAAACCTGGGTCATCAGCTTGCCCAGTACGGTCACTCAGCCTTCCTTACCACCCTACAGCTGGCCACTTGGACTGGGCAAGTCTGGCTGGAAGCCTACATCAGGGCCTAGCCTTCTGCCCACTCCCTGTCACCAGAGTGGCTGGTCAGGGTCAGCTGACGCTCCACTTCCCCCACATAAGGTCCTGAGCAACAAGGAAAGTTTAGGTTGGAGATTTAGAAAAGTTTCTTATGTGGAGGGCAGTAAAGCACTGGAACAGGTTACCCAGAGAGGTGGTGGAATCTCCATCCTTGGACAAAGGTAGACAAAGCCTTGGCTGGGATTATCTAGTTGGGAATGGTTTTGCTTGAGCCAAAGGTTTGACTAGATGACCTGCTGAGGTCCCTTCCAACCTTCATTTTCTATGATCCTCTATGACGAGGAAGTATCTGGGCAATAGGGTTCAACTTGATCTCAGGCTGCTGTGTTGTTCCCTCTGCCTCCTGACTGGCTCATCCCTGGATTGCTTGCTTTTCCTGGTTGGCTTCCCTGACCCTTGATCCCAGAGTGACCCCAGACCTGGCTACCTATTGTGTGGTATGACAATTATGCATAAAGTAAAGGAATAATAATGGGTCTTTGATTGTTGGAGAGGCTGTAGGGGACCAGTTGTGGCCCCTGATTGCAGGCTGCCTAGTTCTAGTGGAATTTATAAATGAACACAGGCAGCTCTAATTTATGCTACTGGTATTGGTGCATACACTTAGAGGACCAGTCACAGTGAAGCTTTCCTCTGCTGTTTCCTTTCTGCTGCTATGTTCCTGTTGCTGGAAAGATGAGGAGATGACTGGCACAGGGAATGAAGAAGCTGCCTCTGCCAGTTTCCTGCCCATGGGGAGGTCCTTTGTGCAAGGGAAATTCTGAGAATTATTCACAGGATGAAGCCACTTGGTACAAAATGGCTGTAGGAAATTCAAGAATCAAGTTCTTGGTGAGTAAGGGTGCAGAATCAGGCTTTGAGGAAGGCCCTTGGGGCTTAGATCATGCCATTTTATATAATGTATTTATTGGTTCTTTTTGACCCAAGATAATGCACGTAGTCTTAGGAAAAAAAAGTGCCTATAAGATTCTGTCTGTGGCTTTTGAGGTTTTCTATGCGATGTAGCACAACCTGTTACAGTGTGGGAGACTGGGGTGATGCATTCTGTTGTTTGAATACAAATCTGTAGATGTCAATGTGGCAGTTTAGACCCAACTTTTACAAAAATAATGAGTCTTATGAATCCCAATGTGAATTGGGATGCTTCAGTGTATTTAAAAAAACAAAAACTTCCTCTTTAAAATAATGTACCTCTGCTGGACTGGAAACTTGTACCTTCATTTGAAAGGGAAATGCACTGTAAAAATAAAACTGAAACAGAAGGTATGAGAATGCAACTTGACACTGTCAAATTTGCATGTTTAAAATCTTCAATAGCTGGTAATTTGCTTTTAAGTGAGGAGAGGAGAGTTTTGGATTCTACTGATGAGCGAACTGAAATGGGATGGGGAGGGGGGTAGCGTGATTGCCTTAGGTCAGTTTTCTGGAGGCAGGAGTATATATAATATAGGCTGGCTGGACGCCCAGCTCTATGCTCGCTCCCCCTGGTCACACTCCTGCTTCATTGCCCAAGCCTAGCTGATTGCATGGCATAAAGCAAATAATAGCAACACTGGTGGAAAAAATATTGGGAGATTCAGCATTAGGACTTGCAGCTTTACAATACTTGGGATTCTTGTGGTTTGTTTAGCAGGTCACTTTTGTTCCCAGCTTCTGTCCAAAAGTAATTGGCTGATGGCAGAGGCAGCAGAAGCCAAGCTGGCAGAAGAACGGTGATGTCCAGCAGAGGTTAATCTCCCAGCATGCTTATCTCGGTGGGTCAAATAAAGGCAAGCAGGGGAGGGAGGATCCAGACATCTGCTGCTGAAAAAGGACAAGACTGCCCAAACTCTGTGGAGGACTGAGGAGGAACAGATGACAGGCAGCTGTTTCCTGGGGAGCCCCAATGTGAGCAGTATAACAGCAATGCTCTGAGAGCACTTGAGACTTGAGTACTGCCTGGAGCTGCTGATTGCAGCATCATGCTTCTGTCACCTGTTCCACTTGCAACTTTCCTAGGGGGTGGGTGAGGGTTCCCTTTTTCTGCCTGGGGAAAGGACTGCCTGACTGCTTGGGACTCACCCCAGTCACCTTAGAAACTGCCTCCCACCTCCCCCACGCAGTGACTTACCCTGCTTCTGTGTATCCCTTGTTTCTTGGCTCCTTGCACTACTTTGATCTTCCCTTTCTCTTTCTTCAGGTCCCATCAGCAGTTTAGGGGATTTCAACTCCACCCAACATGACAGCAGAAAGTGTCTGGCTGAAAATAGCCACAGGGAGTTTGGAAGTCTTATATCACAAATATATTAACTCAAATTCTTGGCTGGCGTGAGACCATATAATTTCACTGAGCTCAGTGGAGCCATGCAAGTATATACTACTCGAGCATCTGGACCAGCATTTTCAAAACAAAACCATCTATCCAGTGATGTTGTTGGGTGCTAAGCTAACAACTGGAACTGAGCTTCCTGAGCTTTCATACCAGCTCCAGCACTCATGAGCACTTAGAGACAGAGAGATCAAGAATGGAATGAGCATGGAGGCTGAACTATATTTGCATTGTTAAAGCAGTCCTTCCAGAACAAGGTTGAAGCATTTTGGTGGGACAACATGGGGAAGCCTGTATTTATTTGTATGGCTGAGGTAGCTGTTCTCCATATAGTCCCTCTGTGTGGACAAAAGACTTCACTTTCCAGGCCTGGTAACACTACTTGCATGAGTGTCAAGTTCAGGGAAAGAATGAGCAGAAATAACCTCTGATCCAGTGAGGAAGAAGAGGAAGTGGTACCATTAGATGTTTGGTGAAAGATACCCAGTTAGGGTAGAGGTTGAGAGGGAGGGAGAGGGAAGTAGATTTTGCACTGTTTGAACTAAGCATGAATTGTGGTTGGTTGTTGTATTTCCTGCAAGGGAGTTTTATCTCATTAACTATCTAAGCATTTACCTCATCCCATCACCGTGATGTGATGCTCTACTTGGGTATTTCTATACATTTAGGTGATTCCCCTGGTGAAAAGGAGAATTCTGCTATAGTCACTCATGTTGACTGAATGTGAAAGGGAAGAAACATGGTAAATCTTTCCAGACTCACTCATTTGGGCTTGGTGGCTGCTGCACCAAAATCATGTGGGCAGTTCAGCTATAAGCTGTGCTGCTTATTGATGAACAGTATGGGCCACTAGTTTTCCATGACACTTTTTAATGACTTCTTCATTGTCTTTACCATATACCGACCAGAGAGAAATGTGTGCCCTATGTTAAATAGTTGAACTGTGTAAATATAATTGAGTGAGTGGCACCTTCAGTCTGGTTGAACATGGCTGTTGGCTATATTGGGGATATAAACTTTCAGCCTTCCATGCTCTGCATAATCAATTCCTAATGTACCTTATCAAGAGATGAGGATACATTTTTGCCTTGAATTTAGTAGTTTGACTAAATTTCACTGACAAGGTAGGACACAGCCACATGAAATCATACTTTTCCCAGATGAAACTATGTAGGAGAGGAGAAGGGAATAAAGACAGAAATTCCCTCATGAGCAACTTCCCTGCCTACACAGCCCTTCTAGACTTCCCAGTTCAGTTGTACCCGTAAAGAAAAGAACAATCTTTATTCCAGGCTTGCACTCACAGAGGCTGATTACACCAATCAGCCTTTCAGACCAGCTGGTTTTCATGACTTCACAATCTGTGTGATTTTTAAGGGTGTCTGTATTTCCTTGGCATTTTGACAGGCTATAAGCAGACTTAGGCTAGGGACAGAGATTATACGTAAATTAGTAAAAGTGATTGGAAAATGATTCAAATCTGTAATACAAAAGATGTTCAGTGCACATAAACTACTTTCAAATGGCCAAAACTGGTTTAAGATAAACCTGGATGGATGTAGTATCAGATTTAACTGATTTAAGTCAAATTGGTTTATTGAACTTTTGTCCCAGATCCTCTCTGGATTGAAATTTAACTTGCAGGCCGCCCCAGCATCCCAGGAAGCTTTGCACCCCCTCCACAAAGTCCCCCTTGCAGATTGGGCAGGCTAGTCTTGGCCCAAGCTGTCTGCTCCAAGTAAGCAGGGAGACATTCTCTAGCGCCCACACCCTGCCCCCTGGCTTCTGGTTTGGGCCACTGTAGGCATGTGGCTTCATTTTCAGAATCAAAAGTGGAATGTCTGTTCTTTTGCTAATCGGGTCAATCTATGCCAGTTAACCTGCAAAGATTGAATACATTCAGCCTCGAGCTTTTTAACTATCTATACTTAGCCTTAGAGTTAATGAGGTTAGCTACTATTATACCACACTAGTGTTTATTCATTTTAATACCAAAAAACGCAGGAACATATTACAAATTAATTGAGCTAGTAATGTTTGACTAGTGACATTGTGGTTCAGCATGAACCTTTTCAAAGTTCTCTTTTGGCCCCCTATCCGTTAAGAATACAGGTAGATCTAAAAACCCAGCAAACCAGGAATTCATTTTCTTTTATAGTTCTATAGGAAGAGACCTGTATCAGGCAAAATGGAAAGGACTGTGTGTCTTCAGTTTGGATAACATACGACCTTGACTAAACTAATTAACATTTTTGGATTATTTGAAAATAGAGTAAAATTAACATAGTACTAAATAAATACCTTATATTCCAGTTCTTTTCTCATATCTTTTGTTATTCCTGACCCATGTACTGTTTAAGCATATCAAATAAATGTAACCTAATCACCATGTAACAGAGGGGCAGAGGTGTTCATCATTTAAACAAACCAAGCAGCCCTATCATGAACTTTCAAGTAGAAAAATGTTTGAGAGCTAAACATTTTGTCTTCAGTAGCCAATAAGTTGTTGTTTTGTCTAAATGACATGCACAAAGGAACAGGAGCTAAACTCATGCCCAAACTCCCCTATGTACATCAGAAAGAAGTAACCAAGAGTGTGTTCCATACCATGGGCCACATAAGTGGTGTGTGGCTGGTCTATAGGCTGGACCAGGCCTCGTGTACCAGGATTGGCCCCTATGCAGCTTCAGCTGGTCCCCGTTTGCCAGAATCAGAACCTGAGAGCCACTGTGCATCAGGATCGGGCCCTGTGCTGCCTCTGCGTATCAAGATTGGGCCTTGTCCTGGGATTGGGTCTCGGAGCCCCACACTTACTCTGCCCAGCCCTGCTGGATTAGAAATGGAAATGGGTTCAGGCCCTTTGTGCCCAATCCAGTGTGCAGGACCATGCTGTTTAGCCCATGGGGTTCCCCATGGGTCTGGAAATCTGGCAGCAGGGGAATGGTGGTACTGCTCTCCCACTTGCAAATTTTTGAGCTTGGGCCAGATGACATAGCAGCTGGGGAGTAGACACCCCTGCTCTATACTATTCAAGTGTCCATTTCATCCTCACTGTTTTCATCATGCCCACAGGTACTGTACTTGACTCTATTGCACTAATTGGATACCTGCATTTCTTTTTCCTCAGATATGTGTCTCTTTCTATAATATCTAAAGTGTAGCCTATGAAAATCTGTAAGATAGTTTTCATTCTTATTGGTTACCATTAATGGATGATATTTCTATCTCTTTGCCTCAGGAGTTGGGACTAGATCTGGGATGAAACTAAAAAACTCTCTCATCTAAAAAGATGATCCCAGGTTCTAGTAACTTTTCCAAATCATTCATAATTCCCAGATGAGTGTCAGTTCAAGCAATGTCTTGTTTCTTCTCTAATGTGTGCATGTATTGGAATATAGTGGCATTTTTAACAGAATGTGGATTATAAAGGAAGGACTAAATATTCAGAGAGCCTTCTTTGTGTTTGCCATGCAGAGCCTGCAGAGCCTTCAGTGTTAGCCAGTGGACATTTATACTTGCAGATTAAATGTAGAGACATGCAATTTCCCCATTTGTATGCTTAAAGGTGGGTTTTGTACAGGTGGGTAGAAGAAAAAAATGTTTTTTCTCATGAGTCAAAACATGTTTTGTGGGGTTCTGAGCACACTTCAAATGCCTCATTTGGGATTTCTTTTTCCCTTCATCCCCTCCCATCATGCTGATATTTGTCATTACAAGATTTCTTTTACTGTATGTCAGACCTGATTGAAGCTAGTCCTGGGAAAGGGTGTGCGAAGGGAATGGTATAAGAAGACACTGACCTGTGCAGCTATAACTTTCAAGCCTTGATTTTTTTTTTTGGTAGTCTGAAGCAAGAGGGAAGGTGAGATCATGCTTCTGTCATTCTTCACTAGCAGCACAGTTAATGGATGCAGAGCTGAGCACATGCTATGGGCTTCTAATGGAGCTTTGGCTTTGGAGTGTGATTATCCAGAGAAATTCGGTTAAAATCAGCCAAGTGTCCAGATGCAGCTCACTCTGCACCCCATCCTGCATGCCCTGACTGTAGAAGTCCTTAGCTATCAGTGCAAAGATATGTTTTAGATGCATCTGTTGCACCCATCCTTTGAAGTAGAATATTTAGTAGGAAAAATGCTAGGCATGTGAAAAAGCCAGAACAGATCAATCCTAAGCAGATTTTTTATGGTTGAGAAACCAAACCATTTGCAGCTGTAAGGCATATTTGCACTATCAAAGTGTAGGAAGCATTGTGTAAGAGTGAGGTTCTTGGTGTGCATCCTATGCCACACTAAGACCACTACCTTACAGGCATCTCAGGATGCAGTGCTGGGTATGCTTCCTAGCAGGGTTTTTTAGTGTGGTACTTGGGTACTATGTACATGCCCCCTGTAGCTGAAGGGTACAGTTTTCTCCTCTTTTTTTTTCTAGGGGCACAACTGTTGAAGTATTTGGATTGTAATTAGCTTTTTCTTCTTAACTGCATCTTCAAAGCACTTGAGAAGCCATAACTCGCTAATCCTCACATTTTAGCAGTAAATACTATTATCCCTGCCTTTAATGTAGAGATGAGGACACTGAGACAGAAAGCTGAAGTGACTTGCCCAAAGACACAAAAACAATAGTCCTGCAAGGACTATTAAATGCATAATTTTATGCAGATGGAAGTCAGTAGGGCTAAATAAGCAGAAAAAATTAAGTGCAGGCATATATGTTTGTAGGGCTAGGTCATCTGTTGCTGGACTGGGATCGGGATGTGCATGCTCCCAGTTTGAGTTGCACATTCTGTTCTCTACACCATTTTGCCTCTTGGTGGTTTTCCTTGTGAATGTGACCCTCTCTGTTTATGGTGCATGACACGTCTCTCTTATATGAAAGAGGAAAAATGAATGAAGACCTTTTGACACTATGGAGCCTGTAGTACAGAACATGAATGGCATATCACATTTGTAAATTTTAAGGTTATTAATTTTGCATTCATATAAAAATTCATAGCAGCTGTTGTCTATGAGGAAACTTAGTTACTCTAGTACCTAACAAGTAGCCTTAAACCACCTTTGTCTTTTGTTTTTTGCTTTTATAGGTTTGCAGGATTTAACATCTGAGTTGGTGTAACTTGTCACAGCTCTACTGAAGTCAAGAGAGTGATATTAGCTAGTACTTCAGAATTTGGCCTATCAAAGCTCATGGAGCTGCTGAAAAAGATGCTTGTTCTTCTTTGGCTAGGTCTTCAATGGGTTGCTTCTATAGCTATGTCAACAAATTTGTTTGGTGTAAATTGAGCTTATACTGATAAGTAGTTTATACCAGACCCTCAAATAAAATATGCTATACCAGCACAAGCACTTTTATGCCGGTATAGCTGCATCTACATGAGGGCTTTTGCAGGTATATAAAGTTCATGATAAATCATTTTCCCTAACTGACATTCCTGTACTGTCATTTTTTTCTAATGTAGACCTGGCCTTCATCTCTCCCACTATCAGTTTGAAGCAGCAAATCAGTACGTAACACAGTGTAGTTGGTAGAACCAGCAGCTGTCAGTTTTTTTCACATTGACTGAATCCAGTTGTCACCAGATAAAGGCAGTTAATTACACTTAACTGGTTTAATGACAACTGTAGTCATTGTCCCACCTGCTCCAAAAGTAGTTTTGTTTCAGGTGTATTGTTTTATGTTTAATATTTACACAGCGTATACAAATCTGGTATGATGAGCATTGCTGTACTTTGTAATCTTCAGCTAAGATTACTTTCAGTAATGCAACAATTTTAAGTAATGTTGATTGAAGTAACATGTACTGGGAGAGGAGAGGTGACTTAAACTCCAAGATGAGCAGATAGAGGCCAATTTGTGTGAGATGTATTTCATATAACATTTACAAAATTTGTCTTTAGCATGTGACATTTAGTGTTCATGGAGAGCCTTAAATTGACCATGGAGACCAAATTCCTGTGCTTATGGACAGTGCAGGCACAGCCATGGGTAATACAGGCTTCACCTTCTCCATTGTGTTTCCACTGTATTCTGCAAAGACTTCTTTTTAAAGGAGAGAAATGACTGGTACAGGTTTCCTTATTCATAGAATCACGGTCACATGAATTCCCTTCTGAGAAGGAATCTATGTCTGGTTAATTCTTCTGCAGATGTGATATTGTTTGTGACATACTATGTCCATTGTTATTGTCTTCTCCTTAGAGGTACCCACTAACATTCATTTGGTACTGGCCATCTGCTGTGTTTCATTTCTGTGTAATCCAAAGAAGCCTTTGCTATGACCCTGTCTGAAACAATAACTTTTAATAACATCCATCACGTTTTCTTTTAGAGAACTATTGATTTTAATTTGGCAAAAATAGTTCTTGCATGCATAATGAGCCTCACAGAAACTATGGAACAGCTTCTGTAAAGACCAATCAGGATAGCAATTGCTTCTTCCTGGCTTTGGACATCAGATTTTCTTTTTATCTTCATTTGGGCTCCCTCATCCTGCAGATAGAAAGAGTCTGGGTTCACATGCTGGCAGGTTTCAGGAGTGTCTGTGGATTTAGGTGAGTCGGGTATGGTTGAGGGTGTATTCAGTCTCAACCATGTCAGCACCCAGCACTGCAGTGACATAGACAAGATACTACTAGCTCCATAAACTTTGTCTGAGTTTATTGCATCGCTTTCCCTTTTGGCTACTGTGCTGTTATTCTCATGTCTCTGGGCTTGATTACATGGGTGATATATTGCCTATTAAACTGGACTGCATGCTTTAAAAATTCTGTCTCCTCAGTTTTCTAGTACATAATAACTGGCCTGGCATTGTGTAAGTTGTACTCCTATTTGTAACAGCCCTGTTCTTTCTTCCACACTGGTCCATGTTCCTTGAATGACCCACTAGAACTTCATCACTGCGAAGTAAACGAGCTCTATCTCCCTTCCTCTGTGCATGTTCTGTCTTGTTTAGCATTTGTTTTCTAATTTAAGATCCAGCCTGAATGGTGCTAAGCATCCCTGCATGGAAATGTCTCTGTTCTTTATAGGGTGTCTGTGGTAGAGCACAGGTTGTACCTGCCACTTTAAGAGGCTTGAGGAGGCTGTGGAGCAGCCGGCAGGTGCTGTTAGGCCTAATTAGGTGGTCATATGACCCCAAGAAGGCACCATGGGTATAAGACCAGGCCCTGAGGAACAGAGCTGGCAGTTGCTGCAGGGAGCTGAAGGATGAACATCCCCTGGCTGGAGAGCTGCTGCTCCCAGAACACCTGGAGATCAAGGGTAGGAACTATGGGGATGGAGGAGGTTCCTGGTCCTGGGTCATGACCTGAAACTGCACCCTTCTGGGGTTGGATGGTGTGGTGGGGCTGCCTGTGGTGGGGCAGTCTCCAGGAAATGCCACACCTGTACCTCCCTGGTGAAAGGTGAGTATGGGATGACTTGGTGAGTAACCCCAGAGTGGGGACAGGCTAGGGGTCCAGGCATGTCTTCGGAGACCTGAGGCCTAAGGGGCATATGGCCCAGGAACCCTGGTGAGGGGGCGGAGTAGAGGCCCAGTAGGGCAGAACAGCTGGCCCAGGAGGGGTCCAGAGAATAACTATATGGCCCACAAGCTTAGAGTGGGGACAGTGTTTGGGAGGGGCCTGAGAAGGCAGATCTGTAAGGCAGAGAGGGCTTAAAGCTCAAAAACCTAGCCAGAGAACCTTGGCTGGCCCATGCTGGGGCCAGGACCAGGAGGGTCAAGGGGTAAGAACGCCCACTATGAGGGATGGCCAGAAGCCAGGGTCTGTGAGACCAAAGGTCCTGGAGGGTGCCACTGCTGAGAGGCAGTGAAGGGGTCTAGAGCATTTTGCAGCCCAGGTTGATGGCAGAGGTTAGGCCGCCTGAGCAGGAGGGATCTAGGTTGGGGTCCAAACATCAGATGGGAATATAGTGCGGCCCAGTGTGGGGCCGGAGCCATGCAGTGATGCCATTTGTGAGGCATGGCACATGGTGTAGGGATGGTATGGAGCTGTGTATTATACCTTTGGCATTGGGCATTAAATGGACAGCCTCCTCCCTTGAAACAACTATTTAATTACAGCAAAGGTGTGGCAGGAAAGTCAGGTGGGTGGACTGCTCTAAACAGGTGGCTGGGCCAATAATTGGACCGGCCGTGAGACTGTCCCCTGTCACAGTGTCCTATTGCTGCCAGTCACAGTAATATTTGAGCTCCTTCTTCAAAAGATGAAGTGATATTCATGAGGAGAGGGTCTCTGGGTTCATCTCCATTTCTGGATTTATAGAAAGTTCTGATGGGAGGGTAGAGCGTTTCTAGGAAGGATGAGAAAATTCAAGGTAGAGGAAGGTTATTTCATGTGACTGTTACAGGAAGGAAAATGGTACTTTTGCAGTGACGCTCATGTTATAGATTCATCACATCTCTTTATTACATAGCCAGATTCCCTCACCTGAAGATAGCTTGCCCTTAAATCTCATATTCTTTGTGGCTTATGTGGCCCCAGAAAAGCACAACCACCCTCAATTCCCATTGATAGCACTGGAACTTGAAGACACTTAGTTCATGGCAGGATGCAATTCTTAGTGTATAAGATCTTTGCAGAAGTAGACCCATCATCTTTTTTTATCCCAATTTGTTACGACTAGTTTTTTTGTTCTTGTGATATTTGATTTCTTTCCAAGTTCCAGCTGGTAAAGTCACATGATGACTTCAGAAGCTCAGTTTTCATTAAAAAAATGGTTTTAGCTCTCATGGTTGTGAAGAAAAGCTTGAACTTGTGAGACAAGTACACTGTAAGCTGTCAGAAACCAGTGTATTTTGTGAAGGAGCCAAGCCTTCCACTGACTACTTATGGGTGGAGGAAAATTTCCAGCCAGGCAGTGCCATTTACCCTTATGCTGGGTTATAAGGTCAGGGAAGCCCATGGAGGCAGGAAGTGCTTGGGCTGGGTATCTTACTCCTACTCTTCCCCTCTGTGGGTGCCCAATCTGTAGCCCAATCTGATCTAGAAAGCAAAGGATGCAACTCTCTCTGGTAATATTTTACCTTGACAACTACACTGCAGGGCAGAGTAGAGCTGCACAGACCGACTTTAGGAGATATGTTGACCCATTACATTTTCAGCCATTATAGCAATTGTCACAGTAACCAGCATCTGACAGAAGGCACTTGACGTTGCACAGGAAACCCTAAGATAGAGACAGGAAATGCTTTTACTGATAGGTAGGCAACCCTATAACCCTTACATGGTTCAACACAGCGACTGACTTGCTTCTGAGAATGGAATGTTCCAGCCAGGCAATTTACCAGCAGAGTAGGTGTCTGTGTGTCAGCTGACTCAACGCAGTGGCAATATTCAAACATTGGAAGAAAATGCCGAGGATAGGCATGTCATCCAGTGCTATTGAAATGATGAATATCCTTTTTATAACACTGTAAGGAGGAATGTGCATCTTGGGGAGTTTTCATTACATCAGTAGCACTATCAGTGTTTCCCATGACCGTATTGCCATCCAACCACGCTCAGTACATAAGGATAAATTGAGCATCCATGCTTGCTCTGTTCTAAAGGTATGGAGACTTTGATAATACCCTCACACACCCTTTTTGGTGTGTGCTTTGTACAGTGAAGTCATAGCAATCCTATCTGCATTAATTAGTATTGCTACAGAACATTTTCCTTGGGTCCTTTGTTGAATGCATTAATCAAATCCATTTCCCATGGGAGATTATAGAGGTCTCTTTTGTTTAGTGGGATAGGGAGGATCCATGCCCATCTTTCCATCAATTCTCAAATGTCAAGTGTGTGAGGAATGTTATGGAAACACACTGCCTGGTAGAAATTTACTTTGTCTTGTTAAACAGAATGAATATGTTGAGGATTAGGGACTAGATTGTACAATCCTTTGGGTACAGACAGTCTTTACTTATGCCTTGTACAGCACAGAGTGCATTGCTGATGCAACGAAATAAAAATAATCAATCAGTGGGGTTACACCAAGAAAAAACTGGAGTAGTTCAGTGTTGAATCGGGCCTTGTGTCCTCAGAGCTCAACTCAGCATTGAACCTTCCAATATCTGCATTCCACATAGCACAGACTGAGGAGAGAAGTGAGAAAATCAGTTAAAAAAGGGAGGATAGGGGTGTGTGAAAAAGAATGAACAGTCAAATATCCCAATTTAAAAAAACAAAACAAAACAAAGCCTAAATATGGCTAAAGAGACTATGTAGGAAACATGCTACATACATGCCAGTAGAGTTTTTTGTGGGTGGGGTGGCTCTTTCATCTCAAATACAAAGTACAAGTGTTTAACTCGATCTTTTTTTAAATTGCCCTTCAGCAACATAATGATCATGGATGTAAATGACATAAATCCAAAAATTTTGTGAAACTTGGTAATTTAAATAACAGTTCATAAAGACTGCAAAACATTTCAAATCGTTTGGGGTTTGTCCACTCAAACATGAATCCTGCTATAGATACAAAAATACCATAAAATGGCTAATGATTATTTACTGTACTCACCTGTTTCATTCTTAGGTTGTAATTTGAAATAAGTTTGGGAATGTATCATTTACACAGGATCCATGACCAAATTTTGATATGACTCCATTATGACCCGATATAATCAAATAGCTTTTGAGTTGTTTTGTTTCAGGTTAAATGAAACCATTAAATATATATTTGGAATATATGAGCCCTGCTGAGGTACCTGGAGTACTGTGTCCAGTTTTTGGGACCCACACTTCAAGAAGGCTGTGGACAAATTGTGAAGAGTCCAGTGCAAAGCAAAATAAAAAAAAAAAGGGGGTGGGGAGGGGACTAGAAAACAAGACTTAAGAGGAATGACTGAAAGAACTAGGGTTTAGTCTGGTGAAGAGAAAACTGAGTGGGGATTTGTTAATAGTCTTCAAATACGTGAAGGGTAATTATTATAGAGAGGATGGAGGTGGATTTTTTTTTGAGGCTGTAGAGGACAGAACTTGGAGCAATGGCTTCAAACTGCAGCAGAGGAAATTTAGGTTGGAGATTAGGAAGATCTTTCTGACTATGCGGGTGGTCAAGAATTGAAACAGCCTACTTAATGAAATAATGAAATTTCCATCTGTGGAGATTTTCATGAGCAGGGTGGATAGACATGTGGCTGGGATGGTTTAGTTAGGGATGATCCTGCCTTGAGCGGGTGGCTGAACTAGATGACCTTGTGAGGTTCCTTCTGGCCCTATTTTCCTATGATCCTATGATAGTTGCTTTTACCTAGCCACCCAAGCAGTTTAAAGTATAACCCACTTCCTCTGTGTTTATCTTACTGGAAATAAGAGGTGATGACCAACTTTTTTCTTCTGAAGATGGAGTCAAATGGATCATGATCTCTCCCATGTACAATGAAATAGGACAAGTTCTCCATCTCACTTTGAATGAAAACTGTCATTTCCACAGTAGAGGAACCAGCTTCTTGATTGCATTTGATGGGTATAGAACAATGGTTTTCTTAATTCTTTTTCCATTCTGCAGACAGCTTCTTAAGAATGGATCTCCTTCATCTACTTAATTCACCAGCCAACCTTAACTCCTTGCTTTGGTTCTCAAAGTATGAAATAATGCAGACAACCCAATAAAGATGTTTTATGGACATGGATGACCTGTCTCAGGTCTTCCATGGGCCTTAGTTCATGAAATACTAGCAAAGACCATCTTGAAGATGACACATCATCCAAGCATTGCTCAGCATACTGTTGTTTCAGCAAGAGATATTTATTACTATAGTAACAGGCTTGGAGGTCCAGTCAGCCTAGTGAAGATGGAAAGTTAACTTGTCTGTCTGTTCTTTGACCAGGGGTACAATGACACAAATCTTTGTCTTCAGTCAAAATATAGAGACATGGACAGATGCAAGTAGAAACCAAGCAATGGCTTTCAGGTTTCAAACTAAATATGAAAAAAAACATGTTGCTCCACTTTGAAAAAAGAGCATGCTTTAATCTGTTTGTTGGCAGCTATATTCTAAGTAAAACTATTTGAAAGCATTTGAAAAAGGTAATTAATTTATTAGGCCAGTCTCCGGGAGGATATTTATTCATAACTGGTTGAAAGCTTTTGGATGAAACCATAATAAGCTGCAAATCATTTTTCTGAAATCTCTTGTGGCATTTTTCTTGGTAATATTTTCCCATAACCCTTTTTTGCCCCATGTGTAACACATTATTCAAGGAAATTTCCTTTATGCTATTTTGCAATTAATATCAAGAGATATCACCTTAAACAGAGATGAATACTCACCATGTTTCACCCAAACTACAACCTGTCTCTCTCAGGGAGGTTTGATGATGACTTCTATCAAAGTGATGATGTCTCTTCCCTATTTTATACAACGTGATAAACACAGGTTCTGCACATAACATTTTCGAAGCACACAAGACCCTTTGAATGTTGAGGGAACAATAATAGATAAACTCAGCAAGTATTAAGCTTATGTCTTAGTGTAACAATAGTCTTCTACATATTCTTACAGACTCCTGTAGAGATACAGTCTAGTCAGTTTTCACTATTGCAGAAGGCCAAGAAAAATGCACCCCAATGCTCTAAGACCTACACATGTTATCTGGTTTCATATTATTACCATAGTATCTGAGTACTTTCTATAGAAAATCAATAATAACAGCAAAATCTCTAGAGGCATTCATAGATTCCCTGTTTTTTGTAGCATTCAGGAGAAAAGGTAGTAAACAATAATGTTTCAGATGCTATTCATTGCTTAAAAATAGAGGCAATCAATTTTGAAAGTATAATTTGAAATATTCATAGGCCATGTGCAGGCATTCACTTTCCAGCAGTGGAAAATTTACACCACTTGAAATGTTTCTAGAAGAGGGAGCAGTACAGACATTTAGTCTGCAACTGCCCTCTCTCCCCCATTTCTTGCATCTTGTGAAGACTGGGATGATCCCAGTCTGAGTAAAGCTTGGGATGCTCCAGTTCTCCCATTCTGCATGACTGAAGCAGTGGGGCAAAGCCCCCTGCCCACTTCACAATGGGGATTCCAGTGTGAGGACCTGCTCACCATCGCTTGCCTTCCAGGGCCTCCTTGGGCCCAGGGACAGCCTCCACAAACCCGGTTCTTAGCCTGGCTGCCTTCCCCTTGCTCCCCAGCTTTTAAAGCCAGCTTTTAAATCCCCTTCCTTGCTGGTCATCTAAGCAGTGGGGAAGAAGGGTGGGAGCAGGGAGGGCAAGGGGACTCCATCTGGGCCAGGAGCTAGGCTCAGGGAAAGGCTCCATAAACCTAGCCCCTTTGGCTTTAAGTTGCTGCCTCCATTACTCAGCTGAGTGGGGGGGATTCAAAGGAAAGTAGGCAGGGGACCACCTTGCCTACTTCTCACACTGGAAACTCTGGTGTAAGAAACAAATAGAGAGCAGCTCCTCTCCTCTCTTCCCCTCCAAGTCTGCAAAATTGGTGGGAACAGTTAATCACCATACCTTCTCCAGACTAGGATGATCCCAGTCTCTGGAAAGCACAGGGGCCTTTTCCTTGGCTCTACTTCTCCTGAGGACCATTTACAGATCCCTAGGTGAGTCTCTTCTGGGAGACTGAGCATTTTTATGTTTTCCTTTGACTTCACTCCTTCTGGGGATCAGAGGTAAGTATGCAGATGTTCAGTCTCTCAGGAGAAACTCTCCTGGGGGTTATTTCTACCTGGTTGTTTTGCAGAGGAAAGAAAAAAATGTTTTGCTTCAAGAGAAAAAAAATGAATCTCTGCATGCTTTTGGTTTCTACCAGAAGAATCAAGAGTCTCCCAGTAGAAACTGAAAATCTGTACACTGACACTTATGTTGGAAAAATAGATGTTACCTCTTGGAAAAATGTCATGGGACCATTGAAGATATCACAGTGCAAACCTGTGCTCAGTCTGCAGTGGCTGTTAAAAAAATAAGTCAAATGTTAGGATATGTGCAATCATCAGGAAAAGGAAGGAGCAGCAAGAGCTGGAGAAATACTGAGGGGGGGGAAAAGAATTTTTGAAAAGGTGGCAGTTTCTGTCATAAGAGATTGCTGTGTACACAACCCACTTAAAGGAGAAGTTTCATAGACTGGAAAAGGCTTTGAAAGCAACACTTAACAGAAATGTTTTCATTTTGTCCCCCAAGCAGTAACCACATCCTCTGTCTTTCCCCAGCTGCTTTTCTTTAACTGACCAAGTAGTGCAGTTCATCTGGGTAAAACTAACAATGTTTGGAGTGAGAATCTGTCACTTGGCATTGATGAGGAAGCACTTCCTGCTGACCTTTCTCTTAATAAATTATGGTTTTGAAGTTTGCTCAGCTGTTGGGTTCAGGCCTGTGTACCACCTTTTGGCTCATATATGTCTACAACAGGGCAAACCAAGAGCAGGGCTGCTGTGCATCATTGCAAACAGTCAGCACTCTGTGTCTCTCTCACTCTTGCACACACAATTATTACATGCTTTTTTTTAGTAAACTAAAACAAAGACTGGACTGGCAATAAATATACCTGTGAGATATTTCTACTGTCTTCAGCCATAGTTGGCTGCTCAAAAGTAGTATATCCTAAATCTGTGTCCATGTGACTACTTGCTTCTGCTTGCCCAAAGGGAGGAAGATAAGGAGGAAGGTAGGACTATAAATCTGTTCCTTTGTACAGAAGAGGTCAAATGCCCTATAAGTGTTCTGAGCCAGTCTAATCACCAGTGCCAACTGTTTCACTGAGAGGGAGCTATACTCTGAGCAAATGTGCCTTCCTTAGTCAGATTACCCCCAGTCCTTCAAGTGAATGGTAAGTAGGGCTGTGCGAAACAGCACCGTTCCATTTTGACTTCTGTTTCGACATTTTGATGGGACAGTGTTTTGTTTCGAGTTTCATTTCATTTCGAAACCACTGTTCCATTTTGTTTTATCGAAACTGTTTTGCTGTTTTGACGCTGTTTCAACGTTTCACCCATAGGCTATAATGGAGAAGCACAAAAACATTGTCACTATAACACTGTCATTTCTTGCTTGATTCAGATGAAACTTGCAGGGATAGTAGCCCCTGCTGAGGCCATGAAGCTTTCCAAGTTTCAAGGAGTTTCCAAGTTGCAGGGGTTTCTGGGAAACTGCACTTCAAGCTGCTGACAAGCAAAACTCATCACACGGGTGACACTGTGTGTGTGTGTGTGTGTGTGTGTGTGTGTGTGTTAAGGTGTGCCCTCACTGATGCTGGGGCTTCTAAACAACACAGTAGTGTGCCCCAATGAGGCCTCCTCCTCCACTACAGCCTCAGCCTGGTCCACCACTTTAAATGACAGGTAAAATAATAACTTAGTGAGCAGCAGCATAGTAGCATCAGCAGCATCTCAGGCAGCCAAATTGTGACAGATCCTTTCTTTCCTCTCCTGCAGGAGCTTCTTCTCTAGCATGTGTGTTAAGGTGCACCCTCACTGTGTGACTGTGTGTGTGAAGGTGCACCCTCACTAGCGCTCGGGCCTCTACATGACATGGTAGGGTGCTCCAAAGAGGCCTCCTCTCCCCTACAGCCTGAGTCCAGTCCAGGACTTTAAGTGACAACAGGTAATAATTTAGTGAGCAGCACAGGAGCATCTTAGACAGCTAAACTGTGACAAAGCCTTTCTTTCCTCTGCAGGAGCTTCTTCTTCAACATCTGCCAAAGAAGTCTCCCTGCCAGCCCCAGCCCTGGGGCTTAGATGTGGCCAGGGACCTGCATCCTTCCGGTCAGGTGCTAGGGGTATTGGTTTGAGGACATGGCACTGGCAGACAAGGTCCTTTGGGTCAATCTGATCTGGTATGTTTTAGCAGACCAAATGAATAGTTACAGAAATGTATTTTAGCAAGCTTTCAGGCTGAAAAACCCTTAGTCAGGCTGAGGAAGCACCTGCAGTTGGGGTGTGTGTGTGTGTGTGTGTGTGTGTGTGTGTGTGTGTGTGTGTGTTCCTGGATGGAAAGAATAGTAAAGAAGCCATAGGCTGGCCTGCCATGCAATGCAGGCAAAAAAGCCAGTAATTGAAAATGGAAATGAAGGTGTCAGGGGGTGAGGGGCAGGCTGGGGTGGGGGGTAGGGGGATGTAGCAGCGCAGGTAAAAGTGGAGAGGTACCCAGGGAGTCAGATGTCCAGCAGGTTGTAGTGTGTCAGAATTCCAACGTATATATTGAGTCCATGAGTTTTTGTACCTAGGAGGCTGATGAAGTGAAGTTCATAGGCCCGGCTGTGAAAAGTGGTCGGAACTGGTTCAAAATAGCAAAAACCAGTCAGAACCAGTTCAAACCAGTTGGAACTGGTTCTAACCGGTTTGAGTTTGAAGCAGTTGCAACCGCTTTCAAACAGATAAGGCAGCTTTGAACCGGTTCCGACTGGTGGGACTCATCCATCACCTTGGCTTGAAGGAGAGCCCATTGGTGACCTGACTGGTTGCACCAGTGCTCTTTGAGGGAGAAGTAGGCATGATTTCCACCCCGGCTGCTCCAGATGTCCGAGGTGAAGTGTAAGGCCACGTGCAGACCTGCCTTCTGCAGCTTCTCCCTCAAGTACTCTCTGCATGCATCATATAGGGAGGGCACCACTATCCTGCTGAAGGTGGTGCTTGTGGGCACTTGGTAGGATGGGGCCATAAGCGCCATGAGCCACCTGAACCCTGGCCACTCAACTAAGAAGGGCCGGCTATTGACAGCAAGTAGCTCCCCAATGCTCTGGGTGATCTCGCTCACCCTTGGAATGCACCCCCCTTTCTGTCTGCCTTTCCCCCGCTGTTCCAGGGTGGCATGCCTCTTCTTTTGGGGGGATAGGGACTTTGGAGTGAGAGGGGGATTTCCCTTTGGGCACACTCCTGCTGGTGCCAGCTGAGGAGCAGCAAGGGCAAGGGGGAGGTGCCTGCAGAGATGCATCAGCATCCCCATGGTGGCCATCTATCTTATTCCCATGCCCCAGCTGGTTTTGGCTTGGCGGTGCAAACAGCATATGTGGGATCATCTGCCAGTTCAGAAGTGAAACGGGGGTGGAGGAGACTGTCATGCTGGTGCTGCTGCTCCTTGTCGTGGTGGTGGTGGGGGTTCGGCTAGTGCTCTTGGAGGGGATGCAGTCTCAGGCACAGGCAGTGACAGTGGCACTGGCACTGTTTCCTTCTCCTTGCTGCCTGTGGAAGCCTCATTTGTTCTAGTTGGAGGAAAGAGGTTGCATGTCAGTTTGGTGGTGGTGGTGGGGGGGGGAATTTACACCTCAGCTTCTACCCTCTCTTCTGCCCCCCTCTGAAGGCTTGCCAGCTGCCTTTCCACCATGCTTCATGGTGTGATTCATAGTGTCTTGTTTTTATATAAATATATAAATGTATCTGCATTACTATATAAATTCTATAGTGTAATATCCAATGTAATTATAAAATTGAAAAGAATAAATCAATGAATATAGTAATGAAATAAAAGGGTCCAGAAGAAATTAAAAGGTATTGTGGAATCCCACTTCCTAGGCTAGCAAGTAGGAAATCATTCAAATCAATGCTAGTCGTAGCCTTCGTTGTCTAACGCTCCTGAGCTGCTGGAAGATAGCTCAGTAACTGCAGACCCCAAGGCAGAAAGCAAGCCATTTCAAACAATGCTGCCTTTTATACTGTTTTTCCATCCCTCCCCCAGAGCACTGGGTTTGGAAGGGATCTCAGGGAAGGATGATAGTCACTGGTTAGTTACACAGTCAATATCAGAGCAGTCCTTCCCCTTCCCCCTTTCTCTCCTTACTTTTTGTTTCCCTGCAGGCAAGCCCAGCTTCAGCTTTGAAATGTTTCAACTGCCCTCATTTTGTTTCGAGGCTGTTTCGAAGCCCTTTGTTTTGTTTCAATTTCACTGTTTCGAGCTTGAAACAAGTCAAAACAGTGTTGAAATGAAACAGCCAGTGAAATTTTGCACAGCCCTAATGGTAAGCATTATGGAACCCTTTATTCAGGGCTTGTGGCTAAATCCTATAATCTAACCTTGTGGGTTTGTTTTCTTCTAGAAGTCAGGAGTCTTGAATTTTTATAGCAAATACCTATGTTATAGTAGTCCCCTAATTTATCAGCAAAGCCGACCCTAACACAGCTGTGGAAGGAAAGCTGCAATCTCTTTCTACCACTTCCACTTGGGTCTTGTGCCAGAAAGACTTATACTGACAGAAGCCAGCTTTGCTTTACTAGCTTCTGGTTGGTATACCAAGCAAGTAATCAGGAAGCGATTCGGCTTTGTAGTTGCTCAGTTGCCAACACCCCAGGCCCTTTCTTTGCTCTAGCCATTAAGAACAGAATTAGTCAACCAGGTGTCACAATCCTTTCACTGTATTCCTGTTTTGGTCTCAAATGAATGCAAAAATGACAAAGATTTAGGTGTTCTTTCTCCTATTAGATAGTTTTAACATTGCAGGATAGAACTGTGAGTGAAACGGCTTGTGGTTTATGTAATAGTTCTGCTTTCTTGATTGGTTTTTCTCTTCATCTCAGCTCTTGCTGCCCTCTTTAGGTCTGATTTTTCTTTTATACTCTAACTCCTGAATTACACATGCATAAGTGAGAGTAGAAGCCCTATGCTAGTATCTAGATAGCATCCTGCTGTTGCTAATGCTGGCTTGTCGCTTCTAGTGTTAACAATCTTGGGAGCCCTATTGCAGACAGACTGCCAGCATTATTAAAACTGCCCCATGTAAACCCACTCATGCCTGATCTATCACGCAGAATATCTATTGAGAACTACATGCAGGCATGTATTTGTAAGACACAAGTGCTTTGCAGTCAAACCTGATGTAGATGAAGTCTGACCCATTACTCATTTTAAGTTTTTTGAAAGAAAAACAATGCTTTATCATCTTATATAGTTTACAGATTAATATACATCCTCAAGGTTCTTTTTTAAAGTGAAAATGAACCTAAACACAAATTAAGCATACCACAGTTTCTGTTAAAAAAAAGTTTTGCATGCAAAATTAAATATTAACAATCAAATCTTAAATAAGCATTACAGATTAATAACATCCTGCAAACCTTTGCTTCCCAGCTGACTCACCTTTTGTCTCTCCTTTTACACAGCAGAGTCCTCCTTTGATACTCGTAATAAACCTCACAAAATTCTGTTAAAGTTATTTTGCAGACCTGCCAGAGCCTCTGAATAATCTTCCCACATGAGAGGGGAATTTATTCTTGTGGTTTTTCAATAGATACTTTGCCCATTTTGGTTAAGTAGTTCTGTAATATTTTTCTTTTAAGTCCGAGGCTTTTACATATGCTTGCAGGTGGTTTTGAAAATGTAGCACTTGGCTTTTAACTTTCATTTACTGGTCTGTGATAAAAGAGAAACTAGAATCTTTTCTAACTAGTTTTCTTGCAACTAAGGCGGCAGCTTGTGTGAGAAAGGAAGAACATCAAAGTCAAGAGGAAGTTAACTCAGGTGCATCTTTGGCAGATTGTCTCAAACGTGGAATTTCCAAGCTGTGCTACTAGTTGGAAATAATATTTCATTTTCTCCTTGGTTTTCTCAAAACTAAATTAACCTGCTTTTTCCTGGAAAGTTTTGTCCCGTTGTTACATTCAGGGTTAAATGCCCTTAATGCAGCATGGATTCACCATTCTGCCAACTCATCCATCACCGGACTGCCTGGGCTGCGTGCCCGCGTGCATGTGTTTTATAGGCAGTCTTTCCACATGTTTCAGCAAGAAGTACAGGATTGCAATGGAGCAGAATTTGCTGTTTAACTGATTAAACAATAATTTGCATAATCAATAGGGCATATTGTTTCAATTATGAATACAGAGTAGGACAAACTGCTAGAGCCCTGTAATGGGCAACTGGTCCAAACTGGTCAGAATTGGGTTGCAACCAGTAGGAACTGGTCCAAAGTGGTTCAAACCAGTCTGAATGGTTTGGAAATGCTTTGAATCGGTCGGAACCGGGTCAGACTGGTTGGAAGTGGTTTAAACTGTTTGGACATAGTTCAAGCCAGTCGGAACCAGATTAAACTGGTCGACAATTACCAGTCAGTAGTGGTTTAAACTGGGTGGAAATGTTTCAAAGTCAAACAGGTTGGAACCAGTTCAGACTTGTCAGAACTGGTCGGAACTCGTTCAAACTCAAACCAGTCGGAGCCAGTCAGAACTGGTTCAAAGCTGTCTTATCTGGTTGAAAGTGGTCGCAACTGGTTGCAACTGCTTCAAACGCTGACTGGCCCGAACTGGTCCCGACTAGTCCTGACTGGCCCAAACCGGTCCTGAACCAATCCCGACTGGCCCGAACCAGTCCCAACCGGCTTGAATTGGTTCTGACCAGTTCCAAACAGTTGTTGGAGACTCTGATTATTTTTAACTAGTTACAACCATATTTTGCCAGTTTGAGCCAGTTCTGACAGGTTTTTGCCGGTACCGACTAGTTTGAAGCGGTTGCAACCGGCTTTTGCCAGGTCCGACTGCCCAGTTCCAACTGGTGCCCATCTGTTTGAACTGGTGCTGACTGGCCGGTTTGAACCGGTGCCGACTGGTTTGAACCAGTAACAACTGGTTTGGACCGGTGCCGACTGGCTCGGACTGGTGCCGATGAGCCCCAACTTATTCCGACTTCCAACTCATTCCGACCGGTTTGTAACGGTTCCCACTGGTTCCGGTCGGAACCGGATCAGACCGGTCGGAACCGGATCAGACCGGCTGGAACCAGTCAGAACCAGTTCAGACCGGTCGGAACCAGATCAGACAAGAAATATTGTGTTCAGTGCTTAGGAAAGAAACCCTTGAACAAATATATAAGGCCTTATAAAACTCTAAGAAATTGCACCATTGTCACATTGATTGGTTTACCATACTTTTCCGTGTCTAGGATGTATTTGCATATTTGTACAGCCCCCCCAAAAAATCCAGTTTTATTAATACTGATGGTTTTTGGAGTACTCAAAGCATTCATTATGTTGATCAACTTATATCTGCTCCTCCAAAGCTGCTAAGCAAAGTTGATGAATGCTGATTAGAAAGGACTGAACAATTCCTTGACAATATAATTTTTGGGGGTCCTTTTTCAAGATCATTTACAAACTGATCTTGATTTTTGTGAATATATATTTTTTCTCTGTAAATTATATGGATTATGCTCATGGGTGACTGGTGCCTCCTGAGTCAGTGGGGGCACTTCCCCCCCCCCCCCAAGTGGCCAGTCAGCTACCAGGGAGGGTCCCTCATGACCAATCCTGCCGATTTGTGGGGTGGGATCCCACCGACTGGGGGGAGGATCCCCCTGTGGCTGATCCTACCAACCCGCAAGTGGCAGCAGCATCACACTTCTGGGTGAGCCCCTACTCCCCAGCCTGTGCTCTTGGGGAGGGCACCAGCGGTCTCACCTGCCCCCCTTGCCCGGGAATGCTGGCTGTCAGGGGGTGCACATGCACCCCCTCGCATTGCCACTGATTATGCCTCTGGGTTTTTTTCAGACCTTTTCGTTTAGTGTATTTGTTCTGCAGCTCCAAAGATTTCTGGTGGGTTACTCAAGCTAAATTAAGGCTGCTTTGTTCCTGCTGGCTAGTACAGAAAGGCTTACTGGTGAATCAGGCTTTTTCTGGTCATATCCACACTGCCTCCGAGCTGCACAAGGGAAAGCTGCAGCGAAGCATGACATTCTCAGTCTCTGTGACGTGTGAATGTAATGGAGTCGCTTTAGAATAGTACTTTGTGCGTGCCGGTAAACACACCAGAGACACCGGAGAGTTTATTGGCATGTGCCCCATGTTGGTCTTAGGTTGTTACGTTACACCTGTTTCCGGGTCTAACATGTTGTGTCTGCATGCCTTTTGTCATGGCAGTGCTTCATAGCATGGTCTGGAGGTGGGGTGGATATGTCTGTGGTCTCCTCCTACCTTATAATTGCATTTTGAGGCTCAGATTATTGTCTGCCAAGGGCTTAGTTAAAAGGTGTCACCCAAGACTACGGCATTTGTTTACAAAATGGATCAGTTTGCAGCTCCCTGATACTGGAGCAAGGTATGCTGGGTCCTGCAGGCCCTCAAGAGGGAGTGTAACCAGTGGGTCTCAGGACCCTGAGCAGTTAGTCTGTGACTGGAAGTGAAGCAGCCCAGGCTTCAGGCAGGTGGAGAATGAAGCCCTGTAATAGTGCTGCATGAAATGTGGGCAGCATCTGCACCCAGTCTGTGTGACTCCAATTCATGCTGTTGATCCTTCCTTTTTGTGAGCATGATATTTGGTCACATTCTTTAGTGCAGCTCTGCAGGGATTTTTAACCAGGCGAAAGGTGGAGTACTTCTCCACCTGCATGGTGCCATTCTGGAAGGATTCAAGCACTAGCACTTAATTCCAGGGGAATTCATTATGAATTAGACTTCTAGATGGCAGATGCTCCCTAGCAGCAGCTTTCCATTGGGTCAGATTATCAAGCTACAGGGCAAATACGAGCAATGCCTATAAAAGCGAGCAGCTGCAAGAGAAAGGGAACATTGATCTTTCAACTATTAGAAGAATGTGAATGAGATGAAGCACTTGTTCTTTTTCAGATAATTTGTATAAAGGGCATTTTTGGCACCCATCTCATTCCAGCCCTTTGCTTCATAATAGTGGCAGCCCTAAGCTGCTTGCTGGCATCAAGCCATGGTCATGAAATTTGACTTGTTTGCCTTGATTATGTGTTCAAGGGTAAGTGAGGTAGAATTTCTTGATTTCATACATCCTTGACAAGGGTTTTGCTACAGGAATTTCCTTCTCTGACTTCTGTACAGTGACTTCAAGTTGTAGTAAATTCTCCTGTAGTGACCTGTATTAATGAAGTCTCAAAGATGTGTTAGTAAAAAAAAATACTGTTTTACAAGTTCAAAGGAAGGAAAGTCAAAGAATCAGGACAATACCATCCTTAACACACCCAACTTCCATGGAGAACTTGAAGCGCAATGTACTGTTAACTATCACATATTGTACTTTTATCTATGAGGCTGAATTCTACTACTTTTACTTGTACTGAGTTGTATCTCTCTCTTCCACTAAGTACGTTTAAATCAGTGGGAGAGGACATATCTATTAGGGGTGTGCAAAGTGGGCAATATTAGATTCGGATTTGGATTCGGCCTGATTCAGGGAACAGTGATTCAATTCACTGATTAAGATCACTGTCCCGATTGGACTCGGCCAAATCTGAAGATTCAATTCTGATTCAAAGAATCAGCGATTCGGCCATAGACACAACTTTATGTTTTTTCTATGTACTTCAAGGTACCAGGCATGGCTTGTGAATGCTGAGATGGTGGAGTGGATGGAGCATCCCACCATGGGGTGGGGGGGTCCCCTGCATACTCAGTGGTAGACCCAGATGTGGACCGGAAGTATTTCCAGTCCACTTCCGATTCTGCTGCCGAGCGCGCAGATGATCTTCTGACTCAATGGTCAGCTGTGGGGGGACCCTGGGTGCTGCCCCAGACCCAGGAGGCATCAGTTGCTGAGCTGGCGGGCAAGAGAGGTCCCCCACACGCTCCATGGTGGACGTGGAAGTGGACCGGAAGTACTTCTGGTTCACTTCCAGGTCTGCCAACGAGTGCATGGGGGACCCCCCTGTGCTCCCATGGGATGCTCCATCTGCCCCACCATCTCAGCATTCATGAGTCGTGCCTGGTACCTCGAGGTACGTAGAAAAAACATATAAAGCTGTGTCTACGGCTGAGACATTGAATCTCTCGGAATTGAATCGGAGGCTTCCAATTTTGATTCAGAGAGATTAATGGGTCTCCTGATTCAATTCAGATTCAGAGATTCAGCCACCGAATCAGGCCGAATCTCCTCTGAATCGAATCACAGACCGAAGCTTCGCACAGCCTTAGTATCTATTGCAGCAGGATACTGTGAGATTTTAAATTTTGGGGTGCCTTTTGAGATCTTTGAATGAAGATTCTGTGAGCCTGATTCTGTCAGCCTTACTACCTATTTGTTCCAGAAGATAAATGATGCATTGTGGCAGGGCACTGTTGGTCCCGGCCACTTTAAGGGCCAGAAGACAGCAGCCGGCAGGTGCCTGATTAGGGCAGCCATTTTAGATTCAGGGCTGCCCATATAAACAGGGCATTTTGCTGCTGGGAGGTCAGGCAACAACATTGTCTGGCTGCAGGTATCATCTGGAGATAAGGGAGGAGCTGTAGGGGATGGTCAGGAGGCTCCTTGGTCCTGGGCATGACCTAAAACTGCACCCTGCCAGGAGTGGGGCTCTCAGTGGTTTGGGAGCCCCCCAGGAAATGCCAGGCCAGTTACCACCCTGGTGAAAGGTGGGTCAGGGCGTCTTAACCCCAGCTCCCACAACTGGGTGGGTTACCCCCTTGTAGGGTCTGGAAGGTGGACCCCAAAGAGAGTGTGAGGCCATAGACACAAGAACCTGTCTGAACATCCCCCGACTGGTCTATGCTGGGGCCAGGACTAGAAGGCTCAAAGGGCTAGGGGCCCACCATGAGAAACACCCAAGAGCTGAGGGCCTAGGGTTTCAACTGGCCTGGGGGCGGGCCAGGGCCAGTAGAGATGAAGGTCCTGGGGGACCACACCCATAAGGGGGAAGCAGCTTAGGGAGCTATGCAGCTGGGAATGAAGGCAGAATAGGCTGCCTGAATGGAGGGATCTAAGGGGGGTTCAACTAGTAGGATTCTGGTGCCCAGTGTAGGGCTGGTGATATTGATAACATCTGGATGTCATCTGCAAGGCTTGGGCTGTGGTGTAGGGAGGAACGGAGCTGCAGATAGTGCCCCCTGGCATCGGGGCAAAAAATGGGCAGCCTCCCACTTCCTTAACATTAATTAATTAATTAGCAGCAAGGCATGGCAGGTGGTTAGCCGAGAAACAGGTGGGTGGGCCACAGGGAAATTGGCCCTGAGAAGGCCCCCCTGTTACATGCATGTTCCTATTTTTTATTCTTGTTGACTTTATCCATTCACCTTATTGAAGTGTAACTTAAAGCAGAATTTGATTTGGCCAAAAAATCTCATTAAAATTAAAATATTAGCCTATTGATTTTACAACAGGGATATTCATGTGAAAGCTATAGGACCAGATTTCCTGTTGGCCTGGGTTTCCATTTGGTGTAGCAAAGGAGATGGCATTAGAGAAGCATCCCAGACAGCCCATGTGCTACACCTGCAGTCTCTCCTGACACATCTGTCTCCCTACTTGTGCTGTAAGTTTTCTAAATGACAACTTCTAAATTTGGATACCCAAAGTTAAGCTCCTAAATCTGTATTTAAACCCCAAAATAAAAGTGGTCCTATTTTCAAAGATGCTTAGACTCAGTTGCTTCAGATATCTACGGCAGTGCTGCTGAAAGATGTGGTTATGATGATTCAGGTGTAGATAGAGGGGAGGACAAGGTTAAAAAAAATAGGGTGAAATCCTATTTGCTAAAATAAATGTTTTATTGAATAAAATTAATGCAAGAGGGTAGTGTGATTTATGTATTGAAAGGACAGAAATGGGACTACAGGAGGAAAAAAGGTTGTGGATGACCAAAAGATGTTTATCAAGGTGAAAGTCCTGTATTGGTGGAACTAACAGCCACATCCAGGGTCAGACTGGGACAAATTAACCCTTTAGTGAGCCCTAGACAAACAAACTCGTGGACCCCAGCCTGGTGCTGCCACCTGCGGGAAGCAGGGCTTGGAGCCGATTCTAGGAAGTGGCCACTATGGCGGCGAGGGCGGCCGTGGGGAAGGGAGATGGACGCCATGGAGGGAAGAATGGGGCCCCCCTGCAGCTCAGGACCCTAGGCATGTGCCTAGGTTGCCTATGCATTAATCCAGCCCTGGGCCAGATTCAGCCCTGGAGGAAGCAAACTTTTGCAGTGAGTACTTCATGTGCTTTTTGCAACCTTTGCTCAAGAGGTCAGATCAGTTATGTGCACTTTCTCTTATCAATCCAGGCTTATCATGAGACTTTTACAAAGATACAGTGCTAGAGCTTTTGCAGTGATACCTCTGACCTTCACAGCATTCTGTATTTTGATAACTTGTTCAGCACTGCTCCAGATTTTCCAGCTCCCTAATCTGTGGGGAAACTGTAGTATGACAAGCATGTGGGGTTTCAGCTTCTGGGGCAGTGAACTCCAGATGAGTCATGGACAGGTTTCAGGGAGTTTGCAACCACCTCCTCTCGTCTGTGGCTAGTTGAAAATAAGTTCTGGGAAATGGGGCTGCTAGATTTGTTTTCTGGCATAACATGGGGCCATGATAAGGAAAAAGGCTGAGAACCATTAGCACTAGGCATTAAGTCAAATCATGAAAGTATCCAAAGAAGTCAACTATATTTAACAACATAGCTACTCTAATTAACAGAATATACTGCACATGAAGAAATGCACCCCCATTCTTTGCTGTTTATCATGCCTCTATGTTGTCATGAAATGATATACAGCCAGGTATTAATAGTGGTTACACAATATTTATTTATAAAGTTATCTCTAGAATAAAATGTGGAATTGCATTTGGAATAAATTCTGTAAAGAAATAACAGTATCACAGAGTTGCAATTATTAATATTTTCATAAAATCTATAATGAACTGCTTGCATCTGAACACACCTCAGCTACTATAAATACCTTCTATTACTGATATCAAACAAGTGTGTATGACAGACATAAATCCTATTGAAGAAGTTTGTTTATATCAGTAAATGGTCTCTGACTCCACTAAATCCTTGTGGTGTTTGCACAGCTGAATGAGTTATAGTGATATGTAAAGGTAATGTTTAATATGTTCAGCTGCTTCCCCAGCACTGATTCAGGAATAGATTGTTGTAAAATTGAACTTGGATCAATCTGGGGAAATGTTAATGACTGTCTTGTCTCTGTTCAATCCACCATGATGAGCTACAGCAATTCTCTTATATTTATGTAAGTGGAGGACCCATGGATCAGTTAAACTGAACGTGTGGGTGGTGCTCTTTCTTTTGGTAGGAGATCTGCAATGGTGATTTCCTTGCAAAGACGACTTTCACTAAGAACATTAGCTTTCTGTGAATTTTATTCGTTGCCTTTTCAAGTCTGTTTTTAAATGGAAAACTTCAATACCTGGGTTGAACAAACAGGCTTGATGGTCAGATTGACACAAGAGACCACTGTTTACGCACAGCCTTTTCAAGAATTCTTGGAAATGTTGGAAAATCCAAATGACTTTGCAATTACTGAGAGTGGAAATGACACTAACTAGGAAGTGACACTTTAAGTATTGCTGGAGTTCATTTTTTCCTTCACCAGCCTCTAAATTTCTATTTCTGCCTTGCTAGATTAATTCATCTTGTTGTCAACAGAGGTTGGAAAACCAGGTGTTTTTACTGCGATACTAAATTAGCTTGTGCTACTCTACTAGGTGTTACCCTTTTTTACCAAAATAAGTTTTGGGGTTTTTTTGTTTTTTTAAAGAGCAGGCAGAGATGGAGACATGAATAAAAGAAAGGGCTAAGTGGAAAAAGCATACTCCCTAATAATTCATGAAGGGAACTAGAAGGAAGGTCTTGTGATTAAAGAACTAGACTGGGATTCATGAAATCTGGGTTTAATTCTTTGTTCTGCTGCAGACACCCTGTAAGACTTAGTCACTTAGTGAAGGATTTTCAGAAATGCTATGAATTGGTTGAACTTTGCTCTCATTAATATCTAAAGGAGGTTTACCCTGGACTTAAATGAGAGCAGAATTAGGCCAGTGCTGATGACTCTTGAAAATCTGATTCTTTTCTCTGTGCCTTAGGCCCCCCTCTGCACGTGCAGATAAAGGCACAATGGGAGCTAATGTGCGATTCAAGTGCAATTGTATGATCATGCATCAGATCCCATTGTACCTTATTGCCAGTGCAGGGAGAGTCTGATCCTAGGCTCCCCTTGCACTGGCAAGAAGCAAGCTCTTATGGCTGGGAGCCCCTTCAGCTGAGGGGCTTCTAGCCAAGGGGGCACCCTACATATCCCTACAGCTGGGCGACTGCCACTGTGGTGACCTCCCTGCCTGGGAGGATGTATGAAACCCCCCGGGAAGGGGAGATTGCTGCAGCAGTGATCTCCCTGCCTCAAGGGTTTTCCTCCCCTCCACCTTACCCCCAAGCAGGGGAGATTGTCGCAGTGGTGATCTTCCTGTCCTGGGGGTTCATGTACCTCTGGGGCTGGGAGATAGCTGTGCCCTGCTGCTGCTGGGTCCTAGCACCAGGAGGCATGTTACTGGCATCAGGGGACTCTGGGCCCTGGTAGCTGCAGGGATCTGGAGTCTGCAGCTTCTGGGGCTGAGAATCCCTTGTAGCTGATGGGGCTCCCAACTGCAGGGGAGACCCTGGTACATGTGTGAATGAAAGCTTGATAGCAAGCACCAGTAAAGGTAGTATGTATGCATTTTGGAGGTCTAACTTTATAGCTGGTTGGAGCTTTATATTGTGTGCTAAGCACTTTGCCCTTGTAGCTAGGTTACTGCACAATTAACCAGTTAATTGTATGATACCTGTAACATGTAGAGGGGGCCTTAGCTCCTCATTTGCAAAATGGGGAAAATACTATTCCCTTATTCCAGGTCCATCTTGTTTATTTAGACTGTAGGGCTTCAGAAGTATTTAGGCCTTTAGATCCTATTTAAATGAGGAATACTTTTTGAAATCAGGGTGAGTAAAGAACCTTAACAGAAGCCAGTTGCCTACATATCTTTTGCGGATCTATCCCCAAACAAGGCCTATCTTTACTTACCTGTTTGTACTGTGCTTTATGCAATGGAGCCTTTCAGCTTTAGTTGGGACTGTGGGCCTGGCAGTGATAAACAGTTGCAATCTAGATTTTTGGTTTGTAATTCCACAGTCTCGTTCAGTGGCTAAATAACTTTTTGATGCTTGCTTAAGTTCAGTTCATCTATTTAAAATCAGGAACGATAATACCTACTTTGTATGAACACTGTGAAGTTTTATCAAGGGGGGAAGTAGTCTTCTGTTTCCTTTCTCTACAAGTGCTTAGCACAACATCTGAAAAGGAAACGTCAAATTACCTTGAAGTAGCATGTTGCAGGGTGTCAGTAAGCACCAGCCTCACTGGGCATTCACTAGAGCAAATGATGTAGCAGTGAGTAAAGAACAGGAATGTCTGTCTATCAAAAACACCTGTGGTCAATTCAATAAAGAAATTTCAGCAAATTAATAGAAACTGGCACAACTTGCCTTACAGCCCTAGATACAATTTACTTTGCAGCCAGCCCTTCCCTATGCCTTATCAGTTTAGGTAGTCTGGGATTCCAAGCATAGCTTCAACACCAAACCATGCAAATAAGTGAACACATACATGATAAATACAGGAGAGAGGATAAAAAGTACTGACCTAACTGGCAACTTGCTAAGCAGCTCAGGTGCCTAATTGGGACCAGGCTGTGGGATGTATTCCATGCAATGTTATTTTGTTGATGCTAACTCTTGAGTTCACAAAACATTGGGTGTCTGTTTTTATTGCCTTTTGATTGATTGTAGTTAACAAGTTTGAATAGGCATATGAAAGTAAGACTTTCTCTTTGCGCTCTTTTATTCCGTTTTTCTGCCTTTGACTGACAAAGGAGTCAAGCCTCCTTTAATATTATTTTTGTCTTGGGCCCAAATTTTCAAGGTGGCCTTAGTTCTTGGCTGGCACTCATCAGTACTACAGGTTTCTGCCTGGTCCCTAAGGCTCTGTTCTTTTCTCAGTTGGCGTGCAGATATTTACTGCAGAGCTGCCATAGTAAATGTCCCTGTGTCTACATGTGCACCCCTGTCAGGGTGCACAAACAAACAAACTCTGGAGCAGGCTAGTACTTGTAAATATTAGCTAGTTTTTTTGTGTGCAGCAGTGCATGTTTAGACACTGTCTGGCTGGCTGGGGCATGAGAGTGTTTCAATGTAGGGGACTGGCTAACCCTGCACTGAAGCACCCTTGTGCCCTAGCCAGCCCCTCCACAGCACTTTGAGCCCAATTGGAGGAGTCCTGGCTGGCAGTAGTCCAGGGCTGCTCCAACCAGGCTCAATGTGCTGTGCACAAATAAACTCTAGAGCAATATATTCCAGAGTTATTTGCTCCCAAGCTCATATTCAAATGGTGCTCTCTGGAGTTTATTCATGCATATTGATTGTATGTGTAGACATGCCCGCTAAAGCAGAGATTGGAACTCTTGGGAATTCAACTCGGGGAGTTTTGTAGGCCTCCACACTTCTGAAAAACCGATGATTTTTATTTAGGTTCCTAAACATGGAGGTTCTTGCTTAATTTTAAAACTCTGGGCTTCAGTATTTTGTACAATGCCTGTGATTAAAGCCGTTCATAAAAAAAAAAAAAATCAAAAAAATCCCAGTGCAATAATGTCATTCTTTTAAGCTTGTGTGTTAATCAGTTGCATAACTGATACGCTCTGTTCTGCTTTGCCTCAAGCTGTGCAAAGTAAGAGGATCCTACTGGACAGTATCTCTCTACTTACATTCTCAAGGCATACTTTAAAGTGATAGTGTCACAGGGTATTGAAAGTTGTCTGTCATAAGTCAAAACATATGCATGGAAAAAGTAAGCATGGTCCTGGTTCTCATCTCACTTAGACTGATTATGGAATGGTTTGACTTCAGATGGATTGTGTCTTATTTACATATATAGCTTGAAGCAGAACCGGTAAAACCAGTGAATCTGAGCATTGTGGCATTTTTAATAGGAGGCATCAGAATAAATTTAGATTCCTTTCTGTGTGTGTGTGTGTGCACGTGTGTTTGTGTGCGTGTGCATAATGGCTGTATAATGTAAAATGCAGGCATTGCCTTTGAAGTAGTTACCAGGACACAATACTCCTTCCCCCTCAGGTGAGTGCCCCAGCAGTAGAGTAATCATGATCCTTCTGGCCCCAGGCAATCTTGCATTCCTTTTTACACAGTGGTATAGCTTTGAGAAGAGGGGTATACCTGAAAAAGGTACAACTGGGTGATGAAGTCAGGGAAATAACATCACTTCCTGGGTGAGTGCTCTAATTACTCACTAATTACTAATTGCATAGCAGGTTGGTGGAACCACTTCACTCCTTGCAAAGGAAAGCAGACATATCTGCATTTTAGGAGGGGCTCCAAAGAATTAGGTGCCACTTCGTCTGAATTCCAGATCCCATTCTGGCCTGAGCCTATCCAAGCCCAGAATAGTTCTGGCCATCTGAGGAAACAGAACTTGCAGGTACCTTGGGGATTTACAGGTCAAATATGGAGGCACCTAACATGCTTGAATTCCTTTACTGAGCAGGGTTTGGGAGGGGGTGAAGGTGAGAGGGGCTGGATCTCATTATTCGACCTAGGTGGACGTGATGTCTAGGTTTGTCTTTAGGAACCTGCATCTTTTTTTGCATCTGTTCTTAAGACATGGCTTTCTCAGGTGAAGACAAGAGCTGCCTGAGTAACTTGCACGAGGGCCAAGAAGAGACCACACCATCTTTATTATCTGTTTGTACTTGGGTTGGAAAAACTGATCTCAAAGTTCAATCAGAAGGGAAACTGCTGGGAAGGGTCTCTTTCATTTGCCACATGCCATGCAGAAGAGATTGCAAATGCTGCTGTGGATGCTGTTTGACCGTTCTGCCCTGTTTTGATATGAATTTAACATTTAGAAACTATAACTGTCCAGTAAGCTGTTTCTTTCTATCATGTATTCCCTTCCTTAAAGACCAGCACCATAGAAACTGTATTTGTGACATCAGCATGATGGAAAGAGGTGATGATGTTAGTACAAGCAGCAAAGGGTACGTTAATTTCAGGAAGGCACATGTTTGTGTACCCTTCAATTTTTAATTCTCATTAATTTGACAACCCCGGATAATTGCAAAATAGATTCTGCTATTATTGAACATGGAACAAGACTTAAGTGAACAGGCAGCAGTTCATAGTCACGTTCTTGTGAGCTTCCTGATGTTCCATAATGATTTTAAGGTAGTTTCACCGTAGCTACCTGAGTGATGTTGCCTTTGTAAAGCCATTTGCTATGCCACAAATTTGGCTAAGAAACTCATTCCTTATCAGAGCTGTTATCTTTCCTGTCTGCTTCCCCTGATGGTAGAAGGGAAAGTATGGAGGCCTAAGTGTAGCCATTTCTTTTTTCGTACTAATGGTTTCCCCAAGCAACGTATTGGGCTACATTGACTGGCAAAGCACAGAGCTAGAGAAATTTGGCTATGGATGAGGTTACTATATATGGGACAAAGTTTCTGCTATTTCCTTTGTACCAGAAGGCCAGCCAGGGCAGTGGTCATGGCATCCAGGTACAAATTCAGCTCTTCTCAGCAGTTTCTACTGCAGGACTTCTAGGAAATGTTCATTGCTAAGTTTGAGCAATGGTAGCAGTGGAAAACATGCTTCTCTTAGGCTGATTTTTCCCCCTCCATGTAACCTAAAGATTTTATAAGGTCAGGGAAGTCTATCTTACATCCCCAGTGAATTTGGCCCCAAGAATTCAGTGTCAGGTATCTTTGAAATTTGTCACTATCTGTTCCCAGAAAGGAAAAGGATTCTAAATAATTATGCACACATTTTCTTTAGCACAGTTAATGTTACCACATTTCCTGACTTATTAATTCAAATGTTTAATTAAAAAAAATAAGTTAGCACAAAAAGTACAAATGATCCAACTGAGAGCAGCTTCTTCTGAAGTAGTGTTCAGTCAGGTTGCTAAGAAGGCTTTGTATTTAAAGAAGGTTTTCTGGAACACCTCTCTGCAGGAAGGAGGAGAGAAAAAGCTGAATTTGAGATGTAATGATTGAGCACTGTGGAATAAAGGAAAAGAATATACCTTGGAAATCAGTGATGTCAGATTTGCATGTAACTGCAGTTGTTACAGCATTTAGGATCTAATGTCAGAGATGGAAATCTGACAACTGGAAGGCTTATATGGTTTATATTAAATGATTGTGTGCATGTGTGTGTCCATGTGCGTGCAATGCCTGCCTGCCTCTCTCACGTAGTATGTGACAACAAGGTAAAGAGCGTTATGTCATTTTGGGTCTAGCATGCTGTGCTGTCTTGGTAGAGTGATCCTATCTTGTTGCTGCACTGGCTTATAGAAAGCATTCCCTGTCCTTGTTTACCTAATCATTGAAATGGCCTATACAGTGGTTGGCAACGTTTTTGGGCAGAGCACCAAAAATACTTACAACCTCAACTTGTAAGATGCTAGAGTGCCGGGGCAGATAGAGGGGGAGCTGCAAGAGGCCCATTCCTTGTGGCAGTGCAGCCCTGAGCCCTTTCCCACTGTCTGTCCCGAGGCGCGCACACCAAGCAAAAGGCCTTTATGTGCCATGCTCTGGCACCCATGCCAGGCATTGCCTATGCCTGGCATGGGTACACATCTTACTCATTCACACTGCAGTGAATTCATTGTGCACATTGTGACTAAAGCTACAAATGCCTGTCAAGAGGGCTTATTGTGGAACAGGTAAATCCATGAAACCAAGACTGCAGGAAAGTTGACCTGAAGCCTAGAGCACATTCTCATTGTAAAGGTTTGTGCTTTTTGTCCTGGTACAGTGGGTACCCAACTCCAAATGTATGATTTGCTTGGTCTCTGCAAGCTACCCACTTCCTTTGTCAGGTTCCAAATATTATGCACCAGCACAATTCTTTCTGAGGAAGAAACCAGGAATTTGGATCATAGTTGATATGGCTTCAGATCTGATCCATTTTAATTTTCTTCAAGTATGTGCAGAATGCAATTATTTACCAAAGGTCTCTGATGCCTCCATGCCCTGATTTATGTGGCTGATTTTAACACGTCATTTAATGTGGGGTAGTACCTTACTTGGTATAGTGTCCCACTATCCCATTGGTTTTAGTGGGCCTACCTGCTAGGGACGGTATTATCAAAGATAGCAATGGCAGTATTGTACCTTACGACTGCATAAGGCATTCATGGGAATGACAGAGGACTAAATTATGCTGACTGGGTGCACCAATGTTGTGATGAAGGAGGTACTTAGAAGCCTCATTTTCTCCCTTCTCCGTCTCATTCCCTGCATACAGAATGCCCAGAGTTATTATTGCAGTCAGTGGAATGATGACCCTAGTCACCCTCTTGTCATCCAGAGGTGCTGAACCTTGCATATGTATACACACACCTGTGTGTGTGTGTCTGTATATGTGCAGATAAGTCTGTGGGCCCAGACGGATTATACCTGAGAGTCTTAAAAGAGCTGGCGGACATCATAGCATGCCCTATGGCCAAGATATTTGAAAGCTCGTAGTGCCTGGGTGATGTACCAGAAGATCAGAAAAGAGCCAATGTGGTCCCAATCTTCAAGAAAGGGAAGAAAGAAGATCTAGGGAATTATAGACCTATCAGTCTGATGTTCATCCCTGGAAAAAATTTGGAGAAAATTTATCAAGGGATCCATCTGCAACAGGTTAATGGAAGGCAACCTACTGAATGCCAGCCATCATAGTTTTATTACTAGACCTTATTACTAGAAGGTCTTTCCTGACCAACCTCATCTGCTTCTATAACTAGGTGGTGGATTGCCTGGACAAGGGAGATGAGGTTGATGTCATTTATCTGGACTTCAAGAAGGTCTTTGACTTGGTCTTCCATGATGTCCTCATGATCAGGCTGGGAAACTGTGGCCTCAACCATCTCACAGTCTGATGGCTGGGGAACTGGCTCCAGGTAGTTGATGGGAACAAATCAACATGGCACAAGGTTACCAGTGAAGTCACCCAGGACTCAGTGCTTGGGCTGGTACTCTTCAATATCTTAATTAATGACCTGGATTTGGGTGTCAGATTTGGAGTGGCAAAGTTCATGGATGACACTAAACTATGGGGGAAGGTGATCACGCTGGAGCACGGGCTGGGGATCTGGACATGCTTGCAAAGTAGGCAGACCTAAACCTGATGGCATTCAATGTAGAGAAATGCAGGGTACTGCACCTTGGGGGAAGCCAGCATCATACTATAGGATCGGTGGTGCTATGCTTGCTAGCACTGCAACTGAAAGGGACTTGGGGGGTCTTGGTTGACCACATGATGAACATGAGCCCCCAATGCGATGCTGCAGCTGGCAGAGCAAACCAAATTTGGGCACACATCCACGGGTGCATGTCGAGCAAAACCAGGGAAGTCATCCTCCTGCTTTACTTAGTGAGGCTGCAGCTGGAGTACTGTGTCCAGTTTTGGGCCCCTCACTTCAGGAGGGATGTGAATAAGCTCAAGAGTCGAGAGGAGAGCTACCCATATGATCAGAGGCCAAGAGAGCAAGCCTTATGAGGAGAGGCTGAGGGACATGGGACTCTTTAGACTGGCAAAGAGAGAGCTCAGGGGGGACTTGCTGGCTGCCTATAAGTATATAAGGGGGTGTATTAGGATATGGGAGAACAGTTGTTTACCAGGGCTCCCCAAGGGATAACTAGGTGTAACAGCTACAAACTTCTGGAAGGCCAATTCAGAATTGATATAAGGAAAAATTTCTTTACAGTCTGAGTGTCCAAGGTCTGAAACAGACTCCCCCAGCGGTGGTGCAAGCACCTACTCTGAACTCATTCAAAAGGCATTTGGATGTTTATCTTGCTGGGATCATCTGATCCCTGCAGAATTCCTGCCTCTGGCAGGGGGGCTGGACTCGCTCTTACAAGGTCTCTTCCAGCCCCTAATGTCTATGAAATCTATGAGATTCATGCCACATGCCTATAGCAGGTGGGGATGTTTTTGTTTATGTGTTGTACACATTTAGTGCAGTACAGTCTGGTCCTGGTCTATGACTACAGTTCCCGGTTGGTATAGTAATATAACACACATTAAAGGGGTGTCTCTTCTCAGAGCAGTGTTCTCTCCCTCAGGGAGAGGGGAATGGAGGTGCAGCCATGCTGTAGTGGGAGATATTGCATGGCTCTGAGGCAAAACACTTCCACACCAAACTGCACAGCACCCTCAGTACTGCAGTGTGGCAGGATGTCACCATTTAGACATTGTTGAGCAAATTCCAGGGAACCAGCTGGAACACCAGACAAAGTAATTATTCTGCAGGGTATCTTTGTGAATTGACACAGTTGCAGAGTGGTTTGCAGTTTAGACGCTCTTTATTTGCTAGATACTATATTTGCTGTTCAGTGTGGTTAGTGTGGGTGCTGAAGTTCATGGTTGACACCCAGTGGTTGCAAGTTTAAGGCCATAGCAGAAGTGCACATGGCATAGCTTGTCAGAGTCTGATGAATCTGCAACTTCTGCTAAATATCTTGCAAGTCACAAGTATATGAAAAAGGAAAGGAAGTGTGGTTAGCTACATACAAGAGCAATAATAGCCTGGATGAGGATACAAAAATTGTGATTCTGGTGCTTCCACAACTTGTTATCGTGGCACATCTTGTAGCTTCAGAAAAATTTGCCTTGTACTTAAAATATGAATAGAAAACCAAAGTTCTATATTGTCACATTGTTGTGCTGAGTAGCTTTTTAGACTCGTTATTTACTGAGAAAAAGTGCTTTATAGATATTTTATAGCCATGGTGCCCCATTTGAGATTCATAATAATTCCATATTCAGATTTTAACAACGTTAGTTGCTGATTGAGTTTTGCTGAGCTACCTGTACTATTAGCCACCTGTTGAAAGTCCCAGCAATATACTACTTCCTTTGGTATTTATTGTTGATCAGTTCCACTGTTTTAATAGGAATATACTGGTATTTCTTGCTGCCAGACTATAATCTGATACTTACCTGTATGTAAGTGCGTAAAAAACAGGTACCTATATTGTTAAGCAACATGAGCAGAAAATGTAATTTAAAAACAAATAACTCACCTCAAAAATTAAAGATTTTAACAATGTCCCATTTTCATGAATGGTTTCATTTGCTGAAAACCCTCTTAATATTTCATTTTTATTAAACATTTCTCTGTGAAGATAGGGCAATTTCACAGTGAAATATGATGTAAACTTGCAAAATACTTTTCAGCTTAATATTAATGACGAGTGTTTGTGTTTCTGATATGAAAACAGAAGTTTTTTATAGAAATTGGCAAGCAAAACATGGCTCAGGTTCTACTTACCAAATGTTTTCAGAAGTAACAAGCTATTTGGTCTTCATATGCATAGGTCTATATAATGTAGTTCTCTCTGTTCACAGTTGTATTACCAGGGGTTTCGTGTTTTGCCCAACTCAGCCTATTCCACATGCACTAAACTAATGAGAACATACCAGAAGCTTGCAAAAGGTTTTTTCTTTCAGAATATGTATTATAACAGGGTAAAAAGGAGATGCAGGTGAGAAGCCAAAACCCAGTTATCACACGACTTATGCGTGATTTGTCACATGCATTTCTGCCTTTAACCCTGCCCAGAGAAGCAGATGTGTCTGAGTTTACTCAGGACTAAGTACAAGTTGGCCTGCATCTGTCTGTCTTTTGCTCTTGCCCTCAGTTGCATTGCTTTGTATAATGTTTCACTAACCTTTACATTATTGCCTCATGCCACTGTAACACCTCACACAACCTTGGCTCCAAACGAAGTGTATCACATTTTAACCAGCACCTGGCAGCTTTCCAGGTGCCCTGTGAACCTCAGTCAGATCATCTAATTGTCAGTCAGTTCTTGGTTCCCATAGCCCTGTTCCACTCTCTTTCATAATTCATTCTTGTTAATTTATGATAATTTATGATATCAAGGTTCCTGGGTTGTGGCTCCCATCTTTTGCTCTTAAGTAGCTGAGATACTCTGCAATTCTTGCTAATCAAGCAGGAAATGCTTCTCAGTACTGGATGTTAAATATGGATGTACTTCATACATCCCACATCTACTTCTACATCTGCAGTTATAATAATTTTTTTGAGCATTTGAGGTAATCTTTAAAAATACCCATAGCTTATTTTGTATTTTGTTTTCCAAAATTAGTTATGAGTTTGTTGTGTTTCTCTGAGCCATTTCTTGTGCAAGAAATCCCACCAAACTCCAGCTTGATTGGGGGTAACAAACTGGTCCTATTCATTTGTGATTTTTTTTCAGGGTAGGAAGAGGACTAGGCCTGTGTGATGTGGCTAGTATTCATTTTGGATTTGGCCGATTTTGGGGGACAGTTATTTGATTCAGTGATTGGAGTTACTGTCCCGAATTGATTCAGATGAATCTGATTTGAAGATTTGGCTGCTGCCAAATTGGCCAAATCTCCAAATCGCACAAGCCCCACCCACTCTCAATGGCTGCTCTGCCTGGCCCCAGGTCCCAGCTCTTTGGGGAGAAAAAAAAAAGCCACCACTCACTGGCTCCTGCCAGGTGGGGGGGGGGCAATTTTCCTATTGCCCCACGCTGCATGGGGGGCTCTTCCATGAGCCCCTAAAAGCCCCAAGGCTGCTGCAGCAGCTGGTGAGTGTGGGGTTTTTGGTTTTGCTTTTTTTTTTAAGGGCTGGGAGCTGGGCCAGGTGGGGCAGCCTTGGGGGATGGGAGAACAGACGGGAGTTGGGGGGGAGGCTCATGGCAGAGGCAGCAGGAATTGGCCCCCCACCTGGCAGCACCCGCTGAGTGGGGGCTTTTTTTTAAACAACCAGGAGCCGGGCCGGGCAGGGAAGCCATGGGGGGACTGAGAGAATGGGAGGGGGCCAGGGGGTGCTTGGCGGGGTGAGAGGAGCAGGCAGGGGTTGAGGCCTGGCAAGGGTTTTCCCCCATGGTCCCCTCCCCACTCCTTGAGCCTCTTCTTCCCCACCCCCTACTTACCAACATGGAGTCCAGATCCAGCTCCCTGCTGCAGCCAGCAGGGACTGCCCAAATCGCTGAAGCTCTCCAAATTTTTTCTGAATCAATTTGGAGATCTTCGAATGATTCAGACCTTTTAATTGATCTCCTGATTTGATTTGGATTTGGAGATTCAGCCACGGAATTGGGCCAAATTTCCTCCGAATCGAATCAGCACCCAAAGCTTCATATGGCCCTAGTAGTGACACAATATATTGATTGGTGTTGATTGCTGTGCAGACATAGGGTGCATATAAGCATAGAAAGCATTCTAGGTTGCATGGTTTAGTTTTAGTTAACTCCCTATTGATAGATCACTATGAAGGCATTCAGTGTTTGGGGGAAGTTGGTGTACAGGCCGCCTATGCTGGCAATAGCCCATGGACATGGGGCTGCTGTATGACTTGTAGAAAAAGATATAGTGGAATTTCAAGTCATGAAAATGAGGTTGGATGGGAGTACATTTGTTCTGTGCCTCAATAAAATTGCAGATAAGGTAACAGCGTTATTTGTGGGCTGCATATGGGAAGTATGAAATGTGTTGTGTTGTGGTTTTTGTTTTTTTTCACCTGGGGTAAGTTAAAGTGGGGGGAAGTAGAGTCTGTATTCAGTGTATTAGGATGACCTTGGGTATATTTGGCTTGCAATAGCTAGGTGAACTGGAAAGATGGTATGTGGGCCGTGGCTTATATTTAAAATGTGTGTATATATTCTGGTTTTTAGGTAAAGGTTGAAATGGGTAGGGAGAAACAGTGGAATGTGTGGAAGGTACTTCTTTGGGTACACTGTGGTAATGTTTGAATTTGCTTTGAAATGATGGTTTTTCTTTGTTTCATATTTCAGCATAGATAGTAAACAACGTGTATCTGCAAAGTTGCAGATATTTTGGATACCAACAAACTAAAACGACAGTCACAGTCACTACTGATATGCTGGTTTTATTGTATGAAGATAAAAACATTGAAATGAAACCCACTAAATTCAGACACAGGACTCATCTTCATCTTGTCGGTATGTATCATCTGAACCATCCTAGTTGAACAATTAGTGTTACAGCACTGATGGCTATGAACCTAGATTTTCATAGAATCATAGAAGTAGGGTCGGAAGGGACCTTGTAGATCTTTAAGTCTGACCCCCTCCCTGGGCAGCAGGAAAACTGGGCTCAAGTGATGCCAGCCAGGTAGGCATCAAGCCTCTTCTTAAAGACCCCAGGGTAGGAACCAGCACCACTTCCCTTGGAAGTTGGTTCCAGATCCTAGCCCCCAACTGTGAAGTAGTTCTTATGGGTGTCTAATCTAAACCTACTCTCCAACAACTTGTGGCCATTATTCCTTGTTATCCTGGGGGGCGCTAGGGGAAACAAGGTCTCCCCCAAACCCTTCTGGTCCCCCCTAGTGAGTTTATAGACAGTCACAAGGTCCCCCCTCAGCCTTCTCTTGTGAAGGCTGCACAGGTTCAGGTCCCGTAGCCTCTCATTGTAGGATCTGCCCTGCTGTCCCCGGATCATGCGGGTGGTCCTCCTCTGGACCCTCTCAATGTTGTCTATATCCCTCTTGAAGTGGGGTGCCCAGAACTGGACACAGTACTCCAGCTGTGGCCTGACCAGTGTCACATAGAGGGGGAGGATCACTTCCTTGGCCCTACTTGAGATGCACCTGTGGATGCACGATAAGGTCCAGTTAGCCCTGCCGACCGTGACCTCGCGTTGTCGGCCCATGTTCATCTTGGAGTCAATAATGACTCTAAGATCCCTTTCTGCCTCCGTGCTCTCAAGAAGGGAGTTTCCCATCTTATAAGTGTGCTGCCGGTTGCTACTGCCCAAGTGCAGCACCCTGCACTTGTCAGTATTGAAACGCATCCTGTTTTTGTTAGCCCAGCCCTGCAACCTGTCTTGCTGCAGTCTTTCCCTCCCTACTAGCGTGCCCACCTCACCCCAAATTTTGGTATCATTAGCAAATTTAAACAGGTTGCTTTTCACCCCGCTGTCCAAATAGCTGATAAAGAAATTGAACGGTGCGGGCAGGACTTGTTTAGTCTTCTTGATCTCCAGCTGTCAACAAGGACAAAAACGGCCTCTGCCACTGTCAGAACTGACATCAGAATCCACAGCGGTAGCTTATCTCCCGACTTGTCTCATGGCCAGTCTGTGTGCTGGCTTTACCCGGGGAAGGTTGGTAGGTAGGGAGAGAGGCTTAGTTTGTACAGGCTACAGAGATCCTGTTCTCCAACCTTCAGGTTTACAGGGAGCCTTGGTTTATTTATGCCATCCCAGATGACATGTGAGGGTCATTAGAGGACAACTCTGTTTTCTGTCACTGCTGTGCTTAAATGAGTCCCACTGCAGACTGCTGTGCAGACTTGACATAGTTCTTTATGAACAACACATGGCCTTCCAGTGGAGTTGGACTTGGCACAGCTTTTAATCAACAAAGGAAAGCTTTGTATTCCTTGCTCTGATTGTCTGTGTTACATGTCAATGAAGGCTAATTCACTGGCTTTCACTTACATAGGTGGGTATTAATTACTTTCACATTTATATGCTGCTGTTTATTTGTTACCTGTTTGATGGAACATTCACCAGTTTCCTGAAACAGAGCATAGTCACCCCAATAAGTTACTATCATACAATCTGCCACAAGTTTCAGTCAATAGCTGCCTTGCCCCAGGAACAGAGCATCAAATTGTGAAATCATCTGGGCCAAGCATTTATGCAACTATCCTAGTCGATGCCTGCTTGTATTGGCTCTATCCCTCCAGACAAATATGCAATACAGACATAAATTCCAGGTATTTTGGCAGCTTTCACTCAAACAGGCTGTCTCTTGTGATGGTACCTTGAAAATGGAGTAAAGGAACACATTATAACTCTTACTCTTTTTGCATTGGTCTGTTGGGCAAGTGACAAGCTACACTTTGATCTATTAGGGAAGGGCATTAGCCACCTCTTTGTGTGTGTCTGATGGTACCTACCATAATGGGGCCTTGGGAAGGTACTTAAATGCATATAATAACTGAACAGAGGTCAGGGGTGGGATTTAGCCTGGATAATTAAAGGAATGGATAATGTGTTTAAATATTCATATTAATTAAAATTCCATTAGACTAGGGGAAGTAGTAGAATGCTTCACAAATTTTAAAAAGAGGAGGCACTGTTAACCAAGGATGTCAGCATTCCCATGTAAACAACCAGGTAATTGTTAGTGGATTAAGAAATAAGGTGATCCTCTTTAATCTCACCACAGCTAGAGTGGGTTTTGAAGCATAAATCTAAAAGCAGGTTTTGCTGCTGGCCACAACCTGAGTAGTGGTGGTTTTGTTAATAGCGTGCCAGCTTTCTGTGAATTTTTGTGGGGGATATATTTTATTGCATCAACTGCATGGTTAAGATAGTTAGACATGCTTTTGAAAGCAAGGCATTCTTCATCAGGACCTGTACTTGACAGCTGTATCCCAAACATGCAGTTGGTGCAATAAAAGGGATCACCCACAAAAATCCTTGCCTCTCTCATACCATATTTACTCAACTATAAAACAATTTCCCCCCACAATCAGCATGGGGGAAAAAAAGCCCCTCATCTTCTATTTGCATATAGGAAAACATCGTTAAATATATTGCTTATCATTAAACTGCTGCCAGAAGCAGTGTGCGCCCAGTCATGGAAACCAGCTATGAAGGTAATTGAAAGCAACCCACAGTGGGTATGTCCATAAAACACACAACCAAACATACTGATGGGAATATTTATTTATAGCAATTACAGTTCTTTCCCCTGTTCAACCCTTTTTCTTTTATCTGAATTCCCAGTCTACCCTTTTTTTACACTGTTTCTACTCTTTAAATCAACAACATGAATCTGGAATGGGCTTCCAAGGGAGGTGGTGCTCTCCTCCACCCTGGAGGTTGTTAAGAGGAGACTAGACAAGCACCTAGTTGGGGTCATTTGACCCCAGTGCTCTTTCCTGCCCAGGGCAGGGAGTCAGACAAGATGATATACCAAGGTCCCTTCAGACCCTAAAAATCTATGAAATTTTTGAAACTTTCTCTTCATGTTTAACACTTAGTCCTTTGTCCATAATTACAACTTGAAAACCTTCATGTATTAAAACCTCACTTCCATCATTTGCATCTTAAAACTTTGGCTAAAAGCATCTTAAACACAGAAACAAGTTTTATTCTGCCTTTTAAATGATTTTGAAATAATTTGGGTATCCCCATGTTGAAACAATTAAAAGGGTTAAAATAACTCAGTCCTTAGTGTCTGTTACCTTCTTCCTCCACTTCTGCATCACTGGTTCTTCCCTAATGAATTCACAGTCTCAGTGTGTATAAAATCTTAGTTCATACAGTCCCAGTTCCAGGAAGTCTCTTACTGTGAAAGCTAAGCCCTTAAACAGCAAGTAAACTCTGCATTTCCCAGATAACCATTTTGAAACTTGCTACAATTTTCTTTAGTACTGCTTCCTCCAGTTCTTTGAGGGGTAAGTCCGTATAGCACCATTTCCCGCATCAGTTCTTGCTGGGTTTTTTTTGGGTTTTTTTTGTTTGTTTGTTTTTTTGTAACCCATATTTATTTATTTAGCATATGTGGTTTTGGCATATTGTTTCAGCCATCTTACAGTGATGTCATCACCAGTGTGAAGAGCTTGAAAGCTGCCAGGTAGGTAGCACAGTAAATGGACATGAGTTAACAATGTGGGGCAAGGTTTGAACTTGTTCACAAGGGCATTTGTTGTCATTGCTTAGGCCTCACTAGTATATGTCTGAGGAACAGTGACCTTGTCCAGTTTGAAAACTGTTGAGAAATGCCCAATAACAGTGTGGCCAGTTAAATCCTGGTTGGCTGAAAAGTCAAACCTGACTAAGGTAACCACCAGTACTTAAGAAAACATATGTGAAAGGATTAAAAAAAAAAAAAAAGTGGGTAGACTTCACCATTTGGTTCATAGAATGTGGGAGGATGCCATGTTTGAATATGGCGATGGTCGCTATTCGGTTACTGGTATCTCCTCTTCTAAGTACAAAGTTAATCTGTATAGGACTATGGACTCTACCTGTTATTGCATCCATTAAAGGGGCTTTCTTCTCAGTAAAGTTGGGGATGAATCTTTTCTAATAATTGGCCAAATCCAGGAATGACCTCATTTGCTTTTTGGTCTGCGGTGGATAGTAATTTTCTGTTATGGCTATTTTATTAGCCAAGGGTCCTATGACCCCTTGTCCAATCCTAAACCCTAGATAATGAGTTTCCAGCATACCTAATGAACATTTCTTAGGGTTGGCTGTCATGTCTATGTGACTGAGTTCTTGTAGTATGGCTTTCATATGTTGCATATGCTGGGACCAAGATTGTGAGTAAATGATGATATCATCAATGTAGGCAGCTGTGTACATCATGTGGGGAGTAAGTATATGATCCATGAGGCACTGGAACATAGCTGCGACTCCATGGAAGCTGAAGGGCATCCGCATAAACTCAAATAGACCCTATGGCATGCCGAAAGCAGCCTTAGGCTGGTCTTTTGCTGCCATGGGGACCTGCCAATATCCTTTTGATAGATTGATTGTGGATATGTATCTGGCCTGGCCTATCCTTTCCAAAAGCTCTTTGACATGTGGCATTGGGAAAGCCTCAAAATGGGCAATTTCATTTACCCTTCTAAAATCTATGCAAATTCTTAGTGAATCATCAGCCTTAGGCACCACGTCCATGGGACTCTGCCACGGGCTGCAGGATGGTATTCTAATTCCTTGTGCTAACATTTTCTTTCTCCTGGTACACATTAACTTGCAAATGATGGGAAACGGGTCTCCATGTTTCTTGCACTATTGTCACCTTTGGGGTATTTGTTTTGTGCCTCACTCCTCTGGCTTTTCCAGGTCTTTGACTAAACACATCCCTAAAACTATTTACGAGGACTTTTAACTGCTCATGCTGGTCCTTGTTCAGCTCGGGACCTTGCTTTATCTCCCCTCATAATTCTTCCCCTCTCAGCTCTTCCTCCATTTCCGGATCCAAGTCCTCAGTTGGTTCCCTGGGCTTAGTAACCAACCTTCAGGTTCCTGCCAAGCCTTCAGTAAATTAACTTTATATATCTGCCATTCCTGTTGGTGACCTGGTCAGTAAACTTTGTAATTGACTGGGCCAGCCTGTCTGATAATCTCGACGGGACCCTGCCACCTTGTCAACAACTTATCCGCAGTTGTAGGGAGCAACACTAGGACCTTATCCCCAGCGTGGAATTCCCTTTCATGGGTCTTCTTATCATACTCCTGTTTTCGTCATTACTGCGCTAAGTTTTCCTGTGCTAACTGTCTTGCTTGGCTGAGCCTCTCAATCATATTTTGCCTGTGTCGTTGGGCCTCAACTTCCCTCCATCCTGTATTCTCCCATTCCTCCCTCATCTCTTGTAACAAGCCCCTAGGCTTAGGTCAATTGATGAGAACTTAGTTGATGACTGAGGAGTGCCCCTCAGTGCAAACAACAGGGGTATCAATAATAAGTCCCATTTCCTGGGTTCCTTTTGGGCACAATGATGGAGAAGTCATTTTATTATCCCATTTAAGTGCTCCACCAGACCATTGGTCTGAGGATGATAAATAGAGGTTTGTAACTGCCGAATCCCTAATACTTGGCATGTGGCTTTAATAACGCTGGACATAAAATGTGTGCCTCGGCCTTCCCTAGGCATCCTTACCCTCCATATCCATTTTAACAGTTTCTCCACAATCCATGGAGCTGTTGCCAACCTAAGGGGTACAGCCTCCAGGTAGTGGGTCATGTAATCTACTATGACCAAAATATATTGATATCCCTTGCTACTTTCTGTCAGCGGGCCTATGATATCCAACACAATTCTATCGAATGGTGTATCAATGAGGGGCATCACATGTAGTGGTGCTCTAGGTGGTTGCCTTTCCTGTACCCTCTGACATTCTGGACATGCCTCACCAGAGGAGATCACTTGGCATTGCGACACGTAGGGGGTGCACGTGGGTGCACATGCACCCCCTGAGCATGGTGATACACCCCCTATGAAAAGGTGCTGCCGACACTTAAAAGATTTCACCTGACAGGAAGTGCTGAAAGCCTTGTCATCTCTATAGAGATCATTAATCAACAGTAAAACATTTTCATGGATGTTCTGAGATGTCTTTGCATCCTTATCTGTGAGAGAGATCTTCAGTTGTTGTGCATTTTTAAGTACTACAGAATAATTGTCAGTGGGAGTGATTCCCCAGAAGGCATCCCATTTCAGTTCCTGTATGCCTTTTGACAAGATGAGAAATCCCTTGAATGACCTCACATAGTGACTTTCATAACTGATTCTACAACTTTAACACCAAATACACCACATTCCACCAAAGCATCCTGAGCCCCACTACCATGCACATAATTCCCAATAATGTACATGACAACCTTAGTGCAATGAAAATTTCCCATCATTGGAACAATGTCTGTAAACTCTGATGGATTACACATTATTATATCTGCAATTATATGGAATATTCTCTCATCATTGGCGGGGTGGGGAAGGGGGGAAGGTAGAGATGTCTGATTCAGTTGAAAGTGAACACTTTGAAGGTTTTTAAGGGCTGTATAAGCCATTGCATAATCTGTAACAGGTTTTGGAATTACTGGCAGGAAACCAATATGCATCAGTGGCATTTTCGCTCTTAATATAGCAAGACATCCAGCCCATGTAGGGGTGGGTGTGACTGATGGGATTCCAGGTAAAAGCTCATTCTTTACCAAGGAGAGAACAAACTCTGATTCTGCTTGTAGTTTATCTTTGTGTTTGGAAATCTGTAGGGAGGCAAGTTTAATAGGTGCTTGTCTGTAATCTCTAATTTTTTGGCACTGCAGCTCACTCATTAAATGGGTTTCATGTCAGCTTCAGAAATGTATGACTTTACTGGAACTTCACTGGGGCCAAGCCTCACCTGACACAGAACACTCGCTGTGTCATGGGAACCGTGCACACCACTGACTGTTGAACAGTCTTCATGGTCAAAATTATCTACAGCACAGAGTGTAAAGTTTTTTTTTCTTTTCTGAAATGAGCAGATAAAGGAGTTTCCCCATGAACGCTGCTGTGAAAAGTGGAAGCTGCCAGTTTTCTTCTGAAACGCTGCACTTTCTTGTAGCTCATAGACACTAATGACTTGTTTGTGGCAGTAATAAACTCTTTGCTTTTGCATTTATTGTATATTGCATGTCCAGTCATGATGTAAAGTGGGTTTTTTTCTGGCCATTATGAATTAAGTAATATAGGATCTGCTCCAAATATAGTACGTCTGCTCCAAACAGTTGGGATTCTGATTCCAGGTCTGCAACTCGAGAAAAGACATCATCCTGGAGATGAAGAGCAGCTGCCAAAAATTTGGAAGCCCTTTGTGTTTCACAGAAGTGGATCTTATGTCTTATTTTGTTATGGCTTTGCTGGCCACATGTAACTCATTGGCGAATCTTCCTTGTGTTATATGCAACCAAAAGCACCTCAATCCTCATATAAGAGTAAGCTCTTTATTGTTTCTCCTCTTCAGAAGAACAGCTACTGGCAGGTTGATGGTCACCTTCTTCTTCTAAGCACAAGGTGGCCTTCTCTAGACCTTTTTCAATGTATATTGCTTATAACACTGGTTATTTACATGGTACACAAATTCAGTATTGGTCAACACTTGTCTCAATCTTTTTGTGACAGTATCATTCCTAATCTCTGTGGCTTCCATGATTTGTTTTCTTGCATTTGAAGTTGTAGTAGTTTTTTGATCAGCCTGACAGATACTGCGCTTGCTTAAATCAGTATGACATTCTTCTTTTGACTTCTTAGGAATTGCAATTCTTCCCCCCTTTGCCCCCATGATCTGCCATGGTTTCACTGTATTTCAGTCAGACTTCAGTCTGAAAAACAGAAGACAAAAATAGTTACTTGTGGATTTGGCTGCAAACATGGTGACTCAACAAAAAACATTAAGCCCATTAAACTACAGTTAATATAGTAACAGTAACTGGCCATTAAAATAATACACAGTAAATAAAAGAATATACAATAAATTGAACTGTTCAATTAAAACAAGACGGTAGCAAACCCACTTATGACAAACTAAATAATTATTTTGGTAGGACAATATATGAAACCAAATTTTTTCAATTGCGTGCATGTGGAGCTTGGGAACTTACTTTCTTTTGTCACTATGACATTGGAAACATCTTTATTGAATTGTTTGACCTTGAAAACATTGGGTTAGACACCAAGATTACTTTCGTACCATACTTAGAAGAGGAGATACTAGTCACCAAAGAGCAAGTGCACCACGTTTAAAGGTGGCACCCTTCCATGTTCCGTGCACCAAATGCTGAAGGCTACCCAAGCTTTTTTTATCCTTTCACATGTGTTTTCTTAAGTAAAGGTGGTTACTTTGGTCAGTTTTGACTTTTTTCTATGGGGGTCTATACCAGGAACTGAACTAGTAGAGTCAGAGATGATGTGGTAATTGATTGGTGTTTGTGCTAACTGTTCTTCATGCCACTATAAATAAAGAAAAGTCAAAGGATTTTGAAAGGGTGGACCATATTGGATATCTTGAGAGGAGCCAAGCTATTGGTTGGTGGGATATGTCCCAGTGCACTGGCAGCGTAAGACTATCATGGAGTCTGGCTAGTAAGTTTACTTCAGCATTACTGCGATGGAAGTGAGGGGGAACAATGTTACTGAGGACTGGTAACCATAGGAGTGGAGTGGGGGTGCAGTGTGCCTGACACAAGATGCATTGTAGCATGCAGTTGGGTGTCTACTAGTTTGCTGCGTGATGAATGAGCCCAGATAAGGCACAGTATTCTGTAACTGAGTAACAGTGCGGTAACGAGAGATGAATGTAGAGTGGAGGCATTGGCACCCCAAGTGGTCCCTTTTTATGATCTGTAAGAATTGGAGAACTCTTTTCCACCCTCCCTGTGTATATGTACTTTCCCAGAACTGGTGTACCACTGTCTTCTTCACCCCACACTGCTCCTTTGTACACAATGGCATTTTTGCTAGCTGCCATCTGTATTTTACCTCCTTTGCCAGAAGCACACCCCTTGCTGCCACCAGGCCAGGTCTGTATGTGCTCCTTTCAGGTGTTTATCTGCCATCCCTTTCCACACCTCCATGTTTGTGTTTCAGTGAAATTTTGCACAAGTATTATCACATCTTTCTACCTTACTATCTCCTTGAGCATCTTGTGGTCTTTCAATGCCTCTGGTCATACCTCCCTCACCTTGTAAAACTTAAAAAATCCCTCCATTCTTGCATAGTGGATCAATGGTGGTCATGCCCACAGCTTTTTCGGTGGACCTGTACAAAATCCCCACCTCCTTAAGATTGAACCTGTGAGGAACCACATAAAGCATGTCACATTTCCTTCCCCCTCACACACCCCTCTACACATGGCACTCATGTAGTTGGTATACACAAACAGCCTTACATCTGGCAGTCTCCCTGCCTCCCTCTCTTTGAACAGTTCCTTCCGTGCCAGTCTTTTTCTTTTAGCCCTCTAAAAGATTACTCAACTCTCTTTTGCTGCCTGTCTCCACATTAGGGGGAACACTATCCCTGTGTATAGAATGATTGGCAGCAGCACTGTCTTGATTGCCTCGACTTGACATGCGAAGGACAGTGTTCTTCCAGCCCACAGCTCCTGCATCTTTCTTACCTGCCCTGTCCCCTTTCCCCACACTTTCCCCTTTTTGCTGCTGCATCCATTGGGATCCCCAACACCGTCATTTCTGTTTCTGTTATTTGTACTCTGAGCTGACTCATGTCCCCTGCAATTTCCCACCATCATTACCATACTTTTTGCCCTATATTTATCTTGCCTCCCCCCTCCCCCCATTTCCCCATACTCTTCTGTGTGTTTTAACACCAGTTCTATTGATGGCTTATCTCTCATGACTACATTTGTCATTCATATACAAGGTACACTTTTTCTAGTGTTGTCTGTATTCCACTTATCCCTCCGTCCCACTATATTCTTTGTGCTCATGGCTCCATGGCACAAATGAACAGTACCAGTGACATAGGATATCCATGTCTCACTCCTGCTGAGATCTTAAAAGCTCTACTCAGGTGTCCATTAGTTAAGATCTGATTTGCTGTAGAATGCTCTGGTTTCGCTACTGTCATATGCTTTTTGCAAATTGAGGTTTCTTACTGTCACTTCTACTTTCCTATCATTGCAGTATGCTACCATGTCCCTGATCAGCCTCAGTGTTTCTGCAGTTCTTTGCCCCGGCAATGCATGAGTTTGGTCCCCATTTATTATCTTCAGCAGGGTGTTCTGTATTCTTTGTGCCAGCGTCTTTGCCTGCAGTTTGTAATCTGTGTTTAACAGCATGATTGGTCTCCTGTTTTTCAATACATCCTTTTCCCCTTTCTTTAAACAGTAAGAGCACTATTCCTTTCATAAACTCTTCCCGCTGTTTTTTCCCTTAGAAAATTTCCTTAAAAACCTCTACTATGTCTGGCCCTACCCAATCCCACAACTTTGCATAAAATTCTGTTGGCAGTCCATCTGTTCCTGTTGATTTTCCCTTTCTTACATGTTGAAAGGCAGTCCTCCACCTCCTTTACAGCTATCTCTGTTGCCATCCTCTTTCCTCTTTCACTTTCTCCACCACTTTTCTCAGGCACTTTTTCCATTTTCCTTTTATCCTCCACCATCTTTTGGTATAGCTTTTCATAGAACTTCCTTGTTGCTTCCAGGACTACTTCCTGTGCCTCCACCAGGTCACCTCCTTTTTCTTACACCATCTTCAGCTCTCCCTTCGCTGATTTTACTCTTGTTGAAAACTACTGGGACTAGCCCTCACTTTCTTCTGTCCATGGTGCCCGTGTTAGAAACTTCTTTTCCTGTATCTTCTCTGTAAACCATTCTTCCAGCGCATATTTTGCTGCTTCTATCTCTTCCTGTACTTGCTGTCTTTCTATTGCTTCCTTTAAGAGCCTCTGCAGTCTTCCATGCAGCTTCTGCTCTTCTCTTTATTCACTGTTTTTCATATCTGAAAATCTCTGCCATCCTTCTCTTGATCATATTCCGCTACCCCTGCTTGCTCTTAAAATATTTCTTCATCCTCCATACCTCATATGCTCTTATGCATATTCCTGGTATCTCTCTCTTCTAGAAGCATCAAATTTAATTTCCATATCTCTTTTCTTCTTGCTAGCTCCTTGCATGTCCTCATCCCCACCTTCAGCATTTGGTGGTCACTGAAAAACGTGCTTGAAACTTCTTTGCTCTCTACTTCCCATTTTCTTGATATAAAGACAAAATCAGTTGTCAACTGTTCCTCTTCACTTGGTCTGTTCTTGTGAAAGATTTATTTTCTGCCCAAACCTTCCTCTTTCACCTCCATTTGTTTTACTTTCAGTTCAGGGCTGGTCCACAGTACTGGCACGCCCATTGTCTTGTTATCGTTTGCTTCTGACCACCAGGATGGCCCCATCTCCTCTCAAGCCTCTTGGTATTCTGCACTCTTGCACACAGATTACATCCATTTGCTCCTGCTTAAATACTGGCTCCACCTTTTTCCACCTGTTTCTTGTTAAAACACTTCTTGCATTAATTGAGGACACTAAGAGCACCATTAGAAACCTGCTTAAAGTGAAAGCTCTCTGCCTATGTAACTGTCACTGCTGCTGTTTTTGTCAAAAACCCCTTCACATGCCAGCATTCCTGTTGTTTTCATCAGCTTCCTTTATCTCTTTTGCATCTAGGAAGTGTCTCCCTTCCCCTGGGTGCCTTGCTATTATCCTTCCATCACTCACTCTGGGCTGGATCCTAGTGCTGAGAGGGGTGAAAAGCTTGGCTCTTCCTCTGAGTCCATCCCCATTTCTCCACTTACACTTTTCATTGTTTTCTTTGCCTTTTTCTTTTGAGGCTTTTCCCTAAGTGCTTCCCTCTTCCTCCATCTTTCCCCCACCTCCAATGTACAGTTTATTCCTTATCCCTTTCACCCTACTCCATCTCAGAACTCTTAAGAGCTTCCTTCTGCCCTGTCCCCATCCAAAACTCCTTTCCCCATGTTGTATGTCCATCATCAACACCTCTTCCTCTCCCTCTTGTGTGAGGTGTCTTCCACCATCTCCATTCCTTCCCTTTTTTGTCTAGCTCCTCACTCTCCTTCTCCTTTCCATGACCCTCTTCTCCATTTCAGTTGCATTTCTGTGCCTGTTCACATTCTGCAGCTCTATGCCCTCTGCCCCCGAGTTCGAAGCATATGTGTTGGGGGCAGTTCATTGACAGGAATGCATCATCCCCACATGTGCTGCATTTCTTCAGCTGACCATGGTATTTAGTAAAGCCTCTGTGTGATCCCAGGATTATTACAGGTGGCAGGTGCTGTATGCCACCCTGACTCTCTGTGTCTGTTCTTAAAACCACCTGGGCTCATCCAAATGCTGTATTTTTTCTCTCTCTCACACACTTTCCCCACACACACCATCTTCTCGCAGTGCACCTCCATCCAGACTTTAATATCTTCCCCCATTTTAAGTCTGAGAACATCCATACAATGATCACTTTTTCTCTTGCTGTTAAAGCCACTATGAATCTCAGCCATTTAACTCCTTCCCTGGCCTCTTTGTCTGCCAATTTCTTCCAGAATTTATCAGATCCCATCCCATTCCAAAAGGTAAACTCTCATATCTTCATGTTGGGGAATGCTATTAAGCTATTTAAATCCTCTGCATTCACCTCCAATACCCTAAAGCTCTTCTTCCATGAATTGATACCTGCTGATTTTCCAGCCCTGCGTCTGTCCTTTCACTGACTGGGACTGCCTTTAACAGTAGTCTGTCACTGCCTCTAAATCCTCTTCTTGCCTGCTCTCTTTCCTCCTGCAGTGTTGCCCACTGACCTGCTCCTCTCTGAATCCCTACTGCACTGTACTTTGCTCTCAACATTCCTCCTTCCTTTCCCAGTTTCCACCTGAGATCCTGTCTTCCATCTGCTGCCGTTGCCTCCCCACAGTTGTCCATCCATCATCTGCTACCCATTTGTCTTCCACCACCATCACTCTCTGGATCAGTGGCCATCGCGTTCATTTGCTCCAGCTTTGGATTTTTCCTCCTCAGCCTTCTGCCACTGCTGCTCTGGGGATCCCCCCCCACTTTATCTTAGCCCATCAGGCTGAGGAGCAATCCAGTCATGGGAACCTGCCACGAGACTAGGTTAGTGCAACCCATATAAATAAAACATGGTGCCCATTGCGCTCAGCTCCCATCAGCGCTGAGTCTTTCAGCTCATGGTGAACCATTGTATTGAATACTTTTCAACTTCCTCTTCATTCCCACAGCTGAACAGCACTTTTCTTTCCCATTTCCAATTATTCCTGTTTCTTCATCAGCCCTAAGGCTAGGGACAGCAATGACATGTAAACCAATATAAGTGATCGGAAACTGGTTTAAACCTGTAATAAAACAGAAGTTCAGTGCACACAAGCTGCTTTCAAAATGGCCAAACCTGATTGAAGATAAACCTGGATGGATATAGTATCAGACTTAACTAATTTAGGTTGAACCAAATTTTGGAACTACTCTCCCAGATCCACTCCTGCTTCAAGTTACTTCTCAGTCCCCCAGCATCCCAAGATGCTTTGCAGCTCTGGGCTGTGCTGTCTGGTCCAGGGGATCTGGGCTGGCCCTGGACCCAGCTGTCACAGAGCCCCTAGCCTGGTTCCTGTGTGTGCCTGTCAGCCTGGTGGGATGGGGTAGACAGGGGAATGGACCCCCTGACCCCTCTAGCCAGGGTCTGCATGGCACAAGAGGAGGGAAAGCCCCAGCGAGCTGGGCTGGGATTGCCTCAGCCCCACTCCCTCAACAGCCCCTCCCCCAAGACGTGAAGGGTAGGGGGGGGGTAATGCACCCCCCTATCTCAGCACCGGTCCCCCTCAGACAGGGTCTGCACAGCACAGGGGTGGGAAAGCCCCTGCTACAGGGACTTTTTGCACCCTGACCCTGCAGTTCAGAGTGCTGGGCTGGGATCATTTTAGCCCTGCCCCTCACCACTGCTCATTTCTGAGATGTGCGGGGCTGGGGAGGAGAGCATACTCCTGCAACCCAGCATTGTTCCCCTCAGCTGTTTTCTGGGGGGGAGCAGGCAGGGCTGCGGGGGTATGTTCCCCCCCTCTCTCCCCCGCCCCTGCCTCTTAGAGGCAGGCAGCTGGGGAGGGACCGGGTCTGTGCCATACAGACCTGGTCTGGGACACCGGTGCTAGGTCAGACACGTGCATTATCCCCCACTCAAATAGGTATAGGCTGCCACTGCCCTGCATTCAGCAGCCTCGGGCACTTCTGCCATGAGGGTTGGTGTGCATGAGTGACCCCAGCCTCCTGGCTTGGGTCAGTACAGACTTCTGCCTGTCTTGGCTACCCGGGCTCTGAATTTCAGTTCAGTTTGTTATTTGTTCAATCTACACAGCTTAGAAAAACCTGCAAAGATTGACTTGATTCCACCTTGGGCTTTTTTGAACCTATTTGCTTAGCCTGAATGTCTGGCAAACATCACCAAATGTCTATGTAAATGGGAGGCTCTGTCTCCCCATTTTTTGGACTGTTGCATGTGACTGGTGTGGCCCAGCCCTGCATGGAGTGGAGATGGACCATGCTGCCATACACTTTAATCTGTATATAATTTTTTTCTGAGTCCCAGGACTCATGACAAGAACACTTGGTTCCTGTCATGAGTGGGGAGCCAATTAGCACATGGACCCTTTGTGTGTGTGTGGGAGGGTATCTGATGTACCCACATGTACTAAGCAGTGCTGACCTGTGGGTTCACCATGGCTTGAGACATTGAGTCTGATAGGGCCGGGCCCAGTCCAATGAACTATACAATAAATCAGGAGCCTTTTGGCTTTGGACTAATATCATGCGTGGTTTGTATTATTAGAATATACTATACTATAGGCATAAAAGTGCTACTCAAAAGTATTGTTATGGGGTATCTGTGCTGAAAATTGTAGCAGATTGGACAAAAAGATAAAAACATCAATTCTGAATGAGTGAAGCCTGTAGGTACCCATAGTTATTTGCATATATGCAAATTACCACAAGTATGCTTATTTCAAAGTTAATGTTTTTTTGTTCTCTTATGTTTCAAATTGATGGGGTCAGACCCACAGCAATCTCATGTCCCTCCTCTACTTGTCCTCTGCAGCTTCTGCCCTGCTCTGTTCCTTCCCCCCATTACTGTCACATGCACTGAGTAGGGTCTTCGGTAAGGGGGAGGAGGGATAGAGGCTATGGGGAGATGGGTTTAGAGGGTGCCAGTGGTGGTGAGAAAAGGAAGGCTGCAGGATGGAAGGGGGCCACCTGGCCCCCCCAGCCACCTGATCCCCTCAGCTACTATTTTCCAAGCTGTTACAGTGGGAGGGGGACAAATTCAAGACATTCCTCCAATAATTAGATTCCTGGACAATTATAAATTTTCCATATATAGAATCTAATTATTGGTGGGGGAGTCATCTTAAATTCAGGGTCATATTAGATTTGTGTAAATGCAGTAATTCATGGTCCATCATGGCTCCAATATCTTTTTGTTAAAAAGCTTCTTAGCAAGTGTATTCTTCACCCTCCCCTCTATTTTTAAACTAGTTCATGGAAGGAAAATGATTTTGATTAATGTTCAGTATTTCAAATATCACCAGAGTTTGAAAAGTCAAATGAATGATATCTTTTCTGGTGAATTCCTTTCAAAATTGGTTTGCAAATGATTGGACAAAAATGGCAAACCATTAGATGCTGCTTTTTCATTAAATGTCTTTGGGGAAATAATGTTGAGTATACAATAGCAGTGACTGAACCATGAGAACTTGGTATTACAAATCTTAAGTCTTTAAAAATGCTTTTAGAACTTTTTGAAAGGTGGGAAAACTTTCCACAGAACAAACAAAAAACTGGGCAAAAATGTATCCTTTTTTGATTGAAAAATTAAATGTTGTTTTTTTGCAATTTTTTTAAAGATTGCAAGAAGTTGGAAGAATAAGAAGTTTGGAAGAATTTGACCACCTGTAAGCCCCACCCCCTCACACTGAGATTCCATGCATCATTCAAATAATTGAAAAATCCTTTATTCCTCATGGTACTGGTTTTCTGATGTTGGCAAACTCAAAAGAGTAGACTCAAAAGAACAGATCTATCCTTACCTTTCATGCAATTCCTTAGATATAATACTTTTCACTCTTTTAAAGCTAGGTAAAATGCATAGGCAGGTAGGCACTATGTGGGTATGGAATATATAACACACCAAATCTATTTTAAAGCATGCCACAGTAGAATATGGGCAGCGGGCAAATGGGAAAGAGCATAAGGGGAATTTCCATGCATAGTGTAGCAGGGACCCGGCCCAACCCTGCATTTACTGAGGCGACAATTGCTGTGATGTTCTTCAGTCCGTGGGATCTCAGGCCATCCCAATGGCAGGTGATGGGCTCACAGACGGGCATTATGCTCCCCCTGCATGCTTGCTCCCCAGGCAGGGCAGGGAAGCTGTGGGAGATGTTTCCACACACCCATCCCCCAGGCAGGGCTGAGAATAGGAAGCTGGGCTCCACCTGGACTTGGAGCTGGGACAGGGCCAAGAACAAGTGGCTGGCATGCTTGGTGCTACCTAGAGCCTGGAGACTGCAGCTGCAAACAATGATGAGCCAGGTAGGGGCTCTCAGCACCTGGGAGCAGCCTCGGGGCATGTGGGGGCATGCAGGGGTCAACCTGCAACTTCCCTTATAGGGCAGCTCCAGCCTCAGGAAAGTGGAGGCACTGGCATAGACATCAGACTACACTGGTTCCATCCACTGGAGCCAAGGATGACTCATTAGAGACTAGTCCTACCCTGCTCCCACACCAGGAACCTGATCACCCTGTGGACTCTAGATGCCAGGTACCTGCAAGGTTCTCATGGGGGTTCATAGTGCCTGTGGCCCCAAATTACCCATCAGGGTTGGCCCGATAAAGGCCCACCCTGTGAATCACACTTGCAACTGGGGGCAAACCCTGAAGAGCCTTAGCCACCTCTGGAGAAGGTGGACACACATTGCAAGGCTGAAGCTAGGTCCATGAACAGATGATGGACATGATTATTTATGTTATTATTTTATTCATTCCAATGCGGTATGGACATCATTGGCAGTAGACCCTTGCCAGAGTAACAAGGATCAGTCAGCCCACATTGGTCCCAGATTGTTCAGTTTTAATTCCTGAGTTGGACCTTTCTTTCATTACATGAAAGCAGGCACTCAGAGGATCAGGAACCTACCCGGATACTATCACAGGAACACCCCTGTGGAAAGGAATGGTGTGTAGGGCAGGTGGGGCCCCACAAAAGACACCTGGACTCTGAGACCTGCTCCCATCTCAATGTACCCCACTACAGTCAGGTACCACCTCCTAATATCCTTTTCATTAACAGATAGTTATGGCAGGCAGGATATAGAAAAAGGGGGTGTCGCAGGGCACTAAGGTGTGCCTGCTCCGTTAAGGGATGAAACTGCCTAGAGAGAGGGCCCTAGGAGCCAGGCAAAACCCCCACAGGTGCAGGTTGTTGTGACAGCAGGCTAATGAGGGAATTAGCTAGCATCTGCACCCAGTCAGCTGACCAGAAGAAGGCCTCCAGTGTCATTGTTGTTGTTAGGTTGTAGCCCAGAGGCTCATATTTATGCTGTTGTTTAATCCATTTAACTGGGGTGAGGCTGTTGGGGAGGAGGAGGCCTCACTGGGGCACACTACTGTGTAGAGCCCCAGAGCCATAAGGCACAGCAACGGATCGGGAGCCCAGTGATAACAAAAGACCAAACTAGGCCAAGGCCTCATTACAGGGACAACATTGATATACCATCTACAAGGCATGGGGCGTGGTAAAGGAGTTGTTTTAGAGCCATGCATCTAGCTCATAAGGCTTGAGGTGTCCCATCTATTATCTAAACCAATGAGACATGGCAGGCGAGACTAGAAGGCACCCACAGGGTGAAGCTGGCATGGTCATGGAGCCCTAGGGGCATCACGGCAATCCCTGGGGACCCCATGCCATGACAGGTAGCTAAATATCCATTGTGATTGTGGCACCTAGGCCCCACCCCAGTGTGACCTTTTGGCCCAGGTCCCACTACAAAAGGATATAATATTAAATTTTATATTAACATCAACAGAAGGGTCTCTGTTCATGTTCATGATTCGGGATGTGACGGAGGTAATCCAGGCCAGGATCAAGTCCACCGATTATTACCCCATGGTCCTAGTCCACGTGGGTACTAATGATGCGGCCAGGAGAACCCCCGATCACCTGATGGCGGACTACAGTGCTCTGGGTGGCGTGCTGAACGAGTTCGGTGCACAGGTGGTTTTCTCTTCCATCCTACCAGTGACTGGACGAGGAAGACGGCAGGAGAACTGCATCAGAGAGACCAACTGGCGGCTTCGGCAGTGGTGTCTCGAGGCGGGCTTCAGCTTCCTGGACAATGACCCGCACATCACGACGAGGGACATGCTCAGCTGGGATGGGCTTCACCTGTCCCCCAAAGGTAAGCGTGTGTTTTCTACTAGGTTGGCGGATCTCCTCCGGTGGGCTTTAAACTAGGCTCGTCGGGGGGAGGGGAGTACGAGGGCAGGGGAAGCTGTGGACCACCAAACAATGTGACACCCACAAGGACAGCCCAGCCTGAAGAAGGAGAACGTTGGAAACCTGAAAGCCATGGGGAGACCAGCACTACAGAACAGGTAAGAAACAAGAAGGTAAGAAACAATGGGCCCCTTGGGACTTGGAGCGGGGGGGGCAGCAAAGGCACCAGTCGCAGGGCTCAAGTGCCTATATACTAATGCTAGGAGCATGGGGAACAAGCAGGATGAACTAGTGCTCCTGCTTGCACTAAACACCTATGACTTAGTGGGGCTAACAGAGACCTGGTGGGATTCATCCCATGACTGGGCGGTACATATTGAGGGCTATAGATTGTATAGAAAGGACAGGTTGGGGAAGAAAGTTGGGGGGGGTTGCACTTTATGTCAGTGAGCAATATACATCAACCCTCATCAAGACAGAATCTGAGGTTGAGGAAGTAGAAGGATTGTGGGTTAGGCTACATGGGGGGCAAGGAGAAAGGGATTTGGTGGTAGGAGTCTGCTACAGACCCCCACACCAAGGGGAAGAAATAGATGCGGGGCTCCTGAGGCAACTCTCGGAGACCATAAAAGCTAAAGAGGCGGTAGTCATGGGGGACCTAAACTACCTGGACATCTGCTGGGAGACGCAGACAGCAAGGTCCCATCGCTCACGCAGGTTTCTAACCTGTATACAGGACCTCCACCTGACACAGGAGGTACATGGTCCCACTAGGGGGAATGCCATACTGGATCTGGTATTGGCAACAGGGGATGACATGATAGGGGACCTCCAGATCGGTAGCCATTTGGGAGACAGTGATCACCTTATAATAGAATTCAACATAAGATGGCGAGTGGGTAAGGTAACTAGTAGGGTGAAAGTGCTAGACTTTAGGAAAGCTGATCTCAATGCATTCAGGCGATTAGTCAAGGAAGCACTGCAGAGTAGGAGTTTTGAAGGGATGGGAGCCCAAGAAGGGTGGCTGAGCCTAAAGGAAACGATCCTTCAGGCACAAAGCAAGACGATCCCCGAGCAAGGCAAAAAAGGGAAAGGGGCCAGGAGGCTTCCATGGCTGACCAGAGAAATCCAGGGCAGCCTAAGGGCCAAAAGGGGAGCACATAAAAAGTGGAAACAGGGTGAGATCACTAAAGATGAATATACCTCCTCTGCTCGTGCTTGTAGGGAGGCAGTTAGGCGGGCCAAAGCTACCATGGAGCTGAGGATGGCAACCCAAGTAAAGGACAACAAGAAATTGTTTTATAGATATATTGGGAGTAAAAGGAAGGCCCAGGGAGGAATAGGACCACTGCTAAATGGGCAGAAACAATTGGTGACAGATAGGGGGGACAAGGCTGAACTCCTCAACGAGTTCTTTGCCTCAGTGTTCCTAAGCGAGGGACACGACAAGTCTCTCACTGGGGTTGTAGAGAGGCAGCAGCAAGGAGCCAGACTTCCATGCGTAGATCCTGAGGTGGTGCAGAGTCACTTGGAAGAACTGGATGCCTTTAAGTCGGCAGGCCCGGATGGGCTCCATCCGAGGGTGCTGAAGGCACTGGCCGACGTCATTGCAGAGCCACTGGCGGGAATATTCGAACGCTCGTGGCGCACGGGCCAAATCCCAGAAAACTGGAAAAGGGCTAACGTGGTCCCCATTTTCAAAAAGGGGAGGAAGGAGGACCCGGGCAATTATAGGCCGGTCAGTCTCACCTCCATCCTTGGTAAAGTCTTTGAAAAAATTATCAAGGCTCACATTTGTGAGAGCCCGGCAGGGCAAATGATGCTGAGGGGAAACCAGCACGGGTTTGTGGCGGGCAGATCGTGCCTGACCAATCTAGTCTTTCTATGACCAGGTTACAAAACGCCTGGACACAGGAGGAGGGGTGGATGTCGTATACTTAGACTTCAGGAAGGCCTTCGATACGGTATCCCACCCCATACTGGTGAACAAGTTAAGAGGCTGTGATGTGGATGACTACACAGTCCGGTTGGTGGCGAATTGGCTAGAGGGTCGCACCCAAAGAGTCGTGGTAGATGGGTTGGTCTCGACCTGGAAGGGTGTGGGCAGTGGGGTCCTGCAGGGCTCGGTCCTTGGACCGATACTCTTTAATGTCTTCATCAGCGACTTGGACGAGGGAGTCAAATGTACTCTGTCCAAGTTTGCAGATGACACAAAGCTATGGGGAGAAGTGGACACGCCGGAGGGCAGGGAACAGCTGCAGGCAGACCTGGATAGGTTGGACAAGTGGGCAGAAAACAACAGGATGCAGTTCAACAAGGAGAAATGCAAAGTGCTGCACCTAGGGAGGAAAAATGTCCGGCACACCTACAGCCTAGGGAATGACCTGCTGGGTGGCACAGAGGTGGAAAGGGATCTTGGAGTCCTAGTGGACTCCAAGATGAACATGAGCCGGCAGTGTGACGAAGCCATCAGAAAAGCCAATGGCACTTTATCGTGCATCAGCAGATGCATGACGAATAGGTCCAAGGAGGTGATACTTCCCCTCTATTGGCGCTGGTCAGACCGCAGTTGGAGTACTGCGTGCAATTTTGGGCGCCACACTTCAAGAAGGATGCGGATAACCTGGAGAGGGTCCAGAGAAGGGCAACTCGTATGGTCAAGGGCCTGCAGACCAAGCCCTACGAGGAGAGACTAGAGAAACTGGACCTTTTCAGCCTCCGCAAGAGAAGGTTGAGAGGCGACCTTGTGGCTGCCTATAAGTTCATCACAGGGGCACAGAAGGGAATTGGTGAGTATTTATTCACCAAGGCACCCCCGGGGGTTACAAGAAACAATGGCCACAAGCTAGCAGAGAGCAGATTTAGACTGGACATTAGGAAGAACTTCTTCACAGTTCGAGTGGCCAAGGTCTGGAATGGGCTCCCAAGGGAGGTGGTGCTCTCCCCTACCCTGGGGGTCTTCAAGAGAAGGTTTGATGAGTATCTAGCTGGGGTCATCTAGACCCAGCACTCTTTCCTGCTTATGCAGGGGGTCGGATTCGATGATCTATTGAGGTCCCTTCCGACCCTAACATCTATGAATCTATCTAACATCTATGAATCTATGCAGGACAGTGCTCTACACTGGATTTCCATGAGCATAAGACAACATCCAGAAAGGGTAAGTGATGAGTATACAGAGGCATGTTGAGTATGAGCTCTTCTTCTCACTTGAGGATGGCCACACAGCCTCAGCCAACCAAGAAGACATATAGCTCCAAACAGAGAGGACAGAAGGGAGGTAACAAATGACCCAGCTTCTCAGGGAATAATTTATAACTAATTTATTGAACTTTTATCTCTTACAGTTCACTGCTAAATTCTTAACTCTATTCAACATTATCTATTTGGAAATCTTTCTCAAAAATGTCTTCCTAGATGAATACCTTGTTCTTTTCCCAGAGCTTCAAATTCATGGCAAGTAGTTCCATGAGCCCTTTGATAATGAAACTAAGGACACCTATCCACGAACGCGGAGGCTGCTCCAATGCACTGGAATACCAGTGCGCTCCAGCAGCTTCCTGTGTCTCTTGTATCAATGTTCCCGTGCTTAAAAATGGCTCATCAAATAAGCTTTAGTTCAAGCACCCCTGCTGCTGTTTTGAAGCATGGGGATGCTGATGCACAAGACACTGGCGCTTTAATTTAGAGCAGTTCTGAGAGCTGCTCTAATTTAAAATGCTACCGTCCCCATCCCAGAAGCACGTGTAAAAGTGCCCTAAGACAACAGCATGTACCTTACATGTTGCATCTAATCTATACATCATGAATTATGACTTCCAAATGTACCATTCCAAATTAAGTTTGACAAATATTTCCATTTAATTCTCCCACTTTGAAAAGTGCTAGTATAGCTTGGCCTCTCAAATGCTCTGGGATAGTGTCACAGGATTTCTCTTTTGAACTGGAACAAATATTTACTCCCTGCCCCATGTTAGGTCTTTTCCCCCTCAAGAATGAAGAGTACCTTTCATCCATTTATGTTCTGAATATGAAATGCAAGTTTCTTGTCTCTCTTTTCATGAATCTATACTGACAAGTCCTACTTCTGCAGTGAAAAAGGCAGGCAGAAGGGTGGCTTTTGGGAGCCCAGTGCTCACAGTACCATGCCTCTAATGCTTCTACAAATAACTCCATTAGGATGCGTTGCTGTTCTTAATTCTGTATGGCTGCTGAGGCATGGCGTGCTTGCTCTGTGCAGAGGGATGGAAAGTGTGAGAGAGCTGGGTTTGTTTGCCCAGTTTCAGGAAAGTTCCTGAATTAAGTGCTCAGAGATGCTTTTAAAATTGCTCTTTCCAAACAGATCGATTAACACCTTCCTCCTCCCTGTGCACACATACTGATCCTTTCTCTAATACTCTGTGACATTAGTGGGAGAAAGCAAGTGGCTGAGGATGCTAGCAATAAGCCCAGTCTTTCTTTTGATGAAGCCCCCACTGGCAGTGCCTTCACTGACTTCAGTGGGAGCAGAAGTCACTGATTCAGTAGAATTTGAAAACTGTCAGTGGTTAAGTGATTTCTTACAGCTCCTCTTTGCTTTGTGTTTTCTTTTCTTGGTCATCTTTGTGTCTACAAGACACAATCATAGGAATATTTGGGCCACGAGGCTGAAGATAAAATTGCTTGTAACACGCAAGCAAACAAGGACTGTCAAGGGGTTACAGTCAGGGAACAAAGTCGGAAGAGAAGGCTATCTACGTGAATAGCTTGGGGAGACTCACCTGCTGTGTTTGATGTGCCTTGTTGAACATGAAGGCGGCAGGAAGAAAGCAAATAAATGCTGCGACTGCCAGGGCCTGCAACCTGACACCCGCACAACGCACAGGTACAGGCCCCAACAGCTGGCTTCTTAGCCCCAATTCAGCTTCCCATCTGGTTAGAAACTACTACAGAGAACTCAACATAAAAGGCTGTTTGAGGACTTAAAGCACTAGGGTTTATTTCTGATTCAAAGCACAGGAGACCCTGGGAAACAAAACAACCCCCCCCCCCCGCCCCCGCCCCAAACAGAGAAGAGCAAAGCAGGAGGTAAGATAATTGCATTAGAGAGAAACTCAGAGCTCTGAATGTGCATGCACAGAAGACAGAAAAAATAACAGGGCACCTTGACATGATTGAGGATTATTACCACATACTAGGCTACGCAGCAGGCAGAAAAGTTCTCTCTAAAAGTAAACATGACACAGCTCCTGCGTGACACCTGCTACAGTAAAGAGTGGGTCCTGTTTTAATTCTGTGCAGGCCCTAATTTCCATCAAAACCTTAGCAGTTTGTAACCTGCACAGTTTGGCTTGCTTCCAGTTTACAAAATCCAGGTTATCTTAAACTCTCCATCTGTTAATTCCATGCTTAGTACCAAATGCATAATAATGTCTATTTACTTACTCAACAGGGTGTATGAGATTTTAAGGCCCAGATCCTCTAAACATATATTTATTTTTACTTTTGTTATTAAGTGAGGCACGCCCCTAAGCATTTAAAATACATCTCTTGGTTTTTAAATCTTTTTATATCCTATTATATATATTAATAACAGATGATGAGTCTTTGTAGGCTGGAGCTGCAGTTATGTATTAGCACCTTTTTGCAAAAGCACATAGCAATAGTCTTAATTTTCTGGATAACTGATGGAGCATAAGTGTTTTTGTAGAGTTCGTGTGTCTGCTTAATTTGTGTGATGGGCTTTTTATGGTTACTCTGTTTTGTCTTTTAAAGGTGATCTACAGAAGCACCTAAGGCAATTTTTCATGGAGGAGATGAAGGCTAGTTCATTATGGCTTGACATTCTTAAAGTAAGAATGGTGGCTTAAATATCTTTGAGGAATAAGGGCCACGCATCTCTTTTTAAAAGAGATGCTCTAACTCTGTCTTATGGAATTAGGCTTCAATATCTCCCCCCTTATGCACCTGCACAGAGGAATTCCCTCCACTGCAGAGATTTGGCCCTATCTATTATGTCATAGCTGTGGTCAGTGAACAATTGAAAGGCTGTTAGAGTTTGATTGTAGGATGTGGCTCCCTTCTCCTTTTTCTTTCTCATTCCTCATTTAATTTTCCCTTTTTTTTCCCCCCACCCTTCATTCTCTGGTGCTTCACAGTAGTAGCAATTAGAATAGTGGAATGTGGCACTAGTAATAAACTATTTTTCCTCAGTTTTATTCTCTTTAATTTAGAGTTTCTATTCATGTCATTTTTCCACCTTAATTTTGCAGGCCAGCTCTTCAAATAATTTGCATATGGTATTTCTAGTGGTTGGAAATGCAGCAATTGAGCAGAAGATATTACTGTCACTTGGGCTTGACTTGATCTTAACAACCTCTTTTTCAGTTATACTGTTGTAATAGGAGCAATTTGGAACAAAAAACATAAAAAAGCGAAGCACAGGAAAAACATTTCTGGCTTGCTGAACCCTTGGATGTGATGGCAATTTAGTGTTTAGTGAAAAATTAACAAGTTATTTATTCAATATGTTTATCTTTTTTGCTTGTAGAATATATTAATTAGGAAAATTAGATTGGAGTCTTACTCTGCATATAAAGTCTGAATATAAACTATTTGTTTTGTTATGATTAGTCAGAAGTCATGTGCTGTTCTTCCTGATCCTTCATTGGCAATAATTAATTTTCTAATCTGTGTGCTCATATGCAGATTTAAAATTCAGGAATCTTTCATACTGACATGCAAGACTATGACATTTACTTTCCCTGAATTTATGACAGCAATATTTAAAAGTTTAAATATTTTAGGAAAGCAAGCACAAAAGGAGTACACATACATGCATCCAAAGTAAATTCATTTACAAAAATCAAATAAATATTTGTGGAAAACAATGTACCAGCTCTAATTCACATAGTACAGGTGCAGTTGCTAGTATGTTAAAAAGCATTTCTGTGGCTTTGAATCTTTAATTTTCATTTAAAAAAAAAAATCGACCTTTCTACTGGTGAGACAGTAAATTAGTCATTCTCTTTCATCCATCCATACATAGGTTCCAGTTTTCTCAGATCTTTCTCTGCCTTTCCCCTTCCTCTACCTCTCTGCCTTAATCTCTTCCTATTATCTGTTCTGCTTCTCCAGCTCTTTGAATACTAGACTTATTTTTGCTCCCTCCCTGCACCTGTCCCCCAACAGTAGGAAATGGTCCTTCACCATCTGGACTAGCTGTTCTCCCTCTAATTGGCTCAGCCTCTTCAAATTATATCTCAAGACTTAGCTTTTCCACAGTATTAAAAAAAAATGAAATCCTATCTCATCTATGCTTTACACTTCTTTCTTTAATAAGATAATTACATCCCTTTTTAGCCCTCTCTATCCTATCTGCTATGTGGCCATTTTACTTTACATACATGAGTCTTGTTTGGCAAATACTGCATAAACTGTTTTGTGTTAACTTTCACAAGAGACTAACTCGGTTGCATTGTACAAAGTAATCTGAATGTTTCTGTGTGATTGATCTTTAAGGCTGGTGCTTTGTGCCAATAAATCATCATCCTAAATAGACTTGGAGACAATTTAACTTTGCAATAATGAAAAATAGCTGGCAGTTATTTGCTGTTTAAAAATTAAAGGAAGGCTCTTAAAATAGAACCTTGGCTCGAGCGGCAAAGTGGTTTCTTAGACATGAATTGAAATTAATTACCAGGTTTTTATGTCTGCTTTGCTATTGGAAGTCTTCTGTCTTAATTCATAGCCCAGGAGCATACTAATTTTTAGCGTTTAATTTACTTATGTTACTAATGGTAAGATGAGTACATTGGTCCATCCTGAGCTAGGTCTCCTCAGTCACCTGCTCTTAGCATATGCATTATCCAAAGAACTTCATGCTATTATAAAATACTGGGTCAGGATATTTGGCCTAGGCTAAGGTTTCTACTTGATTAAGTGCTCTTTTTCATTACCTAACAAGAAGCATGAGCCTATACAAGTCATCAATAACTGCAAGGTACTCTTAGTATGTGACTTCAGCCATCTTTGTAATCTTTAGTCGACAAAATATCTCTCTTTTTTAGGAAGGGACTAAATTTTGAAGAACAGTTAGTATTTTAATAACTATCAAATAATATCATAAATTGTATGGAAGTCCAAAGATTCTCAGTCAGGACTGCAATAATATTTTTTGTGGTTAAAGTGTATTTATGAATAATATTTTTTGAGGTAGAAGATGATGGGAAAGTATATTTTACTTAGCCATTATGAAATAAGGATTTCATTTGTGCTTCTTTGTTAATTTGCTGCTCAGCAACTGGGGCAAAATGGCCATATTGAATACTTGCTTCTAAATAGACAAAAGTTTCTGAGGGGATACTGGTTTCTGGTGCAAGCCCAGAAATGCAAGTATGGCTAATAATGAGAGGCCTATAACACCCACATAATCCATTAGGGATTGTTGGCCTTCAGCATTTCTCAGGATCACCCTCATTATTTATTACCTGTTCTGCAGATAACTAGTTGTTCGAAACCCCCCCCAAATAGTCAACATACAGACTGCCCTCACATGTGAACATCATATGCCTGTGGTAAATTGGACAGCCATGTGATAAACTACATTTACTGTGTACCTTTGTCACAACTGCACTTTGTCCTTCAATCCAGCTCTACCAGCATGACTCTACTTCTAATATTCAACATGTGGGAGCAGCTTTTAACTGACATCACTTATTTCCTACACAACCTGCCTTTTTTCACCTCCATATTTCATAAGTGTAAAAGGACAAGAGAGACAGTATTACTCCTTGGACCAGAGACATGTTTGTCATGATCAGGGCATTTTACAGGTGTCTAAAAGGTCTTGATTATTTCTTTATTCCTTTTGCCACATATAGGGCATGTCTACACATGATGCTACATCACCATAGTGATGCACTATAGTGACCTAGCATCCACGGGTATCTGCGTGGGATCAGCAGCTACTTCACCATAGCAGTGCGCTCCCCCATTATGGTTATGGTTATCCCCTGTTATGGTTAACGTGCTGTGCTTTAGTGCTTCCAAAAGTACCAGTAACAACGTTGCCATAGGGCAACATGTAGAGGCACTCATACAATTAGAATAATGGATGATTAAATGTAGGTTCCCTACTGGTGATGCCCTGAAAACACAGGCTGCCTCCAAAATTAGAAGCTGTGTAGTCATGGCCATGCAGGTGGGCTAATGAACTTGAAGTAGCCTAATTGGTACTGCCAGGCCTTTGTGGTTATTAGCCAAATGAAGAGGCAGCTGTTTCAGAAGCAAAGCCTGGAGCAACATAGTGTACTTGGATATGCTGCTGCAGGAATGGTAAGTCTACTGCATGGACACAGTTGAGTCTTTCATGCTGTAAAATGTAATGCTTAGGCATTTAGTTGTTGCATTGTTGAATGTTAAGGATGCACATGTTTTAACTGGGAAAATAGGGCATCTGTGTTGATGTTATTTGTGTTTATGCATTTGGTTTTGGCCCATATCTGACTCTTCAGAAGAAAGATAATCTCTACCCTTGTTCCCATTCTGCCCCCATAAAGCACTTGGGTGACTGGGCCTCAGTGAACATGAGAAAAAGTCATTTCTTTTTTAATCCTATCCTGGGTTTCACAGGGATTCTCTTAATGAGATTCAATAAGGACTGAAGGCACCAGCACCCAGCCAAATGAAGCCACTCTGCATAACTTGGGTTTTTGAATGCTTCATTTAGGATTTGAAAACCTTGATGGGTCTTTGATAATATTTTGTGTTTTAATATAGGTCATTTTTTAGGAGTCTGAATGTACTTGCTAAAATGCAATATATGCAGAGGCAAGGATTTCTTAGGGTGGTATCTTTCATTGGACCTGCTATGTTAGATAAGCTTTTGGATGCAAGACATTCTTTCTCTGGTTTCTGCTTACAGGAAGTCAGGCACAGCATAGCCTCCTGCATAATTTCAGTACCATCATGATTACAACATCACTCCTGCCCTACCATATATGCAAAGAACAAAGATCTGAAGATTCATTTAAAAAGAGGAATTTAAAGTCTTTGAAGTACTGTTGAGTATTATTATGGCCATGGCTCAGCAGAGCACTTCACAATGTGATACGTTAAGCATACCGTTATTCCATTGGCTTTAATATAGAACTAAGTACACTTATGTTTTTTTTGCTAGATTGGAACCCAAAATTGTTTTATAAAGGTGCCTTTTTGTAAAGGTAGGGCAGTTGATGTGCAGAAGTGTGCTTTCAACAGCCACTACAGACTGGGGAATACCTGTTTTTCTTTAAGGTAGAAGACTAATAGCAAGTGCTCACATAAAGCAAGGCAGGCAAGGTTCTTTGAATAGATGTGGTATCTTTTATTAGACCAACTGAGTAGTTGGAAAAAAGTTCTAGGCAAGCTTTTGGGTGCAGTCACCCTTCTTTAGGCTTAGGGAGTCTCTGCTGGTCTGAGACTGCAAGGAATGAGAGAAGCATAAACTAAAGCACAGGGCATACAAGTATGCTATCTTCAGACATGGACACTCCTGGACCATAATGCATCAGCCATCCATTTACAGAGATGGGCCATTGAACACATTTCATATTCACGGGTTGTTTGTTCAGGAGGTTCTGTATTTACTAACCATGATGCTATAGAGCCAAATACCTTCGGTACCTTCTTTCATTTGAATGTTTAAATAAGTTAAGTGCTTTCCCATAGCTTTTAATTGATGCTTTTTCATGTGACATGTTTCTGCACTAGTTGGCATGGCTGGGAAACTGTGTAGGAGAGACTCGGGAGCAGGGTAACAATAGAGTGCTGGAAGCCAGGACTGAGGCATGTGCACTGGCGGCACTTGAAGGCTGGCTAGCACAGCACTGCCTGTATCTGGCTCAAAGTTCACTTCCATGAACAATGAGTTCACACGCACAGTTTTCAGAAAAGCAAAAATATACAGTCAGATCTAGTTCCTAGTTGAACATCTGTGAAAGAGCAGCAGCTTTTTCATACCCAGAGCATTTCTTCTTTTTAAATGGCCAAATAGATGTAATCTGGGGTGCAATCTCTATCTCTGGAACATGCATGGTCATTTTTACCCCTGCACTTGAATTGTGGGTGCAAATGTGAGTACTTGCACATCTGATCCATTGGAGGTACAGGTAAGTGGATTAGAACCCACAATTTAGAGATTTGTAAATGTGGGTATAGATTTTACAGGTGCATATTCCTTCCCTTCCACATAACAGGAGTGCTTCTTTTAAACAAACTGTTAAGTGAGAGCTGGAAATACTTTGATTTGCATCTCCACATTTAATCAAGTCAGAGATGTCAAACATAATCAGCAATCAGCCTTGTCTGACTTTTGATAATGTATTCATTTTTGCATAATACATTTAAAAATATATAAAGCTGAGAAGTACTGCTGCATTGTGTAATCAATAAAATATATCAAATGGAATTTGTTGCATGTAATCAGTGGAGCCAGATAAACAATGAACAATAAAGGTGTTGACAAGCTTTTCGTGTAAATTAAATTGTCAAGGTGAAAAACAGTAATTGCCTACTGAAGTAATACAGACACAAAAGCTAGGCATCTGGAACATTGCTTTAACAAAAATATATTCTATACTTGTTTTGCAACTGAAGTCTTTCATCTTGAAGTATCCTCAATCATTTTAACTACTATGGACCCTCTTGTACTGCCACTGAAGTCAAATGTAGAAAGTAACTTATTTTGGTGGAGCAAGATCTGACGTGTATATAGAGATCTACTTATTCAGCAGTGAAATGCTAGTACTTTTAGTCCTTGAAGGTGGTAGTTAAAAAATAAAATAGTGCATGACTATATTACACAACAGGCTGTCACACCAATACTGGAAAGAGATCTGCCTGTAAGATCTGTGTGAAGTTCTGATGCCCTCATTCAGCCTTGATGCAAATAAAATTTTGCCTGTTATATGGACACACATCCATGTAAGTTCTAGGACTTAGGCAAAAAAGGGAGATGTTTTGTTTAGTGCATGCAGTTGAATCTTCAGGGAGGATCTTCAAGTAGGCTGTGTGAAAATGTTCAAACTGGAATTCTGCTAAGACCCTGGAGTTAAGTTTGCTTTAGCAAAAAGAAAATGGGGGATGGTTTTTATCTGTTAATTGTTAAACTTGTGCTCCTGATAAATGCCAGGTGGTGGCGTTGAATACAGACATTATTTATTCCACAGAACAGGGCAAGTCTGGCTAAGGTATCCCAGATATGCTGTGTCACAGATGTGACATGCAATAAGAAATGCCCATACAGTCCTTCTCCTCTCTTCTGATATAGCAATCAAGGGTGCCAAATAAGGCTATTTTAATGGCATTCTGAGATGGGCCCCAGTTCCCTGGGAATGGGACTAAGACTATTAGGTTCATTTCAAACACGCAGCTGAACAGCACAATGGGACTTTGTAATGACCAAAAATCATACATCTCCTTTTGAAGATAGGGCATCTAAAGAATCTGACAAAACTGACAGTACTGATATAGAGGAGATTGCATATTACTGTGTTTACTTGAATCCAAGCTGAGTACATGTTGAATGGGGAAGGAGAAAGCTCCTTGTTTTGGATTTCAGTGCAAGGGCGGGGGGGGGGGGTGGAGACTCTGGCCCCAGGGTTAGAGCTGGAGCTGCAGCCACTGCCTCCCCCATTACCTGCCACCTGCAGTCTCTTTTCTCTTCACCTCCCTCATATTGTATCTGTCCCTGCTCCCCAGTGCTCCCTACTGCCATGCACCCTCTGCCATGGCTCCAGCTCCAGCGCTGGCCCTGCTCCAATCTGGGCTATGGTCGCTCCAGCTTTTTAGTAGTGGTGACAGCTCCAGCTCCAAGCCCAAAGCTGGGGCCAAAGGTTATGCCACTACAACTGCTGCTGCATGGCTGGGCAATAAAGGAGTTGACCATGCACTCTGTGCCTAGGATCCGAGTGGAATCGGAGCTGCAGTGGAGGCTAAACAAGTAGGGGTGGAGGTCAAGTGTGGGGATAGGCACCATTGGGTCAGTTTTCAGGGATGAAGGTATGGGGGCAGGTAGAAGGAGAAGTAAATACTAGGGAGGTAGCAGGTGATGGGGGTGGGCAAGGTGTTGGGGGTTCTACTTTCCCTGCTGTAGCAGTGGGGGGGATGAATTTAAATGACCCTCCAATAATCAGATTCTATACATGGAAAATGATAACAAATTAATATAATTTCCATGTACAGAATCTAATTTTTTTTGGGGGGGGGGGTCATCTTAAATTTGAAGTTACCTTGGATTCGGGTAAATACGGTACTGTCCTGAACCTCACCTTCATAGAGCTTGATATAATTTATCCAAATAATGACCCAATCACAGCTATGCTCATCTTTTGAAATACAGCAAGACCATAGGCCAAGGTAGAATGGCTGTAAGCCAGTGTCCTTATTGAAGGTTTTGGAATTTAATATCCAGTCTGCATGTAATTAATTTAAAACTGAATGCAAATATTAATGTAGCACAATATCTATTGGGGCTAAAAATTATTATTAATTGGATTTATTATTTGGATTTGAGTGGGGGGGGGGGGCAGCTGGAGACTCTGGCCCCAGGGTTAGAGCTGGAGCTGCAGCCACTGCCTCCCCCATTACCTGCTGCCTGCAGTCTCTTCTCTCTTCACCTCCTTTGTATTGTATCTGGGCATGCTACAGCTGCAAATATTAATGTAGCACAATATCTATTAGGGCTAAAAATTATTATTAACTAACATGGGTGCAAAAATGATTCATTGCTTTAATGGATTATTATCTAAATATAAGGGTAACAAAAATGTTTAGTCCTGTTACAACCTAGATTCAATTTGATAAAGTTCACCTATTGTTAGTTATTGCACAGAGTTATTTTGTGAGATCCACCATGATTTACAAAAATGTTAGGGAATAGGGAGACCAGTGATGATGATGATGATGATGATGAATAAAAACGTCAATCAGTTGTTTTGAAGTTTGAAGGAGCTCAAACGTTAATTGGAGCAATTTGATGTTTCTCATCTTTGGCCAAAAAAATTACTATCTTTTTATGTTTCAGGAAAATGCCTAGTGGTAATACTTTCCCTTGAAGTTGTACCACAATACTTGTGATTTGCAGTTTCTGTTACCACAACTTTTCTTTTAAAGTTTGCTGGGAGGTAAGAGATCTCAATTTGTTCTTTTTCAAAAGTGCACTAGGGCTATTCCCAAGCTCTGTTTGATGTCTATTTATCCAGCAAACTTCCAAGAGAGCACAATCCACTTCAACTAGACTGAGGTTTGCATATGAACACTCACTTTGTAATGTCAGGCCTGTTTCCAATTGCCTAGCGCTTTAAAGACAGTTAGTCAGAAGGAACAGCTTTAAAGCCCTTAACCACATCAGATGAAAAGGAACTGTATGTGCACAGGCACTACAACAGACACAGATTTTAATGCCAATTAGCTTAAATTTTACACTCCAATGTACCAGTCTATTTTACAGTTATGTAGAAAAATGACCTCTGGTACTATGAGCACATATAGTCAAATTTGGTGGGCTGGATTCTGCTCTTACAATGAATGTGAGCCATTAGTACTGGTGTTGTTCCCGGCAAAGACATTAACCTCAATTATGTTGTAAGAAAAAGCAAAATCTGGCTCATTTAGAATGGACAGAAAATTGTAGCTGGAAAAGACTGTGGTCCCTGTTACCCTAGTGAGTCTTGATTATACCTTGATGAAGGGATATTTTGCACTGTGGGCCTGATTTATCTAAGATGTTGTTTGAAGGAAAATTTCACTTAATGTTTCTATGCAATTATGTAATATAGTCTTTCTTTATGTAATATAGGAAAGAATGAACAATAGGTGACCTTCTGTGAGATGCAGCATAGGAGATGTAGGCTTGGAGAGTGAGAGACCAGAGCAAAACCACTTTTGCATAACTTAGGTTCTGGGGGTTGATGTGGCCCCTAGACACGAGGGTATTGCTGTAATTTATGGCAACATTACACAAACAAGCTCAAAGCATGCTATGCTACCAATGTTCCCATACTGTCCCCCTTAGCAAAATGAATGTTGTAGAGCAGGGGTAGGCAATTATTTGGGCTGTTTGGCCACTTACTGAGTTTTGGTGACCTGTTGAGGGCCACACCTCTCCCTCTGCGGGCTGCAACCAGAGCAGAAGCCTGAACCTGCCCAGAGCTTTATTTTGCCTCTTCCTCACCTCTGTGGCTGGGGCCTACCCACCTGTGACTTTAGTGCATGCCCCCACCCCAAATCCAGACCCAGCAGCTGCCAGCTGTCTCTGCAGCTGCCCAGATGTGGCCAGCAGCATCTAGGTCAGGGCTCCAGGCACAGGGGAGGGGGCATGCTACAGCTGCAGGCTGTGATCAGCGTGGAGGCCTGAACCTGCATGCAGCTGCATGCCCTCCTTCCCACCTCCCCCCACTTGTAGCCCTGAGCTGAAAGCTGCCAACCACATTTGGGCAGCTGTGGATGCAGCTAGCAGCTGCCAGGTCCGGACCTGGGTTGGGATGAAGGCAGGGTGTGTTACAGCTGTGGGCAGATTCATTCTTTCACTTCCATACTGGTGGTAGCCCTGGCTCAGAGACAGAGAGCATGCCCAGCATGCTAGAAGCAGCTCTGGCCTCCCAGCACCACGTGGCTGTCAGAGCCAGAGCTGCTGCCTGCCTGTGGGCCGGATCCATTCACTGAGCGGGTGCACACTACCAATCAGTTGGTAGGCCAGATCTAGTCTGTGGGCTGTATATTCCTTGTTGTAGAGGCATCCTTTTTAGCTCCTGGCTTGAGGGCATCTCTCTTTGTCCAATCCATTGCAACTTTGTCATGGTCCCCATTTACTGCTTCATCAAGGGCCAGGAACTGGTCCCCTTTGATCTTGCAAATCCTTTGCCTGAGTTTACTTTACTTAAGTTTAGAGTCCTCTTCCATTTAGCTCATGACAGCAATGATAATCAGAGTAGCTTAGATTGTCTGAGATTTGGGCACTTTATAAACATCTTAATAAACAGCTTGGCTGACTCTTTGAATATGATGTTTGGTACTCTCACCTGATGGAGTGGTAAATTCCTCATATGTGTATTTGGTTAACTTGAACTGTAAAAAAAAAAAAAAAAAAAAAAAAATCCCAGAGGCTTCACAGCACCTTACAAGTTTAGGGTATGGATATCAGAAGTTAAATAAAAGTAGGCTGACACATGGTGCCAAATTCTTCTCAAAGTCTTAGAGAGTAGCACCAGCATAAATGACAGGAGCTAGTACCTTTTTAAAATTTGATCTTTAAAACCGGTCTAAAATATGAATTCCATTTTCTGCAGTCATCAGTGATGCCAAAGTCAGCATCGAGGAACCTACATACAGGGTTCCAAACGTGAAGACTGGAAATCCAAAGATGAAAGGAGGCCAGAGAGCACTTCTCCTGGACTGTATTTAATTTAATGGATATAGTTTTTGGCTACAATACCGATGAACATTTGTAATAGCTGAGGCAGCTGGTTACGTTTATTTTGATTTGTAACAGAACAAAATGTTGAAACCTGTATCAGTCATTCTGCCAAAAGATACTGCACCCGCACTGACTTTTTTCCCCCCTTGGCTGTTGTCAGAGACCCAATAGATATCTGTGAGCAAGTCTGTATCTGTTTACATTGGCTTTAAACACTGACTGGCTTCTACAGGTGAAGACGACAAGTTCCCACTTGTTGAGTTTGCTATACTTGCTGCTTCTCTATCTTTTCTTAAAAGACAGAAAAATCTCTGTTACTGATTAAGTACACCTGAGGCATTCTTCTTGACTTTTACCCTGAGAAAGGTATGTCTAAGTCACCATAAGCAATAATAAGTGTGATTTCTCCAGAATTGCATCATGTGTTAGATAGTTCTGAGTTCAGCTGGGAACTTGAGTAGAGTCACTGCTGAAGTCCTGGTAGGGCTGCTTAAAAGAAGTCTCTGCTGTGCTAATGTTTCAAGCAGCTGAAGATTTAATTAGAAAATTTGCAGGGGAATTGGTACTTCCAGTCTAGAGTATAGCTAATTAAAGGCTGGCTCAAGGTAACTCACTTTTTAGTCAATCACATGAAAGGATGACACAACAAAGACATTTGATTTTTGCAAACTGATCACAGCTTTTTTCTCAAATTAGTATGAGCTGTAAAATCAAAATATGGATACAGAGGTTAGAGTGATCCCACTGCCTTAATTCTATTTTAGCAATAACTGAACTGTTATAGTTCCAATATAGGCGTTTTAAGTGAGGTTATAGTTATTTAATACCTAGTTACCCTGAAGCTATAATTTGGAATAGAATTTGGTTCCAATTAAAACATTATTCAGTGGAGAATCCTGTTGGCCAAATCCTACTCACTTTTACTCATGTGAAATCAATAAGATTAACCATGTGAACAAATTGAGCAAGATTTTGCCCATGGTACTTGCACCTCATTTTTACAGCTGAGCAAATAAGTCATAGCAAGTTTGATGTCATTTTCTGGGTTTTAGCTCATCATGGCCAGATCCAAAGCCTACTGATATGAACAGCGAGATGATCATCTAGGCCTCTAGGGTATTCATAGATTCATAGATGTTAGGGTCAGAAGAGACCTCAATAGATCATTGAGTCTGACCCCCTGCATAAGCAGGAAAGAGTGCTGGGTCTAGATGACCCCAGCTAGATACTCATCTAACCTCCTCTTGAAGACCCCCAGGGTAGGGGAGAGCACCACCTCCCTTGGGAGCCCGTTCCAGACCTTGGCCACTCGAACTGTGAAGAAGTTCTTCCTAATGTCCAATCTAAATCTGCTCTCTGCTAGCTTGTGGCCATTGTTTCTTGTAACCCCCGGGGGCACCTTGGTGAATAAATACTCACCAATTCCCTTCTGTGCCCCTGTGATGAACTTATAGGCAGCCACAAGGTCGCCTCTCAACCTTCTCTTGCGGAGGCTGAAAAGGTCCAGTTTCTCTAGTCTCTCCTCGTAGGGCTTGGTCTGCAGGCCCTTAACCACATGAGTGGCCCTTCTCTGGACCCTCTCCAGGTTATCCGCATCCTTCTTGAAGTGTGGCGCCCAGAATTGCACGCAGTACTCCAACTGCAGTCTGACCAGTGCCCGATAGAGGGGAAGTATCACCTCCTTGGACCTATTCGTCATGCATCTGCTGATGCACGATAAAGTGCCATTGGCTTTTCTGATGGCTTCGTCACACTGCCGGCTCATGTTCATCTTGGAGTCCACTAGGACTCCAAGATCCCTTTCCACCTCTGTGCCACCCAGCAGGTCATTCCCTAGGCTGTAGGTGTGCTGGACATTTTTCCTCCCTAGGTGCAGCACTTTGCATTTATGTATGTATAGGCATTACACTTAGATTGACCTAACTCTAACCCAGGGTTAGGTCAATCTAAATGCCCAATCATGCAAATGTTCAGAGGGACTAAATTGCCCCTCCCTCCACCCCACCCCCCCCCAAAAAAAAGAAAGAAAGAAAAAAAAAAGGTGGGCTGATTTGAAGTTATTTCACCTTAGGAGATGCATTAACTTAGACTGAGAAAGGGTTAACCTGATCTCTTGAGTGCTGGCAGACACTTGCATCACAGCCCAGAGACTGGGAAAGCCCCACTGCTTGCCTTAGCCATGGGGGCAGTGCCAGATTTAGGCTTAAGCTACTTAAGTTACAGCTTAGAGCCTCACAATATGATGGGCCTCTAAATAAGAAAAATAAACTAGACATTTTCATTCTAATATGACATATATGGCTCCATAGTTATTATTCATATTGAGTTCATAAGTATGTGAAGAAATAACAATAATTCACCTTAAAATTTCATGAACACCCGTTTTCATGGATTTTGTGGATTATTCTTATCATATGCAGACTCTTAAACTGGACATAGTTTAGGGCCTCAGCATGTCATAATCCAGCACTGCATGGGGCTGTGCGATTCCCATACTTCTAACCTTAACTGGGGTATTTTTAGACCTCTGATCAACCCCACTCTGACCAGGCAACCCTCCTACCCTTGCAAACCCCCCAGCCTCCCCCCTGTAGATCTGCCAATGCGTTCCCCTGATCCTGTTCACCCTCCTATCCTGAGTTAATGGGTTGCCCCATGTGGCTCCCAGCAACAGCAAATATCTGTGTGCACCATTCTCAGTTTACATTTAGGCAGCTTGAAGTAAGTTGCATGAACATAGACTGGGTACAGCGAATGGCTGTACATACCCATTTTTCAATGGGTTTTAGATCTGGCCCATAGCAAATGAAGATAAGGAGAACAGATTTTTTCATTGGAACAAACACTTAAAAAAAAAGAAGTTTTGGCAGCCTGGGCTTTGATCTACTGATTTTGGGAGGCTCAGAAGAGACAGCTAGCATATCCCCTTTTGCTATAGTTCTCTATGTTCAAAGAACCAAAACAGAAGGTTCGATGTAAAACTGAGCCCACAGTAACATTAAAGGATTGCATAATAGTTTGTTTTACATCCAACACAACTTTAACTTTTTTTAAAATTTCAATAAACATTTAATGTGTTCTTAAAAACCAAACCTCAGTGTCTATGAGATTTTGTAGCTTTCCCAATCAGAAAGCACCTATCAAGTTATAGTTGTCTGTGAATATTCATAGACGATAAGCTGCTAACGATCAGGTTTTGATCTGTGTACTGTCTTTCTCTGTTGCTTTTCTCAGGTGTCAGATGTTACAAGCTATCAGTGTGAGGTAATGTCTGATGTAACTGGGATTGCATTGGAATCATGTGATGAACTTTAGACTCAGCTCAACCACAGCAGTTTGTAGATGTAACTGTGACAGCTGAAAAGAGAGCAGGATTTTGATTTGTTCATGCAGTAACCCACCTTAGAGCGAGGGTCTGCATGTAGAAGTCTACTGTGGTGGTGGAGCTTAACGATGCCTCTCCGTATCCTCTTATAATCTCTCAAAGAACTATAAGTACCCTGACTTTCCTGCTTGCCACGTCTTGGATATTTTTATAATATGTTCTAATTTATGATGTCACTAGTCAGGAGGGTTATAATATATATTTCATTTTTTTGTTTGTTTTATTTTTTTTCTTGTCTCTCTATTAGGAGTCCTGGTATTATAGAGGAAAACTTCGCACGCCTTCTCGACTATCCACACGCACTCGAGCGTGCGTGTGTGTGTACATACACACATTCACAGTTGGATGCAGATTAACACTTGTCTTTATTTTTATCCTTTATCACGCTATACAAACTTTCTTTACCTTTAAACAAAAGTGGTCCATTTATATCATTTTTTTTAACCTTATCAGTTATATCAATTTTGTAATTCTATGTATATACTGTTCTTGCATAACTACTATCAGTTCGGTCAGACTGAACTTGGTATTAGAAAACGAAGTCTCTTTATCTCTTGTTCGTCTGTTTATTTCTTTTGGGGAGGAATTTTCTCTTCGCACCCTGCCGTATACTTTCTCTTTATTTCTGTTGCTATACGTGTGTACCTTTTTATCTTGCACTTGCCTGAAGCCTTGAATCCTTGTGACCAACACCCAGATGCTGTCTCCAAGCTTGTGGGAGTGGGTCAATTCACTCTCTTCCTTTTTTTATTGTTTACTTTTCAGGGCAACCACCAGCTGTGTCCCGCGGTGTGTCTCTTTGGGGATCCACCCCTCCTCCTCTGAGCTCCACTCTCTCCGGCGTTGTGAGAAGTCTTGAGGTAAGTCTCTTAGCCTCTGGGGACCTCCTTTTTCCCTCTTTTTCTCCTTCAGCCGCTCTCTTTTTTGAGACTCCCGTCTCTTCTCTTTTTTTCTCCCGGAGCTTCTATCCTAATACGGTAATGGCTCCAGAAGTGGCATTCTCTGGCTTTTTTCGCCGCGTCACAGTTTACTTTTTCACACACCTTCCCCCTTAAGACGCCGCTAGGCACCTTTTGTTGTTTATCCTGATCTTTGATGTGGATGGGGTTTGTATCCTCCTGGGTATTCAATGTCTCTAGGGGTTGCGTACCAGGATGACATCAAGATAGGAAGTCTACTACCATGTTTGTGTGCCCAGGCCTGTATTTGAATCAAAGCGAGTGCCCATTGGATGATTCGAGTATTATACATTTGGGTTGTCTTTAACCACTTCAAGGGTGCATGATCAGTAACCAAAGTGAATCTACGGCCCAGAAGATAATACCAAAAATATTCTACTCCCTACTTTATCGCTAGGCACTCGCATTCGATCGTGGCATAGCTTTGTTCTGGTGGGTTAAGTTTCTGGCTAACATAGGCAATCGGGTGTTCTATCCCGTCCACTTCCTGCATCAATACAGCGCCCACAACATAACTTGAGGCATCCGTCTGTAAAACGAAAGGACGGTGCTCTTCCTATCAAGAGCACACCTAAATGGTTGGTCCACCGGCTGTGCTCTAACCCAGATGCTAATGCTGGTTTTTTGAAGTTTTCAAGGAAGGCCTCTGGGTCGTCTTGTGGGGTCATCTTAGGGACTCTTAATTTGACTTGGTGTTGTTGAACCCATGCCTGTTGCTGTATCCATTTTTCTTCAAGTGTGATTTGTCAAGCGGCTTGTTGTTGTAGTAATTGCCCTACTAGATGTAGGGTTTGTTGTAGAGGCTCTAGATTTCCCATGGGGTTCGGTTGTCTCTCCATGTTGTCTTCTGATCAGGCCGTCGTCATTTCCCAGCCAATGCACCACTGTGATGGTGGAGCTTACGATGCCTCTCCATATCCTTTTTATAATCTCCCAAAGAACTATAAGTACCCTGACTTTCCCAGCTGCCATGTCTTAGATGTTGTTATAATATGTTCTAATTTATGATATCACTAGTTGGGAGGGTTATATAAATAAAATAAATAAATAAATAAATAAATAATTTTGTTTTTGGGGTTTTTTTTTCGTGTCTCTCTATTATGAGTCCCAGTATTATAGAGGAAAACTTTGCACGCCTTCTCGACTATCCACACACACTCACCGATATGTATATATATACTCACAGTCGGATGCGGATTAACATTTGTCTTTATTTTTATCCTTTATCACACTATACAAACTTTCTTTACCTTTAAACAGAAGTGGTCCATTTATATCTTTTTTTTTTTTTTTAATCTTATTAGTTATATCAACTTTGTAATTCTATCTATATACTGCTCTTACATAACTATCAGTTCGGTTGGACCGAACTTGGTATTAGAAAATGAAGTCTCTTTATCTCTTGTTCATCTGTTTATTTCTTTTGGGGTGGTATTTTCTCTTCAAACCCTGCCATATATTTTCTCTTTTTTTCTGTTGTTATAAGTGTTTACCTTTTTATCTTGAGTGTACCTGAAGCCTTGAATCCTTGTGACTGACACCACCCAGATGTCGTCTCCAAGCATGTGGGAGTGGGTCAATTCACTCTCTTCCTTCTTTTTTTTGTTTACTTTTCAGGGCAACCGCTAGCCATGTCCTGCTGTGTGTCTCTTTGGGGATCCACCCCTCCTCCTCTGAGCTCCGCTCTCTCCGGCATCATGAGAAATCTTGAGGTAAGTATTTTATCCTCTGGGGATCTTCTTTTTCCCTCTTTTTTTTCTCCTTCAGTTGCTCTCTCTTTTTTTTTCTCTTTTGAGACTCCCGTCTCTTCTCTTTTTTTTTTTTTTCCTCCTGGAGCTTCTATCCTAATATGGTAATGGCTCCGGAAGCGGCATTCTCTGACTCTTTTCGCCACATTGCTGTTTACTCTTTCACGTCTACCTAAAGCTGAAACTCTCTTGTATCTGTCATGTATCTTCCCAGCTTCTAACTTCCCCAGAATACAATGGATAAGGTTTATGTCGGGAAAGAATTGGTATGTCTCACTCAGTCCTTTAATGCTGCCTGAAGGCTTCAAGTTTGTTAAAAGGAATGTATAGAAGCGGTGGTATAACTAGGGTGGGGTGACAGGGGCAACTGTCGTGGGTGCCATTGGGGTGAGGGGGTGAAAAAATTGGCTTTTACTGCGGCTGTGTGGTTGTAATTATGGCAGCAGCAGGAAATTGCTGTTGCCCCTGTATATAGCAGCTGGCCTAGGTGCCCAGACACATTCTTACACTGCTGGGTAGAAGGGAAAGATTCAAGGCTATCTTGACTGATCTCTCTCTCTCTCTTTATCCATTTTCATGTTACTTTTCACGTTATGCCTTACAAAGAGTGTGGGACAGTCAATGGAATGAAATGTCACTTGCAACAAAATGAAGGGATATGCAGCGAGAGAGGAGCAATAAAAACATTTTTCTTGGAAAGGTTTTTGGAAAATAGAAATAAAAGTACTTTGAACTTTTTTCAATCAAAATGAGGCAAAAGGTAGAGCAAGATAGGCATGAGCTCTCCTAGGGAACACCCTGCTTTGTCAAGTGCTATGATGCAACAAAAGTCAATATAAAAATGAAATATTTTTAAATTATATTCACTCAAAACATTATATTCCCAGATGATTAGTACAGGAGAAATGTCCAGGTTCTGTGTGGGTTTTTTTGGGTTTTTTTCTTTGTGTTCCTGTTCCAAATTAGGACAATTCTCTCAGAATAGGAAAACCATTTCTTACCCAGGTCTATGCCTGATGCTTATGATTATGTAACCCTGGGCGTGACACTACATGCACCCTCACCTGAATAGTGGGATCCTGGGGTACCTGGTAGCCAGTAGCCCTGCCCAGCCCCCCTGGGAAGCTGCTGCAGTGCCCCCAAGCGGAGAGCCTCCCCTTAAAATCAAGCACCCTCACAGACAATTCTCAAACTATTTACAAGATTTAATTATTTACAACATAATAAATAATCATTAAATAAGCACATGGATATACCAACTAATAAACCCTCAAGAACTTATTTACACAGTCTCTCACTTGCACACGGTGTACTAGCGGGGTATCTCAGGGAGCGGTCCTGTCTGTGTCCCTACATGTGGCCTGTGGCCGCTCCCTGGTGCTGGTGTCCGTCTCTATGCTCCTGGGGTCTCTGGACAGCAAGCAGCCTCCGGGCAGCAAGCGGCGACTCCTCTGCAGTTCCTGCAAGACAGCTTTCCCCTGCCTTTTGACCTCCTTCCCTGGCTCTGCAGGAAGCAATGTCTGGGCTGTAGGCTGTAGCAACCCTCCTGTCCCACACAGCCTCACAGCCCCGGCAAACGCAGCCCCTCCCTGGGCTTTGCCGCCCCCCACCCCCAGCTTTGTGGGGCTCACCCAGCCACACCGGGCTGCAGTCAGCTCTTCACAGGCTTGGAGTCTCCACACAAGCAGTCCCTGCCTGATCCTGCTGCCACAGCCGGAGAGAAGAACTGGATACTGTATCACTCCCATTTCAGCCTCTGCTGCAGCTTCAGCAGGGCATTCCCAGGGGCTCTCCAAGGGACCACTGTGTTGAGACTTTGGATACGGTCTCCAGCCTGTCTCTCAGCCCCTCTCTCTCTCTCTCTTGTTCTCTCCTGCGGGAAAACTGCTCGCCCCTTTTATCCTAGCCTTTCAGCCAATCCTAGCTCAGGGCCCTTCCCGGGCTTTTGCTAATGGCTCTATTTCAAAACTTTGCTGGGGTTTCAGCACCCCTCCCACTTCCAACAGGGCTACTTCCAAAACAGCTTCACTTGCCCTCAGAGCCTACAGTGTCCCCTCTGGGACAAACTCTGTCTCTGTCAGGCAGCCCTTCCCATTCTGTTCAGGTGGGTCTATTTTTTTAAATGCTGCTACAATTAAAATAGATGAAAGGGGCTTCAAGAATAGTAGTACTGGTAAGTGAGTAAAGGATAGGGTTAGGTGATATGCGAGGATTCAGGTTTTGTTTCCCATGGAAAAATGGAGAAAAATATGGATTTCCCCCTCTACTGGAGCAAACACACAGGCTTCTCATTTTAGCAGAGAAACCTATGTATTTTGCACTTTTGCAAAGAGCTCTTTGTGGGCTAGCAGAGTTCCAGCCTGCAAAGAGGCTGGGAGGGAGAGGAGGACAGTCAGGCAGGGGGTGCCATGTGTATGCACATGGTCCTTGGCAGCCTAGAGAGCAGCTGCCACGGGGAGGGAATTGTGGCCCCCATAGACAAGGAGTTGGGAAGGGATGTGACTGGGGCTGCTGTCCAGCCCAATGGTGCTTGGGGCCTGGGGCTGCAATGTGCAGCTGCAGGGCCCTGGCAGGGAGCAGGATAGAGCCATGGACAGCTTGTCCAGGGTACAGGGGGGTGGGGCCAGCTTCCTGCTGCTGTGTGCACTCTCAGGGGTTAGAGGGGATCCATGGCCCCCAGATCTGTGCATAGGATGGAGGGGGAGGGGGTAGGCTGCCCACTGTGGGCTCAGGCTTCCCACCCTGCTGCCCTCCACAGCCTGGTGGGTGCAACCTGGTGCTGCAGGGCAGAGTGGAGCCATGCAGGAAAGCTGCTTGCTGCTGTGAGGTCTGCGCTGACCTGGCAACGCATCCCCTGTGTGCAGCAGCTGTGAGGGTGGCAGTGTGGGGTTATGCCCTTCACTGCTGCCATATGCAGGGGATGCATTGCCAGGGCAGTGCAAAGCTCACAATGGCAAGCAGCTTCCCCGTGTGGCCCCTCTCTGCTCTGCAGTGCCGCGTCACACCTGCCAGGTTGTGGAGGCCCCAGAGGAGGGCAGCAGGGTGGGAGCTTGAGCCCACAGTAGGCAGTGTGGAGTTCCCACCCTGTGTACAGGCCTGAGGGCACAGGTTTTCCCTGCCCCCTGAGAGTGTGTGCCACAGTGGGGAACCAGACCCCACCCTGCCTGAACCTGCAGTAGGGGGGGAGCCGGGCTCTGCTCCACTGCAGCAGCCACCACCTCCTGTTGGGGGTAGGGGGGTGTGGACCCAGACCCCTGGCTCCATAGCTCTGGCAGCTGCAAGCCCCCCTGTTGCAGGGCTGGGGTGGGCATGAAGTTGTGGGTGAGGCGTGAGGGACACCAGCAAGGCCAGGGGCCTGTGTGAGGGAGTGAGAGGCCTTTAATTTTAATCATGGATTTTTGGGTTTTTATTTGAGAATTTGCAATTTTTTATCAGGAAAAAACAGGATCCTTGGTAATAAGGAGTGTCAGAGCTATATAAAGCCTTAACATGAGCAGAAAATTGCTCAAAAATATTAAATTGTATTCAGTGAGTGGTGGAACTAGTGGAGTGGGTCAAACATACTCGGCTCTAGTGGTAAAAGGTGTAGAGGTTTCATTTTTGACAGGCTGGAGAGACAAATGATAAGTCAGAAGACCACAGGTAGTGGACTTGCAGTAACCTTGACAGCAGTAACCAAGGTATTGTGTGAATTGTTTCTGGGGGGTAGATGAAGAATCAAATAGTCAACATTTTAGAGACAGAAAGCAATACTTGGGTATAAGTCTGCCCCCAACCCTGGTAACCATATTTAAGAGAATAAGCCAATTGCTAGTTGCTGATATTAAGAAATTCCTATGGGCTGGGGTATTTCAAGACTGTGAATTAAAAGAATTCTTGCACTTCTGAAGCAGCTGCAACTGGCCACAATTAGAGACAGGATACTGGAACAGATTGATATATGCTCTTCTGTGACAGAGCAATTCCAATGTTTGTAACACATAGTACAAAGCCACAGAAGAAACCAAGGGAGTAGATATCTCAAGCCAAACACATCCTTGATATGCACCTTGAATGTAATCATCTATAATAGCATGAAAAACAAGTGTAGCAGTGATACTTCAGCCATTCATTTTGTGCCTCCTACATGAACGCTGGTTCTTTTGAACCCTTGTGTGGCCTTCGGTTGTTTGCTGCCTGACTGCGTAGATTTTTCATGATTAATTTATAAATCATCACACGTGTTGCATTGCATTAGCTTGAGAAGCACTCGTCTTTTTAGGCGAAGCTTTGGAAATGGTTCATATTTCACATACATTATGCTGGTGCCAATATACTCTGGGTATGGAATGACATCAAACAAACAAGGGATTTCCTTGGAGTGTGTCCTGGAAACTTGAGGAGTCCTTGATGGCATCTGACATCCTATTTGCCTTGAAGTTAGCTTTTTTATGACATCTTGCCTTGGCTGTACCTTTATATAGTTATAAGCCATGGATTTTTAAGCCATCTGAAAAAGATTAAACCATTTTCCAACCAGCTGCTGTAGACTGATGCTTGGCATATGGATAATGGATAGAGTTACCAACTTGGAAATGTGCTGGAAAATCAGCAAATACCTTTAGATAACAAGAGTGCAGGGAGACTGGTTTAATGGCTAGGTCATGCATTCAGAAAGAAGACTCTAAGTAAAAATACCCTGTGTTCTGGCATCCATGCAAAATTCCCAGGATGAAGAGCTGCCTGCTTGTTGCTTTCAATGTCAGTTTTACATACATATGCCATTTGGGAAGCTATCTTTCTGCACTGGAAACCAGTGAAACTTCTCTGTAGAAATATAGGGCTAAATCCTCAGCTGTTATAAACTGGCAAATCTCCTTTGAAGTCAATACAGCTACTTTATACCAAGCAAAGAGCTCATGAACACTGAAGAATTGATGCTACTGTCTGAACAGTTCCCTGAAAAATGTGTAACGGATGTTTTTCAGTGCTGGCATTTTGCAGTCACTTTGGACAACTATAAATGGCAACATGAAATGCAAGTCAACAGAGAATCAGGCCCACCATCTCTTAAACTAAGTACAGACAGTAAAGAAGCCCAAAGCTGAATTGATTCAGCCTTTGCAGGTTAATCTAAACTGCAGAGATTAAACTGAGAAACAACTGGAGAGACATTCACTTCTGGTTCCAGAAATGCAGCCACATACCTGCAGTGGCTCAGGCCAGAAGGTGGGGGCTCTAGAGTATGGCTCTCTGGCATGTAGGAAGTATGGGCTGTATGTTTGCTTCCTCTTCCTGCTGCTCCCAAGGTCTCTGGGATTTGCAGTCCAAAATTACAGCAGGAGAATGCTGCAGGGTTGCTCATCACTTCCTCTTCCAGGTGCTTCTGGGATTTGTAGTCCTCAATCACAGCCAGCAGTAAGTGTTTAGCAAAGTAGGACAGCTCTGTACTCAGGGGAAGGGAAGTTTAATCCCCCTCCTTGGGCCCAGACCCCAGCCAGGGTTTGCCTGGGTGGGGCAGTCCCTGCCTCCCTTTCCCTCCAACCCTTCTCTGCTGGAGCAGACAGCATAGACCAACCCAGGGCTGGAAAGCATGCTGGAATGCTGGGGGACTCTGATTTAATTTGAACCAAGAAGGGGTCTGGGACAGAAATTTCATTAACCAGTTTCAACAGTTTGATTGGTTAAGTCTGATACTACTTTCAACCAAGTTTATCTTAAACCAGGTTCAGCCATTTTGAAACTGTCTTATGTGCACTGAGCTTCTGTTCTGTTACAGGTTTAAACCAGTTTCTGATTACTTTAAACCAATTTATATATAACTTCTGTCCCTAACCTTAATGAAGAGTTAAAACTCATGCCAGCAAAATTACATATGGGATTTGCTATTCAGTAACAGATAACACTGTAGCCTAATCTAAGTGGTCAAAATTGGAAATTATATTTCCATCTACCGATGAATAAAAACCAAAATCTTGGAGTCGGGCACACCTGAGATGAGAAACCCAAACAATATCAGTAGTAGATGGTGACAGCTGAAAGAGAGAAGAGGACACATTGGTTAGGAAGACTAACAGTATTGGAAGGATAAAAAATAAAGCAAGTAGAATAAAAAGTATAGTATATTCTCACTCCCTTATCAAAAGAGTATGGAGAGATGGTTCTGCTGAGGTTAACTAGGCTACTGACCCCACTATATCAATGCCCTATGAACTCTGAAACATCTTAGCCCAGCACCATGGTTCACATGAAAAGCAGGCTACAGGAGGATATCACTTTTAGGAGTGCAGGAGTTGCCTCAACAGTTACAAAAGTTGTATCTGAGACACTAAATATAAATATACTTTGTGTAGGTTGACATAATGACACCCACATAGCAGTGAATGGAAAAAAAGAAGTAATGGAATTATTTTAAACTGACATTGTTGAAAGGGATCCAAAATGAATAGAGATGATGTTTTCCTTTTAACAGTTTCAAAGCTAAATTAAGATAAGCTTAGATCACCAGGATATTGTGTTTGTACTCAGGGTGTGCAAAATATTTCCATTATTAAAGTTTATAAGAAGAACATGACATCAGACCAATGCTTTAGGCCTCAGAGAGCTTCCATGGGAATTTTGCCATTTACTTCAATGGAAGCATAAACAGGCCCTTGAGAGGGATGTTATGTCAGAAAAAAGTATGTTATAAAAAATCTTTTGAAATGTAAATAGATTTGAAATTCCTATTGTTGAGACTATGAGTGACTAAAATGAAACGCAGTGGGACAAAGAACAAAATAGATCCACTGGACAGACTTGAAGTAAAATGTGAGAGTACAAGTAAAAGGGAGAAGTTTCTTTAATTGTTATTTACCTGAAAAGATTTGGCTGTCTCAGCTATAGACAGAATCATATTGAAGTCAAAGGCTAAGGACAGAAGTTACATGTAAACCAGTTTAAATGATTAGAAACTGATTTAAACCAGTAACAGAACAGAAGTTCAGTGCACATAAACCAGTTTCAAAATGGCTGTAACTGGTTTAAGATAAACCTGGTTGAATGTAGTATCAGACTTAACTGATTTGGGTCAAACTGATTTATGAAACTTCTGTCCCAGGCTGCTTCCTGGTTCAAGTTAAATCAGAATCCAGCTCTGGGCTGGGCTGTACTGTCTGTCTGTGCCCCTGGCTGGGGCACTGAGGGCTGGCTGACAAGGGGGTGGGGGGGGGCAAGCCCAAGTGGGGATATAGCCCAGTCTATTTTGGGGGGGAGGGGGCAGACACTGCTACTCCAGGCAAACTCCAGTTGGGGTCTGGAGCCAGGGAGGGGGGATTAAACACCCCTTCCTCTGCTTAAATTTACTGCTGGCTGCAACTGTGGACTACAAATTCCAGAGGCCCCTGGAAGCAGGAAGAGGAAGTGATGAACAACCCTGCAGAGTCCTGCTGTTGTAATTCTGGACTGTAGGTCCCAGAGACCTTCACGGGGCAGCAGGACGAAGAAGAGAACACACAGTTCTCTGTGCTCTAGCACCCCCTAGCTTCTGGCCTGAGCTGCTATAGGCATGTGGCTGCATTTCCTGAATCAAAGGTAAATGTTTACTTCTGTTTCAAATTAATCTGTGCAGTTTAGATTAACCTGCAAAAATGGAATTGATTCAGCCTGGTGATTTTTGACTGTCTATACTTAGCCAATAAGGCTAACCCCAGTAAGCAGGGAACCTAATGCTAAAATTCCATTTTGGTGCACATTCTGCTGAGTTCTGGGTCAAGCCTGTGATTTCAGCTGTGACTGGATTTTCTTGATTGATTTTACTATGTTGTATCCAATCAGAGCCTGATTCATCACAATGTTACTGCAGCTTTGTGCAGTCTTAATTCAGACTCTTGATATGAATGCGTGCATATGGGTATAAGTGCATGTGGATCTATTCTCTTCCATTTGAATTCTGTCATTTTGCCCTCATCACTGCTGTATCTGAGTGCCTTCAATATAGAAGTGTGACTAAACTGTCACGTGGGTTAGGGGGAAAAATGTATTGGCAACTATTTTATGTCAATGAGTGCTTTATTTGTAGTTATTGGAATCTGACTCATGCCACTGTGTGTAAAAATGTTACAGACTTTCCCCCTCTTTATAATTATCACCATTGTTATTGTTTGAATTAGCATTTTTGTTATCTGTGAAAATTATAAAACCATTTGCTGCCATGCTTAAAGTAACCTAGGAAAGATTATGCATAATTATCTTGTAACCTTAGTAAGTCTGCACAGCTCCACTGACTTCAGTGAAACTGTATGCATGCTCCTTTGCACCAAGTGGAAAAAAATACACAAAGCTGTACAAAAGGAGATCAACAAAAATGGAAACTGAATTCACACTGTGGTACAGGAATCTGCCAGAACTGCAAGGGGAGGTCATATTTGGGGTTTTTTAGCATTGGTAACTCCAAAGACTACAGACGTTGTGCTTTGAATCTCCTTGCCACTGCTGTCGTGGCAAAATGTTTCCTTTTAGATCAACAGGGTGCTATTGCAGAATTTACTGTATGCATGTAAAGCTGAGAGCTATAAAATATTTGCAGGACACGTGAAAAACAGGTCTGCTGTTCCTGTTTATCATGCATACCTGCTAGATTCGTCATCTCAGGTCTCACTCCACAAACCACTGGTTTACACAGAGACTACAGGTGACAGTACGAACTAGACCCTTTTTCTGTAAACACCATTGCTACAGGGAAGGAACTTGTGTTAGCCATCACAGAAGAACGCAGGAAATCCTGGCAGACCTTGCTTGAGTCAACTGATATGACACAATAGTAAAAAAGCATGGGCAACAACATGTAAACTAAGCGGCAACCCATGAAAGGTAGATCAACATCGTAGTGTCACTGCTAACCAAACTGCTCACCAGATTTGTCTCAATGGAAAAATTCCCCAAACCAAAAATGAACAAAAAAACTCAAACTGGAAAGGTTCAAGTCCCCCAAAGACCTGGGTTTTACAAGACCCTTCTGAATGCTGGTATTAATGCACTGAAGACTAGAAAAGCAGCCAGCCTTGACAACATACCAAACATGTTGGTCAATATGGACCCCAGACTTGAGAATGGCTCTTCTGCCTATACAACTCAGGCACAGCCAGTCAAACAGTTCCAAAGATATAGTGACATGCTCAGGTATTAGCATCTAAAGCCAGGGAAAGATCTATTTGATCCAAAGAACTTCAGACATATCTCCCTGCTATGGCACACATGCAAGCTGTATGAATGACTGATACTGAACTGCCTTACCTCATATGTGGATAAACATCTAATCCCTAAACAGGGTGGCTTTCACCCTGGAAAATCAACGAGCCAGATGCTCAATCTAACACAACATATTGAGGATGGTTTTGAAAGGCCAAATCACCGGAGCTGTATTTATCAAGCTGACAGCTGCCAATGATACCGTTAACCACTAACAACTCTTCCACAAGACCCTGGAAATGACAAAAGATCTACACCTTACACAACTGATATGGATCCTTCTTCAAAAGAGATTTTTTTGTCAAACTGGATGGGAAGTGAAGCAGCTGGAGGTAACAGATTAATGGCTTTCCCCGAGGAAGTGTACTTGTACCACAGCTATACAGCATCTATACGAATGACCAACCAATTGCTTTGGAAACAAAACATTAAATCTGTGCAAATGACCTGTGCATAACAGCCCAAAACACTGGCTTTAACCATGTTGAAAAATCCCTAAATGAGACACTCATCTCATACTTTATTGAAAACCAATTACATTCCAACCCAGAGAAAACACAAATATGTGCCTTCCAGCTGAAAAACCATGAAGCCAACTGGCAGCTCAACATTACATAGTTTGGGACCCCGTTAGCCCGCTGTTCAAATCCAGTTTACCTTGGACTCACCCTTGATTTGAACTCTCTCATACAAAGAACACATCATGAAGACAAAAGCAAAAGTGAGCTCTCAGAACAACATTCTATATAAGCTCGCCAACTCGAAATCGGAAGCTCGCCCTTCAGTCATTTGAACCACGGCTCTGGCTCTCAATTTTCTCCTCTGCTGAGTATGCATGCCCTGTACGGGAGAGATCTGTACATGCTAAGCACCTTGCTTCCATTCTGAATGATAGCTGCTGATGCATTACAGGATGTCTGTAGCCTACAGCCTAAACAGCGTAGACCTGCTGGCTAGCATCACTCTGTCTGACATCAGAAGAGCCGTGGTAGCAAGATAAAATGATTGGGACAAACTGAAGATGTGAGACATGTGCTGTATGACCATTCCATAGTACACAAATGCCTGAAATCATGCAGGAGCTTCCTCACCACCACCCAACCTCTCAGTGCCACACCCAAGGAAGACATGACTACAGATGTGGAACAAGAGGCTGAAGAAAATATCTGACAGTGGAAAAACAGACATTCATAGATTCATAGATGTTAGGGTCGGAAGGGACCTCAATAGATCATCGAGTCCGACCCCCTGCATGAGCAGGAAAGAGTGCTGGGTCTAGATGACCCCAGCTAGATACTCATCTAACCTCCTCTTGAAGACCCCCAGGGTAGGGGAGAGCACCACCTCCCTTGGGAGCCCGTTCCAGACCTTGGCTACTCGAATTGTGAAGAAGTTCTTCCTAATGTCCAATCTAAATCTGCTCTCTGCTAGCTTGTGGCCATTATTTCTTGTAACCCCCAGGGGCGCCTTGGTGAATAAATACTCACCAATTCCCTTCTGTGCCCCTGTGATGAACTTATAGGCAGCCACAAGGTCGCCTCTCAACCTTCTCTTGCGGAGGCTGAAAAGATCCAGTTTCTCTAGTCTCTCCTCGTAGGGCTTGGCCTGCAGGCCCTTGACCATACGAGTTGCCCTTCTCTGGACCCTCTCCAGGTTATCCGCATCCTTCTTGAAGTGTGGCGCCCAGAATTGCACGCAGTACTCCAACTGCAGTCTGACCAGTGCCCGATAGAGGGGAAGTATCACCTCCTTGGACCTATTCGTCATGCATCTGCTGATGCACGATAAAGTGCCATTGGCTTTTCTGATGGCTTCGTCACACTGCCGGCTCATGTTCATCTTGGAGTCCACTAGGACTCCAAGATCCCTTTCCACCTCTGTGCCACCCAGCGGGTCATTCCCTAGGCTGTAGGTGTGCTGGACATTTTTCCTCCCTAGGTGCAGCACTTTGCATTTCTCCTTGTTGAACTGCATTCTGTTGTTTTCTGCCCACTTGTGCAACCTATCCAGGTCTGCCTGCAGCTGTTCCCTGCCCTCCGGCATGTCCACTTCTCCCCATAGCTTTGTGTCATCTGCAAACTTGGACAGAGTACATTTGACTCCCTCGTCCAAGTCACTGATGAAGACACTAAAGAGTATCGGTCCAAGGACCGAGCCCTGCGGGACCCCACTGCCCACACCCTTCCAGGTCGAGACCGACCCATCCACCACGACTCTTTGGGTGCGACCCTCTAGCCAATTCGCCACCCACCGGACTGTGTAGTCATCCAAGTCACAGCCTCTTAGCTTGTTCACCAGTATGGGGTGGGATACCGTATCGAAGGCCTTCCTGAAGTCTAAGTATACGACATCCACCCCTCCTCCTGTGTCCAGGCGTTTCGTAACCTGGTCATAGAAAAAGACTAGATTGGTCAGGCACGATCTGCCCGCCACAAACCCGTGCTGGTTTCCCCTCAGCATAATTTGCCCTGCCGGGCTCTCACAAATGTGAGCCTTGATAATTTTTTCAAAGACTTTACCAAGGATGGAGGTGAGACTGACCGGCCTATAGTTGCCTGGGTCCTCCTTCCTCCCCTTTTTGAAAATGGGGACCACGTTAGCCCTTTTCCAGTCTTCCGGGACTTGGCCTGTGCGCCATGAGCGTTCGAATATTCCCGCCAGTGGCTCTGCAATGATGTCAGCCAGTGCCTTCAGCACCCTCGGATGGAGCCCATCCGGGCCTGCCGACTTAAAGGCATCCAGTTCTTCCAAGTGACTCTGCACCATCTCAGGATTTACGTATGGAAGTCTGGCGCCTTTCTGCTGCCTCTCTACAACCCCAGTGAGAGACTTGTCGTGCCCCTCACTTAGGAACACTGAGGCAAAGAACTCGTTGAGGAGTTCAGCCTTGTCCCCCCTGTCCGTCACCAATTGTTTCTGCCCATTTAGCAGGGGTCCTATTCCTCCCTGGGCCTTCCTTTTACTCCCAATATATCTAAAAAACAATTCCTTGTTGTCTTTTACTTGGGTTGCCATCCTCAGCTCCATGGTAGCTTTGGCCCGCCTAACTGCCTCCCTACAAGCACGAGCAGAGGAGGTATATTCATCTTTAGTGATCTCACCTTGTTTCCACTTTTTATGTGCTCCCCTTTTGGCCCTTAGGCTGCCCTGGATTTCTCTGGTCAGCCATGGAAGCCTCCTGGCCCCTTTCCCTTTTTTGCCTTGCTCGGGGATCGTCTTGCTTTGTGCCTGAAGGATCGTTTCCTTTAGGCACAGCCACCCTTCTTGGGCTCCCATCCCTTCAAAACTCCTACTCTGCAGTGCTTCTTTGACTAATCGCCTGAGTGCATTGAGATCAGCTTTCCTAAAGTCTAGCACTTTCACCCTACTAGTTACCTTACCCACTCGCCGTCTTATGTTGAATTCTATTATAAGGTGATCACTGTCTCCCAAATGGCTACCGATCTGGAGGTCCCCTATCATGTCATCCCCTGTTGCCAATACCAGATCCAGTATGGCATTCCCCCTAGTGGGACCATGCACCTCCTGTGTCAGGTGGAGGTCCTGTACACAGGTTAGAAATTCCAACAGCCGAAATCTTACTACCCAGGGCTGACGAACCATGGCAAAGGTGGCAATGTCTCAACTGCCTACATACCAAAGGTGGAGGCTCCGAGGAACTAATGAAGAAGTGGGGCTATACCATTGATTCAACCACCTGTGACTGCAGCACAGAGCCTCAGACTGTGCGACACCTGCTTCAAAGCCTGCTACTTGAAAACACATGTTCAATGAAAGATTTCAAGAAACAAGCATACGCATGTGCAACAAAATGGTCAAATGTGGTGTAGAGACATGAGAAATAGGTAATTGTCATCTGTAAAGTGCTTATGGGGAAACAGATTTCTGATAGTATGTCAGCAAGTGGAGTTTCTACCACGCTCTGAAAAGTGAGTGTGCACACTGCATGTAGTATAAGCATCACACCTTCTTGGGACTTAGCTTTGTCATGACAAAGCTGGCAGTAAAATACAAACCTCAGTTTAAGATTTCCCACCAAGCCTGATAATTTCCATGATTTTCCCCCAAGGACTTTCACAGTCCTAACTCCCTATTGCTTTCTGCCCCAAACAGACATGCCAGCTTCTTAAATATCTGTTTGAACTCACAGGATCTGCTTACAGCGTAAGTCAGCAGTAATGGCTTTGTAACTTTATGCATGTCTGTAGCACCTGAGGCTTTGTTGAGAGTAGCACTTAGGTCATGATATTAGATTGTGTTTCTCACCTTGATCTAGACACTGGTCTCAAACTCTAGTTAAGACAAAGCAATTGTATTTTAGCCTATCATAAGCTAGTTGAATTAAAGAATAGGGGAACTAGCCATGTTTCAGTGTTCTTATAGTCTTTTGATTTTTATCACATTCCAGTATTTGGGGGGTTTTTAAAACTAGAGGCCCTTGAATTAAATGGTTATGCAATTTTGGCTTCCATGTTTTGAAAAAGTAAGTAGTTTTCATGATTATAGACAGAAGCTTGGAGTAAAATGTATCTTCTTGGCATTCTGACCTTTTAAAGGGACAGAAATTACACACAGACCAGTATAAGTGATTAGAAACTGGATCAAATATGTAACACAACAGAAGTTCAGTGTGCATAAACCACTTTCAAAATGACCAAAACAGGTTTAAGATAAATCTGGATGGAAGTAGTATCAGACTTTACTGATTTAGCTTAAACCAGTTTATTGAACTTCTGTCCCAGATCCCCTCCAGATTCAAGTTAACTCTCAGTCCCCCAGAATCCCAGTATGTTTTGCACCTCCCCTGCAAAACCCCATTGTGGAGTGGGTGGGTTAGCCTTCACCCAAACTATCTGCTCTAGCCAAACAGAAAGGCATGCTCTAGCACCCCACAATTTCTGGCCTGGGCCACAGCATGCATGTGGCTACATTTCCGGAATCTAAAGTGAATGTCATAGATTCATAGATTGTAAGGTTGGAAGGGACCTCGGAAGATCATTGTGTCCAGCCTCCTGCACCAGGCAAGAAAGACAGCTGGGGTCATGTGACCCTAGCATAGTGACTGCCTAGTCTGCTCTTGAAGATTTCCAGCATAGGTGATTACACTACCTCTGGCAGGAGCTTATTCCACAGTCTGGATATAGCCTGGATACTCTAACTGTGAAGAAGTTTCCCACAACATGGGAAGTTTGCTGCCTACCCGGAGCCAGGATCCAGGACATCACTGAGAGGATTCCTGACCTCATCCGACCCTCTGATTTACTATTTCATGGTCCTCATCCATGTGGACATGAATGATGTGGCCAGGAGTAGTCCAGACTGTCATGAGTGACTACAGGGCTCTGGGGTCGAGGCTTAGGAAGTCAGGGGCACAGGCGGTCTTCTCATCCATCCTTCTAGTCAGCAGTCATCATCAGGATCAGGACACCTAAAGTCAACCTACATCTCCAGAGGTGGTGCCATCATGCGGGTTTTAGCTTCTACACACTTCCATGAGAGAGGCATCCTGGGATGAGATGGTCATCCTTTCTCTTGTAAAGGTAAGAGTCTGTTCTCTTACAGGTTGGCTGATCTCCTCCAAAGGGCTTTAAAGTAGGTTCATCAGGGAATGGGGAAGCAGAGGGTAAGGAGAATCTAGGATCAGTGGGCCATAAGCAATGCACTGGACCACCCCAGGTAAGCACTAAAGGGCCCAATAGATATCAGGACAGGAGAGTACCAAGGGCATCCATTGGGGGCGTTAAATATCTTTATACTAATGCTAGGAGCATGGGGAACAAGCAGGAGGAACTTGCACTCCTGCTTGCAAGCAACAACTTTGACCTGGTTAGACTAACTGAAACCTGGTGGGACCCTAGTCATGATTGGGCAGTAGGCATTGAGGGCTAAACGTTGTACAGACAGGATAGAGTGGGGAAAAGGGAAGGGTTCTTGTTCTCTATGTTAAGGAAAAAATATACATCCTCTATAATCAAGATGGGATCAGAGGAAGGCCAAACTAAGGTACTGTGGGTCAGGATACAAGGAGGTTGGGGGGAAAGGGACTTGGTAGTGGGGTTCTACTATAGACTGCCATACCAGCTAGACCTGGAAGTCTCCAGACAGCTCTCAGAGGCCATACGGTCGAGAGATATGTTTGTCATGACCTAACTTACCTTGATATCTGCTGGGAGGAGCAGTCAGCCAAATCTAACAGCTCGCATAGGTTCTTAATCTACATACAGGACCTCCACCTAATGCAGAAGGTTTATGATCCCACTAGAGGAAACGCCTTGTTGGATTTGGTATTGGCTACAGGGGATGACCTGGTGGGGGATCTGCAGGTAAAAGGTAACCTAGGAGATAGTGACCATCGATTGACTGAATTCACTATCTGGCGAAAGGTGGGTAAACTAACCAGCAGGGCTGAAGTGCTAGACTTTAGAAAGGCTAACTTCAGTGTGCTCAGGAGATTAGTTAGTGAGGTGTTAAAGCTCAAGAGCATTGGCGAAATGGGGATCCAGGAAGGGTGGTCGTTCCTCAAGGGAGCAATCCTACAGGCACGGAAGGAGACAATTCCATTGTGCATAAAAGGGAGCAAAGCAATGCAAGAAGCAATACAAGTAGCCCCACACTCACTGGCTGCAGGAGTGGCGATTGGGGATTATGGGTGCTCGTGGCAGAGCCTGCCTGCAGAGCATGGGGCAGTGGGGATTACACCCCCCTGCCCTGCTTGGCACCCTTGCAGCGGATGCCCATGATACAGGTGCAGCTCGGCTTGGCTCTCCAGGGCTGTCTGGGAGATGGGGCTGAGTGCTGCTGGTCTCTGGCTGCCACAGCTCCCAGTGAATTGAACAGGGAGCTGGAGAATTGAACTGGGAGCTGGAAGAATGTTCAGGTCCCTGAACATTCCCACAGTCCCTGGTTCAATTCTGCAGCTCTCTGATCACTTCCCCCAGCTCTTCCTGCGGGGCGCAGGCCCCTGGATGATGTGGGATGACAGCAGGCTGCTACTGCTGCCAGCTCGTGATGGTGGTGGCTCTGGGCTATTTCTCCAGCCAGCAGCAGCAGCCTGCTGAAACCCCATGCACAGATCCAGGGGCCACACCCCCCTGGGAAGAGCTGGAGGAATTATCAGAGCACTGGGGATTCAAACTAGGAGCTCCGCTTGACAGATGGAGCCACCCCAACTCTCAGGCAGTGCACAACACCCTGCCAAGCTGTGCAGCACTCACACCATGGGGCAGCTGCCAGGCAGGGGGGCAATTTGTACTGCCCCCCACTGCTGCATGCTGCATGGGGGGGTTCTGCCACGATCACTCAGAGGCCCCAATCACCATTGCCAGAGCTGGTGAGTGTGGACTTTTTTTTTTTTTAATTGCCAGGATGCTGGGGATGGGGCAGGGCAGTGCAGCCATGGGGCTTCTCCCACTGCTTCTCTGTCTGTGCCTGCCTCTGCCCCGGTGGGGGAAGCCATGGGGGCTCTGCCCTGCTGCCACTTGCCAAGCCGGCATAGTGGGGGGGGTGGAACGGGCATGCAGGTGTGGCTCACTTCAGGCAGCAGCAGGGCATAGCCCCCGCTTCCAGTGCTACCTCACCCACATCAATGCTTGGGGCCAGGGCTCTGCCCTGGCACTGCTTGCCAGTGGGATGTGGGTATAGCAGCACTGGAGCAGGGGCTATGCCCTGCTGCTGCTTGTCTCCTTCTGCCTGGAGCAAGGTGCGCCTGCATCCCACACCCCCCACCTCAGCTGGGCAAGTGGTAGCAGGGCAGAGCCCCCGCTCCCAGCTCTACTGCGCTCTCATTCCACCCCCCCCACGCCCCCCCAGTAATGTGCCCTCCCACCCTGGCAGGGCCGCTTGTCCCAGTCCAAGCCCCAATCCCCCCCAACAGACTTACCAGCTGGAGGCAGCTTTCAGCTGCCTGTTTAGTTTATAGCCGAATCTCTGAATTGGTTGAATCTTTTTCTGAAGCTTTTCTGAATCTATTTGGATGCTTTGAATCAATTCAGAGCTTTTACTTGGTCTCTCCATTTGATTGGGATTTGGAGATTCAGTCCTCAAATCAGGCTGAATCTCCTCCAAATTGAGTCAGCTATTGAAGCTTCACACAGCCCTAATTTCCAGGACCAAAGAGGCCTCCTTGTTCCCCATAGCCTCAGCCTTAACTCCAAGTTGTTCCTGGAGCTGGAGTGCAGCAGGGAGATGTTTCTTCCCTGCTGGCTGATCTCACACTGCTCTCTACTCTTTCAGAGCTGGTTCCTAAAATGGCCATCCTCATCGGCCACCTGGCAGCTCCCTGTTCCAGCCCTTAAAGCAACAGACTCCCAAAACGGTGTTTTGTCACAGCCATGCTCCTGGCATTAGTGTACAGGCACCTGAGTCCTCCTATTGAGACCCTCAGCTTCTTGCTATGCTGAAGGAGAACTATCCTCTCAGTTCCTGCAAGAGCGGCTCTCCTAGTGTCCCTATCTATGGAGCTTTCTTGTATGTTGGTCCCCAGGTAAGTTCCAGTCAGTGTTTCCTCATCCCCCACTTTAAAGCCCTATCTAGAAGATCAGCCACCCTATCTGAGAACAGAGACTTACCTTTGCGTGTGAGGTGGATGGTGTCCCGTCCCAGGGGATGGCACTTACTTATGTCTATTCACTCATCAGTTCAATCTATGCAGCTTAGACTAACCTGCAAAGATTCAATCGATTCAACCTCGGGATTTTTGACCATCTGTATTCAGCCCAAATAATTTGACATTACTATCCTTGCTTGGTCTTGGAACCAGCACTTTGATGCAATATCATACTTATAAAGAAATATATACGAAAAGTTAAAAGAGCTAACATCTAGGTATATATAAGCTGCTAAAAAAACAGTGCATAAACATTGTTCTAAGAGTTGAATATGCTATAAAATTACAAGTCACATCTTAGGAAAATTATAACCTTAAGTATCAATGTGACCTACTCTGTCAAAAAGCCTCAAGATGATGTCAAGATTATGCTCTAATGATACATATGAGAGGGAATTACTTGAGCAAACTTGTTCTGTTTCTCATTCAAGCTGACCTTTGGCAGCAGATGATTCTGCATCATTTGAATGCTGTTTTCTTTTAAACTGTGTGGTGCTGCCTCCAGAATATGCTGACTGGATATATTGCTGGGTTTATTGCATGTGTATTTACCTATCATCAGACAGAGCATCCTAGTCCTATAGTACATGTTAAAATACATGTAGTCTTACTAGATTAAATGCTTATGGATTTGTATGACAAACATATGAGGAGGAAAAAAATATAAGGGTTTGAGTAGCTGTTAGTTTGTTGTGTGAATGTTTCAAAATAACCCAATTAACACATTTGGTTTCATTCATCAATGGCTACTTTTTGTAAGCACTGTGATGGAAACCATTTGAGTTCTTGACCCAGGAGGTCATTTTGAATACCATACTATAGGACTGACATGACTATGAGCCCATATGATTATGTAACATTTTAAAAACTTGCCTTGTTTAAATATTTTAACTAATGTTTTTTGGGGAAAACTTTTAAATGGCCTATTTCTAGACAATGGTGGCGTGATGTTTATCTTACAGCATAATTCTGCAGTCAGTTTTATTAGTAAAGAGCTGAAATAACACCTTTTAAGTCAATTAATATTAATAAGTGTAAAATCAGCATAGGTATTAATGAATGAATGTAGAGAACAGAATTTGCCTATAATGATGATGATGGTGATGATTATTATTATTATTAAGTTTTTTTTATAAGAATTATGTGGGTGTTTATTTATTTATTTGAGTCCCATTATATTCAGTGTGGCCCACAATTTGCAATCTTGCCAAACCTACATGTTAAAAAAAAATCATGAGTCAGGTCTCAAATATCATTACATTATTCTAAAAATCATACATTTAAAAAAAATATTTGTGTCACTGCCATTTGCCCCTGTCTTATGAAGGTTTCAAAGGATAGTCTTTGCTGTCTAAAGAAAGCTTTTAAGGGTCAAAATCAAGCCTTAAATACAAATGCAAAAATATGTCCTTCTCAGTGGCTCACTAGAAAGGTGAATCTGCTATCCTGTTATCTGTTGTTTTACCCTCCAAAAATCATAGAGAAATAAGGCTGGAAAAGACCTCCATAGGTTATCTAGTCTAATCCCTCCTGCCTGTGGCAGAAACATGCCTACCCAAACCATCCTCTACAGAGTCATTATCTTACCTCTCCGTGAAACTATTCAGTCAAACTGACAATGCAAGACATAGAACCCTAGACTGCCTTGGGTACAGCAGGGGCACCACAGTAGCCAATGTTCTGCTGCTGTGAAGTTGTTAAAATATGCTCAAAAGATCCCAGGAAGAGGGTAATTCCCCCACTTCAGGGATGCATACAGACATTCAAGGTGGTTAGGGGGAGGTTAGATCACCTTAAAAATGGCCACCCAATCTAACTTAGTTAGATTGGGTGGCCATGTGTACACATTACACTACTTAAGTTGATCTAACTGTGAACTGTACAGAAGTTCAGGACAGTTAGATCAGTCCAAAATGGCTGACCCAATCCAAGTTAAATATACCTTGCAGGTAGGGTTAATTTAAATTGGGTTGGCCACTTTTAGACTAATCTATTTTGAACTTCTGTACAGTTCCCAGCCCATCCACTGGCCCAGCCTTTGGGCTACACTTTCCTTTCCCTTTCTCTGGCACTGGGCTATGTTTAGGCCCCCTGCTCCTGCCCTCCCCTCCCTTTCTTGAACTAGCCAGCACTTCCCCCACCCACAAAACCCCTGTCCTACAAGTTGCTCCCAGTGCCAGTTTTACCAAAGTTTGCCATGGTGGGAGCTGAGGAAGTGAGTTTGGGTGGGAGAAAGATGGACAGGATGGGGTGGGAGGAGTAGTTCACTGGGGAGAGGGATTGATTGTATGAAGGTAGGGGAAATCAGGAGGCTAAAAAATAGCCCCTGGTCCAGAGAGACTCCTCCCATCCCCACCTGTGGCTCCCATGAGTCTCCCAGAACCCACCAACCCCACTGTAGACCCCACCTTCCCTCCCAATCCCCCTGAACCCTCTGAGCCTGCTTGCCCCCATCCCCCTCAAGTTCCCTACACCTGAAGAACCATTTCATTTATTTGAACAATTCCAGCAGGTGTACTTTAGCTAATTGTTGACTGTGAACCTACTTTGAGGCATATGATGCATCTTGATATACCTCTGGTGCTTTGTTGGTCTCAGTGGTGCTATTGACTCCATTGTAACATTTGCTTAAGGGTGATCTGTTGCTGGCAATCTCCATCAAATGTTTTCATGTCAAGGTAATCTGAAACAGGACAGAGTTGAGGTAGCTTATTAGATACCCTTGTTGGGTATCTAATAAGGAACAAAACTGTAAATTTGTGGCAGCCATCTTGGAATCCAATATGGCTAGTACAACAGAAATGTTATGATTGATTTCCTCAGTTCATAAAATGTTGGTTTCACTATTGGTATTAATTTTCTATCCCTAGCAGGGGGTGAAATATTGACCAAAACTTTAATTTATGGGAGCCATCTTAGATTCAGTACAGTACTACATGTATTATTCACTAGATTGGCAACATGGCTTTTCTGACATGAGTAGACCTGAAGCACACTATTGATGTGTGTGACAATGAGTTGCCTGTGACAAAAAAATTCTAGACACCTTATTGGCCAATTTATACCCTACTATCAGTAATGACATTTTTGTTTACGTCTTTCAGAAAAGCTGTTTTCTTTTTGTCTAGACCAGTTGCTCATTTGATAATTTCATACATTCTACAGCTATCATCAATGTTAGCTGCTTTCTTAATATTATCACAGAGTTTCAGCCAAAAAACTTGGGCACACATCTTGAATAGTAGGAAATTAGGGTGTGTCCCATCTTCCTGTGAAGCTTCTGAAGAAATTCTCCATGGAGTGTAATGAGTCACACCAGGTCTGGGTACTTCCCTCTAAGGAGCTAGGAGGAAAGAATTTGGAGCAGGCACCATAGCTTGGGACAGAAATTACACACAAACTGTTATAAGTGATTGAAAACCAGTACAAATCTGTAACACAGCAGAAGTTCAGTGCACATAAACTGCTTTCAAAATGGCTGAAACCAGTTTAAGATAAACCTGGATGGATGTAGTGTCAGGATTAAATGACTTAGGTTAAATCAGTTTATTGAACTTGTCCTAGATCCACTCCAGATTCAAGTTGACTCACAGTCCCCCAGCATCCTAGGATGCTTTTCACCTCCCCTGCAAAACCTCCTTGCAGGGTGGGTGGGTTAGCCTTGGCCCAAGCTGTCTGCTGCAGCTGAGCAGGGAGGTGTGCTCTAGCATCCCCCAGCTTCTGGCCTGGGCCATTTCAGGCATGTGGCTACATTTCCAGAAGCAAAAAGGAATGTCTGTTCACTTGCTTATCCATTCAATCTATTTGGTTTAGACTAACCTGTGAAGATTGAATTGATTCAGCTTTGGGTTTTTTCTGAACTTAGCACATGACTTCTGAGAGCATGTCTGGAATACAAGAAGACATGTATGCAGTTGCAGCATTTCTGTAAATGATTCTCTTAATTAAAAAAAACTGGTTTAGCTTTAGAAATAGAGTCATTGCATAATATGTGCCCAGTGTACAGTACATGAAATGGGGTGGCATCAGTTAGGAAGACTTGGAGCAAGGAAGGGAGAATGATTAATAAACAAAGCAGCACCATAAACCACAGGCCAGAGGTAACATGGAAGGACTATGATGAAGAAACGCATTGGATTTTTGTGACATGGAAACAACTGACTCTTGGGAGCAAGGATAAAAAATGAAAGCAAAGGTTGTTTAATATCTTGCTAGACAAAGATAAAAAGTGAGGAACAACTGGCAGGAATAATGTCAAAAAATTTTTGACCAGCTGAATAAAGGTGCTTGATAACTCCTGTGAACCCTAAAGGAAAACTGTTTTTGTTTATTTGTTTGTTTTTTTTACTTCAAATGAAGATGCAAAAGTGAGAACACATACTTAATGTTACAAAGCTGAGAACTCTGGCATCCACCTGGAGCTTTGGAGATATTAAGGACAGGACATACAATTCCAGTTTGCAGGAGTGGTTGTTGAGAGAAATGGATTTAGCCTTAGAGAAATATCTCTAACTAGCAAGCGTAAACAAATGGTTCTGGAAAGTACAAAAGTTATGATGGCCAGAACAGTGCAGAACAAGTACATAGAGTCTAGGTAAAGGAACCTAGGGAGTAAGAGAGAGACAGACTGACTGAGAATGCTTGCATGATGTTCCAGTGCGTATATTGTAGAAAGCAATGCAAAAGGTAGAAAGAAAAATATTCAACTTATGCACAATAGGGCAAGGCATGGGGGAAAGGAAACTACTTTTTGTCCTAACATTTTAATCACATTAGGAAAATAAAAATCAGCAGTATCTTAGGATTTGGAGACTTCCAGTGAATAGGAGGATAATATGCAATGTGACTTTACTAGTTCCAAGGACTTTCCAATACACACATTACAGAAGAAGGCTGCCAGCTAGTCTATTGCCAAATTTGTAACTATGCTATCAGCTCAACAACCAATTACATTCTATCTGGATTGTGAAGCCAGCTGCAATGTAATCCCAGAAGTACTGATAAGTGCAACTTTTGAGAAATGTGACCAAGTGTGGGTATATAGTACAATAAAGCCATTCTGAGGCCAGTAGACAAGTAAATAAGAAACTCATGAAACAAGAGACTTTATCACCTAGAGTTTATAGCAGTTGAAACACGGAAGCAATATCTACTTCTCAGCGCCAGAACATGGTAAACCCCAGATTTGATTGAAGTATGCTGCTATAATATCTTCAACATGGGGAAAGGAGGAATAACAGTTACCATGGGCCCTGTCCATCATTTTAATTGAGTTTCAAGAAAATGGATGCTCAAGAAGCCATACACTACTGTAATTTCCATGAAACCCATGAAATACACTTTCATTGACTGAGGAAAGAACTAGCAAATGTACAAAGAATAGACATTATTACACCCAATAAAACTAGCATTGAGTGGATCAACAAACTAAGCTGAGGATCTTCACTGACCTGAAATTACTTAACAGACTGTTTATAATTGAAACCAAGGACATGGCATTCAGGACAGAAGTGTTCACTATGGTGTAATGGATGTATTGAACTAGATGAATCATCTAGCTACCCAACAGCCTTTGCCATGCCTTTTGGCTGGTCTCATTGGAGTATGAATCCCTGTTGGCATTTGTCTGGCCCCAGAATTGTTCCAATGTAACTTGAACCAGGGTCTACAGGGGTTTGGAGGTATCAAGATGGTGGTGGATTACGTTATTTTTCCAGAGAGGAAGATGTTGAGGAAGCGGTAATTCAGGACCATGATATCAAACAGCAGCAACTCTTTAACAAGTGCTGGAAGCACTACCAGTCACCTATGCTACTGTCCCAGGAAAAAGTGGTAGCCTATTTTATTTTACATATTTCACAGGTACTTGAAGTGGAACAATGGGCTTATACATATGTAGGATCCCAGGACAAAAGACTTTCTCCTGGGAGAAATGCAGTATCTGTTTTTACCTTGAGAAACTGATAGTCTTTAAGGAAATGCTTAGATGATAGGATAGCCATCTGTTTTTCAAGAAGCCTGCAGATCATCAAGGTAGTTCATGCACAATGATGCAGTGTGGAAATGGTCAGAGACCAAAGAAGAAGCACTGGAAAGAATAAAGAAAGCTATATACAAGGTATAGTCTTAACAAGCTTCAAACTTAGTGTGATGCATCTAAAACCACCACTTATTGTCGCTCATGACATGCTCAGCGTTGTAACTAGCAGTATCAGTAACGCTCATACAGGTGAACAGAGCAGGGTTGTGGTCTAAGGGCCAGATGAGCCTTGACAATTCTTGTGTGGTGTCTTTGGATTTTGACTCTAGGCCGGTAGCATACCTCTTGGGATAATTGACTGAGTCAGCATTTCACAATGGAGACTGATCACCACTACTCTTTTTCTCCTTCTCATGGAGGTGGTATCGATGAACTTTCTGTCTTTGGGACAAGTGGCTGCTCTTATTTGGGTCCTCTTCTGAGATGGAGACATATAGGCCTGGGCCTGTAACTGTGTTCCCATAGATGGACATAGAGGAAAGTCTGCCAGCAGGGTTGCAGTGTATTGTTTCCTACCCATCCTTCTTTTTCTTCTGGAAAAAGAACTGATGGAAAAACCTGCTTCCTTGTTGTCTGTTGCTGGTTAATTCCCTGGATCTCTTCAGTTGGGGTATATTTATTATCTGTACTTTTTCTTTTCTCCTACGCATCGTATTGTACAATGCATTTTATTTAACAGATTGCTCTAAGTATTTTTTCCAGCAAGCAAAAAATGAGAGGAAATGATTTCGAATTTTACTGTCTCCATTAATTTATCAAAGACTTTCCCTTAAATCTCTATTCTTCCTAATAGTTCTTGGCATTTACATAACCCTGCCTAGAAATGGATGTTTTTATGTGAAGAGCAAATAGTAGTTCCTGGAAAGGTGGAGCAGACACTTAATATCTGCTCTGATTGAATAATTAATGCATGTAAGCCTTTCCTTGATGCTGGTAATTATTTATAAATCTGTTGTAGAGGTGTTACTCCTTGTCTTCAAACAGCTTGTCTAGTTACACATGCAAAATCAATATATCAAAGTTCACATAGTAAGGAACTATTACTAGTATACACATTTAACTGAATTTGACTATAGGTGCTGCTGATAATCCTCTGTCAAGCAATATTATTTATCCATTAGACGTGCACATATGTGTTGCAATATGAATGGCATCTATCCATAACTTAAGGGTAAAAAAAATTAGCTGCATAATTTGTTTAGTTGAAGAAGCTTTGTAATCTGTTTAAAGATTTTTCCTTTATTTATTGGGGTTAGTAAACTTTAGTTCCTAATTTTTGCAGAACTTGAACAACACCCATAAGAACAGATGCTAAAAAGCCTTAACTGCACATCTACATGTACATTCTTCAGTTGGCATTGTGGCTGCAAATACCTTTCAAAGGTTTCTTCTTGTCAACATTTGGAAAGCATAGTTTTGTATACAGCAGCATATTGCACAAGCAAGTAAGGAATGACTTAGAAATGAGAGGCAAATATACATAGGTGCTCCCTTAATATTTTTTAATACTGTATTTCTAAATTTCTGTAGGAAATTGAAAGCACCCATTAAACAGTCACTGAGATCCACGCATCATGATCCTATTTGTTAGCCCTATTACTGTCCGAGCCCCCAAGGTCTGGAATATACTACTGCCGGAGGTGGTTCAAGCACCTACTTTGAAAGCCTTCAAGAGAAATGTGGATGTTTATCTTGCTGAGATCCTATGACCCCAGCTGACTTCCTGCCCCTGGGACAGGGGGCTGGACTCGATGATCTTCCGAGGTCCCTTCCAGCCTTAATGTCTATGAAATCATTTATGTACAGAGATAGGCAATGACAGTACACACTTCCCCTCTTTCTTCTGCCTATATATATCCATTTGGACCCAGATAGACTTCCTGTACAATGAGCTGGTGGTGAGGAAGACTTGGCTGACCTCAGAATTTGGGGATTTTTTTGTTTTTAAATGAAGTCCTTAGATCAAATATGTAAGTATGGTTGCCCTTTCATATCACTCCTACACAGCAACTTTAAAGTTGATTTCTTTAGTTGAACTGCAAAGCAGTCTTCAGTGAATTAGGTCTCCTGTTTTCTAAGGGTGACGTATATGCCTGGGTGAACCCTGTATGCTAAAACTTCTGAGGAGCTATTTTTTTCTGTTATCTTTTAGCTATATTTTTACATCATGCTATGCTTATAACCAGAAGTATTCTATCTCCCTCGCTGCAGTTAAGACTTTGATGAAAACATTATATTTTATGAAAGCTTTTTAGAAAATACAGTAAGGTTAATCCAAGGACTTAATCAGTGATGCCAAGGCTTGTGATACACTGGTTACTGCATTTGAGATGACAAATGGATATACATAAATCTACAAATATAGCCATACAGTCACTTTTGCAATATCCATTAACCTTGGAGACAGCATATGTCTCTGGCAATCCAGACAAATTCACAAAATGCCGTCTAGACAAACAAGTCTTTCATCTTAAATATCTTTTCAATCACAGCTCCTTTAAGCATGTGGTACTGTACATGTTGGGCTCAAGTCTATGTATCCTGAGATGGGACCATGTGCTTAAGAGTACACATCATTCATCACACTTATGCTGCTCACCTCTAGAAATCCCTCCAGCTGCTCTTGTTCAGAATAGGGCTGACAAACAGGACTAACAAAGTTAATATAACAATTGACAGCTGAATCAGAAATTATTATTCAGCCTCAAAGGATACTTTAATTCACTAGGTTGATTTTTGTGGGCTTATGTTGGGACCTGCATGGCTGGGATAATTTGAAATAACATGATTTGTTGGTTATCTTTATACAATAAAATCTATGGATGCTATTCTAAATGCATCTGCCTCCAATATGTGGACCTGTAAGTTGTCCTTTCAGAGTACATGTTCCTGAAAGTTTGTGGAGCACTCTTTGGCGTCCAGATGAGATGAAGGTGTGATAGTTCATGATACATGCTGTCTTTCTAACTGTTCATGTGACTGCTGAAGATACTTGTTAGGGATGTGCGAAGCTTCAGTTGCTGATTTGATTCGGAGGAAAGTCGGCCTGATTTGGCAGCTGAATCTCTGAATCTGAATTGAATCAGGAGACCCTTTAATCTCTCCGAATCAAATCAGAAGCCTCTGAATCAATCTGGAGAGATTCAGAGAGATTCAATGATTCTGCCATAGACACAATTTTATGTTTTTTCTATGTACCCTGAGGTACCAAGTGTGGTTTGTGAACGCTGAGATGGTGGGGCAGATGGAGCATCCCATGGAAGCATGGGTGGGGAGGTCCCCTGCATGCTTGGTGACGAACCTGGAAGTGGACCAAAAGTACTTCCGGTCCACTTCTGGGTCTGCTGCTGAGCGCACCCCCCCCCCCCATGTGCACACTCCCATGGGATGCTCCATCTGCCCCACCATCTCGGCATTCATGAGCCATGCCTTGGACCTCGAGGTATGTAGAAAAAACATATAAAGCTGTGTCTATGGCTGAATCAGAATTGACTCTTCAGATTTGGCCAAGTTGAATCACTGTGCCCCGAACTGGGCTGAATCCAAATCCGAATTGAATATAGCTTGCTGTACACATCCCTAGTAATTGCCTTTACTCCTTTGTCTCATTTCCTCTGGCTCTGACTCAAATTAGAACCAACTGGAAAATGGTTGGAGATATATGTAAATACTAGCTTGTCTCTTTAAAATATGTTGCATTTATTGCTGATGATATGTTTGTTGTTAAGCTAACAGATGTGGGAAGGGTTCATTATTCTGCTGCTTTGCACCAGGGTGTATAGAGGTTGTATATAGGGCATAAGAAGTGTTATGCTGAGCTAAGAGGCAGCTTATGACTTAACTGCAGAAGTTTTAGTCAGGGTGGATGATGTCCAACTTTGTCATGTGCAGTAGGGTACCTTTTAGGTTCAGCTTAGACAAACACAAGATAAATGGCTTTGTGCAGCCCCAAACTTAGAGCCAGCTTAGTTGCACGCTATTCAGCCCTTGTGGGGTGCATCCACACATGCAGGCATGTGCGCTTGCAGCAGCTCAAATAAGAGTGGTACAATTTGTGCCGGGGATTTTTGGCTCAGCACACATGCCTGAAAATGCACTTTGGTGTGTGACAAGTTGTGCCACTTGGGGCAAACTGACCCTGCCCAACTCTTCCAAGATCTGCAGCTAGGGGGAGCTGGAGGCTGGGGCCAGCACCTATGCAGTATAAAAAGCTGCTGTGGTAAACAGCTCATGGCTACTTGCTTTCAGGAGCTTCTGGGGGAGGAGCCACTGGGAGGAAACTGGCCACACCTGTTCTGGTTGCAGGCTGTTGCTGTTGCTGCAAACTTGGTCTCAGGAGCTTCTGGGGAGAAGATGGCCAGGCCACTTCTTGCTTCTTACTACTGCTAGCTGCTAGCTTGTTCTCAGAGCTTTTGGGGGTAAGTTGGCCACACCCCTTTCTGCCTTGGGCTGCTGCTGCTGTTGCTGCCCCCGCCCCTGCAGGGGGGTCCTCTGCTGCACACTGCTGCCCCCCTTCTGGGAGGGGCCCACCGCACTGCACCCCAGCTTTTGTATTCCTGTTCTGGCCTGCTGCCAGCCCACCACCAAGCCACGGCTGGGGAACAGCCTGGGGAGGGATCCTGCACTGCCTGTGGGCCCCTTCCCCACCATCACTGCTGGAGCCTAAAGGTGCCTTGCCTGCCCCAGCTGCCTTGGCAGGCCACCCCCCACCTTTACTTCTACTTTCACCTGAAGCACACCTTGAGTAGCCGAACTGGACAGCTGCTACCACTGCAGCTGCTGTTGCTACTACTGCTGCCATCTGTTCTGCTGCTGCCCCCTCAGGAGAGAGGGAGATTCCCTGCTGCCCCACCTTGCACCACTCAATACCACATCTGAACTGGATTACTCCCTAATTGACTGATTGTTCCTGCACTCCCCCACAGCTGCCTCACTGCATCTGATCCTGCTCTGTGTTCATGCATATTGCTCTGCTGCTAAGTGCCTGGCTGGAGGCCTGAGGGTCTCCTGGACTGATCTTCAACAAACAAAGTCCCTCCATTGCTCCAGCCATCTTTTACATCTGCCTCAGCAGCCTTCCCTGTGTGCTTTTGCCCTTGTGTGGTAAGTTCAGTGAGCCACTCCCCCTGACCTGGTATTTGTGTGGCTGAGTAAGCCAGCTCAAGTTTCCCCAGCCTGTGTGTGTGTGTTTTCCCCCTGTAGCAAAGTTGGAGTCCCTGGCTGGCCACAGAGCTAGTTTCCCATGTGCCTCTGGACACGCTGCCACCTGTCTCCTCTGCCATGCATTGTTGTTAATTAATTAGGTTGTTAATTAAGGCAGGAGGCTGCCCATTGTACACCCCGATATTGGGGGGGTTATCCGTGGCTCTGTTCCACCCCTACACCATGGCTTAAGATTCACAGATGGCATCTCAGGCAGTTGAGCCAACTGTCCCCTTCGCCCATTAGCTGTGGCCCCCAATCATGGGTTCTTCGGCTTCCATAAGCCCTGGCCCCATCTCAGGCCAGTCAGGACCCTGAGCTTCTCTGCTCATTATCGGCACGCCTCACGGTGAGCCCCTGGCCCTTTTGACCCTTCCAGTCCTGGCCCCAGCACTGACCAGTCAAGTGCCTTGGCTGGGTTTCTGCCTCCTGCATGCGCTTAGGGATTGAGGTCTCCCATTCCTGGCTCAGGTGCTCCTGGAAGCATGTCTGGCCCTGCGGGGTCACTCCCCCAGCAGGCTATATGCTAGTGCCCTTCCCTGTCCTTGCCCGACACTCTCAACCCACAGCCCCCACCAGTCCCCTCACTCCTGACCCACAGCCCCTGCCTACCCCCACTAGATCCCTCCTGGCAGCAGCTCTGTCCCAGCACCAGGACCTGAGTCCACCTGCAGCTGTCTTACCAGCTGCTTTGTGGCTCTGAGCAGTGCCATCCCTTGCTGTTCTGCTCTTTGCGCCTGTGCCCAGGCCCCAGTGATCCCCATACCATTTCTGGGAAACCCTTGACTGGGGCTCAGGGCCTGGGGTGGTTAAGGTCCTTCCTTTTCAGGCTGGCCTCCCCCTGCACAGGCTGCTCTAGGGGCAGGGGAAGCTCTAATCCTGTCTCTGGTGGCCTCTCCTACCTGGAGTACTCCCCCATACCCCAGCCCCCATCTATCTTTCTCTCTTGCACAACCCTGCTGCCACCTCCACTCCTCCCCCCAGCCCATCACATCCCCAAGGTGTTCCTGGGACCAGGAACCCCTCCAGGCTGGGGCATATGTCCCAGCACTAATGTGGGCATGAGGAAGGCCTGCAGTGGGGCAGTTGCCTCTGCAGCCTCAGCTCCCTCCAGCAGGTCCCATCCCATCCCGTATGGCCAGCTAGGCATGCAGGGTGTGAGATTTGTCGGGGGGATGGGGTTGGAGGTGGGAAGGAGTGTGGGGGAGTGGGTGTGGGGTTTGTGGGAGGTGTTGGGACAGGTTTGTGGGTGGGTTTAGGGTTTGTGGAGGTGAGGTTTTGGGGGGTATGGAGCTTATGTGGGGATTTGTGGGTGGCTATGTAGAGGAGGGGTTTGTGGGGGTGGTTTGGGGTGGATTGTGGGGGGTTTTGTGAGTGTGGGGGGACTGTGGGTGTAGGGGAGCTGTGTGGGGGAGGCTTCCCAAGAGGGGTGGGCCCCCTACCCCACACAGGGCACATAGCCCCTCCACCCCCACCTCAACAGAAGTGGCTATAGAGTGCTTAGGGCCTCCTGCTGGCAGAGCTCCCATGGTGCAGCGTGGCCCCAGCCACCTCAGACCTGGCACTGTCTGTGCCTCATGTTGCGGGCCTGGCCTGGCCCGGCCTGGGGCCATGTGCTTTTGGGCAGCACCAGGCTGCTCTGGCTATTACCTGGGGCCCAGCACTGCACACAGGGGCCATGCATCAGGGTGGGCCGGGTCCTGCCTCCAGGGAACAGGTCCAGCCTGACTGTGCATGGGACACTTAGAGGCAGGACCCAGCCTGGCCCAACGTGCTGCCCCTGTGAGCAGTGCTGGGACCCCAGGTGACAGCCAGAGTGACCTGGTGCTGCCTGACGATGCATGTCCCTGAGCCAAGCTGGGCCTTGCCTGTGACATGCAGCAAAGGTGGCATTGGGTTTGAGCTGGCCGGGGCTGTGCCATGCTGCAGGGGGGCTTTGCCAGCAGTGGACTCAGAGTGCCCCGATGGCCATTGCTGCTGTAGGGAAGATGCGCACCCTGTGGGGTACCCATGCCTCACAAGTAGCCCTTTCACCCCCACACAACCCCTCCATCCCCACAATCCTCCCCACACACCCACAATCCTCACCCACACATCCCTACTTACCAGGGATGGTGCCAGGGTCCAGGTCATGCCGCAGCCTTGTTCCATTCCTATTTGCCCTAGCACACTGAGGGAGCATGCTGGGGAAGCAGGCAAAAGGGGCAGCCATAGAAAACATAGAAATGCTCTGGCTGGATACCAGAGCATCCCTATGGAGGATGCAGCCTCTGGTTGCCTCAAGCCATGTTCCTAGACCATGCCCTGCCCTGTTTCTTCTCCAGGATTTTGTTTTTTTGATACCTGGATTTCCAGGTATTAAATTTTAAAGCCTTTATTGCAAATATGCAGCATGAGAAACATGTTTTTGTTCCCAGTCTGCCTCTTGCAGCATCTCAAACTGCTGTAACCTGGGTACACCCAAGGATGTGCCCTATTCTCAATTGGATGGGAGGGGTAGGCAGGAAGGGGTGCTGTGAGAGGGATGCCAGAATTTTAGGCAAATCCCTCTTTCCTCTATAGAGTTAGCCCAAGCCCAAAGCTCTTAACTATATACAATTTATTGAGTTATATTATACATAATCATAAAACTAAATATCATATCCATATATTTACTCAGTGAAAATTAACCAATAACCAAGGTCAAACCCTAAATAATACTATTTACTCATCACAATAAAACAATTTCAGCAGCATCAACACAATACAACATTTCGATTACAAAATATAAGGTGCAAACAGGAACAATCTTAATAATACTTATTCCTTAATATAGTCCCTGACACATGGCAAGAGGGAGTCCTCCTTCCAATGGGGTCCCTTGGGGGTGTCCAAGGGGCTCCTCCCCTTAGGGCTTTGACTAGGTGCAGGGCTGCTCACCCAGCCCCTTCTCTGGGTTTGCCCACCCCAAATGTCTTTCCCCTGTGGGACACAGGGGCCCAATGACTCATGTTCCCTCAGGTGGTGGTGGTCAGGGTGCAGCTCAATGGTGTCTCCTCTGCTGGAGCACCTTTCCAGGCTCCTCCTATGCTGCTGGGTTCCTCCCCACCCTGTGCCCTGCTCTGGGCATCGAGGGCTCAGCTCCTCTCGGCTACTGCACCACTGCTGCTGGCTCCTGGGTGCTGGGCCTCGCGCTGCAGCACTACTATTTTGCCATGCCCTGGCTTGGTACTGAGGGCTCTTTTAGCACAGGCCGGGCCCTTCAGGCTCTGGCCAGCTGTCCTTATGTCAGGTGGCTAACCAAAACAGCCTCCACTGCTCCCTGGCTCCATTCCCTCATGTGCCGTCCTGTGCAACGTGTGCCCTGCTGGCCCTCCAGGGTTACAGGCTCGAGCCACCACTTGCAGCTCCCAAAACCTGGGTTCCATGCACTGAACTGCGCACCATGATGGGCTCAAGCAGTCTCACACTGTTCTCAGGACTGGGTCTTCACGCATTGTTCCTGTGCACTGTCAACAGCCCGAGCGGTCTCGCACTGATCCCAAGGCTGCTCCTCCAGTGGCAGCTTCAGGAGCCTTGGGCCTATTGCCTGCTGGGGGAGAGCTCCCCAGCTTTTCTTGGCTCCACTTTTCTTGAGTCCCTCGCTGCATCTGTCCCTTGTACTGGGCACACATCTCCTTTTATACGCTTCAGGGCTCCGCCCCTGAAGTCTTCCGGACCTGACAGTTTACAGTCTTCAATCAGGTCCAGGGAGCTCTTCTCCCCCTTCCCTCAGGAAAGGGGCGTGACTTTATTTCTCTTGCTGCCTCCTGATTGGTGGATGGGCTCCACCAGCAGGATCTCAAGCCTGGGACTCAACCCAAGCTCTGAAAGGTGCTGCTACACTGCTCTGCTACACTGCTTTGAGATGCCACAACAGGCAGCAGCGTGGTTGTCTGGATGTGCCCATGGAGTCTACTGTCTGGGAACTTTTCTCACTGATGGCTTGAAGTTCACAATATCCCACATATTTGTCTGGTTGTTCTGGTGCAAAGGAACAATGAATTTAATAAAGGATAACAATAAAAAAATTTCCAGCAAAATAATAAATGATTAGACCTAACCGGGTTTAATTCATAGATTTCATAGATTTCATAGACATTAGGGCTGGAAGGGACCTCGGAAGATCACCGAGTCCAGCCCCCCGCCCAAAGGGCAGGACGTCAGCTGGGGTCATAGGATCCCAGCAAGATAAGCATCCAGTTTCATCTTGAAGGTGTTCAATGAAGGCGCTTGAACAACCTCCGGCGGCAGACTGTTCCAGACCTTGGGGGCTCGGACAGTAAAGAAATTCTTCCTTATGTCCAGCCTGAAACGATCTTGTAGTAGTTTGTGACCATTCGTCCTCGTCATCCCTTGGGGCGCTCTGGTGAACAAACGATCCCCTAGATACTGGTGATCACCCCTGATAAACTTGTAGGTGGCCATCAGATCACCCCTGAGCCTGCGCTTATCCAGGCTAAAGAGCCCCAGGGCTCTCAGCCTGTCATTGTAGGGTCTGCTTCCCTGACCCCTGATCATGCGCATGGCTCTTCTCTGGACTCTCTCAAGCTTCTCCACATCCTTTTTGAATTGTGGAGCCCAAAACTGGACGCAGTACTCCAGCTGCGGCCTCACTAAGGCCGAGTACAGGGGGAGAATGACGTCCCGGGATTTGCTTGAGAAGCATCTATGGATGCAAGCCAGTGTTTTGGTCGCTTTACTAGCCGCAGCATCGCATTGCAGGCTCATGTTCATCTTGTGGTCAATGATGACCCCCAAGTCTCTTTCTTCCATAGTGCTAACCAACATAGCACTGCCGAGCCTATAAGGATGCTGTGGGTTTTTCTTCCCAAGGTGGAGAACCTTGCATTTATCGGCGTTGAACACCATCAGATTCTCATCCGCCCACTTGCTGAGCCTGTCCAGGTCAGCCTGGATCATCCGCCTGTCTTCTGGCGTGGATGCTTTGCCCCAAAGTTTGGTGTCATCGGCGAACTTGGCCAGTCCGCTTCTGACTCCAGTGTCCACATCGTTAATGAAGATGTGGAAAAGTATGGGTCCAAGGACAGAGCCCTGGGGGACCCCACTGGTCACAGGACACCACGATGAGTGACTTCCATCAATTACTACCCTCTGGGTCCGACCCCGGAGCCAATTTTCCAGCCAGTGGATCGTGGGGGACCCAAGGCGACAATTGGCCAGTTTCTCCAAGAGACGATCATGGGACACCAGATCGAAGGCTTTTTTGAAGTCAAGATATATGACATCAATCTCATCTCCCTTGTCCAGGTGATAGGTCACCTGGTCGTAGAAGGAAATGAGATTGGTCAAGCAAGACCTACCCGCAACAAACCCGTGCTGGCTATCCCTTAAGATGTTGGCGTCGGCCAGTCCATTAAGGATGGCCTCCTTAATAAACTTTTCTAAGATCTTCCCCGGGATAGAAGTCAGGCTGATGGGCCTATAGTTAGCCAGATCCACTTTCCTCCCTTTCTTGAAGATAGGCACCACGTTGGCCTTCTTCCAGTCTTCGGGCACTACACCAGAGCGCCAAGAGTTTTCAAAGATCCGCGCTAGAGGCTGGGCTATGATGCTCACCAGCTCCTTGAGTACCCTGGGGTGAAGATTGTCAGGGCCGGCTGACTTGAAGGTATCCAGCTTCTCAAGATGTTCCTTCACAAAGTCAGCATTAATGGAGGGCAGGGGATCACCCTCACCCGGACTTAATTAACAGTATGGGTCCAAGGACAGAGCCCTGGGGGACCCCACTGTAATTAAAACTCTTTCTTTCAGAATGAATTTTCTTTTGCAGGGTAATCCTGTGAAATCTCCTGTTTCAAACTGGAAAAAGAGACTGGAAAGATTCCCAAGGCCCTACCACTAGCTCCCTGGCCTGGATAATTCCTATATGTGCCTAACCTGGTAAGCAAAAATGGTGTATAAAAAAGCCTGCAAGATAACTATAACTTTCCTCTTCCCTCATGAATGAATTATAAGCAAAAACAGCATTAGGCTCTGAAATTTCATTTTTTTGTATTGAACTGGTTGAAGGTCTCCAGTGGTCTATTCCCTGCTGGGATTCAACCCTGGTTCCTACAAGCTATCCCAGGGTGTCTGATCAGAAGCCCCCCTAGTGCTGTATAGGCAGACAAGGGTCTTTGGGTGAATCTGATATCTTTTATTAGACCAACTTGAATAGTTGGAAAAAATATTTTTTTAAAAGCAAGCTTTCGGGTTTAAAAATGCTTCGTCAGGCTGAGGAAGTTTCAGCAGTTGGTGTGTGCTCTTCCTGGATGGAATGAAAAGTAAAGAAGCCAGAGGCTGGGCTGGTATGCATACAAGATAGACAGTCAGTGAAGATATAAATTGAGGAGTCAGCGAGTGAGAGACAGGCTGGGGGGGAGAGAAAGGGGATGAATAGTGGAGAGGTACCTGGGGAGTCAGATGTCAGGCAGGTTATAATGTGTCATAAATCCAATGCATATATTTAGTCCATGATTGTTAGTATCCAGGAGGTTGATGAAGTTTAGATTATAGGCTTGTCTCCGAAAAGTGTTTTGTAAGTTTCCTTTGAGGGTTAGAACTGAGAGATTGGAGAGAGAGTGGTTTTCTTGTGAGAAATGTGTTCCCACAGGTAACTGGGTATTCTTGTCTTTGATGGATTTCTGGTGTGCGTTCATTCTGGTGTGCAGTTGTTCACCCAAAGACCCTTGTCTGCCTATGTCCTTAGACCAATACGGCTACAACCTACACCCAGGCTCATGTATATGTATTTCCATTTTTTCCTAATGAAATCATAAGTTCTTTCCATGCATTTAAAACACAAATGTTTCCAAATTAACATTTCTAAATCTTAAAACAAGTCCCTAAACAATAAGGCAATAATATGTTCCTGATCATTAGTAAGGTTTCCAGCATAGCTTTCTTTTACAACCTTCTTCATAAACACCTCTTTGTGTCTCACTTTTACTTTACCTCTTCAGGGAAGGTCTGACAGGTTACAAGTAAGCCAGTGAAGAAATGGGACCAGGAAAACTTTAGGAAAATGGTGTTGCCATGGGTAGGCATGTTTAGCTGAAACATCTCACCTGCTCATAGCTGCTATTGTACCTCACTGGAAGAGAGGCAGTTACTTGAAATAAGTAGATACAAACCATTTAGAGTTTTATAGTGCAAAATCAATACCTTTAACGATACCCATGAGGTAACAAGAAAATGTGCATGAAAGTATGGGAATTTATGTGCAGGCAGTGTTTTACTGCGGTCCTACAACCATTTCACAACTGTTCTTTCTCCAGATGGATGAATGTTAGTTATTTGGCAGTCTGATAGCTGTACCCTAAAGTTGTGTAATTAAGAATAAATAAATGAAAATGACAATTAAGTGCCCTTCTTCATTGTTGTTTCCTTCTGTGAGAGATCTATTTAATTGACTTGTTAGCAAGGAAAAATCTCCTTCCAAACAACATTGGCTGTTTTAGCTGTTACTGTAAATGTTCCTTGACAAATCATTTTGTAAGACCTGTTGGGGAAATGATAATGGATCTGTTGCTTTCTTTTGCAGTTCTTTGCTGAGACCTATCCATTTTTTCATGAAAAACAACAAACCTGCTATGACTTAAACCTGAGTTCCCTCAGATAAAGACTCTGATCATCAGGGTATTGGCTGTGCTGGGTGAGGTGCTCTCAATGTCTCTGGTTGCAGCTGTTCCACTTTGTATAAATCATTAAATAATCATGTGGCCAGAGAGAGAGAATGAGATGGACTCTGGGTATGTTGACAAGTTTCATTGAGTATGTCTACACTTCAGACTACAGTATGGTGTAGAGATACTTGAGTTGACTGTAAATGAGCTAACTTGGGTACCAGATAGAATCTAGCTTCAGTAGCATGGAGCGTCACATGATGAACTGCAAAGTGAGAACCACACAAAGTCAACATGCTAAACCTTTTTGATCCATGCAGTTATGATATAATGCTATTATGCAGACTCCTATAATAGAAAGCTATAGATGTCTCTATAGTCATAATACATTTTTATGTTTTAAAGTTCTTTGGTATTTGACTTTTTTTGTTGGCCATTCATTGGGGATTCCTGTTTCTCTCTGCAGTAAGGGTGGATTATATGTTGTGTTTTTCATTTAAGATGTCAGATTATATTTCCAAGGGGATTGACGAGAGCCACTTCCACGTAGTGATCCCTGATAATGTCTCTGACGGCCAAGAGCTCCCGAATTGACAAAAATGCCAAAGCGCACAAAGATGAAGATATGGACACTGTTTTTGCCAAACAAAAGGAAACATTTCCAATATGGCAAGAATTCTTGTGCATACTATCTTTTACTGAATCAACTGTATAGTTTGTATAGAAACAGGCAAGCTTTTGGGTATCACAGTACCCTTCCTGAGGAAGGGTATATGTTTTTACCACCCATACAGTTTGTTTAATAAAAGTTATCATCCACAAGAGTTCCTTTCCAAAATTTTCTGGACTATCACAACAATAACAGCACCTCAATACAACTTTTTTCCAAGATGGGTAATATTTGAGTCAGATTTACTTCAAAGACCAGGTGTTCTGTAAGTGTGGCATGGAAGGGCTCCTCTCACCTATCTACCCAGAAACTGTCTGAGTCCCAACATAGTTTGCAATCATAAAGTCCTGCTGATGCAAATACCCCTGAAGTCAATGGAAAGCCTCCAGATGATTTTAGTAGGCTTTGGACCAGGTCCAAAGGACTCTGCTATACCTGAGATCAGAATCAGGAGAAACTCTGTTGATGTCATTGCAGTTACATGGGTTTGACACTAGTCTGACTTCACGAGAATCAGGCCCAGCTATGGGAGCAGTTGTGTTGAAGTTAGTGACGCTTTTCCTGTAAATTACAGGATTGCCCTCTTGGCTGTTGTATTTCCTCTCCCACTCTCTTTCCAGAATGAATGTCACTTTTGTTCAGGTGCTGCATAGATTTGACTGATATATGTCAGTGAATTTAATAAAAGCTGTGGATGCTTTTCCTTTCCTTGTTATAACTTCCTTTCTGAGGTCTTCATTGGCTAATATGTTGCTGTTCAGGAAGGCAAACTGTTCTATCCTCCTGATGGTTTTGCTTTCTGGAATGATTGTTGTTGCCTGACACGTGGGTTTCTAGGACGTTTGTTTTGACATGATTGATTTTGGGCCCTGCTTGCTCTGCTGTTTTTACTAGGTTGTCTTTTTTTGTAGTTTTTCAGGAGTATTGCTTAACAAGGCAATGTATTTAGCAAAGTCTAGGCTTTTGAGGTATTTGCCTTCTACCATTGCCTGTGTTTGTGTTGCCTACACACTAATTATGACAATGTTAAGAGTAGAGGAGACAAAATGCAGCCCTGTTTCATGCTAGTGTCCATGTTGAACCCCTTTTTTGTCTTGTGGGTTTACCCTTACAGTGCAATTAATCATTTCTGCTGATTTGTCTACCATACTTTCAGATCCTTAGTTACAGTCCATACTTCAGAAAGATAAAGAAATGGAAGGAGAAAATGCAGAAATAAAGATGTGCTTCTAAGTATGAAGTTCTGAGGGGCTCAGTAAATTCAAAAGATCATTTTTTTTTAACGAACTGTCATCTTTAGTGCAGGTCTTTTAGTTGCAAAGTACTATGATTGAATTTTTGTAAGGAGGAATATTTCAGCAGTTCTGAACGTTTTTCAGTCTATGTACCCCTTGATCTCAGAGTATCCCCTTTCAATGGGAAATTAATTTTTATGTCAAACTACATGTAATCCCATGTACATGCATGTTTTATGCAGTTTCAAATTGTCAAGACTTTTTTTAGGCCCTTTGACCTGTGTTAGACAATGTATGAAATATATCTCACATACCACCTGATGAGGCTTCATGTACCCCCAGTTCAAAACCACTGGAATATTTTGATGCAAGTACATCCTTGTAGTGAAATACTCTTCTGTGTCATGTATTTCACAAGCTGATTCTGTTGCAAAGAGGAAGCAAGAGCAGTTTAAAACTTGAGCATCATAGTAGTAGCCATTGCTCTTGGTAAGTACTTACCTCTCTGAATTCTTTTGTCTCTGGAATGTTACATTTCCAGGGAATAATGCTCTGGTATGCCTGAGACTTGACTGATTACATTGTCCAGGTTTTAATGAAACTAATGGACCAAAAAGCTATGATTTTCAATAGGGTGAATCGTGAAGCTCAAAGGAACACCATTTTGGAAGAGTGAGCTGTTTTGCCTCTGAAAAACTGTGTTAAGGCAGTATGTCCTAAGATTAGGTTGTGGAACAAATATCACCAAAGCTATTATCTCAATGGATGGCCTTTTGGCAAGTCCCTTCAGTTAAGTTTACACATCTATACAGTAGTCATAGTATTAGTTAGCTGGAGTGTTTCCCAGGATTGTTTTGAAGGTCAGTTAAAGTTGGCAAAATCCTTGAGATCCTTGGATGAAAAGTACTTTCTAAATAAATTCTTTATGATTTTCAGTGAAAAGTCATGGAAAACTTGAGGCGTTTTGTATGTGTCCCTGCAACTGGCAAGCATGAGCAAACATACTGGGAATATGCTTTACAGGAAAACTTCAAAAGCTAATATGCTAGTAGTCTGTTCTAAGTTTAGTTCTTATAATGGACATCTTATAAGTCCTGTTCTTGTAATGGATGATCTCAATGTGGAGCCCCATTGAGATTGTGCAGTACTCTTCATAGATGGAGACTAGGGCTGTGTGAAATTTCAGCAGCCGTTTCATTTCGGAAGTGTTTTGGCCCATTTTGGTGCCTGAAACACCAGATCCAAAATGAAACAGAAGGCTCTGAAACATCTGCAAAACAAAGCAAAACCATCCAAAACATTTCATAAATGTTTCAGATGTTTCAGAGGAGCCCCCTGGGAGCACTCCAGCACAGCCCCGCAGCCCTCCTTTTAAAGTGCCGGGAGGCTTGGGCTGGACAGGGGATGGGCCCAGGCACGGCAGCCATGGGGGCTTCTACCATGGCTCCCCCTGCCAGGGCAGAGGCAAGCACAGCTGGAGATGCTGTGGGAGAAGGCCCCATGGCTGCCCTGCCCAGCCCCATTCTGTGCCCAGCTCCAGCCTCCTGGCGCTTCAAAAAAAAAAAAAGCCCCGCACTCGCTGGCTGCAGCAGCAGCAGCTATTGGGGCCTCTGAGGGCTCATGGCAGAGCTCCCCCATGCAGCTTGGGGCAGTGGGGATGCCCCTCCCTGCCTGGCATCTGTTCAGCAGCTGCCTCATGGCGTGGGTGCAGTGCGGCTCAGCAGCATGCTGTGCAATGTCTGGGAGCTGGGGCTGCTGGGGCTGAGTGGTGCTGGGCTCTGGCTGACTGCTGGAGCAGCCCCAGCTCTCAGACAGCACGCAGTGCCCTGCTGAGCTGTGCAGCACCGGTGTGATATGACAGCTGTGACACGGATGACAAATGTGGGGGGGGTGATCCCCGTTGCCCCCCACTGCCTCACACTGCACAGGGGTGCTCTGCCATGAGCCCCCAAAGGCCCTGATTGCCGCTGCTGCATCCAGTGAGTGTGGGGCTTTTTTTTTTTTTTTTTTAAGTGCCAGGTGGCTGGGGCCAGGTGGGGGATGGGGCCAGGCAGGGCAGCCATGGAGGCTTCTCCCGTGGCTCTCCCTGCCTGGGGAGAGGCAGGCACAGCCAGAGGAACCATGGAAGAACCTGCAGCTGTCCAGCTATGCCTGCCTCTCCCCAGCCAATCAGAATCTCTGAATCTGCCAAAACAGCTTCAAAACTCTGAAACAGATTTGGCCAAATCAAAATGGAACAGTTATCCAAACCACTGAAACAAATCACTGTCCTCCAAAATGGCTGAAACTGAAATGGAACATAGCCATTTCTCACAGCCCTAATGGCAGGGGTGGGCAAAATGTGGCCCGCGTGCCGGGTGCAGCCCGCCAGGCCATTCTATCCAGCCTGTGGGGCACCCCCAAAATTTAGAAAATTAATATTTATCTGCCCCCAGCTGCCTGTTATGCAGCCCTCGATGGCTTGCCAAAACTCAGTAAGTGGCCCTCCACCCAAAATAATTGCCCACCCCTCCCTAATGGAGACCTTTGTAAGAACTAGGACCTTGCACTTTTAAATTTTGATAAACAGAAAAAATGTACTGTAGTTTTAAAACTAATTAAGATAAACTGTTGCTCAATGTTGCTTAAAATGTTTATATATTTTTCTTGGGAACCCCACCCTTCTTGGGAAAACAACAACTATCTTAAAGGCCTGAATCATTTAATATAGTACTCTCTCCCCCTCCTCCCCCCATGTATATCTTTTACATATCTTTCCATATTTCGACATGAACATGAATATTTTGTTTTATCATTCTATGTCCTCTTCTGTTGTTCTGGTATTCATTTAATTTGTTTGATGACAAATACCTTCTTGGGAAGATTTAAGTGTCTGCAGCTGATCTGGCCCTTCTAAACCCCATAGGCTCAAAGACTTTCCTCTAATTTCCTAGAAATATATAGCAGAGCCCCAGCTTTTATATAATTTTTTTTTATTTTCTTGCAAAAAGAGACTTAAAAATAGAAGCTGATGACTAGGATTGAAAGCTTGCAATGACTCATCCCAAAGATTATAAATTAGTCACAGTTCCCCTATGGCTACCCAGGACTCTCCTTTGGGACCCACAAAATTCACTTGCTTGCCCAGTGATTACTTAATTTTCTATATAAAATAGAACAGCTTCAACAAGAATAAAAGAGAGCCAGACTCCATAACTGGTGTTTAGGGCACAACCTGGGCTGTGGGAATCAAGGTCTGCTGGACAAGGTGGTACAGAGATTAGCTATTCTGAATTGGGAGAACTGTGCTCTCTTTTCATGGAAAAACTTTTAGGAATGTCTTGGATTCATACCAGTGAGGAACAGAAAAAAAATTGAAATTGTGAAAATTGTCCTGGGACAGGAAAAATGTTTCCTGCTCAGAGCTATTCTGTACTAGTCTGCTGTCTGGAGCTGAGCCAGCTCTTCTGCAGAAGAAGCCAGAGGCCAGAGATTATCTGGCGTGACATCCTGTGTTAATACAGGTCATAGAATCTTACCCAGGAATTTCTGCATTGAGCCTGTATCATTTTAGCTATAGCATACATTTTAGGACAATATCCTTTTCTAATATACAGACTTTAAATGATAGAGAATCTACTCCACTTTATATAAGTTGTTCTAATTATTGTTTTTCAGTGCTGAAATTTCTAGTCTGAATTTGTTTAGAATCGCCTTCCCAACATTGTATCTTGGTGTGCTTACTGGGAGAGAGCACAGTATGCCAGTGCTAGTTTCTCTGGTGTCTATATCTTGCAAATATCACCTACTGACTCCTTGATGTTTCCAAGGATCACATTAGCCCTAGAAGCAACAGTATTGCTCTGGGAGCATGTTGTTCCAATGAGTCCAGATTACCAAAAGACCCAGATAACTAACCTGTCTCCATCATTATTTAGTACTATGCCATCTTTATGTTACCTGCAACAAATGACTAGTAATGATTTTATATTTCCTCCCAGATCACTCACAGATAAACATTGTGTATTTTTGGACCAAAAATGGATCTCCGCTAGCAGTACTTCCATTGGATGACTTGTTTACAATTACTTTTTGAGACCCAGCAATTTAATTTTTAATTACGTTAAGATGGGCATTGAGTTTTGTACAGTATTATTTTTTATCAGACTATCAGTGGGACTAAGTCACATGGTTTCCTACAAAGGTATATGCAACCTCTGGTTTAAGCAAAACTCTGACTAGTTCAACTCACAGCTGCACTCTGAGGGCATCTATACACATGCAGGGAGCTGGATCTGACATGCTGGAAAGCCAGCATGTCAGAGCAGACTTGATTAATTGAGTCTACTGGAATATGGAAATAAACATGTTCCAGCAGACTCTGGTGTCATGTGTATCAGCGTCCCTGCACTGAAAAATAGTGGTATGGTACTTTGAACTAAAGCTCCTTTGATGAACTATAGTTCAAAGCACCCCAGTGCCATTTTTCAGTGTAGAAATGCTGATACATATGACACTTGGGCACAGTTTGCTAATTTAAAGCACTTCCCCCTCCACCCCATGCCTCCCGGAGCATGTATAAAAATGCCCTAAGTCACAAGCCTCATTTTTTCTCTCACAGCAGTTTTACATTAGTGTAACTCCAATTAGGTTAGTCTTGATTTCTACTAGTCTAAGAAAGAAGAGAATCAGACCCTCAAACCCCACACTGATCTGACATAAGTTTGGCTTAGGGGATGTTTAAGGAGAGCCACGTAGCACTATTAATGACAGACCAAAGAGAGTCTTCATATGGCAGTGCCTTCATTTAGCCTGCTATCATTTTCACCCATTTGACAGGCCACCTGTTCCTTCAGGTAGCTAGTGAGTAATGGTTTATTGGAAAAAAAAAACTCTACGCAAGACTAACAGAAACCAAAATGGGGATGCTTTCACCCCACCATGGACATAACTTTCCTGTTTATTGGTAGGAAATAGGGATCTAATGCTCCTTTTCACCAATGCAGAACCGAGTGTGCTAGTGGTGAGCAACTATCGGTTAATATATTTTCTTTAGAGTGGGGGGGCGGGGGGGCTTGGTATGAAAATGTTTCATGGGTCTGTTGCAGGGGGAGGAAATCAAGGCCAGTCATGCAGGCAGCACTGGAAATTGAAGCCTTTTTTTTTTTTCTTAATCTACTTGCCAGGTGCAGAGAAAGCAGCTGCAGTTGATGTTTTTCCACATTGCCCTGGCAATGACTTCAGCCTTAACCTATTGTAGAAGGACCCCTATCTGTACTCAGCACAGTTGCTCAGCTCAAAGTTTATTTCGATCACTGGTCTAATCCTTGATCATTTCTTTTCTGTTATTCTAATATTAGTGATTTCTTATACCTTAATTTTTCATTGCATTCCCATTTAGCTTTGGCTGGACTCATTCTGAGAATTCAGAATGGGAAGCCCCTAACATAGGCAGTTACTCTGACAAATGCATGCACACTTTTTTCTTGTTATAGAAACACATTCAAGGTCTTTTCAAATCACTGCAACTTTTATAAATAAAAATAGCTGCAAAAATGTTCTCACTAATATCTTTATTGACTTGTGCTCTCTATCCTTCTCTCATTCCCAACCCTTTTGCCCCCTCTCCTCCAAGTAAACATCATTGCAGTATTTGTATTTGAGGGGGAAAAAAAATCTCACTGGTTCCTATGTGTACAGCCTCAGTTCAGAAATTCTCTGACAGTGTGGAATGGGGAAATATGCTTTTCCTGAAAACCTTCCAAATAGTCTGTTAATGCCATTCCTTCCATAGCTGAACTGCCTGCAGGATCCACTCCATCCAATACATTTATTATGTCTTTCACACAACATTACTGTGGCTAGGGACAGACATTCAAAAAGCCTGAACCTGAATTGATTCAATCTTTGCAGGTTAGTCTAAGTTGGCTAGGCTGAATCAGTTTATAGCTGTACAGACATGCCAGAAATGCAGGCACATGCCTGCAGTGGCTCAGGCTAGAAGCCAGGGGATGCTAGAGCAGCCCTCCCTTCCCTACCGTAGTGCTGAGCTGACGGGGGCATGGCCAGGACCCAGCAGGATGCTCTGATTAGGGAAGGGTTCCCCCCCTTCTGACCCACCTAGTAGGGAATTTATAATACAGTGTTTATCACCCCTAACTCAGTGTTTATCACTCCATTAACAAAACAACAGAGGGACATTACCAGTTACATGTTGATTCTGCCTTTGTCCTGTCTGCCACAGCACAGACTGTAGCCAGCATGCGGTATGCTAGCTAATGCTGAGAGGTGTCTGTGTAAGGCAGAGAGGAGGGGGGAATTCCTGCTTAGCAGAGAGTGGGGAGGGGAGCGGGGAGTAGGGGGAAGTCAGGCAGATGCCTGCAGTCTCTGCTGGGCTCCAGCCAGGGAGCAGAGGGGAGGAGCCGGCTCTTGTGGAGCAGAGAGTCCCAGCCAGTCCAGAGAGCATGCTGGGATGCTGGGGGAGTCTGGTTTAACTTAAACCAGCAAGCAGTCTGAAACAGACATTGCATAAACTGGTTTGATCCGAATCAGTTAAGTCTGATATTACATTCAACCAGGTTTATCTCAAACCAGTTTCAGCCATTTTCAAACTGGTTTATGTGCACTGAACATCTGTTCTGTTACAGGTTTAAACCAGTTTCTGATCACTTAAACTGGTTTATGCGTAACGTCTGTCCCTAGCCCTTGAGAGCTTTGTATACACTGGATGGATATGGATGCTCCTCACACGATCCAAAAATCTTACTTATATCTACAGGAGAGCTGCATAGATTCTGCTGTGCCTGGAGCTCATTGTGTCTGTGGAAAAACACAGGGGTACTCCCCAGACAGAGGTGCAAAAATGTATCAAGAATATATAAGAAAAAAGGTAGACAAACTCTTAGAGCTACCAATCTCAGAGTGCTCCTTTGACTTTGTAAGCAAACAGAACTCTGCCATCAGGGAGCAGTCTGGAACATGGTGTTCTGCAGAGAAAATATTTAGTAGAGGTGTCCTTTATAGCTTAGTTAATGAGAGATACATGGAGGCAAAACAGGAACTGGAGGAAAGAGAGATCCAATCTTTTAGAAAATTATTTAGCAGAGCTGCTTGAAGTGATTTGAAGTTTCAAAGTTTTAATGATATTTTATGAAAATATCATTGCCAGTTTTGACCAGCTCTGTCATTCACCTTTTATGGGTGAAAAAAAGAAAAATATGAACTAGACCAACATTACAAAGAAATATTTCTGTTCCTGAGTATGGTGAGAGATATGGAGATCTATAGTATAAACTAGCATAGAAAAGTAGAGGGGACCCTGTTTTATATTGGTCTGGACTGACCTCATGAATGTTAGTGGGAGTGTTTCTTCAACTGTGGGGATGCTGTCCTCTTGTGTCTTTGCAAAATTACAGGTCTGGAAGTAGGTGACTGTTTGTGTGTAGGGTGGTAGGATGATGAATGGTGGGTTATGTGTGCCTTTTCACATAAGCTCTTTTCTTACAGTTCAATAGTTTTATGAGCCCTACTGATGAAGATTACATGGAGACAATCTGTGAAGGCAATGGAACTACTTAAAACATTTGTGGATTTTTCTGTTGATGAAACAATGATCTAGTGATGCTGCTTCAGAAAATAAAATGGAAAGCTATCCAGCAGACAGCCTACTACCTGCCTTTCCATATTTAAGAACTTCTTAGACAATAGTTTTGCCATAGTAAGATATTATAAATTTGTCACCAAATTTAAAGAAAATGGTTACAATCCACAAATGCTCACTATAGTGCCTGCTACAGTGGCTCTCTTGCACTCTAGACCATGCAGATATGTGGACAGGAGTCACAGGATAATTTTATACACACACACACACACACACACACACACACACACACACACACACACACACACACGCATCAACCCTGTTTGTCTGACCACTGTCCTCTGCACAGAGAACCTGGCTGAAGGTTTCCCTACTCAAGAGATACCCCCCCATCAGAATCATTATTCCCTCACATGTAATGCATGAATCTCAAAATGTTCAGACATTTCATTTGACCAGCCATTTCTCCTTGTTTTCATCTATAGATTTTGTTTCCAATATTTGGTATGCAGTATATGAAACCTAAGGTATACACTGTCAGTTGTGATGCATAATATTGTTTCTGTACCCATACTACATGACCTTGAAAATACTTCCAGCCTGTGCACTCACATGTAGAAACCTAAAATTTGATCATGGGAAAATTGTATGAATATTTATTCACGTCACTTTGAAGTTTGCTTTTCTCCAGTGTTCCTGTCCACGAAACTCACTCTTTAATATTAATTTAAAGCAAGCATATTAGGATTGTGAGTTTGGCTGAAGCAACTTGAATTTAAAAATGGACTACATGTCTTAGGCAAACTGTAGTATTTGCCCACTGTCAATACTTTTCTATGTGCCTTTGTGAATCCACTCTTTACTGCACACACCTTTCTCTCTCTTTCCTTGAACATAATCTCATTCCTTTCTAAACATCCTTAACCCCTCATTCCACTACTAAAAAGCTCACATTTAGAAGGAAGGAGGACTGAAGATGAGAGCATACTGATTGCTTCATGTAGGCCTTCCTTCATTTTTATTAGTAGTCCCTTTTCATGGAGCTGGGCTTTGTTTTTCTGTTATGTGGAATCTATGCAGGAAGTCTGGTATTTGTACCACTTTTAATATGGTCATAACATAGCTGTCCCAGTGGTCTTTACACTGTGTTCTGTGCAAATGATGCTGAGCCAAGGAATTAATGCTGTTTCCTCAAGTGGGAAAACTGTTGGAAGTTGACCCTATTTATGACTTTGTCTCCTATAAACATCTCAGCTTATGCTGTGATGCTAGGATGTGCTGAATCATCTAGCCCACAGGCTGCACAAAGGTTGTTTGGTCAGCATGGGAAGCACATTGCTGGTTTGCAACTGAGTAAAAGCAGTCACAGTGGATGAGTATAGTCAGAAATGTAATAGCACATCAGGGTAGCTTATTGAAGGCTGGAAGGTCTTTGGACGGATACATGGTTCTACTGTACTCTTAGGGTTTGTGGGAGTTATATGTTAGATATGCAGAAAGTAACTTCCAGATCAGATTATCATACTTAATTTATATGCTTTATTTTTTGGGGGGGAAAGGAGGGGCATGAAACTCCTACAGGTGTATCTGATATATAGGTATGATTATGAGTGTCTTGTTTTGAGTCTTAGTCCATGGGCATATTGCACACACAGTGAGGGTTCCATTAATCTGTTGAAAGCCAAATCATTGGCTTCTGTTTTTGACCAGCATTTGGCAAGCCCAACTGAAAATGAGAGCTGTGTTTGTGTTCTAGAGGATAGATATAGATAAATATTTATAGATATAGATAAATATAGATATAGATAAATCTATATCTATCTATCTAGATCTAGATAGATAGATAGATATCCTCTAAAACATATAGCTATCCTGTGTTTCTCTGGTGTGTGTGTGTGTATAAAAGAATTGGGAGAAGGCCAAGCCATTTGATCCATTACTACAAAATTAGAGTGACAGCACTCACTTTTCTTGACTAAACTACGTGTCAAATAAAAAGCATTTCTCCTCCGAGGTGACCCTAGAATAGTTCCTGTTGGTTCAGGCAGAGAAAGCTTGTTCTTTGACTCATTTGGCAGAACTATTGCTGCTGAGCTGTACTAATATTCAGAATGCATACACACTAAGTCCTGCCACTAAATGGAGGATACTGCTAATTGGATAAGTCTGCTCCAGCATCTGGCCATCAGTTACAGACACAACAGTAGGCAATTTAGATTTGGCCAGGAGTCAGGTGATTTTTGATAGACTGCCAGCCCTGAAACTGAATGTGGAGTCAGACCAGCTGAGATCCTGCTAAACAACTTCTATGCCAAGAATCAAGACATGACCAAAACGTGATTTTTTTTTTTCTCCTGCCACAATTGTATGGGCTGTCCCTAGCAGACTGTTTAAGGTGGAGGTACTGCAGTGATAGTCAATTTACAAACATAAGAGAATCATTGTGTGCCGAGAACACAATAGAGCTAAGCTGGGGATTTGGGCAAAAGAAAACACGAAGGAAAAAAAGAAAGAGGTGCCATGTTCCTAGTGGTGAGAATAATTAACCCAGTGGTTCATTTGCTGATTTAGCCCTTGGCCTCCCTGCATCTCAATTACCTATCTGTAGACTGTGGAAAATTATACTTCTTCCTACTAAATGGAAATGCTGTGAGGAAAAATACTTTCAAGTTTGAATGGAATCCAGATATCCTGGCCATGGGGGCAAAATAGATAAGGTAGATATATTTAAAAACTATAGTATTTTAGGTTGTTTCCTTCAGATTACATCAGGATTTGTTTAAAATTTCTTCTCTTCTCTTATCACTCTCTAGAAAGGATGAAGGGAAGGCAAAAGATGCTTAGAAAAACTGTATTTGACTCTCCAACTCCTTTTTTTTTCTTGTGTAACCCAGGTGCACCCCAGTATGTGCTTCCCCCCTTCAACTGGAGGGGCTAGGTGGCCAGGCAGGAGTGCTGTGAGAGGGGTCTGCTGTGCAGACCAGCCCCCCTCTAATCTTCTATAGTGTCAGCCCAGGACAGCTTAATTATTTACAGGTTTATTAGTATACAGGTAACACTATTTACAGATTTATAAGAGAACATTGGTAAATATATACAATATCCAGATTACCCAAATACTGTTATGCTCTATAATCAAGGCCCAAGGGACTACCAATTCAAAAGGGCATTGGTCCCTACATAGGCAAGCAGCTGCCTGCAACAGGTAAGTACAATAAAGGCAGATAAACAACAGATATCAACAGGTACGTTCTAACAAGAACAACAACAAGTAAATACAGATAAACCTCAGATAGATGACATAACCCTGATCACATTAAAAGATGACAATATATGAATAGCTATTTACAAAATATGCGGCACAAGTCTCCCCTTCCAGGTACTCATGTGGCCGAGACCACTGGGTATTCCCCTAGGGTGCCAAACCCTGGCACTGCGCCTAGGGGAAGTAAGGGGAGGGGCCGAGTACCTTCTTAGTCCATGATGGGCCCCCCCTTGTCCCTGATCCCTTGGGACCCCCTGTCAGGGATTCATCACCTGTGGGGACCCATTCTTCAAGTACTCACAGATCCAGGGAGCAGACCGGAAGGGGCTCCTGGAGCCACAGGTGCCTTGTCGGGGCCACTCGGGGCCCTGCCTTCTGTCCTCCGTTGGGGCTCAGGCAGCCTTGTGTGGGTCCCGACACCCAGGCCTTGCCTTCTGCCTTCTGTTGGAGCTCGGGCTGCCTCGTGTGGGTCCCAAAACCCAGGCCCTGCCGGACCTCTGCCACACTGTGCTGGTGCCTCTGGATGCCCAGCCTCACACCAGGGAGGGGTTGCAAATCTGAGCAGTCTGGCACCGCTCCCAAGGTTTGGGACACTGTGCACTGCTGTATGCACCGAGTCCTTGGCCGCATGCCAAGGGTAGCAGACCCGAGCTGCCAGTGCAGCTCCCAGGGTCTGTTGGCTCTGTGCACCACTATGTGCAGCACCAAGTGTTCAGAGACCCGAGATGCCTCCCAGGGCCTGCCCCATGCACTGTGCTGTGCACTGGTTGGGGCTGACATCACTCGCCACTCTGGTCTCATCAAGGGAGTCTTATGGGGCTCTTCTGGGCTACAGCTTCCACCCACTGGGCAGCTCTCCCCAGCTCCTCTTAGCCCTGGTGGCTTCTCTGTCCCTCGATGCATCTGCTGTGTGCTGGGCGTGCAGCTCCTTTTATTCACTCTGAAGGCTCTGCCTTTGAAGTCTTGCTGGACCTGCAGAACCCATGCTTCAGTCAGGTCTGGGAGGCTCTCTGCCCCCTCCCTCCATGTATGGGGCAGGGCCGGCTCTGCCCAGCCCTTACCCGACTGGTGGACAGGCTCCACCAATCGAAATGAAGATTTTCCGAGCCCTTTCAAGCCGGGCTGCATTTGTGAGTCCACCACACTTGTAAAGACAGAAGAATACTTGGTCAATTTTGTGTTTGCTTACCGCAACCTTTATCATCAATGTGCATGGAAGTATTCAGGGCCTGTGTGTCTGGCAATGTGGGCCTCCATTCATTCATTGATTCATTCATTTCCCACAGGATGAAATAACCAGTACTATTTGGGTTTCCCTTGCTTTCTAATGGGTTTACAAGCAAGCAGAATGTTGTAAAGCACCAGACATAAATAGCAATGGTGGTTTTTTCTTAAAAAGGCAAACAGGGTGAAATGGTCTCCTGGTACAAATGACCACAGAGCAGTTGACTTGTTTGGGTTTTCATCTGTTTACAGCATTTGGTAATTTTGGCATAAGTGCATACTGAGATTGTGAATTAATGAAACTTTCCATTTTTCTTAAGAGAAGCTCTGTATCTGGCAGCCCTAAAACTAAGAGCAGCAACCCTTAAGTGGGGTTGTGATACTTAGAAACAGGGTTGTGAGTTTGAGGAAAATTTAGATGTAGAAATGGGGACTGTAAATGCAAATGCAACCAGGGCTGTTGGGCTTATGAGCCTGGAAGTGGAGTTGCCAGCAAGAACATTTAAGAACTGCCCATCTAAACCCTGTGATACCCCTGTGAAGTAGCTGCTTAAGCATTATTATAGCCTCATTTTACATGTAGAGAAATAGAGGAATAGAGGTTTAATGATCTCTCTAAGTTTACATGAATTAGGGTCAGAGTCAGGATTAGAATTCAAGACTTCTGGACACCTAGCCCACTGCTCACTCTTCCAGCCTATCAATTGACTGATAGATTGTGGTAAATGGGCAACTAGTGGACAGGCAGTCTGACTCATGACTATTGGTAAGGTTTAAGGAGAACTCTGCTATCTTCCCTGTTGTTTTTTTCCTGGAATTTCCTGCTTGATCAGGGAGTCTTGCCAGAAGGCCCTCATTCTTGCTATTTGTAGTCCCATATTTGCAGTTAAAGAGACTAGGGTTGATTGGAAAAGGCTGAGACTAAGCATTTTGGTGCTCAACAAAATGAACTGCTAAATCTATTCAGGTGCATTTGGGAAGATCTCAAATTCTTCTCAGGATCTGATTAAGGAAATGGCACTAAATATCTATAATGCCAATGACAAAAACGGGGTAGAAGCAAGGCAGTCCCTTGGCTTCACTGATCTTGTAGGCAGATGGCTTGATGCTGCAGCCTTTTTTAAAGGGTCTTGGTCCTTAAATCTGTATGATGTCCTATGTTTCCTGTGATAATCAAAAGTGGATGTGGTGGGAAGTAGAGGCAAGAATCCTTGTGGGTGATATCTTTTATTGGACCAACTGTATAGTTGGTATACAACTAGGCAAGCCTTCAGGTATTGAGTTGACATACGTACTATGATACTATGAGTACTCTTCCTGAAGCCTCCTCCCTCTCTATACTTGGAGAAATGTAGTGAATTTCATTTCATAGACTGTTTGTAGTACTTTTTTCTTTGCCATTGGTTTGTCCATGAACAACACAATCTGGCCGTGAAGGTCCTTTATCAATACTATCCCAATTCACATACATCCTGGCACCAATTCACATATACACAGGCTTACATTTAAGCCACTGATGGCTGTGTCTGTATTATTCATGTTCTGTACTTGACTCATCATATTAAGTCGTCTTCTTCCATATGGCTGATGTAGATACAGAACAGAAACTATAATTTTACATTATATTAATATATACTCAGCTGAATTTATAAACAAATTGCAAACCATAAAATGCATTGCCATACATAATGCACTATTTTGCTGATAATAATGAAAAATATTGCTTTATGGCTTGGCCTGATAAGCCTAATTTAACTTTTAATTTTTATTTTTTCTTTGAAGTAGTGTGACTGCAATTAATAAAGTAGAAGCCTTGCTTGGTAAGTGTGATATGTTGCTGTATTAAGTACAATATATTAGTCATACAGAGTTGTTTGCATAAGGACTTTCCCTGCTTGCTTCATGAATATTCGTATCACTCTCTTGAGTTTATTGTACCTTTCATACCTTTCATCTCCAGGGGTACAAAAGTTCCTTAGAAGCTATAAACACTTATGTTATATCTGAATGAAAGAAAGAGTAGAAAAGGTCTATCAGGGCAACATCTAGTATTTGTAACTGCTAAAAACAGCTCAGGTTCTGAATAGCTGTAACCTAAGCTATACCCAGAAATATAAAAATATAAAAAAATGATGATTATCCAGAAGAGTTTTCGCTATATACTTTTTGTTATGTCTCAAGCTCATCTGCCAGTCAGGGCAGGCACAGCAGTGATAAAGTGACTAGCTGCCCAAAGTCTTTACAGGACAGTCCTCAATTTCAATACCATGTCCTGACGTCTGCAAGGACTCCCTAAAATGGAACCTAATTAAAAGCATCCGAGTGTCACGTGTATCAGTGTCCTTGTGCTGAAAAATGGTGGTGGAGCATATTGAACTAAAGCTCATCAAACCAGCTTTAGTTCAAAGCGTTCCGCTGTCATTTTTCAGCATGGGGATGCTAATACATGTGATGCTGGAGGCTGCTGGAGCCTGTTAATTTCCACACTACTGCAGCCTTGATTAATTGAATCTGCTCTGATGTACTGGATTTACAGCATGTTGGAGCAGCCTCACTGCACATCTATAGGAGCTCTTTGTTCCCAAGAGCTGGTCCCTGATAGGTGCCAGGCAGCATCCATCCGCATCTGCTGAGGGCATGCAGTACACTGTTGCTTGACCTTGTGGGAATGCAGTGATGCTGCTTTTGGGTTCCACTGCTTCTGAGTGGGAAGCAGCATTGCTCCGTTCATGCAGCACTTCACCTGGGCTAAATAACCCTTCCTTTTAGTAGAGCTAATAGGCCTTTGCAGGGATGCACTATGACTCCACTAACTGGAACTGGTGTTAAGCACTTTCCAGTTCCAGAAGTCTGTGGTGCCTCCAGGCCTTTGTTCTTCATTTCGCTTCCTGAAAGTTGGTTCCCTGCTTAGGCAGTGGCCTTAGACAGGCATAACCCTTGATGTCAGCTATCCAACCAGCTATAGGTGTTGCTAAACCAGTGAATTTCACAAAATCTTAAATCTGTAGGGCCACAAGAGTCCTCAAGTAGTCACCCCTTCCACTCCCTGTACTGAGATTGATGGTGTATAGGATGTTTATCTAACCTGTTCTAACAAACTTCCAGGCTAAGTACAGACAGTCAAAAAGCCTGATGCTGAATTGATTCCATCTTCTCAGGTTAGTCTAAGCTGCATAGATTGAACTGATAAGCAAGCAAACCGATATTCACTTTTGGCCTGGAAATGCAGTCATATGGCTGCAGTGGCCCAGGCCAGAAGCCAGGGGGAGCTAGAGCACATCTCCCTGCTCTGCTGGTGCAAACAACTTGAGCCAAGGCTAGCTTGCTTGCCCTGTGGGGGCGGGGGAGTTACGGGAGAGATGCAAAGCATCCTGGGATACTGGGGGATTGTGAGTTAACTTGAATCTGGAGGGGATCTGGAACAGAAGTTCAATAAACTGATTTAACCTAAATCATTTAAGTCTGATATTACATCCATCCAGGTTTATCTTAAATCAGTTTTGGCCATTTTGAAAGTTGTTTATGTGCTTGACCTCCATTGTGTTACAAATTTGAACTGGTTTCTGATCACTTACATGTAATTTCTGTCCCTAGCCCCAATGGAGATGCCAAGATAGCTTCACTGCCCTTGTAGTTGGAAGCTTTTCTTCATATCCAATCTAAATCTTCCATAATGTAAACTAAACTGATTTCCTCCAGTGCTTCTCCCAAATGGACATGAACAACAATGGATCATCATCATTTGTAGTGTGGTAGTGTCTGTGTATCATAGTCAGGGCAGTCCCTATCCTTAAAATCTTATATTCAAAGTATAAGATTGAATCCACAGATTAATACAACCAATTGATAGTGGGAACACATGGTAAAACATTTTGTTTTGAGTAATGGTTGCTACACAGAAATATACTTGCTAAATATTTTCTCACGTGGTCAAAGATAGTACTATTCAACTTGTAGAATGAAGGCCACAGTTTGCTTTATTTCAAGTACAGTTCATCTTTACAACTCTCATTCTGTCTTTTCAAGTGTAAAGAGTATAATGTTTTATTGCATTAAGCTTCCATAACTTGTATGTAAAGACAGAAGTATTTAGTTGCATGTGCCTTGGTTGTCAGCTTATTTTAAACAAGATTTCACTGGATTTATGATATTGTTGAAATCTCATGACTGTTTACAATGAGCCAGCAGAAGTTGGGTGTTGAGTAATTCTGTCATGTCATAAAAAATTGTTACTTGAATGAAGTCTAAGAATAATTTATTCACTCATTGGTGAACTTTGTCCTTGTTCTGGCTAGTAAGGCAGATTTTACATGTGACGACTACAGGATGTGTGCCATTTTTTTATTACTCTTTTATGACATCAAGAAAATTAATTTGTTCCTGTTTGTAAGTTTCATGCAACTCTATTACAGGGTTTGCATGCTTTTCTTAGCCTCCTTTTTTATTTTTTGTTGTTAAATTTTCATGGTGATGTAATGCTTGTGAATGATGCTAGCCTGTATAAATTCAGATGAAGGAAGGAAACTAATCCCCTGAAGAAAAGAGCTTTCCCTTGTAATGGATTAGCTCTCCATTCCTTTAAAGGGGAGGTACCAAAATGGAAATCAGGACAATAGACTTCAAGACTGTGAAGTGATGAATGGGGTTTAAATGTGCTTTTGGTAGGGGCCAACAAATGACTTCACATGACAAACAATGCTGTCCTATCCAACCCCAGTTTGGGAGGAAGGGCCTCTTAGGGGCCCCTCGCAAAATAAGGAGAGTGGTTTTTCCTCCAAACAAGGGAGGGACGAGAAGGAAACTTGATGACCTTAGATTAAGGTTACAAATCAAAAGTGCAGGGCCTGGAGGGTGGGGGTCCAAAGAGTGCAGGTTGGCACTGAGCACAAAAAACTAGATAACACTTACAGTACAAAAAGATGCTGGGCTGAACTCCATTGCAAACAGTGTCTTCTATTTGTCCACAGGGCAGATACATCATGGTCAGCCCCTGCCACACACAATTGTGCCTTAAATTTGCCCAAAAAGATCATGTGCAGTTAGGGGAGTCTCCACACTTAGCCTTTGGTACTTCTGTTAAGACTGTTCATATCACTAAGACGATGGTCTTAGTGGTATTGGAAGCTGTCTGTGGGGACCAAAACCCATAGATCACTTAACACAGGCCACTTAGGAGCTTGCTCTCTTACTGGGCCTGCAGGGAACTCTTTTGAAGAAAGAAGGAGCACAGCCACTCCTTCAAAGAACTTATTTTGTTACTTACAAATAACAATAGGAAAAGAAGAGGGGATTTTCTTTTGAAAGAAAATTTCCAGCCACTCCTGGCACAGTGTAAAAGATGATGCTACCCTTGGCAAAGAAGAAATATCATGTTGGAAAAGTCAGCTTTCATTGGGTGTGTCAGCTATGTTCTTTACATTTTGAAAAAGAATGAAAATGTCTGTTAGTCCTGAATAAAAATAAAATACTATACTACTTCAGAATAAAAAAACCCATGATGAAATATTAATCACTTCATGTTGTCTCAGTGGAACTTGTTACTTTTTAGGTGTGGAAAATAAATTCAAAGGAAAAGGACATGGGTATTGCAGTACTGGGACTGGATTCCTATCATACTTGTCTGACTGTGAAGAAGAAATGGTAGTTGTAAACCTGATAAGTACCTTCTTATAACTAGAGCTGATTATAAGAAAAATATCTGCAGTTTTCTGTTAGCTTGGAGAACTTCATATCCTAGTTACATGACCATACAGCATGAAGTTCACTGCTATTCTAAGAGCCAGAACAAGGCCTAATTCTAGTGTCCCCTAAAATGACAGTAAGGGGCCAAGGCAAAAGCAAAATCAGAAGTTGGGCAGAGTGGCTCCATATCTACTTGGGTGTCCTATACATACATATGTATATACATACATACGGACATACAGGGGTGGATCTAAGATTTCCCAAAACGAGATACAGGAGCAGCACTCCACATTACAAGTGTAGTTGTACCTCCCTCTGCCACCTGTGCAGGTGCTGCCTCTGGGTATTTTTTTATGTCACTAAAGCAAATGAGCATCCCTTCTGCCTTTGCCTTCATGCTCTGAGGAATGTCCCCTCACATCCCCTCCCTCACCTGCTGCTGCTGCTTTCCCTTCTGTCCCAGGGGTAGGAGAAGTTACAGACCTGCTTCAGCCTGCTCCATCTGGGCTGTGCAGGGCTGAGCTCAGCTGGGGCCTGGACAGCAGCAGTGGGGTCAGGTGCAGAGTACCTTCTCCCCTCACCCTCCCATGCCTGCTCCCAGGGAACTGGGCAGGGAAGGGGAAAGTACTCTCCCACCATGCTGTTGTCACTGTCACTATCACCAGTTGAGCTCCTGTGTAGCAGAAAATTTGTCCATTCAATATTTTTGTTAAACTTGTAGCAATTATATAGTAAGAAGCAAGCTGGAAATGCTGTTGTGACATAGAAAAATATGTTTATAATGTGTCAAGAGCACACTTTACTGCACTGGCAAGCATATCATACAATATACTGAGAGCCTCATTCTATCCTCAGATATCAACAGGGTTGATTGTTAAAAAAAAGGTGTATTCACTGTACCTCAGTGTGAATAAGCATGACAGAATCAGCCCCTTATTGAAGCCACTGCTTCTGGCTGGTTAAAAATGCTATTTGTTACAGCATAGCTGCTGCTTCACCAACATGAGCTGTGTGAAATGGAAAGATGTGACACTTTGACAGCTAAAGTAACGATTATGCATAAAATGTAGGGGATGAATGCTAGATTCAAAAGCCTGTTTCAAGAGCTATTGAGTTTTTTGCTTGAATACTTGAAAGTACCTTTAATACCATGAAAAAACTCCAACTAGCCAGATTTTTTGCTTCATGTTTCCTGAATGATGCATCAAATTACATCAGACACTTTGTCTTATGAAACTTCATGTCAAGTTATATCGGTGATGCAGACTGATGTAATAATGATCCAACATTTATGTTGGAAATAAAAATGAGAAGAAATGTGTTTCTGAATACTAAACTATATAGTAGAACTCCTGATTATCTTTTGTTTTTCATTCAGTTCTAAAGCCTGGAGGAAGCAAAGTCCTGCAAAATGCAAGTGGATGACATACAGAAGTGTTAGACAAATGTGTAGATAGTGTAATGCCCAGGACTGGGGAGTTTATTAGCCCAGTCCTCCAACAATGGAATAATATTGATTTGTTTACTTATTTACTATTTATTTAATAATATTTATATTTCCATCTGTGGAAACACTGGAAAATACTTGATCCACCCCAGTTTCTGATAGTAAGTGCCTCAGGGGCTTAGGTTGGCCTTGGACCAGATCATGAAAATGGTGACTGTAAAAGCTCAGAAACTGATTGCTGCAGACACTTATGCTACTTTGGAATATGCAGCCAGAGCCCATATGTCCTTAACTACACACATTCTGACCTGGCCTGGTCTGTTTCTCTATGTAATATATGTGCTCTTGTCTTTGTTTATATCTCTGCACTTTTCTTCACAGTCCAGTCTTGTTAAAGATAATGGCTGTAATGTAATGTTTGCAAAATCTAATATGTGCATCAATCTAATAGCACCACCTTTGCCAGACTACAACCACTCTAACCTCTCCACGTTCTCTTTTTTTGTTTCCTTCACCAAATGGTTCTGCTCCTGTCTCTATTAGATATGGATGTTTGATGTAGTAGACAGTAACAGAATCTGGCTAATTTGACTTTTCAACTGAAGACAGCATATATAGGGCATCAAGCAAAAAAGTATGTATTAATTAGACCTGGGTAATTCATGAAAAAATTATTTGGATATTTGAATGAATTTGCTTCAGGTATGACCTTTGTTTTTCAGTTTTAATGATTCAGATTGTCACGGGTTGGGGTCCCCATGGATGGCTGTAAAGCCCCCTGTGGCTCTACAACCATGTCAGCTCCATCCTGAGGGTGCCCTCTTGTCTAACCTGCCACATCTTGATGGTAAAATAATAAATTAGAAGGATACCCATGGGCCTTCTTATGCCCTGGTCCGCTGACCCTCAAAGGAACTTGCTGGTTTTGGGGCACTTCGCCGAACCCCACCCAAGTATTGTGGCACATGGGGCACCTTGAGCTTTATGGGCTAATTGTGTGGCTCCAAACCTTCCCTTTACCATGTCCCATGCCTCATGAGTGTTACCATGTCCCATGCCTCATAGATGTTGTTCTCTCTGTTGGGGACCTAAGCTTATATGTGCTTAGGTCTTTGCGTCCTTCCGGTCAGCTGACCATCTGCAGGTGCCCACTAATTACATCATTAGCTTGTTGCTCAGGTAACCCACAGCTGTGATACACTGCCTAGCCTGTAGAGCCCCCTGGCTAGGCTGCTCCTGTCCTTAAAGGAGCAGGCACATCTTAGTGCCCAGCAACACAGATAATTGGCACAAATACAGTAAAAGCCCTGTTATCCGGCATTTTACTAACCGGAATACTCTATTAACCAGAATTCTAGAGGTGGGGGGAGGGTAAACTCACACGTGGTGGCTGCCACTGCCACCCACCACCCTATGTTGTTGCCGCTTAGCATCCATCCAAAATGTCCACCCTGTGCTGCTGTTGCTCCAGCTTCTGCCACCGCCCCCCCCCCCCCCGCACCCTTCCCCATCCTCCCACTCCACATCTGGCTGAAAACAGCTGGCCTCAGGTAGCCAGAATTTTTAGATACCCAGCACCCCCAATTCCCCACTCGTGCCGGATAACAGCGCTTTTACTGTATTTGGGGAAGGTCAATATAAACATTTGTTGTGGAAGATGTTGATATTGGGTATGCACATTTAATCAGGAGAGGGATTTGAAGACCTTTACCTTTTCAGGGTGGAAAGTTAATGTTATGCTGGATGTTCTGTGAGGTGTAGCAATATTGGGCGTCTACTCATGGTGAATAAGGGGAAGGAACATGCTGTTATGTGGCTTAGCTTTTCATTTCTTATTTGTAGTTTTGTGTCAGCTATTATGTATGTGGTAACCTTACCTTGCCCTACCATCTTTTTAATATGAAAACATAATTTACAATGATTTGGCACTGAAACTCAAGTTAAAAAAACACTTCAGGATGAGACTGGTACATACAGCTGCAATGGCCATTCCTTGTATAGAGTAGTGAAATGGTTAACATAGCTGAATATGAATCACAGGACTGCCTCATGCTAGTCAAAGTTCACGTACTCTATATTTAGCCTCAAATCTGACATAGTAATGTGGGAATTACCATCATTTGTGAGCTTACGTCGTCAGAATAAATAAATATATTAATAATCTTACATACTGCTTTGATTGGCTCAGCTCTCAGTGAAAGGGTTTGCTAACACACCACTGATAACTTGACTTGTTTCAGTTAAAACAGCAACCCACATAAGTAGCCTTTCGCCAAATAAAGCTGTTCACATTTTCCAATGGAAGGGAGAAATAAATAAGGTACTGACATGCTTCTGCAAACATAACTATACTACAGTATTTTAGGCAGAAAATATCTTTCAAGTGGACTGCAAGCTGCACCTAGATTTTAATCTCCAGTTACTTGCCAAGATTTGAGTGCCTAGCAAGGACAGTACACAAAAAGAGAGCTCTGGAAACACAGAGGATTAATATTATAAATGTTTATAGTATAAATGCTTATAGTCGATTTATATAAAGAATGTTTTAAAAAAAATACAGCTTTACACATGTCACTTTTCAGTAAGACCAATTTTCGGGATTGCCAGGTAACTTCTGTCAACTTGCAGATGCACCTTATAAAACAGATAGAATGACAAACTTCACCACACCCATGTGCAAGGTATTTTGTCACTCTGTTTAAGTTGTTTACATTAATCATACTATGACAGAAGTGATTAAAAGCATACAAGGGGTGTGCATCAGGAACTGGGAGAACATATGTTCACCAGGACACCCCAAGGGAAGACAAGGTCTAATGGTCACAGAATCCAGGAAGACCATTTTAGGCCAGACATAAGGAAAAACTTCTTTACCATCCAGTCCCCAGAATCTGGAATAGACTCCCCTGCCAGAAGTGGTGCAAGCGCCTACTCTGGACACCTTTAAGACCCACTTGGATGCTTATCTTGCTGGGATCATTTGACCCCAGCAGTCTTGTGCCCCTTGGGCAGGGGGCTGGACCCAATGATCTTGTGAGGTCCCTACCAGCCCTCATGTCTATGAAATCTATGAAGAGCAAAATTAAGACTTTTTTAAAGCCAAAATTTCAGGTTTTCTTGTATCCCTGCTTTGCAGCTTCTTGATATGAGTCTTTTTGTCCAATGAATATCTTGGCAGCCTGATACTAATAGTGTCAAAGGTTGTATCTAATCCAACAAGACCCCATGCAAATTCCCCTGGATTGTGGGATTACAACTTCTTATTCACTGTGGAGCTATCAGGAATTTTTCAATGAAATAGGTTTTGCATTTGAAAATTCTAATGTGTCACAGCAAAACATTGTTTTCAGAAATTAATCAGATTCTACAAAACTTTTACTGGGAGGTTCTTGAGGTTCAAGATAGAATTTGTAGCCAAAACAAAAAAGCGATATCTTCTCCTTCAGTTGCTGCCCCAGAATACAACCACCCTAATGGCTAAGGCACTCTCCTATGAGGTTGAAGACATATGATAAAGCTCTGCTTGATTCAGAGGAAGGACTTGCACCTGGATCCAGGATTTGAATTATGGAGGAGCTCGGGGGGGGGGGGGTGAGCCCCCCCATAAAAGACAAGAGCCCCACTGTAAGATTTGAAAATCATAACCTGCGTGGGGGGGTTCTCCAATTCTATTAGGGCATGGTGATGGGCAGCCCTTTTTTATTTTATTTTTTTGCAGAACCCCAAGAGTCAAAGTGTAATTCAAAACCTGCCTGGATCTTTTGTATTTCAGGTGAATCCCTGGACACAGGGCTGCAGAATTAATCTTCTTCTCATTCTTTGGTCCAATGAGTATTTAACATTTTTATAAGGTAAAATATCTGCAGTAGAAGATACTGAAAGAGAGAGACAGGACGACTGACCTCAAATATTTCTGTGAAATAGAATTTTTGTTTCCCATCCAGATCATCCTGAAAAGCTCTTGTCCAGAGTATAATGGCAGAGTAGAGATACACCTGATAGACCAAGTTGGAGATACACAAGCTTTTGTGAGCACAAGCTCATTTCATCAGATGCAGTGAAAGGACATCATGCACAGAGCAATCAGTGTTAGATAATGGGTAACATTTTCAGAAGTACCCAAGTGATTACACAGTTTATGGGCTTTGCTACATTTTAATTTTAGATGGCTCCTGGAGCTTTTAACCCCTTTATTTCCCATGCATTGATACATGAAACTAGTCACAAGCACTCCTTAGGCAGCATAAAGTTATGCCACTCCAGTCTAGGTTTATCTTTTATCTGTATCTCTGAGCTCATGTTACACTAACATGTATCCACTCTAGGATACACCTTAGTAACTTTAGCATAAACACCCCACTTCTCCCTCTCTCCCTGACTGGTCTAGATTGGGCCCACTGTTCCCTTCCCTTCCCAGCACCCCAGATCCAACCCCCTGCCCCCCCCCAACCTCAGCTTGCTTGTTGCTAACCATGCTGTCTGTCTACAAGACCTTAAATCTCTATTGGTGTTTAATTAGATTTTGAAAATGTAGTTTTTGGCTCTATATTATTAAAGCTCAACAAAAATTAAAATTTCTGATACCTCAACCAAATCAGGGCTAAAAGTTGAAATAGGGAAATTTCTTAACTAATGATAAACTTTGATTCAGAATTGAAATATTTAGGTCAGTTTGAAATGATCCAAAAAACTTCAAGTCAGGTTAACATTAAACTGATCTTACCCATAATGGCTTACTGTGTTTTGGAAGTCATTCTTCAAATATCTCATGTCCCATTCTTGTCCATGGACTGTATTTTCCATGATGCATGTTGGTCTTCTCTTTTATAATGGTGCATGCTCATGGACAACTTAAATCTTAAGGAAACTGTACTTTTAATTAAAAAAATAATTTTGTTAGAAAATTCCTAATCAGCTCTATTAGCAATTTGCTTAGGTACTTTTGGAAGCTTTGCCCTACCTGATTTTGTTAGTTACTCTTGATTTCTTTTCAGTTGTCTGTCTTGGTGCTGTCTGTCTTGCTTGCTGCTTTTAGTCTTCTGTTAAAGAAACAATGTCTTCCATGTTTTTGTCTGGCATTCATGATAATGAACCCCTATCTTGCCTGGAATTTAGATGGCACCACAATTCTAATGCGAGTATGCAATTGAATGTTTTTAAGTTTGCTTCAAATCACCTATTGCCTACTTCAGGAAAAGTGTAGTCAGCATCTTAGGTAAGTAAAAGCAGATGTATTTAAAACAATGTTTCTTAACAAATAATGAATATTAAAAATGCCAGTTCTCCCTTGCACTCATGTTTAAGGAGTGTAAAATGCTGTTCTTATGATTTAATCTCATTTCACACCCAATTTATACTTTGTAGGGGGGTGCAAAGTAGGCCGTATTCAATTCAGATTCGGCCCAAATTAGGGACAGTGATTTAACTTGCTGATTCGGATCACCGTCCCTGATTCAATTCGGCCAAATCTGAATCTGAAGATTCGATGCTGATTCAGAGAATCAGTGATTCAGACATAGACACAGCTTTAAATGTTTTTTCTACGTACTTCGAGGTTATCAGCACAGCTTGTGAATGCTGCAAGGCTGGGGCACATGGAGCGTCTCACAGGAGTGCAGGGGAGGGCCCTCCACATGTTTGGTGGAGAACCCAGAAATGGATCAGAAGTACTTCCAGTCCACTTACGGGTCCACCAGTGAGTGCGCAGGAGGCCCCCTTGTACCCCCATGGGCTCAGCAATTGGCCGTGGGGGATCTTCCCCAATGCTCCCTGGAAGACCTGGAAGTAGACAGGAAGTGCTTCTAGTCCACTTCTGGGTCTGCTGCTAAGTGCACTGGGGAGCCCCCCACGCTTCTGTGGGACACTCCATGTGCCCCACCATCACAGCATTGACGAGTTGCCTGCTACCTAGAGGTATGTAGAAAAAACATTTAAAGCTGTGTCTATGTCTGAATCGCCAAATCTTTTCAAATCTCTCTGAATCTATTTGGAGGGTTCTGGTTCAATTTGGAGAGATTAAAGGGTCCTCTGATTTGATTTGGATTTGGAGATTTGGCCACCAAATTGGGCCAAATCTCTGCTACAGCTTCACAGATCCCTAATACTTTGCACCCTTGCACAGATACCCTGACTTGGGAGATTCCCCAAAGGTACATTGGAAGCAGGCTGGAGGAGGGAAAGTGTCTGAAGAACCAGGAATCAGTGTGGTCATGGTTGTTCTATTCTCTGGCAATTCTCCACTTCCTTTAGCCTCCTGGACAAAGTTTGAGTAAATGTACTTCATTTATAGTATGGCAATGTGTTCCTCTAAACAGGTGTCAGCAACCTTTCTGAATGGTAGTCTAGAACAACACAGCTTGGTTCAGTGGTGTCTGCAGTATAAGACTTAGGAAGTGTTCTAGCATTGCAGGGCTTTGCCCATATCCACAATGAGACTGGGCAATGAGGAGCTGTGGCACTTAGGGTGGCTGGAAGCTGTGCCCATGCTGCAGTCAGAAAGTAGGGAGAAGTGGCAGCAGCATAGGCACAGCCCCCAACTGCTCCATCCTGGTGCAGCTCCTTATTGTCTGGCCCTGGTGCAAGAAAATCTCTTAGCCACCAGAACAGCCCCCTGTAAGCTGGATCCAGTGGCTCTACAGGAGATACCCAGCCTGTGTGCTATATGTTGTTGACCCCTGCTTTTAACCAGTGGAAGTTCAAAGCACCCTCTGTTCTAGCCAATATCCTGGTCACCTTTTTCAAGAGTTCTCAAGGAAGGATTCTCCTCTCTGCTATGGTCCTTTGTGCTTCTGCAGCCACATAAAGGCATTTCCTCAGAGAAGGTATCACATAGGACTGCCTGAGGGGACAAATGTGCAAAAGTTTATTCTGAGAGGCCCTCCAGCATATTGACAATGTTTCCTGTTGTACATTGCACTTATTTTGGCTGCCAGAACATCCTGAAATCAGGTGTTTGCAGAGGTGGCAGAAAGGCTTTTGCTCCTGGGCTGTGAGCTTGGTACTGTACTTCCAAAAAGTTCAGTACAGTGTGTCATGTTCAGTGACTAATCTGAAGTATCATGACTGCCTTTTCACACTTTTTCAAAAGAAATTACTTCTCTCTCTCTCTCTCTCTCTTGTAGAGCTGGGAACCAGAGTTATTCTTTCATGAATGCCATACTCTGAACATGGATCTACATGGTGATTCTTCATTGTAATAATGTTAGGCTGGAGACTATCAGGAAAACCAGCATGTTCATTTGTCACTACTCTCTGCCTGGTTTAGAGTTTTTATGTATATAGGGATGGCTTTTTGTTTTCTGAGAATTGTATGGAAATTCACTTGCTATGTAAATGTCTTCCAGCTGCTCTTTAATTATTCATAGCTTCCTTCTGAAGAATTTTGAGAATTCTATTTTTGCCAACATTTGAAATTCAGACATGAATTGTTATCTAGCTGAGAAATACCTCTACCTTTGAACAATATGAAGTAAGTTCCTCTGTGTATGCTATCAGATAAATATCACCTGTCTATTCTCTCCCTGCTAAAACCAGAAAATTCCAAGATATGATTGGTAGTATAAGATATTTTAATTTTTTTAACAGCTACATAAACTAGGCGGATCTCATTTCCTGTTCATGTGGGAACACATTTTTCTACCGTGGTACTTGCCTGCCTATTTCTTTGAGTTCTTTCCTCTTCCCACAACAGGTATGTGAGGAGATTTTGGTTGGAGATAAGAACACGTAGACCATTATTCAGCAAAACACTGAATTTGCTCACATGATTTGCAAACAGAGGCCTACCACCTTGCAAGACAGGGGCCTTTGTTTGCAAGCAAATTTGCAAGCAAATTTAGCACAGGCTTCAAAAGAACCACATTTTAACATATTTATTTATGTTTTGAAAGGGAATAGCACACTTCTGCCAGTGTAGTGAAACCTGGAGAAATGGTACTTGTTCACATACATTCCCTCTTGCATTGTATTTATCCTTAAAAGATAAAGCACAGAAATAATCCAAAATTATATTTTAATTTAACGTTCAAGCAATATAAACCAAATATAATTGGCTTTGAAATTAAGACTTTTACCCAGCTTGCGTAATTTTTTTTTTAACTACTCCTTGCTCTTTCCACCCACTCATGCCTTTTGAGGGTTGGGCAAGTGTCATTTTTGTGGTCTCAGCTGCCAGCATCCAGGAACCCTGAACATGGGATGTAGGAGAATTCCAAAAATAGCTTTATGTTACCAAGAGAATATATATAGAGAAGCTACTTACTTGACAAGGACTATTTAGTTACTTGACAAAAGAAGTTTTGATTTATTGCCCCTATATGCATTCCACTGTGGGTGACTCCAATGCAGTGCCCGGTCCATTCAGAGGTGGGATCTTAAAAGTCAGGATAGCAGTGACTGGTGTTTTGCTGAAAGCTGCATCCAATCTGAAGGCTTCAGAGGCTCCATAAAGTCTCACAAATGTATAAATATGATTTCAACTGGATGTTTTGCAGAAGGCTGGGATTTTATGAATTTTGAGCTGTAGTGGAATATACTCAAATCATAGCTCATCCACAGAAAATCAGAGATCCATTTGGAAAGTCTTCAGATGATGGTCATATCCTTCCTCCTTTCTCTTACAACTATGAAGAAACAAGGAGGTAACATGAGTGTTTTTTGTCCTTCATAAGTAAAAGACCAGGACGTGTCTCATGTCCAGGTTATGGAAGGTTGCCTTAGCTCGTGAGTTTTTGGGGGAAAGGATGTGAGGAGGGGATTTGCTGGTTTGGGAGACACTCTATTTTCACATTCCTCAGGAACTTGGGGCATATCTTTAGAGATACTTTGTCTGGATGGGAAATCATGTAGAGGTAATCTCCCATCTTGACTTGATTTCTCCCTTGCCATTCTTCCTGAGGTGTCAGCATTCAAGAAGACTGTTTTTAATGGCAAATACAGTAGTGGGCATTGTGTCATTGGCTCTAAAACTGAGATTGCTACAAAAGCTACATTATGATCCCACAGTAGGATGGTGGTGAGAGTACCTTGTCTTGGCTCTTGGACTTGTTATGAATTTCATCATAGTAGAGTAGGAAAACAGTGTCTGACCATCTTCTGGCAGACGATGAACTGAGATGACCTGCTTGAGTTTGAGCTTCAAAGGTAGTCAAGGATGACATGTCTTGAGATGTCATGTGGTACTAGAGATTTTGTATTGCACCAGAAAGAGAATCTCATCCATTTCACTAGGTTATTATATATCATTTCCTGCCATTAGCCAAGACATTATGAATTGGTGAAGAGGAGGGCTGCCCTATGCTTAAGAATATCCAGGTCACGAGGTGAAGGATCCATCTTTATTCTGAAGATGAAAAAGCTGAAAACCAAGACAAGGACTTGGGATCAGTGGATGAGAAATGCAGAATATCTGAACCAAAACTAAGTTGGATGCTGGAGCTATAAAGTTTGACAGAGATCTTGGATTCAGGCCTCCCAATACGTTTTGTTGCTTTGAGTTGTGAACAAGCCTGTCCTGGAATAACTCCACCCAGAAAGATGCCTTGAAGGGTGGAGTCAGTTGCTTGGATTGTCTGTCTGACTGTTCCAAAGGGAAGGAAGGCCTGCCTCAAGTTTTCTTGGGAACCACTCAGTGCTCTAAAATCTTGGTAGGGCACTGGTGGACATCTTGTCCAAGAACTGCTTTCCACGGAGGATGTACCCCTCAAATTCTCACCCTTTACAAAAGGTAGTGTTTTTGGTGTTTTTTATTTGATTTTTGTTGTGGCTGGTGATCTCTGAAGTAGAGAGGTGATACTGGTCCTCTTGTATTCTGTTGAAGCATGTTGGGGGTGGGGGAGAGGAAAAAGGGCTTTTGTATTTGAGGCATGCCCCAATAATTTGCTCCAAATATGTACCTGTAATCTCTTTTTCCTGTCCCTGTGGGTTTGGAAGGTCAAGGTCAGTGCAGCTTTTTGAATAACCATCATCCTATTTATCTTGAAGGTGTTTGTTAGCTTTCTAGGAAGCCGTGATATACTATTCTTGTCCTTTTGAGAACTGTCTTGTCCTTTGCTTTTTTGTACCCTCTCATTCTAGTGTTACTTTCTTTGGTAAGTCTCTGGGGCAGAATGTCTTCCTGTATTCCAAAGCCTACTACATATTTATGATCCTACAAATAACTATTCTGAAACCATTTGAAACAGACGTCTTAAGTATCTAGCTCTTCTTGAAAAAGTCAATTATGGAAAAATAAAACAGGAAAATGAACCATTTTCATTCATGAAAATGAACACGAACAGGCTAAAAGGGGGGTGTTCAGCATCACACTGAATTCTGCTCCTCCAAAATGAAACGTGACTTAATTGCCATGTGAATCACCTCATGGAGGTATGCTGCATCTTTTAAAGTGGGATAGGGAGAGAAGGGGATGTCCTAGAAACATGCACGTAGATAACACTTGCACAAAAGAAAAACAAAAGAAACCTCCAAACACGCATGGATATTTACACTTGTCAGTAACCTGTATATTCAAATGCTTGCTATACAGAAAAGAATGTGGTTACAGCATAATAATATCTGGTTGCTAAGGTTGAGGCAAACCCAAGACCTTTCTTTACAAGAAAAAAACATTTTTTCCTGTCTCAATTTTCAGTGACACTGACTGTGTTTTTGCTGCTAACGATATAGTTTCAGTTGTGTTGTTGATGCATTTTAGTGGAGGAGAGAACTGGTTGTTTACTACAGCTGTAGTTTGAGTGGCTTATTGAGAATAATACTGAGGACAATATGTGTGGGAGACCAATCAGAGACCTGCTGATCTAGAAATTGTTGATTCGTTTAGAGCATACTGTGCGCGTATGACTCGGTTGGATTTTGAGTAGCTGAGTAACTCTTCAATGTAATAACAATACTATAGAGCTTCTACAAGGTTGTCATGGTTACAGGCTTTAGTCCCTCTTGTGCGCAGCCCTCAGATGACTGGCTTGCTTCCTACACTTTACTGTAGGTGGAATCATATAGTACAACCCTGGATGTCTTAGCTGCAGCACAAGGTCTCCTTTTCAGTGTGGTTCTGCCCTAGATGGTGTCGGAAGCATACCCGTGATCATCTGGGGAAAATCAGAGTAGACTTGTTCCAATTCACACTATAGTGTTAGATTTAACTTAGCAATAACCCTTGGACTCTTGTTCCACTGGTTCAGATGAGGAAAGGGGTCTCCTCAGAAATGGCTTTCCCTCCCCAGGGTTTTTTCTCCATCTCAGAGTTGTCCACAGGGTTCAAATTACGGGGGAGCTCAGAGGGGGTTGAGACTCCCCCCATGGGGCGGTCGGCACCCCTCCCTCCCCTCCTCCCCTGCAACAGCCCAGAGCCCATGCACCACCATGACCAGCTCCCAGCCCACCCTGCACCTTTCTAAGTAGCCCAGGCTGTGGCAGCGGCTCCTTCTGACTGCAACCAATGCTGGCCCCAGTCCCGTGTTAATGGCAGGGACCTAAGTGCATAGCCCCAACCCCGGCCAATTTTTTTTGCAGACCCTCTCAAGAGTTGAAGTATAAGTCAAACCCTGGTTGTCCATAGGCCAGGAACACATTTGTCTCTATTCCTTTCTTGTTCAATTATCCATCTGGGCTCCAATTTGAAGTCTCTTGATCACTGGACCTCAAGATAAGCAGTCTATTGTCTGAAAAGGTGCTCCTGCTATAAGCAGCAGCCACCTGGCTGCTGTACAGTTCACTGGGGCTTTTCTCACCTATTGACAGGGGGCACGTGTTTTTCTTTATTCCTTCTTTGTCTCAGTTTCCCCAACTTCCAGTTTCACAACAACATTCTGCTATGCCCCAGTCTCCCCACACTGGGGTATACTCTCAGCTGCAGCATCGTTCTGTTGTACTCCCATCTTCTCCACCAAGGGAAAGGAGAGGCCTAGCTCCTTTAGTCACAAAGTCTGGTGTCAAAAAATAGTGTTAGAGGCATAATAAGCTCTTTTGGCACTCAGGCAGAGGTGGTGGAAGGGGGCTGTAACAGGCCGCAGCTGAGAACAACTGACTTGCCTGTTAATGTACTCGGGCAGAAGGATATAGCCCCACCTCCAGACTCGCCCACCATTACTTTATATGTAAAAAGTAGAATTATTTTGATGGGACCTTCTTGTCTTGCCAGACTGGTAGCTCTGGCAAACTTTTTACATCCTGCCATTTGTGGTCGACCTGCCATCCTACTATGCTGTCACCGCTATCACAATGTCTAATCCATCAGTCACATCCCTCTCTCTGGGTACCAGTCAAGGGTAGCTTCTACCCCATGCAGATGGATGCCATCCTGATTGAGGTTCATGGGGACTGTTGGGAGCTCCTCCACCCCTACACTCCCTCCACAATCCTCCACATCTTAAATCAGTCACCTGTGCCCCAGTTTGGACTGGGAGCATTTCAGAGATACCTGATTTTCAGGCTTTGGCGGGGGTTTATTCCTTGCAGATAGGCTCCCTTCTTCCTGCCCAAGATCCCAAATGTTCATTTTGGATAAACAAACAAAAACATTGGCAGAATTGTTGCCCCTCACCAGTTTCCAGTGAGAGCCCCTCAGTGTCTTGTCCAGGGACCTTCACATTCACTCCTGTCCTTCTCAGTCGGTCAGGGTCAGGAGCTTCTGGTGCTGCAGCATTCTAGTCTCCTACAGGTGAGTAGGGCTTCTCCAATCGAGGAAAGCCGACTCTGTCGGTGCAGTCTGTATGCTTGGCTCTGCTGGTGTAGGCATCACTCTGGTGAAAGCAATGGTGATGGGGATAGGCTCCAGCCCTCACTCCAGAAACGGGGAGGATTGGCTCTGTGGTGGTGTGGGTGGTGCTGTAGCAAAGCCAGCAGCATGGGATCATTTGATGTCAGCAGTATTCCTGCCCAGAGCAGAGGGTTGGACTCGATGATCTTTCAAGGTGCCTTCCAGCCCTTAATTTCTATGATTCTAGGATTCTTGATATCCCTGGAATACCTCCTCCTTAACCTCTAGTTTTCCCACAAGGAATCAGATGGAGCCATACTTATGAATCCACAACATAAACAGTTATTTGGGGTTTAAACTCATATGTTTACATGCTGTATGGCTCATGGCTTGAGATGTGGGCTGCTTTCCTGGCTGGGCAGACAGCTCTTTAATCCACCAAAACTCATTGCCAGTTTCTTTGCTTTTAAACCGAAGTACCTGGACCATCTGACAGGAATAGCATTGCAGATCTCTGGAATCACTCTTAAAAGGTTATTTAGGGTTGTCACATCATTTTAGTATTACTCTATTTCTGGGATGCCTCTGCTTCTTTTCCTTCCTGGGAACCTCATTTTAGGCCAGTCCCCTATGGATCTGCTTTCATCACTGGATCAACTACACACATATTTATTCACCTCTTGGCCTGTTACTAGGAAATCCTTTTGATTTCTTATTCAATAATTTTTCACATTTCACATTTTTTAAGTTGGGAGGATGCATCTCATACAATTGTTTTAACCTTACAGTATGGCATAAAATATCAAGGGGACTGACCTGAAACCTTTGTATTTGTGAAGGTAAACCCAAGCTGTTTGTTACCTCCACCATCTTTGTGCTTTTACATAGCAATACAGTCTCTTCACACATGCTTTGAGGGTCAGTCTAATTTTAACTTCTTAAATTTCTTTAAGGCTTCCTTACATTTTTTGTAGCCCTTGGAGAATGCCTTATGATCTGACTGTGTGCCATGGTAAAATGAGGCCCCAATAGGCTGAGAAAACATCTTATCTTCAGGGAAACCATAACTCACAAATCTTCTCAACAGTGGTGAAATAGGTTTCAATATGGGGCTTCTGGTTCCTGTGTTTTTTGATCTCCAGAACCTGCCTGCATTGTTCTTCTAGTCTGAGCTCTGTTTCAAACTGGAAAACTGCAGTTTCTGTCACTCCAACTTTTGATTTGGGGAATGCCATCTGACTGGAGCTGGGAGTTGATGTTCCAGCCCCTGCATGCATTCCTTGGGCATGTCCAGATGAGTGCAGATGTGTGGTATATGGTGCCACAGACCCATCTGTGGCACCACTCACCGCCCGTGCAGGCATTTCCCATGCTGCTATCTTGCAGCACGGGGGGAGGGGAGAGGTTGACCCTGAGAGATCCCAGGGTCAAAAAAACCCACGTCTTAAAAAAGTGGGACAGCGCACATGGTAGCAGTGCACTCCACCCAAAACCAGAGCCTGATCTGCCGGAGCCATGTTCTGGCTGCCAGCCAGGTTCCCAGCTGCAGGAGTGCCGTGGCTGCAGCTTACCAAGCCCCAGTGGTAAAATGCTATTTTCAAAGTTTAGAGTACCCCGCGGTTTGAGGCCTTGAGCTGGATGGAAGAGCAACCCATGCCAGCTTAGATGCTGTCAGCTAAGTAGCTACTTCCCAACTACTCTTTTGAAGTTGTTAACCCCACTTGTCTTATGTTTGCTATTGATTCATTACTTATTGGTTTCTCCATGAGTGACTGGTGCCTCCTGAATCTGGAGGGGCACCCACAGAAGCTGCCGACGGTGGCAGTCCTGCCGACAGCATTGGTGTCGGCCATCAGGGGGGTCACCAGCCTCATCAGGGGGGCACATGCGCCCCCTACCAGTTGTCTATGGGTTTCTCCCTTCACAATCCCCTTTGATTTAAGTCCCAATATTCAGGTAGGTAGGTATCAAACAGAAAATTGGAGGAGCGTATAATATTTATACAACATGATATACACAACTATCTTATTCTCTACAAAGGTGCTAATTAATTCCTTCCTTCCACTGCAAACAAGATGAACTGTCAAAAGTTATGTGCGTACTTGCCATTAAGTCCTAACTAAAATTGTGCGAATAAACATTTTTTTTTTTCATTTATTGGACAAATGAAAAAATTGAAAGAAAAAAAAAGTTATTCAACGCAAGCCATTTTCTTTTTATTTTTTTTCTTGCCAAATCAAAAAAAACCAAATAATCTTTATTTCAGAACAAATGAAACATTTTGTTTTACTCAGCATAACATATCTTGTTTTATTTTGGGGTGTTCGTCTCTTTTTAAAAATTGAATCTAGGTAAACTTCAGAACTCAGAGTTCTGTACAGCCCAAATGTTTCAGTTAAAAACATCAAAATGATAACTGTCAACCTTTCCAAAATTCCTCCTCCCTCCCTTTCCCCTTCTCTCCTGCTGTAATTTTTGGCCAAAACTGTTTGTTGAATTTGTCCAGAATTATCTAATAGTTTTGGATAACCTGAAACTGTGTTTTTTGGCTCATGCATTATTTACCCAACATTTCTTTCTCAGAAGACATAACCAATATTTAAAGTGTTTACTGGTTGCAGTTGGAATGTAGGAATTGCTTTAAGGATCAGAGCAACCTAGTATCATGTCCCTGGGAGGGATGAATACTGGGTGCTTCAGAAGAAAGTACAATCTACCTCTCATCCCCCAAATGAACACTTACCTGATAACAGACCTATGAAAATGTTCTTCCCCCAGTTTTTTCCTTAGACAGTTCTTCTGAAGCCCATGCTATAGTAAGATTGGAGTGTTGTTGTAGACATGATGGTCCAGAAAATATGCAAGAACCAAGGGTTTTTTTGTTTTGGTTTTTGTTTTGGTTTTTGGACCAACTATGTAGCTGAAAGAGGTGTTAGACAAGTTTTCAGGCACAAAGTGATCTGAAGAACTCTTACTTCTGAAGTCCAAACTATTAGCAGCTTACTAAGGCTCAGAGAAACTCTTCAGTGGGAATTAAGTGCTTGAATGCTTTTAAGTATCTGGACCTAAGCTGTTTGCCTCAGTACTATCTTATAGGAGCATTTTTCATAGATGAATATGTATTTTGTGTGTATGTTTGCATATTGCCTTTTAATTTATTTTTAACTTGTCGCCTCTTTCATTTCCCAGCATTCCTTTTGGTGTGAATGGGTGAATTCTTTCATTTAACTTCAAACCAAATACTGTTCATGTCTTTGTCAAAGCTATTTTCTAACATAAGCTTCAATCTGTTCATGTTTTGCTTAATAGACTGAAAAAGGAATAGAAATTATGCTGTAAGAAAAGATGCAGTGGAAAATAGGCTGAGAAGGAAGGCCAGTGTTGGCATAGAAAAGGGAGACTGGAAAAGGAAGAACAGAAGGGGAAAAGAGAAGAAGGCTAAAAAAACTTGATTTTCTCTGAGCATGTATCACTGTTGAGTTGTTCATTTTCTGTCCTTAATATATAAAACAGGCTGGCCTTCTGCTACAAAATAATCTCAAGGCTAAACTACTGCAATGTGCTCTATGTAGGTTTGCTCTTGAAAGTGGTCTGAAAGTTGCAGCTGGTATAGAATGAAGTGGCCTGCCTTTTGATGGGAGTGGGTTACCAGGAATATACAACTCCAGCGCTCTAGGGTCTGCACTTGCTCCCAGTAGTTTTCTGGACACGATTTAAGGTATTAGTTTTGACCTGTAAGACTGTAAATGGCCTGGGCACTACATAACTAAGCAGGGTTTGAATTACACATTGGCTTTTGGAGGGAGGTGGGAGGTCTGCAAAAAAAAATAAACTGGTTCACAAGTCCACCTAAGTGAAGGAGCAATCTGATCAGAGACCCCCGATTACAATTTTCAAATCTTACAGGGGGGCTCTTGTCTCTTGTGGGGGGGGGGGAGGCCTCAGGCACCCTCAGCACCCCTTTAATTCACACCCTATATCTAAGAGACCACCTGTTCCCTTATGCCCCCATCCAATCTCTAAGGTCAGCCAAAAGCAACCTCCTACAAGTACCAGCAGTATGCCAAATCTTGGCAAGATGCACAGGAGGTCACTCTCCACAGCTGCTCCTCAGTTGTGGAAATCCCTTTGCTCTTGAGGCTGCCTGAGCCTGAGCGTTGCAAGCCCTTCCTGTTTTGGACAGGTGTTTAGCAAACAAAGCTAGGATGACAGGTTGTTTAAGGGGGTATCTGTTTTATCTGTTTCTAATTCCTTCTTAAATTGTTTTGATCCTTTTGTTGCTCTCCTTTTTTTAAAGTCATTCTGTTTCTCTTATTTTAAGCCACCTTGAACTGTTGTTGGCAAGCGCAGCATATAAATTGAATAATTAATTAAATAAATACAAAATGTTTGGTTGTAGCTTGTTTCGGTTGTTTTTGGATTGATCATCTCTGGATAAACATTTTCGTATATTTTTTTTATCTTAATTTTGAAAGGGGATGCAGAAATCTTTGGTGAACTCAAACCTGATTTACAATTAGAGTGAATGGAAGGCACTTATACACATACATTGAGACTGCTCCAAATGCTGTAATTACAGCACATTGGAGCAGATTTGATTAATCAAGTCTGCTGAAGCTTGGTAATTACTGCACTCCAGCAGACTCCAGTGTCATGTATATCAGTGTCCCTGTGCTGAAAAATGGTGGCAGGGCACTTTAACTAAGCTTGTCAAATGAGTTTTAGTTAAAGTGCCCCCACCACCATTTTTCAGCGCAGGGACACTGATACACATGACACTCCAAGCACTTCAATTACAGTGGCTTTCAGAGCTCTCTAATTAAAGTGCTCCACCACCCCTGCCTCCCAGAGCATGTGTATAAATGCCTATGAGAGGCTGGCAAACCTCTGAATGCTATGAGATTTATCCATTCTTAGTTTAAATATATATTTTGATATTGTCTATGTAGCAGACTTACCTTTTGAGCTCTGGATGACTCCTGGGCTTGAGATTCTGCAATTTAAAATGGTGGAGCCCATCCACCAATCAGAAGCAAGCCAGGGTAAGCAAGGCCATGCCCTTTCCTTGAAGGGAGGGGGCAAGGAGCAATCCAGACCTGGTTTGAGGCTGCACCTTGCCAGGTCCAGAGAACTTTTGGGGTGGAGCCCCTGAAGTGTATAAACAGAGCAGTGTGCCCAGCATGTGGGGAGACACGATGGGGAAGCTGAAGAAGGAAGATCACAGTGAGAGAAGCTGGGGAAGGGCTGCACCAGTGGAGAATTGCCCTGAGCTCCTGAAGATCCCTGGGAGGGTGTGAGACCCCACGGTGCAGGGACCTGCTGCACAGAGCAGCCCTGGGAGGGTGTGAGACCCTCAGGCTTGTCACGGTGCAGGGACCTACTGCATGGAGCAGTCCTGGGAGGGTGTGAGACCCTCAGGCTCATCACGGTGCATAGTGCGATGCACAGAGTCCAGGCTATAGGAGTGCAGCAAGACGGTTTGAGGTTGCAGACCCTGGCAAGTGGCTGGCCACCACTGTGCACAGGACCTGGACAAGATCCAGGAGTGGTGAGCAGTGAAAGGCTGCTCGGGTTAGCCACCTGGTGTGAAACCGGAAGGTCAGAGCCCTGCATAGGGCCCTGGTGAGCTGAAAGAGCCCTGGTGCCAAGCAGGGCATGGAGAATGAGGAAGGCCATCCCAGTTTGAGGTGGGCACTTGGGAGCCCAGCAAGCCCACTGGGTGAAGCAGCTAGCCCTCAGTGCTCAGAGCAGGGCATAGAGCCCTCCAAGCAAATCTGCAGAGGGCTGTGAGGACTGAAGCAGGTGACATTGGAAACCTTGGGTGCCCAGGCCGAGGGCACCAGGCCACAAGGGGAGTCAGGACACAGTGTGGGAGAAGAGACCCTGGTGGGGAGCATCACGCTGGGACAAGCTGGACTGTCAGAAGGGCCGTGAGTTATTGGAGCACTGGGGCCCAGAAAAGGAGGGGAGGTATTAGGAGTGGCCTCACTAGAGCTGGGTGGAAGACCCCTCCCAGTGGGTGGGTCCTGAGACCCTGTTGGGAGTGGGTAAGGGGACCCCTGTTCTCCAGGCTCGGGGAACGAATTCATAATTAGACTTCTATGTGGTTGAGGTCCTGAGTTTATGTTGCACTTTATATTTTATAAATAATATTGTTCTTATTATATTAGTGTTGTTAACCATGATGTTGATGGGTTTGAGAGCTTGAAGAAATCTTTGGGTCAGTTGTGTACATATTTTTAAGTACTGGGTTTTATCCACTGGGGTGAATATTATTGGATTCATTGGGTTGGGTAACTCATTTCTTGACTTAGAGATTATGAAAGTTATTTTGTAATATTAGGTATTCAATTATTTCTGGCATGTAAATGTTTTAATTACATTTGTAATAATAAAACTGTATATAGTTAAGTGTACGTTTGTGGGGTTGTCTCTATAGGGAAATGGAGGGATTCACATGTAGGGCGGTGACATCCCTCCCTTAGCACTCTAGCTTGTCACCACTTCCTCTCCATTTGACTGGGAGGGCACACCCTTGGTGTACCCGAGTTACATCTAGAAAAACTTAACAGAATAGTCCTGTGCTGACATTCGACTATTAAACAGACATGTATGCAAGACTGTGCCCCAAATATTTGTGAAGCAGGTCTCCAAACCATCTGACTGTCTGATATAAATTCTATTTGAAATAAATACTTTTAAACAATGCTCTCTGTTTCTACAGCAGCAGCATGCAGGCACCAATAGTTGTGGGGTACTTTATGTCATTTAGACATCTAAGAACCTGATTGTGCCTGGAGGCAAAGTACTCAGACATCTAAATTATATGAATTACAGTCATAATTATTTTTGGGTGAAAACATAGATGGTTAAAAAATGGGCAAAAGTCCAAACTTCATTTATTTTGACTGAATTTGCTCACTCGATTTCTCTCTCCATTAACTTTAACTCAGTCCTCTCCTGGTGGGAACAAAGTATCCAACAAATATATGTAAATACAGTAGGCTCAGGGGGCTGAGAAAAACTGCAGACCTTAACTCTTAAAATTCCACTTGATCTGCAGAAATGGAGTTTAGTTTTTTGATGTTGGGAATTCCACAGTATTCACTCTGTGAAGGAGGAAATCAACAGGGGGACAAGTGGAATTTTAAATCTCTGTGAATGTTCCTGGCACTTGACCAAAGCTCCAGCCCTGTGGTTTGCGCCATGTGGGTGGAATTGAGTATTTGTATGGAGTCCCATTCACTTCACATGGGGGTGGAGGGGGATGTAAGTGCAGAACTTCTCTCTTGTGCAGGAACTTGTGAGACTGGGGCCCAAATGACCAGTTTCAGTTCTGTTCTGCTCTTTGGCATATAATATCTACAACAAAACGTAAACTTATCACAAATTTTAAGGTTACAAGGGGCTTGCATGATCAAGGAGTCTGACTTGTATAACTTGTTCTAAATTGGCCACCCTCCTTCACTGCTTAACACTCTTCTGCTCTGTTAAAAGGCATATTCAATCATATCTGCTTTGCCTTAACTGCTGTAGTATTTTCTTCTTATTTTCTGTCATTAAACCCTACATTTAAATCACACTGCTGCCTCACTGGAACACAGTAGTAAGCACACATGTGCCAATATGTATATTTGTATCTCTATTTATAGATAGGTAGGCACACCTTTCAATACTTAGTGCATGGACTCTGAGCAAGTCAATATTTTAGTTGTTGGTTTGATTAGTTCTGTATGTATGTTTGTTAAGGGATGGGTGCCATCCCTTAACAAATGATGACAGCCTTTCATTTGAAGAATGACATTTACCATTACAAATGATTTTTTCACTTTCACGTAACCTGAATAGTGAGCATTCTCTGTTATTTGCTGTATAAGATGTTTGCTACTATTTGAGAGGAGAAAGAAGCCTGTAGCTTAGGGATCATTTTTCTCTCCTCTCCTCATGCAGTCCCTCCTAATTTAAAGTAATTTCATTTATGTAATTTCATTCAGAATTCAGCATAGGGTCCCCTGCTGTTTGAACACTTTGATGGGAACCCTGAGGATTGAGAAAGAGGTTAATTCTACCAAGTTGGAGATTTAGAGGGGGCTTTAGGGTGACATTAGGGTCAGTACAGTAGGTGCGTGTTAAATCAACATTGAGGAAAATAAACCAGTGCTGGGTAATCCATTCTGTGTGGAGGAGGTAAATGTATGATTGCTAGTGACTCATGAGTACTAATATGAATATTTCATCATCCTGAAGGCAGCAACAAATAGTTTAACAAAAGCAATGATTTTGAATTAGTCTGTGCACCATGTATGCAGTGTTTGGTCAGGTACCACATCAGTTTATATTGCAGTAATGGGAACTGAGCCAATTATTTTGCAAAATTTAGAGGGGAAGGGGATGAAACAAAACTGCATCAGATCACTTCTACACTTGTGAAACAGCTCAGGCAGACATAGCTAATAAGGAGCAGATGGCCCTTGGTTTCATCAGTACTAAATGTGGTACTTTTTGTATTTAAAGAGGATGTTAATTTAAAGCACAGAATGAAAAAAAAAGAGTTATATAGAAAAGAGTCCACCACTCATTCCTTAATTTGGGCCAAAATGTTCAGCTCATATGCAAAACAGGAATAGAAAAGATTGTTGCAACCATATGGTATGTGGTCCTTCTTTTCTCCATGATTTCACACCTGCTTATACTGTAGTAATTGAACCAAAAGTTTGGTAACAGAGAGCAGAATTTTGCTTCAGAATCATTCAATATTTACTTCAGACAAACAAAATTAGGGAACATATATGCTCATATTTGGATCATATGTATTTGTTTCTCTCTCTGATGCACACACCAGTATTTGGGAATAGAGCATGATATTAATGAAATCTTTAGCTTAAAAATACTCAATATAGAATGGTAACTATGAAGCAATTGTGTCACCCCTTGGAGTCTGATGGTAATATCTGAGTCATTGAAGTGATATACAGTGAAGTAAAATGTCAAAGCAATATTTTTATATTTATTAGAAGGGCAAACATATTTATAATCATACTGGAAATATGTCAGGCAGATGTAGGAAACAGATAATGATGCTACGTAGTTTCTGAAACCCACACATTCATTTTCTTATCGTCACATTTGCACAAACTTGCCTTGTGAGATCTGACAGTAATACAGTGAAATATGGTGAGGTTCGGGTCAAGACTCAGAGGTAATTCTTAAGGGCAGTGCAATTACTTGCAACTAAATTTACTGTGTATTAAGCTAATATGCAATAGGCGATTTTTGGCAGGTGTCTATACGTGCAGAGACTTGGCACTAAATGTAGTGCCAAGTCCGTCCAGCCCTGTCATGTGCCATGTGCAATTGCACCCACGTGCAATATCTCTGCTTTTCTGTCCCAGAGTGAGGGAAGGGAGGACGAGACTAGGGTGCAGACGCCCAGCACCCCAGATGTAAGCTGTTCTTCTGCAGTGACCCCAGAGGGTGGTGGCCTTATGCTGAGGACACCTGGGAGGCACTCCCCAAGGTTAGGCAGCTTCCCCTCTGGCTGCTCTCTTGCAGCCCCAACATCCCTGTGAGGCATGTCCAGGTCCTCAGGCACTTGGTGTGGGGGCAGAGTGGGGTTGGGGTCCAGGTGGGTGGTGGCAGGTCCATGGTGAGGCCTGGGACAGGGGCTACGGCAGACAGGAGGCACTAGAGGACCCAGGTGGGCACCTGCTGTGGGGTGGCAGGTGGGACCCAGGGGCTCTGCGGGGCCATGGGCGGGGGCCAGGCAGTGGGGGGCCTGGACACAATTGCCATGCTCAGGAGTGTGCCTAGGGTCTGGTGGTCAGTGTCCTTGGCCTCCACTGCCTGGACCTGGAGGGCCACCTGCTGCCCAAGCGGCTCAATGTGCTCCTGCTTCAGGGCCTCCGTCCACGCCAAGTGCTCCCAGTGCACCCAGTCCAGTGCACCTCCTCCCAGGTGGTCTCCCGTGTGATATCCTCCACCCACCAGGCCTGTTCTTGCACCTTATGCTCCTCTGCCACCACCACCAGGCACTGGAGCAGGACGGTTCTATCCAGGGTGCGCTGCTGGCGTAGCTGGTACATCCAGATGACGTCAGTTCTGCCTGGTGGTGACTTGGAACTCGCATCCCCACTGAGGCTGGTAGGCTCTCCCTCATGTCCAGATGTTGGCCTTGTAGAGGCCTTTTGTGAGAGTTTGCAACATTTCAGAAATAAGATGCTCTGCATCAGAGGCCTTGTGCTGCCTGGTCTCAGATTGGGGGTGGGCCATGCACAGGGGTCCACGGACCATGGTAAGTTGGATGGGAAGGCCTGGGCCCAGGTGGCCACTGGCCAAGCCCCCCATTCCTGCTTGCTCCCCTCCCCCCCAGGGTGGGACAGGCCAGGCTGCTGACAGCACCTGCTGTGATGGCTCCTGCTGCCACCCTGCTCCCCACCTCTGCCCCTGCAGGCCACCCACTCTGCTGTGCTGTCACCCAGCCCACAGTGCCTGGACTTGGGGCGTGCAGGGCTCCTGCACAACTGGGGCAAGAGATAGACTGCACCCTCACCTTCCCTACTGGGGGTCTCCCTGGGGAGGACCACCTCTGTTCCCTCACCCCCCCCACTCTACCACTGCACCCTGAGCATGCCCTTGCTGTATGTTTCCTGGGCAGTGTGCAATGAGCTGTTTGTGCAGGCTGAGGTGCCCAAGCCACTTTGCCCTGATGTTGCTGCTGAACCTCCTGATGTCCCGGGCACACCTGTGCTTCTGGTTTGGGACCTTGAGCTACAATGGCATGGTGGGCAAGCCCAGGCTGCACTGCAGCCTCTGGCACTATCTGGAGGGCTACCTGTGGTAGTGCTATGCATCCCTGCCCCCTGCTGCCAAGGACATTGCTGCCCAGTGTGTGGGCTGCTGAATAAAGTCCTGAACTGTGTCCCACCTCTCTGCGTGCTTTAGGTGTGTGTGGAGGGGCGGGGGGAGGGACCTGTGGCCAGGGGAGTGCAGGCAGGGAGCAAGGGCAGGGATCAGGACTTGGGGCAGGGCAGGGACAGGGAAAGGGACTTGGTTCAATCTCAATCTATAGCAAGATGTTTTAACCACTCTACTCCCTGTTCTCAACTGCCTGTTAAGAAAGCACTTTGTAAACCTAAAGTGCTATAGGCGTTACACTACATTCATGTGTAAAGAGAGGTAATTTAAAGATGGCGATCAGGTCAGAGGTTATTTAAAGATCCAACAGCACTTTTCTGAAGAAGACTTCAAAGTTCTGGCCAAATTCCAGATCAAGTAACTACATGTTACATCATTAAATTGTTTCATACTTTTCCTTTCCTTTCCTTAAACAAGTGCAGAATTTTACTGTAAGCTGTTAAACAGTTGTATTTCCTCCCCTATGTACACCCCTCCCCTTTTCTCCCCACTCCCTCCCCCAAAGCAGCATTATTCCATGTAGAGATGAAGAAATCCTTGTATATGATTTGGTTATAAGACTTTAGGTTCTAAATCTAGGGAGCTGTTAGAGCTGGGGCTGCAGCCAGGATTCTTAGTCCTTGCAGGCCTCCTCTGAAGAATCATGTTAGACAGAGGCATAACATCTGAATAACATGTCCAGGGCAGGCACCATCCTTCCCCATGAGGCAGCACACAGAACAGCAGCAAGCAGCAGGCATGGGCAATGTGTATCATGACTTGAAAGGTGTCCGGGGAATTGTATCTCTAGATGCCATTGGAGTTTGGTGCTTGCTAGGAGGAACTTTCATCCCATTTTTTTTTTTGCCACCGAAGCCTATGTTGGGATGGCAAAAAATGAGATGATTTTGGCAGCACAAAAACGGGGTCAGTTCTCTCCCTAGCAGCAGTGAACTCCACTGCTCTTCTGCAAAACTACAATTCTCAAAACACCTTGTGCCTTGTGTCTCACACTGCTTGTGCTGTTGCAGTGTGAAGCTGGGAAGTGCAAAGTGACCAGGGAACAAAAATGAGGTGCCTTCCCCCCACTCCTCCTGCTATTCCACCCCATACCCCACTCTCTCATTCTATGTTATGCTACTGGCAACAGAAATAGGGATTTGGGGGCTTTCAGATTTCAACCTCCAGGAAAAAGAGACTGGAATCCCTGGTTTATGTGGCTGCCCTACACCCATGGTACCTACAAAACTGGAGTCCCAGCCCTGATGAAGTTCACCTGGTAAATCTGCCCCAGAGTTACAAACCCTGAGGTCCTACCTATGCACATTGCCCAAGTCTGGGAACACTGCAATTTCCAGGTGCCTAAGTCTATGTCAGACCCCAAGATGGAAAAGACCAGGACAGCGGACTCTGCTTTTAAGTTAATGGGTCTGGAGTACACCTGCCATGTACCTCAGGGATGGTTACCCAGGGCTTTCAGTATCCTTAGAAGACCTATGTGGAGTGTGGCTCCAGCTGGCCAGGTTCTAGTTTTGAGTAGCCATGCGCTGCCCTTGTGTGCACTGCTCTGGGTTTTTTTGGCACAGGTTTTTATTGACCCTTGGATATTCAGGGGGAAACCTTCACCCCCGCCCCCCTGTGCTGCTCCCTTGCAGTGCAGAGAACAGCTGAATGTGCAGTATGTGGCACCACAGATGTGTCTGCAGCACCACATACCACCTAGCTGCACTTGTCTAGACACAGCCTCTGAGTTCATTTGCTTGCAGATATATTCCCGGTGGTGGCCTCAATTTAATGCATCCATTCCAGCATGCAGTATATAACATGTGCCCTAGCCACATTCTGAAGGGGCAAGTCTACACCAGAGACAAGAAGAAAATACTTTTAACAGTAACCCACATGCATGTCTCCGTTCAGGAGTATTTTCTTTTTGTCTTTGCTGTTAGAATTCTGCTGTATAGAGGAAACTTATCTATCAAATGGAACAATATATTGTAGTGAGATGTCATTTTTACTTTTGAAAAACAAAATGCAACTGTGCCTTTTGATTCTTCCTTCTCCTTTGGATAGGCTCCAGGAAGCTTGAATGGCACATTAGTTACAGCCTGCATGTATATATTACACAAATTAAATAATGCCAAGACTTTTTTGGGGAACATTTGGAGAAGAAATTTCCTAGCTTGATAATCAGTGTTGGGTTTAACTCCCAGGCACAGGAGCTAAAGGTAAGACTAGAATAAACAGAAAGATGAGAACCTATCCTTGAGCGTAATGAAGTGGTGCTGTACTTCAAGTAGTTGTCACAACAAAGTTTTGTTGATAAACAGCAGCCCTCTACAACTGCTAAATTATCCTAGGGCACTTGCCTGGATTTGGAATTGCCTCATTACTCAGATAAGGTTTCTAATGGTGTTCTGTATAAAATAATTCAAAGCACGTAATAAGAGCTGCCCAGGAGGATTCTTACTGATTTTTCAACAGTTCTTCACCATGGTGAACTGATTGGTGTTTCCATGCAAGCCTCTTTTACTCGATATCATATGCCTACACCTTCTACCCTCTGATTGCTCCCAGATTATACACACAAGAATGCATGTATACATCAATATTGTGTATAGCAACAGGGGAAGGAGGGAATAATGTGGCTGTGGGCTGCAAATGGCACAAATGTGTTATAAAAATATCTTGCATGTAAAGAAAACCAGCAAGCAGCAAAAATCTATCCTTGGGCTACCATTGTGATTCATCTGCAGAGGAGAACTTTTGTGCATGCATGTGCATGTGTGAATACATCTGTGTATATATACGTGATATTAATATATTACATACATATATGCTATGTAATGTAGGGATGGTATGAGACCTTGTTGGAGATGGTTGTGGTTTCAGCTGCCCATCATTCAGAAAAAAAACTTCTGAGTATATAGCACCACAAATACGTCTGCAATGCCACATACCACACAGTCAGGTGTTCTCTGCACTGCAAGGGTGTGCTGTCCATGCATGCACTGCAATCTCCTGTCCCCTGCTGCCTGGCAGACCAGGAGCAAATGTGTTCCTGGTCAGGCATCTATACATACACTACTGTGCAGTAAGTAATCAAGAGTAAATTTGCTATTTGTCTTCACAGATAGAAATTTTACTCATGATTAGAGCAAATTACTGCACAGTAAGCATCTGCACGTGTAGACAGTGATGCTTACTGTGCAGTAATTAGCTCTAATCTCAAGTAAAGTGGCTCATGTAGACACACCCAGGCTGTAGCAGGAGAGGCCTTAAGGGTTGGCATGAGGGTCTTAAGGGTTTATCCTTGGGATACAGAGCAAATGCTGGAGCTTGGGAACTGTTGGCTAGAGCTATATCTGCATATATGAGAAGGGGAGAGAAAGAGGGGAAAAAGCCAGAAACCCCACAGAAGCACACAGACAGGGCAGCAATGCAGCTCCAGAAATACCCAAAGCAGCACTTGTAGTGTTACCACGAGAAATATCTAAAGGAGAGCTTTTGGAAAGAGTGGACCTGTTCTTTGATTCTTACTGCCTTTAGGGAAATAGTATTTATCCTTTTAAATAATCTCAGCTGCATCAGAGGTACTTTCCTCTATCAGCAATTTATCTTCTGTTTGGAAGCAACTGACAAGAATCCTTTTCTCCTCAGCCAAAACTGCATAACCCCCCTCAACTCTCCATGCAAACCCTGATGTTTTTCAACTCCTTCCCCTCCTCCCTGAAAAAAAGGTTTCATTATGTTTTATCTGAGTTCTTTTAAAATTTTGGACTGGCTTCTTGCTTTATAAGTGTCTCATATTCATGTTACCACAGACAGCTCAGGAATTGTACTGTCCTCACAGCTGGAAATAAAATATTCCAAAATGCTGCTTGTTTTTATAGACACCAGAGCAATGTTATAATAAGGAGGAAAAATATCAATAATCATGATTCTCATCTCAGGCTGTAAAATGCCACTGGATTGTTGAGGCACTGTTCTGAGCTCTGAGAAACCAGTAATGCTTTGTATTACTGTTTAGTATTAGTAACATTTTGTATTACTGGTATAGTATCTTCTATTTGAGGATCTCTCATCACTTTCTAAACCTTATGCACTGATTCTCACTCTGCCCTTGGGAGGATTTTTTTTTCTATCTACATTTTATAGAAGAGAAAACAATGATGGATTAAGACCAATTTTTCAGTCATCCACCATTTTTGTTGGCTCTCCTGTTTTTCAGGTACTTAAATTAAATTGAGGCAACAAGAACATGGTTTTCAGAGGAGCTTGGCAGTGGCCATCCACAATTCCAATCAAAGTAACTGGAATATCTGGATGATGGTCAGCAGCTTAGGTTGCATCAGGGCCCAGTTGCCTTACACTGAAGAATCCAGAACTAAATAATTGAAAGTACAGGCAGTCCTCGGACATATGACACAATTGGTTCCTTAAAACCGCGTCTTAAGTAGAAACATCATAACTTGGAACTGATTTTCCCATAGGAACAATGTTATAAATGGGGGATTGGTTCCTGAACCAAGGCCCGATACTTTATTTTCAACAAAAATAACCCAGAATTTTGTACTCATTCAATTACAGATGAGTAATATAGCTACATTAATGTATTTATATTGTAAATAGCAATCAGATTGATTTGGAAGGACTTCTTTGAGGAGACTTTGCTGGCCTTTTTGAAGGGTTTTTGGCTGGAGTCTTCTCAGGAGTCTTGGCTGCAGGTTTTTCTGGAGTTTTGTCTGCTTTCTTAAAGAAAGTGTCCAAGGAAGTTTGGACAGATGTTCTCCAGGGAGATGGATAATGCAGTGAACATATTTGCTGGTGTGGCATGGCATTGGATCAAGTATCGTAAAGTCGAAACTGATGTCAGAAAGTCGAAACAGCTTGTCAATTATAAATGTAGTAAGTGCTGTTCATTGTAACTCAAAACATCTTAAGTTGAGGACTTCCTGTAACCAAACACTTGAAAATACATGTCTGTGGGTGTGTCTACATGAGACACTGTGCATTTAGCAACCTAATATTACTGCAGAGTAGTGTATTAGCACAGTTTTTGCCTGGTACACTACTGCACAGTTTTATTAGGCTACTGCGTAGTTAGCATCCAAATAACCCCAGGTGCCAGCACTACTGTGCAGCAGCTTGAGTTTCTGCACATTGATTTAGTACTTGATCTAGTACTTAGTATCCAAGTACTAAACTTAACGCATCCTAACTACAGCACATTAACGAATATGTAGACACACCCTGTATGATTTGCACACGCCTGAAGAAGACGGTGACTGAGCTAGATGTAGGGGTCCTGATTTCCAGTAGAGTCATCACAAAACTATTGTTCCTCTGAGGTTGTTTGGCAGAGGGAAAATATTTCAACCTCTTTCAAATTATTCTACACACAAATCATTTGTTACTACTTATTTTTGCTTATGCACAACCATACCACAATTATATTGTGTGCCATCATAATGAATTTATAAGAAGGGATTTTTGTAACCTGAGCCTCCAAGGTGAATATTAAGATAGAGGCACCTCCAGAATTAATTAATTTCCCCTTCAGAAAGCTTCACTTCTCCAATAGCCTTGGTATGCTGAAGTGACTACCTGGAACAGAGGTATTTCATGTTTAATGTCAAGGTTGTAGGCAAAATATTTGAGGGTGAAACCCACATATCAATCAGATTTAGCAGTATGCGTTTTAGCTGCATGAGACCAGCACAGTAGTTCAGACTCAGTGGCATATTCCAGAATGCTGGCCAAATAAGTATTTTGGAAAACATGTATACTGTAAAAACATGTATACTGTAAAAACATGTAAAACATGTGGGTGTCTGCAGTCTACTAAAGGTTAATGCTCTTGGATTCCTTATGGTACTGTCTAAATATTGTTCAGCCAAAGTTTTGCTCTGAACAAAGAGGTTTTAAAACAAAATATTCCTATGGTCTGAAGTGAACCCACTCCTTAACACTGATATGCCTTTAGGCAGTGAGCATGATTAAGAGACTGCTACTGCTCCAAGAGTGAACTTAACAAGAACACTGGTAATCTCCAGCAGGCATGTGTTAGTATCCTGAGCCAAAGATGATGTCAGGGTCATCATTTGAAATCCTCACCACAGCTTTAATGAATACTGTGATAACAACTGCACATGGTTACAGTTTTACATGAAGTAAGTAGATTGTAGATCAAGTGAATTAATATATCTTCAGACAGAGTCACATCCAAGTAGCCTGAAGATGAAGCAAAATGTTTGCATGTGCCACCTGAAAGGGAATGTTTCATTCACCATCTGTTATAAACAGCTATCCCTGAAACTGCTTATTGCAGCCCTTGAAGACATGGTGGAGTGTTTGGACCCCAGGGTTTGCTGGTATTAGGGTCATATGCAGATAAATTTGAGTCAGCATGCTCTGGAATGCACCAAGTTCTCAAGAAGAAACAAACTGTGATAAATTTAACTTCCTAACCTGAAACCAATTAGGACCCCCATTGTTTTTTTTTAAATATTCATCAGCCCATGAGATAATATTGACTCACCATGAGGTTTCTTCTTTTACGTGTGTGTGTGTCTGTGCACTAGAATGCCAGACAACAAATAGACAAACTAAGAAAACTAGGTTTCATAGATTTCATAGATTTCATAGACATTAGGGCTGGAAGGGACCTCGGAAGATCATCGAGTCCAGCCCCCCGCCCAAAGGGCAGGACGTCAGCTGGGGTCATAGGATCCCAGCAAGATAAGCATCCAGTTTCATCTTGAAGGTGTTCAATGAAGGCGCTTGAACAACCTCCGGTGGCAGGCTGTTCCAGACCTTGGGGGCTCGGACAGTAAAGAAATTCTTCCTTATGTCCAGCCTGAAACGATCTTGTAGTAGTTTGTGACCATTCGTCCTCGTCATCCCTTGGGGCGCTCTGGTGAACAAACGTTCCCCTAGATACTGGTGGTCACCCCGATAAACTTGTAGGTGGCCATCAGATCACCCCTGAGCCTGCGCTTTTCCAGGCTAAAGAGCCCCAGGGCTCTCAGCCTGTCATCGTAGGGTCTGCTTCCCTGACCTCTGATCATGCGCGTGGCTCTTCTCTGGACTCTCTCAAGCTTCTCCACATCCTTTTTGAATTGTGGAGCCCAAAACTGGACGCAGTACTCCAGCTGCGGCCTCACTAAGGCCGAGTACAGGGGGAAAATGACGTCCTGGGATTTGCTTGAGAAGCATCTATGGATGCAAGCCAGCGTTTTGGTCGCTTTACTAGCCGCAGCATCGCATTGCAGGCTCATGTTCATCTTGTGGTCAATGATGACCCCCAAGTCTCTTTCTTCCATAGTGCTAACCAACATAGCACTGCCGAGCCTATAAGGATGCTGCGGGTTTTTTTTCCCCAAGGTGGAGAACCTTGCATTTATCGGCGTTGAACACCATCAGATTCTCATCCGCCCACTTGCTGAGCCTGTCCAGGTCAGCCTGGATCACCCGCCTGTCTTCTGGTGTGGATGCTTTGCCCCAAAGTTTGGTGTCATCGGCGAACTTGGCCAGTCCACTTCTGACTGCAGTGTCCACATCATTAATGAAGATGTTGAACAGTATGGGTCCAAGGACAGAGCCCTGGGGGACCCCACTGGTCACAGGACACCACGATGAGTGACTTCCATCAATTACTACCCTCTGGGTCCGACCCCGGAGCCAATTTTCCAGCCAGTGGATCGTGGGGGACCCAAGGCGACAATTGGCCAGTTTCTCCAAGAGACGATCATGGGACACCAGATCGAAGGCTTTTTTGAAGTCAAGATATATGACATCAATCTCATCTCCCTTGTCCAGGTGATAGGTCACCTGGTCATAGAAGGAAATGAGATTGGTCAAGCAAGACCTACCCGCAACAAACCCGTGCTGGCTATCCCTTAAGATGTTGGCGTCGGCCAGTCCATTCAGGATGGCCTCCTTAATAAACTTTTCTAAGATCTTCCCCAGGATAGAAGTCAGGCTGATGGGCCTATAGTTAGCTGGATCCACTTTCCTCCCTTTCTTGAAGATAGGCACCACGTTGGCCTTCTTCCAGTCTTCGGGCACTACACCAGAGCGCCAAGAGTTTTCAAAGATCCGCGCTAGAGGCTGGGCTATGATGCTCGCCAGCTCCTTGAGTACCCTGGGGTGAAGATTGTCAGGGCCGGCTGACTTGAAGGTATCCAGCTTCTCAAGATGTTCCTTCACAAAGTCAGCATTAATGGAGGGCAGGGGATCACCCTCACCCAGACTTCCCGGCCCTGTAGCGGGCATGGGCGTCCCATGGGGCTGATGAAAGACTGACGCAAAGTACCTATTTAATAGGTTGGCTTTTTCCTGGGCGTCGGTTGTCAGTTGCCCCATCTGGTTCAGCAGGGGTCCAACGTTGCCCCTGCTTTTCCTCTGGCTCCCCACATATCTGAAAAAGGACTTTTTATTGTCCTTGATGCTCAAAGCTAGCTGGAGTTCAGTTGCAGCCTTGGCTTTCCTGGTCTGCTCCCTACAGGACCGGACCAGTGCAGAATAATCCTCCTTGGAGGTGACTCCCATCCTCCATCCTTTGTAGGCCTTTCTTTTTAGCCTCAGGAGGTCTGCTAGGTCCCTGGAGAGCCAGGGGGGCTGCTGTCCCCTCTTGCTGCCTTTCCTCCGAGATGGAATAGACTTAGTTTGTGCATTGAGGATCTCTCCCTTGAGGAGCAACCACTCTTCTTGAACTCCCCTCTCCCTGCGGTCACAGTCCCTTAGGGCCTCACTGACAAGCCTCCTGAGCTTGTCAAAGTCGGCTTTCCTGAATTCAAGGACTTGCGTGTTGCTGACTGACTTGCCAGCTTTTCGGCGGATGGTGAAGGTGATCAGCTCGTGGTCGCTGTCACCCAGCTTCCCATCGATCACTAGGTTGCCGACTAGGTCCTCCCCAGTAGCCAGCACCAGGTCGAGCAGCGCTTTGCCTCTCGTTGGCCCATAGACTTCTTGAGTCAGGTAGAGGTCATCCACGCACGAGAGGAAGCTCTGCGACCACTCAGATTTTGCTGAGCGATCCTCCCACGAGATGTCTGGGTAATTGAAGTCACCCATGACAACCATGGTCCTGGAGCAAGCTGCCTCAGCCAGTTCCTGGGCAAACTCCTGGTCTAGCTCAGGACTTTGGGTGGGAGGTCTGTAATAGACTCCCACCATTGTGTCCCCTGTGCCGTGTTCTCCACGGATTTTAACCCAGAGGGTCTCCAGCCGTCCACCCTGGTTGCCAATATCGGCTTGCAGGGACGCGTAGCTTTCCTTAACATAGAGAGCTACACCCCCGCCCCTTTTCTCTACACGATCCCTCCTGTACAGGGTATAGCCATCTATCCCCGTGGTCCAGTCATGGGTGGAGTCCCACCAGGTCTCCATGATCCCTATGACATCGTAATTGTTTGCACTGAGCAGGAGGATGAGCTCCTCCTGCTTATTCCCCAAGCTCCTGGCATTTGTGTACAGGCAGGCAAGTGCCCCCTGGGGGGCTCCTTCCTTGCCCACAGATTTTACCAGGGCTGGGGCTGGGGTGGGCTCCCTTGAGTGCCATGATCCGCTGGCTTTGCAAGGATTGTTCAGCGGGCCAGCAGTGGCGGTAGTCCCCCCATCCCCCAGCGGGCTTAGTTTAAAGCCCGGTGGAGCAGGTCAGCCAGTCTGGCTGAGAAGAGCCTCCTCCCTAGGGGAGAGAGGTGGAGACCATCTCTTCCCAGCAGCTCGCTGCCTCTCTCGCCAAAGAGCGGGCTGTGGTCATGAAAGCCAAAGCCTTCCTGACGACACCAGCGCCGCAGTCTTTGGTTGACCACATAGATCCTCCTGTCCCTTCTCAGCCCATAGCCTGAGACTGGGAGGATCGACGAGAACACCACCTGTGCCCCCAGACCCTTAAGCCCCGCTCCCAAATCCCTGTAGCGCCTCATGACCTGGCTGGGAGTGCTCCGAACCGTGTCATTGGTGCCCACATGAATAAGGAGCATGGGATAGTGGTCTGTCGGTTTGAGGAGCTTGGGGATCCTCTCTGCAATGTCCCGGATGCGGGCCCCTGGGAAGCAGCAGACTTGCCGGGCTAAGGGGTCAGGGTGGCAGATTGGCCCCTCCGTCCCCCTCAGGAGGGAGTCTCCCACAACAAACACCTTACGTTTTGTCCTGGGGAGAGCAGGGGCGGGAGTTGCAGTGCTTTCTTCCTTATCTCTGGTGTCCTGGATAAATGTATGCATGTCTAGAAGATCTATGAAGTGGAAAAAAACCCCATGATAAATAAGTATAACATTAAAATATTACAATAGAATCCAGGCAAAGTAGAACACTGAAATATTGTGGAGTGGATGCTATATTGCATCAGTAACTAAATATAAATTAATAATTTTATGTTATAAGATCTTATAGCAGGTAAAGATGCTCTTTAAAATAATATTCAAGAATACTCAATAATACTATTAAAGATGGACAAACTACGTATTTGAAATCATGTTATTGGGAATTTAGCCTGTCTGGCTACCGGATGATTTGAAGGATTGTGGGGGCATGTGTAAATGATTTTGTTGTCTGCGATGATTCACAGAATACTTCCAGGAAATCTATGGATTGTTCATTTACACTATTCAGAATTTAGTGTGTTTGATACTATGCTAGCTTGATTAGATTGCTTGAATACAGGCAGTCCTTGGACTTGCCACACAATTGGTTCCTGAAAACCGTGTCTTAATTCGAAACGTAACTCGGAACCAATTTTTTCATAAGAAACAATGTTATAAATGGGGGATTGGTTCCTGAACCAAGGCCCGATACCCTATTTTCACTAAAAATAACTCAGAATTTTATACTCATTCAATTATAGATAAATAATATAGCTACATGAATGTATTTATATTGTAAATAGCAATCCTATTGATTTGGAAGGACTTCTTTGAGGAGACTTTGCTGGACTTTTTGAAGGGCTCTCGGCTGGAGTCTTCTCAGGAGTCTTGGCTGCAGGTTTTTCTGGAGTCTTGTCCGCTTTCTTAAAGAAAGTGTCCAAGGAAGTTTGGACAGATGTTCTCCAGGAAGATGAGCGACGCAGCAAACTTGTTCACTGGCATGGCGTCACATTGGATCAAGCATTGTAAAATCAAAACTGATGTCATAAAGTTGAAACGGTGCCAATTTATAAATGTTGTAAGTGCTAAACGTTGTAACTCAAAACGTTGTAAGTCGAGGACTGCCTGTACATATATATTTTTTTAATAGAAGAATGATGAATTATGAACTGCACAGGTGTTTTTTTGAGAAGTATTTGCAATCAAATTCTGGGACTTTATGGGATTGAAAATGCCTTGAGAATTCCCAGGTTTCCCTGAATACATGATGATTGTCCCACTACTCATGGAGAATTATATTCTGCTATGCTCCTCCTTAAGGCAGTTTAAAATTTTGCATCTGGACTGTTTTAGACTCTGTGTGTATGTATGTGTGTCTGTCTATGTCAGGGGTGAGCAATAATATTTAGGCTGGAGGGGCAGTTAAGGAGTTTTTGTAAGCTGTTGAGGTGTGTGTGTGTGAATGGAGGGGGGTGTTGACCTGGCCTTGGCCCCCCATCATAGCTGTTTACACTGTCCAGCATGGTGGAGGGGGACGGTGGGCAGGGCGATGCTAATTGATCCTATCTGTACCCAGGCCCATCTACCCTGCGTACACTGGCATGGGCTCCGGATGGACCGGGTGTGTGGGTGGGCAGGATCTTCATGGAGACTGGCCCAGGACCCCTGCAGGGAGGGAGCACTTGGCTGGGTGAATGGGATGGGGCTGTGGGTGGGCGGGGAGTAGGGCAGGGCCAGAGCCAGGATTGGGACTGCCAGGTGGTGACAGCACAGAGCCAGGGTCAGGGTCTGGGACAAAGCTACAATCTCCCTGCATGTTGCTGCAATGGGTGCTGGTTCCATGGGCAGGAAGCAGAGATGGTGGCAGAGGCAGCCGGAAGGAGCTACTGCTACGAGGGCTGCCAGGAAGCCAAGTCCAGCCACTGTGCCATCTGGCCCAGAGGACTATAGCTCCTGACATACCCAAGAGCTGCATGCGAAGATAGGGTGGACTGTGCTCTATGCCAGGTGGCACCTCCCCACCTGGGGGTAGTGGGACCAGCTGCACATGTCACAGCCCAATCTGCCACCTGCACCTGGGCCAATCAGATCTGAGGGACCCACTGTGGGTCACATAGAATCACTTGGTGGGCCAGATCCAGGCTGTGGGTTGTATTTTGCCCACCCCTGCTTTATGTATATAGACATTTTTATGACATAGTTCTAGACAGGAGGAGGAAAGCTGTTGCAGGTCAGTGGAGGTAGACATCCAGGGCATGAGTGTAACATTTTGCAAACTACTACACTTCACTCCATTCAGCTGTATCCAAGCATTTCATTCCCCCTACAGTGAAGAAACTTTACTGCTCCATTTTAAGCCTTGGGAACTGAGGTCCATGACAAACAAAGAGCCAGATCCAATGTTGTTACATACGCATCTATATTTTGCCTAAGTCCTGTTCAGGTGTCTATGTGACCAAACAAGATCTGGCCCTTCATCTCTCTGGCCCTTAGTTCCCCATTCATGTGTAGTTATCCAAACAGAGTTAGGTGAAGTTTAGGGGTTGAATTCAGAAGAATGATCCCAAATGACTTCTTTCTGCAAGCCAAAAAACGCAGTAGGTGCTTAGGATTAGGCAATATCTTCAGTTTGGATTGCCAAATTCTCTTGGCACTTTTACTTCAGCTTCTGATCATGCTCAGAAGCGAGTCAGTTTGATCACTTAGTTACCCAACTCTAGCCTAGGCTGCATTGTGTTCCAGACGGATACTAGAGAGGTACCCAATTCTCTGAAAAGACCCAATGCCTGGAGCATACCTACTTTGCACTTACAGCACTGATTTTAGCTTGGAAATACCACCCATCTTTTCTATAATAACCTTTTTCAGGAAGTAGGTAACGTGAGGATCTAGGTCCTCCTAATCCTGAACAGATACAAAGTTAATATCATGCTGGGTCATGGGTGCCAAGGTCTGGGGGTCACTCAGGGTTTGAGGGGTAAACCAGGGTCAGGAAGAGTGAGCAGAATCCAGGTACAGGCCAGGAAGCCAGGAGGTCAGTCTGAGAACTAGGTCCAGAAACAAGCTGAATCGGGAAATCAGAGAGTCAGCCAGAGCATGGAGTCAGAGATTGAGCCAGGTCAAGTAGCCAGAAGATCAAGCAGGGGGCAGGGTTTAGGAGTTCAGAAGCTGAAGGATCAGACAGAATGCAGTCAGAGGGCAGGACACATCAGTTATCCTGCAGGTCAAGCAAGGAGCAGGCAGAAGAGCAAGCCATATGGAACAGCAAAACAGTCTATATTAGGGGTGGGCAATTATTTCAGCAAGAGGGCCACTTCATGAGTTTTGGTGACCTGTTGAGGGCCACATCCATCTCTCTCTATCCTCTCTTCTTTCTCTGTCTCTCTCTCCCCTTCCCTCCCTCCAGAACCTGGCTGGATCTGTAGTCCACCAGGAGCCCCACTGCTCGGCTATGCACCCACATGGGGACTTCTGCCATGGTGGGTAGGCAGCAGCATCAGCTGTGAGTGAAGCCAGCGGGTTTTGGAGCCCCAGTGTGGAACCTGCCAGTGGGGTCCGCAGCTAACACTGCTGCCTACTTGGTGTGGCAGAAGCTCCTGCCTAGGTCCACAGTTGACACCGCCAGCAGGTTCAGGGTTGGGGCTCCAGGTGGGAGCTTCAGCCATGTCAGAAGGGTGGTGACTTCAGCTATGGATGCCACTGGCTGGTTTTGTGTTGGAGCTCCAAAACCTGCCAGAGGCATCCTCAGCTAACGCTGCCATCTGTCTGCTGCAGTGGAAACCCCTGCCAGGGTCCACAGCTGATGCCACTGCCTCAAGATCTGATGTTGCTGGGTGGAAACAGCCCAGCCTAACTGTCCAGCACCACCAGAGCTGCTGGGTACCTTAAGGCCAGATCCAGTAAGTTAGCCACCCACCTTCTGGCTGGATTGAATCTGTTGGCAGGCAAGATCCGGACCATGGGCCATATTTTGCCCACCCCTGGTCTATATAGAGATTGAGCCCTATTACCTAGATATTTCCTGTTCTAGGTTAGGGGTTTATATGGGAAGGAGCGAGGTGTCTGCTGACCCTGGCCAGCCACTTTGGTAGCAGGGAGTGGGCAGGTGGTTAAGCACAGATGGCGTTTTCTGGTCAGCTGTGCCTGACCTGAATGATTAGCTGGAGAGGTGGTAGCCCAGGATGAGTAGATGATTTGGGCAAGCTGAGGGTCTTGGGGTTCAAGGCCACAGCCTGATAACCACTTTGTTCATGTTCATTACAAGTGCCCTAATCCCCAAGCATCCTAGATTTTCTGGATTTCTCTTTGGACGTGTTTGTGTGCATCCTCTACCCTCCTTTTTATTCCTTAAGGATTCTGGGTAGACAAAGCCCCTGCTCTCATCCTTCCACTCATCTTATTCTGGTTAAAAGTCCTCACTCATTTGCAAGTGAGTGCTTATCCTTGACTATTTTTCAAAAGCTTTGTGACTATTCCAGCAGTTCCAAGCTCCCACAAACATGTATCAACTAATAAGACAGGATGCAAAAGGCAGTTGTAGGAGGGTTTTTTTCCTTATTGATGCTACTTTCATTCAAAAGACCCGAGCTAAATGGGGTATCTAAAATACATAAAAGTGTGTTGCCCACGTATGTATAGAAATGCCTTGCAGAGCATAACAATAAAAATATCCCTGGGACTAGTCCACTTAACTGCTCTTTGTGACACACACGTTCCACACAATCATGTTTTGCTGCTGTGCGGGCATGCCAAGAATTTCTGTTAGCTGGCCTTTAATGTTTATATTTCATTTCCCAACAGTTATGAAGTACAAATATTGCCAACTTTCCCTATTTTTATCTCAAATCCTGGAAAGTCTGGTGTTTTCCTTAAAGCGTCAGCTCCTGGAGTTGGGAAAACCTCTTTTTTAAAAGTAAAGTTATGTTCCTACTGTTTGCCAAGAAAAGCTAGAAAACATGACCTGAGTGTAAGTTTCAGGCTGTGAAATAAGAAGGCAATGAAGAAGATCCCTGAATTAATTATGTTTAAATGTCTGGTGATTTTCAGAGATTTGACCCATAATGTTTTGATTGGTAAGCATTAGAAATGTTTTATACAACATGTGCTTTAAAGAAATATTATCCTCCATTTGACAGGTTGTAATCATAATGAGCATTACTATCCTACTACGAATTTCTCATGAAAATTATTTGCATGCATATATCTTGTTGACAACAGGTTTATTATATAAGAGGCATTATATGTTACCTTCAGCTCAAGGACATGATGGATTTGTAGCCCTGTGAACAAGGCCTACTGGGAAATGAAGTAGTATAAAAACAAGCTTTCCTGAACAGTAGAGGTAAAGATCGAGAAGGAGCAGTAGTTGGTGGTAGCTGGCTATCAGTTCAGTGCTTGGAGTTTGACCCAAGATCAGCGATTAGGATTCACAGTTAGGAGTAAATGAATAAGCTACCTAAGGGAAGCTGTGCTGAAGAAGTTTGGAGTAGCACTGGAGCTGGGGGCCTAACAGGCATGTATTAACATGAGGCCCTATGGTTTCTCAATGATTCAGTAGGGTCATCTTGACATGCTGTGATAAAATCATTGCAGTCATGGGATGAAGGACTATTTGTGGCCCCCTGAGAAAAAGGAGAAGGTCGAGGCCATACAAACCTTGTAGAAAAGGCTGTCCTGTGAGAAAGCTATATGATTCTGGAACCCCTTCACTGAAGAGTAAAAGTTTAGACTGAAGGTGTATGTGTGTTGTTCTTGATTCATCATGGAAAAAGTCTTTTTAGTTTACCTGTTGGGCTAACAACCTATCTACAGCAGAAGAAAAGAGGCAGTGGTGCACCCAATGTTAGAGAGGTAAGCTCTTCTGTCATGTGCACTGATGAATCAGGTGATATGAATGAACTAAAACAATTTAGCTGGACTATTCAAGGAACATGATACAAGGTATCCTGCTTAGACTTTGCATAAGAGGAAATCATTTAAATTGCTTGTTTATGCCTGGGCTGAATTTGGCAAAATCTTAGAGCTGCTTTAACCTTCCAAACTCTAATCTGGCATTTGAATGCATTTGAATCTAGGATTGTGGCTCAGGTTATGAAAAAGGTTACAGCCATTTGTAAAATCAAGATTTTAAATTAAGATCTCCCACAGTTTTGGGGGAACTTTGGATGTAATGTTTTGATTTAAGCCCACTTCTAAATGACGATAAAGAGAGAAGTCATTTCCCCTCCCCATTACCCCCTCTGGCCATTATTTAAATGCAAATAGTGGTTTTATCTCAATTAGAAACTTCATTTTAATTGGATTTTGTTGTGTGTATGTGTGTTTGTCTTTCCTTTCTCCTTAGCCCTTCTCTGACCCCCTGACCCCCACCAATATTTATTTATTTATTTGGTTGGTTGGTTTAGGTTTCAACAAAATATTTCATTTTCTCTTTTTGTAAATGGAGTATTTTCACTCAAAACCCCCCACATTTTGAAAACAAAAAAATATTCAGGTTTATTTTTTAACTTTCAGGAGAAAGTAATCTCTTTAAATGTTATTATAAATAATACGCAGTTTCCAGCCAGTTCTAATATTTAAGTCAGGGCCCTTGTGAGATGATGAGCTCTGTAAGGTCTTTGGTTATGCAAACAAGGCCAGTTACTTTGTTTTGGGGCACAGATTACTAGATAGCACTCTTGTCACATGTACCAGTCTTGGTACATGTGACAAGATGTGATAGGACAGAATAGTATTTCCACAGCAAATTTTCCAGTTCTAGAAATGCATCTCATGCCCATTTGTTCACTTGACACACTGATATGATGACTCAAATGAGTGCAGATAAAATTAGAAACATTAGCAGGTTTTCCTATTTAGGAATTTGCCTTTTTTCTGTGGTTCCAAAATGAGGGCTCAATACACCAGTGCTTCTATTCCTATAAAAACAGACAGATAAATTATGAAAACTGTCCTTTTCCACTGAGTATCTTTGCTCACTTTTGTGTTTCTAATATCCAGATGGAGACTAGAAATTGAAATAAGCATATATAAACTGAACTTACAAGATTTCTTGCTAAGACAGGAAACATATAGTGTAGAATATATTACACAAAAAAGCTGAGATATTTAAAACCAAACTCTGCAAGATCATGAGATTTTTTTTTTGGAAAGGCCTAATAAGTTTTGCATAGGGCAAACTGGAGGCTCACATACTCTGAACCAAACCATGGATCTTTTAAAGTTGTTTCCTATCACTAATACAAATGGTCTGCTCCACAATTCACTTAATCCACCTCCCCTCCACCCCCCAGCCTCAAACCCTCCCTCCAATTCCAATGAGTATTGGAACATGGCAAAAGTGTAAAATTAATGTAAAATATAGTGGAGATTAACTAATTTTTTTTTAGTGGGAAAAGAGGTTACTGGTTTTAGTTCTGTTCCTGAAACTGCTTTTAACTTAAATATCATAAGGTGACATTTTACAAGCACTCCATGTGAGACCATGGTATATCATCAAATCCTATTGTAGGGTAGAGGTATCAAATTAGAGGTCTAATTATATTTTTCTTCTTTGCTGAAATAGGTATCTGAAGTAATTGACATTATCAATTCATATTTTACTAATGGAGTCTGATAATTTACAGGGGTGGGCAGGTGAGAACAGGATGGGTTTCAACACTGACAAGTGCAAGGTGCTGCACCTGGGGAGGAAGAACCAGCAGCATATCTACAGGCTGGGGAACTCCCTTCTTGTCAGTGCAGAGGCAGAAAAGGATCTTGGAATCATTATTGATGCCCAAATGAACATGGGTCGGCAGTGTGGGGACACACTCAGGAAGGCCAACCATACCTTGTCATGCATCCACAGATGTATCACAAGCAGGTCCAAGGAGGCGATCCTCCCCCTCTATGCAGCACTGGTCAGGCCACAGTTGGAGTACTGCGTCCAGTTCTGGGTGCCGCACTTCAGGAGGGATATGGACAGCATTGAGAGGGTTCAGAGGAGGGCCACCCGCATGATCAGGGGGCAGCAGGGCAGGCCCTACGAGGAGAGGCTAAGGGACCTGAACCTGTTCAGCCTCCGCAAGAGAAGGCTGAGGGGGGATCTAGTAGCCATTTACAAACTAGTCAGAGGGGACCAGCAGGCATTGAGGGAGTCCCTGTTCCCCTGAGCACTACCAGGAGTGACTAGAAATAATGGTCACAAGCTGGCAGAGGGTAGGTTCAGACTAGACATCAGGAAGCACTACTTCACAGTCAGGGTGGCTAGGATGTGGAACCAACTTCCAAGCTAAGTGGGGCTGGCTCCTACCCTAGGAGTCTTTAAGAGGAGGTTAGACGAACACCTTGCTGGGGTCGTTTGACCCCAGTACTTTTTCCTGCCATGGCAGGGGGTCGGACTTGATGATCTGCTCAGGTTCCTTCTGACCCTACCAACTATGAAACTATGAATAGCCATGTGACTTGAGTTCTGTTATTTAATGTTATTGGCCAACCCTGACATTGCAGATATCTGATTGGAGTTGACTCTCTTCATTATCCTCCCCCTCTACGCAACACTGGTCAGGCCACAGCTGGAGTACTGTGTCCAGTTCTGGGCACCCCACTTCAAGAGGGATGTGGACAACATTGAGAGGGTCCAGAGGAGGGCCACCCGCATGATCTGGGGATAGCAGGGCAGACCCTACGAGGAGAGGCTACGGGACCTGAACCTGTTCAGCCTTCACAAGAGAAGGCTGAGGGGGGGACCTGGTGACCATCTATCAACTCACTAGGAGGGACCAGAAGGGTTTGGGGGAGACCTTGTTTCCCCTAGCACCCCCCGGGATAACAAGGAATAATGGCCACAAGTTGTTGGAGAGTAGGTTTAGATTAGACATCCATAAGAACTACTTCACAGTTAGGATGGCTAGGATCTGAAACCAACTTCCAAGGAAAGTGGTGCTGGCTCCTACCCTGGGGGTCTTTAAGAAGCAGCTTGATGCCTACATGGCTGGGGTCATTTGAGCCCAGTTTTCCTCCTGCCCAGGGAGGGGGTCAGACTTGAAGATCTACAAGGTCCCTTCCGACCCTACTTCTATGATTCTATGATTATTTTGACATGTTTGTTGTATTACCATATTTACTTGAATGCAAGACCAGCTGTATGTCCTATCTCCTACAGTCAGCATGGGGAAAAAAGCCTCTTGTCTTACATTCACATATAAGGAAACCTTATTAAAAACACTATCTATAAATTACATTTCTGCCAAAAGCAGTATGTGCTCAGTAATAGAAACCAACTTTGAATGTCAGAAGTACTGCAGTACTAAACTACCACTTGCAGAGAGACAAGAGGAAGTTCCATCACCCTCTTCTGGTGCTAAAAATGCTAGTGGGAACTTATCACAAGGATAAGCCAGTGCAGCATGTCTGAATGAAATATATGGTAGTGGCCATTGCCTGCAGTCCCCCTCAGCACCTACTCTTTAGTCATAGTGAGCCACCACATTGCACACATTTCAACTTCCTCTTCACTCCCACAACTGAGCTATGCCTTTATTTCCCATTTCCAATCATTCCTGTTTCTTCATCAGCCTTAAATTTCTGGAAACCATCACCAAATAGGGCCCCAAGCAGTTCACCCAGAATCTCTCTGTTGTCCCCTCTCTCAGCCTATTGCATTAGATTAGCGTGGCCCTGCCCTCCATGAGGTGGAGCTGGGACAGATTGCCCAAATCCTCATCTGAATGTGATTTTTTTGAAGGATTCCCTGAACCAAGAACACCTGGTTCCAGTCATGAGTAGGGGACTAATTAGCATCTGAATCCTTTGTGAAAGATATCTGAAATATACACACATACTGAATAATGCTGAGGGTCATCATGGCTTGAAATGCTGTTGACTCTGCTGTGACCCAGCCCAATGCTAAATTATGAGTCTTTAGGCTTTGGACTAATATAATGCCTAGTTTGTACTATATACCAATAGGTACAAAAGTGCTGTTTAAAAGTGTGTTTATGGAGTCCCTTGGTTAAAACTTGCAGCTGTTTCAAGAATGGTAGAAGGTATCAATACTGGATGAACTAAGTCTATGGGTACTATATGCAAATTACTAGAGGTATACTTAGTGCAAGGTCAGTGTTTCCAAATTTGCTTAGGGGCAGCAGGGTCTGAGAGTAAGGAGGTGGGGGGAAGGGACTGCAAGGGGAAGTAGCTGGGGGAGGCAAAGGACAAGGGGTCTATCTGACAACCCTAACTCCCCCCCCCCCCCAACTGTAGCAGTGGGAAGGGGACAATGTCAAGGCAAACCTCCAATAATTGGTTGCTCTATCTGGAAAATTATAATAAATTTATAGATTTCCCAGATATAGAATCTTATAATTGGGGATTTATTTTATATTTAAGTAAATATGGTAGTTAAATATCTTGTTCGTGCATGTGGTCATGTAGGTCTCACAATTCCTGTTTGTTACTAAAAAATCTTTATTTAGCATGTCTTTGCATATGCACTGCCAGACTAAGTAAGAAGACACAGCTCACAAGCTGTCCTATGTTCTCAAATCCATGGTACAGCAGGTGTTATTAGATTCCAGGTCAAATCTGATAAGATTAGATGCAGGCAGGATGGCAAATGCATAACTTACAACACTCATCTTCCCCCTGCTCTCATTTCCTGTCTACTACAAATTGCTTCTAGGCATCTGAAAGACATTACAGTATGCCTTTCCATTTTGTATCCACTGTAGCTAACCAAGCCATGCAGTATTCTCATGCAGTTTAGAAAATGTGATTTGTTATCAGGTAATCCTGAAGTGGCACTTGGGGTTAAGTGACTCATTTGAAGAAGGAAGGAACATGCCTTATATTGACACTGTTCTGGGATAGCTCCTGAGGGCAAAATAACTTTTTAAAAAATGTTCAAGATTAAAACAAACTGTGCTGTTCATTGCTGGTGATATCAGCTGGAGGTTGCTTGTATACTTACTGTAATACTGAGGTACCTTAGTCATGGAAATAACACATGTGGTGCTGTACAAATACAAAGAGACAGTGGCAATGCCAAAGAATTAACAATTGGTATACAAAGCTGCTTTCCTCCTCAGAAAATGGGGTCTAATAAAAATTGCCAGAAAATTATTTAATTCCCAGGGTTTAAGGAAAAAAAAGCAAGCTTTATAAATAACATTCCAAGCAATGTATTTAGGGACCAAGTGGTCAAAGGGTGGATGGAACTCAAATAATCAAAATTAAGCTATTTAAACTGTTCCAGTAGCAACTTTAGCATATAGTAGAACAAAAACCAAGAGTGCCTGGTATGTGTTGCAAGACAATACAATACCATAAATAAGCCTTTGAGGCAGCTAAAAATTATTTTGGCATCCCTTGTTTTTTCTACGCACACTGTAGAAAGCCTGGTTTTTGACCCAGTTGCAGTTATTAGCATGTCTGTATTTCATGTAACTCTGAGAGGTAGCATTAAGAAGTCTAGCAATTCTGTAACACTGTAGTGCTTTGCCCTGGAGAGTAAATCCCTGAAACAGCTGCTCAGCTGATTTGATCTAACAAATGGGATATGCTAAATTAAAAATGTATGGAGAAAATTCTGCAGTCAGCTGGGTCACCACAGTAGCCTGGGTGTTAGTGAAAGTAGAATGTGTTCTGAATAAAGTTCTTTTGAATAAAATGAAAATAACAGTACAGAATTAAATTGTGGTTAGTCATGTTACTCATTTTTTCTTCTGCTTACTGCATGGTGTATAGCAAATATGCATATATTTATTTGTTTGAATGTTTCACAAACATTTTGCAAAGGCAATGTGCGTAATATTTTTAAATGTGTGTTTTAATCTTTCCTCTGAAACCCTCGGAATAAAGGCTCAGTACTATCCAAGCACTATAGTAAATGAAGACTCTTGTAATGTAATGAGTGTCCAGCTGTGGTGTTCTTAATATTGTAATTAAGACCCCAATTGAGTAAACTGCTTTTTTAAGGTCCATTGCAAGCACTGGTGAGAAACTGGAAAAATACTCATTAGTAGCCAATTAAAAATAGGTATATAACAAGGTTAAGGATAGGATGCACCTGCTTAATAAAAAAACAATCAATAGTAATAGGAACAAGTGCCACACATTGAATTAGTAGGATTAGTAGGAAGTAGACTTAGCAACTGATATACATTTATTTATCTTCTGTGTACTTAATAAATGGATGCTAATTTTCAATATAGTAGCCACATAGAAGGGATCTTTACAAATACTGCTGAGCTCCTCTGTGGATAATTCAAACTGTTAAATTGATTAATATGAGAAGCAAGTTTTGTTTGGTAATATCTTTGATTGCATTATTTAATTGGGTGATACATTAAACAAGCTTTTGGACATTAAGGGCCTTGTTACATGGTAATTTTAGGCAGGTTCTGGAATTCTTAACCCCTGGATTGGCTGTACTGTACCATTAACACCTTTAAGTGGCTTGAAGCACTTATTATTCATTTAAAAGTTATGCCACTTTAGAGCAGGATTATCTCTAATCTGCCAAATTTGGCTGCTGTTCCATTAAGGTGTGGCCATTCCCCACAGCTATTTTGCCCAAATTGAAGTCCTCCAGCATGCCAGGATGCAGTACCCCCTCCTGAGTTGGGGTGAATGGGGATGCCAGGGCATAGCAGGCTGGACACAGTGCCTCAACCCCTAGGCATGTTGAGCAGAGTGAGTACTGCAGCCCTAGAACACCTGGCAGCTGCAGTGCCTCCCAGTGCTGCCCAAACCAGCTCAGTGCTCCTGCCCGTCAGAGTGGTTGTGGCAGTCCCAGAGTGCCCAGCAGCCATGGTGCTGCCCGGGCCAGCTTGCTGCTGCTATTGGGCACAGTGAGCACCAGAAAGTGACTTTTTCCCAGTGGGATCAGAGAGCTAGTCCTGCCCCTGCTCACCAAGCCTCTGGGGGTGAGTCACAGCTGTGGAAGTGAAAGACAAGTCAGAGAAGGTTTTTCACCTTAAAATGTGACTGCTTCATGAAGTTGATGAACATTAAGCTGATTAACATGTGTGCGGCTTACAGCGTAAACTGTAACGAGGTCCTAAGTTCTCCTCTTCAGGTCTGGCAGAAGGCTAAGCAGGGTGGTACCTTGGTGGAAATAGAGTTACAAAAACTATTCCAGGTGAGAGCACACTTAACACAATCCAGTCTGTGGATGATTTTTGTTGTTCAGCAGTTTCACATTCAAGTCAGTTTTGTTTAAGAGCGGCTCCTCTGAGGTCAGTGATGGAACATCCAGGGAGGTTAAAGTCTGGGAGAGAAGCCGATAAAACCTAATTACCAGACAAAACAGTGCCTTTTGTTCACTGTTATGTAAAATGAAAATAGCCTGTTGAAGAAGAGGCAGAGGGCAGTCAACCTGTGGAGCAAGAAGAAATTACATAAATTAAAGTAAAGGGCAGTTGAAATAGATTTACCTAATTGTGAAAGAAAAAAAAAAAAAGATTATAAATGACATCTGTTATTACCAGTGGAATAAAGAGAAGTGAGCAATGGGAGCAGGTAAACAATAGTGAGCCATAAAGCAATTGTCTGTGCATAATCCATGCTTTCTAGTTCTCAGTAAGTTATGAGTTTTTGTTTTCAGGCTTGTCTCTTGAAATTATTGTGTAGGTCTTCTTTGAGTATAAGAATTGTGAGGTCACAGATGAAATGGCTGTTTTGTGAAAAGCATTATCCCACTGGTGATTGGGTGTTTCTTTATCATTTTTCTGTGAGTTCATTCTAGAGGATGCCAGTTGTTCAGTTTCTTTTACATAGTTTCTATGGCTAGGTACAGACATTCAAAAAGCCCAAGGTGGAATCAATCTAAGTTATGTAGTTTTCTGTAAGCGGCATAATTTGGATCATTAGTGAACAGAACACACATCTGCCCTTTGGGGGGGGGGGGGGGTAAATCTTAGACCGGGTTCCACCATTTTTATGTGTGCCGAACTTTTGTTCTGTTACAGGTAGACCAGTTTCCAATCGTTTATATTGTTAAAAGTGTTATAGCTGTACCTGACCAGAGCACCTGGTGCACTGGATGAAATATATTGCTTTCTGAGATAGACATGTCTAGGATCTATGGGTTTAGGTGCCTTCATTACAGGGCATGTTGATGGTGGTGATGTTGTAAGGTTTTGCATGGATAATTGTCAATTAATGACTGATTAATAACCAGCTTTAAAGTGGACTAAGGTGGCCTCATTGTAGTTGTTTAAGAAGTTTTAAGATACTTTTGCTGAGGAAAGTGAGGAGCAAAAAGCATCCGGAACAGAGCTATCTAGTGGATCTGAATGGAAGGAATAAGGGCTGCAGTTCTCTTAAGAATCATTAGCCTGAAGCTAGGTATAGATTGATAGGCCTTTTGATACACCTAGTATAGTGATAACATGACCACTTGGAGGAGGCAAGCTGAACAATAAAGCAATTGTTTGGTCACTTTAAAGTCAGGAGAGGTGATTCAGGTAAGGCAAAGATTCTCCATATAGCATAATTGAGACAGTTGTGCTTATCCTTTTAGTTTCAGAGCAAATACATGCAAAAGCTAGCTCTATGTTATGGTGTACATACAAACCCCAATGGGCTCAAGAGCCTAGAATGAGTTATTTGAGCGAGATTAGGATCAAAGTATGCTCTACCTTTTGCATGCGGGCTCAGGGCCTAATGCTTAGAATGAACACTAGATGTATGGATACTCTCTCATGCATATGCCTAGTGATGTTGGTTCTTTTGCTGATCCCATTAAATCATTAATGAGAGCCCCCTGTGGTTCAGCAGTAGAATCCTTGCTTACCACACAGGAGACCTGGGTTTGATTCCCAGACACTTATACAGCTATCTGCCATGGAGGTACCAAACATGTGGACTCAGTCTGGGCTTTGGAGTCTGTCTCAGTGGCCTAAAGGGAAGATGGAAGGTCTGAGCAGCCTCCACTCCTCCAAAAATTCCTGCCCAGGCATACGCATTGAAGGACTGGGTGGCCCTCATACATATAACATGATCCAGGAGGATTGATGGTTGCTGCCAAATCTTTAACGCCAGGTCTTATTTTAAAATAACATCTTTTGAGCAGATTTTAAATGCTTTAAAAAACCAAATAAACAACCCCCTTCCCTCCCCCCCCAACAGCAACCTGAAACCAATTGCTGTTAAAAAGTTTTGGCTTTGCTTTCCCTTCCCCTTTCCCCTCCTTATGCCATCACCAAATGTCAAGTTCTTTACCACTGCAAATAGCCAGGTCATGTCAAACTTGTACTGATGCACCTCTACCAGCATCTACACAGATTTTTACTTCATTTATTTGACATGAGTTTCTTTTTAGTATGCTATTCCTTGGTGGGGAGGGGGAGCAGAGACAGGAACATAAATATTGGTTAGCGCTGTCCTAGTTGGTCCCAGTTGCTGCTGCTGAAATATGGGTGTTTCTACAGCTATTTCTTGGAAAATTCCTTTAGATGATTAGAATGGTTGTGTGTTTCAGCAAGTACATCTGACAGCACCTAATGAGTATTTAACACCAGAGGATTTTAAGAGACTAATTATTATAGGCTCACAGACTAACAGCTCACAGAAATAAATGGAGCAAATTCATACTTCTCTTGGTGCCATCAAGCAGAATTACAACATTGGAGAGTGTGTGCGTGTGTAGTGGGGAGAAGGGGATTGTTTCTTAGGAATGAATAAGGTAAGGAGCTGTGGCCTGGCTCTCTCACAGCAGGGCATGTCAAACTTTTTCATAACGCAAATCACATTTAAATAAGAACTGCCTTGTGGACTATCTCCTCTCCTATTCTCAACATACAGCAGTGTGTTATTGTAAGATATACCTGCTACCACAGATAGCTGGACAGTCCTGGGGGATGACAACTCACGGGGCAGTGGTTGCAGCCAGGCTGCCGGTGATAGCATAACAGTTGGAGAGCAGCGGTGGCAGCTGCTATTTTTATATCCCTCCAGGGCTGGTGACCTGGTCACCCCTCCACCTCTGCCACATGTAGTTACACTATTGCTCTCTAGGAATGGCTGCCCATGCTAACATGAAAAGTAATGCTAGATAAATCAGCTTTAAGGTATCCCAGGAAAAAATGGCTAGATTCATAAAGGGTCTTTGGTGCCTACAGGATTAGACAGAAGGTTTAAGGATTTTGCTCTTATATTTGGTGGGTTATGTTCTACCTTAGTCCTTCTCTAGATCTCTAGGTTGCTTTGGGGTTAGGAAGCAACTGAGAAATTTTGTGAAGGTTGCTGTCATCTAAATAAGATATTTTACCATAGAAATTCTACTTCTGTGCATGCTCAGAACCACCTCACTTTTGTCAAACTAAGCATCTCAATTCCAATCACTTTCCTAAGCCTAACAGAGATGCTCACATTGGGCATTTTGCTAATCTCCTCTGAAAGCCTCATTTAGTGTCCATGCTAAGAGACAGATGCACTTACCAGGTATGAGAGACAATGGGAGCAGCTGCTCTAGTTAAAAAATTGTGACTGAAGCAGGAAGTGATCCCCCTTCTTACACAATGTCTGGTAGGTAATACAGTCATCCAAGATGTAGGAAGAGTTTCCATTGTCTCTCCACCTTGAGGTAATCTGTTCTAACATCTTCTGCCTCCCAGGAGAATGCTCTAACAATAAAACTATAGAATAGGCCACCCTTCCCATTGAAGTGGTGCTGCTGCCCTGGAAATAATTAAATGAATTTGGCCAGAGGGAGGACAAATGGGTGCACATACCTCTGTAGCCTATGACACTTGCTTGGGAGGGGGATTCCTGGGTTTCTGTCCCAGTTTCTGAGGGCTGTGTATGTAGTTTACATCAAACAATGTTTGGATAAAATACCTGGATGTATCGTTGTGAATGTAGGCAACTAAATCCAACAGCAGGAGTGTCAAACCATATATACCCTATTAGCACCTCTAGGTTACTTATAGCCTGATGTCATCAATAAGACTCACTGGGATTTTCAAAGGAGGCATTTCCCTGCCTGTCTCACCTGTGGAGTTTGGACAGGTAGGTGTTCTCAATATTTCTGACCTGCATAAAACCACTAGGTTCAAGACTGTGGGGCTGGCTGTATGTGCCCTTCATTTTACAAATAGTGCTGGTGGAATTCTCTTCCTGGCTTTTGGAGACTGTTTTGAATCCCCACTCTGCTAAACTTTCGAGTAGGAACTTGAATCCAATTCTCTGTAGTCCAGAAAAGTGATGCAATTGTCAAGTCACTAGGGATGTGTACCAAAGTGCTCCATGCATGTTTTACAGCACTGTAATTTAGAGTACTTTTTATAGCACTGTAAAGTTACAGTGCTCTTAAACACGATAGAAGTGCAGTGTTTGGTGGGGGGCTCTGAGCCTCCCTGCACTTTCAGCAGGGAGGGAGTTCTCTACTAGTCAGAAATTTGACCAGTGTACAGAAGTTATTTAAAATGCTGTAGGTTGCTAAAGTGCTTTAAAATAAAGTGCCTCAAATTTAATACCTCATTTAACAAGGGTAAATTTAAAGCACTGTACCCATTTTTAAAGTGCTGTAAAGCCATGCGCTTCTGTTAAGTCATGGCAATGAAGCACTTTAAATGGTGAAAAAAGCAACTTCTGTACGTACCCTAGGTGTTCTCGGGTGTGACTTTCTCAGCCTCTCCTCCTGGGAGTGAATCTCTTTCAGTCATTCTTGTTGAAGCTGTTTCACTCTGCATAAAAAAAAATATTTGTTGAGCCAGGGAGGAAAAGTGAGAAGGTGATTCTTTAGCTTGATGGTTATAGCAATTACCTGGGTTCAAGATACTACTCTAAGTGATAAACTGGGCACTGGACACAGGTTTCTGCCTCCCAAGTGAGTAATCAGTATTTAGGAGTGCATAGGAGGGAGAGTGGAACATAACACTCAAGTGCATGTGGTTGCAGGTTGGGTTTTTTTTTTTCCCCCTCAAAACACAGAGGATCTCATTTTAATGTTGAGGGTTTGAAATTAGGTAATTTTGGTGTAGTTTTTCATTAAACAGATTTTTTTTCCAGTATCTCCAGTGAAGGTGTATCAAGCTAAAATATTCTAATAAATAAGATGAAAAGTTTGTCCTAAAATTACTTCAACATGCTCTTAAACCCCTGTGTAAAGCCAGGAAAACTGTAAACCCTGTGCCTTACTTTCCCTATGAGAAAAATGATCATAAGTATTTTGAGGTCTTCATATGAAAGGTGTGGAAATATCCTATATTGTTACTGAGGACAGTGGCAGGAATTTTTCCTGTCCTAACTGTTTGACATGGCTTATTTCTAACCGCACGTTTGGAAAGATGGTAATGCTTTGAAGTTGCTTGCTAATAATATTTCATAGCAAAATCCTCAGCAAAATGCTGATAAATCAAGCAATCAGGATCCCACCTAGTTGTTGGCTCCCTTCCATTTCTAGAAGCATATTGTCTTGACATACTGAACAGCATCCATGGGAACAGCCCCTGCTAGACAATCCCACTCAGCAGCCCTGCTGTACTGTACCCCACTTTCCCCTGAGGTAGGTGCAGGAAGCAAAAGCCAGAGGATGAAGGGGGAGCCCCCAAACCTTGGGTTTTGGTCAGCTGGAGCAGTCGGGGGAAGCGGTAGCTGGGTGGGAGCCTGAAGCAGGGGGGCATATATTAACCTCTTGAAGGCTGCATGAAGCCCACAGACCACCAGTTGGATAGCCCTAGTCATGTTGTACATGACAGAGCTCCGAAATGGTAAAATAAACAGTCTGCTGAGTGTGATTAACTTCCATGTACAAAGGCTTGTAGATGCACATAGAATACTTCTACCTCCTTCCTTCATATTGTCTTGCTCAGGACTTAGCACTTCTAAAATATTTACTGATGCTGCCACGTCACTCAGTACTAATATGTTTAATCAACTTCTTTCCTTGGTCAATGATAATATCGGTTATGGTAGCCAATCTGTCCACTTATCTGGATATTAGAGTGGCCATCATAGAGGGCAGTCTGGTTGTCTTCTGTTTCTATTGATATGAAACCTGATGCCTTTATGTCCTCTATCTTTTTATTTCAAGACACCTGATGCCTTTATGTCTTCTATTTTTCTATTCAAGAGAGGGTGCACCCCCTAACCAGAGGGTGCACCATGATGAGGCTTGTCTCTTCGGAGACGCTGTACTGGGTCAAAGGAAATTTGTCCCAGTGGGCTGTACTTGGGGCAAAATGAACCTGTCTCTGATAGGGGCATCTTGATGGAAGTAAAGAATGGAAAAACTTGGGTAGGGGTTTAAAATATGAGTATTGGGATTGGCTGGGAGGGGTTCTTTAAAAGTGAGGACTTTTTTCCTGCCCAGAGAGGGGGAGAGAAGGGTTCATGCTGCGGGGCCCGGCCGCAATGACTTGCCCCCCAAGAGCCCACCGGAGCTGTGGTGAGCTGGAAATGGGTCGGAAGTGCAGTCTCAGCCCCAGGACTCGAGTCGGGCCTTTGGAGGGAGTGGGCTGATCCCCTCAGCCAGCTGCCTGAGGCACATGAGTTTGCTTGTGGGGAAGCAAGCTACCCTGGTTATTATGTGTAATTTAAAGGAGGAGTGCTCGGCTGCAGAAGCCCAGCCTGGCGCATCCCCATTGCTCAGACAAGGAGAGACAAGACTCTGGGAACTAGCCCCAGTTTGTCAGTTTGTGTATGACCTAAAGGGAGGGTGCAGGCTGCGGGAGCCCAACCCAGTGCACCCATGTGTTCACCTGTGGAAGAAGTGCATCACTTTAGCCTGCAACCCTGCAACCTGAGCTGAGCGGCCCACTATGCAGGGGCCATGGCCCAAGGTAGCATACGTTGTGTGTTGCAGGGACTCAGACATGGGAGCAGCTGCCAGCAGGGTGGTGATACCTGGGCTGACATGGGAGGACCCCCTGCCATGAAGGACCTACCATGGTATGGTGGGAGGAGCTGGGGATTGTATGTAAATTTATTGTGGATTAAAGTCATTTTGTGAATAAGTATCTAATAGCTCATGTTGTAAATATTAAGCAATTTATTTATTAATGCTTCAACGTATAGTTACTGTTTATGCTTCTCCTTTAATCTGTATCATACCTGAGAGGTTATCAGTTTGTGATACCCATAGGCACCCAAGTGACTATATCCATACCATGGGTGCATCTTCTGTGTACTGTATATAGAATTATTTTGGTGGCACATACAAAATTATTTTGGTAGCAATTTGTAATTTGTATCCGCTTTAGTTATATCTTGTACTGTATATAATTAAATATTTGTAAATAATTATATCAGTGGTTGCAATGGGTTTGTAAGTGTAAAAGGGGCCCTCCATGCTGGAAAGCCCTGTTTCAGCTCCTGGGAGAGGCAAGTGAGGCTAATGCTACTGGGCACCTGGATTCTAACACTCGGACGTGGCATGTGGGGAGTGCCGTGTTCCAGGGTTACATAAGTTATTAGCATTTTAATGGGAAAGAATCCCAGTGTTTAGGAAATAAAAAACAATCAGGAAAGTCTTGGGAAGGAATTTCTCCAGTAGACTTGTGATATTTTTTACTATGGAAAGCAGCATGGAACCAGAAATACTAGCAATTTAATACAGAATTTTCTGTTGTAGGCGTATGTGAAGGAAGACTGTAACCCATGCTGATGAAAATGGTAGGGTGAGAGAGTAAAGGTTGTAGCTGTAGTAAAAGTTTTAAGAATGTATTTCTTGCGTATGTTAAGTAGAGGTAAGAGTCCGTTTCATATGGGGGCGTAGAAGGTCTTTATGGAAAGGATTCTCTTAGGGCTCATATGGCATTTGCTTCTGAAAAAGCATTGTTTAGCTTTATCTTGTTTTCCATTTATTTCCGTAACATATTTTGTTCAATATTTGTTTGAAAATTCTGCATGTGATTAAAGTCTGATTTAATAGGGCTGTTCTTGTCTAGAACAAAACACCTTATTCCTTTTCTTAAATATATGACTGAAGGATGACAAATATAGCACATACGTTATCACCCTTAAATTTAATAGAGCTTTCATGTATTCTTGCTCCTCAATTTATGATTTTATGTGCTTGTCCTTTCTTCACTGAAAACTTAAAAAAAATAAATAAAAAAATTGGCCAGGCAAAAACTCTTGAACACATGATGGGCTGAAACGATTTTAAAAACTGCCAGAAGTTAACCTTGTTTTAATTATGGGGTCTCTATATGGTCATAATTAATATGTTTCAGTATGTAAGAGTCATTCAGATGTAGTTGCCTTTATTATGGATTTTTCCTGCTCCACCTTATTGAACCAACAGGTATCTACAATTATTTGTAAGATAAGATAATATCTTGTGTGGGGGATGGGGGGTGTGCGTGTATGTACTTTTTTCCTTACAGCTTGAAGATAAATATACCCATTACTGAAAGGTAACTGTACTACATTTATGGAAAGTGGCAGTGCTTCTTAAGAAGTTGCAGCTTATCCTTGTATTAACAGAAAGAGTTCAACAAATGAAAATCCAATAGAAGTGATTTAAGCATTCATGTAAATCAGTTTTGTTCCTGGTATGATTCTGTTGAAGTCAGTGGAATTACGCCAAAGATTTCCTTGGTTTTGTGAACTTTCCAAGGGCACTTACAAGAATTTAAAGTTCAGAGTAAATAGAATGTGAAGATTTCTTTAGAAAGAAAACATTAGCCTGTAAGCCCTCTTTTGTGAGTGATGGTTTTTATGGGAAATGGTTTCATTTTAATGCAGAGCTATTTTTTTCCCTGTCTCTTCCTTGTTTTCAAGCTACTGCTTCTAAGTGAAGGCATTGCAGTGCTCTAACTAGGATGCAGAAGGAGAGGGAGAAAGAAAAAGAAGGTTTAACATTTTATGGAATTAATTAGTTTTTTTCCGTTAGACTTCATCAGTGTCCCAGATGAGTCTTGATATTTGTTGGTTACATGTTGTGTCCGTGGGAATCTGTAAGTTAATTTATACTGTCTGGTACATGGAAACTGAAGGGAAAAAAAACAGAACTTTTCATTGGCGGAAGAAGACAAAATGTTTGCATGTAAGGCAGATGAGCCAGTCTCTATGGTTCCTAATTCATTCATTTCCTGCATGTTCTGTAGCATTCAGTGCTTTTAGGACCCAGTTACAGTACTAAACAAGGAGAAATGACCTGGTCACATCATTGCATATAGGCAGGAAGGTGTGGAGAATGGCTTCAGTCCATCCACCTTGTCAGTGCAACTATGTAAGAAGATATGCATGAACACAGCCAAGTATAGGACAGCTGTAGGGTACAAACAGGGAGCTAGCTATGACTCTATCAGTTCTTAACTGCAACTGACAACTCAAAAAGTTTAACACAATTTAGGACAGGGTTTGGTGTCTTCTTCATATGATGACACATGTCTACATTTGATCATGGGATAGGAATGTTTAAGTGGATCCAAAAATACAATTCATTTTATAGTGTAGACAGGACTTCCCACATGGGGACTGTGTTGTAGCTGTGGATAGTTACATGAAATAGTTTCACACTGACTTTGAAGGAAGCAATGCGCTACCTCAGAGAGTGAATTGGGCTGGTGGGTAGGAATTGGACTTCCCTTTCTGGAAAATTTCATAGCTGTTTTAGATCATATACTTTTAGATCATAAAATAAAAAAAATCTTAAAATAGGGAAGAAAAATGCCCAACTACATATGCAGTTTTAAGGCGAATAACAGGTTTGGGGAAAGAAAAATGTCTATCCTGGGATTGGCACCCCTTTTGGGTAATGATCTCCCATTACTAATATGCCATTAGCAATGTCAAAGATGTGTGAAGGAAGTTTTATAAATATTCATGGAAACAACACATTTGTGGAAAGCAAAATTTTTATCTGAGCTACACATTGGATCTCGACTGATAGGCTCTTACCAATAGCTCATGTGAAGAACCTCCTGTTAACATCATTCAGGAAAAGCAGACCTGCCTGCGTGCAAAATCCTGAAAGGAAAATGTTCTCAGTAATGATGCTGGCTTTCAACTTGTGACTCCGATCAGCAAAACACTGTACTTCTGAGGACACTCGGCAGAAAAATGCTGCTTGGGTATTTCTAACAATAATTGATTGATTTTTTTTTCTCCCCCCCCCCCCCCCCAACCGCCCTTAAGTTATACAACATAAGTCCACAGGGTACTTAAAGTGTCAAAGAGAAATCTGCCGCTATTGCTTTCAAAGGTTTCGTCTTCTGTTTCATTTTACACGATTCTTAACTTATTAAAGACTTGAAGGGCATCTGGACTTATGAGAGAGGGGGAGGGGGGGACCAGGAGATAAGTGTCAGCAAAATGACAAGGGAGCCTTCTGCACAAGACTAATAAACAGCCTGGAGGGAAAACTAGAATAGGAGTCTGTAGGATAACAATGGTGACTGGAGAGAGGTCTGGATACAAGAGATTAACTCTGGAGCCTGGGTAACCTTATTGCCTCTGATAACAAAGATTAGATGTTGCAGCCACTTCCTGCTACATACTGTACAATAAAGACTGAAAGTCATGGTATTCTTTGTGATTTTTAATAAGCTTTAATTTTTTTCTATAACTGTATAGACCAAGCTTGTATCTAATAAGCTGTTCTTCTTTGAACAAGAAAGCCACATCACCGAAACACAAAATAAACTGAATGCCTAAATATATGATCCATTGAAACAATAGATTTGAAATGTCAACAAATTACTGAACCCCTGATTTTTTTTTTTTCTCTTCTCAGACAACAAATGGTTACTTGTTTGCATTGTACTGAATGGGGACATAAACTTGCTGTCCCCCACTGGCCTTTAAAATGAGATGTTGGATGTTTGAGGTTATTGCTCTTTCAGGCGAAAAAAAAAATCATAAATACATCTTTATAAAGAAAACAGAGTAAACCCCTGAAAAGAAAGATACCGCTTCCTCTAAGAAGTACCAGTGTTTTATCTTATTGTTTTTGTCCTGTTTTATGTTAGGCTGCTGTGGTTTATCCACTGATGGAAAGATCAGGGTTACTCAGGTTTTAATCACATCTTGAGATTTTAAGTCTTGCTTCAAACAAAAGCTAGGGTTCTCAGAATGTCTCCATTCAGAGACAGTGACCTAGTAATTTTGAATTACTCAGTGACTTGTTGGGATGCAGCACAAGCTGAGATAGAAATTACTCAGTAACAGGGAAAAAGAAAAAGCTATCATGAAAAGAGAAGGAAATGAGATGCCAAGACTCAGAATCTTTCACTATAGCATAGTATATATTGAGCACCGGATCATTCATAGCGAGTGTATTGTACCTGCCCCCACCTCAGCCATTTATTTCCCTGCTGCCACTCCATGAGCATGTAAAAGTGACACCACAACGTTTTAGGCCCAAAATATGCCCTACTTTTTGCTGTATCAGTTTTCCAAGAGGCTTTTTGGTGTTTTAGTGTTCTTTTAATTTTCCAAAGAATCAGCTCACATTAATCTTGCGTTACTAATACCTCTTGGATAAATGATAAGCAGTTAAAGGCAGTGTGTGCATGGCAAAGGAACTAATAAAAATACAGCCAAGCCCCCTTTCCCAACCTAAGCAACAAGAACCAAATGGAGTAAAAGTATTGGAATCATGGAGTAGAACCTCAATTAAATAGACATAGTTCCACTGAAAATAGAGCTGCTGTATTGACTTATGCCGCCTGAACATCTGACTTCCATATGTTCTGACTTACATGCAGTGGGAAAATATAGCTCCTGTCATAGAAATAGATTTCAATCTTGGTCCTCTATAGAGTTATTAAAGCAGTGACAGAGAGAATTGATTTCAAATCACTTGGGAACAGTGGTCTTTTGAAGTATTATATTTACTTGAAAAGGAAAGACTCACAATTCGACCAACTGTTTTAAAGAGGATTGCATTAGGCATTCATGTATATCTTCTATTTCTGTCGGCCTAACGTAGGCACTTTGTGCTGGGCTTGTCCTGATCTCATATAAGCATCAATTTTGATGCACAGACTAGGTAATTGCACATTGAGTGCTTCTCATCTGTGCAATGCTTGATTTCCAAGGGGGTGTCATAGATAAAAATTGGTGTGTGGACTCGACTTTACATTAGATTTTCTTAGATTAATCCATATTAAATGCATACAGAAAAGGGTATCCATAGTTTCTTGCAGTTATTGAAAATCCTTGTACTAACTGGATAAACGCATGTGGAAACTGTTTAGTCAATTAGGAATTTCTGTTTGCATACAGCTCCCATAAACCCAAAAGAGCAAAAGGTTCTGGGCACCTTGCCATGCCACCCTAACTTACTACACATGGGAAGTGTTCAGAGAGAGCTGCCACACACAAGCCAACAGTAAAGATTTACTCCTTGTGACAGCGCAACTGCAGGTGCACCTGGGCATAGTAATAATGTGTACGTGTACTCTCCATTGCCATATTTTTGAAAGCTTGGCCTATGTATGTCCACAGGAACATGCCCATCTAATATTCTGTTCTTGCACCTCGTGAGGGTCTTGCATACATTGATAGTTTATTAACATGATTTATGTATTTTTTGCATCTTTGGCTGGCTTAAATGTTTTATTCCAGGAGTAAGAAAAGATGCAAAGAAATTGATGCAAATGATTACAAATAAATACTACTCTGGAGGGAAAGACTTTCAGTCCAGACCATCAAGAGTACATAGGAATCTAAGGCCGTATGTAGATAAAATGAGGGGCATGTGTGCAGGACACTTTAAAGCGGGTTAAATGCTTTTGCACCGCTTTAATGGTGTAGATGTTTGTTTGCACACGTTAGCGTATTGCGCATAAATTCCAGCTGCTGTAGCAAATTTGGCGGTGCCATGTACCTTAAATGACTTGGAGTGCAGCAAACTAAAACTCCTCCAAGGCCCCCTCAGCCATGGAGCGAAGCTCTGTGCAGCTCAAGGGCTCTGCAGGAAGCCTGTGCAGGCAGCCTGGCAGCAGCCTGGGAAGGCAGGCTCTGCCTAAGATCTCCTTTTTTTTTTTTTTTCTGCTCCCCCCCCCCCGAGCCTGCCTGCCTGAGCTGTGTGGGGGCCTGATGCTTCCTTCTGTGACTGCGGTGTCCCCTGGGACTGACTGCCTGCAGGTGGGTGCCGCCTGCATGGGGGGATGCCACTGCCACTGAGGGAAGCACCAGCACCCCCTGCAGTGCAGTGACTGCTCTGCCTGCTGACAGCTTGCCCTCCCCTTCCCTGCCACCAGTGAGGCAGGTAAGGTCAAGTGTGTGCACAACACAGGGGTTTACTTCACCCTAAATTGAAGTGGTATTTTTAAAAACTCACCACTTCAATTTAGGGCCCCCATTTCATCTACACTCACCCTAACTTCCTATTAGGAACATGAATGTATTTGAGGATCTGCATTTTTGGGTTAATCAAACCAACAGAATACCTTATCTTGCCTCTTGCAAGCTTGCTCATGTCTCTTCCAACCATGGAGTTGGCCCACTAAGAGAGATCACCCACAAGAAATCCTATCCTGTCCCAGAATTTCAACAGATCCATGGTGAAAGTACCAAAATTGTCCCTTCTTTTTAAAAAAATTGTCCCTTCTTTTTTTCCTAGCTCTTAAAAAACCCTATAAATCTTCCTGATTGTAATCTAATTTGACCTCTTATATAATACAGATCACTAAAGATTATGTGTTTGAGAACATTTGTCCAAAGAAATGCTTCCTTCCTTAATCAAAATGTTAACAAGTCTGGCTCCAAAATCAGGCAGAACTTTTTTACAAACTTCAGTTGAAAACAGCTTTTTTCATTAGAATGCTGTCCTCAACAAATTTAATTTTACAACTAGACCTAACCTCAAGTAAGTGTGATTATAATGTGGTCTGTCACAAAAGCTAATTTTAAGAACAATTAGAAAGGATCTAATGGAAAAAGAGACAGCAGTGTAATGCAGAGTATTTGAAGTAGCATCTCTTACCAAGTGTCCTAGAAACTGGCCTCCCCAGGAGGGTTTTGTCCTATTTTACAAACCTTTTAAGAACAGAAGAACATAAGAATCACCATTTACTGGGTCAAATTGTAGGTCCATCTTGCCCAGTATCCTTTGTCATACAGTGGACACATCTACAAGAGATGCTTTACTGTACATTAGATTAATCTAGACTAATTAGATGAGACTAATGCTCAGTAAAACATCACTGCCTACACATATGTGCGACTTACTACATATTAAATTAGTCAAATGTGCTGTTTGCTAGGCCTGTGCGAAGTGGCTAGTATTCGCTTTGGATTTAGATTTGTCCAATTCAGGGGACAGTTATTCAATTTGGTGCTTTGAATTACTGTCCCGAATCACTTCAGCTGAATCTGATTCAGAGATTTGGCTGCTGAATCTCTGAATCAGCCCCATGCCCCACCTGCTCTCAGTGGCTGCCCCACCCACTCTCCAAGCTCTTTGCTCTTAAAAAAAAAAAAGCCCGCACTCACCGGCTAATGCCGGGTTGGGGGGAGGAGATCCCTGCTTCCCCCCACGGTGTCGGAGGCTCTGCCATAAGCCCTCCACCCCCTACCCACTCTCCCAGCCCCTCCTCCCCCCATGGCTGCCTCACCTGGCCCAGCTCCTAGCTCTTAAAAAACAAAACAACCAAACAAAAAATAAAAGCACTGACTCTCTGACTCCTGCCAGGGGTAGGGGGGGGCGATCCCCACTGCCACACACTTTGGGGGTGGGGCTCTGCCATCAGCTCCCAGAAGCCTCGAAGCTGCTGCAGCATTTGGTGAGTAGGGACTTTTTTTTTTTAAGGACTGGGAGCTGGGGCGGGTGGGGGCTTGGAGGGCAAGTGGGGGTCAGGGGGCTTATGGAAGATCCCCTCGTGCAATGCGGGGCAGTGGGGATTGCCTCCCTGCCTGGCAGCAGCTGGTGAATGGGGGCTTTTTTTAAAGATCTGAGAGCTGGGGCTGGGCAGCCATGGCAGGGGCTGGGACAGAGGGCAGGGGTCAGGGAGCACTTGTGGGGGCTGGGGGAGCAGGCAGGGAATGAGGCCTGGCAGGGATCCCCCCATGGTCTCCTCCCCCACCCCCTACAGCAGTATCCCTAACTCCCATGTTCAATAGCTACTGATTCCCCTTTCCTTCAAGAATTTGTCCAGTCCTTCTTTTGAACCTAGCTAAACTGTCAGCCTCTGCAACATCTGGTGGCAATGAGTTCCACGCTTTAATTACAAGCTGTGTGAAAAATAACTTTCTTTTGTTAGTTTTCAACTTACTGCCTTGTAGCTTCATTTTGCGACACCTAGTTCTTGTATCATGAGAGAGTAAATAATAAATCCATATTTGCTCTCTCTTCACCATTTAGTATTTTGTAAATCCTCATCATTTTCCTTCTCAAGCATCTCTTTACTAAACTGAATAGTCCTAGCCATTTTAGTTTTGCCTTATATGGAAGCCCCTTCATACTGCCGATAATCCTTGTTGCCTATCACTGGCCTAAATCCTTGTTAGGGTGTGGGGACCCCAACTGGGCACAGTATTCAAGGTGTGGGGCACTTTTGTTTTATAAAGGGGCATGATGATACTTTCTGTTTTGTTTACAATAATTCATACACTTCTTACTAATCCCTAACCTTTTGCTAGCCTTTTTGACTACTGTTGAGTATGGAGCTGATGTTTTTAGAGAACTATCCTCAATGACTTCTAGAGCTCTTTCCTGTGTGGTAACAGCTAATGTAGAGTCCATAATAGCGTAGATATAGGTTAGGGATTTTTGCCTGGGTACATCACTTTAAATTTATCTGCACTGAGTTGCATCTGGCATGTAGTTGCCAGTCATTCTGTAGTTTCTCACAGTCTGCCGTGGTCTTTACCACTTTTATAATTTTGTGTCATTTGCAAATGTGGCCACCTTGCTACTCACCCACTTCTGTAGATCTTTATGAATATATTAAACAGCGTTGGTCCGAATGCAGATCCCTGGTGCACCCTGATGCTTACTTCTTTTCATCCTGAAAACTGATCATTTACACTCACTCTTTGCTTTCTATCTCTGAGCCAATTTCTAATCCACAAGCGGGCATTCCTGTAACTATATGACTACCTAAATTAATTAAGAGCCAGTGACAGGGGACCTTGTCTCGGGTTTTTTGGAAGTCCAAATATACTGTGTCAACTGGATTGCCCTGACCTACCTGCTTATTGACACCCTCAAAGAACTCTAGTAGGCTGATGAGGCATATTTCCTCTGACAATGCCATGTAGATTCCTTTCTAGCAAGTTGTGCTCATTCATGTGCTCACCATTTTTTATTTTTTTTTTAATTATTGTTTCCAGTTTTCGAGGAATGGAAGTTAGGCTCACTGGCCTGTAGTTCCCTGCATCCACTTTAGAGCCTTGTTATACATGGAAGTCATATTGGCAATCTTCCAGTCCTCTGGTACTGAGGCTGTCTTTAGTGACAGGTTGCATACTACAGTTAGTTCAGCTATTTCTGATCTGAGCTCCTTCAGGATCCTAAAGTGAATGCCATAAGATCCTGAAATTTTGCCACTGTTTAGTTTATCAGTTTTCTGTACAACCTCATCTACTGAAACCTCAGTTTGGCTCAGTTTTACTGACTTGTCCCTAGAGAGGAGTGGATGTGGTGACAGAATTTCCCCAACATCCTCCACAGTGAAGACAGATGAAAAGAAAGCGTTTAGTTTCTTGGCTATGGCCCTGTCATCCTGTAGCTCTGCTTTCACACCCTGATTATCTAAAGGCCCAACTGACTCTCTGGCAGGTCTCTGTAATTAAATAAATTTTTATTGTTATCTTTTGTGTGTCTAACAGGCTTCCCCTCAAATTCTCTCTTAGTTTGTCTTATTTCAGTTTTACATTTGCCTTGCCAGTGTTTATGCTCTTTTTTACTTTCCTCATTAGGGTTTGACTTTCATTTTTTTGAAAGAAGCCTTTTTTCTGCTTATTGCCTCTGCAGCTGCCACTAAACCATGCTAGCTTTCTTTTGGTCCACTTTCCATTTTTTTTTTTTTTTTTATTTGCACTATCCATTGTCTTTGTGCCTCTAACATGGTGTTCTTAAGCAGTTCCTATGCTGCCTGCAAGTTCCTCACCTCTTTAGGGGCCCCTTTTAATTTCCATCTAACTAGCTTCCTCATTTTGGTGTTGTCTCCCTTGTTAAAATTAAGGCTACCACGGTAGATTTTATCTCCTATAGTACACAGATGTCAAACCCAATTGCATTGTGATCACTATTGCTGAGTGGTTCAGTAACACTTCCCCTTTGCACCAAAACCTGTGCACTGCTTATGTCTAGGTCAAGAATGGCCTTTCCTTTTTCAGGTTCCAGGACTAACTGCTCCAAGAATCAGTCTTTTATAACATCAGTAAGTTTTGTCTTGGTTTCATGGCCTAATATGAGACTGACCCAGTCTATTTGTGAATAGTTGACGTTCCCCACTATTACTGTGTTTTCTGCTGTCACAGCTTTTCTCAGCTCCCTTAGCATTTCTATCTTGCTGCTACCATCCTGGTGTGGCGATTCAACAGTAATTCCCTAGATGTACTTTTTTTCCTTTGAGGCCCGGGATTTCTGTCCACAAAACTTCTACTTATCAGTTGAAAAATCTAACCTATTTGATTTGATGCAGTCTCTGATGGAAAGTGCTGCTCCTCACCAGTATGACCTACTCTATCATTTCTGTATAATTTGTATCTTGATATTACAGCATCCCATTAATTTTCCTCATTTCACCATGTTTCAGAGATACCTATCATGTCAATATTATTATTATTTCAACTTCCCCCATCTTTGATCTTGGACTTCTAGCATTACTATAAAAGAATGTGTGCTTTTATTGCTGCCTGGTTGGTTACTTCTGTGTCACCGTTTACTCATTAAAGGTATTTATTTGTGATTTTCTTCACCCTGTTTCGAATCCCTATTCTTTACAGAGTCACCACTATAGGGGGTGTCAATCTAAACTGTGTGGTGTCCCACACCTGTTGGCTTTCCCCCCATTTTTAGTTTAAAACCTACTCTGCCACATTTTTAATGTTACATGCCAGCAGTTTGGTATCATTTTGGATCAGGTGGAGATCATCCTTTCTGTACAGGCAGCCTAAACTTAGCTTCCAGTACCTGCTACCTTTACCCATGTCATTAGTATGCACATGGATCATGACCGCAGGCACCTCCCTAGCTCTCATCCTCAGTGTAATGACGGAAATATGACAATACTCTGAGACTGCAAGGAAATGGTGCTTAGCTGCTTAAAGGCAAGTCTGTGTGGGTGATTGATGCCTCTTGTGCCGGGATGCACTCTCAATCTGATTGTCTCCCTAGAAGGTATTCGGAAGAGGATGGAATCGGGCAGAAATGCAGGAGCAGAGAGATCAGGCAATGTAAACACCAAGTTCTACAGTTGGAAAAGAAGTGTGAAATGAACTGATGGAGAACTCTGTGCCTTAGAGACATTTTGAGTAAGATTAAAAGCATGTCTGTGAAAGTGGCAGCAAACAGGTATTACAGTTCTGACGCATAGAGTTTGGGCTAGGGTTCAGTACAACAGAATGTATTGAAATGTGGATGTATTTATTTTGGAATAAGTGCATCCACTTCTGGGCCAAAGGCAAAATAGCTAATGCTGTAGGATGAAGCAAACACAAACCTTATTCTGTCCCTCTTTAAAGATACTTTTCCACCAACCTTTTCCTAGCCCTGCTCTGGACTCAGGTATGAATAATACTTCCCTAACCTTTGTGTTATGAGACTGCTTAGTGGTCCAGCAATTGAATCAATTTAGGGTAGAGGCTTGCAAAAAGGTAGTGACAGTCTGATGAAAGAACAATGAAACATTTCTTTTTGGCTATAATGGTAGGGGCAGATGTGCAAACAAACCTTTTTTGTTTAAATGAACATGAAACTACCGTATTGCTATTTCACATAATTCTCTGATGGCCTACATTTACATTGCATCAATGTGGCTGCCACTAGATTACCCTAATTAGTTTAGTATAAATGAAAGACTGGCAGACTATCAGTTGAATCCACAGTAATTAATCAGTTCTTTCTCTGTAGCTCCCCTACCTCTAGTGTATTGTGGTGGGGTCATTCTATTGTTATAATTGAAAGGCCAGTTTGTAGTTCTTCCACTTTCTTCCATGTTCACAAGAAATTGTATTAACTTCAATGAGCTGCCGCACTATTTGAAAAACTATATTAAGAGTGCAATGAATATGCATAAATGAGATAAAGCCTCTATCCTGAAGAGTTTAATTGCACACCAAATGCAACAATCAGCTGGAGAAGACCTGGAAGGAAATCAGTGTACAGTCCATTTTGCAAGAAGCAAATGTTAATGACCTTAACCTGTTCAGCCTCCAAACCTGCTAGGGACCTGAACCTGTTCAGCCTCCAAAAGAGAAGGCTGAGAGGGGATCTAGTGGCAGTCTACAAACTAGTCAAGGGGGACCAGCAGGCATTGGGAGAGTCCCTGTTCCCCCGAGCACTCCCGGGAGTTACAAAAAACAACAGACACAAGCTAGCAGAGGGTAGTTTTAGGCTAGACATTAGGAAGCACTATTTCACTGTCAGGACGGACCTGGAACCAACTTCCAAAAGAAGTGGTGCTGGCTCCTACCCCGGGGGTCTTTAAAAGGAGGCTGGATGAACATCTGGTCGGGGTCATTTGACCCCAGTACTCTTTCCTGCCATGGCAGGGGGTCGGACTAGATGATCTCCTCAGGTCTCTTCCGACCCTACCAACTATGAAACTATGAGACCTGACAGATAATGCATAGAAAGTGGCAGCCTTCTTCCAAATACAAAGGTTTTTCTGAAAGAAGGCATGAAGCTGAGCAAAGGACATGAAAGGCAAAGTTGGGTAGCAGGAAACTGACACACGTGAGGAACCAGAGGAGCTCTAGGATGGCTCTCAAATTTTGGAAATCAACATAACTTTTGCAAACACTTTGTTCTGTAAATAGAAGCATCTTCCAATGGTCGTTTGGGCACTATTTGACTTTTTTTAAAAAAGTCCATATGGTTTCTGAATGTGTCTTGTCTCTTGGAGAGAGGAACACACAAGACTTGGTTGTAGTAAATACAAAGGTGATATTTTCTTTTGCATGGTGGTGACTGGACTAAAACAAACCTGTATTTTTCACTGGTTCTCGACTTGCTAAACACCATTTATACTGCCTAATATCACAGAGTAGCATATGATTAAGTCCTGGCTTGCACTAAATAGTCTTGGAAGAGACTAGCAACTTTCCCTGAAAATTCCCATCTGTCCTTACATTAATGATATGACAAACTATACAGATGATTCTTTGAAAAAGATGCAAACAAGGTGTGTTATAGTACAATGGGATGTGATGGTGTACACTTTGAACAACTGTAAAAACTCTTCTGCTATTGAAGCAATTTGCTCCTCTTTCTCCTTCCCTCCTACCTGCTTTCTCTCTTTCTGGAAACTACTCATTGAACACATGGCACACATCCAATGACAAATTTAAGTGAGCTGTGTAAGAAGTGAGAAGACAACACTAGCTTGTGAACTAATGAAAAATTAATTTAACCCACCAGCTCTTAACTTCAGGTATTTACTATACATTTTCTTTTAAATGATATAATATCCTTCTTATCACTCATATGGTGTTTCATATTCTCTGGGCCACATTCATCTTTGGGAGACAGGGGCATTGCCAGAAGATATGTTATTTCATAGTCCAGCAGAATGTGATCGGAGCCATTAAAGAAGAGGCATAGCATAAAACAGCTTTTTTGGCTTCCCTAACCTGTGATGGAAATCTAGTCACCATAAATTTCAGGAGAGACAATGAGACAAGCTGCTGGATCATATGATCAGCTACAGGTTGTCTCATACATTGATGGCCGTCAAAAGATAAAGGAATAAAAGTTTGGCTTTCTGGCATGTGTAATGATTTCTGAGACTGGCCTTGTGCTCTTCTGGAGTTTGTCTGCAATCTGAACAGTGGGGAGAAACAGTCTTTTTTTTTTTTTTCTTTCAGCAGATCCCTATCCTATATAGTTTGGGTCATGCACATATATCACATGGTTGAGGGGGTGAAACATTTCTACCTCCCTTGTCAACTCCCTGGCTGCTTCCAGATACGCAGGGGTATGCGCTTGCAGTGGCATAAATTAATGCCACTACTTTGTGCTGCAGTGCATGCCCCTGCACATGCACTTTGGTGAGGGACAAATTGTCCTGCTTTGGGCAAACTGCCATTTCCCCACTCCTCTCAGCGCCCAGCATGCTGGAGCAACTGGGGCACAAATGCAATGGTAGAGATGCTTTGGTCAGCAGTGAGAGCATCTTCCTGGAGGACCAAGCGTTCACTTGTTTGGGGTCTCTGGCATGCCAGCTAGACAAGCTCCAGGCAGCAGTCCAGAGACTGTTCACCATCCCTGATGGCATGCAGGACATCAACTCCTACTGCCAGGCTGTTCACCCCCTGGAGGCGGAGGGTAGACCAAGGTCACCTTCCAGGACAAGGGAGGACTCGGGGACCTCCCATTCTGTCCAGCCAAGGGGTTGGACCAAGGTGGTCAAGGGCCGCAAGGCCCACCGCACCAAGGTCCACCCCGCTGGAGCTTTGCAACAGGTATGAACCTCTTGCAGCCCCAGCAGAGCCTGCCAAGCTGCCAGCTCCCGCAAGCAACACAGGTTCAACTATAGCTACCTCCCCTTAGCTCTACCTAAGACAAAATGCAAAGTGTTTGTCATGGGAGACTCCATCCTCAGGAGGACTGAGGGGGCAATCTGCCAGGTCATGAAGTGCTACGGGGATTTGGGAGCTGGGCTTAAAGGGTTGGGGGTGCAGGTGGTGTTTTCCTCGATCCTCCCAGTTTCAGTATATGGGCTGAGGAGGGAGAGGAGGATCGATGTAGTAAACCAAAGACTGCGGTGCTGGTGTCATCGTGAAGGCTTCGGCTTCCATGACCACAGTACACTCTTTGGTGAGAGAGGCAGCAAGCTGCTGGGAAGGGACAGCCTCCACCTCCCTCCGCTGGGAAGGAGGCTCTTCTCAGGCAGACTGGCTGACCTGCTCCACCGGGCTTTAAACTAAGCCCACCAAGCGATGGGGGGACTACTGCCACTGCTGGCCCACTGAGCAACCTTTGCAAAGTCAGCCAGCCAAGGCACTTAAGGGAGCCTACCTTTGCCCTAGCCCTGGAACAATCTGTAGGCAAGTCAAGGGCCCCCAAAGGGACACTGTACACAAATGCCTGTACAGAAATGCCAGGAGCTTGGGGAATAAGCAGGAGGAACTTGTTCTTCTGCTTAACACAAATAATTACAATGTCATAGGGATAATGGAGACCTGGTGGGACTCCACCCATGACTGGGCCACTGGTATAGATGGCTATACCCTGTACAGGAGAAATTAAGTGGACAAAAAGGGTGGGGGTGTAGCTCTTTATGTCAAGGAAAGCGATGCATCCCTGCAAGCCAACATTGGCACCCAAGGTGGACAACTGGAGACCCTCTGGGTTAAAATAAGTGGTGAACATGGCACAGGGGACACCATGGTGGGAGTCTACTACAGAACCCCTACCCAGGATCAAGAGTTTGACCAGGAGTTTACTAGGGAATTGGTCAAGGCCACGCACTCCTGGTCCATGGTTGTCATGGGAGACTTCAGCTATCCAGACATCTCGTGGGAAGAGCACTTGGCCAAATCTGAATGGTCACAAAGCTTTCTCACATGCGTGGATGAGCTCTACCTGACTCAAGAAGTCTACAGGCTGACAAGAGGTAAAGCACTGCTCGACCTGGTACTGGCAATGGGGGACGACCTTATCAGCAACCTAATGATCGAAGGGAAGCTGGGTGACAGTGACCACAAGCTGATCACCTTCACCATGTGCCATAAAGCTGGCAAATCAGACAGCAATACAGAAGTCCTTGACTTCAGGAAAGCTGACTTTGACAAGCTCAGGAGGCTTGTCAGTGAGGCACTAAGGGACTATGACCCAAAGGGGAGGGGAGTTCAGAATGAGTAGTTGCTCCTCAAGGGAGCGATCCTGGATGCACAAACTAAGTCTATCCCATCTCAGAGGAAAGGCAGCAAAAGGGCACAGCAGCCCCCTTGGCTCTGCAGGGAACTAGCAGACTTCCTGCATCTAAAAAGAAAGACCTACAAAGGATGGAGGACAGGATCCACCTCCAAGGAGGAATATTCTGCACTGGTTTGGACCTGCAGGGAGTGAACCAGGAAAGCCAAGGCTGCAACTGAACTCCAACTAGCTACAAGTATCAAGGACAATGAAAATGTCCTTTTTTAGATATGTGGGGAGCCGGAGGAAAAGCAGGGGCAACATTCGACCCCCTAAACCAAATGGGACAACTGACAACCAATGCCCAGGGAAAAGCCAACTTACGAAATGGGTACTTTGAGTCAGTTTTTCACCAGTCCCAAGGGATGTCCCTGCCCATTACAGGACAGGAATGCCTGGGAGAGGATGATTCCTTACCCTCCATCAGTGCTGACCTTGTGAAGGAACACCTTGAGAGGCTGGATACCTTCAAGTTAGCTGGCCCTGACAGCTTACACCCCAGGGTACTCAAGGAGCTGGCAAGTATCATAGCCCAGCCCCTGGCACAGATCTTCAAGAACTCCTGGTGCTCTGGAGAAGTGCCTGAAGCTTGGAAGAAGGCCAATGTGGCACCTATCTTTGAGAAAGGGAGGAAAGTGGATCTGGCAAACTATGGGCCCATCAGCCTGACCTCTATCCTAGGGAAGATCTTAGAAAAGATTATCAAAGAGACCATTCTCAACAGACTGGCCAATGGCAACATCCTGAGGGATAGCCAGCATGGGTTTGTTTCAGGTAGGAAATAAGATTGATCAGGCGAGAACTTTTACAACCAGGTGACCTATCACCTGGACAAAGGAGAAGAGCTTGATGCCATATATCTTGACTTTAAAAAAAGCCTTCAATCTGGTATCCCATGATCACATCTTAGCAAAACTGGCCAATTGCAGCCTCAACTTCACCACAATCCACTGGCTGGGGAATTTTCTCCATGGTCAGACCGGGAGGGTGGTGGTTGATGGAAGTCAATCATCGTGATGTGCTGTGACTAGTGGGGTCCCTCAAGGCTATGTCCTGGGGCCTATACTATTCAATATCTTCATTAATGATGTGGACATTGGTGTCAGAAGCAGACTGGCCAAGTTTGCCGACGACACCAAACTTTTTGGGGTAAAGCATCCACACCTGAGGATAGGAGGGTGATCCAGGCTGACCTTGACAGGTTCAGGAAATGGGCAGATGAGAACCTGATGGTGTTTAACACTGAAAAATACAAGGTTCTCCACCTTGGGAAGAAAAACCCACAGCATGCTTATAGGCTCGGCATAGCTAGCACTATGGACAGAAGGGACTTGGGGGTCATGATTGACCACAAGATGAACATGAGCCTTCAGTGTGATGCTGCAGCTAGTAAAGCAAGCAAAACATTGGTTTGCATCCATAGATGCTTCTCAAGCAAATCCCAGGACCTCATTCTCCCCTTGTACTTGGCCTCGTTGAGGCTGTAGCTTGAGTACTGTGTCCAGTTTTGGGGTCCGCAATTCAAAAAGGATGTGGAGAAGCTTGAGAGAGTCCAGAGGAGAGCCAAGCACGTGATCAGAGGTCAGGAAAACAGACTTTACGATGACAGGCTGAGAACTATGGGACTCTTCAGCCTGGAAAAGCACAGGCTTAGGGGTGATCTGGTGGCTGCCTATAAGTTTATAAGGTGTGCTCACCAGTATCTGGGGGAACATTTGTTCACCAGAGCGCCCCAAGGAATGACAAGGTTGAATGGTCACAAACTCCTCCATGACCGTTTTAGACTGGACATAAGAAGAACTTCTTTACTGTCCGAGCCTCCAAAGTCTGGAATAGCTTTGGAGGTGGTTCAACCACCTACTTTGAACACCGTCAAGAGATATTCGGATGTTTATCTTGCTGGGATCCTATGACCCCTGCTGAATTCCTGCCCCTGGGGCAGGGGCCTGGACTCGAAGATCTTCCAAGGTCCCTTCCATCCCTAATGTCTATGAAATCTATGAAAATTGTTCTGGCACATGCTATTGTGTGCGCCTTGCCACTTTTTTCTTGGTGTGGGTTTTGGGAGTTTTTTTGTTGTTTGGTTTTTTTGTTTGTTTTTTTTTGCCACCGGGAAATCTCAGTAACAAAATTTGCCCCTTCACTACAAATTTGCAGGGAAGGGCATTTTTTAACATGCTGTTTGTAGTTCCACAAAAAGGCTCATGGTGCCACAAACTGCACATGGCTGCATGTCTGGGCGTGGTCACTATGGCTTTCCCTACACTCAGTACTGTTTGGAAATGTGCATATTCACTTACACAGCCACAATGGCTGTATGAATATATGTCTAAAGGAGGGCAGAGAACTTGCCTAGACACTAAAATACAATAACATTTGTGATGAAAAATATTAGCTATCTTACGCCAGTGACCTTAAGCAACATTAAAAAAATACAGTACACAGGAAATCTTATCTATTTTAATCTCTCTTTTTATGTAGGGAGAATATAATTATTTCACTGGCAATTGGCCATGATTCATGTAATCTGGAGAAACATGTAAGCAGCATGATTATTTTTCTATCATTCCAGTGTTGCTTCCCCTGTTCATTTCTGTATATGTTGCCTATTTTGGCCCGGAACCCACACTGAGCTTTATAAAGGGGGATTTTTCTAGCCCTGCAGAATGCCATTGACTTTGACTTTAAATGAGCTCCACACTGAGCTCAGCTCAGGTCAAACCTTAGATTGTAGGATCTTTGTGGCAGGGAACTGGTTGTATTGAATGTCTATAAAAACTCTCAGTATATTTTTGTCTGTTTGTAACAGCTTTAAGCAAATTCTCATGGGATTTTTACAGTGCCAAAGAAATAAGGCTTTAGTATTATCTTGCCTGGAAGATATTTATGTATACTAAGTGCAATATATGTTTTAAAGTGCCTATTCATGCCTAGTAGCAATTTGTCAAACTAAAACTCGTTGTACAAGGTCATTGAAGTGGACACATTAAAGAGTTTTTTAACACTTAGAACTACCATTTTTGTGGCATTATAGAGATTCTTAGACAAACAAGGAAGCAAGAATTCAAAGTGCTTAGTGAGCTGCCTGGTTGCTGCCTATATAGCACTGTTGTGGCCCTTTAGGATTAAAGCAAATTATGACAAGGAAAATGATGAACTAATATCTTCGCAATAGTATGAAGTTACTGATAAAATTATGTACATATGGGCTGTAATGAATAAGGGCTTGTTCTTAAATGTCACTACATGTGCTTGCTTGCTGCTACTCTAACAAACTTAATTTTATTGAACAAGTGAGATTCAATAGTAGGGAAAAGCATTAGAAGAATGGAATGGAATCAAACCTGAAATATGGTTATTCAAATTTTGTTTTCTTTAACCCCTTTGATTCCAAGTGATTCAAGAGAGCGATTGACGTGTTATATACATTACGATGGCCACATCTGCGTGGGCAGTCATTTAGTGCTTGCAAGAACTAAATGACTGTGCAGTAATTGGCGTTACTGCGCAGCAGCGTCTCTGCACAAGTGCCCCCATTGCTACTAAGCAGTAGCAACAACCTACCATGCAGTAGCTTGTTGCTACTGCGCAGAAGTGTTTGGTGTAGATACTGCCTGTGTGTCACAAGCCCAACTCGAAAAATGTCAGCAAAGTGGAAATGGCGGAGCTCTTCTACTAGCTACGACATGAAGCTTTTCTACATTCAAGAAAAGTACTGTCCTCTCATATTATTTCTCTTCTAAATATAGCCTCCTTGCTTCCGACATCACCTTGGATATGTTGATATTGCTTCTGTGGCACTCTTGAGAGTACTCTTGAGAAATGTGGCCTCATTTTCACTCTGTGTGTGGCAAACCTGGAAATGAGGTCACAAAGGCATCTCGGGGGCATCCACCCCCTCCTCATTGCTGCTCATGACCATTCTGCCTCCAGTGTATTTGAAAGCAGCAGTAGGGGTGCACTCAGTGGGGCTTCATGGCCTTGCTTCTGTTTTTGGCAGAGGCAGAACCAGAGGAGGGAGCCGTATCTCTTGGCAACCTGTGGAACTGATATACCCCTGTTACCTATATTTCTGTGAAATCTTATGCTATCAGTTACACTTCTCAATGCTCCCATTGATCAGACCTAGTTCTTCCTCAATCAACATTTTAAATAAGCCTGCCCCCCAAAAAGGACAGAACTTTTGTACAAACTGAAGTTGAGAACTGTCTGCCCCCCCCCTTCCCCCCACGCCCAGAAAATTATCCTCAGCAAATTAATCTTCCAACCAGATCTAATTGCCTATAAGTTTATGAGTGAGTATTACGCGGTCTGCCACAAAAGTTACATTCAGAACAATTTGAAAGAATCTATGGGGAAAAAGAAATAGCAGTGTTACCCACTCTGAAAGTCTAATCCAGACGTTTCAGCACATCATAAAGCACTGTTACTAGACTTTGGTAAAAAATGATGAATATTTTTTTCAAAACTGTAGAGGAAACATGTTCTGTGGTTCATCCCCACCCTAAAGCACTAGGGGAACGTTGTTAGAATTTTTTTTCCAGGGGTTAAGTTAGGACATATTTTCTTTAGTAAGAGGGGAACTAGGACTTAATAGCCCATTTATTATTGTAACTGACACTTGTATGTGATCTTTAGGAATTTGTTCCCTTTGGAGTATTGCCAAAATGATCTTCTGTCATCTATACTTATGGTGATTTTATGCTGGTGATTTCAATGAAACTTCTCAGGGTTTTCTGGGAAAAGGTTGGGAGTAAAAGTGAGAATTTTGTGTCCACAGTAAATGTGCATTGTGGCTGTAGCTACAGAATATGAAAGGGGTGAGGGCAAAGAGGTTTGTATTTGTAGGGTAAAGAGGGCAGGGAAGAAAGTAGTCTGAAATGACAAGAAAGGAAAAATAAAACTAAAGTGCCCATTTCATTTCCTGAAATCCTCCTTGCTTTTCATGGCTGGAATAAAGCAAATGGTGAAGGAATGCAGAGTTAATTCAGTTGCCTACAGATGAGCCGCTGAATTACAGTATATGAAATTAAAGGGCATTTTTTTCCTCCCTCTTTCACCCAAATTCACAATATATACGCATTGTGCCAAATTCCCTACTGTCACAAATTACATCAGCTAAAAATTTGGTCCCACCCTTCTTGCTAAAAATGCCCTCATTTTGATGTGTTCAACCAACCCTGTCTATTGAAAAAATATGCTGTTGATAGTTCATGTTCTGTGGATATCCTTCTAAATCCTGACTCTCTCTTTTTTGACTCACTGAAGACTTTAACCAAGTCTTGATCAGTTTGCTGGGGATACAAAAACTGACCTAGGCAAGAAAATGAGCAAAATTGCTTGGGTTTGAAGATGAACCTGCTCTAGTTGGAATGCCACAGTAACTTTTTTATGTTTCTTCTAGTGTCAGTAAGATCTAATAGTACCTTTCTCAGGCCATACCAAATAAACTCACAATGACTATTTGTTTTTGTCCAGTCACTCAGCTCCAGAGTTATCATTTAGATTTTTGGGTGGGACTTTGAAACAATAATTTGCAATCATTATGCCTGTAAAGAATCCTTGTTCACTGCTCATACCAATAATGCCCAGGGTGGGTCTTAGGCATTAGGGTATGTCATAGGAGAAGGTTTGGTGAAAGGATTCTTTAGTACTCATACACACATTATTTTAAATATTTGAAATATATGTGATTTGTAAATCTAACTTCCCTTGCACTGAAAGGACCCCAGTTTTGTGTTTTTTTTTGTGCCAAGCTCTCTATGAACTGATAGTTTGTAAACTTCAGATAGGTCTTCCAAGGGACAGCTGTAGGCAAGCTGAGTTTCTAGCATCTAGACCCCAAGTATAGACGAGGGTGTGAATAATTCTATTGACTCTTTCAGGCATTTTGTACAGTAGCACTTAATGGTATCCTCTTCAGTGTCTTAAGCAGATAGGATTTTTTCCTCTTTTTTTAGTCTTTGCTTATTTAAAGATATGGAAATTGATACGGACATTGCACTGACGTAAAGAAGAGATTTTTTCAAAGGTGGATGAATAAACATTTACATTCAGAATTAGCAACTTAGTGGTCTGTAAATACCTAATTCTAGACATTCTAGATATTCTTGAAAATATTGGCTCGCGTGACCCAACAAAGATCACAGAGAATATCAGGATAAGGGAATTGAGCAGTTCTTTAGACCATGTTGCCTCTTGTAATGGACTGCCCCTCATAGCTAGAATTTAGGCAGACTGTGCAGTATAGGAACTGGTTTAGCTCTTGTCCCTAAGATGATGACAGCAGCCTGGGCAGCAGTGTCTCCAGACACTGAAGAACGGTGTTTTGTTCTTCAAAGAATATATGGACTATTTGCTTTTTCAGTTCTAGGGGGTCTCTGAATTTTAACACTTTTCTCCCCACATAGAAAAGTGCAAGTGGAGGGTTTTAGTGGAGGGTTTTCCTTTGTATTCATAGGCCCTTTAAAATATAGGCAGCCTTTTAATGTTTGATTTTGTGAGCTACGAAAAGTGAGTTTCATCTCCTATACTGTATCTTTGTTGATGTTTTTCCTACACAACACTATTCATAAAGTACAACTTTACTGTTCAAATGAATTGCTCTGAGAACAATCAAGAAACCTGGACTAGTTTCAGTAATGTGCTAGTACAAAATGTTACTATATTAGGAGTAGCAATTCAGGTAACTTACAACAAGTGCTTGTTCCGACTCAGCTGCAGTTTGTTACGCTTGCTACATTGGCTTTTTATACTGCAACTATAAAAAGCCTTTGATAATCACAACGTTCTCTTTTATAGGAATGGAAGTCAAATTAAGAGTACTGACAGGTACCCAAATGTGTATGTGAGTACTTCCAAGAGGGACTTTGTAGGGGTGGCTCACAGGGGAGAAAAAACACCAGCTAGGTTCCAATGCAGACTGATATAAAAGGCTCATATTCACTATAAGAGGATTTAATAGATATGGTTCAAGTCGACATGCAGGACATTTTATTACCATGGAGCACCCTGCAGGTTCCCTTGACACAGGGCCATTAGTGTCTTTTTCTTGCTTGGAACACTTCATGTAGACACATAAGACCACAAGGGACCTCCTGGGACCCTGCTGTTGTAGGCAGTTGTCATATAATCCCTTTCATAAATGAATCAAGCTTCCTCTTAACAGTATTAAAGACATCTCCTACTTCTCAGATTATAAGGCTATTTTATAACCTCACTGCCCTGATGGTTAGGAACCTTCCTTAAATTTCCATCTTAAATTTATTCCTGGATAATTTATGCCCACTTGTTCTTATGCAAACATTGTACTTTAGCTTACAAAGCTCTTCTCTCTCTGGTGTTTACCTCCTCCTGAAACAGTATATTCAACATTGTGTGCATTCAGTGTTTCTTGCTTTGCTAAAGCAAAAAAGTCATGTTCCCCTAGTTTTGTCTCGTAGAAGAGACTCTATGTGCCACTGCTCATCTCAGTAGCCCTTTTTTGCTCCTGTTCCAATTTTAATTTTTTCTTCTTGAGCGCTGTAGCAATGAAGTTTGGCACCCAGGGAAAAACCCACAGTGGCAGCCCGCCCTCGCCCTGCTCACAGATCCTGGGGCACCCTCCCCCCATGCTTGCACAACAGTGCACGCAGTGGTGGGAGCCACCCTTCCCCCAGCCCCGCACCCCCCAAAATGAGCTGCTTGTGGCTCTGTCCCATGCCCCACCCCAGCTGGGTAGTGCCTGTTGATGCTCCTTCACTTCTGTGCCCGGGGTGGTTGCCCCACTGCCCTTCACCACCCCTTGTTATGGCACTGATCATATACATGTGTATAATGAATTGCTCTGATCTGCCCTAAGCCAGGAACACTGAGCAGTTTTGGTGATCAAGGAGCATCTTAGGAAGCAAACTGTGATTTGGTGAGTCTTTGTACCTCTCGTTCTAGGAGGAAGTAAGCTATGCTAAGTGTAATCCTGGTGCCCTGTGTATAACTTGGGTATAAAACCAATTCCCTCCCAGCCACCTGTGTAGTAGGGAAGCAGAGACACTGACTGCTCCCCCATCTATGAGGCAACCCTTGGAATAGCAAACAAATGGGAGTTAAGGAGGTACCTTATGGCCCCTGTGCTTATTCTCTTGCATGGACAGGTAAGGTTAATGACCATAACTTTGAGTTAGAAGAAGAATCTCCAAAATTGAAAGGGAGGCAAAAGCTAGAATTACATCTTGGATAAACTTTTTCAGCAGGAAATACAATAGCTTGATCTTATTTACTGTCTTCCAGGTTTTGTGTCTGTACAAGTTATGGTGAGCACTGAGAGGTAATTGTTAAATACATGCACCCACAATTTACAGCATGCTCATGGTTGCTATTGCAAAGGAACAAAATCAAGTTCTACCTGCCAAATATACACATGTATGTCCCACTAAAGTAACGATGTATAGGGTATCTTGCAGCAGAATTTGGCTACAGGAAGCATCTATTAGCCAACTCTAACTGAACTCACAGAGCTAAGACTTCACATCAAGAATCTGACATGAACGTTTCTTTTCCATCTTCCACACCCACATAAAGCCCTACTCCCACAATTTCTATTTCTTTTTGCGATTTCCATCCCTTTCTCTGTTTTATTTGAACCATTAATCAAACTTGGCCATGAGCAAAATGTTTTGCTGAGATCTAAATGTTGTTGTTTCTTAGAGGACTTAGGTGATATTAGAGAGAATATATCCATGCCTTCATGACAGGGAACTGTTTATTGTATTTGAGACTTGTTCCTTCTTGAATTGCAAGAGGGTCCCAAACCAGAAAACCTTTTAGCTATTCAAGTTGCATGTTATTCTGTTAGACATTTCAACTTCCCACGGTTTCCTAGTGATTGCCACCAAGCAGCACAGCTGATGAAGCAAGACTGATTTGGGTAGTCAGGGGGATTTATTAATAGGCTCTTGTACCTGTATTACCATCTGTCAGGGTTTGGAAGTGTTTCACCCTACTCTTATGCATAATGTTGCCTATAGCTACATTGTATCCAACAGAAAACAGTTTGTCCTCTCATGGTATGTCTACATGCACAACGCAGTGCTGTGCTAAGATACTTGAGCTAACTTGAGTACAGCCCTATCAGTGGGACACTGGCATGGGCTCATATATTAACTCCGCTAAGCAGCTAGCTATTAATCCAGCCGGAGTGCTCTAACGTTGCAGCTCTACTGGTTTCAGGACTAGAGTTAGACCTTGTGTCTGAATGGCACTGTATCATGCTGCATAGCTCTACCCTCATTGTATAAAGAAGCTGAAGATAGCTAAATCAGGTGACTTATCAGATCTAAAATTCTGTGACTGGGTTAATTCATTCTTTAAATATAGAGATATACCATATTTACTTAAATACAAAATGAGGTCCCCCCACCCCAAATCAGTATGGGGGTGGGAAGTCCCTTGTAACTGCATTAAATGCATTGTCTGTCTTGGAACTGCCGCTAAAAGTAGCATGAGATTAATAACAGAAGCCATCCATGAAGCTGATTAAGTGCAGTCAACACTGAGCATGAATAAAGTACATGGCCCATATTAAGCAAATGCGCAACCCATCAAAATAAGATATAGGATAGTGCCCATTGAGCAGAGTTCCCCTCAGCACCGACTCTTTCAAGTCATGATGAATCACTACATTGCATACATTTTTACTTCCTCTTCACTCCCATAGCTGAGCTGTGTCTTTCCTTCCCATTTCCAATGATTCCTGTTCACTCAGAATCCCTCTGGTGACCCATCTCTCAGCTTGCTGCATATGATTAGTGTGATCTCACCTTCCATGAGGCGAAGTAGGACCAGGTTGCCCTATGCCTCATCTGCATATCAATTTTTGGAGGATCTCAGGACTCATGACAAGAACACCCAGTTCAAGTTGTGACTGGAGGGCTAATTAGCACATGGATCCTTTTTGTGTGTGTGTGTGTGTGTGTGTGTGTGTGTGTGTGTGTGTGTGTGTGTGTGTGTGTGTGTGTGTGTGTGTGTGTGTGTCGGGGGTGGGGGGTAGAGGTGATATCTGGAGTACACACACACATACTGAGCAGTGCTGAGCAACTGGGTCACCCCGGCTTGAAATGCTGTTCCCTCTGTTGGGGCCCAGCCCAATGAGTTCTATGCTAATTCATCAGCCTTTTGGCTTTGGACTAATACCATGCATAGTTTGTACTGTATATACGTAGGTGCCAAAGTGAAATTTAAATGTGTGTTTGTGGATTACCTGTGCTAAAACCTGCACTGTTTTCAAAAAAGGTCAAATGCATCAATTCTGGATGAACTCAGTCTATGGGTACTATATGCTATAGGTACGTTTATTGCAAGGTCAGTGTTTTCAAATTTGCTCCTCACTTCCACATGCTCAAGAGACAGAGTCTGACAGTAAGGGTGGGGGGAAGGGGCTGCAGGGGGGAAGAAGTTGTGGGGAGGCAGAAGGCAAGGGTTCTACTTTACCCTCTAGATTTATTTCCCTGCTGTAGAAGTGGGAGGGGAACAAATTGAAGGCAAATCTCCAACAGTTAAATTCTATACCTGGAAAATTTATATCACATTTATAAATTTTCTATATATAGAATCTAATTTTTGGTGGGTCATCTTATAATCAGGGCCTTTGTGTATCCCAGTAAATACAGTAGTTCATATTGATTTCTAAGTAATGCTCACACTGGTTACCATTTAACAAAATTAATTTAAAATATGACTCGCATTGGCCACTTATCACTATGCAACTGGTTGATCATATTATAAAGTACTTCATATGGTTATAATAGTAACACATGGGTCTTTTCTCAGAATATGCCATTGTACATTTCTGTATTGTAGTTTGTTTTTTACCATTATATGCTATGCTGTTAATCCCCCAAAACAAACCAGTGTCATGCATGAAGGATAACTTTCTCAAGGCTTCAACTTGACCTGCATGCCCAAGTTCACCCAAATGATGCAAAACTTAAATAATTAATTTACCTTTGACAAAATGAGCATTAGGGTCAATGAAATATACCAGTGTAAATATTGTGATCATCTCACAGTGATTGCCTCCAGTCTAATATGGCTTCATTTTTCTCCGATGTGTCAATGATTTGTTCTTAGGAGGTCAGAGGAGGAGTTGTATTTAGACTTAAAAAACAAGAAATGTAAACAACTGCCTGGGAATCTAGGAAGAAGAGCCATATGAGGATAAGTCTAATAGTAATGACATTCCACCTCCCATGATACAGAAAGAACCTTAAAGAGCACAAGACCTGGGGAAGGGAAATCACTTCTGCTGGAAGTGTGAGGGTAGAAAGGAGGGATGGGAAAAATCTCTCTTTATTAAAACAAACAATGCAAACCTCAAACTTCTGAGGTTTTGTAAATGTTCATAAAACTCCCAATCCCAACCCAGAATTTCCACACATGCTTGTTTCCTGCCTCTTTTCCCCAGGATAACAAAGATTGCATTTGTTGGAGGAGAAAAGGTTTTTCTTAGAATAGTATTGGTTAGAATGTGAAAGTATTGGGAATTATAAATTGGGATTACCAGACTAGCTTTTTAACTTCAATGTTTCAATAAGTGTTTGTCATTTTTGAGAGCAGGTTCTTTTCAATCCTGCAGTTTATGACAATCCTCTACATTACGGCTTTATAGATCTAAAGGAAAGGGTTTCTTGGAATTAAGCTGAAATGCCAGAGATCTCAATTAAAATCTGTTGTCATCCCATACCTTTTTACCAGACATCTCTGACAACAAACCAGGACTGGTTGCCACCAGGGAAGTCAAGTACACGGGGGGCCTGAGGGCCCTGGCCCCACTCAGGAAGAGATTTGTCACCTGAAATGAGCAAAACTTTCCATTTGTCCATCATCATAGGCACCTCCACCAGCAAAAATAAAAGTTGGCACCTATGGCTGCCACCCATTCCTTCCAGCCACTACTATATGTTGTGGATGGGTAGAGACTACTTCCTAGGCTTAGTCTATATTACAGTATCCTGCCAGCCTTAGGCGATGTGTAGGGGGGGCATGTGCCCCCCCCCCCAGATTGGTTGCTGCCAAAGCCACTTCCAGGTTCTGCGGGTGGTCACTGCTTGCACCTGCCCCCCTCTTGCCGCCAACGTGGCCAGCGGTGCCGCCGTGGCCACCCCCTCCCCTCCGGTGCTGCTGCTGACGCCAACGGCTGTGGGTGGTCCCTGCCTGCTGCCATGGTGTCCACCGCTTCCCCCCGCCCCCCCAGTCTCAGGAGGCACCAGTAATTCATGCTGCCAGCCAAACTCACATCTGTGCTCACAGGTTCCGCACAGAAGAAAAATGCTAGTGGAGTTATACTACCTCTCCTGAGCAAAAGAAGACTTCTTCTGCCATCTCAGCTGGCACAAGTAGGTATTCCTTATACCATGTGGCCAAACTGGCATGGGCACTGTGTGGCACATGGCAAACTGGGGAGGGAGCAGGGAACACAGTGGCAGATAAAGTAGGGAGCCAGAAGTAGGAGAAGAGATTGGGCAAGAGAAAGGGATCCAAGTGGCACTTAGGGAAGGTGCAGTCTTAATTTGTGACATGTCTGACCTAAAAGTTGCCCCCCCCGCCTTACATTGTCCCCTGGTTTTAGTGGCCCCATCACCAGCTGGTGCCTTCCCAGGGTGCACTTTGTATTTTGCTGGCTCGGCTCTTGAAGTGGAGCTGCTAGAAGCATCTAGATGCTTATGTGCTCTGGTAGCTTGCATTGGTGGCTGATGTTTGCTAGAACTCATACCCACAGAGCCAAGTAAAAGTAGAAGAGGCTGGAATAGGGGATTTGTTCCCTGGCTGGAATGATCTAGTTGGGGATGGTCCTGCTTTGAGCAGGGGATTAGACTAGATGGCCCTCTGAGGTCCTGTCCAACTCTAATTTTCTATGATTCTAAGGCCCCAGTCGCATCAGTCTTAGGCCTATCCAGGCAGGCTTATTGTCTGAAAACTGTTCCTGCAAGTAGGCTAGCTTGCAGTCCCCATCTTGCCTTGGGATGATGGCAAGATAGACTGAGTGTTAGTTAAACAAAGTTCTGTAAGCAGAGCTATGTGTGAAAAAACCCCACCACATAGCTGACAGCTCTGCTGGGGTGCAAGGCAGCTTCTGCTGTCAGAGCTTCTGTTTGGGGTGCTGGTGTTGCAGTAGCAACAGAAAAAACTCCTGCCAGCAGAGCTGTGTCCATGCCCAGGGGTCCAGTTACCATAGTGCTACTGCTGCAGCCATGATAGTGTAGACATTGGCTTCATCATTTGCATGTCACTGCTGTCTCTTGTAGGGAGCGTGAGAGAAAGGACATCTGTTCCTCTCTACACCTGCACTTCTACCAGCAGTATTGCTGCACACATCTGCTGTTGTTGGTTCTGTCTTTTAATCTAAGGCTAAGATGCATCAGAAGGTATTGAGCCAGGGGAACTCTCTAGACAGCAAATCCTTTCCCCAGGGCTAACAGGACAAACTTTTAACAGGATTTGTGGGCTTCTTTCTAACAAAGGGAATTATCTACTCCCTAAATAGCTGGAAGGGGGTATGTTTTTTAAGAGTAGCTCTGAGCACCAAGTTCCTTGAACAATTTCATAGACATTAGGGCTGGAAGGGACCTCGGAAGATCATCGAGTCCAGCCCCTTGCCCAAAGGGCAGGAAGTCAGCTGGGGTCATAGGATTCCAGCAAGATAAGCATCCAGTTTGCTCCTGAAGGTGTTCAATGTAGGCGCTTGAACCACCTCCGGGGGCAGGCTGTTCCAGACCTTGGGGGCTCCGACAGTAAAGAAATTCTTCCTTATGTCCAGCCTGAAAATATTTTCTTTATACAGAGACTACTTCCAGCTGTAACTGCTTAAGAGAAATGACAATACAATGAAAGTTTACTAAGCAAATGGAGATCATCCAGTGCAAAATAAGGGGTATGGAGAGTGGGGAGTGGTCTGACACTACGGATAAGATGGAATATCCAAAATAACACATGCAAAGAGACCTAAGATAGAAGAATCGCATGGACATCAAAGTTGGAGTCAAGGAAGAACAAGATGCTGCCTACAGTGTGACAACCAGCAACAGCCAGAACAATGTTCAGCCTATGGGAAAGGATGCAAGAAAGACAATGACTTTATCCACTGCCAGTAACAGTAGTGCTCATAGCTTGAAAGATGATGGTACCACAAGCTCAGATGTGTGGATACCAATGTGGCAGAATATGAATTGAAATCAAATACTTTTATTGCTTTTACATTGGACACAGTTGTGTAAGTCAGCGTGTTGCCAGAAACACCTATTAGCAGTAGATTCATAGATGTTAGGGTCGGAAGGGACCTCAATAGATCATCGAGTCCGACCCCCTGCATAAGAAGGAAAGAGTGCTGGGTCTAGATGACCACAGCTAGATGCTCATCTAACCTCCTCTTGAAGACCCCCAGGGTAGGGGAGAGCACCAATTCCCTTGGGAGCCCGTTCTGGACACTGACCACTCGAACTGTGAAGAAGTTCTTCCTAATGTCCAGTCTAAATCTGCTCTCTGCTAGCTTGTGGCCATTATTTCTTGTAACCCCCGGGGGTGCCTTGGTGAATACAACCTCACCAATTCCCTTCTGTGCCCCCGTGATGAACTTATAGGCAGCCACAAGGTCGCCTCTCAACCTTCTCTTGCAGAGGCTGAAAAGATCCAGTTTCTCTAGTCTCTCCTCGTAGGGCTTGGTCTGCAGGCCCTTGACCATACGAGTTGCCCTTCTCTGGACCCTCTCCAGGTTATCCGCATCCCTCTTGAATTGCGGCGCCCAGAATTGCACGCAGTACTCCAACTGCGGTCTGACCAGTGCCCGATAGAGGGGAAGTATCACCTCCTTGGACCTATTCGTCATGCATCTGCTGATGCACGATGAAGTGCCATTGGCTTTTCTGATGGCTTCATCACACTGCCGACTCATGTTCATCTTGGAGTCCACTAGGACTCCAAGATCCCTTTCCACTTCCGTGCTACCCAGCAGGTCATTCCCTAGGCTGTAGGTGTGCTGGACATTCTTCCTCCCTAGGTGCAGCACTTTGCATTTCTCCTTGTTGAACTGCATTCTGTTGTTTTCTGCCCACTTGTCCAACCTGCCCAGATCTACTTGCAGCTGTTCCCTGCCCTCCGGCGTGTCCACATCTCCCCATAGCTTTGTGTCATCTGCAAACTTGGACAGAGTACATTTCACTCCCTCATCCAAGTCACCGATGAAGACATTAAAGAGTATCGGTCCAAGGACTGAGCCCTGCGGGACCCCACTGCCCACACTCTTCCAGGGCGAAACCGACCCATCCACCACGACTCTCTGGGTGCGACCCTCCAGCCAATTCGCCACCCACCAGACTGTGTAGTCATCCAAGTCACAGCCTCTTAGCTTGTTCACCAGTATGGGGTGGGATACCGTATCGAAGGCCTTCCTGAAGTCTAAGTATACGACATCCACCCCTCCTCCTGTGTCCAGGCATTTCGTAACCTGGTCATAAAAAGAAACTAGATTGGTCAGGCACGATCTGCCTGCCACGAACCCGTGCCGATTTCCCCTCAGCATAATTTGTCCTGCCGGGCTCTCACAAATGTGAGCCTTGATAATTTTTTCAAAGACTTTGCCAAGGATGGAGGTGAGACTGACAGGTCTATAGTTGCCCGGGTCCTCTTTCCTCCCCTTCTTGAAAATGGGGACCACATTGGCCCTTTTCCAGTCCTCCGGGACTTGGCCCATGCGCCACGAGCTTTCAAATATTCCCACCAGTGGCTCTGCAATGACATCGGCCAGTGCCTTCAGCACCCTTGGATGGAGCTCATCCGGGCCTGCCGACTTAAAGGCATCCAGTTCTTCCAAATGACTCTGCACCATCTCAGGGTCTACGCATGGAAGTCTGGCGCCTTGCTGCTGCCTCTCTAAAACCCCAGTGAGAGAATTGTCATGCCCCTCACTTAGGAACACTGAGGCAAAGAACTCGTTGAGGAGTTCAACCTTGTCCCCCCTGTCTGTCACCAATTGTTTCTGCCCATTTAGCAGGGGTCCTATTCCTCCCTGGGTCTTCCTTTTACTCCCTATAGATCTAAAAAACAATTTCTTGTTGTCTTTTACTTGGGTTGCCATCCTCAGCTCCATGGTAGCTTTGGCCCGTCTAACTGCCTCCCTACAAGCACGAGCAGAGGAGGTATATTCATCTTTGGTGATCTCTCCCTGTTTCCACTTTTTATGTGCTCCCCTTTTGGCCCTTAGGCTGCTCTGGATTTCTCTGGTCAGCCAGGGAAGCCTCCTGGCCCCTTTCCCTCTTTTGCCTCGCTCGGGGATCGTCTTGCTTTGTGCCCGAAGGATCGTTTCCTTAAGGCACAGCCACCCTTCTTGTAATCAGTAATCCACAGGTAGTGAAAATTTATACAGATACAGCTCTTGGACTCTTTTTTTCTTCCCAATTTCCATCAGTATCAGTCCCTGATACAGGATAACAGTCTTTCAGTATATAGGGAAGTCACCAGTGAGCCCAAAGATGACTAAAGAGGCCAATCTGAGCCTGAAATTTCGATTGCAGATGTGGCAATAGTTCCAGAGGAAGGAGTAGATCCTGGCAATGTCATACCACAGCTCTTTTCCTTTGCATCTCTTCTCTGTCCACCTCAAAGTGGGGCAGTTTTGCTCAAATTATCAATATTTTATACATCAGTGACACTGGCAGCTCAGTGCTTGACCAGGTATTGAAGCTAATATCACCTTTCTTCAGATTAGCCTTCAAGGTGTCATTTGAATCTCTTTTTTTGCCTGCCTGGAGAGTGCTGACCATCAGTGATTTGGGCATATAGGATCTGTTCTGGGAGCTGTCAGGCATACTTATACCATGTCCTGTCCAACACAGCTGGTGCCATATAAACATGGCTTCAATGCTGGTGGTATGTGCTTGAGCCAGAATGTTGGAGGATATGGAAGATTTTCCAAAGACATTGCTGATAGTCATGTTCCAGAGCTTTCAGGAGTTTCTAATACATTGTCCAAGTTTTACACTCTTACAAGAGGGTAGAGATAACAATGGCTTGGTAGACAAGAAGTTTGGTTTGGGTCCTGATCTCACGATCATCAAAGACATGATTTTGGAGATGCTCAAAGACAGCACCAGCAAATTTTATCCAGTGTTGAATATTGTCCTTTATGTTTACTTTTTGGGAGAGTTGGTTACTTATGTAGACAGAATGCTCAACATTCTCCAAGGATCACCCTCTTACTGTAACTTGCGGAGGAGTAGCTGGTTGGTTTTGGGTGAGTCGATAAAGTATCTTGGTTTTTGTGAAGCTGACAGCGAGTCCAAGCATTTCATTCACTTCACAGAAATAATTAAGTGTGACTTGGAGCTCTTCAATTGAGTGGGCACACATGACACAATGATCACATTATTCAACTTCAAGTATGCAATACTGGATGCTGACTCCAGGCAGAAGCCCCTCGGCAATAAGACGCCTAATAGCTGTGATATAGGTGGAAAAGAATGTTGGTGAAATCACACGTCCTTGGTTGAATCCAGTGCTAATAGTGAAGGGGTCCATTTCTGAGTTACTGCTTGAGACAGTTGCTGTCATACCACAGTGAAGAAGTCTGTTAATGGTAACAAATTTTGGCAAGTATTCAAGTCTCATCAGGATCTTTCATCTGGTGTCTCTGTTGATTGAATCAAAGGCTTTAGTCAGGTCAGTTAAGGCCACATAAAGATCTTGGTGTTGCTTGTGGCACATCCCTTGCAGCTGTCTAGCAACAGAGGCCATATATATTATATCTCTTAGTAGTCTGAAACATGAACAGATAGCCAGTTACTTGAGAGATGTCAGAATTGTTTCCATATTCAAGATGAGACAGAGATCAGATTGCATCTCTCCTTTCCATAGCTGGGAATATCTATGCCCACCTTCTCTTCAATAGCCTCATTTTCCTTGCTGAGAAGATTTTTCTTAAGTTTCTAATTTCAATAAGAATGTGGCCTCCATTGGCTGCTGTGAGTTGCACATGTAGTTTCACCTTTTTCTTTTTTTTTTTTTTTTTTGCATTGTTTTCAATTTAACAATAGTCCTCAAGTTTCTGTAACGCAGGTACATTTTTAGCCTTCTCTGCTGGCATCAGAAACCTCTGTTATCATACATAAGGCTACCTCTTGACTGCCTTCCTTTTTGATAGTAGGGTTCTCACCATGACAGTCCAGGATATGTCAGAAGCAAGGGTTTTTTGTAATATCTTTTATTGGATCTTTCTCAGAAACATGAATTTCTGCATCTGGTGCTCAAGCTTTCTGGCCGTAACCAGATGAACGCGGCCATGCGGTATATGACGTCACTGACATGTTGGTGGTGCCACATACTGCACGTTCAGCTGTTCTACATGCTAGAAGGGAGAAGTATGTGGGGCAGGTGGGGGGGGGAGGGGACTGACCTCTGGATATCCAGGGGTCAAAAAAACCCATGCAAAAACCGAAAAAGAAACGTGGAGCAATGCACTCAGGAGCAGTGTACACCACTCAAAACCAGAGCCTGGCTAGCCAGAGCCATATTCTGGCTGGCATCCAGGCTCCAAGTGGCAGGATCACTGCTGCTGCAGCCCCAGAAGGCCCCCAGGTCCCCAGGTAAGGCTGCTGGGGCCAGCCCAGTGCTGGCCCTAGCTTCCCTTACCCCACCTGGGGTAACTTGCTGCATGCCAGAGGGCACATGGCACAGGCATTCTCTGGGATCGACTAGCAGTGGCACAAGGTGTACCACTGCTTCTTGTCCCCAGGGAAACAAATGGCCACACTTGTGTGGATGTGACCTCTGTCTCCAAAGTTAGGCCACTTAAGGATACAGTTTGCAATACTGAAAGGTGAATAGGACAACTAGCTGCTTTTTAAAGATGATCGCAAGTGAGCAAAACTTTACCTCCCAGGCCTCCAACAGCCAAGAAACAGCACCAGGTTCAGTGGGGGTAAAGTGGCAGGGGGAAAGTGGGGAATCCTCAGCTTTCCTGCAGAAGTGGTTTATTAGGAAATGTATTGACGATACTTTGGGCTCATTAGAGTTCTTTTCAAGACTGGTTTGAGTTTTCGTGAAACAAACTAGGTAAATCAGCAGAGCTCTGCACTATGGCTTTGGACAAGCAGCCATTTAACCTTCTAAATCTCCTCTATCAATATTCTTTTACTACTTCCTAGTGGTTTGATCATGCTTGCTCACATGCGTTTCCAGTGCCTAGGTCACCTTCTGTAGTGGCTATATCATTTCTTTCTCTGTATGGGCTGCCTTAACAATTAGTAAATAATTAAAGAGTGTGCATGCATGTGAGGATGCAAAGTAGGAGAAATTAGGACAGTGTGCACTTTTCTGCTACCTCAGATTAACAGCTGTTTAACACCCCTCTGCTCCTCCCCCCTCTTCCTTTGGGATATGTACATTACAGCTCAGAAACCTGCTCCCACCAGGAAGGTCACTGACCTGACCCCATGCTGACCAGGACACATACAACATTAAATAATTAACAGCATGACAAGAGCCTTGAGGATTAGCCTTTAGGGAAAAAGGTCATGACCACATAATTGGGTTCTTATTTAATAAAAATCTGGTAATAGGTTATCTAGTTTAAAGCCCCTATTTTAGCAAGTAGGGCATCCACTTGTGTACAACATTTGTCCTATCCTACCCTTGCTAGAGAAAAAGGGCCTGGGTTCTTTGGTGACATGCTATGTTTTGGATAATGGTGTTGGCAGTGTGAAGGATTCCTGGCTGTTCCATGAGTAGGTATAACCTGGTAATCCAAACTACCTCCTTGCCTCCAGAAGGGTAGAGCAAGGTGCACAATGACTGTGTGCTACTGCTGTGATGGAGAATTTCCTTTCACTAGCACCTCCCCACATGGATTTCCATAGCACACAGACCTACCTGTCACATTACTTCCTTTCTCTAAATTTACTGTGAATTTAATTTTTTTTTCCCAGCCAGCACTAATTTCTGGAATCATCCCAGCTCTCATTTTAGCATAAAGTATGGTGTTTTGCCTTTAGTTGCAGAATAAATGGAAAAATATGTGAACATTTGCTTCACTGCCCTTCCCAAGTCCAGGGAATTCATTTGGTTCTAATTATATTTGTCCCAGAAGCTGCTGAACCCTTGTTTGGATTGTGGCTCCCAGCCAACAACAGGGTACTCTAGGATTGTGTTGATTTTAGCTTGCTCTAGAGGGTGGTCACCAATGAACTTAAATCATTCTTCTCCCATTGCCAGCTAGGAAAGTTGGTCCTATAGCTCAAATAGTAGAGTCCCATGCTTTTGAAACTCTGGCTACCCAAGCAAGGATAGTAATGCAAACACTGATGTGAACACATCTAAGGTAGAATCACAGCATTTTGGGAGATACATTTCTTCAGTTTAGAAGTAGTCAACAAGAACTCCTTGCAAAATTTAGTTTGAACAGAAATAGAAGTTTCAAATCACATTTCACTGTACTTCAAATTACAGTGAACTTGATCTGCTTCTAGTGATGTCTTTCTGCAGAAAAAAAGATGAGTTTTCTATGAGAGAGTTTCTGTTGTACATTTTGAATTTTGAATTTGCTGTTATGGCCCATTTCAAAGAATTTCTTTCAGAGCAAAAGACAATGTTATTAAAAAAAAGAGATGACTTTTCACAGAAGGAAGATAAACAGTTCAGAGAAAACACACATTCAAGAACCCCCCCCCCCAACATGATTGACATTTAGATTCATTATTCAGAATAAATTGTTAGTCAGCTGGGCTACTGCGACTGAATCATTACGACACTCGCTTCGGAACGCAGTCAGTGATTTTGAGAAGTGAGTCATCAGCAAAGGCAGTCGCTGCAGATTACAGGTAAAATCTAATGATGTAGGGGGAAAAAATAGAGGACATAATCCCCAGGAGACAGGAAAGAAAGATCACACCTCTTTGTAGATTCCAGTGGCAGTAATTTATGTGGGGGGGTGTGGGGGGGGCAGGTGTAAAATACTAAGAGTTGGGGGTGAATAGAAAGTAACATTACATTTAAATTGTGTGTGTGTGTGTGATACACACACACAATCTATAATGACTGCCCTGCAACCCTTGCCCGTGTGTATGCAAGCATTCACATTGAATCAGTGGGAACGTACCTGTGCAGGTAATGGTTTATAACTGTCCTTGGACTTACAATACACTTGGTTCCTGAAAAACGCATCATAAGTCAAAACATTGTAACTCAGAACTGATTTTCCCATTGGAAACAATGCTATAAGTGGGGGATTGGTTCTTGAACCAAGGCCCGATACCCTATTTTCACCAAAAATAACCCAGAATTTTTTACTCCATGAATTATAGATGAGTAATATAGCTACATTAATGTATTTATATTGTAAATAGCAATCATATTGATTTGGAAGGACTTCTTTGAGGTGACTTGGCTGGACTTTTTGAAGGGCTCTTGGTTGGACTTTTTGAAGGGTTCTTGGTTGGAGTTTTCAGAAAAACCTGCAGCCAAGACTCCTGAGGAGTCTTGTCTGCTTTCTTAAAGTAAGTGTCCAAGGAAGTTTGGACAGATGTTCTCCAGGGAGATGGGTGACACAGCAAACTTGTTTGCTGGTATGGCATCATGGCATCACATTGCCTCAAGCATTGTAAAGTTGAAACTGATGTCAGAAAGTTGAAACAGGGTGTCAATTTAAAAAAGCTGTAAGTGCAAAATGTTGTAACTCAAACTGTTATAAGTTGAGGACTGTCTGTAACTAATTTTTTAGCCATAGGCATCTGAGTTAGGGCCCTTCTTCTGTAATAGATATTCAAAGATACACTCATTCTTATGCTCTCTTGTTGCTTTACCTGTCGCATCCCTCTCTTCCAGTCTTTGGAGTCCCTTGCACTCAATTACTAATAATTCATTTACATAATTCCTAAAATTGCCTGTCATTTTTAGTTCTGTTACATTTTAACAGTGAGGGAATATGGGTCAGTGCGAGGCTGAAACAAATATCCCTGGGTCAGCGTGAAACACTTTCATGAACTTGGCCAAGCTTATCTGGGGAAAGTTGAAAAAGGATAGACTGGAAGTCGTGAGAATGGCCAGGGGACTCCATGGTCACTATACTGCCTGACCATAAAGGGACAATTTATGACTATTTTGGAGCCATAGAAAACAGGTGTTGAAGACTTAACTCTTTCTCAGAAAATAATATTAGCATTGGTACAAACCCTCAGCCAAAAAAAAATTATGGGAGCTTAAACCTAATAGAGTTCTTCAGTATTTCAAGCTAGGAAAAACTAGAGCCACTAGTTTACCCTCTTCACAGTTGCTGGCCCCAGCAGCCTTGTCTGGGGTCCTGGGGGCGCTCTTGCAGCTTGGAGCCTGGCCTTTAGCCAGAGCATGGCTCCAGTGGGTGGGTCTGGACACACCCTCTGGGCTTATCTTGTGAATCATATGTACCTGTTAGCACTCCTAACAGTACTAATACTATATAGATCTCATGGCACCCTTTAAAAGGATCTTCCAGCCATGGCACCCTACTTGAGAATCACTCTGTTAGAGCATCTGTTCTCCTAGAGGACTTCTGGGTCCAGTTCATTCCTTTGTTTATTTTTTGCCTTCACAGCAGGTTGAAAGGACATTCACAGATGTATCTAGCTGCCAACAATGCTTGTTGTTTTGCTGCAAATGCCATGGAAATGCTGAAGAATGCTTGGGGTACTGGAGCATATGCATTGGAAAAATACTGCCTGGAAAACCCCGAGTGTGTAAGCAATGGGGCCTAGGGACAAAACACAACACAAAAGGAAGCATGTAGCTGATAACAAGATAAGTATTGTACACTTAGTCAACTAAGAATTTGGATAACATTGAAAAGTCACTTATGCTTCCCTTCTGTTGAACAGAAGGGGAAAGAAATGCTATGAATCAACATTGCTTAGCCTGGCAAGGAGGAAAACCTGAGGTACAGTGGGAAATGAAAGGACCTCCTGTTCAATTAGCCTATGTGCCAAATTGGTTTTAGAACTTTGAGTTTTGACATTGTCGGTATGTAATGGATACAAACAAGTTTTATACTTCTTGCATTCCCAAACAAAACCCAGTTTCTCTTTCTGACTAGTCCTATAAGTCAAAGTGAATGCATGGTACTAGCAGTAGTCCCAGTAGGAGTTAGTACAATGCAGATAAGCATGAATGGCAACTATGGGCATTCCTAACAGATATCTGGCCCTGCAGTGATATCAGGAGTCTTAAAAACCTCCATTAATAAGCATCTCAACCTTGGATGTTATCACTGTGCTGGAAAGCAATAACAGTTGCCATTAGGTACAGGTAACTGGCAAGTATCGGCACAGCTGATTGGCAACTATAGGCCAATCAGCCTAACCTTCCATCCCAGAGAAAGCCCTGGAAAAGCTCATTAAAGACTCTATTGTGGGTAAGATTCTGAACAACAGCCAGCACGGCTTTGTTGCGGGTAAGTCTTGTCTTACCAATCTCATCTCCTTCTATGACCAGGTCTCTTGCCACCTAGACATGGGAGATGAGGTAGACCGTATATACCTAGACTTCCACAAGGATTTTGATCTAGTATCCCACAATATCCTTGTGGGAAAACTGGAAGATTGTGGGCTCAGATGATCGACGGTTCAGTGGGTGGGAAACTGGCTACAAGGTAGGACCCAGAGACTTCTCATGAATGGATCTGTGTTGTCCTGGTGCAAAGTAGCCAGTGGTGTCTCTCAGGGGTCCATGCTTGGACCAGTAATTTTCAATATCTTTATCAATGATTTGGATGGGGGAGTGAAATGCTCATTGGCCAAGCTCGCAGATGACACCAAGTTGTGAGGCAGTGTGATCACGTCAGAAGATAGGATACAGGCAGACCTGGACAGGCTTAAGAGTTGGGCAGACTGGAACCAGATGAAGTTTAACACTTCCAAGTGTAAGGTGCTCCATCTGGGAGCAAACAACCCTCAACATACATACAGGCTCGGTGGTGACAGCTTGACTTGCACCACAGCCAAAAGGGACCTAGAGATAATGATTGACCATTGCATGAATATGAGCTGTCAGTGTGAGGCGGTGGCTAGCAGGGCAAACAACACACTGGCATGCATCAACCGATGCATCTCATATAAAACTAAGGAAGTGATACTCCCACTGCACTCACAACTGGTGAGATTGTAGTTGGAGTACTGCATCCAATTCTGGGCGCTGCACTTCAATAAGGACGTGGAAAAACTTGAGAGGGTCCAGAAAAGAGCCACCCGTATGATCAGGGATTTGCAAGGCAAGCCATACAAAGAAAGGCTGAGGGACCTGGGCCTCTTTAGCCTAAAGAAGAGAAGGTTGAGAGGGGACATGATAGCAGCTTACCACTATATCAGAGGAGTGCATCAGGAGCTTGGTGAACAACTGTTCACTAGGACACCCTTGGGGAAGACCAGGACCAGTAGATACAAACTCCTAGAAGACCACTTCAGGTTTAATACCAGGAAAAACTCCTTCGCAGTCAGAGCGTCCAGACTGTGGAATAAACTTCCTCCAGAGGTGGTGCAGTCACCTACCTTGGACATTTTCAAGAGGAGACTAGACAGTCACCTTGCTGGGGTCACCTAACCCCAGTTGTCTTCCTGCCTAGTGTGGTGGGGCTGGACCTGATGATCTGCAAGGTCCCCTCCAGCCCCTAACAATCTATGAATCTATGAATAATGGATGCATTAGCTATAAAGGCTTGTCTATATTTTAAAGTTCATTTGGATTCATGTAGGATATGAATTTAAGCTGTTCCCTTCAAAAAACAATGATAATGCAAACCTAACTTTCTTCCAAATATTGTTTTAGTTTCTTCAAGGAAGAAAATGATGAGGTTTTCACCGTTCTTTTGGGTTTTCACCTTTTTCATTGTCCTAGACCTAATTTGTACTCCTATGCATGTGCTTCCTTCCTTTCATATGTGTACACAAAATTGCAAAGACAATGGAAGCTGCTGCGTGTTTACCAGGCCAATGATTTAGGCACCTAAAGAAAGATATAGGCCTACATTTTCAGGAACCTTTTAAAAAAATGTTGGCCTGAACGTTTAGAGTTTTCTTATGCAGCTCATTATTATGTCTCCAGTCAGCATATTTAAAAAGTGGATGAATTTCCAGCTTATAGAAACAGCTGCATTACATCACTATTATAGCAAAGCTAAGCAAAATACCAGAAGGCACCAGGTAATTTAATAAGGCAGTTGCATGTAAGACTTAAGTTAAATGTAGCAGAGAGATATGAATGATGCTATTGTGTTATGTTGCTGGCTTACCAAGAAGGCACCCTTTAAAACACTGTGGAATTGTAAGGTTTAGTTCTGATGAAGTATTCCTAAAACATAAACATCATTATGTTTTGATTTATAGTGTTTAATATATTCTTTTTCCAGAGAAAAAAAATCAGCTAATTCTTAAAAATTACCATTTTATAAATGAGCACCCCCCTCACATTCTAGGAGGGTATTAGTACCTTCTAGTATTAGTATTAGTCAGCACCTTGTGCAAGACTGTAGGGCATTTGCAGGAAAAAGTCAAAGATCATACCATCCCTTGGAAACTAACTATTTGATGTTACCTGGGAATAGTTTCAAATACCACACCCTAAGGTGTTATAAGCAAAGCAGCACAAAAGAGTGAATTCTGGTTTGAACACTTCTTTTATCTTGACTGTGGATGTCAGTGAAAGGTAGTTAGCCTAAAGTTAGGCAGAAGGCAGGGTGGCACCTTGGACTAACTTAAAATAGGCTGTAAGGTGCCATCCTGCCTTGCCTTATGGATGTTAGTTTAATGGTACAGACCAGATATATTCCAAAAAGCACAGTCATCTTCAATATGTGTTTCTGGTTGCCTTTCAGTTGCGACTCAAATATGAATTTAAGACGGAAGCAAATGGACAAAAACATTCAAATGCATCAATCAGTCCATAGTACAGACTTATTGGTGCATCCTTGCACTACTTCCACCCAGATCCCAGTTACAGTCAATTAAAAGGCAGGAAATATTTGAATTCTGGGGCTGGCAACAATGAATGCACTCTTTACAAATAAACAACTGTCCTGACGTAGAGAGCAACGTGACTGATCTGATTCACTTTCAGGGCTTTCAAATGCCATACCTAACAGGCTCTTCAACATGCTACCTCACAGTTTCCATTGCATTTGAGTCACACAACCACAGACTAAACATCTTATATAATATATTTAAAGGGTAAAATGCCTGACTCTGGTATTGCAGCTGTGTACTTGGATTGATTTTCAGTGGCGGTACTCCTGATTTACACAGGTGTCAGTGAGAAGAAACTCAGGTTCAATATTTCTGTCCAATCAAATCAAGACAAACTGCACTCCATACTAGGAGACCAGAATTCCTATGGGACCACATGCTCTTTAAAATAAGATTTGAAAATGCATCACCAGCTCGGTCAATTTTTTTGCATTTGTAGTTTCTTTACTGAAAAGACACTCTGAGATGTATTTTCTCTCCCCCTTCCTCCTGTGCTAAAGAATTATGTAGAACAGACCTCTCCTGTCAAAGCTGTGGAAGAGAAAATAGCTTTATCTTGTTTGCTAGCTACTGATAAATACAGGGGAAAATGTTTTCTCCAGCTGAGACTTTAGCCTAAAGAAAACTAATAGAATTCTAGTAATAAATATTTTTAAGCATATAGAAACTTTGTAACAAGTTGTACTTCATGCAGAATACACTTCAGACTTACCAAGATGTAGAAGACCAGAAGGAGCCATTTACTAAAACTATCAGTTAAAATAATTATGTTTCTTATTAGCATAGCAGGTTTAGCACTATGTGTAATCAGTGCAAGATTTAGGCTTAAACTACTTAAGCTACAGCTTAAGGCCTCACAATATGAGGGGGCTCTAAATAAGAAAAAAAAACCTGACTCAATATCAAGTTTTATAATAATCAGTTGTTAAATAAAGAAGATTGTGACAGGGGCCCCCCAATGGCGTGTTGTATGTTGGCCCACCCACCTGTTTAGGGCAGTTTGCCCTGTCTCACCTACCATGACTTGACATAATAAGTGGAAGTCTGCCCATTTTACTGGTCCAATGCCAGGGGGCTCTATACACATGGCTCCAACCTTCCCTTACTATGTCTCATGCCTTGCAGATGACACACTTGAGTTGTTCTGTGCTCTGGCTTGAATCCGAGCTAAAGTCAATACACTGTTAGGCCTCATACATACTCACATTGTCCTTGCTGCTGCTGGTACTTTGAAAGTGGTGTGGTGGCATGTTTGTCTTGGTGCTGGGTGGGCCAGGCAGCGAGGTACCGCACTGTGCTGCATTCAAAGCAGCAGCAGCAGTGAGGCACAGAAGCAGGGAGCAGAGGCTGTGCTCAGCTGTGGCTTGTCCCTGCCCTGTGCAAAGATCAGGGGCCCATGTTCCCCTACTTTGCTCCCCGGCACCGTGCTGGCTCTGGAGGAGTTGCCAGGCTCTGATTGCCCCATGACTGGGCCCGGCCAGGGCCTCATTCACCATGAATGGGGCCCTGGCTGGGCCAGGACATGGGCCAATCCCCACAGTGCAGGAGGGAGCAGGGCAGGGGTGAATGATTCACCTTACCTCTACCCTACTCTCGATCTGCCCCCCGCCCCAAAGCCAATTAAAAGAAACATACCTGCCTGCAGCTGGGCCCGCTGTGATCCTGGCTGTGAGTGCCAAGTGTGCAGGGTGTCTGAGTGCATGTGCACTCCTCCCTGCTGCTGCAGCAGCAGCCTGTGGCCGGGCTGCCCTCCAGCTATATCTGCTGCCCTGCGTTTGGTGGGGCTGAGCCTTGTTAGTCCCCCACTCCTTCCGCCGCCTATGGAGGTGATCATCTGAGCAGCTCAGTATTCTGCCCTGTAGGCCTAGCCTTAAAATGGCCATGTCATCAGGGCTGGCCTGCACCTGCCAACTGCTCTCAGCCCTTAAAGCGGCAGGCACCAAAGCTGCACTGCCACAGAGATAAAGGAGATATGGGAAAATGACTCTCTAAATATGGACACTTTCATTGTAATATGACAAAAATATACATACATTGGATTATTTTTATCGTATGGGGCTTCTTAAAGTGGACATAGTTTAGGGCCTCAGCATGTTATAATCTGGCACTGTGTGTACTTTATAAAGATGACTTGCACTATAAAGATGAAGTATGAATTTATGTCTTATCAAGTACACATTCCCAAAACATCCACACAATATTGTGATGCCTCTCAAAATCATGTTCCAAAACAAAGTGTTTTGCACTTTGTGTGCACATGACTAAGAATATTTCAGCTGAAAGCTAGCAGTTGAATTGGCTCTTTAATAAGGCAGCTAGTACAATTTTATTACTAAAATCCCTGCTCCTCCTATTGAAATTGTGCTTCTTTGCAAAAAGTAACATAACATTTGTTGGGCCAGCAACAGGAAATATGACTCTACCCTTGTGATTACAGTAGGGAGGAATGGGTCCTGAATTCTGGCCCCTGGTCCCTAGGACTGTTTATCCAAAGACTGGTTATGGTAGATTGCATAAACAGAGACTTGACACAGGATTTCCTCCTCCCAAGAGAATACTACAGAGTCCCATTCCTTCTTGGCCTCTCTCTGACACAGTGAATCTTGTTTATCTTTTTTCACCAACAATGTAGCTTCAACAGGATCAGCAGAGTGTGTGTTTCCACCTGGATTCTTCTATAGCTTGAGAATAAGGACACTGGGAGGTAGTAAATGTGGGTATGAAACTCCCTATAATGAAGAAGAAACTGAACCTGGGCCACCTCCTTGCTGGATAAGACATCTAACCAGTAATCTATTTACTGAAAGAAAGTGGCCACACCTGCATTTTGTAAAGAGCCCAATCTTGTTAGGCATGTCCTACGTAGGTCAACTGGCTTAGGCCCCTCATGGGACTTAGAAAGAAGAATCCTTAATTTTTAGATCCTGAATGGAGTGGGGCACTAAGCTGCTCAAACTGGGGTTCTTCGGCATAGAAACAAACCCCTAAATGCCTGGAAAATTTTATAGTACAATAGGGAAGGACTTCCAGGGTTAAGTAGCAGTTGAGTGGGGGATTTTAGGATCACAATTCTGGCCTTAGACAAACAAGTCATGCTTTAAGTACCCAAGTCCTTTTGTTATTTGGCTGTCAGGGCTTAATTCTTAAAGGTGTTTAGGTGCCTAATTTCCAGTGAAATCAAAATAAGAAATTAAATAACATTCTGGTTCAAGACATGATGTTCTCACTGTATGCTGTATGAGGTAGTAAAAGTTAAACATGATCATGTATTCTGCCAAAATACTTCTTCAAATTGAAAATTTGCAATATTTAGCAGAAAAGCAAAAACAAACAAAAATACCACTTTTTTACCTTCATTGCTTTAAAGGTCAAAGAACAAATACTTTTAAAAAGTTTTTTCTTGCCCTACTGAGGCAGCTATTGTTGAGTGAGAGAATTTACCATCTTGTATCCTCAAGAGGACCTGTAATGAGCAGCATTCTTCAGGAACATCAGCCTCACAAGACACACAAATCTTTTCTCTGCAATACAAAGCATGATAACTTGTGGGCAAATCTGACTTGGTTAACTAGCAAATTTTGAAAAATTAGCTTCTGAAGTATGTGATATTAAGAATGGGAGACTGAAACAGAAGATTGTAAGCCAGATACATATGATTACACATTGCATGACTACAGGAAAATAACATCAGCTATGTACATTTATGTTCTCTAAAATTCTCTGTGTGTGCCTACACTGCATGCTGTGGTGCAAAGTAAAGATACCTGAGCTGGGTCTAAATGAATAGCTCTGATTCTAAGAAAAGCCGCAGTAGTAAAAAATTCAGCGTGACCTAATTTACCCTTCTCAGTAGTTAACAGTTCCCATAAAAGAGCACGTAATTGAATGATCAATTTTAATTTTCTGAAGAATCACGTTTTTCATTAGAACACCTACACGCTTGGTCAACTTGATGATATCCAGGTGAGGGGAAAAAGGAGGTATTTTTTCTTTGAATAATAGATCTTAACGTTTTTTAAATGAAACACGGCCCCATGGAACACACAGGACGAAATGTATTTGCAGTAATGGTTAGCACAAAGACTAGATTTTGACAAAAAAACTCCTCCCAAAGTTCTCTCTGGGACAGTACAGAAGCCAATACTATGCCTTTCTTCCAAATTAGGCCTTCAATATAGACATCATAGATGCCATTTCATTTTTTAGTAAAGTTGCATGTGGTGCATGAAGATAAAGTAGATTATAGAGGCGTCAGTAGTGATTTTACAGTTACTGTTCCATGGCGTTTTTCCAGTTTGCTTGAACTATAAATAGATTTGTTAGGCATGAAAGAGGAAGGGGAATACAGTGTGTCCATCTTAACAGGAGTTTAAAGCTGCATGACCCCATATACCACAGGAGGGATTTCTTTTTGATCCCAACTTGTGATAGTTTTATGCCCTGCGGCACAAAGCATGCTAGCACTTACTTCTGCAGCTGAAATCGGTCACAACATTAGCTATGATCAAAACCTAATTGACTCAAGCAGTTTAACAGGAAAAACTGCTGAGCCTGAAACTCTAAGAATGTCTGCTAGAACAGAATATGTGGGATCAGCCCTTGCAAACTGCTGGACAAAGAAAGGTGGTAAAAATTCTTCTTCAGCTCACTCATTTATTTATTTTTCTTTAGTGCGTTAATCTTTGTACCCTGAATTCTCTGTTAAAAATACATATTCACAGATACTATGAGAGTGAGGCTGCTATTTGCCATTAGTAACTTCTCTGCAGGAAGTATTGATTGAGTTAGCATTTCTATTTGCTCTTTTATATATCTGTTAGTAGGTCATTTTTTAAATTTGCTGTTGTTTTTATCTGGGTGAATTTTGTGGTCAGGAAAAGACTAATTAGTTAGCTTAGAAAGGCATGTTGCAGGTAGGTGCTTAATTTCTGTTCCTAAACATCCTGCCACTGCTTTTCAATCCTGCGCTATGGTACCTATAACATCATACAAGGGAGACAATGGAAATAAATGTTATTTCTGTCATGCAACTGGATCTTGAAGACCTCTTGGGGACTTACTGCACAGTGGGAGACATTTTGGAGTTTTTGCTGAGGTTTTTATTCCCATTTAACTCATGCGAAGGATGGGTACTAAGTAGTAGCAGGATGCACTTCAGTGTTAGAAGCAGATTGAAGGTGCCCTGCACCTTCTAGGGATCTCTAGGAAGTGCTGCCCCTCAGAAAGGCAGAATAATCCTTGCAGCTTCCAGGGGATAGAGCTGCAACACTTGGACTCCAACTCAAGCTAAGAACTTTTGGCTAGGTACAGACATTCAAAAAGCCAAAGGTGGAACTGATCTAAGTTATGCTATTTTCTGTAAGCAGCACAGTTTAGATATGTAGTGAACAGGACACACATTTTCCCTTTGGTGGGTGAGGAGACAAATATTAGACTGGGTTCCACCATTTTTAAACCAGACTGTGTGTGCGGAACTTTGTTCCTATTATGGGTGTACTGTAGACCAGTTTCCAGTCACTTATAGTTGTAAAAGTGTAATGTCTGCACCTGGCCTTTGATTTGGTTTTCTCTCACTTCAACTCCCACTTAAGTCTGGGTAAGCACAGCTTTGTGATGGGAGGAAGGATGTCAATGCCAACACACAGGGTTAATTTAGACAGTCAGGAATGGAATTTTCCTAGCTGGACTACATCCAGTACAGCAGGGCTGATGGCTCTATTCATCCCCAAAGTACCATGCAAAATTTAAATACCAGGAGGGGATATGGCCTTAGTTCTGTGTCATTTGGAAATAACCCAAACGCCCTACTGCTATACAAAGCACCAGTTTAACAAAGATTCAGGCAGAAGCAGGCTGCTTGCTGAATTTCCAACATAATCATTTCCTGTTGGGTTCTCCCATCCAAGTGTCAGTACCATCTAAACCTGCCCAGGTAATACATCCTGATGAGAACTGAGAAGTTGCAGGTGATTTGACTGAAAGCTTAATACAGTGAAATACCTGAGGGCTACATGTAATGAGGTGCCCCAATCTTACGTGCAAGGTGTGTACAGTGCTTGGGTTACCAACACACCAGGGGAAAAAAGCCCAATGATTTATGGGTTTTTTTAATAGTGATTTATTAAAACTGACATAGGAGTACTTGGTATTAGCAAACCTCATCATTTCTGTAAGAACAGCATCTAGTGTACTTTGTCTAACCAAAAATACTCCGGTTTCTTGGTGTATTACAATATTGGGCAAGTCTTTAGCCATAAATCAGCTCAAGTTGTAAAAAACATACCTTCTGTAAAACACAGCCCTTCATCCCTTTAGTACATGAGGCTCTGGTAGCCTTAGATACTGTGACCATGTGGTAATTGTGTCTATTAACACAAAATCCACGTTTAGGGGTTAGTGTTGCTACCCCAAGAACTTAATTTTTTTTTTGCATATATAAAAACTAATATACAAACATACTTTTATTGCATACATTTAAAATGTACATGATGTTGGAAACTTTCCAACAAACTTTTCCTAAAGAGCACCGGTTACTGTGGCTGCCCTCCAGCTATGGTGGTCAGGATTGGCAGCCCCTATGTACAGTGAGGCTTATCTTAGCTGTTACCCTCCTAGTGTATGACAAGGACTCATGATGCTGAAATAGCCTTATTTGAACTATGCATAGATTCATAGCATTGGAAGGACCTTTGTAGTCAGATAAGTCACCCCCACTACACAAGTAAAGTATGTGGTCTTAAACCAACCCAGACATATGGCTATCCAGTCTCTTCTTGTGGAAGATGTCACAACTTCCCACACAGCTCATTCCATTTCCCTTACATTAATGAAATTTTCTCCTGAGAATTAATATAAATCTGTTTTTCTGTAGTTTAAACTCATCTTTTCCTGTGGCAAGATTTTTTTTTCCTCCCCCCCCCCTTTTTCCCATTGGCATTTCAGATAGTTAAACCGCTATCGATTCACCTACCATTTAATCTTCCTTTCTATAAACTAAACATGCCAAATCCTTTAACCTTTCTTTGTATGGCTTTTTATTCCAAACCCTTTATCATCATCATCATCATCATAATCTTTAAACTGAGGTAGTACCAGTTGCAGGAATGGTTGATGTAACAGGCTTATACTGTTTCCTGCTGGCCTTCAATTTATAATTTCAAGCAAACTAAAGTACCAAATTCCATCAGAGAGACTATTTTGTAGTAAATAATTAGGTAGTACTGGAGATTAGAAAACACTTATCTGCTTGGACTTTCTATCTACCGTAGTCCAAGGATATATTAATTTGTTTTCAATAATCATTCAAATTTAAATTTTACTTAAGAATCTTTTGCATTTCTCTTATCCTTTCTGTATATATGAGTTACCTTGCTCTACGTAACTCAAGTGCTCTGACAAATAAATGAAAGATAAAAGCTAGTTTTGTGGTAAAGGCATGAATCAGAGATAATGGAGATCTTGGTTTCATTCCCAGGCCTAGCAGAGGCTTTCTTTAACATTGAATGAGTCCAAACTTCCTTCTTTGAAAATCTCCCCATTATTTTAAGTTTCCCCTCTCTTAAATGGAAATAATAAAGTTTCCATTACACAAACAGGTACTCTGAGGTTTAATTAATTAAGGACTAGACTCTCTAAAATGATTCTGGACATATTTTGATCTGGTCAGTTGGAAACTGTTTTTAAAAAATGCTCAACATCAGGCAGGTTGACTCTTTTGGAAATGTGGACTTTTATGGGGCTAAACTCTTCTGAAAATCTGGCCAGCTGGGCTTAAGGTGCATGGATCTTTCAACAATGGATGTTATAAAAATGCTGAGAAGTAAAATAATGATTAACAATCTGTTGCCCCCTCAAACTTGAATAAGCACTGAATAAGGTTTTGGAGCAGCAACTGAATGTTAAAAGGAACAAATGATCTTTCCCTAAAGAAGTCTAATAGCTCCTAAGATTCTAGTTTGACTGTTTCTGTTTTTAATGTCTTAAGTGAAAGAAACAAAGGACCAGTCTTTCAAAAGTAGCATCTAAATTTGTGGAATCAATGTCAGACTTTTCAGATATCTTAGGATGTGACTTAGAATAGATCAGGTTTTGCTGGACACCCTTGCACAACAAAAGAAAAATTGACTTGTAGTATATGCTAGTATAGCTGTGTTACCCTAATCTAGCTAGCACCAGTAAAAATAGCAAAGATGATGGCATGGCTTTCAGTTTGAGCAATTAAAAATTTTGAGTGGGTAGAGCGTGTGAAGGGCACACGAATCATTTCAAATGAATCTCCCTTTGTTGCTGAATATGCTGAATATATCATATGCTGGTAATAGAGCATATGCCCAGAGTCCCTGGGAAGTCTCTAGGTTTATTTGATTGTGTAAACCTACAGTGTAAGTGTAGTCAGTTTGGGTCCCATAATAACTTGGAGTACATGGCCAAAATGTCCAATTCAGCGTGATACCAGCCCAGTAATTATACAAGGTCTCAATTTCAGCAGCTTAAAGATTAGCCCTGATACTACTTGGAGTAAATAAAATTAGTCAGCCTCTCTTCTTCTCTCATTCCGGAATTTAAAATTTTGGCACTGTTCCAATTTATTCTTCTTATTTGTACAAGGAGATTGTGAATGAGTTACCATTGGAGCTGATAAGAAGCGCAATGCCGGATCATAGCTGAATGGAGCTTAATTAAACTGGAGTAAATACACTTCTGACTGCAAGATAAAATCCTTTTATGTTTTCATTTGTAATGTGAAGGCCTGTTTTGCTGACAAAAAAACGGAATTCAGCATCAAAGGGAGATTCATTTGAAATACTTCCTGTGCCCTTTGCATCCTCAACCTACTCAAAATTTTCGATTGCTCACACTGAAACCACTTTTCTTTTAAATCTGATCTGAATTTAGATTGCAGATCTTTTGCTAACTGAAATTGTTTGAAATTGACAAGTGGCTTTTAATAGATTGATACCATATTACTAGTTTCCCAATAAATACACTTTGGTTATTATCTTAAATTAAAAATTCACAATAATTATACATTTTCCATTTAAATGATATACCAATTTATTGCATGACAGAACTGAAAGGAAGATATGTGGGAACTTTCTTTGTTCTTCTGAAATATATAGGTACTAAATTGGCTTTTTCAAGTCAAAGTGGGGAGAATATGCAGGACAGGTCTCCCTCCCTAACGCAGAGATGAATTTTATGCACACAAGGATTCCCACAGGTATCCATGTGCTCCATGAAATGTACACTTAAGTCTTTCTAGTATCAGGCCCGGATTACCTTTGCCTTTTAACTAGCAGTAGACCTTCAAAAAGAAGGGAGAAGAACAATTAAGTTTGAGGTGGGGATTAGAAGAGAGGGGAGGTTAAGGAGATTATGATGAAATGCTAATGATTTCAGTTACTTCCTATTTCCCTAGATATAAGTACAGCATATCCTGGGCTAATTGACTTGTAAGCAGGAAGTTCTCTCATATTATGATCTAATTACTTCTAGCTCTTCATAGTTGCATGCAGCGTGATTGGGATAACAAATACAGTTACAGTTTAATTTAGCAAGAATCCAGCTCAGTTGTAGACTTAATCATGGTGAATTGTTTATTGGCTTGCAAATCTCATTGCTGTACCTAGTGCTTATACAAGTTGCCAAGCTACTTGGATATCTACCCCTGATCCCAAGTCTGAAAGACACAAATACCACCATAGGAACACTTGAAGTTTCCATATCAAATAAATGTAATGTTTACTCAATAAACTCATTTAGTTTATTATATGGTCTGAGGCAATATGATTTTGCCAGTATTTCCTTTTGCAAAAAGCTTTATTTCCTTCATCCATTGCAAGTCCTGTCTCTAATGAAACATCACTCCAGAAAAAGCTCCTGTTTTAAATAGACAACCCCCCACCCCAAAAGGATTTATTAACCATCAAGTTAAATAAACCTGCATGTAAAGCACACTGAAATACCTTATTCCCTCCTCTCTCACCTAATTTTCTTTTTGGAGCATTCCAGCCATCTTACTCATATCGCACTTGGCACTGGTGCTGAGAATTCTCCATAACAGTGATGAGGCCTGCTAGTCTGAATAACTGCTGCTTTCTTTTGCTCCCTTGGGAGCATAATTAATTAATATGATATTTACTTTCAACAAGCATGTCAGCCTTCCCATCATCTAGGCATTTACAAGTAGCGTTGCCTCATTTGCATCGGTGACGGAAATATTGTTTGTTGGTATTATGTAAATAAACTTGTAGGCGTGTGAAGTTTACAACTGGGACTTTAATAGAAATGATTAAACATAAAGAGACATTGGCAAGGTGGTGAGCTGCAAAATGTGACCTACTTTAGATTCTTTGATCCATCTGCAAGGCTGGGTCCCTATGGGGCAGTTTTAGAGGAAGTGATAGCTACTGGCTCCATAGCAATTACCATAACAGTTAAAGGATGCTAACTCTCTCATAAACATATAGCATTTAACAGAAAAAGGCCTTTCTATAGACTTTTTTTTAAAACAATCTTACATAATTGTGTACTAGATGCCCCGTGCAGCTTTGCTTGCATGAAAATCCAATGAGTCAATTTTTGTTTGAAATCGTATTTTATTGCACTTCAGTAGCTTCACACTTTCGCATACACAAAATCCTGAAACCTATCACACTTTCTTACTGTAAGAGCTTTACAACACTTCCGCATACACAACATTCCTGGTTTTGTTACTCAAGTCAGCAGTCACTGCAAATCAGATATTTTCTGGGTGGGAGATTCTGGAAGAAGCCACATATAGTTGTCCATGGGTGAAGACAGGATCCCAAAGGAACACTCCTACTCTTTGTAATGTTTGCCCTTGGGCTTTTGGGCTTTATTGATGGTCATGCTGACTGCCACCTGCACAGGGAACTGTCAATGTATCCAGGTGAATGGAAATGTGTCATCAGATGGCTTCGGTGCTATCCAAGGAATTAGTACTGTTCTTTCTGATCCAACAATTTTTGCCTCAGTCTGCTGTTGATGACGGATTGCACCAATATCCGTGTTCCATTGCACAGACCATCCTTAGGGGCAAGGTTTCGCAGAAGCATGATAAGCATCCCAGGCTTAAGGTGGAGTTGATGTGGAGGCAAACCTGATACCTCCATAGAATTCAGGTACTCAGTTGGCACAGCCATAACACTTTCATCCTCTGAAAGAGCATCTGTGCTTGTAAAAATCCATTCTTGGCCTGGAAATTTTGCCACAATAGCATTGTTGATCTCCTGTACAATGGAGTAATGTGGGCCAAAATAGCTTTTTCAGATGTCCATCCTGGATTTTGATAATTATCCAATAGATTTGGAAATGTCCATTCCATCATTGCTGAGAGATCCAGAGGCATGCAGAGCTCAGGAGGCAGGGTAATGATTTTGTCAATATTTCGAAGTTGGCCATTTCCCAGATCCAAAAGTCATTCAGCATATTTTGCACTTCATGCATCAAAACCTCCCTTATGTATTTGCATGTCCTCATGAAGTTGGAAAAACTGGAAGTGGTTCCACAACTCAGATCACTTCAAGCATGCCTCTACTATTTGGGGCTGTGAGGCATTTTTCACAACAGGCAGGATTTGCCAAAATCACCCCCAAGCACTATCACCTTGCCAGCAAAAGGTAAATTGCTCTGCAGTAAATCTTGTAGCATCCGTTCTACAGCCTCCAGCATGTACCGATGAGCCATTCCTGCTTCATCCTAGATGATGATAGCTGCTTCTCGAATCAGCTCAGCAAGGTCAAACTGTGCTGGTATGCTGCAGGTACTGGTTTTCAACACATTCAGAGGTACCTTGAACTTTGAGTGCACAGTCCTGTCTCCCATAAGCATAGTAGCAGCAATTCCACTGGATGCCACAGCCAATGCAATCTTGTCTTCCCTACACACTCCTGAAAGAATCGTGTTAAAGCATAATGTTTTTCCTGTACCACCAGGTGCATCAACATATGCACGAAGCGGCTCTTGATTCTCCACTGCTTTCAAGATTGCATCTGCCATTTGTTGCAGAGCCGGAAACATGCATAGCAGTGAATCGTGAGCAATTTGGCATTGCTCCTGCCGGTTATAGTACAGCTCCTCTGGTAATGCATTTGACAGCCATTGAGTAGGGATGTCTTCCAAGAATGAGCAAGCTTGCTGTCTGATATCAAGGCCCATCAATGGGAAGTGATAGTCCTTCAACTCTTTGCCATGGCTGTTTTAAATGTTTCTCAATATCAAGAACAACCATGGCATGAAGAACATCCCCAACTCCCTCTCTGCTAGATGCCCTGTGCAGCGTTGCGTGCATGAAAATCCAATGAGCCAATTTTTGCTTGAAATTGCATTTTATTGCACTTCAACAGCTTCTCAACACTTCCGCAGTGGCTTGCCTATGTGCACACGTTGGTGAACTCAGTTCTCTCACCCAACTCTTCAACAGCTTCACAACACTTCCGCAGCGGCTCACCCACGTGCACACATTGGTGAACTTGCTTCTCTCCCCCAACTCTCCAACAGTTTCACAACACTTCTGCAGTGGCTCATGCACGTGCACACATCAGTGAACTCAGTTCTCTCGCTCAACTCCCTCTCTGCTAAATGCCCTGTGCAGTGTTGTGTGCGTGAAAATCCAGTGAGCCAATTTTTTGCCTGAAATCGCATTTTATTGCACTTCAACAGCTTTTCAACACTTCTGCAGTGGCTTGCCTATGCGCACACGTCGGTGAACTTGGTTCTATCACTCAACTCCCCTCCTCTAGATGCCCCATGCAGTGTTGCTTGCATGATAATCCAATGAGCCAATTTTTGCTTGAAATCACATTTTATCGCACTTCAACAGCTTCAGAACACTTCCGCAGTGGCTCGCCCACATGCACACATCGGTAAACTCAGGGACTCCAAACAATTTAATCTATCACAGTGAGACTTCATACTTACTAACGGAGACAGCACGCAGTACACGTAATAGTATAGATTAGGGTGATAAGTCTCTAATTACATAGGATAGGTTTTAAGAACTATAGAAAAGTGACTAATTATTACAAAATTCTACAACAGGGGTTCCCAACTTTTTTATGCTGCGGACTGGCAAACCACAAACTGGAAGTGATTGTGGACCGGCAAACTGCCCACTGTGGGTAGGCAGCCCACCCTTTTTTATACTCAGTATGCCAGTCACTTCTGGTCCAGCAGCCAACCCTCCTGTAGACTGGCAGCCAGCCCTTTGTGGCTCGGTACTGGGCCATGGGCTAGGGCTTGGGAACCCTTTTTCTACAGGACTGTTTTATAAATTTGTTGGTTCTTTAAAGGCCAGATGTTCATAAGCAGCACAGAATATTATTTTTCAACATGGTTTTTGTGTTCCTGGAATTAGTTGTGCATATAAATGATTGGCATACATACAAAGATGATGACCAGGCCTCTATCCACCTTGGTACGAACAAAGACAGTCCAAGCCAAGTAGTCCAGTAATCACAACACTGGGTACAAATGTGTACACGGAGGCTGTGGTGATGGCATGTGAGAATTTACCATGCATTTTTCCTTTTTCCTCCCCCAAAAAATCAAACTGGGGGAACACCAAACAGTCGGTCCATGACATGAATAAGAGGGTTTTGTTTAAATTTATAAAAATCATCAAATATAAGGAGCCTGTGAGACGGGACAAGGGGGACCCAAAAGTTTAGAAAACTCAGGCTTCTCTGGAGATGAGAGCCCAGAGGGTGAAGCATCCTGAACTGGTGACATGACTGAGTAGAGTCCAGAATATGAAACAAATCGAGTGTCTTGCAAATCTATCTTTGCAAAGCTTGGATTGGTCTTGGCTGTACTCAGATGGTGGTTATCAGAATCCCGTCCACATGGTTTGGACAGCTTTTCTTGGAGATAAATACATACACTGAGGACAATGTGACTTCACCAGCACAGGTATGGAGAGATTCCTATATAAATTCACTTTGAGATGTGTGATACAGTGGTGGTAAAATGTTTTTCCTGTAAAATGAAAATAGTGTGACAAGTGAGTGACTCATTTAGCTGTAGCAGGCTTAGACATATACAGCTGCACAGGGCACCACTTTTCCAGAGGATTTTCATCACGTGCACATACCTGACTCACTATCCAGAGCATTATTGCTGGTTCACCCACCACACTCCTGTCGGGCTGCACTGCCAGCAGGTCTGGCCTAACTGCTCTCCTCTCAGTTGGAAAATTGATTTTTGGCTTCACATGCTGGCTTCTCTGATTGCGTGGAGGGTTCACCAAAGGACTCACAAACAAGAGAAGGGAGGTTGTCACAGACTGTCAGGGAGAAGGGGAGGGACACTTGAAGGCAGGTAGCACCTGTGGGGCTGTTGTAATGAAGTAAGCAATACCAGGAGGAATCTGGCCCCATGTGGCCGACCTAATAGTTGAGGCCTGCACGTGTTAATAATCAAAATAAAATAGGGTCATTATTCTATCTAGTTTACTGGATACCTGAAGTGTATGCAAGTTTTATTAGCTCATTGTTTTTATATTGTCTTGCTTAGGATTTTAATATTTCTTGAGCATACACAGGCAAAGTATGGGAACCTGTATATAGTATAGTGATGTACAATAAAGTATAGAGGAACATAGCAAGGTTAGTGCTATGGCTGTTGTTTATAACTCAGTGAATAAAATGCCAAGGTTTACACCCCCACCCCCTCCCCCCCCAAATACCCAAACAAAAAAACCCAAAACAAATTGAAAACCAGTGCCTCCTCTGCTTTGGGGATGTCCTTTGCTACTGGTAGCTAAATAGCATAGTGGATCAAGTCTTTCACATCTGGAGACCATATCACAACTACAAATGGGTCTGATTTATTTATTTTTAAATTTTGCTTCTACATGCTTTTGTATTACAGACTTGCAAAAAAATCTGGCAGAGGCAGCAATGGCATCTTAAGAAAAGATCTGAAAAAGCAGAACAAGAACGTTACTGTAGGCAGAACTAAACATCACAAAACTGTTCCATGAATATTTGTGCACATACAAAATAGGTTTGTTTTGGCTATATTTGTCACAGTTTTATGTAAAGTTGCTGCAAATATTTTAACAAGTTTACTGGCAGCTATGTTAATGGGAAGAGAACATGCTAAGCTTATACTGGGATACTTGTACTAAGCAAAATTTTGAACCTGTAAACATGCATTTATGGTAGGAACGTGAATCTAGTTGCAGTTCAGCAATATGTCTAATCATGTTTAAGACCTTAATTAAGGCCTTCATTTCACTAGGGAACATAAACAGTACCATGTGATCTATGTCCAATGAAAACTAACTAGCAAAGCTTGAATTTAGAATTCAAATACGTGGTGAGGAGAACTACTAGTGTGTAGTCTACTCGCAAATAATTATTCACATTAAGTCATGCATCTGCTGCAAAAGAGATCTGGAAGAAAGAACTAATCTAAAAAAAAAATCCTACACAGTTTATGGTTTACTAGGCACAAAAACCAGACTAAATTACTTAAATATATTAATTGCAATCAAATTGTTTCAACCTAATTACATATTAGGGTTAAAGTGTGCTGGAAGAATTGTGTATGGAAAGCCAGATCAGAATATGTCTGCTCAACCTAATACTATTCTCCCTCTGTTCAGAACAAATTAGGCTACCAGATTAAAAGTTAATACTCCTCTGTTGCAATTTGTTACAGATTTTGCATAGGGTTTCCCTGATAAATCATTGAAAGGCAGACCTCTGCTTCACTCTGCAAATATCAACTCTGTTATCAGAATGTTTTTGGTACAAAGGTAGTAATAGGCTCTGGAAATATCTTGCTCCAGTAAGCGTTACCTTGCACTGTAAGGAGCACAGTATGTCATCTCAGCTGCAGAGGTGAGGGCCAGAGGTTGAAGTGGGTGTCTGAAAGGATTTTTATGCAAATTGCTTGGAGTTAACTTCTTTCCATAAATGTAAATAAAGTTGGACATGGGTGGATTTACATTTTTGAAAGAGAAGGCACAGATGGCATGGTACAACAAAAGCACACTCCCCCTCCCTCCAGTTATAGAGAAACTACAAGACTTGCTAATATGCCAGGAGCCCAGAGGTATATTATGCAGTTTAAGATCAAAGCAAAATGAAGTACAAATTTATTGGAATGTACCATAATTTGCTAGATTAGGTTAAGTTTAAAAAAAAGCCACTACGAATTAGGCAAAAATCGTCAAAATATACTGTTTTATTAGTCCTGTAGTCAGTGTGTGTGTCTATATGTGTGCCCCACTGTGCAGTTGGTACTGTGTAGTCTTGGGGTGCATGGGTTATTTCCAACCCTACTTGTTGTTACTGCGTAGTAGTGGTAGGATCACAGTTAGTGGCTGCTAATGCTACATCACTGTAGTGACAAGCTAAGCATCTCATGTACAGGCACCCAGTATAGTCAAGTGTACATCTTTAATTTAGATTCATGATACAAAATCTAGCCTTCTAGAGCATCCAGACAGCATATCCAACACTTCACTGTTACCATATGGTGTTAAGGTTTATAGCTAGAACTAAAAACATTTTTCCAGGGTGGTGAAACAGAAAAGAGATATAACTAGGAAAGGCTGAATTGCTGATGAAAGGCTAGCTTGATTAATGGAACATCAAGACCATTAAAAAGGAGAGAGGGTTGTTAACAGTAAGAGAGATTAGCAGGAATCAGGTAAATTATAATGAATCATGAAGTCAATTGACTCCCTCAGCAGTGCCTGAGTGGAAATGCCACTGCCTCTCCCATGCAGTTGGTTTTAAATTTTGGATGGAGCAAGATTCAAAGGGGGTGCAACTGCACCACTTCTGCCCCCTGGATCCACCTCTGAAGCTGTCTTTCCTCTTACTGGGTGGATATGTTATTAATATATCCATCCAGCTAGATTCCTATTGATTCTGATCATTTGAAAAGAAGGAAAAAAGACCCTTACTGCTCTAAGTCCTTTTTTTCACGAGACTACAAAATGTGGTCCAGAGAAAATTCTATTGTATAGGCAAAGTCCTGTGTCTGTCTGTGCCTCAAAACTTGTTGTTATACATGCAATTACCATACAACATATGCAAACACATACAACTGTTGCTAATTATAATATATCATAAAGATTTCCATCTATAGATTTCAAATAGGCCCTTTGAAAATGAGGCCCTTATAGTCACTAGCTTTCTCTGTATAGTGTTCAGTTTTCATTTATACCATCTGACTGTCAAAATGTCCACTACTCAACTGACTTTAAAATATAATAAAAAAGAGTAATTAAATCATTTACTATATTATGTATAGAATGCACTTATTCTGATGCTTTTGCAATGATTTTAGATAACATTGTTAAAAAACACAAGTCATTTGTCATAACGAGGCAGCTAAGCCATTTGTAGTTATGAAAATTTTACCCTTATTTTGCACGTTTCCTGTAATTCTGCGTAGTGACTGGCTTTGAACATTTCCTTTAAATCTTTTAAAGCAAATACCTTAGATTTTGGAGAGATGTCATTCTAAAGAGAGGACATAGATCCATTTCCCTCCAAAAGGAAAAAAGAAAAAAGTATATGAAGACCATATGAATTGTTAAAAGATTCCTATTGCGACACGGTGTCAATACATGCATCATCTATGTTTCTCCTACTGTATTATTTATAGCAGTGGGGGCCAATGTTTTTGGCTGGTATGCCACAACTTAATGTCACAACCAAATTAGTAGTGCCCATGTCACAAACAAGTAAAACCATTCAAAACAGTTGTTTTCTGCACTAGGTTAACTAAGGGTTAACAATAATGATAGTAACTGCTTTTTTGCTGCGCATGTCAAAAAGAAATTTATTGCTGTGCCACTAACAGAGATAGAACTTAGCCTTCTGTGCTGTACATAAATCATTATAACTGGTCAGAAGAAACAGGGAGTAACCCTATGATAACACCCTAGCGAAGACCGCTAGATAATTGGCGATTCTAATTAAATTTATGATGTGGCGAAAAGCAATTGGCTATTACACAAATAAAACCTGTCTTCACTTCCGTGAAGAACGGGAGACCTCCGCACACACACCTGAAAAAACCTCTGAACGTATGCGTGAGAATAACTGACAAATTGATCGCTTGTCAGTCTCCCCCGTCTCGACCTTATCAGACGTAAATCAACGACCTGCCGGCCCGACTTTTTTTCTCCGTTTATCTGCCCGACCAATGAACTCTTATGCAGACCGACCTATGACCTACGAACCTTAAGCTGTAACTAACCAAGTATCTCTGACCTCCGCTATTCACCACCTTGACGGCGTGAGTAAATAATCTTGCTTTGCAACCGATAAGCGTCCGCCTAATTAATTCCACTCCAAGCGTCACAAGTACCTGCCTGATGGCCTTCTAAGGCCCCAGACCCTTATCTGCCCGGGTGGGAGTCAGGGAGAGCTGCTGGCCGGCTGCCCTGGGTCCCGACACTTAAGTCTCACACTCACCCCAAGGGCCACTTTGATCCTCTTCCTCTGCCTGATTCCCTTCCCCTGCTGCTCAGCTTTCTGCTTCTTGCCCTATCTGCCACTGAGTTCTCTGCTGCTTCCCGGATCTGACTATGCCATTTGTAGCACACATGCCATGGGTTGGCCAAATGTGATCTAGTGAATCCTGCCACCGTTCTTTCCATTTGTCATCTCTCTCTTTTTTTTTCTTTTCTTTGGCGTTACTTTTTCTGTGTTATTCTGATTTTTATTATTCCGTAATCTTATTACAGATTCTGTAACCCTTGTTTATTTGTAAGACCTTTCCTAAGGCAATTATGTTTCATTTTGAGGTCAAAGGCCTAACTGGGGCCCTGAGTAGCTCTGAACAGCTTCAGCTCTTTATTTTAAGTGATGAGCTATTATGGTAGTTGGGAAGAAAAAAAATCTTAAGCAGGACCTTTTTGTAAGCAAGGCAATAATGTCTACCACTGTTTGATGAGTTAACAGTTCCAATGCTTTTCCATAGTGCTAGCTCAAATGCCAGTGATACTTGAGGTGAGTAGAGAAGGTGTTCCATTATGAAGTCTTATGGAAGTTACCCTGAAATCACCTCTAGTTTAGTGTCTTGATTTGGACTTGGGTGAGAGTTGGGTTTTTCCCTCCCTTTTCCTCCCAATGAAGAAGTTATTTGTGAGAAATACTGTAAGATATCAGAGACTTGGCAGGGGCAAGCAGTCTGAGGACCTCAACAGAATGCATGGATATGAGATCTTTCCTTTGAAAGAAAATTAACTTACCAGTTCCCAATAAATTATCTCTTTAGAGAAATTGCCAAGTAAATTATAGTAAACTTGAAAAAGTAATGTTCTCTTTCTGTACTAAATGGCACAATAGTTTGCATGTTCCAACAATCCTTAATGTTCAATATTAGCAACACAGATCAGGGTGTGGGGAAGTGCTCATAGTTTCCTTTTCTTTAAAGAAGGCTTGGTTGTTGGAAGTGTGGGAAACTCTATTTTAAGGTATTAGAAAAATAATCAGTCTAAGTACTGAGTATTCAGTCATGAAGAATGTGCCCATTATAGCACTTAAAGAATTACAGTTACATCTTTTGAGGATTAAAAAGCTTTTTTTCCATCCAAATTCCTTAATATTTGATGGCTTTCTCTATTTAAAAAAAAATATAAGCTCTATTGATACTTTGTGTACCTATTTTCCAAATAAGCGGAAAAAGCAAAGAGCTTTTCATAACCAGGATTGAATACCACAGGTTGGGATGATGCACTGAAACTCATTTTTAAAGTTTTGGACTGGGTGTCAGAAGATTTCTATTTAACACCCCCCTTCTGTTGCTGATCTTCTGTGTAAACTTGGGCAAGTAGCTTTGCATCTTTTTCCCTCCACTAATGTGGAGGGAAACTGACTTTTTTTAGGTCCTCAAATTTAGGTGAGGTCCTGGATAGTATTGCAAGATAAAAATAATACAGTCCTTGCTTATTGGCACTGCAAGTGTAATAAACAGTGTTTCAATAATCACACTTACCCTGCCCCCAAGGGTTACACACATTAACATATTACCTAAGAAGGATATCTATGGAAAAGGACAGATTTTAGATTAAAGTATAGGTATTTATGCATACTCTAAAGAGAAAATACTTAAAAATAATTTAAATAATGAAAAGAACAAAAGAAGGGAAGTGACTACAAAATAAGGTCAACAGCTTTTTGCTGCAGTAGTATTACCATCTCGTATTACTTAGCATGCTGTTACAGGTTTTAAACATTTTAAATCAGTGGAAAGTTATGCTTTCATAAAGTTAGAACAGTTTCAGAGCAGTCACAGGTTAAGGCTTAATGCTGTCTCAGACTTGCACAACTGTGACTTGCTCCTGGAGGGTCTGGTGTGGACAGGAACCAGGACTCTATCATTCCTCTGGTATGTGACAGGAGAGGGCTTGAAGGTATGTAGCTTGAAGGTGGAGAAACAACTTTGGGAGCTGTGGCTTCCCTTGTTCTGCAGCCAGCAGGAATCAGAGTCATAGAGAAGTGAGGCTAGAAGGGAACTCCAGCAGTCACCTTGTCCAACCCCCTGCCTGAGGCAGGGTCATCCCTATCCAAACCATCCTATATAAATGTATTGTCTAACCTCTTTGCAAAACTTGTTAACCCCAAGACAACACCTTAACCTGCCATGAGCAAAGCAGGGGAACTATGGCAGTCAATATCCTGCTCCTATAACAGGTTTTTAATGTATACTCATGATATCCCAGGAAGAGGGCCATACCCCTCACTACAGAGGAAGGCAAAAAACCCCACAGTCTGTACCAATCTGACCATGGAGTAAAATTCCTTCCTGATCCCAAATTTGGCTACTGGTCTGATCCTGAGCTGAAGGACAAGATCCTTTAGCTAGGAACCTCCAACTTTAAGTCCCAGCAGGAACATTAGCACATCCCAGTCAAAATCCCCAGACTTGGCTGCTGCCAACACCCAGTGACTCTGAGAAAGGCTTAAAAAACACCTTGACACAACCAATGGCTGTCCAATGTCATCTTGAACACTTACAGTGATGGAGAGTTCACAACTTCCCTAGGCAGTCTTTTCTACTGCCTCACTGTTTTAACGGTGAAAAAGTTCTTTCTAATATCCAATCTAAATCTACTCTCCCGCAACTTCAAGCTATTGGTATGCATCCTATTCTCTACAGCAAGAGAGAAAAGGTATTCTTCTTTATGGCAGCCCTTCAGGTATTTGAAGACTGCTTCAAAAGGCCCTCTTAAGGACCTTTTCCACAAGCTGAATTTGCCTAGTTCCTTCAGCCTCTCCTTATATGACTTGTCTTCCAATCCCTTTACCATCTTCTTTGCCTGCCTCTGGACCTTCTCTAACTTCTCCATGTCCTTTTTAACATGTGGAGCCCAAAGCCACACACAGTGTTCTACATAAGGCTGAGTAGAGAGGCACTATCACTTGCCACATCTTGCACCATCTTGCTTCTATTAATGCATCCCAAAACGTCATTTGCCTTTTGTGCAGCTGCATCACACTACAGACTCATATTGAGTCTGTGATCTACCAAGACTCCCGGATCCTTCTCTATGGTTCTGCCATCCAGCCATGTGTCCTCTATTTTGTATTTGTGTCTTTGCTTATTCCTCCTGAGGTGAAGCTCTTCGCATTTGTCCTCATTGAACTTCATCCTGTAAGCTTCAGTCCAGTTTTCCAATCTGTTGAGATACATCTGAATTGCTCTCCCATCCACCAATGTATTCATGATCCTTCCCAGTTCTGTGTCTTCTGCAGACTTGCTCAACAAGCTTTCTATGCCAGCATCCAAATCATTAATAAACATGCTGAAAAGCACTGGGCTTAGAACAGACCCCTGTGGGACTCCACTTGAAACCTCCTGCTAATCTGACATGAAACCATTAATAATTACCCTTTGCTTGCAGCTATCAAGCCAGTTGTCTACCCACCTTTATAATAGTTTTTTTCCAGCCCACTTTTCTCCACATTGTTTATGAGAAGGTCATTCAGGACTTTGTCAAAGCTTTGCTGAAGTCCAGATACACCATATCCACAGTATACCCTTCATCCATCCAAGTATTTACTTTTTCAAAGAAGATCAAAGATTGTTTTACATTTACTCTTAGTAATTTTTTGTTCTTGCTTCTTGTAATCAGTCTTTTCTCTTCCAGATACTTACAAATGGCCTTCCTTAGGATATGCTCCATTAACTTCCTAGATATTGAGGTGAAGCTAACCAGTCTGTAGTTCCTCAGGTCCTCCTTGTAGCCTTTTTTAAAAAAGGGTGCTCTATTTTGGCATTTTTCCAGTCCTCTGGTACCTTCCTGTCTCCCATGACATCATGAAGATCATTGCCAAGGGCTTTGAGATCTCTTCTGCCAGTTTCTTCAGCGTGCTGGGATGAAGTTAATCAGGTCCTGCTGATTTGAATTCATTCAGATTGATCAAACACCCCCTCTTTTTTGTTATGTCACCCCTCAGTTTGTCCTTATTAGGTGTCCAATTTTAATTTTTATGTTTTGTGTAAAGACTGAGACAAAGTAGCTGCTGAGTAGCTTGGTCTTCTTTACATCTTCTGCTAAGAGTTTCCCCAGGCTAGTTAATAGTGGACCCACAGCTTCCTTGGTCTTCCTCTTCTGGCCAACAGCTGGAGCTGTGGGTGGGAGGGTAAAAGTCTTGAAGGAAAAAAAAACAGTTTGAAGTGAATGGGCAGGGGGCAAAAGAAAGGAGAAAGGAATGAATAAAAGAAGTAAAAAATTAAGGATCAAACGGATCAGAATCTTGCACATTTCACTGGATTGGGATGGGGAGAAGTTGGGTTAGTACTCACACTGGGGCAGAGCAGAGACCTAACAAGCTCACTGCATGCATGCCATACCAGGGCAAAGCTGTTTGCATGAGGGTGCTAGAAAAAGAAGCAAACTAGTGAGCTGTACCTGGGTGCTCAGAGTGGTCAGGGTGTGCTGGGGTTGCATACCCTGGGGGAGGACAGGATGTTGGCTTGGGACCAGCATTGTCCCTCTGGGCACTAGAGTTCAGGAGGGTTAAAAGTTTGCCAATAGAGCAAAGCATTGGGAAGGGCTGGGAATGGTGCATCCTGGAATGCTGGGGGAATGAAAATGGAGAATTGTATCTCCCCAGAGAAGACTAACAATTCCCTGGAATTACCTGGGTGAAATGAATTGGCATAACTTTAAAACAGTTAGAGGGCATTTAGCATAGATTAACACCCTTCAACAGGTGAATGTTCCCAGTTTAGATGGCTTTATGATAGTTTAAAGGTAACTTGTAACACCAGATCCAGGTATGGTATGGTAGCCTGTTTTTCCACGGTAAAAGTAGAGCAACAGAACCTTTGTTGTAGAGCTGGTTGGAAACTTTCCAATGAAGCATTTTGCCTGTCAGAAAATGATTTGTTGAAATCAAAATGTTCCATGAGAACATAACCATTTCAACAAATTGTGTAAGCCATCCCCTGTTCTTGCCAGCTTGCCTGCCCAACTCTATGACAGCCTGTGCTTATGAGTCCCTGGCAGCCTACTTCATGGGTGCAGCAATGGTTCCCCATACATACTCCATGGGGCCTTGGGCTTCAAGGCTCCTCTGCAGGCTACCTGGTATCTGCTGGCAAGCCACAACTTTCTGAAAAGGCTGGACTGCCTAGAGCAACTTGCTCTCTGACCTGCTAAAGAGCCAGTTCCCAAGCTCTCCATCACCCTGAAAACTAATTTTGTGGCCTGTTGTAGAGCAGAGGGATGTAAACTCCTGGGAAGCCTGGACCCTGGGTGGGGGTGAAGGGTTGCTTTTTCTCCTTTCTTTTGGAAACACCAAACCATTCCTGCTGCAATAACATTTTGGCGTTTCCAAAATAAACGAACTGCAAATGTTTAGGCCCATGCAATAAAAAAAAAGTTGAGTTTGGGTTTTTCCCCCCGTCTTGTTTTTTTTCTTATAAACTTTCCACCTCAAAAACAAAACCAACAACCCCTCCAAAGCAAACAAACAAAGCTCTTTTTAAACCAACCTGGAAATCTATTTCCCCACCAATTTTACTCTACTGCTTCTCCCAGGTTGTTTAGTATCTATATTGGGGGTCTTGAGAATTCGTGTATTGATTCTTTTAAATCTGTAGCAAGAAGCGTAATGGAAGAGTCTTAAGAAGAGACTCCACAGCAAAGAGAAATGAGCAGCTCTAGGGATAAAACACTGATTTTCCCAGTCAATGTTAAAAGAAAGTTACTTCTTCTGGGTTCCTTGCCAGTGCACTTTAATACAAATGATAAGAATAATAGATTTTGCTAAACTCTCTGGCTAACAGCATCACCTCTCTTTAAGTACAAAAGCTCAAAAATAATTTAGGGTTTTGGTTTATTTTTAATGGATCAGGAGCTGGGGTAGAGAGGACAGGGCTTTTTTTCCAGAGTTAATTTACCTTCTCTATTAATGAAATCCTCAGGGTGCCTGTAGACATGCTTGGAGGCTGCTCAAACACGTAATTGCAGTGCATTGGAGCAGATTTGATTAACTGAGTCTGTTGGAGCGTGCAAATTAGGAGGTTTCCACGTCTCATGTATTCAGCACCCTGTGCTTTAAAATGTTGGCAGGGGCACTTTAGCTAAAGCTCATTGAATGAGCTTTAGTTAAAACACCCCCACTGCCGTTTGCAGCCAGGATGCAAGACTCCATGGGTGCTTTAATTGGAGCAGCTCTCAGAGTTGCTTTAATTAAAGTCCCCCCACACCCTCCTGCCTTGGAGCATATGTAAAGACACTCTCATACTTCAGTTTAAGCTTTCTGACTTCATTTCTATTTTTTTCTTATTCTGTAGATCCCTTTTGCATTGTTCTTGAAGCAGAATTTTGGCAGCTTCCTGGAGGTGGATGTGGAAGGGACTTTCACAGGTGTGTTAGAGCCCTATGTTTGTTGCTCTCATTCTGTAACATTGCAAAGAGTGTCACTCTGGTGTATGATCTGTATTAGAGCCCATCAAAAGTGCTCCTTAAATTGGCATTAATTAGGTTAGGGCTTCCTTTCAGGGCCGAGCGAGCACGCTCCCTCTGCATTGTACTTAGCTCATCTCACTTATTTCTAGCCTGAATTTCTCAGGGGAAATTGATTAGTTGTAGAGGCAAAGGGAAGACTAATAATTCCTTGTTGAAGGGCATCTGAGGTTGCAATTTCCTCTCATTATCACATCAAACTTTCAGAGTGGTAGTTTACTTTCTGCAGGCAGATGTACCCTCACCCATGGCAGAACTGCTTCTGAATTCTTAGAATGTGCATAGGAGAAGGCTTCACATCATGATAACCACTCACTTCAAGGAAAAAGCACTCACTCTGCAAAGAAACTTCATGGTCTGTGTAACCACAAGATTTTGCCCAGAGCAGCAGCAGTAGTGACTCCTCCCCGCTGTGTTTCCCCACCCCCAAGAGGCTTTCTTGTAAAAGTAACAGCTAACAGACTGAGGAAACCCTGTTGCTCTTTTCTGTGCATGAGTCTTCTCCTAAGCAAACTACTGGAGTTCACTTCCGCATTCACGTCAAAGCTAGAGGGCTGGCAGTGTTTGAGGAGCAGATGGCCTTGTAAGGCCAGCACTGTTTGCCCTATACACAGAAACAAAAACTATTTTGAAAAGTCCTGTGGTCACCTCCCTTAAAACTCAACAAGGAAGTGTTTTGGCAGTGCTGTTTGATTTATGTCTGGGTAGGCAATACAGCAAAATTACACTCTGAAAATCTTTTGTCCTCCCTCCAAATAGAGACTGCAGGGTAATATACTCAGAGAACAAGAATTGTTTTTATATAGAAGACCTGGTCCAAAAGAAATCAATGAGCATGTTTACAGTCATAATTGCATTTCAAATAAAAGGAGAGGTCTAATTTGTCACCTTGGAGTATGTGCATATAAATTGAAGCTTTTCTTTCTTGGAGTTCATTTTGAACTTTCTTGTTATGACCAAATGATTGTCTAGGTATTTGCTTCTTTTCTGCTCTATTTCATTGTTATTTTTGACTACCCTTGAAGGATAGTCTGAAGGCCAAATGAATTTTCAGTCCTACTAGAGACCTTGAGCCTGAGTGTTCTCCTTCACTCTACTCTTCCACTAATCCTTTTGATTTGTAGGAGGGGAAGGAGGAGGAGAATCAAGTTGCTTTGCTCTTTAGTCTTCCCCTCCTTTTTCCTGTTCAAACTTTGTGAAGGAATATGTGCAGAACTGATACAATATTGCACTATAATTATGTTATGTAGTGGCATTATAATTTACTTCAAAGCATGTAGAGCTACAGTTTGATTAAATTGCACAGCTCCATTCTTAAAGGTAACTTGCAACTACCAAGTTCCAGTAACTGTATTAATAATAGATGAAGCTTCTCACTTTAATAAGGCCAAGGATGTTGGGAGTAAGAAGTGAATGATAACTAAAATCTTTTGGTTCCTATGACATTTGCCCATCTCTCATTCTATTTAGATTACTCCCCTCCGCTATAGCTAGCCACAATGCCATAGCATCTTCTTGACCATGGTGCCCTATTGGAACCTGGCCTACAATAGGTAGATAGGCCCTGTCTGTGACTAACTAGGTGAACCTATGCTTGTGCTTTACTGTGATTTATATTGGACTGTTTAGGTTTTGAGAGAAGGACTGGAATTTGCTCTTCAGGCCTTTATTTGATACAAGTCTCAGTGAGTTTGCCCTTAGGTTTTATCTTCTCTGGAAGGGATTAGGTTAAAAGATTATCAAAGCTACTACACGCTTTTCAGTCTATACGCCTAGAGGTGGGAAGTGATGGAGATAAAATAAAATGAACACATTTCCAAATACGCTGCATGGTTAAACCTATAGTTGAGGCTGTATGTTAGGCATTATTTATGAATCTGGATGTACAAACTCCTGTTGTGAGAAAGGGCGTAAGCTTGTGCTGAACTTTAAGAACGCAAAAATAGTGCTTTTGTGGCCATACAACCATGTTCGTGCTTCCTGTCAAGCATGTGTGCAAGTACTTAGATGACTTAGGAGCATAAACATTCTTGTCTAGATTTCCTATACCTGAACTGATGTTTCTGGTCTTGTATGTAGGGCAGGTTTGTTCTCAAATCCAACCATGGGCCTCCCCTTCTGGCCATCTCCACTGATGATGCTCCCAGAAAACAAATCCTATAACCAAACCACCGAAGTGTCTGGGGTTTTTTGTAGGGGGAGGGTTGTTTTTAATAGAACTGATATTATGTGTAAAGAGCAAAAGGAGATAACTTCATGCTATGTAAATCTTCCTCCCTTCCTCACCCTCTTGTTTGCTCCTCTCTCTCCATATCATACCGTGACTAGCTTTAATTGTAGATTCCTCAGGAAACAGGCATTTCCTTGTAATTATATGTAAAAAGTATTGATTGTTATGATCAAAAAGTTATGATCACTCAATTCAAATAGATAATACTTGCTATGTAATTCTGGGTGTCATCTGCACATAGTCCAGAAGATGAATGTTAGTGTCCTCCTTAGGCTAGGCTTTCCTTTTTTTTTTTTTTTTAGTGCAATGAATCAATTTATGTTTGAAATGCAGTCTGCCAATATAATTTCCACAAAATACTTTTGTTTTCTGAACAGATAGCACAAGATAGAGAAGTTATGGGTTTTAGTATCCATTGCATTATTAATATTGCTCTGGTTTGATGGGTTAAACACTCCTTCCTGCACTACTCCCTCAGTCAATATTTAAAGAACTATTAATTAAAGCATAAACAGCAGAAACAAACTTGACCAAAAATTGTACCAGGTTAGACAACATTGGTCCTGCGTAACAAAGCACAGTAATATACATCCTGGAACGCTCTCATGTAAAACAATGCAGATGAGAGTTCAGCACGTCAGCCTAGTCTCATACTTGCTTGCATGTGCGTCTATGACTGACCTTCAAGCAAACTTCACTGAAAAAAAAAAGTCAGTTGACAACTCGTGCCTCACAATAAGGTAAAGGCCACTACATTTGCAGTGAATGAAATTAAACCTATTCCAAGAACTACATTAAAAAAAATTAGTTCCTCCTATCACGTACAAGCACAGGTAGAGTTTTCACTTGCATTGTTCATGTCACAGTCTGCAGCACAAAATGACTTTTGTGAAAAAGAAATAGGCTGCATTTTAAGAAGAGCTTAATAACCATGGATCCCCTGAAGTCAGTCATAACTTTCAGCATCTTTAAACACAGGTCCTGTAAGTCACACAACTGTATGAGTGATAGTGATGCACATTTGTATTTTGCAAAACCAAAATATCTGGATTAAGTGACAGGGCTACATTTTCAATTAAAAACACCTAAATGGGGCCACAACAAATGTACCTGTGTTTATTTCTTTGCAATATTTAAATCTGCATCTATAAATAGGATTCTTTCCCTCATTTTGTGCATATAAATGTGGATTCTGCAGGTACAAAGATTGAAAATGCCTATGTTTGTAGAGCCAATCAAGACATGCTACTATAAAAATTTGGTCCACAAAGTGTGCTGTATATACCGTTCTTGGGGGGGGGGGGGGGAAGGGTATTTTTGTTTTAAAAGCAAAGTTTGTTTATATGAAAGCTGCTGGATTGTGAGACCCAGTATATAATGTCAAGGCAGATATTTAATGTCACATCACATAATGCACTTACACCCACTTATGTAGCTTTGCTGTTTGAATATGCTTAATATTTATTCACCAGAATTCACAATATTGTTTGGTGGAAGACAGAGATGGCTGCCATCAAAGGGGCCTTTGATCATTAGAAAATCAGAGATCTAGTTAAAATTCATGGATCTAAAACTAAATGAAAGGGATAATTAAGCCTATTTTATATAATATATGAAAACAATAGAAGCTACTATCCAAGGAAATGGGTTATATTGTAAAAGGCAAGAGCAAGAACTAATTTTCTTGGGACAAGTTAAAAAATGCAGTAGCTAAAGGACTGTTTGGCAAGCTTTCTGTGCAAAAGGCAGAAAACAAGAAGATAGCAAGAGATGCAGTTGTTTGTGAGTGTGGCTCTGAAAGGGAACAGAGAGACAGAGCTGCTTGTGGCCTAAACCTGCTGGAGAGGGATGAGTGGAAACTGTGAGAAAGAAAAACTTGTGCTTTTTTTTCCTATTGCGTTCAGGAAAACAGGGGTTTTATATATTTTTAAAAAGTATTGTCTAAAAAAATTGCTTGGCTCAGCTGATTTGGCAGTAAAATTCTCTAAAAAAATTCACATGCATTGATCATCTATCCTGAGGCTCAGTAGGACTTCCCTAGCAATTCCTGCTCCTGGCTAGCTTCTTGCAGTGACACCAGGTACTGGAAATGAAATGCATCTGTCTCTTTGTGCTCTCAATGCTCCCTCTGGTGGTGTGCAGGTGTTATTGAGGTGGAAGAAACATCTGGAAACAAAGGTGTGAGGAATCGGGATAATGGGGGTGGGGAGGGAGTTCAGTATTGCAGGAAGCAGAAGGGAAAAGCACATATTGCATAAAAGAAAGGAAGCACCTAGTGGGGAGTGGATAGACACACAGAGGGACAGGAACATGAAGCAGGCAATAGATGAGGCAATAGGCAGGAGCTGAGGGCATATTAATTATGGAACATGAAGCCATTCTCTCCTTTTGAATCTGGGGGCGTTTGTAGATGTGCTCGGGGGTGGGGGGTGCTTTAATTAGCTAGCTGTGCTAACTAAAAGCACCTGAACATCACATGTATCAGTGTCCCCGCACTGAAAAATGGTAGTGGGGCACTTTGAACTAAAGCTTATCAAACAGGTTTTAGTTTAAAGTGCTCTGTCACCTTTTTTTAGTGCAGGGACACTGATGCACATGATGCTAAGGGCTACTGGAGCACATTTATTTCCACGCTCTGATGCGCGGGATTTACAGCATGTTGGAGCAGCCTCGCTGCACATGTAGAGGAGCCTTGGAAGAGAACACAAGTGTTCTGGGTGGGGTTCATTCAAAATATTCCATTAATTGCATATGGACTAAAAAATGAGTTCTTGACTATACTGTGCTCATGAAGAGTATTTGTTTTCAGTGGAAAACTTTGTGCTGAAGAAGCAAACACTCCCCACAATGAAAAGTTTCAAGAAAAGACTTGAAAAATTCAATTAGGAAATCCTGCTTAGGGGTTCTATTTTTCAGCCTAAACGTATTTTTCATGTACTGGGGGCAGGGGGCAGATGGGATAAGTGTAATGGCTGTACCTGGCCTAAAGGACTAATTACATTAGCTGGCAGCAAGAGAAGGCTATTATTAAGGAACTGATAGGGAAACAACGCATCTTTCCTCTTTCCCAACATCTGCCCAGCAGATACCCAGCCAATGGTGAGTGCTGGTGCAACCAATATAGTAGTGACATAAGCCTGGAAGGAAACAATAATGGTATTTGGTAATGATGGTATTTTCCAGTATTTGCCAGGGGAAAGCAGATGAGGGAGAGTAGTGGTCATTTTTTTTAAAGTTTGTATTTTAGCAAACTTAAATGTATCCTATTTCTTTATTGCATTCAATCTAGAAGGCTTTCTTTCTTCTGAATTCCAAAGACTGGCTGCAAACAGGGGAGGTACTGCACTGTCACGGAGCAGGGGGAGGGAGGTAGGAAGGGAGATGAGTGGGGAGGGTTACAGGAATAATTTATAATAGAATTTTAGGCAACTTAAATATAGTAGTTGGTACCTGCTCCTGTAATACTAGATAATACATATAAAGAAAGCATAGCTTGAGGAGAAGCAGTTCAGAGTTCACTAATACCACCCTTAACATGCATATGCTAGGGAAACCAGTTGAAAGGGTGAGGAGATAGTTAGACTTCACCTTTGTTCTTTTTCCTGATATTGCCAATAAGAATTCTATTGTATCACCTAAAGAATCAGTGTACATAGAACTGGAATAAAAGTGGATGGGAAAAAGCTATAAAATGCTCCCAGTAGAAAATTTCAGGTAATAAAAATAAAAATTATTTATCATTGAAAAATAAAAATGATCCGAACCCAAATCCAACTTTTTTTTTTTTAAAGTTTGGATAGGTTTCAATGTTTTGTTAGTGTCCTTCATCTATTTCTCTATCAAATAAGTACTCCCAGGGAACTTTATTTCAGTCTTAGTGATTTCCACAAGAATTCAATATGCTTCTGACTTTATAAAGGTGTCAAAAGCCCTACTTGGTGGGCATGTCTACACATGCAATTAATACACATAAATAAACTCCAGAGCTTATTGCTCCTGGGTACTGAGTCTTCATGTGTGCCAGGGACTGTAGCACTTTGAGCTGGGTTATAGCAGTCCCAGTTTGCAGGGAGCCCCAGGGGTCAGCCTGCCAACCCCGAGGATACTCCCCCTGGCTCAAGGAGCTGTGGAGGGACTGGCTGGGGCATGAGGGTGCTTCAGTCTGTGACTAGCTGGCATGCAGCCTTGAGACTCAGCCAGCTTGGGGCAGGGTCTACAGATGTGCTGCTGTGGAGTAAAACACTCCACAGCAAAATACTACTTGTGTTTACAAGTACTATCCTGCTGCAGAGTAAATTAGTTTCCTCCAGCTCAGTAGGGATGTATGTGTGCATGCACAATGCTTACCGTGCAGCTAATTAGTGTACTGTGCAGCATATATCTCATGCAGACATGCTCAGTGTCTCCTAGCTTTTGGGACCTCTGGTTTGCATGTTTTTTTGCCAGTTAGGATTTAGCATGACCCAAATTCTCTTTCACCAGTACATGAAAATTCCAAATCATGGTAATGTGGTTTAACACAAGCTCCTCTGGTTCCTGCCACTCATTATGGCTAGGGACAAACATTCAAAAAGCCTGAGCCTGAATTGATTCAGTCTTTGCAGGTTACTCTAAACTGCTTTATAACCATACAGACATCCCCTCTGGACTGAAAAAATTCAGGCACATGCCTGCAGTGGCTCAGGCTAGAAGTTGCGGGGGGGGGGGTGTGCTAAAGCAGCCCTCCCTTTACTTCCACACAGCTAAGCTGAGCAGGGGGGCATGGCCAGACCCTAGCAGGATGCTCTTATTATTTTCTCCCACCTCCTGAGCAGTCCAGCAGGGAATGTTTATCACCCCTAACTCAATGTTTATCAACCCTTTAAGAGAACAAAGCCTCTCTCCATTCTTAAACAGCTTTTCCAAGGAAGGGCATTAACCTACCTGTTGATTTGTTGGCTACAAATGTCCAACTCGGGATCCTTAAAATTCTAGTTTATTAGGCGGATTGAAACACTGTAATCATAAACCTTGGGGCTGGTCCCCACACACACACACATGCACACACATACACACACACAGTAGCAGGCTACAGAGTCAGGTATACCTATCCTACAAGTGCTGGAGTCTGTTGTTGAGGCTTCTTTCAGCGTGGTATCATCTTCCAGAAGGGGGTCGCCGGCTGGTCCTTCTGGCTGGACAGGTCTGGTCGAGTTGGAGATCAAGAGGGCGCCACTGAGGGTCACTTTTCACTGCCTTTTATCTGTCCCTGGCAGACTTTGGTGACACTCCAGTTTTCAGGTTTGCCCAATCCAGGGGTCATTGACCCTCGTGGGACTTCCCCCCCTCGGTGGCTACTGGACGGCATCTGTGAGCCCCAGGGGTTGTCCACATGTACGTGCAGGTTTGGGAGTCTGTTGATGAATTGAGATAGGGCTCTGGGAGTGGTCGATGTGGAGATATTCAGCCCAAAAGTTGGTCCCCGGCGTTGATTAACTCAGGCCAGGGCTTCTAGCCCTTGATCAGTGACGTTTAGAGATTTCCCGGTTGTTACATTGTCTTCTATTGAGTTCTTCCGTTGGTTGATCTGCAGCTTCCAGGTGATAATTGCTGTCTGCTGCTACTGTGTTACACATTCAATCACTGATTCACTCGTTCTTTCAGGGGCCAGCCTGATACAGAGAAGGACAGTTTGATTCCTGCCCTTGTTAACATTGTTACAATGTATAACTTACTAAAATACATTTAGTTGAAAGTTGAAAGGTGAGGAGTATAAAATATAAGCTACAAATGCCATGGCATACAAATAGATAAAAATACAAGGGGAGATACAAAATGCACACACACAAATTTTAAAACACAATTCCTTATCTTAAAGTGAAAGAGAGAGAAAGGAAGAAAAGGTAGAAAAAGAGAAACATATCCAAAGAGGGGAGAGCAAATGCAGGCAAGAGGAAAAGGGGGCTTTCTGCTACAGATTAGCTCCAAAAAGCCTGTCGGCCTGTGTCGTCTCCCACAGCACAGACTGTAGCTGGCATGTGGTCTGCTAGCTAATGATGAGGTGTCTGTATAAGGCAGAGGGGTAGGGGGAATATTCCCTGTTTAGCAGGGAGAAGCCACACAGATGGTCTGTGCCTGGAAGTCTCTGCCGGAGCTCTGGCCAGGGAGCAGAGGGGAGGCGCCAGCTCTGCTGTGGAACAGAGAGCTTCACCCAGCTCAGAGAGCATGTTGGGGTGCTGGGAGAGTCTGGTTTATCTTAAACCACCAAGGGGACAAACATTGCATAAACTGATTTGAGCCAAATCAGTTAAATCTGATACCACATTCAATCAGATTTATCTCAAGCCGGTTTCAGTCATGTTCAAACTGGTTTATGCGCACTGAACATCTGTTCTATTACAGGTTTAAACCAGTTTCTGATCACTTAAACTGGTTTATGTGTAATGTTTGTCCCTAGCCTGTGGGTTGGGGAGAGTGAGACCAAAATGGTCATGTATTCAGAAGAAGGTATCATTACAGTAATACTGTGTGACTTCATGTTTAACACAGACTATAGTTTCACTCTGTGGTTTCTGCGTGAAGCCCATAATTTTTTTGAGCTATTGTCTATCTTCAGGAGTAATCTTGACTTAAAGACTGCAAGTGATCCCACATGACCCTATTTAACCAATCACTCTCACTGCACTTTATTTCTAGTTAGAATTTATTTAGGCTTGTGGTCTAGCCATTCCTACTGGTGGCAATCTGGTAGGATGGAGGGTGGGCCCTGAGTTTGTGATGAGGTGACATTCAAGTCTCCCAACTACAGACTTGTATTATGGGCATCAAGGTACCTGCACAGCTGCCATTGCAAAGTGGGTGAAGTTGCTCTTTTGCACAGAAAGGAAGTGGGGAGTATTATACAACTGAAGTAGGATGTTTAGGATCTGAATCCTGGAGATTTAAAAACATTAAATAAAGTTTTGGGTTATATTATGACCCTCTAGGCTAGTGATCAGTAATTTCCTTAAAACTCAAGCATGGTTCCCCAAATGTTTAACAGAATTGGAATCAAGTTCAGCACTATATTAGCTTATGTATCCATGTAATCTCATTGCTTTTACTGTCATTCTTCCCTCTCCTCCTATGTTTCCATTCACTTGTTATGTATTGCCTTACTGTACGTTGTTAAGCATTTTGAGGCAGGTACTCTAAGTGTATGTTGTTACAGCATTTGGCACAGAGTGGCTCTGATCCCGAATGGGTGCTTCTTTAATAATACTGCCATGAGGTAGATTTGGATAGGTGTCTTAGAAATACCAGTGCCTTCTTTGAAATGTCAACAAGCTTTTTAAAAAACATTTCTGGAGTATGCTGAAGCACAGAATGAAGTGTTCCTAGAAATAATAATTAGATCTAAGGTCAATCTGAACTCAAAACATGAGGAAGCACAATAGCTTGCTGTCTGTCAAAGTCAAATCTTGCCGGATCTGGTTGTTCTGGGGAAAGCAAAAATGGGTTTCCTGCAGCTGACAACAATTTAATGACATATGAACAAATGTATTTGTGATCTCTGTCCAGTGCCGAATAAAGTGTTCACATCACAAAGTAGTTATAATTGGTATGAGCTGGAACCTTTATCAACAGACATGGCATGAAAAATGAACTACCCCCTTGTCTCTTTGACAGTCCTTTCATATCAGGGTATGAGGTATTTTGGCTGGTGGCAACGAGAAACTTGTACTTCTTAACTTGCCAAGAATGAGGTGTTCAACTCCATAAAACACTTAAGCATGCGCTTAAATTTAAGCTTATGGTAAGCACTATAGTAGTGCAACCAGACTACTTGTGTTCTTATCGTTAAGCATGTAATCAAGTGTTTTGTTGGATCAGGACCTAGGGGGATCATTTTTCAGTGTTCTCAGTCTGAGAACTTTCCCAAGTGCCAAATTAACTTTACATGAATCAAACATGGGTGTGTAAAAAACCAGGGGTGGGATAAAGTAGCTTTCTAACCACATACCAGAGCAATGCTTGTGTTGCAATTCTACTATTGCAACAGGTGTTCTATTTTGTTAAGACCTAGGGATCAATAACTAAAATTACAGAAAGGCCAGCTGCTTAATGGTTAGTGGCTGTTTTTTTTTAATGTGTGGAGCAATACACCTTTGAGCAAGCAATGAGCCTTGAAATAGTGTTCCCTCCAAAGTATACTTATTAACCTTTTCCTGCAAACTGAAGCTGTAAGAGAAAAGTCTGCAATGTATATTATGACTTGTCCACATTATTAAAACAAACAAAAAAACCCCAAAGAAAATCACTGCCCCTTGTAATGGGATTGGGTACTTTTCCATTTAAACTCCTCCAGTGATAAATATTCCAAATACATTATGCGATTGCATTCGTGAAGATTGTCAATTGTGTCTGGCAATTTCCATTCCACTTGCCACAACATAAACCTGGGAATAAAGACAATGCGTATACAACTTCTCAGCATATTGTAGACTGCTGGAGACAGACCAGTGGTACGGTTCTTTGTTACAATATATGTACAATGCACAGACTGGATTAATAATACACCCAGCTTTTCTTAAGAACAGGTGAAGAGTAGTTGGTTCTCTGAATATATTTTTGTAAAAGTGTCTGTTTTTCTTCATGATAATACATATTATAAAGAAAAATATTTTAGGAAAACCGTTAAGAAAAATTGTGTTTGGCAACTTTAGTTGAATGGAAACTTCCATTAAGTTATATATAGACATTACAAGTATAAGGACCTAATTTATCTGGTGAGAATCATTTGTCTTTAACAAAAAATAGGATGCAATGCTTACTAGAAACAATTCTCTTAGGGCAAGTTGATATATAAAAATATAACAGTATTTCCTTTTTGAATAATTACAGATGTAATGGGTGAACAGACATAAAAGTTTATATGGCTTTGTACAAACTGAAAAGCTAGTACACAAAGGAGGCCCAGTGCTATTGGAATATATGGTGATAGATAGGATTGGAGATAATTAATGTGTGGTAGAGGTTAGTTTTTTCTAATACAAGCAGTCTGTTTTCAATACAAATACTAAAGGCTGAGCAAGCCCTGTGGATCTGAGGAAGAGGAAACAAGCCCTGCTCCTTGTATGCTTTTGAGCTCCTAAACTCCCCTCTGGAGTTCAGAGATGACCCCTTTATGTACTACCAGGGACCCAAAAACATTGGAAAGAAGATAGGAACATGGAAACACCTCTCTTTAAAACACAAGTCAGCTAAGCTAGCTGTCTACAAAAGAAAGTGTGCTGTATTTGGTGAGCTCTCCTTGAATGCTGAGGAACTCTGAAGGAGTCCATCATAACTGTCCCATGTGTCAGGCTGTCTGGAATTGCCTCATTGTGGTGTCTTATTTTTAGAGACAGTTTCAAAATTTACTATAATCAATGGAAAGATCTTTATTGACTTTAATAACTACAAATTCAGATCCTGAAGGCATACCTTAGCTGTGACTGTGGTGCCCAAATGAAACAAATGTATAAAGAGTGAAAAGTAAATTAGGCTTAAAATAAATCTTTCAGTCTCTCACTCTGGGAAGATATTAGTAAAGCAAGAAGGCCCTTTTAAATTGATAAATGCCCACTTGGATCTTTAACAGAAGCTAGATATACAGATCCAATTGGCTTTGTACTCTGAAGAGGTGTTGAGAAATCACTCAGATATGCACTTGATTTTGTGCACTACAGGGTTTACCATCTGCCCAGTTGTAGTTACCTTAACTTTGCATTAACAAAAATCCTTCACAGAAAAGAAAATTCCTACCTGAAGCTACTTCTTTTAGGCTTCCTTCCCTGAAGCCCACAGAAACCTTGACTTTTTCCTGTGTGTGAGTGGTAGGCCCCCTAAACACATTACTCTTATGTTGTGATCAATGCATTTATTGCAGCATAAATAGCAAGCGTGCATTTATTATTTATACACATGCACCCAATGTAAGGCACTACAAAATGGCAAAGCAGGAATAAAAATGTTTCAGATATAATGTAGAACACTTCTATGCTTGTTTTGTATGGTGCCTTAACTGGAATGTGTGGCAGAACCGGTGCCAACAATCAGCTGATTGTTGGCCCAACCCCAGAACTGCAGTGGGGCCAGTTTGAAACCTTGAAGCCATTCTGGCCCAGAGACAAAAATCAGCTTATTGCTAGTCCTCAGCCTGGACCTTCGGGTACCTGACTTGAACAAGCCAGTGAGTGCAGGGGAGTCTGAGATCTTGATCCCAGGCTTCCTTTGCACCGACAAATAGGAAGGTAATAATTGGGAGCTGATCCCTGGTTCCCAAAATCGCACCTCTTGTCATATACATGTGGCATTGCAGAAGGTGCAATTCTTGGGTTCAGGGTTCAGATCCCACAGCAGCTTTAAATGAATATGTGCCAGAGGCCAGAATTGCACAATGTTATGCCAGCAGTATAATGACATGACATGATTTACAGACTTGTTTCCTTTGGATAATTTCTTTACTTCTTTTCAATTCTGAGACCTGTATAACTGATAACCCCAATCCTGAAATAGCATTTAGTTTGATGAGCAAATGCTCAGTTGGTTCTTGTAATTAGGAAAAAAAAATATAATATCATCCAGTTTATAAAGTAGATTGTTGAGTTAATATCTGTTAAAACAAGTTCTATAATCTTTATTCATGATGTATTCTTTTCCTCTGCAGTAGAGGAGAACTACTTATAGGTGTGTGCAATTTCCCCAAATTGTGGGCTCATTAGACGTTCTTTTCCATAGCAATTTAAAGCTCAATTGCAAAGGTACTACAAAAATCCTTTTTTTTCTGTTTAAATCTTCACTCAGTAAGACACTAGAAGATATGTATAGACTGGAACTTTCAATTTTATTTAAATTCTTACTAGCCAGCTCCTGAATTCAGATTTTTTTTTCACTTTGGAGGTTGACTGCAATCAAATTGAATCCCTATGTTTCCCTGATGCAGTCCTTACCCTATCCTAAGTGATCATGATACAGTAATAATGGAAGGAAGTGGGGAAAAATTCTGAACTCAAGATTTAAATCTGGTCGGCATTGCAGTTATTCTTTCCTGATTTTTTTAAAGATGTAGTGCTTCAGCCCTAGTTGGCTTCAGCTTCTCTTTCCAAAAAAGAAAAAGGAAAAAAACAGGGAAGATGCTGTCCAATCCTCCAGTCCTCTCCAAATCATTAATAACTATCATCTCACTTTTCATTCAGTTTTAACTACTACTGTCTTAGGACCTTCTGTAGCTTACAGGATACAGTATGCAGCCTTCTAGAGGTTATAAACCAGACCAAAGTTTTCAGAGGACTAGCTTGGTATGTGCAGTTTTTCCATGTACCAAGCTCCATAGCTGTAGGAGCAGAAGTTTTGGGTCTGCTTGAAGAACAGCAAATTCACACAAATAGCCTCCCCCTGCCCTCTAAGCAGTCTTTTTATAGCACCTGTCCAACTTCTAGCAATGGGCAATCTAATACAGCTGCAGAGCTGTCTTAACCCATATAGCAAGGTAGCTCTAACAACAGTGTGAAGGGAAACCAGCCCTCTTACTAAGGCCAGGCACAGTTTAGGTGGTCAGAAACCAGTCTATACTAGTAAAAGATCAGAAGTTCAAGGCATGTAGACTGCTTTAAAAATGGCAGATCCCAGTCTAAGTTAGGCCTGGATCAATGTAGTATATCAGATTTACTTGAACTAGGTGAGACCAATGAGTCAAACGTTAAAATCCAGGTCTGCTCCTGAATCAAGGTAAGAGGCTGTTCACCAACATCCCAGGGGCCTTTTTGGGGGTCCTGCTTACCCCTCCTTACAGGGAGCCTTGGCTTAGCTGTTCTAGCCAGGTGCCTACCTTGCCCTGCCCGTGATCTCTCTAGCTATGAGCCAGGCAAGACAGAGGTGGGGGGTGGGGGGAAGCAGGGCTCCTGAGCTGCTGGAGGGGGTGGTGCCAGCAGTGGACTCTGCATTCCTGGCCTGAGTTGGCAGGGCACAGTGTCCCTCCCCTGTCCTGCTTCCATCCCAGCCATGGGACCCATGCACTGGAGCAGCTCCTGGAAGGCCTCTGAGGATTCCCCCGCCCCCACAGCCAGCTCTGAGTTCCCAGCTGAAGCTACTTCCCCTGAGGCTGCAGGGTCCAGTCCCTGGAGAACAGGGGGCAGCCATGCCCTTGCAGCTACATGGGAGGCAGGTTCAGCCCTGAAGTTGGCACTGGCTCTGGGGTGGGAAGAGGGGTGTGAATCCTCTCAGCCCTTCCCATAGCTGCTCTAGAGCATGGTCATGGGGCTCAGACAAAACCAGGACAGGGGAGGGACACTGTGCAGCTGCAAGGGCATAGCTGCTCCCTGCCACCCCCCTTCGTGGGGACCAGAGTCCACAGCCACAGAGGAAGCAGCTTCAGCTGGAAACTCAGCACTGGCAATGGGGAGAGGGAAGAGTCCCCTGAGCCCTTCCCAGGGCTGCTGTAGTTCATGGTCTTGGGGCTTGGAGAGAGCCAGGAAAGGGGAGGGACACTCTGTGCCCTCCTAACCCAGGATGCAAATGCAGGGTGCTCCACTGGCACTGCCTCCTCCCCAGCAGCTCGCACACCCTGCTTCCCCCCGACTTCTGTTCAGTCTGGGTTGGACCCCAACGTCCCCACCCCAGACAAAGCCCAGGGACTTTCACACCGTGACAAGTGGGCGGATGAACACACCTCCTGTCACTGGCTGCCTGCAGCTGACACCTGCCTGACAGATGACAGGGCAGTGGGGCAGGGTGAGGGGGCACAGCAGCCAATCAGGTTTCAGCTGTACTCGGCTGCCCTTGGGAATCTCCTGCATGCTGGGAAGCATGTGGGAGTGACCCTGCCTTCTGGTCTTGGCTAATGCAGGCATCCGCCTGCCTCCCCACATCAAAAGGTGAACATGAGTTCCATTCACTCTCCATTGAATCTACGCAGCTTAGAGAAACCCATGTTGATTGGACTGATTCTGTCTCAGCCTTTTTGAATGTCTGTACTTAGCTTAAATGGCTCTGACCAGAACCACATATGAATTGGTGTGGTAGTTTCTTGTTCCATTGGTATTCCTTCTGGGGCTGGTGCTAAGGTGCTCCTGTCACTGAATACTTTTTTGATAGTAAGAACAGTGATCTCATTGTGGGATAGGGATTCTCTTCTCTCTATCTCTGTTGCAAAAGACAACAATCATTGGCCTGATGGGACTTTTCTCTCCTGGAGGGCAACAGTAAGTTTTATATGACCTCTTTAAGGACTTTCCTCTGCCAACTGTCTGAGCACTGAACATGTTCTTGTGACATCTTTCCTTGCAACTAAGGAGAAGAATCACTTGCTTAGCTTTTGGGTAGGGGAAGTCATGACTGGTTAAATTGAATCTGTGCAGCTGCTTCAGCATAAGAATTCCCCACGTGGAATTTGAAGCTGAATCCTGTGTTGCAAAAAAGAAGAAGATCCCGGAACAAAAGGCTCACTAGCCATCTGTTTAGGGTGACACATTTTAGGAGGTGTGCCATGGCTTTGAAAGCAGTATAAGGAAGGGAGTCTCGACCGTCACCTTGTGGCCAGAAGGCCTCCAATTCTGAAATTTTCTTCCTAGCACATAGTCTAATGGAGAAAGTAGACTAATTAGAAGGCAAGAAGAACATAGAGAAAAGGGCTGATGGGGGGGAAAGAAATGAGCAAGCAGATACTATAAAGAAGGGATTTCTCTTTTGGGTTATGGGTTGAGCTATATAATAGTACTTAAAATACCAATATGCCTAGTGCTGGCCTTTTCCAGATCCTCTGCAGTGGCCTGCGTTCTCACAAAAGCAACTTTATATTAATTAGGGCATCCAGCCTTACTGTTGAGGAAGGGCAGCTATGTTGCCTTAAACCACTTTTCAGAAAGCACCTTTGTGAACTGGATAAACAACAGTCCTGAATATTACAGTAAGTTCTTCTATGCAGAAACTATTGTGTTTCACCTCCCTAGCTAGGTCTCCCTCCTCCTAAATATAATTAAGTTTCTGACATATACTTTCTGTATAAAATGACTTAGATTGCTTTACACTCTATCACTTATTTTAACTGAGGCAAGTTCAAACAAGAGGGAGGACTATATCCTTTAGTAATCTCCTGTGCAAAGTGAGTTGCAGAGCATGCCACACCCCAGGAAGAATCTTTTGGAAACAAATATGAATGTTTTATACACAGATTTATATCCTATGCATGAATGTTATGAGCATCTATCTCCTCCCACTCCCTTTCCCCTTAAGGAAGGTGGGGTCATGAGTTTTAAAAAATCAAGCTTCTATAAATGAATATAATACCTCTTTGCTGCCAGCTCTAACTGGTGCTCCTAAGTGTTTGGAATCCTAGTAGATAAGTGACATCCGCAGTACAGAATGCAAAAATGCTTGGCCCCAGCGTACAGCTGTGTCATCATGAGGCTGGAATGTACAGTATATGCCGTTCACGAGCATAGCTCTGAGCAGAGCAATGTGTATACGATCAACAGCACCTGCCTCTCGATGGAACAGTTCAGCTGTTGTGATAGCTGATGATCTAAATTTAAGGTTTGCACATGCTTGATTCTATTTAATACCTAGCCAAGTAACTTCACAGGAAAGAAGAAAACCAGCTCTGGGACTTGTGTGTTTTTAAAATGAAGTATGCACCGTGGTTCAAAATAATTTTCCTCCTTTGCATTTTACTTGATCCGAGCACTTTCATCTTAAGTGAGAGTCATGGTGGAGGATGCATGGTCCATCGCATCTCCTGACAGGTTGCCAGAGAAGTCACAGTTGTTAATACAATGTGTGCTTGGAATGTTCTTCATGAACTCTCCTAAGAGCTACTGTCTCCTTTATAGTCTTTACCCAAAGTGCTTTCACAAAACTGGAATGGAGCAAGTTCCCATTCTTCCTAAACATAAGATTTCCCGTGCAAGGGTTTTTATAGAGCTGAATTTCTACATTATTTCCAAAGTGCTAAAAAAAAGTGTTACGGCTATTTCTTCACAGAGATATTCAAAGCATCAGAGACATATGCTAAATGTGGTTTATTAATCATGGAGGGAATTGAGATGGTGCATTTAAGCAACATGCTTTCAACTTGAATCTGGGCCAAGACAGCCTTCTTCAAATTCTTTTCCTGCTCTAGCAAAGCATAGCAAATCATCCTACCACAGACATTTCATGGGTATTTGAGTACTGGCAACAATGACAGAGGACCTCTAGAAGCCTTAAAGGTGCAGTACATATGTTGTGTTATGGAATTTGCCAACAAAGAATAAATAGCAACCTCCGCATTCAGCAATATGACAATAAGCAATGCTTCTGTCTGCCAACAGAATATTGAGGGCTATTCAGATTATAAATCATGCTTTGTATTACCCTTAGGTTACAAGATGTTGCCGTTTTTCTTTTTCTTTTGTTTCCCCTGTGTTTAGGTACTATATATAATTCCTAATGGATAAAGTCCAGAGTAAAATTGTGTCCCCCTCCCAACTGGAAGGCGATGCAAACCTCCTGTTGACATCAGTAGAGCTGAGTTTTCAGCCATGCTTCTTCAAGCCCTTCATCTGGGAATATGTGTGTGTGTGTGTACACAGACACACATACACACATGCTTTCAGATTACTGAAGAATGCCAGAAGAGGAATACAGAAGTAAAGTGTATTTGTCTTGTATTATTTATATGTATAGGGGAATGCAAATAAAATGCTGAATATAATTCTTTATAGAACTCTAAGAATTTACCATGGAAGTCTTTTAAAGGATAATTTTGCTGCTGCTTTAAAAAAATAAAAACCAAACTGACATCTCCCTTCAATTTTCAAAGTAATTGATGTTCTGAAAATAAAGTGCAAACCAAATGGATCAAAGAGAGCCTGTCCAATCTGACTGCTACAGTTAAAAAAAACCCACATCTATCCCTTCAGGCATGCATCTTCAGAGAAACAGACTATAGTGCCTGTTACCAAAAACTAAGGGAAAAGAAAAAGTAAAAAGACATTGCGGTCCAGTGTTATGGGTAAGCAAATGTTTGCAACAGGCTGGATCCTGCCTTGCATTTATAGTAAACAAGCAGGGAGAAGGATGGTGCCATGATGACTAGCTGGTGTACCAGGGCAGGTATTGTATGTCAACAGCACTGCAGTGTCAGAGCCAAGTTATAGTTGCTGGAATTTAGCACTTCTCAAACTTGTGACCCTGAAAAGGCCACTCCCGCCTGTCAGAAATGCATCACAATTGATTCTTTTTATTAGTGAGTGAGAAATGGAAGCCACCAGTATGTACTGGGGATCATTTCAACATTCGATGCATGTCTTTTCCTTTAGGCTTTCAGGACTGGATGGGTTGGGGTTATTGCTATTTTTATATTTTGAATTGCATAACTGGATTTGCATTCTCTTTCACTTAGTTTAGAAATAAAGAAGGTGAACCTTTTCTTCTTTTAGTTTAAGAAGAAAGGATGTTAAAAACACATCATGCTGATGGCAATACTTGCTTTCTTTCCAAGGTAACAATTATGAGAAGTATATGGGTCTATGCAAATGGATTTATTGCCTTGTAGCGGTAATTGCTTAGCATGTTACTCATACTTAATCCAAACTATAAGAGAAGTCATAGTAATACTTTATTATGCAAACAAGAGTTTCTGTTAACCTAGCATGGATGTTACTGAAAAGTTTATCTAGGTCCTTCAATAAACACATGGCTGTGCTCATTTCAGTAGCAGTATATTAATAATGAGGTGATGAGTAAGTAAATATCAACCTAAACTTTTCTGCTGTTTATGGTTAGGGGCAAACATTCTTTTCTAGTGCTAGAAATCCTGGCAAGAGGGTAAGCATGAAAGCATCCCCGCCTGCAGCCGCGCTGTCTCCCCTGTGAGCAAACTAGGGCTAAGCTCTGGCCTTGAGGAAATGCTCCTTGTGCTTTCCACAGACCAGCATCATTGGTCTGTGGAAGGTGCAAGGAGAAGCATGCTGCCATTCCACTTGGCTCGGGAGAAAAGAGATCTTACTAGTTGGGAGTACACTCTATCCCTTTTTGTGGAAGAGCCATTTCCCTTCTGTGAAAACACTCTTGAACAGCTGTATGCTCTCTTTTTGTGCCAGGAGAAATCCTTTCTGTTGTCTCAGATTTTATGTCTGACTATAGCCTACATTGCCTCCCTACTGAGTATGGAACCATCACAAAGAAACAAGCCATGCTCATTTGTTTCTGCTCTGCACGCTCCCAAGCCCAACAGTTAGCAGGATAAACAGCTTGAAGGAGTTCTGAGTGCATGTTCCAATGCCAATCTTAAGGTCTCCTGAGATGGTTAGATCTATAGGAGAGGGACACAGTTTGCCTACAGCTTGATGTCTAGGGACACTCCACCCATTGATCGTATTTTGCAGCATAGTGTGAAATATTTCAGAATATTCTCTTTTTCAAAGCACAGACCAATTTCAAAATATATCACAGCACCATTTCATATATTCATTTTTACCATTATTACACTGTCCAGGTGGTGGTAAAATAGCTTAACTGAATATGCCCTATAGTCATATACGATGCTAGCTAATGTGACTCAGTTTTTCTAATCCTGTAGACAAGTCTTGATAGACGAGGGAAACAAAATCCCCAACAATTAAATAAATGTGGTCTGTTTATGTTTAGTGGAGTGATGCACCAATTAAGAGAATATGGCAAATATTAACTCAGCTGCTGGCAAGAGTTTTGCAGTATATGCCAGAAATACTACTGTCCAAGCCTTTCTTCCACAGCATATTGCTCTCTTAATGCTTAGCTCTTCTGGTTTTCACCGTAGTCTGTCCTCAGAAATGCATTGCAATAAACAAGTACAGATTTATAGATGTGAAAAAGCAGTCTCATCCTTTAATTGATTTTATTATATAAAAAGTTCCTAACACATGACCTGAAAGCTGTTCTCTAAAAACTATGCTAAAGAGAGAGAAAAAAAAATGGACCATGTGGCTGCTAAGATATCTGCATCATACCAGCAATAGCATAAACAAATTAACTTTACTTCTAGGTTGCTGAAATTGTTCGATTCTACTGTTTGCTCATCCCAGCAAATGGGTGAGCATCTTCAGCTTCTCTTTAAGTGAGACAGAATTCAGTACTTCATTGGAGAGGATGCAGTTTTACTTTTTAATGGCTATTCTGTGAAATGTTTGGGTGGTCTCATCTCACTTCCTTGGAAAGATAAATTGGACCACTACAACAGCATTTTATAATTAATCTTAAGGAGGGGACAAACATGACATAGGCTCAGGGAATGCATTTTCTACCTAAAGACTTGGTACCACCAGGAGAAGATTATGCAGAACAATAGACAAACAAAAAACTAACTTCTCTTCATCCCCTGCAAAGATCTGCTCTGGAATTTTATATAAAATTTGGGATTTCCCATGGATTTCAGCTGAATGAAGCTCCAGTTTTTGGCACGGGCATTAGTATGAACTATTCAACTTGGCCCATTACTGTATGGCTTGTGACATTCTCATGCTATGGACACAGAGTGAATGGGTGGATGGGATGGGAAAGAAGACAAAAGAAACATTTGTACACTATAACAGTCCTTAAGAATTAGAGAAGTAAAGCATAATCATTAGAATTTTCTCACCCTTAAGGGCAGAAATTACACACAAACCAGTATAAGTGATTGGAAACTGGTTCAAATCTGTAACACCACAGAAGTTCAGTGCCCATAAACCACTTTCAAAATGGCCAAAACTGGTTTAAGATAAACCTAGATGGATGTAGTATTGGACTTGACTGATTTAGATTAAATTGGTTTATTGAACTTCTGTTCCAGATCCCTTCTAGATTCAAGTTAACTCTCAGTCCTGCAGCATCGCAGGATGCTTTACAGGGAACACAAACCCCCACTTTGCAGGGTGGGTGTGCTAGCCTTGGCCCAAGCTGTCTGCTTCAGCAGGGCATGGAGGCACAGTCTAGTGCCCTCCTCCCCCAGCTTCTGGCCTGGGCCACTGCAGGCATGTGGCTGCATTTCTGGAATGAAAAGTGAATGTCTGTTCATTTGCTGATCAGTTCAATCTATGCAGTTTAGACTAACCTGCAAAAATTGAATTGTTTCAGCCTTGGGTTTTTAGACTGTCTGTGCTTAGCCCCTGACACTAGGGAAATAGCATAGGAGGGTAGAAAATTAAGTCTTCCAATGAGAAATAATTAAGCAAAACCATCCATACATTCTCACTATTTACATGAAAGAAACCTTTCTGTCTTGGCATCTTTTAGATTTCATTAGATATTACAGTATGACAATGACAAATAAAACATACATATTATTAGGTAGCTGTAACACCTTATACTTTTTAGGAAATAATTCTTCTGCCTCTAGTGGAAGGTGTTTTGGGTACTTGTACTCAGGAAAAATAGCATAAATTTAGTCATGTCAGTTTGGTGTTTGTTTCCACTCTGAGTTGTTGTGCCCATGCAGCTTAACTTGAGTGACCTACCATATCACCTGATGTGACCTAGCTCAACAGGAGTTTGATAGTTCTTGTTTGTCACCAGTTTAATGAAAGAATAGCTTTTAGATGCAGTCCAAAACAGGTATTTACCTGCTCCAGCTGCTTCTGAGTATTTTGTTGTCAATGTCAAGTTAATACCATGTATCCCTCACTTGTGACTCTTCATTCATGTTAATGAGGTTTCTCTTTTTTTGATTTTTGAAGTAAATTTTGCTTTAAAATAATCTAAGTATATGAAATCCATTTTAAAACCTAGGTTCCAAGTAGGAGGGGGTTACAATGCTAGGTACGGTATAAAAAAAAAGCTAGACATGGGTTCTGTCTCAAAGAACTTGCAGTATAATTCTAATCAGATAAACAAAATAAAAAGATAATCGACTCTAACAGCTATTGTCATTCATTAGTATTAAACATTCCAGACTTATCAAGGTACAAAAAAGTGGAATATTTCTTAACTTTTTATTTTCCTTAGTTTTAGTTTCCTTAGGCTGCCGCATATGACACGTGTGGCACAAGTAGGGTATCCATAAGCCTCTGAAAGGTGGCTGCCATGCCATTCAACCCAAAGGGCATCCGCACAAATTCGAATAAGCCCCAAGGGGTCCCGAAAGTGGTCTTAACGCTATCTGTGGGTCGCATCAGGATTTGCCAGTACCCTTTAGCAAGGTCGAGGGTAGATATGTACCGGGCTTCCCCGATTCTCTCAATGAGGTGGACAATGTGCGGCATGGGGAAGGCGTCAAAGGTCTTTAAAGCATTTAACTTTCTGAAGTCTATGCACAAGTGGAGTGACCTGTCTGGTTTGACTACCAGTACAATGGGGCTCCACCAAGGGCTTCAGGATGGCTGGATAATTCCGTTTTCGCATTTTTTCAATCTCCCTGTTGTTCTTGCTGCCATTGTTGGGGTATCCATCTTTGGATGAATACCCCATCCAAAGCCTCCATCTTTCCCTGACTAGCGCACCAGGTGGAGTTCTGATCTCATGCTCAATTCCCCATGCCCACCCCAGAGTTTCCTGGAACACTTCCTGGAAGGTGTCCAGATTGTCTCCTAGTTGCACTGAATCCTTTGTTATGGATTCACCTAACTCTGGGCAGAGAGGTCCCAGTTCTTCCACTGCCTCTTCTTCTTGCACTATATGACATCATCATCTTCACTCCCAATTGGCACCAACACCTCAAAGCCCTAAGGGCAGTCCCAGGAGAGCTTTGAATGGCAGGTTTGACCACCAATCCAAAGAAGTGTAAACTAGCGGGGCTAGGGACAGTGTACCTGGGGTTCCTGGTAGGCCGGGGAACTATTTGTCCCCTGGCAGACAAAGTGAAGGCCATACTGTGATACCAGGAACCATGCACCCATAAACAACTTCGCTCCTTCTTGGGGATCATCAATTATTACTGGCGGTTCATGCCACATTTCACAGGCCTCTCCACACTCCTCACAGATGCACTCAAAGGGGAACCAGTAGTGGTGCTAAAGTGGATGCTGGAAATGAGAGAGAGCTTCAAGGAACTGAAGGAGGCTATGCATTGCGATGTCATGGTACACACCCCTGATTTTTCTGCCCCTTTTATATTGCAGAAAGACGCATCAGGCGACACCTTAGGGGCTGTGCTGCTGCAAAGATATGGGGAAGATGAGCGCCCGATCGCCTTTGCCAGCCATAAACTCAGCCGTGCTGAAACCAGGTATGCCACGATTGAAAGGGAGTGCCTGGCAATATGCTGGGCAATAGAATATTTTAAGTATTACTTGATGGGACAGGAATTCCTGGTTGTGACAGATCATGCCCCACTGCAATGGCTAACCAGGAAACAAAGTGAAATTGCCCTTATTACATGCTGGGCTCTAGCGTTACACCCCTTTAAGTTTACAGTAGTGCACCGCCCGGGCAAAGATAATTTTGTAGCAGATTTCCTCTTTAGATGTGGTAGCCCAGGTGAGTTGGCTGAGGAAGCATGCCACACCCATGAGGAGGAACACCAGGCTCTGCAGGAAGCCGTACAAGGGATCCAGACACCAGCAGGTGACTTAAGGGGGGAGGTCTGTGGTGGCAAGATGCCCCCACAGGCTCCTGAAGGGGAGGGGGCAGCCCCCATGGGCCCCAAGTCCCACAAGCAGCACCCCTGCCAGGGAAACTGACCTTCAGGGACACAGCCAGAGCAGGAGCCACGGCCGTGGCCACGGCTGTGCAAGCTGGCATTACACTGGCTGTTTAATCAGCTGTTCACCAGGCAGGGAAAAGTGGAGCCAATCGCAGCAGCTGGAGCAGCCACCGTGGGAAGATTTAAAAACCCCACAGGAGCCCAGGAGGAGGGGAGAGAGGGAACATGCCGGAGTGGAGAACGCCAGGCATGTTGAGGCTCCTGGGGCGGGCAGGAGCATTGCAGCCAGCTCAGTGCCAGCATCCTGAAGCTGAGCTCCTGTAAAAAGGCTGGGAGGGAAGAGGCAGTTTGACCCCCCCACCTCCTGTCCAGTGACGTATTTAGTGAGGAGCAATTAGAGGCGTCTCACCCAAAGGCGGCAAGGAGGACACCAGCCTGTGGAAGACTAGCTCATCAGCATCCTAGGCAGAGACGCTAGCCGTTGTGTCAGCTGGGCTAGCCCACCAGGACCCATGCTGATGCTGATCCCTCTGATGAAAGAGGTCAACGGGACACAGCTGCACCACACAGGTGACACTCATTCAGTTGGCGAGTGGACAGGGTGTAGGGGAGGTGGAGCCCCGCAGAACATCGTGCCAAGATAGTAAGTACTACTGTCCCCCGGGGTCCCCTGAGGAAGAGGATCTCCACTGAACCCCTCCCTTTCATCTGGTAGCATCAAATCATGGCAGATGAGTTGAGGGGAGGGGCCCCATGCCAGACGGATAGTACATCATCCAACATAGACCCCACCTAAGGCTCCCTCTTCCACACATGCTCCCTCTTCCACACACACCTTATTGGTAAGTACTAGCTTTGAATTTGTGTGTGGGAGAATACATTCAGGGCTAGTACCAACTTTTATGCACACACACATACATTTATTTTCTTTCTATATAATATTTTAAGTGTGTGTGTGTGCGTGCATGCATGCAGAGGCAGATTATACCAATCATTCCTATTATTCTTGTAGCAAATTAATCTGTAAAAATGAGAAAATATTGAAATATTGAAAGAAATATTGAAAGAATTTTTGTGTGAGAGTGTATAATTTCCTGGCTTTAATGGAGTCTAATAACAGTGGTGGAATGTCAGGATATCAGCTCAGTCAGGATAGTAAAAAACAGAGTTCATTAGTTCTATCTGAGTATACCATTCAAAAGGAAGATGGTTCTAGTGGAATCCTGATGCCACTAAAGTCAGTTGCAAAATTCTCCTTGACTTCAGCAGGGCAAAGATTTCATCCTCTAGGTGCAGCCACTTATAAAATGGCTTTCATGAGAATCTGGTCTGTATAACCTCATAACCTTACATCAACCAACTTGCTGGAATTATGCAAGAGCAAGGATCTTTTGTTGGACTGACTGCATGTCTAGGTTAAAGTTGTAGAAGCTTTTGAATGCAAATCATTCATCCTCAGGTCCCTTTCCCTGCATTTGAAAGCTTGTCTAACTTTATCACAGCCATACAGTTGGTCCAATAAAAGATATCACCCCAAAATCCTTGTCCCTTGCATTATGAAATCTTAAATGTATAATATTTTAATGGGAAACATGCTAATAAGCAATAAAGTAATAATAATGCTTTGGATTTTTGGTGTAAGTCTACTGACATTCCATTAAGTAACACCAATATCTGGCACTCAGTATCTGAGTATACTCAGTATCTGAGTATATGTCTTAATATGTATATGTAATAATATGTGTTTTAATATGTATATTGTAATAATGTATTTCTGGCCTAATGTTTGGGTTAAAAAAGGAAAAAAATTCTTTCTGTTCAAAATTATTGCTTGTTTCAAATGAATATTAATTTGACTCTTACTACTTGCTTCAAATAATAAAAATAACAATTAATTGAAGACTAGAAAAGTATGTTTTAATTTTACACATGAGTTTTATTTGCAGTATTTAAGAGGTGCATATTGTTGCTATCTACTCATGAATACTAAGTTGACTATAGTGTACCTCACCTGTGTTTTTCAAATATTAAATGCTGATGTTAGCACTTTGTTTATTTTCTAATTACATTATTCTGATTTTTAAAATTAGTCCTGTACTCAGCAAGGAAAAAGAACATTTAGTTTAAAAAAAAACAACAAAAACCTGCTTTGTTACTTATCAGTAGTACCAAAGAGCGTGTTCAATGTTTATGAAACAAGTTAGTCTCATTCTTTTGGAATATAACATCCCGGTTCACAGCTAATATATATTTGAGCACAACTGTGCTTATTTTTTAACTTTTAAGTAGAAGTGTATAATTTGAAAAGTCAATTTGCCCATAATAAACTGACTGACAAACCAGATCACTATTCACTTTATCTAAAAAAATAAAATCGAAAGAAACATAGGTATCAAAAAATAATTTACATTTATTTACCAAGTAGCAAACAAAACCTTAAAAAAAAAAAAAGCATCCGGTGTGTTAAATAAATATGGGGTTAAAAAAGATGGAACCTGTACGTTAGTTTGAAGAACAAATATAATCTTTGCTTCCTTTTCTCCTGTTTCTTTTGTGTATTATGGAGCTGTGATTGAGAGAAGAAATTACTACTGGCTTCCTTTTGAGGATGTCATTAATGGTGTAGCACAAATTGTCCTGCTGGGTATCGAAAGAGAAGAATTGTCTGAATGACACCTCTGTAAGTTGGCCCAAATTTGTTTACCCCTGGGAGGAATTTTATCTCTACCAGGCTAAGGAAGGAGGTCCCCAGCTGGCGTCCAGGCCCAGGCAGACATAGCCCAGCGCTGTCAAGTAGCATCATTTAACAAAGCAATAACCTCGTTTTTCTTCCCAAATCTCTCCTAGCCTTTATCTTGTCCCCAATGTCCTTCCACAGCTGCCCAATACCAACCAAGTCCTGTCTGCAATATTCCCAATTAAAAAATTAGTAATTAAAATGAAGCATCCTTTGCCTGTATTACTGCCAGCCTTTACATTGTTCCATCTGCCCATTCCCCATCCTATCCTTGTTTTTAGAAGACTCATTTGTATGTGACCTAGTCTCTGCCAAGATTCCCTAGTGCCATCTGCTCCCTTTCTAGATGATAAGTCACACCCAGGCTACTATTTACATATTCTAAACTCTCTGTCAAATTAAAAATATATATATATGGTTTTGGAGGATTCTTTTAATTTTCCACCAAAATCAGTTCCCATCAAAGACACTTCCTGATTTGTCGAGATGGCAACAGTATGGTCCAGTATATTTGGAGATAGGTTTTTTAGACAATATCCCCATATTGGTACCTCACATGTTGTGCAATTGTATTCTACCTGATTGTGAGACTAGGGAGAGAGAGCACTGACGGAAATGGTGGATGGGTAGAATACTATGATTCCAAACTCAGTTTGGACCCTTGGGAACTCATTTGTGGTCACCATTAAGCTTCACCCCAGCTGCTAATTTAATAAAAATATTTAGATCATGTAATAGTGCTATGCAAAAACATCTGGGGAAAAAAGGGCCTTTATTCTAGATCCCTATTTCCACCATGCTTGTCATGGTGATGGATTCAACATTGGATTCTACCTGGTATTTTCTCTTTCTTCTTTCAGATTCCCAGCATTTTTCTGATTTTTTTTTTTTTTTTTGTATTCAGTTGCATATGTACCCTTTAAAAACAAACCTTACTTGAACATTAGGTTGTATTGAAAGACCTCCATGAGGACTTATTTGCCTTACTTGCTGTTAAACATGATTAGCAGTTAGCATACACATAGGCAAAGGTTGTGGTTAACACTGTAGTCTAGGCCTGGTCAATCCTATAGTTTCATGCAATTGAAATATTTGTCTGAATGTTAAAAGTTCCATTACTCTGCCTAGGAAGAAATAATAATTTTTGGTCCTTTAAAAATCACTGACCACTTCCTTTATAGGAAAAGTCTCAAAAAGGATGAAAACCCATATTTATCATGGCATGCTTAGGATTGTGGTAGGGATAAAGTTTTAAGGACTGTAGTAGGGATAAAATTTTCTAAGTCTTCTTAAGGTTACCTTGGCTGGTTGAAATAAAACTCCCACTGAGCTGAGTTGGCAACCTGTCCTCATTTACTTTAGAGGCAGCCCCACTCAACCCACCATGTAAAGGGTTTGATCCCTTAGTGAAACGTAAATTGTTAGCGGAGGGTGCATCTATACGAGACCCTGACTGTGCATTAGCTGGATACTACTGTGCAGTAGCGTCACATGGCAAAAACATATTAGGCTACTGCTCAGTAGCATCACCTAAAAGGCATTTGATAGCGCTACTGTGCAGTAACTCCTTTTACTGCACATTTATTTAGTATTTCCTTATACAAGTACTAAATAAATGTGCAGTAACCACTGTGCAGCAGTGTTTTGTATAGGCACACCTAGTGACTACTAGAGTTCTTATAAATCAGAGAGATTGGAGCCGAGTGCATTCATTTTACAGGTGAAAAACAAGTATGCAAGAAAACTAAACGCTAGCTGTTGACAATGGGTTATGGGTAGCAAACAAATTTACTCTCAGCTGGATGGATTGGGAAGGGAAAGCTGGAGTTGTTGCAGCTCTTCTGTGAGAGTTCATCATGCACATGGTGTGGCGTGGCATGGAGTCACAGGCAAACACTTGACACTCGGCAGGGTCTCTTAGACAGCTTCAGGTTTTTATATCACATTGTGATGTAACTTTTTTTTTTGTGCAGGTCGAATCAAATACATGTGATTGCTATAATTGTGCTGACCTTCACCCCCACCTTCCTTTAGGAGAACTTTTTAAAACTAAAACCAATAGAGAATTCTAACAAATATTGTTAAATAACTTGGATGTAAACAAGGGTAGCAATGCAAGGCAACTTCCATCACTGTCAAAGGAACTGAAGCCAGGTAAAATGGCTGCCATTTCTCAAACAGCTTGTCTATGTGGTGAACAGCATATGCCTAATATATATAAAGTTATATGTTTATTCCTTTCTGCATTCTTGTGGCTAGAATAGACGCTTGAGGCATACACTCTGGTGTAATGGATAGCTCCCTGGAACCGAGTATTCAGAAGATGTAGGATGAAACACTACCAGTTATGATTTTCAGTGAGCTTAGGTGGCTTAGTAAGAAAAGTAGGGAGGATCTTTTTCATCCCCGTTTTCTGTGATACAGTGACCATACAGAACAGTTTTCTCATGAGTTTCTCTGGGAACTCCTGCTATATTAATTCAAGATGCATTGCTATAGTGAATGGTATTTGCTCTGTTTACCAGATAACTAGAAATGAGTGTTTTGGTAGAAAAACCATAACTGGAGGGAAGAGAAAAATCTTGGGGTTATATGTTGTATAAAATGATTTTTTGCTCACAGTATATGCTAATAACAATTGTTCGTTAGTTCATAGTAAACTCATTGAAAATGCTACGCTACTGGAAGAAACCTTCCACTTCAAGAAACAGACCCTTGTTGCTGTCGAGTCAGTAGATGGCAGTTAGTGATGTCAGCACAGATTTTGTATTTAAATATGTATTTTGGCATGACACATTTGTGACTCTAAAATACGTAATCACAAATGTGACCAGTCTTTGATTTTTGTAGGAAGATTTGTTGTGTGGTAGCCTTTGGCTGTAGTAGAAGCATATATAGGGGTTTTCCCTGACTCATACCCACCCACACAATTAACCTGTAAAGGTCAGCAAGACTAATATCAAATACAAAAAGTAAAATTCTTATCTGATATTTGAGTATCTTCAGTACTCCAGTCTTTTGTTAGTCCCTGTGATATTACTAATATTGACTGTAATATACAGTTCATAATGTTCGTGTCACTGTTGCACTAACTACTCTTAATAAAAGCTATCATTTTGTGAACTCAGTATTTCTGCTTTCCAGACAAACATCATGTATCGTTCTCAGCAGTATGTTTTAAACTCTGCCACATTCCACTACAATCTCTTTGCTGTTGTTGAACTCTTAGTATTTGTGCCTTTTTGAACTGAAAGAAGTGATGTCAATGACATTTAAATCTTCTCTTCCTATCATGCGTCAAAACAAGGATTCACAATTTTCTTCATCTTTAGAAATTAAAACTACCCGCTTCCTTTCCTTCTGTAACCTATGTTACTTTGAGTCCATGTCACAGTCTTTTGTAGCTTTTAGAGAAAACGATAATGCTGTAATATGAGTACTGTTGGATTTTTAAAAGCTCATTGCATCAAATATATGGGCAAGGTATGAAGGTATATCTCCAGAATTTTAGATTCTGGGGTTAAATAATATACTCAGAAGTAGAATGTATGCATTTTTACAGGCAAGCCAATATATTATATACACTGCAAAAGTGTGCTTGTGTGTTTGTGTGTAAATCATAGAAAGTGAGGGTTGGAAGGGACCTTAGAAGGTCATCTAGTCCAACACCCTGCTCAAAGCAGGACCACCCCCAACTATGTCATCCCACCCAAAGCTTTTTCTAGCTGGGTTTTAAAAACCTCCAAGGATAGAGATTATACAACCTCTTTGGGTAATCTGTTCTAGTACTTTGCTACCTTCCTTGTGAGAATTGTTTCCTTTATATCTAACGTAAACTTCCCTTGCTGCAACTTGAGAGCATTACTCCTTGTTCTATGATCTGCCACCACTGAAAACAGGCCAGCTCTATCCTTTTTGGATCCCCCCTTCAGGTAGTTGAAGGCTGCTATTAAATCCCTCCTCAGTCTTCTTTTCTCCAGACTAAATAAAGTTCCCAGTTCCCTCAGCCTCTCCTCAGAAGTCATGTGCCCCATCCTCCTCACTATTTTTGTTGCCCTCTGCTGAACTCTGTCCAATTTGTCCACATCCTTTCTGTAGTGGGAGGTCCAAAACTGGACACAGGACTCAAGATGTGGGTTAACCAGAGCCAAATAGAGAGAAATAATCAGTTCCCTCCATCTGATGGAAACACTCCTATTAATGCAGTCCAGGATGCTGTTAGCCTTCTTGGCAACAAGGGCACACTGTTGGATCATATTCAGCTTATTGTCTGCTGTAACCCCCAAGGTCCTTTTCTGCAGAGCTGCTATTTAGTCAGTTGGTCCCCAGCCTGCATGGGAATTTTCCACCCTAAATCCAGAACTTTGCATTTCTGCTTATTGAACTCATGAGATTTCTTTTGGTCCAATCTTTCAATTTCTCTAAGTCTCTCTGAATCCTACCCCTACCCCCCAGTTTATCTACTAGTCCCCCAGCTTGGTGTCATCTGAAAACTTGCTGAGGTTTGCAAACTCCATCCTATCTTCCAAGCCATTGATGAAAATATTGAACAAAACTGGCCCCAGGACTTACCCCTGGGGCATTTCACTTGAAACTGACTGCCAACCAGATATAGAGTCACTGGTTACTACCCTCTGAGCCTGACAATCCAACCAGTTTTGTATCCACTTTACAGTCCATTCATCCAACCTGTATTTACTTAGCTTGCTTGTGAGTATGTTGTGGGAGACCATATCAAAACCCTGCTAAAGTCAAGCTAGGCTTGTAAATGTATATATTGCAGTAATTTTTTCCTGGACTGTCTTCTGTGCAATCAGAAAAGCTTGAAAAAACATAATTATTTAGGAAAAAATTAGATTGTAAATATATTAAGCTCCTGAAAACAACTTGAAATCCACCTTGGAACCACAAATTCAGAGTTAAATAGTCACTGCTTTGTGGCACTAGTCATTCTAGGAGGGAGCTATTCTTATTCTAACATGAGTTTATAATTTAAAAACAGAGTAGTATGAGGCTTTCTAAAGTTAATTTACATCTTCATAGTTAAATACAAGACATATTGTGTGGCATCTTATCTGAAGGACAATGTATTCTGTATTTCTAGACAAACCAACAGTTAATCAAGGAAACTCACAAATTATAAAAAGTCTTAATGCAAATAGCTAAGGGGTCTAAGACATTTGCTCAAAGCTACAATTCTTTATCACTCATCATTCCACTCAAGAAAGTTTGTAGGAAAATTCTGTCCTGGGATGATATATAATGTAAAATATCAGAGGGTTCAGTTGTTTTAGAAATGTTTGAAATGCTACAAAACATGCCTAAAATTTGTGATAAATTTACTTACATGGCAGCAGTAGCCACTTGTACATCTTCAATCTCATCCTCCAGACTGTCTCCTGAATGGGGAGAAATACCTAGAAAGCTTGTAGTACTGGCAAAGCTATTAGGGGTGTGCAAAGCTTCGGTCGCCAATTGGATTTGGAGAAGATTTGGCCCAATTTGGAGGCCAAATTACTGAATCCAAATTGAATCAGGAGACAAAAAAACTCCTCTGAATCGATTCAGAAAACAGATTTGGAGATTTGGAGATTTGGAAGGCAGTCTTTCAGAGGAACAGAAAGTGAGAAGGGGGAGCAGGAGGGAAAGACTGATATCTGTAGCTGGCCAGTGACTGTGATCTTCCCCGGAGTCTCCTTCCAATCATAGTGCTCTGGGGGAGGGACGTAGAAATAGCACATAAGCCTCTGTCTGCAGCCTTTTTGTCCCTTTTGTAAGCTGTTTATGCCTGAGCACCAGGAAGGCCTCCTGTTACAGGCTACCATCCCTGCAGTTTTCATCCCACTGCGCCTTAACACACACACAAAGTCACACACGTCATGAGTTTTGCTTGTCAGCACCTTGAGGTACAGTTTCCTTGAAAGCTCTGAATCTATCTCTTTGAAACTTCACAGACTTCATCCCCTCAGAAGTGACTACCACCCAGTTGTTTTAATTGAAATCTGCCAAAAAATGACACTTATAAGTATTTCAGTGATTTCCCATTATAGTCTATGGCCAAATCACCGAATCTCTCCAAATTAGTGCTGAATCTTCCAACGCCAATTTGGCCTAATGGATTTGGGACAGTGATCCAAATCTCTGAATCAAATCGCTGTCCTCCGAATTGACCGAATCCGAATCAAATACTTCCCTATTCACACAGGCCTAAAAGGGTCAGTTTTGATCTGGAAGGGTATGGGCAGTGGGGTCCCGCAGGGCTCGGTCTTTGGACAGATACTCTTCAATGTCTTCGTCAGCGACTTGGGCGAGGGAGTGAAGTGTACTCTGTCCAAGTTTGCAGATGACACAAAACTGTGGGGAGAAGTGGACACACCGGAGGGCAGGGAACAACTACAAGCAGACCTGGACAGGTTGGACAAATGGGCGGAAAACAACAGAATGCAATTCAACAAGGAGAAATGCAAAGTGCTGCACCTAGGGAGGAAAAATGTACAGCATACCTACTGCCTAGGAAATGACCTGCTTGGAGGCACGGAAGCGGAAAGGGATCTTGGAGTCCTAGTGGACTCCAAGATGAACATGAGTCGGCAGTGTGACGAAGCCATCAGAAAAGCCAATGGCACTTTATCGTGCATCAGCAGATGCATGACGAACAGATCCAAGGAGGTGATACTTCCCCTCTATCGGGCGCTGGTCAGACCGCAGTTGAAATACTGCATGCAATTTTGGGCGCCGCACTTCAAGAGGGATGTGGAGAACCTGGAGAGGGTCCAGAGAAGGGCCACTCGTATGGTTAAGGGCTTGCAGGCCAAGCCCTATGAGGAGAGACTGGGGCACCTGGACCTCTTCAGCCTCTGCAAGAGAAGGTTGAGAGATAACCTTGTAGCTGCCTATAAGTTCATCATGGGGGCACAGAAGGGAATTGGTGAGGCTTTACTCACCAAGGCGCCCCTAGGGGTTACAAGAAATAATGGCCATAAGCTAGCAGAGAGCAGATTTAGACTGGACATTAGGAAGAACTTCTTCACAGTTAGAGTGGCCAAAGTCTGGAATGGGCTCCCAAGGGAGGTGGTGCTCTCCCCTACCCTGGGGGTCTTCAAGAGGAGGTTAGATAGGCATCTAGCTGGGGTCATCTAAACCCAGCACTCTTTCCTGCCTATGCAGGGGGTTGGACTCGATGATCTATTGAGGTCCCTTCCGACCCTAACATCTATGAATCTATAAATCTATGAATCTATGAAAAAGGTATTACTGTGCCTTCCATCTCATTCTTTCTTTAAAGCATCACTTCAGCAATATGTACAAAATGCTGCCAACCTGACAATTCAGGTCAGATGCAACCTCTAGTTAATACAAAATAACTTGTTTTGATTATAATTAGTTTGTCATGCACTCATGCTCTCTTGCCTTACCCATTTGCCTCATCTACCTTTTGCATTTTGACAAACTATAGACGCTAAACTTTTTGTAATAAGCACTGACTTTTTACTTCATGTCTTTGGCATTGTCCTTCACTTACCTAGAAACCCCACCTGAAACAGCTGTTGTACTTTTGGTGGTTGAATATGAGCTTCTGGGTTTGGAAGATTAGTATACTGGGCTTAGTGGCTCTTGACTCTTAAAAGTTTTAAGAAAAGTGTGATACTACTATACACAAGGTCAGGCTGTAGTCTTAATTCATACAAGGCCCGTACTGTCTAGGTTACACAAAAGCAGACTCAAAGTGAAAATCATAAAATCATAGAAATTTAAGGACCGGAAGGGATCTCAAAAGATCATCAAGTCCAGCCCCCCTGCTCTGGGCAGGAATACTGTTGAGATCAAATGATCCCAGCAAGGTGTCTGTCCAGTCTCCTCTTGAAGACCTCCAGGGTTGGGGACTGTACCACCACCTTGGGAAGTCTGTTCCAGATTCTGGTCACCCTTACCATAAAGAAGTTCTTCCTTACATTCAACCTGAAACCATTGTTCCATTGCATTGTTTATGGCCATGGCTAGGCCTTGTGCTCTAGTGAACAGTTTTTCTCCCAGCTCCCGATATTCATCTTTGAAAGCTCATTGTGATCAGGAGAGGTTCTGGATGATTGGAAAGGGTAAACATAGTACCCACAATTTCCCTGCTCCTTCCTTTTACTATCAACATACTTGTAGAAACCCTTCCTGTTACCCTTCACATACCTTGCTAACTGCAGCTCCAGTTGCTCTTTGACCTTGCTGACTTCATCCCTGCATCCCTGAGCAATGCTCTTATATTCTTCCCTAGTTATTTGTCCAAGTTTCCACATCTTATAAGCTTCCTTTTTGTGATCTTTCATTACACAAATCTTTCATTACACAGCCTCTACAAAGCTTGGATATGTAGATCGCATCCCTAAGTATGTAGCGTGTCCCCACTATTTTCTCTTTCTGTTGTAATTTCCCTTTAAGAAACACTGTAAGCCCATGTTTATAGCAGGGGTATAAACTAATGCAGCTCATTTTTCCAACTTTTCCAATTTTTCCAACTATTTACTTCATTTAATAAAAGATATCAGATTTATCCAAAGAAACTTGTCTGCCTATATCCTTAGACCAACACAGCTATAACCAACACCCCTTCAGCTGAGTTTGGCATTCAAAATTGTGATTTAAGTAGTTAAGGGAAAAAAGAATTTAGATTTAGTTATCTTCATACAGATCTGATTGTGCAAATGGTGAACAAGTCACTGAACATGGTTCTTAACAACTAATCAAGAGGTTCTACTATAAGGAGGCAAATTGCATCCAGAGAGAAAGAAACAGAGTACAAGGATCAATGCTTTTATTTTATAACATAGTCATTTGTATCATCTGTATCTTTTTTGTCCCTGTATTGAATCCTCAATGCTGTTGTTTTCTTGGTACTGGAATCCAGATTCTGCTTCTGGATTTGAGTTTCTTCTCAGGCTTTGCCACAATACTGTAGTGTTGCATTATGAACATGACGCAACAATGTCCAATTCAGAGTAGCTAGTAACAATCTCTTCTCCCTGCCAGTGATTTTTGTGTCACACCATGTTCTATACTTGAACAAGGTCACTGCACCAAGTCTTCTGCTCCGTTAAACTTTAATTGATAGCACAACTGAAAAAGCTGAAAGTTCGGTTTATTCCAACGTCCTGCAGTGTATTCCAACGTCAATTGTCACAGCATAGTACTAGCACTAATATGTAATAGAAGAGAAGCTTGCACTTTTTCTTATGCAATATAATTTAGATTATTTGGTCATTTTCATATGCCATTTAAAAAATTATATGGATCTACTCTTTATATCTACTCTTTAAATCTAAGTACAGATAGAAAGTAAAAAAGCCTAAGGCTAAATAGATTCAGTCTTTGCAGGTTAGTCTAAACTGCAGAGATTAAACTGAGAAGCAAGTGAACAGACATTCACTTTTGATTCAGAAAATGCAGCCACATGCCTGCAGTGGCTCAGGCCAGAAGCCAGGCACTAGAGCAACTTTTCTCAACCTGTGGGTCACAACCCAAAAGTGGGTCACAGGAAGATTTCAGAGAGTCGCAAGCCACAGTTTGAGAAATGCTGATCCTGGGGAAGCACCAAGACTACAGCAGGGTAGAGTGGTGGCTGGAAGGTGCTTGCCCCTTCCCACTGGGGAAGGGGATGGGAGAGAGCTGTGAGGCCAGGCTGGCTGCTTACGGGGGTGGGGCAGCCAGGAAATACTGTTTGGAGGCAGAAGGGACTATGTCTAGGCTGCCCGGTGATGCGCAGCAGTCCCAACCCAAGGTGGGGGCTGTCACAGGCCTCCCATCCTCTTCCCTCCAGCCCATGATGAAGCTGGACTTACTCCACTACTGCCCACATGAGTTGGAGCTGCCATAGCCACCATGCTCTGGCCCAAGTGAGACAGGGGCAACTAGGGGCCCATCCAGGAGGGCTGGGGAAAGCTGGGGGCTGAGGGTTGGGCGTGGGGGACCCTGGCAGGTCTGGGGGGGCAGGGGCTGTGGGTTGGAAGAGAGGAACACCAGCATGACCCAGGAGTGTGGAACTGTGGGTTGCACATTGGCAGGGCCAAGGGGTGTGGGTTGGGACAGGCTATGAACCTTTGCCAATGGGTCCCTGTAGGAAAAAGGCTGAGAACTACTGCACTACAGCACACCTCCCAGCATGCCAGCCACTGCCAAAGTGAAGGGACTGAAACTCCAAGGCTTTTCCCCCCTCCCTGCTGGAGTGGAGGGGGCATGGCCAGGTCCCAGCCCTGGGCTAGCACCTGGAGTGTGGGGGTTTAAATCCCCACCCTGGTCAGGTCTGCCTGGGTGAGGGGGGCAGTGCCAGCTGGGCTTTCTGCCCCTCCTCGCCCCTGCTGCTCCCTGACCATGGGAGTGGAGAGGGCAGCCCCTTCAGGCTGAGGAGGGGGTGGGAAGAGAAAAAGGTAGTGCCATTGAATTCATATAAGCTTAAACAAGAATAGTCCTTTCTCTGAAGTGAGTATGTATTGAACACAGAAATTTGCAACTTCCAGCACACAACAAAGAACAACCAAAAATCTTTACCTGAGCTAAGATACACCCCAGTAAAGGAGTGAGAGCACACACAACTTAGTCTAACTTAAAATGGAATGTAATAAACCAAAAAGACAAGAGAAAGCCTTGCAGAAGGGTGTGGGTTGCAGAAGCCTTATGTAATCCTCAGGGCACCGTGTCTCCTCACAGCCAGGTATTCAGAAAGTCCTTCTCGGTGAATCAGCAGGTGGTCTTAGGTGTTGGAGTTGAGATCCAGCAGGCCTCATCTTTGCTTGGGTTTTTACAGGTCCACTTGAACCCTCTTCTCCCTCTTGGGTGCCTTGACATTAGTATCAGGAGTGTAGGTTATAGCTGTGTTGGTCTAAGGACATAGGCAGACAAGTTTATTTGGGTAAAACCAATATCTTTTATTTGACTAATTCAGATAGTTGGAAAAATTATTTTTAGCAAGCTTTCAGGCACAAACATACCCTCATCAGGCTGAGGAAGCACTTGCAGATGGTCTGTGGTCTTTCTGGATGCAGTAGGAAAGTAGTCAGAGGCCAGTACATATGCAAGAAAGCCAGTCAGTTAAAATATAAATTGAGGTAGTCAGTAGGTGAGAGACAGGTGAGGGGTGGGGAAAGGGGAATGAATGTAGCTGTAGTCAAAGGATGAGAGACATGAGGGTTGGCTGGTAGGGAATGACAATAGCTGGTAAAAAGTGAAGGGTTTACCTGGGGAGTCAGATGTCAGGCAGGTTATAATGTGTCATAAATCCAATGTCTATATTTAGTACATGATTTTTTGTATTCAGTAGATTAATGAAGTGAGGTTCGTAGACCCCTCTGTGAAAGGTATTTGTAAATTCCCTTTGTGAATTAGAACTGAGAGATTGGAGAGAGAGTGGTTTTCTTGTGAGAAATGTGTTCGCACAAATAATTGGGTATTCTTGTCTTTGATAGATTTTCGGTGTGCATTCATTCTCGTGCGCAGTTGTTGTTTGGTTTCTCCTACATATTTTCCATTGGGGCATTTGGTGCATTGGTGACATATATTACATTTCTGCAGGCGCAGCTGTAAGATCCAGCAATGGTGATGGTTCTATTGTGGGGGTGGTGGAGATGTGTTGGCAGGTTTTACATTCATTGTCATGGCCTCATCTAGATCCATTCAGTGTATTTTGGGCCATAGGAAATTTGCTTCTGGTGATGAGGTTGGCAAGGTGTGGTGCTTGTTTAAAGGATAGGATGGGTGGTTCTGGGAAGATCTCTTTGAGAATTGGGTCTCCAGTTAGTATGGGTTGCACTTGTTTGAGGATTTTCCATGTAGGTTCCAGGGAGGGATGATCATAACCAGTGGTGTGCGATTCATGGGGGGGGTTCTTCTGTACTGCAGCAATTCTTCATGTGGTATCTGGGTGGCTCTTAAAAGTGTGATCTATCTCTGGAGGAGTGACCTTGTTGAGTGATGGCCCTTTCGAGATTTGTGAGGTGATGATCATGGGTGTTCTCCTCAGTGCAAATTCAATGGTATGGAAGGGCTTGGCTGTATATTACAGCTTTCTTGGTGTGTTTAGGGTGATTGCTGGTTCTGTGCAGATATGTATGTTGGTCCATGGGTTTCTTATAAACTGTGGTCTGTATTGTCCAACCCAGGAACTTTTGACATGCTTCCTAAAATACACAAACAAGTGAACCCTGGCAGGTCTTTGCCAACACCTACCCACTTTCAGTCTGGTCCTGCAGGGCTTGGCCCTGTGCTCACAGGTAGCAGGGGACCAGTCCCTCCAGCCCCAGTTCCCCAGCCTCTTCCCCTTCCCCCATGGCCTGGAGGAGCTGAGAGGAACTATGCCCGCTCACCTTCCCTTTATCAACTACTTCCATGACTCAGTCTCTTCCAGAGGTGGGAAGGGGTAGAGTCTGCTGGTCTCCTTCCAGCCCCTGTCTGCTGGCAGTCCATCTCAAGCTGTACCCCACCCCCCACCTCCCCGAGCCTTACTTCTCATCCCCCGCTCCCTCCACTCCAGCATTGAATGGGAAATAGCCTGGCAGGGGCTGCCACACCCCCAGCATACATGTTGGGAGAAAATATTATTTGGGGGGGCTGGAGGTGGTGCAGGGTGCAGTGCAGAGTGTGATGTCTGACCCCTGCCCCTCCCTCATGCATGGCCGTAATGGGGCTGGTGCGCGCTGTTGCTGCACACAGTGGAGGAGCATGCAGCGGGGATGCTGGGTGTGGTGCTGTGGTGGCAGGGTGTGGCAATTGTGCAACTGAAGCCAAGTTTGGAAGCACTAAGCCCTGTTAGCCCTGGCCTTCTGGTGCCTGTGCCCCACAGGCAGACCCAGCTGCAGTCCCCGGCTGGGTTTCCCCCCCCCCCCCCCCCTTGTCAGCCAGCCCTCACTGCTCCAGCTACGGAGCAGAGGGGCAGGGCCAACCCTGCTCCCTGGAGCAGACAGCACAGCTCAGCCCAGGGCAGCAAAGCATCCTGGGATGCTGAAGGACTCTGATTTAATTTGAACCAGGAAGGGGTCTGGGGCAGAAGTTTCATAAACAGGTTTGAACTAAATCAGTTAAGTTTGATACTACACATTCAGTTAGGTCTATCTTAAACCAGTTTCTGCCATTTTGAAACTGGTTTATGTACACTGAGCTTCTGTTCTGTTACAGGTTTAGACTAGTTTCTGATCACTTAAACCAGTTTATGTATAACTCCTGTCCTTAGCCTAAATCTGCTCTAATTCTAGTCTCTTGGCCACTGTAGCCAGGGTCAAGTTGTTCCCAATTTTTTGTGTCTGCTGCCACCTGCCATGGATCCTGGGTTGCCCTGAAACCTGGTTTGGAGTTTATATCTTACCACATATGCATGGAAGGGTTGCTACATGGGGGCTAATGAAGGAAAAGGGAAATGAGAAGAGTGAACAATAATTCACAGAAAAAGTAATGTACCAATTGGTGATGTATGATGCAATTGCTGGGAAAGATAGTCATAACTAACTTACCTGGCTAATTCATATTGATGCTAATCACCAGCAGATTTGTGTGGGGAAATAAATCATAGCTCTTTCTTTCCTTTCATAGGAGTCCAGCATTCTTTAAGATTATTTGACACATTTATAGGAATGTGACTATAAAAGCAAAGTGCAAATTACAATTCCATCATTACTAGGGTAAGGAAAAGAAGAGGCACTACAAAAAAGATCTAAAAATCAGTAAAAGCTTTAAAAAATGGGACCAATTGCAACTCAGAGAGTATGTAAGATAAATGAAAAAAGACAGTAATTGAAGTGATCCTAATGTACTTGCCAGTTCTGCACAGCAGTGACTCTCTCTGCCACAATTTACTATGCAGTCTCAAGCATGAGGGGCACATTGGAGTAGTCATGTATAAGCTACTGTCATAATCATTGTTTGGTGTTTCAAAGGAAGGCAGGGATGTGATTCATTGAGAATCTGCTCAGTAGGCTGTGGGAGTGCACGAGTAACTTCATTGACCACAGTGGCAATGCTATCAAAGTATATTAAAAAACAATAGTACAGATGTACTCCAATACAGAACAAAATATGTTTGTGGAACGATAAGGCCTTGTCATGCCCAATTTATAATTAAACACTGAACACATCCTGTTCTCGGGTACAAAAAGGTGCAATTGGTTTGTGTTATATTTTAAAGATATTTTATACTGAGTAGGTTTTCATTCCACTGGTTTCCTTTCTAGAAGGGGCATTAAGTTTCTGCCGATAAAGTTTTCATGAAAATGCCCATTGGCTATTTATATATTTTTAAATTAAAAGTGAATTTAACGCATTTGAAAAAGCGTTGGAGTAAATCCCATGGAGATTTAAAGTCCTCTGTTTTTCCACAGCTCAGGTACAGCACATGCAATTGTATTATAAGTTATCTCACATTAGCTTTCCAAAGTCCCTCAGACCTGTCTTTTGGCATGACCACTTCTAAAGGTGACAGATAGTTCGGTCTTCATACCCATTACCCCAGATACAAACCCTCATCACACCCTGCCATTGCTAGACTTAGATGTGAAAATATTTCAAGTGAAGTTGGTTGTGGCTCAAATGGAAAAATATGCCTGTATGTTCTATGTATCTAAACTCTTGCAACAAGATCACACTGTGAAGTAGGGTCATTTTTCACTATTTCTGCTGCCACTGGGCATGAGAACAAATGGGAGAATTCTAGGAAAACTATGTGTTTGTCATGTTCTTTTGCTAAAATGAAGTTGCTTAATTACATATTTTGGAGCTGTGGTGAAAAGCACATGCTGTACTCTGATGCAGAAGTCCTAATTTGAAAATTAGGCATTGTAAATTTGTATTCTGCAGATATGGGCACTTAGATTTTTTTCTTTTTTAAAGATTTCTTCATTGCATTATTATGACAGAGCATCATCCTCTTGTGATTAGGAGTGGGATAACTATTTGCAGTGGATGTTTTATTGAATGATTTTGCTTCTTTTTCTTGCTTTTAAATAAAGTGTTATTTTTACAATTTTCTTGGCTATCTTCACTTGAACACATATTGCATAGCCGACATTCCCTAATGCTTACAGGCCCATGTCTCACATTGGTTCTATCTTGATGAATTTTAAGTGAAATTAGCTGAAAGAGGTTCCAAGGCATTGTTCTTGCATGCTGCATATAGGCTCAGAGTAGAGCGCTCTCATAACCTGATCAAGTTTGACGACTGTCCAGCCAGCCTACGTCAATCAGTGTAGTTTGTCTTCTCATCTACTCCATAGTCAAGTCCTATATCAACCCTGTCCTTCTCAGACCTCCAGCCAACTCAGTTTCCATATGCAAGCTCCCAGAAATCACCAATTTTCCTGAGATGGTAGAAGAACAGGTTCTACGACTGTCTAATTCTGCCTACTCTACTCTGCTCATTTTAGCGTGCTATCAAATAATGACTTTGCAACTGTCAGCCAGCTTTGATGCCATGAGGAGAAACGGAGAAGGGCTTTCTTAGCTCTCTACTGTCTTCTGCACAAAGGGACACTCAAATTTCCAGCTTTACTAGAAGTTTTAACCCAGCAGTTAGACTTTATTAAAATCAAATTTTCATCTATATAGTTCAGGTCCATAACCCTTATAAGAAACATTCAGTTAGCCTTGTAAAAAAGCAGCAGTAACATATGGCAATATATTGTCATATTTACAATATACTCTGCATACTAATATATAGCATCTATTTATAGAAATATGTGTTTGGTCACTTACCATCAATCAAAGGAGTAAAGCCATCATTACTTCTAATAATAGCAAATAAATCCACTAATAAACCAATCTATTCTCTATAAGGGCAGCCAAGATAACTCAATTAATGACACAACATTTAATGTGTTATCCAGTATTGTGTGTGTGTGTGCATTTGAATTCCTGTTGATCTCAATGGGAATACTTGTATGCCAGGAAAGCAGTCGAGGGCCTTTGTGATAAGTGTGTGGGTTGCTTTCCAGCAGAGCAACAAACACTGATAAAGCTAAGAGCAAGTACACACAGCAAATACCTTGCTGTCTGCATGCCCTTGCTTGTAGAAAAATGTTTTGTACTCTTCTACTCTGCTGAATTTGTAACAGTAAGATTGTACCTAGCTCTACATAGATGTCCAAAAGGACATGAGTAGGAGCAAGAAATGTGCCCTTTTCTTAACCTGCTCCCTAAACCATCAACACAGACCAGGTACAGTGTCAGTCTTTCTTCTTGGGGGAAAAATAATCAGTGCTGGGCTAGTGAATACAGTAGTACTAGGGTGTAAGTTGTAGCCGTGTTGGTCTAAGGACATAAGGCAGACAAGGTTCTTTGGGTGAATCTGATATCTTTTATTAGATCAACTAAATAGTTGGAGAACAATTTTTAAGTAAGCTTTCTGGTTCAAAAACCCTTTGTCAAGCTAAGGAAATTTCAGCACTTGATGTGTGCTCTTCCTGGCTTTTCATTCCATCCAGGAAGAGGACACATCACCTGCTGAAACTTCCTTAGCCTGACAAAGGGGTTTTTGAACCCAAAAGCTTGCTTAAAAATTGTTCTCCAACTATTTAGTTGGTCTAATAAAAGATATCAGATTCACCCAAAGAACCTTGTCTGCCTACAGTAGTACTAGGCTTCCAAAGGGGTAATAGGAAGATGGGGTGAGGTGTTGAGATTGGTCCTACACCCAGCTCACACTAGCCAGTTTATGTGACATGCATGGAAAAGACTTTCTGATACTTCATGGTTCTTGTCTTTACTGGCATGCATCCTATGCTTTAAAGCACTTTTATGAGAAGGAAGAAAGAGGTTAAGGAACTTGGAAGACCCAGCTTCAATTCTGTGCCTGACCATTGCTATCCTCTGTGACCTGGAACAAAGGCACTAAGTCTCCCTCTGTAGGACACATAGAAGAATCATGCTCATTGCAAATTCCCTTGGATTAACTGTAATCTGCATTTCCTCTGACACCATTGGCAATGATATTACATTGGACATTGAATGAGTGAACATATCCTGATTTATGTTTAATAATTCAAACTTGTATAAAATAATAGTAATTCCTAACATAGTGGAAGCAAATGCACATTACCTTTGATAAAGTTAGAGATTATATAGGTGTATATCTGAACAGATTTGGGGAAATATATAAAACAAGTATAGTATTAAAATAAGCAAGAGTCTAGTTGCCCTAACTCTAAGGATAGGAACTGGAATGGGGAGAGATTTGTGAATCATCTACTCTGCTTACAATTTGAGGAAGATATTCATGTAGTGAAAACATAGGCAGTTTCCTGAGATACTGCCTGACTTCAGTGTCAGCTCTGATGAGGTATGTTTCAGATTGCTCAAATGAATAAGATTGTTTTTCTATCAATGTGTGTGGTTTGCAAACAGGCTGGGAGCTAAAGCAAGACCTTATCTACACAAGGAGGTTAGTGTGCAGCAGGCCAGACTGAACTGCCAGCAGATCAGCTACTCTGCACTAATGTTCCATGAATGGACACGTTTTGTGCACTTACCTTTTGTGTGAGGCAACTCACCCATACTTTTAAAGTTCAATGAGATACTTTAGGCTTAGTTGAGCATCTACATGAGATGTTTACTGCACAGTAGACTAATTAGCTGCACAATAAACATTGTGTGTCTGCACATGCACTCCTATTAGGCTGGAGTAAACTAATTTACTCTGCAGCAGGATAGTACTTGTAAATACGCAGTGATAAGCACCACAGTTTATTGCATCGTATTAATATGCACATGTAGACACACCCAGTGTGAATTAACAGTATCTAAACAAGAAATTAATGCAGAGTTGCTAGTTGATACATTTACAGTACACTAATATGTACTAACTTCCAAAAGTAGGCATACCCTAATTGTGACATACAAACTTAGAATGATGTAGAATGATGTAGAGGCTGGCTCTCTCACTTTCCCTGTTAGGTTACATTTGCACCAGCAAATTTTGTAGCCATTATTCATCTCTGATATAGATCCACAATGCTGAAATGTAGACAGGTTTCCATTCTGTTTACTTCCATGGTCAAGGCTGGATCACGTGGGGAAAAAGTGTCTGAGGCCTATCTATGCTGTAGCCTCTAATGTCGGCATGGGCACTGGAACAGTGCCAGCGATGAGTTATGGATTCAAGGTTAGCAAGTATAGTCATTACTAAAAATCAGAAACCTCACTGGCAGGTTAGTCTGGACTAGAATGTGCCATGAACTTTCTCTTATGCTTCCCCTGATTCTCTATATAGGGGCAGGCCACACGTGCTCAGAGAGTGAAAGGACCGTATGAATGAGGTTGGGTTCTAACCTCTGCAAGGGTGTGGGGGTTTATAGGTGTAATTCCACTGTTTTCCATAGGGAGCTCAAAATTGCCACTATGCAGAAAGCAAACATACAGAAATTATGTGTATTTCCAGGAGTTTTTACTATTTCACGTAGAACCACCATTGAAAGCTAGCAAACAGAATCAAGAAATTGAGAAACTGATCTTCTAGCATTGGTCAGAGGTAAAATAGCAGCAGGTGGTTCTGGTGAGAAGACAGCTAGCCATTTGGGGTAATTTTTTAAAGAAGAAGAATTTCTGTCTCTAGTCTAAACTAGGCTTGGGTTGGAGGGGAAAGCTTGAAGGCTGAAATATAAATATGTATTTGCTTGTTCACCAGTAGTTCTAAGCCACATCTGAGTTCCTTCTGTACTTGGCTCATGCGCAGCCCCTAGACAGACACTACATCTGTCCCACAATATCAGCTATTTGAGCATGACAAAAAGCAACTGACCACAGGTGTGTGCTGTTTGTTATGCTACAAAAATGGCCCATCTGCTACAAAAATGGTGCATCGAACAGTAACTTCTTTGTCTGTCTTTCCAGGACAAGCTTAAGATGTGGTTAAATTGGAGAGACCTCCATTATCCCATTGTATTCTACTGTCCCACCCCTCCCTCCAAGTGGGAGGAAAGGAGGGAGAGTAGCTGGACAGTCATAGGCAACTCTAGGACTTTGAAAAGGTGGGTGTGGCAGATGAAATCAACACACTGCAAAGAGCTACAAACTCCGTGGCTCCCAGTGTTCCCCATGCACCATGCTTTAGTAGTGTCTGGGGGCTTTTTTAACCCCCTGAAGCAAGTTAGACCCCACTGCTGCCCTTGGCGCCCCGTCCTCTCTGGCACTTAGTAACATGGAGCCCCAGGACCAGTCCTGCCCTACTCCAGCTTGAGGCTGCAGAGAGCTGCTGGGCTTGCCTAGGGACAGCAGCAGTGGTAGACAGGTCCCTTTCCTGCACCTGCTGCTTGATTGGCAGGGAGCAAGTGCAGGAAGGGGGAACCTGCCTACTACCGGCACCAACTCATGACAGGAGAGGCCCTGGGGCTCCTCCCACCCTGGGTCAGCCAGGGACAGTAAAAGCCAGGTCTCCCCTTCCTGCACCCAGGACAGGTGCTTGGTCCATTCCTGGTTCCCCTGGATGTCCTCTGCCAGTCCAGAAGTTCAGCTATGCCTTGTCCATATCCCCCATGATCTGAGCTCAGTTCCTGTGTGGACTCTCTTCCTGGGTGTCACAGGGGACCCAGGTGTCCACTACAGTGGTCTCCAGAGTTGGCTGCTTTTGAGTCCTTTAAAGGTCCCTACTCACAGGCAGCCCAATATCAGAGACCACTACAGCAGCTGGTGGTTTCTAATCTTGACCACCTGTTGCCATGATGGCAGAAGCTGATCAGGAAAGCCGAACAGGTTCTGTAGGCATAGAGCAGCCCCTCTAGCACCTCCTGACTGGAGAGCATGTCTTTGTGGTAACTTTACTGTGCTCTAGTCAGGTGACTGTGCATGTATGCTTGCCCTTAGTGCTCTATTTTTGTAGTCTTAAAAAATGTATATCATCACAAATATAATGTGTGCCAAAGCTAAAAACTCCCCTAACTTATGCTAATCTCCCTGTGGCCTCAGGGAACTTTTGCGACAGCTACATATAATCAGAGTGCAGCAGCTCTCCGACCAGGTTATTCTTTCTCCCAATTATCTAGTTCTGCCCCCAAGCAGCCTTCCTTCAGCTAGAGCTACTACAGGGAGGATGCATCTACATGAGAAGCTGTAATGTGCAGTAGCCTATTTTACTATGCATCATAGCAAAAACTGTACTGATGAGCAGTAGAATTAGTCTACTGTGCCTTCAGCGTCACACAGAAAGTTTGTCTTTGCTACTGCATGTTTCATAGATTTCATAGACATTAGGGCTGGAAGGGACCTTGGAAGATCATCAAGTCCAGCCCCCTGCCCAAAGGGCAGGAAGTCAGCTGGGGTCATAGGATCCCAACAAGATAAGCATCCAATGTACTCTTGAAGGTGTTCAATGTAGGTGCTTGAACCACCTCCATTGGCAGGCTATTCCAGACCTTGGGGGCTTGGACAGTAAAGAAATTCTTCCTTATGTCCAGCCTGAAATGGTTTTGCAGTAGTTTATAACCGTTCGACCTCGTCATCCCTTGGGGCACTCTGGTGAACAAATGTTCCCCCAGATACTGATGGTCACCTGAGATAAACTTATAGGTGGCCACCAGATCACCCCTGAGCCTGTGCTTTTCCAGCCTCATAGATCTCAGCCTGTCATTGTAAGGTCTGTTTTCTTGACCTCTGATCATGGACACATGGCTCTTCTCTGGACTCTCAAGCTTCTCCACATCCTTTTTGAATTGTGGGGCCCAAAACTGGACGTAGTACGCCAGCTGCGGCCTCACCAAGACCGAGTACAAGGGGAGAATGATGTCCTGGGATTTGCTTGAGAAGCATCTATGGATGCAACCAGTGTTTTGGTCACTTTACTAGCCTCAGCATCACATGGCAGGCTTATGTTCATCTTGTGGTCAATGATGACCCCCAAGTTTCTTTCTTTTGTAGTACTAGCCAGTGTAGCACTGCCCAGCCTATAAGGATGCTGCAGGTTTTTCCTCCCAAAGTGGAGAACCTTGCATTTTTTGGTGTTAAACACCATCAGGTTCTCATCCGCCCATTTGCTGAGCCTGTCCAGGTCAGCCTGGATCGCCCTCCTGTCTTCAGGTGTGGATGCTTTGCCCCAAAGTTTAGTGTCATCGACAAACTTGGCTAGTCCACTTCTGACTCCAGTGTCCACATCATTAATGAAGATATTGAACAATATGGGTCCAAGGATTTAGCCTTGGGGGCCCCACTGGTCACAGGGCACCATGACAATTGACTTCCAGCAATTACCACCCTCTAGGTCTGACCACAGAGCATGGGCTACTGCGCCTTTATGTAGTACCTCACATTAGAGGTACTAAACTTAATGCGCAATAGCAAAGGTGCATTAATGCATGTGTAGATGCCCCCAGAATGACAGAGAATTACTATACCTGTCAGACTGCAGTTATAAGGAAGAACTAGGCCCTAGTTCTGCAATGCTGAAAGGATGAGAGCAGTGTAATGATATGAGTAGTCCATCTGAGTCAAATTGGGTACTTATGTGAATAGTAATTCTGGACTCTATGTCATTGCATGGCTGGGCCCTAAGAGTATGAGAATAAAAGGAGAGCACAGATACTTCACTGTTTTCTCAATATGATGAATTTGGGCCTAAGTCTCCACTGATTACTACCTTTTGATTGATTACTAGTCCACTGCAAAGTGACCGTAAAACACATATGAGAATTCTTCTTGTGTTCATGCAATTGATGGCATCTTCACATGTTACGCTTAGAATGTGTTGGCTGCATTTAAAACATGAGCATTCACATATTCAAGCACTAAAATACATATTAAGTGCAATTGTATCATGGCAAAGTTACAACTTTTTGCCAGGGGAGTATCTCCAGATTGCATTGACACATTTAGTTATCATCCAACCACTCCACGGAGATAATATACGCAGTTTGTCATTCCCCAAGATGTCCACTTAAGTTGTAAGTGACAATAGCAGGCAGAAGGGCTAATTATCTCAGGCCCCCATGTTCCTGTTGGCTTTACAGGCCCCAAGGTGAATCATGGCACATGATCATGATTTCATCTGCCATACCCACCTTTTCATGGTCAGCAGGCTCCAAGGGGAATCATGGCACTGCAGCCTACCTTGGGCCCAATACTGCTTTTTCTCCTTACTGAAGGGGCCCTGGTGCCTGGTCTAGGACCAATAACCAGCCAATTGTCTATCCAAGCCCCAGCACAGCCCTGAAGCTCGTTTCGGACTCCAGGGCTAGGGCTGGGACCAGCAATGTACATATAGAAATTGTAGTAAGCATTACTGTGTAACTGCTCAGAACATGTTCTAACTTTTAATACAGCGTGGTAATACTTACTACAATCTCAGATAAAACATATGATAAGTGTCCCATGTGATAAGGCCCTAAGTTTTAAATTGGAAAGAATGATCAGATCCTTTGTGTCAGCATTTGCACATGATTGGCTTCCCATTCCCTTATATGGTCATCTAGCTGGCTTTCCCTGTTGTTTGTGTTGATACAGCTAGCCAGTTTCTCCTATTATTTGGGTGGAACTTTCCAGCAAAATAAAACTAGTTCTTTCTGGTAAAATTGACCAATTTCTAGTTGACAGTGTCTTTTTAAAATAGTTTATCATAATGTAGTCATTTCTTACAGCACATAGATTGTTATAAAGGAGATCCCCACAACCATAGTCCCTGCACACTAGGCATAGAATATGGCTCTAGAAGCACCAATATAGTCACTGGATATTTCCAGTTGGCCATTGCAACAGGTCTAAAAGCAGTAGATTACTGGGAAATTGCCAAAGCAGTAGAGGTGGTGATACTGTGGTACTTTCTGGCATGATCAGAAGCAGGAAGAAACAGAAATAACAAAAGAAAGCATATCTCTACTCTCATTCCAAACTCATTTCTCGGTCCCAAGAGGTTTGGATGAGTTTTGTAAAAGCACCCACACATCAAATCCTTATCTCTGCTGCACTTCCGAGGCTACCGTAGCTGTGTAACTCCCACCGAGTTGCTGAATAAACTTTCTGTGGTTTTAGAAATCTCTCTTTCTGATAAGAAGGAAAAAAAACTACCTCATAAACTTGCTATGAGGCTTAAACTGTGTTGTGCTTAACAAAATCCTGAGCGCTTTGATTTCTTTATTATTACTATTTCTTTAAAAAAAATACTTTATATTTCTGTAATGTTTAAGTTTTCAAGACAATCTACTAATAATGGCTGATTTATCTAATTTTGAAACATTTTCTTAAAGAGGGGGATAAAACCCATATTCCTTTTCTCTCACACAATGTGTCTCAGTCCTTTTTATTTTACACTCAGTCCAGTTGTATGTGATGATCTCTGATGTGGTCACACCTGCCAATCCCAGAAATATGTATGAATAAAATCGTAGAAAGAGAAATAGAAGATACAGTCCTCTTATGTCTGAGAAGGATATAGTATAAAGAAAGCTTTGATAACAGTGAAAACAGGGATTGTCATTATCAAATGAGACCAACTGGCATAAAGCAGTGGGCCCACATGCTTGTGGCAAGATGTGCTGGTGATCTTTCTTGTTAAAACCAGATTTCATAGTTTGGATAGTTGATCCCTCTCCAGCAAATGCTTAGGAAGATGACTGTGTATGAGCCCTGCTACACGTTCAACTTAAAGCTGAATACAAACCAGCTATAGAGTTGTTACACGTTTTCAATCACTAACTTTATAGCTGGTTGGCTCTTTTTATAGCAGGATGGCTATTTTGATCATATGATAATTACTTTGCATGTGTAACTGGTTTTACTTTGCATGTGTGGCTGGTCTAAATTCATTGCATGATTAACCAGTTAATTGCATAATATATGTGTAGCAACATATAATGTGTAGCAGGCACCTACATGTATGTGAAACCAGAGCTCTTATTTTGTGCAAGATTAGATCCTACCCATATATTTGCAGGAGTGGGCATCTAAGCACAAATGGAAAGAAGGAAGAAAATCTAGAAATAAAAATCTGAGAAATGCATTGAAATGTAAAGCTTTACGACCCCATTCCAGTCCTCAGACATAACATTATTATGCAATAAATATTAATGCAGCTAACAAAAATGATTCACTTATTCTTATTCACTAATTCACTTCCCTGCTAGAAATCAGACTGGAAGAAAATTTGGCCCTGTTCACAGTATTCTTATATAATAAAAGCCTTAGTCTGTCTGTCTGCAATACTCCAGGCCAACTTCGCATGCGCCACTGAGAGGGCATGTACCAATTGGCTGTGAGGGACTGGAGCATTACAGACAGAAGGGGCAAGGAAACCACTGTGCCAGCCCCTTCCCCCAACAACAGCTGGTAGGGAGGGGGAGGCAGCAGGGAAGGGGGGAGGGGTGGAGGGGAGGTAGCAGGAAGGTAAAGGGGGTGTTTCCAGTAGCATCACTACTCCTGCTGCTGCCGCCTGGCCTTAAGAACTGCCAGCAGAGAGGGGGAGGCGGTGGTGAAGGAGGAGCGGGAGAGGGGAGGCAGGAATTTGTGCGGCTGGACATGGAGTGGCAGCACGGGGCACTGGGTGTCGGTGACCACCACGTGCAAGCTCCCCTCCTGCCCCCGCAGTTCCTGGGAGCCAGCGGCAGTATGGGGCACTGCAGTAAGCGCCAACAGTATTCAATACCTTGACTTTCATCACTCCTCCTTTGCCAGCTGGTCCAAAGTCAGGCAGAGGGAACACTTATCTGTTGCACATTTTTTCACCTTTTTTGAAAACTTAACAATGACCTCAGCAAAGCTGAGACAGAATAATACCCAAAATACATGGACTATGATGATCAGGTGTGCTGAGCTGCTGCTACAAAAGAATGGCTATTGGAGTTGGAACCAAGTGCCTTCTAAGGGGGGGGGGGGGGGGGGGCAGGAGCACCACTCTGTGCTGCGCAGCAAGGCAGGCAGTGGCGCTGGGGGGCCACAGCCCGCAACATTCACCTTACCCCCCAGAGCTGCCCCTCCCAGTGCTGCCACCCACATGAGGAGGGGCACAGGGCTCCTGGCCCATGCACGTGCATGGCTGCAGGGACACCATCAAGCAGCAGCTCCCTCCTGGGCAGTACAGCAGGGGCTGGGGAATGAGACAGAGCCCTGGATGTCTGTCGGGGCAGGGGAGGGAGGAGGGGAAGGGGGCTGCTTCACTGTGATGGAGAGTGGGGACGGGAGAGGTCCTGGGAGGGGAAGGGGTCTGGCTGGAGGGGTGTGTGTGTGTGTGTGCACATGTCTGTGTCTGTGCATGAATGTATGTGTGCATGAATGTATGTGTGCACATCTGTGTGCATGTGTGCTTATCTGTGTGTATGTATGTATTTGTACCTCTGTATGTGCATCTGCACCTGTGTGTCTGTGTCTGCATGTCAGGGCATCTGTATGCATCTGCTTCTCTGTGTGCATCTGCGTGTATGTCTGTGCATGTCCATGCAAGCATCTCTGTTCATGGCAGGGGCAGGGAGACTGCATTTGTGTTTGTGTGTCTCTGTGCAGAGTGAGTGATTAGAGTGTGCACCCGTCTGCGTGTGTGCGTGCATATCTATGTGTGCGTGCATGTGTCAGTGCACACATGCATGTGTATGTGTGTCTGTGTTTATGGCAGGAGGGAGAGTGTTTTTGTCTCTGTGTGTCCATATGCAGTGAGTGAATGAATAGAGTGCACACCCATCTGTGTGTGCATGTGTGTGTCTGTGTGTGTGTGTGTGTGTCTGTGTCCCTGGCAGGGAGAGTGTGTTTGTGTCTGTGTGTCCATGTATAGAGAGTGAGTGAGTAGAGTGCACACCTGTCTGTGTGTGTGTGAGTGCATGTGTCTGTGTCCCTGGCAGGGAGAGTATACTTGTGTCTGTATGTCCATGTGCAGAGAGTGTGTGCACATCTGTGTGCATGCCTCTGTGTGTGTGCCTGTGTGTGTGTATGTTTGGCCATAGTGGGATGAAGGGGGCAGGGAAAAGGGAGAAGAGCTGGGCATGTGTCTCCCCCACCCCAAGCCCAGCAGGTTCCCCACAGCCTCCCCTGCCAGCACCAGGAGGGGAAGGGGCCCTGCCTGACCTTGCAGCTCAGCTTCTGTTGGGGGAGGGGGCCTCCAATTTTGTTTGCCCAGGACCCCAATACACATTAATCCACTTCTGGGCACAGGGCCAGAGATGGAGTGGGGGGAGCCTGCAGACCTGGATGTGGAGCAGTGGAGGGAGGGCTTGGTACAGGGTGAGACACAGAGCAGCGGTGTGTGTAGGGGGCACACAGGGTCAGATGCAGAGTGGGGGGGCGAGTTGCACGTGGGTGGTGGCAGTGGCCATATGCAAGCTTTCCTGCCTTCCCCCCAATTCCTGGGAGGCAGCAGTGGTGCAGGTGGTGGGTGGTGGTGCTCCATCCCTGCCTGCTCCCCCCTCCCCCCCATTCTTGATGAGCAATTGGCTAGTTCAAAATAAGTTTTCATAACATAGCATTGTCTGTCTTTATAAAGAAAAGCAAGGGTGGGGGGTGTTTTCCGTCATATCTTTTATTGGAGCAAAAGTATAGCTGGGAGAGATTTTAGACAAGTTTTTTAAGCATAAAGTGCCCTTCTTCATGTCTAGCTTTGGCTGTGGATTTTCCATTGTAGATCGTGAATTTAGATCCTCCTTGCTGAAGTAGAGTTGGAGTGTTGTGGAAATATGTGATAAGAAAGATTTTTTTGGTGATATCTTTTACTGGAGTAACTGTATAATTGGGAAAGATATTAGAGAAGCTTTTGTGGACAGAAAAGAAGCAGGGCATTAGAAAGACTGGTTGCCAGCCTTTGTAAGAGGACTGCCTAATATCCTCCTTGAAGGCATCTGAGCAAAGTTCAGTTTTGTGCTTGCTTTCCTAGTGCCTTGGGACTCTAGCATTTCTTTAATAGTCTCAAAGATTAAAGATCTCAAAGATATTCATTTAAAAATGTTATCCTATGTCCATTGAAGATCTTTGGGCAGTACTTCTCTTAGCTTATGGGCTGGGCATCTATCTTAGGCTTGTAAGCTCCATGCAGTGGAGCATTCCAAAGGATTTTTATTCTCTTTCCTTCTCAGTTGCAGCCAGGATTACTAAATTTACAGACAGACCATAAAAGAAGAGTTAAAGACAGTCACCTGTAAAGTTTGTTAAAAAAAATCCATTGTCCATTAACAAAAATGAAGACACTCTGAGCTTGATTTAAGATCCATTGTCAGAATGAAAACAAAGCAGCACCACCTAGTGTTTGAGTGGGAGAAGGGAGAGGCATTAGGTGGGGGTCCATACTGGGATAGTGGGGGCAGGGTGCAGTCCAGAGTGGGAGGCAAGTATAGGACTCCTGGGGTGGGGACCATTGCTGAGGTCAAGTAAGACCATGATGTCAGTAAGAATTTCCCATGCTTTCTATTTCCTCTCTGACCTGCTTTACCTTTTGTCTTTGTAATTTCTACCTATTTGCGTTCTCACTGACATTCTGCCACACTTTTAGCTTCTCTCATTCCTTGGAGTCTCAGACCAGCAGAGACTCCCTATGCCTGAATAAGGGTGACTGCGCTCGAAAGCTTGCCAAGAACTTTTTTCCAATTACTCAGTTGGTCTAATAAAAGATATCACATCTACTCTAAGAACCTTGTCTGGATAATCTCCTATAATTTTGTGTCTGTTATTTGGAAACAACAGAAATAAATTTGAAAAAACTGACATGGAAACATTAATGGGTTTCTTTGTTCTTATGCAAATGAAAAGCAACTTTTGAAATCTTGAAATATACTAAAGAGACAGCAAAATTGTTTTACAAAATGACATTATTTGGTCAGCTGTACTTATTGGGTGCAGGGATTGCACCCCTGCAATGTTGTTGATTTACAGCAAGCTCTTATATGAATTTTTGCTAGAGCATATTGGGGCTAACGTACTGTGCACAGTTCTGTGTATCATTTTTTTTTGTTGCTATGTTTGGGCAAGATTTTTTCTTGCTTGCACATGTTGCTGGACTAGTCTGCTTTGTGCTGATACTATATATCTGTGTAATGCTGTGCATTGTATCTCGGCAATGCTGGGGAATGACTTTCGTCAGTATGGTTCTGTATTTTGTTATGGCAATTTCTGTGGAGAAGGGGTGGTTTTTGAGGCTGGGGAGTGGATCTTGCATTACTACATTGCAGCCACAGGGGTGGCAAGAATGTGTAATTCAAGGCTCTCACAAATCCACAAGAGTTTCTATTATTTTGTGTTTAAATCAAGTTATTTTTGCCTTCTGGTGTCATTGCTGGTGCTCTCAAGATTTTTGCCATAACTATCAGGGCTTGGCATTCTTACCTTTTCCTCGCTCTCCCCTTTATGAAGGTGGAGTTTCTTGTATAATTTCATGATGCTGGGGATTTAGAAAAAAACACAAATCTTGTGTCATATAATGAAATGATGTGACCTGATAACAACAAAGTGTTATGCCCGTTTACTACGTAAACAAAACATTGGTTTTCTGTGTGGTTCATCTGACATTGGTGGTGATTGGCAAACAAATACACTATGTCTTGCCCTCAGCTGGCATCAGGTACCCCTTCACTTAAGTGTTGTGAATATGTGGCCCTGGTGGCTTCATGTTTAGCCCTTCATCTTATGGAGTACCACCCCCCCTACACCCCAACACCCATTTCATAGATACATAAATTCATAGATTGTTAGGGGCTGAAAGGGACCTCACAAGTTCATCGGATCCAGCCCCCTGCACTAGGCAGGAAAGGCAACTGGGGTCAAGGTGACTGCCCAGTCTTCTCTTGAAGATTTCCAGGGTAGGTGACTGCACTACCTCTAGAGGGAGCTTATTCCACAGTCTGGACACCCTAACTTTGAAGACGATTTTCCTAGTGTTAAACCTGAAATGGTCTTCCAGGAGTTTATGGCAATTACTCCTGGTTTTCCCCAAGGGTGCGCTGGTGAACAGTTGTTCACCAAGCCCTTGATGTACTCCCCTGATGTAGCAGTAAGCTGCTACCAAGTCCCCTCTCAGCCTTCTCTTTTTTTAGGCTGAAGAGACCGAAGTCCCTCAGTCTTTCATCGTATGGCTTGCCTTGCAAGTCTCTGATCATATGGGTGGCTCTTCTCTGGACTCTCTCTAGCTTTTCCACTTCCTTGCTGAAGTGCAACTCCCAGAACTGGACAGTATTTGGAGGGTGCAAGTGAACCTTGGTGCCCCATCTCCAAATCCATGAAAAGTATTCACATGAGAGGTAGGGCTATCATCTCCCTCAAACTCTGCACTCTTGGGAAGGGTTTCTTTTCCTAGTGAACTGCTCTGAGCAGAGTTCATGCCTTGTATCATTGTAGTTTGCATAATGAAAAAAATTCAGGCTTTCCTTTCCCTTGAACATAGGAGAACTGTCACTATATCTGGGTTCATTACAAATAGGTTCATCTCTACTTTGATGCGCAGCATCAATTGTTTTAGTTATTTTGTGTTATAAATGTATTGTAGCCTCTTCAGCTGCATTATCAAGTTCAAGTGGATATGAAAAAATCATGCTACTTAACTGTATGTTTGATGAGTGGGAAGAGAAATGTTTGAACCTGGTATCAGACTGAGTTTACAAAGGAACAAAGACCAATTATCGTAACTACTTACAATTTGTTAATGTGAGTGCATAGCCCCTGCTGTTCAAGTGGAATTCTTTAGCCTAGGACAAGGATTTCACAGAGACAGAAAACGAGGATGTGACTCTAAAATTGGCCGTGGTCAATTTTTATCCTGAATTTTCTGGATTCAATACTGAGTTTCTGGAAGCTTTTAGGATACTCCAGAACTTGAACTAGTTATATATGGAAACCTCCTTGTTCATTGGGGAACTTTGTACCATCTGCAACTTTTTGTTATCAGCTTCTGAAAGTTGGATATAAGATTAATCCCTTACTTTCCTAGGGATATGCACAGTTCCCTTACCTGTGGATTGGAAGAAAAGAAGAGAGAGGTTAAATCATTCATGTTTTTCAAGTCCTTCCTACTGGCAGTTCTTCTGACAGTCAAGAATGGCTTCTGAGGCCGCATTCAGATGAGTGAGGTTGTGCAGTATGTGACACCTCAGACACGTCTGCAGCGCCACAATACCCCACAGTTAGTTGTTCTCTGCTCTGCAAAGAAGTAATGCAAAGGGTTGGGTTTTTTTTACCCTTGGATATAGAGGGGTCAAAAAAACCTCCAGAAAAAAAAAGCAGAATAGCGCGCATGGAGGCAGCATGTGCCACCCAAAGCTAGAGCCTGGCTGGCCAGAGCCATCCTTCGGCTGCTGTTTGGGCTCCATATGGCAGAGTCACCACTGCTGCAGCCTCCAGAGGCCCCCAGGACCCCAGGTAAGGCTGCTGGGTCCAGCACAGTGCTGGTTCCAGCCTCCTTTACCCAACCCAGGGTAACATGCTGTGCACCAGAGCACGCATGGTATAAGCATTTTCTGGGGACAACCAGCAGTGGCACAAGGTATGCAGCCACTAGCTGTCCCCAGGGAAGCAAACATCCACATATGTCTGGATGTGACCTGAGAGTTTAAACCAGATATGTCTCTGGCTGCTGTTTATAGGATTCTGAAAATAAATCTGATACCTTTTATGCATATGCCTCTCTTATATTTGCAGCTCTTATACCTGCTGCCCTAGAGTTTATGCATTTAAAGGGTCATTTTGAAGTGCATTTTTCCTTTAGTGAAGAGATAATTTGCTAAGATTAATGCCAAGGACCCTTTTAGCACTTACCTTGTACCAGTTCATTCTGGTACCTTCTATTCCTCTTTCCAAGTTCCTGTGAGAGGCCACATTGATGGCAAGACAAGCACTCAGGAGGGATAAGTTGATGCTTGGAATAACTCTGCTGTTAGCTTATTCTAAGTGAATGTTAGGTTTCCCATCTTGCAAGGCTTACTCCTTAAATGGAAATTGCCTTTCAAGCTAAATAAAGGATGGGGCATGTGCAGTGAAGGAGAACAGGACAAGAGAGACTCTATTTTCTAGGCAGTTGAAAAAAAAATCCTGTTAATGTGCTGAAGCCACAAGTAAAGTCTTTTATCATTTCTCTGCTTTCCCTTTTAGAAAGGCTATACTGTTCATCTCAGTAAAATCAATTAGCTCCCTAAAACAAATTCCTGTGTAATACTGTCGGCTTTTCCTTGCCTTGTGTCTAAACACAGCACATATTTCATATATATTTTCATGGTAAGACAAAATGCTCAGCGTAAAACATCTCAATTAATGGATTAGTCGAATAGTCTAGGCCTATCTGTGCATTCCAAGCTATGTACTGTGTCCTTAACATCTACTAGCTTCCATTTAAGTTATTATTGTCCATATGGTAAGGCCATGAAAGAATGACAGATCAGTGATGTAACTGCCTGCAATAGCTGCTGATGCTTGCAGGCTGCTTGCTAACCAAATGCAAGAGATAAGTGATTATTCAGAATCATGTTACCGAGAACAAATTTCTTCACTGAGCACTAGGTTAATTAATTTTCAAGTGTATTAATTATGTTGCTTTGCATGTGGTGCTCTGCTGTAATTCAGTGCAAGCTGTCTCAAAAATAGTAGGCAAAGAGAATTTAGCAAAGGACTGAGCCATTTTTAAAGGGGTGTCAAACTCCATTTTGTGAGAGGCAGAGTGGTCAAATTACAAGCATCTATTGCTATGCTGCTGGATAGACATGTGAGAACTGCAGCTCTCTTTTCTTACTGGTTGGGGTGGAGTAGAGATGAAGGGGAAAAGTTGGCAGATACTCTGGGACCTGTCTAGGTTAACATCTTAAAGTGTGTAATCTCTTACTTTTTTTCTCTAGAGACCATATAGACACTTTACATTCAAGGGCTCATTTACATTGGTGTAGGTACGCTGGTATAAGCTGTATCCTATAATTATGCTGACATAAATCAGAGTCAGCACAGTTTCTCCTGAAAGAAACTTTTGTTCCAGGACTGGTTGAAGGAGGTGGGCATTGCATAGGCATAGCTGTTCCTGGAGACAAATCTTCTTGACATGTATTTTCCCTCATCTTTGTTAGAAAAACACTTTTTTTGTGGAGATGAGAATCTCTTCTCTTCTTTCACCCCAATTATACATTTCAGAATAGGGAAAATAGGGACTTGAATTAAAAAAAAACAACAACTCTTTTTTGTCCTCTGAAATGAATAATTACGAGCATCAATGACATGAATCAAACTTTATTTGTAAATGGAATTGCATAATAATTTTGGCTTCATTTATTTATGACTTCAAAATAAAGGCCTCAAAATAAAGCCGCTTTAAAACTGTCTGAAACTTTGATCTAGCACTGAAAAGTAATGGGTGACTACAAGATAAATGGTTATTTTAAAAACCTTAGCCTCAATACTGTTAATGCTTTTGCATGTGCTTTTGTACTATGGGTAGTCTTACTGAGTCAAATTCTTCACTTAGTCTCGTATCCTGCATAAAAAGAACAGCTCTAGAAATTCTTGCCCAGAAAGGTAATCACTTCCTAATCCCCACAGCTGGTGGTTGGTTTATGAAGGATTGTTTATTTTCTTATCTATTGTATGGTAACTGTGAATTCTTATGATCCAAATAAATACTTAATCCTTTTAGAAGCCTCCTAAGCTCTTGGTCCTGATATTTTGTCATAATGAATTCCATATTAAGCAAACTAATAATTTATTGTCATCAAGCTGAAAATGGTTGTCTTTCAGTTTCATTATTTGGGTCTTTACTGTTCTCATAATTATACCTGGTTAGGAATTTTTTGGTTTCTGTTGGAAAATATTATGGCAAAAAGGTAACTTCCTGGAAATAAATGGACAGCTTTCATTAGAAAAGTCCAGTTAAGCCCAAAATTAAATTTCTGGTCAAACTAGAAAGTATTAGACCATCTCAGTCATCCTAAAATGGCAACAACCTAGTGAAAAGAACATTTACCTGCAATTTGAGAGCTCTAGTCTGAACTGGATGCAGTGGCCGCATCTACACGAGATACTTTACTGCACAGTAGACCAGTTTACTGCACAGTAAGTGTGTGAGTCTATACATGTACAAGCTTACTGCGCAGTAAACTGCTCTACTTGCAAATAAATTTGCTATCTGCAAATGCAAGTAGCAAATGTACTCGCAAGTAGCTACTGCCCAGTAGCACATTTGCAGACACTGCCCAGGAGCAAATTTGGTCCCAGTGAGCCTTGCCACCAGGGGGTCAGCCTCACCTTAGCCCCAGGGCCGGGAGTCTCTTCAGCCCCAGGACTCTGTCAGCTCCATGTCAGCATCAGTCCCAGGCCCATAAAAGCCTGTGGCCATGCTGGAGCCCTGAGGCATGTGCAGGCAGCTTGTGGCTACACCTGGCTATAGCATCCCCCTGCACAGGCTGTAGGGCAACTAAGGCAGCCTGCCTTCATCCCAGCACCATTCCCTGGTACCACAGTGCCACACAGCTGCCAGGGTCATGCCATCCAGCCCTGCAGGGTGCTACAGGCACTTGCCAGGCCTGTTAGCATTCAGGCCCAGCTGCATCCAGCTCCTGGCCACTGGGGCCAGCTCCACCTGGTCACATGCGACCCACAGCAGCCTGCTTGGACCCTTCAGCTGCTGCCTGGCACCACTTCACTGCACAGCTACCAGTCCTATATTGTGCCCCTGTGCTGGGCACTGCAGACAGCTGCCAAGGCCCAGAAGCACTGGGACAGCTGCATGGAGGCCTAGAGAGCAGTCGTGGGAGCCATGCCGTTGTCCTCTTCAACGCCACACACTGCTTCCCAGGGCTCCAACTGATTGCCACTGTAGGGCAAGGCTGAGGTGCTCAGCCAGTTTACACAGGGTGGGCATTCCAATGCCCACATTTATGAGGGGCTGTCAGGCCATATGTGGAAGCATGGGCATGACTGGTCAGTGGACCAGTGCTGCATAAAGGTCAAGACCTTGAGGGCACAAACTGACCACAGGGACTGCCTGCAAGTCCATGCCCTTTATGTGGGAACTGGATGCAATTCTCATGCCCTTGGACTCTGGTAGCAATCGTGCTGTGTATTAAAGCATGGGTGGCCTGCCCAAGCTTCTGCTATAGCCTGGAACTTGCAATGATGTATCACCGGGGGAGAGCCCCTTGGCCCACCAGCAACCCATCCCGCTGAGCTCCCTGTCCCCAGCATTGTCCAGTAGCTCTGGGAGCCCAGGCCAGCACCTGCCCCATCAGTACTGCAGCCTCAGCCCTGGCCATGAGTCCAGGCTGGCCATGTCACCACTGGCTGCCAGCAGCTCCATCTTCTCCCCAGAGGGGGGCCCTATCTAGACAGCCACATGTCATGCCCTTCTGACCCAGAACACCACCAGCAGCTGCATGCCATCACAACCAGCTGGGATTGAACTGAGACACTTGGCACGCCAGCTCTGCCACCTGGTAAGCTCTGAACTGTGGGGGAGGGCCGTCTCTGCCCTGGCCCCTGATCCTGCCCCAACCCCCCTCCCTGTCTGGCCTGTCTTGTCCATGCCTCCCTGGCCTCCAGGTCCCCACCTCCCCACAGTATGCAGGAAGGTGGGAGATGGTGCAAAACTTGATTGAGCAGCCTGTGCTCCCACAGCTAGGTGGGCATGGGCCTCTCAAACACTGAGGAATGCGTTGATGCTAGGGGCAGTGCTCTGCTGATGTGGGGAAGGAACATGTAGCACAGCCACAGATAGCCCTCCAGGAAATGGTGGAAATTGCGGGGCAGGGCAGGGTTGCCCGCCACACAGTCAAAACTCAGGGTCCCTTGCCAGGTGTGCAGGTGCACCCAGGCCACTATGGCCATCCTCAGTAGCAGGGCATAGTGGGTCAGGCAGCCCTGTTGTTTTGAGGGAGGAGGGAGGGAGATCTGTTTTTGGGGAGGGAGTGGGAAGGGGGGGGTCTGTTTCTGTGGGAAGAACCAAGTGTTTTTTGGAGAGCAGTCCACAGTGAGTGTGGTGCTGGGGGTGGGCAGTAGGCCAGGGGCCTATGGGCAGCTGTCCAGGTAGGCTACAGCAGGGAGTGCAGGAGGAGGTAGTCAGCCAGTGCCTTTCACATCTGGTGCCCTTGCTCCCACTGGCGGGTGGGCAGCCCACCCAGGGCCTCAGCAGGAGGGTCACTGCTGCCACAGCTGGTGCTCCTGGTGCCAGGCATCCTTCACCCGCTGCACCTTCTCTGCCCAGGCCTTGCAGAAGAGCCCCCCATGGGCCTTCCAGATGTTATGCAGCATGCAAGCTGCAGTGATGACCTGGGGGATGTTGGCCTCAGCAAATTCAAGGTGGGCAGTGAGGGTACACCAGCATCTCTTCAGCCAGCTGAAGACCTACTCCACAAGGACTCAGGTCCAGCCCAGGCACCGGTTGAAGTGGGTCTGGTGGGTGTCCAGCTGGCTGGTGTAGGGCCACATGAGCCAGAGGATGAGTAGGTAGGTGGGGTCCCTGATGAGGAGGGGCAGGACCACCACCACACCCAGTTGGAGGTCTGGCAAGCACCTGCTCTGCACCAGGGCTGGCAGGGTGGAGTTCCAAAACACACGCTTGTCATAGGTACTTCCCACCCAGCTGGTGCTCACATTTGTGAAGGCACTATAGTGGTCGACAACAGCCTAAAGCACAATGGAGTGAGAGCCCTGCAAGCTGTAGTAGAAGTGGTCACCCTGGGACAGGCAGGTGATGGGGATGTGGGTCCTGTCCAGAGCCCTGATACACTGGTGGAAGCCCAGGGTGTGGAACTTCACCACCACCACCATCAATATGGCCTCTCTTCTGGTGCCTTTGCCCACAATGGAGAGGTAGCCAACATAGTTGCAGCTGCTGGGTGTCCATAGGGAGGGACTGCTGTATGGCGATGTCCCGCTGTTCCAGGTGCAGGCAGAGCTGCTCTAGGAGGTCCTGCAAAGTGTCCTGGGTCATCTGGAATGCCACCAGGCACTGCACATCATCCCAGGTGGCCTGGATGATATGTAGCCACTACTCCTGGCTGGCTGGGTGGGCCCACAGGCGGTAGGGCTGGATGCCCAGAAGGGTGTGGACAGCCCTGATGATAGTATCCAGAAGCACATCATTGGCATCCTTGCCATGGTCCAGCCAGGAAAATGGGGTCTGGACAGCTGCTGCATGGCAGTGGGGGTCCCGGGACAGTGCAGTGAGTCTGGCCAGTCAGTCACTTCACGCAGAGAAGCCAGCAAAACCAAGACTGCCCTGGGCCAGATGGTGGTTGGCATGATGGTCCAGCAGGGCTAGCACCATGGCCAGCAGGAGCCTGGGGTGCTGACTGTTGCAGATAGGAGCAGGAGCAGGGGCTGAAGCAACAACCATGGCACAGGAAGGCAGAGGCCGAGGAGAGAGAGTTGCAGTGTGCTGCCCCCAGGTCCTGTACACTGCTCCCAGCCAGAAAGGTGGCTGGCCAGGCAGTAGGGAGTGGGACTGCCTTTTGAAGATGGCTGCTGTCCACAGGCAGCTGCGGCCAGAGACTCCAGCTCTCCTTAGTGGTGACAGGGGCGCATTGCAGGACCACAGAAAGTGGGAATAGTTTGCTGCCAGGAGAAGCAAATCTGCTCCTGTTTCCCTGTTTGTCTAGATGCCTGCCTGGGTGCATTTACTCTTGAGTAGTTTACTTAAGAGTAAACCGCTCCTGGATCAAATGCACATGTAGATGTACTTCGTGTTGACTTGAAGATGGTTCTCCCCATCTCAGTGCTCTATTCATTAGGCTATTTGCTATCATGTGTCTGTGTCTGGCTTTCACCGACTTTTACTGTCATCCTAGTTCAGAATGGGATTTTTTTTTAAATCTTCCAAATATTTTGGAGAATAGAAAAACCATTTCCATTCCAGTTTTATTGGTAGTATAAGAAAAATAGAAACATCCAACATGCCTTCTATAAAATATTCTTTAATTGTAGACTTTTTATATACTGTTCCCTAATATAAGCCATCTTAACCTCTTCAATCTTTCTTTCCACATTTCTAAACATTTTGATCCCTGTCTCTAGACCCTTTAATTGATATAATTGAATAGAGTGACCAAAATCCAGTATTCTAGAAAAAATACATTTACTTCACACAATGATATAGAGAAGTTGTGATCAACCTTTTGGTGCCACAGGATGACGGAGTGGTATGGGGCCAGTCCACAGGCCAACTTGGACCCTGCACACCAGGATGAACCCTGTGCCACCAGATTGGGGCCCCATGCTGTCTCTTTCTGCCCCATGCTGCCAGATCAACACTTTGCATTGCTTCCCTGGGGCTTATGCCACTGAATTGAGTCCCCAAGCTGCTTTCTTTGGCTCCTCAGTTTGGGTTCATGCCAAAGCCCCCCGCCCCCTGTCATTTTACCCAACTGTACATAGGAAACTAAGACTAGAAGGGGTTTCCTAGGTTGAGTCTAGTTCCCTGCTTTTGCAGGTAACTATTTACCCAAAGATTCCCCCCAAATTAGCTCACATCCAGCAACAAGACAAAACCAGAAACACCAGGAACATCCTATAAAATGCCATAGTGAAAGCAGAGGCCCTGAGGGTCAGTAGAGCTGTCAATGATTTATTACTGCAATAACATCAAAATAATTGGTTAATATGTGCTCAGAGGATTCTAGGTGGAGGACCATGTCCTATGTGATGAAAGAAGGCAAACTTCCTAACAATCGCGGAAGTCCTAGGTACCTGATCATCAGTAGTAATTGCCACGTCACTACTTTGTGTGCTCTTGGCCAAAGAAACTGGAGTGCCTTAACCACACTGCTCTGACCTTTTAAGAGATAAAGTAACGGAGATCAAATAGCAAATCTATGTAAGAAATAGCGGTAGGATCCAAGAGCTACTTCTGGTCCAAAACCCTAATAGCTTCCTGGAATTCACCACATTTGGAAGCTCAATGTGATTTGGAGGTAAAATTTGAGTATGAGGAATAAGTAGGTGAACAAAGAGATATTTAGTGTAGCCTCTGGTGTTTACCAGGAAGTCATAGTTTAGATTATGATTATGATTTTTCTTTTTTTTCAAATCACCCATCTTGCCATATTTTTACTCCCCCCTCCTACCTAACATTATTGATGCTTTTACTCTTACTATCCTAAATAGATACTCACCAAACATTACATCCTTCTGATGGGCTATCACACAAGTGTCTAACTCATCCAGTCCTGTGGACTTGATGAGTGGCACTGGGTTTGTTTGTGGGCCAGACTGAGTGCACAGACCCCCCTCCCCTCCTCCAGCATACTGGATCTGGTAGATGCTCCAGCCAGTCTGGGACCTGGCATGGACAGAATGGGTGCCTCATTCCACACACAGTGCCCACTTTGAGAGCTAAGCAGTACAAGGTGCCCATTTCAGCTGGTCCAGGACCCACACTGCATGTGCAACGTAGGTCTCAGAATGGTTGGAGCAGGCACTGCATGTGGCATTATCCCACAGCTGCCAGGACAGGCACAATGTGTAGTGCGGTCTGGCCAATACAGGCACCATGTGCAGTGCAGCATCTGCTCCAGCTAGTCAGGGATCCATGTTACATGCCCCTGGTCAGACTATACCATGCAATGCCCATTTCAGCTGCTCTGGGGTCCGTGCTGCATGCACCTATCCATACAGCACAGTCCCAGAGTGGCCAGGGCAGGCACCACATCTGGCATGCATCTTGGGCCCTGCTTGCAGGGCTGGTCCAGATTGCACTGTGCCCCACGTGGGGCTGCTTAGACTCAGAGACTGGGTCTGAATGACAGGGCTGGATGGCAGGACTTTGTGGGATGGTCCATATGGTTGATACCCCTGCATTATCTGGTGACATCTGGTGCTTTATTTTGCACACAGTCCATTGGGTTTAACAAAAACTTGTGGAAAAGTCTTGCCCATTATCACCAAGAGAGAGTTGGAATTGAATAATGTGTTTCTGGGTACCTATAGGTATTAGTCTGGTATTCACACTGCCATTCCAAAAAAGGGCTATATCATACAATGAGGGAAGTATGTATCCCAGAGGTGCTAGCAGTGGGTGCAGAAACTCCCTAGCATTCTTTGTATGATGGCAGAGTACATAATTTGGCAACACATAATTCAGGCGGATATCAAATCTCTGCTGAAATAGGGATATAGTTGCTAACTGGATACAAGGGTCTTGTGTTTAACACTTGGAGCCTTGATTTTTTTTTACCTTTGCTCTGAGTTTTTGTTGCCTTATCTTAGCTGATGCTTCCACATCTGTGGGGGTAATAATGACCTTATATGAGTGTTGTGAAGAATAAGTACAAGCATTAACTTAAAGTATTTCATAGATGTAAATCAAGAAGTACTGCCTCCAGTTTTACATGAAGCATTGTTTGTCTGGTATCCTCTGTCAAAACATGTCTGATGGAAGAACATTTTAAAGAAGGAGAAACCAAAAAGCCCTCAAGTCTGGGTTTCTGTAGCTTCTTCAAATGTATTGGGTTATTCCTTTAGCCATACATCCATGTAACACAATGTTCAGGATTCAGGGTGAAGTAATTCAAAACGTCCCAATGAAAAGGCTAGCAGAATCACATACACACACAAAAATCTTCACAAACAGTTCCTTACCTCATGCTGGAGGCAAACTTTCCATTACAGCAATAGAAATCAATCTGACCCATATGTGACAGTTAATTTAAATATAAAATATGGGAACTTTGAAAAATTGATCTCTTTTCCCCTCTAACATTCCTAGGTGGCTTGAATTAACAGATCCATTTATTTGTACATTTCTATTTCTTATTAAAGACAAGCTCATATTGAAATATTTATTAGCTAGAGGAGCTAGCAAAAATGCCTGAAGACAATGAGATAATAGATCTGTCTGGTAGCAGTAACACCAGCAGGTATATAGAACTTTGTCTTCCAAATATGTTACAAAAGAAATAAGGTGACATGGAAGTTTAATTGAATGTTGGTGTTTTGGATAAAAGGGAATCTGGAGCTTAAGCCACTCCTGGTTTTGTTTGCTTTTTTGCAAAACCAAAAAAACAAAAACCCTGCTGAAGACTTGAAAGACAAAACCATGGTCTGTGCTTTCTGCCAAATTTTGACCTGAATCAGATATGCAGTTATTGATGGGAAAATAAAAAGCTCCATTTGTAGTCATAATCTTATAAAGTGACCCATTATAGTGTTTATATACCTAGCAGTGACCATAACTATACCATTATTCTGGTTATCATGTGTGCCCGCACCAATAAATAATATAAAACACTGCACAGAGAGGGACAGTTGCTTTATTGTTAGAACTCAAGGTTGATACATTTAGAACTGAAGAATGGTGTCAGCAGTACCATTCACTGAAAATCAGTGCTGCTGTTTGTAGAAGGTAGAATAAGGTGCCTGTCTTTCAAACCCAGTAGTAATCAATGTCTTTAATTAGAGTGGTTCCCAGACAGCCGCTATCAGTGGTGACACATAGGGGGTCCACAGGGGTACACGTGCACCCCCTGAGAGCACTGGTGCACCCCCTGACAGGCCGCACTCCCTGCTTAGGTGATGGGCAGGGGGAGCCGGCAGGAGTGCCGGTGCCTGCCCTATGAGCTCTAGCCAGGGGGTGGGAGCGCCAGATGAAGTGCCATGGCCACACTCCCCCTTCCCCCCACCCTGGTTGATGAGACTGGCCATGGAGGGACTCCACCCCACCCCTTGGTCACTGACTGGTCGCTGGGGGGGACATACCCCCCCGCAACTAAGGTGGCACCAGTTGTCCATGGCCGCTATGATTAAAATGCCTCATCATCATCTGTATTAAGCCCGTATGGGGTTTCAAAATGGCCACAGGATGCTTTATTTAAACCTCATTTGAGGGCTTAGACATGTGACAATGAGGCCACACTGGAGAGTTCTAATTAGAACATGGAGCAAAATTGATTAATTGAGTCTGCTGTCACCTATTCTCATTAGAAACTGTACCAGCACATGTATAGGCAGCCAATAATTTTTTCACCTCTGTGCAATCCTGATTTAGGACTTGAAGTGAAAAATAGTGAAATCTTATTGAAAAAAATGTTTTGGGCCAAAATTTTTCAGAAATATTTTATCTGTTTTTTAGACTTGGTGCTCTGTTTTTTTAGACTTGGCAAACTCTACTGAAAACTATTATATTTTCTCACCTACAACACCCCCAAATAAAATACTGGAAGGCAGAATGTAGAAAATTTGTTTTCTAGAGTCATGGACAGCTGTGTGATATAAATTAAGTCCTCCTGGAAACAGTGTCCAGGATGTGTGACATCCCAGTGTTAACACTGGCTTTGTGACCTAGATACCTTCTTCTGGGTGGACCCAAACCCTCAGACTGACCACAACCTTGCCATTTGATAATAGGCAAAGTTTATTGATACACATTGATAGCAGATAAAATAATGCAAACAATTCTATAGCTACCAGTCCTAGAGCTGTCACAAGGTCAAAGTACATTTGGCTAGTACGCGAGCTTCACTCTGAGGTTCTCTCTTGAATGTCATATGTCAACAGCCTGAAGGCCGAGGTCTACCCCCTCCTGCCCCAGTGGGGTGGGTGAGACAGGCTGGTGGTGTGCCCTCTGTCCACAGTGGCCTTGGGTTCCCCGCTTGGGGACCCTTTGCTGCTCTGAATTCCATCTTTTTGTATTATTTCTCCCCTCTGATGACTCTTTAACTCTGGGCATCATAGATTGGTTTCCCTGTGATAGTCTTACTGTCCACATTCTGTTCTGTCAGCATATTCCTTTATTCCAACAAACCCATCACATGCACATATTCTAATTTGGTTATTTACTGGTTTCTCCTATTTTGGTCCATCTACCAAAACAGGAAATCCCAAGGGCTTTGCAGTTTGGCACTGTGACCTGCAGAGTCCCTTATCTCTGGGAACACTGTTTATGTTATGGAACAGTATGGTACATGTCTTCAGTTTCACAGCCTGTGTGTCTGCTTGCCTGTGTCAGACACAGTGGACCTTGAAGTAAACTTTGTCACAAACAGGCTTTTAGAAATCAATTAACCCTTGCCATTCCCCCAGCATCATTGTTCTAATGCAATATCTGCTTTACCTACAAGTCAATTCCCAAAGATAAACCTCTAAATGACATTTTCTAGCCATCACCAGGAGACATCACAGGAAGCAGAAACTTCTTGTCACACTGGGTGTGTCTACATGGCCATTTGATCTGGGAGTATACTACTTGCAAATGAACACTCCTAGGCATGGATTTATACATGCAGGGTCTTGGCAACAGATTTGCTGCTTATCTGCTCCCACCCCCACTTGCCCTGCACTGGCCCCCTGCAGCAGCCAGGGGGAGCTCTAGGCTCCCCCTGAGTGCTAGCTCAGGGGCTGGCAGAGAGCACCAGGCCAGCTGTCTCCTGCCAGGGGCTTGGACATTGCACCCTGCCCCCAGGGGAATGCCTGCTGCAGTCAGGGACTTGGTGCTAGCTGCCCCACTGGCAGATGAGGCAGGGTGCTAGGGCCTGTCCCAGCCCTGCAGATCTTTTCCAGCCCCATGCCTTGATCTCCTAGATGGGGCACAGGGCTGCAACCTGCCCCTGACCTGGACAGTTCCCAGCCCCTGCTCCATGGTTATGGAATGGGGACTGGAGAGCCTGTTCCCTGCCTAGTTTTGTGATCATGGAGCTGGGCAGGGAACAGGCTCCCCAGCCACTGCCGGCAGGGACCTCCGGGCCCCCACTCAATGATCAAGGAACATGGGGTTGGGAGATAAGGATCTCTCACACCGGGTCCTGCAACCATGGGGCTTGGGCTGGGAGATAACAATCTCTCAGTGCCAATCCTACAACCATGGAGCTGGCACTGGGAGATAAGGATCTCTCAGCACCAGTCCCACAACCACAAAGCTGGGGCTTAGAGATACGGATCTCCCAGCCTGGGTCCCAGCACTGTGGGGTTTGCACTGGGAGATAAGGATCTCTCAGCCTAGCCCTGTGATCATGGAGTGGGGGCTGGGAGCTCCCTGCTGCTGAGGCAGAGGGACATTGTCCCTGGTCAAGGGTCTACGTGTGTGCTACTGTGCAGTTACTCATTTTGAGTAAATTTGCTGCTTGCATTTATAGGTACCTAATTTACTCATGATTAGAGCAAATTACTGTGCAGTAAGCATCTGCACATGTAGACACAGATGCTTACTGCACAGTAATTAGTTCTACAGATCAGTAAAGTGTCTTGTGTAGTTGCACCCACTAGGAAGTTCCTGTTACCTACTGCCTCACCCAAACTGTCTTCTGGGATGCTACACTTCCTGGACACTCCTTGTTCTAAAAGATCTCACTGTAAAGGTGAAGTTATATGTTACACTTAGACCATACTAAAAGCATTTAAAATGTGAGCTTATGCACATTAAAGCTCATTAATACATGCTAAGTGCCCTCTGAGCATCTCAAAGTTATGCCATATCAAGCAAGGGTTAAATCTGGGCCATGCTACCCAGCTCATGTTTGGGTAACTTCTGTACCAGGGAGATTAAAAAGCAATTTCAGTCCTCCAGCATCCCAGGATCCACCTCTCCCAGCCTCCCCTCTTACCCAGAGCAGGATTAGAGCCCACATGTCCTGGCTCCTAGCTATGTTCCTTCTGACTAGCCCTCTAGTGGCAAGTCAGAGCTGTACAGGCAAGAAATAGTATTAACCCTTAACATGCAACTGCTCACAGCACATTCTGACTAACACTGCTTAATATTCCACAAATTTAGTACGGTTTGAGTGTAATGTGTAACTTCACTATGTCACACAAGGTTATGCCCCAGACCCTTGCAACGGCAATAGCAAGCCTGTTAGTTCTTTACTGTAAGTAGTTCTTTATATAAGTTCCCATAATGAAACTGTTGTTTCCATATCACAAGCTTCATCAAGATACTACTAGCTTCTCATTTGCTGCCTCAGGCACAAGCTACAGTGCTTAGCCAATACCTCTGGCTGTGAGAGGGTTAATACAGAACTCTGTCTGTTCATTTGCTGGCCCAGACAAGTAGCGGTCATTATGGCAGCTGCCTGGCATGCACAGTTTCCAGGTATGCTGCTTTTCTAGCAAAGAAACACCCTCCCTGCTTAATATATAGACTCCAATTCTGGGAGCTGATTTTTGGAGGCACAGTTGATGGCTTTTGTGAGAAATTATGTCATTTCTTCCTGCAGAAAACAGTGATGTCAGCAAACAGTAAAATTCTTAGCTGAAAACTTTATGATCAGTCCTCTTAATTCCTGGTTTTTTGCCATTTCTTCTGCTAATGTTCTATTTTTTTGCTGACTAGGAAAGCCAGTGTTTGGTGCTCCAGTCCTCATCTAGAGAGGATAGGTTTTGATTGTGATAACTAGGGGTCTAGGTTTTCCATTCACCACTGGAAAATACGGTAAAATGTGGATATTCTCATTTTAAGGAGAAAAATGCAGGAAATGGTGGGTTTTCTGTTGGAGGAAACGGGAGAAGGGTTATCAGTCAGGGGGTGCCACGTGATATGATTAGATTGAATCTAATCCTCTAATCCATGCAACCATGTAAGAGGCTACTGGTAGTTAAGTTGATAGTCTAGTACAGGGCTGTACACGGGGGTAGCCACCTGCGGGATTCCTCCCTCCTGCACTGGTGGTATGCTGTCCTTTTACACAGACAGTGCTGTCAGCATGCACCTTGCCCCACTCTGTGCATGCAGTCTCCCCCAAGGCTCCCCACACTGCACGGCTGTGGCTGCAGGGGTCCACAGGTAGCCACTTGGACAGTCCTGTTTTAAGTGATTGTTCATTTTGAATAAAGAACCCAAAGTCTGACCACTTATGTACAATTGCCAGGTTTCTTGAAACTGCAAGATGGCCTTGCAATCCTGCGGAGGCTTTCCAATGAAATTTCCGATACCACATTAGGATGAAATTTGGACCATCAACACCATTCTTGGTGTGCACACAGGACCTCTGAAATAGCTTTCTTCAGGAGCGAAACACAGATATTAGTTAACCCATCCTCTGAATCACAGAGATTCAGCTAAGTGCTATTGAACCTTTGTAGTGATGCTGCTGAATAAAGCCAGGGATATATATAGGGATCTTCAGGGCACACCATAGCTGAACAAACCGGAAGAATGTGATGCAGTTGGGACTGAAGTATTCAATAGTGGGGCCAGTGTGTTGGACTGAGTGAGAAGCTAATAGCTTTTTTGAGGTTGAAGAGTTGCTTTGGGTCAGAGAGGGGGATCTGAGCTGACTTCTGAGCTTACCAGTTCTATGACTCTTTGAAGTCAAGGGCATGTGATTATGTCTGGCTTGGACTGAGAGAAGATTTTGAAGAAGACCTTCAAAATTTGGGGAATCCAGATAAATTTCAAGAAACCTAGGTGTATGGTCATTTGATCTTTTGAAATATATTGCTTTATCACCTCGGATATGAAAAGTAAATACATAAATAAAGCCTAGATTTATAGATATAGGGTCGGAAGGGACTTTGTAGATCTTCTAGTCCAATCCCGTGCCCTGGGCAGGAGAGAAAACTGGGCTCAAATGACCCCAGCTAGGTAAACATCAAGCCTCCTCTTAAAGACCCCCAAGGTAGGAGCAAGCACCACTTCCCTTGGAAGTTGGTTCCAGATCCTACCCACCCTGACTGTGAAGTAGCACTTCCTGATGTCTAGTCTAAACTTACTCTCTAACAACTTATGGCCATTATTCCTTGTTACTTTGGGAGGCACTCGGGGGAACTCCCAATCCCTGCTGGTCCCCCCTAGTAAGTTTATAGACAGCCACCAGGTCCCCCCCCCAGCCTTCTCTTGCGAAGGCTGAACAGGTCCAGGTCCTGTAGCCTCTCCTCGTAGGGTCTGCCCTGCTGTCCCCAGATCATGCAAGTTGCCCTCCTCTGGACCCTCTCAATGCTGTCCACAGCCCTCCTGAAGTGAGGCACCCAGAACTTGATGCAGTACTCCAGCTGCGGCCTGACCAGTGTTGCATAGAGGGGGAGGATCACCTCCTTGGCCCTGCTTGTGATGAATCTGTGGATGCATGACAAGGTACAGTTAGCCCTACTGACCGTGTCCTTGCATTGTCGGCCCATGTTCATCTTGGAGTCAATAATGACTCCAAGATCTCTTTCTACCACCATGCTTTCAAGAAGGGAGTTCCCCAGCCTATAGGTATGCTGCTGGTTCCTACTGCCCAAGTGCAGCACCCTGGACTTGTCAGTATTGAATCCTATCCTATTTTCATTTGTCCACCCCTGTAACCTGTCCAGGTCCTGCTGTAATCTGTCCTTCCCTTCTAGGGTGCCCACCTCACCCCAAAACTTGGTGTTGTCTACAAATTTAAACAGGCTGCTTTTCACCCCATCGTCCAAGTCACTAATAAATTGAACAGTGCGGGCCCAAGTACCTAGCCTTTGGGGACTCCACTGCCCACTTCCCTCCAGGTTGAATATGACCTGTTCACCACCACTCTCTGAGTGTAACCCTTCAGCCAATTTGCAATCCATCTGACTGTCCATCAGACCCTAGCAATCATGGGAGTCTGATTTTTCACCAGAGTAATGGTGAATGTTCTTTTATGCAACAAAATAGTTTCTTGTCATGAAATGAGCAAAAGCACAACAAAATTAAATGCATCCACCAAAATGGTGGCCACTTTTTACTAGGATACTGGTGAGGCAGAGTCAAATCAGACACAGCAGAGCTGCTGATCAAGAAATATTGGAGAATAATAATTCCAATTAATAATAATGTAAGAATAAAATTACATCTCACTTTTAATTTCATATTCTTTCATATGAAGGAAAGTTATGAATTTAAAATTAAAAGAAAAATACACACTTAAAAGAGTTTATAAAGAATATCAAGTGTAATTACATGTGTCCGTATTATCTGCCTTGAATTCCTGAATGCAGAGGGCTGATTGTGGAGTCACACGTGTTAAGTCATAGTAAGACACAGAGCAGACTACAGCTAGTACTCAGAGCAAATTCAATTTATTGTTCAATGGAATGAATGGTATTGTAGGATGACAGCTGGTGCACTGAATGACACACAGTGACTGCTTGACTGACTCACAACAATAATACCCAGCGAAGTTTGCACATCAGACTGTCTCAAGGAAATGTAGAGAGGAGGTTTCTGAAAAAGCAGGATGCCCTATCTTCTCTGCTAGTGTGGGCATCATTTGATGAGCAATTCATTTCTGATATTGTAATATAGACAAACAGTTTAAAAAATAAAATCTTCCTCTACTAGTACAGAAAAGACTTTATCTAGTGATTCCTTCAATTATGTTCCCCTGAAATGTTAAATCTCTCCCCCGTTTCCCCCATCATTGAAGACTGAGGAATTTCTTTCTTTCTGAACAAGTAGATTGATATCTAGTTCTGACTGCCCATTTTTCCCCCTTTCACACTTAAATTTCCTCCCCTTTTCTCATTGCTGTTAATACTTGGAGATTATTTGTAATGTCCTGAAATTTATATCCTAATTTGCTTCTCAAGGGTATCCAATATTATGCACATTTGTTACAAAGGACTTGCTCACTTCCGTAAACTTTGTGGATATAAACATCATTATATGCCAGTGTAACTGCACCTGCACACTGACCTTTGCATCAGTTCAGTTATCCCTGATCTGAAATCAGTCTAGTTAATTTGTTGTAAAAACAATGTATAGACAAACCTTACATTTCATTGCTTTCCCCATTCTTTCAACATTTTAATACAGAACCTGAATCCTGTTTTGAAAGTGAAATTGGCAAAATGACTCTTTTGTCTCAGTTTTGCTTTGGGAGAGAATACATAGGGAAATAATTTCTTGGAGTGGGTTTTATCTGCCCATCAAGGTTATGTGATGATTAAACAGTGCCAGACGGTGTGGTAACTTTCAGAAAGTGTGTGTTCTGTCCAGGATTGAACTATTGGCTCTTCAGTTACCTCCATTGCTAATGGACAAGGGGAAAGTGTAATTGCTCAGCAGGAATGTAGGAGGTAGGTGCATGATTTGTGGTGTTTTGCTTCCTTCATTTGTTTAGAAAAGTTGTCATTTTTTAAGAGGCAGAGGAACCCATCTAAAAAAACATGAACTAGAATCATTAATGATCTCTTTCTTCATGTATTCTCCCTATGCAATGCTTACCCAAAGAAAACCTTCCCTATTTTCTCCCTTTTGCATTTTGTTTTCAAAATGTGCAAGTTTGAATATGCATTGGGATTGAAAGAAAAAGCAGGCTGACCTGGGCTGCCATGACCTGGTTAGCTACTGTGACACTAGTTCTATGTTAAATAGTCATCAAGTAGTAACCATAACATACAACATATCCTTCTGCCAGACCTTTACAAATTATGAATAACTCCTGAAAAATCAATGATGTTACTCCCATATGTGTTGATGTCAGGGGATGTGTTTACACATTCATTAATGCACCGTAGTTACAGTGCATTAAGTTTAGTATTTGCATAACCAAGTACTAAATCAATGTGCAGTAACTGGCACTACTGCACAGTAGCACTGGTGCACAGCTTTTTACTGTTGCTAATAAGCAGTGCAGTAGCCTAATGCTACTGTGCAGTTGTGTATTAGCACAGGTTTTGCCCAGCATGCTATTGCTCAGTTTTGTTAGGCTACTGCACAGTTACTGTCTTGTGTAGATGTATCCACTGATAACAGTTTGTCCTAATGCTAATTATTTAAAAAGCACAAAGTAAAGGTTAGCTTTATGATTTCTATGTGATTTTTTTTATCATTCTACAAACAAGTGATATTGATTGTTTTGATATTGAACAAAGAATGTTTGCCTCATAGACTAATTCCCTTCCTCTTTTTGGTAAAATTAATTTGAGATAAAATTAGATTTAGATAAAATCTGATTTTCTATTTATTCCATTTACTTGTTACAAAAGTAGTTTGTGATGTTCCAGTACATATATCTATTTGTTCTAAGACTCCTACAGCTCCAGGTTGTTTTAGAGCTCAATATTGAGATGCCTTCAGGGCAACTACATCTTTTGCCCAGCTTAACCCCACAGTGACTTTCAGAGATGCCTTAGAATATACTTCTAATGGGTTTGGTGATCACATCTGAAATACTGTCATTTCTACCAGTTCTTCCTACCTCCACCTGCTCTGGTTTTAAGTCCTACAGCTATCAGCTGCAGGTAAACAATATCAAAACACAATGCAGAATGGTAAAAATAAAGCACAACAGGGTCACAATATCTTCTCCATTTCATTAGCATGACAAACTTTTTCCAAGGGCAATTCATGGTTTAGACCAGAAGTATCAACACACAGTCTGCAGGCTGGATCTGGCCCCGGAGCTATTCTATCTGAGCCACCAGGCAACCATCAAGTTACTAAAAGTTAGGGGTATGGCCAGGGAACGTGGCCTGCTTCAGAATTTGGACTGCAGACCCAGCTTGCTTGCTCTGTGGCTGCCATGCTCTACCACTGCCCTTGGACCCCTGCCACAATCACTTGGTGACACTGCTGACCCAGACCACTGTCCTACTCCTGGATCTCCACCACCATCAACCAGCCCTGCTGCTGCTGCTTGGCCCCAATGCCACCACCATACCCCTGCCGCCAACACTGGACCTACTGCAGCTGCCACTGGCTCTGTGGATCTGGCCCAGGGTTGGCCCAGGAGGAGCCCCATAGTTTGGATTTGGCCTGAGGCCCAAGGTGAGTTTGATACCCCTGGTTTAGATTATGCTCTACATTGCAAATTATACATAGTGTGGTTATTCACACACTGTGAATGATGTCTGTGATATTTATATATAAAATTTCCTGATGTAACCATTAAAATATATATTAAATATAAAATCTATTTTATTTTCTAAATGCCTCCTAGTAACTTTCTGTTCTGTATACATTTTAGGAGACAGCACTAATATTGGGTAGAGGATGACTGCTAAGCAAAGATATCCATAAATCCCAACAAGGCTAGTTTCCTGTTTACTGTAGCACTACAGTAGTCTGAAATATTTTCCACTGTATTCTCTTCCTGGCAGAAGGAGAAATGATGAAGATGGAAAAAATTAAGGTTATTCGGTCTGCATGCAATAACCACTTCCTGTAATTTGGAGGCCATTCTTGATCCTATTGAAATTACTAGGGAGTTGATCAGTTCATTTTCAGCCAAATCAGGTGATAGTTCCCAATACAGAATTGTGTTGATGGGTTTAGGATACTAGGAAAGAAAGTTGGAAGCTTTCACTTCAGTATTATCATTTCAAAATCTCACCTAGACTAATGGTGCTCCAAATTTTTGCCTGGTGGACTGGATTGTCAGTGTCTGGTCCATCAACAGGCCAGATCCAAATAGTGCTCCTGATTCTGAATCTAGGCAGGCACAGTTAGCACCATCTGGCCATGCAGGGGCAGGGGAGGAGGTCAGGCTGGCTCCAATGCAGCCCCACAGCAGCAAGGAGATTGACCCAGCCAGATTGGAGAGGAAAGAGGGGGGCATGGCTTGGCCCCAGGGAAGAAGGGGGGTTGGCCAGGCCCCAACTGGCCCGGGGGGGGGGGCGCGGTGGCATGGTCTAGTCCCAAAGGGAGGGAAGTGGTTGTGGCCCAGCTCACAGGGAACACTTTCTCCCTGTGGAGGAAGGGGGCATGATCCAGCCCCAATCTACAAAGGGGCAGGAGGCATGGCCCTGCCCCACGGATGAAGGAGACCTAGCATGGCTCCAACTAGCTGTGCAGGGAATAGAGTTTAGGGATTCGGCTGGGAGCAGTATGGCAGCTTTTATGACCACTGCTCTCCTAGTGCCAAATTTCCAGACCTGTGGGGAGCCCTGTGAGTCAGATGCGATGGCTCTGCAGGCTGCATTTGGCTCGTAGGCTAAAGGTTGAGCACACCTAGACTGATAGTATTACTGACTAGCTGCTTTATAGGCTGTGTGAAACGAATAGGTTCTCAGACCAGTTTCTGGTAGACGGGTATCTCTCAGAAAAACCAGCATCAGATTTGGCATGGGCTTCTAGAGTCTTTGCTTGTAGTCTCAAAAGAGAGGCTGTGGATTGAATAGAAAGGGAACCCTCACTCCATGTTCATCCCAACTGGTCTGGGTTGAGGCAGATTGATCGAACACAATGAAGGACCTTGCCGGTTTCTTGTGTCTTGTACCAAACCTGTTTTGTACAGAAACAAATAGCTCTGGTCTCTGAGACGGACAGGTTGGCAATGAATGGGTCCAATCAAAACTAAAAATACATTGCTACAGAAAATAATTTCCACCCACAGTTGGTTCAGTGTCCACAGGGAGAAGTGCTCCGAGTTGCTCTCAGGTGACCCTTTAAGGCTAGCACTTACAAATACAAACACCTTGCTGACAGATGACTTGGTGTATAGTCTGCATGTGAGACATAGGAACACTGCAGGCTCTTTTCATTCTCTTTTCTTGTTCTGAATTTTTTTTTTTACCTTCCACTGTTGCTCCTTTTTGAGTTCCCCTTCAGTAATTCCAGCAAACAAGATTTACCAGAATCAATCCTCAAGGAAAACTTAATTTATTTCCAAGTATTCACCAAAGCAGGCTTCAAACTGCAGACAAATATAACATTTGGAATTCAAACATCTCTCCACAGGTCCAGCCTGCAAGCCCTATCTTTGACACCCCCAATCTAACATGGTATGAGTATTCATGATGAGCTTGCCATGGAAGATATGATCTAAAAATTTTCCTGTAATAAATTTTGAATCATTGCAAATCTGTCCATAAACAGAAAAATGGGAAAATGTAGAATAAATTGAGCATTATGAATTATTGCTAAGCTCTAATGTATAGTGATGTTTTATCAATAGTATTGGATCAGACTTTTATGACTCCCTGAACTTCCTTGAATCTTGTATACTTTATTTTCCTTCTTTCTCCCCATACATTGCTGACTTTCCAGTCAAGGCACTGTCCTGTTCTCAGCCATAATTGCAGCTGACTTTGATGCCAGTGAACGGCTGCTGCTCCATACTTAATGTTGCTCGCTGGCTCCACCTGCTGGCTTTCTAGGCTATGTTGAAGGACAGGGGTGAATAAAATGCAGCCCGCCAGGCCATTCTATCTGGCCCACGCGCCCCCCCCCCCCCTCCCCCAAATTTAGAAAATTGATATATATCTGCCCCTGGCTGCCTGTCATGCGGCCCTTGATGGCTTGCCAAAACTCAGTAAGCGGCCCTCCACCCAAAATAATTGCCCGCTTCTGTTGTAGGATGTCTTTACAAGCTGGAGACTAAGTACCTGCATAGTGTGGGTTCCATCCAGTATGGCAGCATGCAGAGAACCATGGGATTTGTGCCAATTTAGCCCACTGGTTTTATGAGTGAACAAGGTTGCTTGACTGAGTTTTTCCATTCAAGTTCCTTCATATAGGACTCAACAATATCTAGGCTTGCACTGATTTGTACACCAAATAAAAACATTCATATTATAGTACTAGATGGGAAATATTTTCCTCCTTGTTACTCAGAAACATTAATATCCTGTCTCCCTAATAATAAATTTTCAAATTTGTGTTAAAACATTTATTTAGTATGACAGCTATTCATGACAGATGATAGGTAGGTCCTTGCTGCTGAAATGTTTTGGCCATTAACTAATTAAAGAGATTCCTCCCTAGAAGAGCATTCCATCTTTCCACTCTTCTGTGAAATATGAAATATCATAACCGAAAGGAAATACAACTCTACATCCTCCTTACCACCACACAACTTTGAGGTAACAAGATTTTTCCAACTTTTCTCTGAGCCTAATCTGCACAAAATGAACTATTCCAAACAGGAGACTTTACCACACCTGCAGCTCTTCTGAGAAATATGAATTTTAATTTCTACCTAGGAGAATTTTTACAATCTTTGCAATCTCCTATGCCTGATGAAGGGTGCCTATGCCTGAAAGCTTGCGAATAAATATATATTTTTTTGCAAATATGTAGTTGGTCTAATAAAATATATCACCTCTGCCATGAGTTTTGATTCCCTTTGCCTCTAGACGAATACGGCTGCAACCTGGATACTTGGCCATTAACTGGCTGTATTATCTTATAATACTGGTTGTTTTATAATTCTCCTTCTGTCCTGCACAAATCTAATATGGAAGTCTCTAATATGTATGTATGTTAGGAAAAAAAACCCTTAGCTTAAAACAGAACACAGCATTTTAAATACATAATATTTTATGCATCCCTTATTTCATAAGAGGCAACAGACTTTAATGTGAAACTGTTAACAGTGGGCTTCTTTTGCCATCTGCTGGTCATAGGAAAGACTTACACATGCAACTAAAAGTTAATAAAGAGATGCAGTCAAGTTTTTTTGACTATGTGTACACACGTCCAAGTCCACTTAAAATAAGGCAACTTAACTAAGTTGACTTAAGTTAAGCTACATTGTGCCACATATGTACAGCTCCTTGGCATGGTGGCGGCCATCTTATGACCCTTCCCCTGCAAAGTTGACTTAACTAATGTTTCTCAAACACTACGGAGGTGTTTTATCTTGCACCACATTTAAGTCAACTCTGCTCCACATATTTCTGTATGCTTTGACAGTTAAGTCTACTTTAAAAAGTTAAGTAGACTTAACAGTCAGAAAGTTAGTATGTGTGTACGCACTCTAAGGGCACGTCCAGACGAGCGCGCATGTGCCTCTTGCCTCACCTCAAACGCCTTTGAGGCAGGGCAAGAGGCATGTGCGGAAACAAAAAGATGTTCCCCACACTGGTTTTGGCCACAGCGTCTCTTTGGTGCTCCTGCTGCCCCTGGCCCCCAGCGCTGTCCAAGGTAAGCGGGGGTGGGGGGAGTCATGGGTGTGGGTGGGTGAGGGGTGGCAGGGGGATGTGGGGGAGTTTGGGGAGTGGCAGGGGGATGTCCCCAGGGGTGTGGGGGGTGAGGACCTGGCCCAGATCAGTGCAGCTTGCTAGTCTGGCTTTGCACTGGACCAGGTCTCACAACTCCAGGAAGCATGCACAGGAGTTACGCCTCCCAGAGCTGTGTGACCCACTCCAGTGCAAAGCTGGATTAGAGAGCCACATGGGGCTGTGCCAGGTCTGCACACCCGACAGGCACAGTGGGGCAGAGGCAGGACGTGGCATGTGGCTGGCCCTGAGGCTCATCTGCCGTGTGCCAAGCCCAGCTGGGTCCTGGGGCCCCTCTACCACCCAGCTGGGCCAGGTCCATGGCAGCAAAACCCGACATGGCACGCAGTCCCTGCACATCGGGTCAGGTCCTGCCACTATAGGAATGGCCTGGCCGGGCAGCAGAGCAGCCCCAAGGGCAGCAGGAATTAACTGGGCCTGGCACACAGGGATTGCGTGCCGTGCCGTGTCTTGCTGCCATGGGCCCAGCCCAGCCAGGCTGTAGAGGGGTCCCAGGACGCAGCTGGGCCTGGCATGTGGTCCCCACATGCTGCGCTGGGTCCTGTCACCATGGGCCCAGCCTGGCCAGGTAGCAGAGCAGCGCCAAGGGTGGCAGGACCTGGCTGGGCTCGGCGCATGGTCCCCCCACTGCTGCTGTGAAAGGTCAGTTATGGATCCTAGGTGGGTGGGCTGGGGCCCTCCAGGATGGAGCTGGGACCCTGGGGGGGGGGGGCCCACCAGGGTGCCTGAGACCCTGGGAAGTGGGGCTGGGGCCCTCCAGGGGAGGAGCTGGGACCCTGGGCAGGGGGGCTGGGGCCCTCCAGGGTGCCTAGGACCCTGGGTGGCGGGGCTGGGGCCCTGAGGGGGATAAGGGCTGTGGCCCTCCAGGAGGGAGTTGGGACCCTGGGTGGGTGGGCTGCAGCCCTCCAGGGGGAGCTGGGACCCTGGGAAGGGAGGCTGGGACCCTCCAGGGTGGAGCTGGGGCCCTGTGGGGGGCATTCTATGTGCTGTGGGGGGGCTGCACCCTGTGGGGGCCAGGGGACTCACCCCTCCTAAGCAGCCTCCCCACAAGGTCCCCCACACCCACAGTCCCCCCAGCAATTGCCCCACACCTACCGACAGACCAATCAACCCACATCCCTCCGCACACACCCACACTCCCACCCGTCTTCCCCCACACCCCTTCTCACCCCCTTCCTGCAAATGCCACATCCCCCCATCACACCCATCATATGTGAAGAAAACCAAAAGCACACATTAAGACATATAGGTATTTAGAATTTATTTTTTCATGATTATAGAGACACTGGTAGGCTTCCAAATTGCTTTAACATTGTAAATATACCAATAAAGCATTACCCAATGGATCACTGTCTCTTCCTCTCTCTCTCTCTCTAGGTATATGTGTGTGTAGAGTGGTTTTTTGGTTTAACTGTGGAAGATAATGGATTTGCAGGTATTTTTAAAAATGGATTTGTGGTGCTGCTGCAGCAGTCTAGCTAGCACAAGGGGTAGTGTCCCCAGGTACCAATCGGCTGGGCCCCAGAAGCTCCTGAGAGCGAGTAGCCCTGAGCTGCTTGCCAGGGCAGCTTTTTGTATGGATGGGGCCAGGACAGGGAGGCTTTTTATACTTCTGGGGACAGCACAGGTGCTGGCCCTGGGCTCTAGCTCCCCCTGGCTGCAGATCCAGGAGGAGCCGGGCAGGGTTATTTTGCCCCAAGTGACACAATTTGCTCCACAACAAACTGCATGTCCGAGCACATGCGCTGAGGCAAAAAGCCCCGGCTCATATTTGCACTGCTTCTATTTGAGCTGCTGCAAGCGCACATGCTTGCATGTGTGGATGCGTCCTAAAAGACCCAAGAGAATGGCCTTACTATCTGGGACCAGTAAGAACCTCTTCTCCATGGCATCCAGTTGTAAATTAAATCTTCAGTGAAATTTTTCATTGAATATTTGATTTACTGTGAAGTAGCAGGAAGTAGATCCAGTGCCTTTTGTCTGCAATTATTATTTTCCTAGTCTAGGTGTAGCTTGTAGTGTCCTGGCAATTTTGAAATAGGGAGAAAAGGTTCCTGCTGCTGAATGGGGAACAGAGAGGGAACGAAATTTCTTCATGTGCTCTAGACCTGCAACTACCACTGTTCAGTTACATGTTCTCTATAAGTTATTCTTGTAGTTATACTCTAGCTGCTAATATGTATTTCTATAGGTCCACTTTTTTCCAAAAATGTCTGCTTATTTTGGGTGCTGAACTTGACACACCTAGGATCTGATTTTTCATAAGCACCAGAAATTTGCAAGTCTAACTGAAGAACATGTTGGAAGAACCTCTGAAAGCCCAAATCTCTTGATCAAGCTGGGCACCTAAAATTAGTGGATACTTTTGAACATTGGACTTTGCTTTCTCTAGGAATCTGGGGATGGGAGTAGAAAATGCTGTCAAGTCCCTCTTCTGCACTGGGATACAACCCTTTGAAGAGCCCATTCGTTTTCACCAGCCAGCCCATGAGTTTCCCTTCTTCCTACAGATGTAAAAGGAATATCTTTGGCTCCTTCAGCAATGCTCTTTTCTCTGAGATAAATTTAAAAAAAAAGTCTTGTAGGAAAGTGGAAAGTGAATATACATTTTAATCTTGCATTGAGGAGACTGGATGGTCACCTTGCTTGGGTGACCTGACCCCAGTTATCTTTCCTGCCTAGCACAGGGGGGCTGGACCCAATGATCTTGTGAAGTCCCTTCCAGCTCCTTATGATCTATGAATCTAAGACAAAGAAAGATCATAGGTTAAGCAGGTGTTTAGTTTACAGCTCAGGAGAGCTTATCCTTGGAGGAATTTTGTAACACAAGAAGCAATAACTGAGCATCTTCTACTCCCTTGGTTTTTCCCATGAGTTACTGCTAAAAAAAAACCCCCCAAAAATGAGAGGGCTGAGGTAGAGTTCTATTTTTGTCATGCTGTGAAGCTTAAGTGAGAGAAAAATGTGTGTTTTTTTTTAAATAAAAAAATAAAGACAAAAATGGGGGAATGGGACCCCATCTAATCTTCTGCTAGTGCCCAATGTAAACCGTAAACACTGTGGGACACAACAGAGAGTGACTGTAGACTCCATAGCAGACTCCATTCCTCCCGTTCCTGACCCTCCTTTCTACAATTTCAGCATGGTACATGTCAGACCTGGATGATGAGCATTAGTGTCCTTTGCATGGAGCTGCATCTCCTCTTCTCTTTTGGCACAGACCTCCCTGGTTGGTATTTGGCTAATGCTTTCCAAGGATTGCAGACTGAGTTGAGAAGTAACTAATGCTAAGGAATCTGAGGCATGGTCAACTATCTATGTACCTTTTAATAATGCAGCAGTTTGCTTTTATCTGTATAAAACTGCTGCTGCTTTTGTTTCTAGGTCTGACGCTCTATACTGCATGGTTTAGGGATATTGAGAGAGAGTCTAGATGGTTTAGGGAAATGTGAGGTGATAAACCATGATAAAGAGATGAGGGGATTATCAAAAAATTAGTTTCTAACCTGCCAATGGCTTCTAACTGTATTTACTACTAAAGAAGGTGTTTATTTGCCCATGCTGAGTTTTATCTGCTAAGACTATCAGTACCAATTCTTGTGAATTTTGTGATACAGTTAGATGGTCCCTAGTGAACAGACCCAAATGAGTCCACACAGAGGCACAACAGGGCAGCTTTGCACCCCTGGGCAGCCACTGATGCACTGCTGTTACAGTCACTGTTACACCCCTGGGTATTTTTACATGCTCCCCAAAAGCAGCACATGGGTTTAGTTCACTAAATCATTGTTATGCATGCCACCAAGCTGCTTGTCAAACTTTTAATAACTTTTAATCACCATTCACTATCAATTTGGGTTGAAACTGAGCTTTGACAAGGAAATGAAGGCTTCTACATCCTACCACCACACTCTTGGAACATTCAGTCCTTCCTGCCTGTACTCTTTTCACTAAAATACAGGTTCATCTTATAAACTGAGCTTTTTGCTCATCGTTAGTCATTATGTTGTCTAAACTGATTTTATTAAACTGAACACTCTGTTCACGTTTACTGAAAACCTTTCCTAGTAATAAGCGCCATCAGTACAGTGTGAGTTTGCTGAATCTCAGATGGCTTCCAGCAAACACCTATTTCCTTTCACTGATTCCTGAAATGATAATTTTTTTTACTGATGGTCCAGGAGGATGACTGCTTCTGAGCAGAGACTAGCTGATACAATGCTTGTTTTTTTTCTTTAGCACACAGTCTGACTGAACAGCCTGTGACTCAGGTTTCCAGCACAAACACATCTTCCCAGCAGCAATTACATTTCTAGGCACTGCCAAGGACTACAGAACTGATTTGGGAGGAAAAAAAGAAGGGAGGAGGAAGAGGGAAAGCATTTTCTTTCTGCTTAGCACTAGTTCCAGCTGCCTTGATTTCAGCATCTCATTCAGAACACTTTTTATTGTAGCTTTGTCATTTGGCATCTCTCTGAGTACTTCACAGAAATGCCTTCTTTAAAAAGCAACAAGATGGCCTTTCTCACCTATTTTAAATCTTATTAGACCATTTAAAAGATTTAACATTTGAAAAAAAACCTTTCTTTTCTCCCTCTTCTTCCTGTAGCTCAGAGTTTTTTCTTGCTTGTGTTATCCTTATTTCAGCAATTAAAAAGCAAGTCCATTTTTCAGTCAGCCTGGAATTTAGTCTGGAAAACCAGTGAGTGTCATAGTATTTTGTCCTCTGTTTTACAAAGATGAGGTATTTCTAACTAATACATGCTTTATCTTTTTCTCTAAAGGAGAAAGGTCCTTTTCCAAAGTGTACGACTTAGGGCTGCAGTCTGACTGCCCTGCTTTTCCAGTTGTCATGTTAGCATCATGAGGCTCATAAGAAGATGCTATAGCAAGAGGTTGGTGCTCCTACTACTTTGAGAGAAGGCAGGCTGTGTGAGAAGCAGCCTGCAGGTGTGGCAGGGGTCAATTAGAGAGTCACTTGACCAGAAAGGGGCTGGACTTAAAGTATATAAACCCAGGGCCTGAGCTGGGCAGGCAGTCTAGCTCTGAGAGTTGTGGAGAGGGGAGTTCCTGGGCAGCAGGGCTCCTGGTTAAAATCTAAGCTGGGGTAAGCCATTTGTGGCTTCAGGAAGGGACTAAGGGAAGGAGGAGGTATTGGTGGTGGTGGTCTCAATAGGCTTGGGAGTCAAGAGGGCCTGGGGCCCAAGGGGAGAGAGCTTGAGCCTGGGAGGGGCTGAGTAGGCAAGGCCAGGGGTCTGTATCCTGGCAGGGATGGAGTGGGAAGTATTGACGCAATGAGAGGCTCTGATCCCCAGGTGAAGCTCAGAAGGCAGGTCTGAGCTGGGGGGCCCAGTTGCTGGGACTGAGGCTGGAGCACAGGAAGGGTGAGTGCAAGCAGGGCCAGAGAGCTGGGAGGCCTGTAGCCTAGGAAGGGCAAGTGTAAACATGGGCAGGGAGCCAGATAGAAAGAAATGTTTTATTGATACATTTACAAACTTTAAAGCAATTTGGAAGCCTACCAGTGTCTCCATCACTATAATAAAATACATTCTAAATACAGTACCTATATATTTTGGTATTTGATCTTATGGCTTTTATTATGGAAAGTCAGAACTCCCCTGCCCTCTTTGTAAACAGAACACAGATCCAGGCCCCTCACTCCTTCCCTCCTTCCACCCCCACCCCAGGTGCCAAGGCTATGGGGCCAGGGACCCAAGTCTACAGCCTCCTGCCCCCTGCAGCAGTGCCTAGCCCTGGCTGCCACAGAGCCCTGGATAACTACATGCTGCCCTGGTGAGGTGTACCCCTACTTGCAAGGTGGCAGTGGTGCAGGGCTCTGCCCTTCACAGCTGCCATGGGGGCAGGGGATGCCTCATCAGGGCAGCATAGAGCTTGCAGCAGCAAGGAGTTTCCCCCACCCCCACCCATGGCCCCGCTTTGCCCTGTAATGCCAGATGGCATGCACTGGGCTGCAGAGGCTGTTGGGGAGGGCAGTACCATTGTAGCCTGAGCCTACAGCAGGCAGTCCACCCCTGCCCCCTGCACATATCTCACTCTATGTGCCATGTAGCAGAGAGGATGACTTTTGGAGAAAAGGGGGGCATGGGTCTCCTGCTCTACTGAGAGTGCACGCAGCAGTGGAGAGCCAGCCCCACTCAACCTCTGATGGTAAACCTGCAGAGAGCTCTTTGCAAAAGTTCAATACTCATGGATTTCTCTGTTAAAATTAAAAATCCATGTTTTTCTCAGGTAAAGGGGGAAATCTGCATTTTTCTACATTTTCCTGTGGAAAATGGAAAAGCTAGATCCCTGTTTATTAGTCTTGGTGTGAATGGTCAAGCATTGAAGTACTAATAGTCCCTGTTATAAAGAAACAAAGGCAAGGACAGTATCAACTGGGAGGGTATAATGTGTTAAACCTCAACTCCATGTGAGGCCCAATGACTGGGGAGCGATGAATCAATTGCCCATGGAATCACGAGCACAACTACTCGTGGGGCAAACACAAGCACACACTACGTTCAACAACTTTATTGAAATGGAGGCAACTTTGGGCGGGTCCCCACCCAACTGGGGAGCGGCTCAGGACATCATTGCATTCATACATTTATACCTTCCAGTCTACACTCATTAGCATTAAACTCTTCCCCTGACTTCTTCCTGTTATGCCTATGGCTGCGCCCCTGTCTTCATTTCCATGGAATTGGCTATGCATTAGTCCATTACCATGATAATTTCTGTGCCAGTGTGAGGTCATCACCCCTACTACCTTCGGTCACTTGCGGTTAATCATCTTAAAAGCCTACTTTTGCATTTTCCCTCTTGATATACCACTGGTTTCCTCCCCTGTCTGGTTTGAGTTCCTCTATTTCACAACTAAACAAGTGGTCAAATGATTAGACAAATGATTAACCATTTAAAGCCCTACATTGCACTAAGTAAACAAACATGTCATTTTGCTGATGTTAGTTAGAATAAACATTACGCTTCTGCTGCTTAAGCCTTATGCCTACTCAAATCTCTAACTTGGGCAATGGGGTAAGCAATGTATCAGCTGCAAGACCAATTCTTTCAGTGCTCGGGTTAACCATAAATCAGCAGGGGAAAAGGGCGGGAAAAAAGAGAGGGAAAAAGCAAGGGAAAAGAGCGGGAAAAAGAGCAGGTTTACCATCCTAACATAATGGACTGAGGCAAGTCCTGAAAGGATTGAAAGCAAATCCTAAGGATGTTGTAAGGAAAGGGTGGCCAACGCATGGCATAGGCAGTTACTCTGTGTGCCATGTAACAGCATAGGGAAAAGGTGTGTGTTATATATGAGAAAATATGGTATATAGGCATGGGTGACTGGTGCTTCCTGAGACTTGGGGGGCACCAGAATGCTGACTGGAGGCAGGGGTCCCCCAGCTGCCAATCACCGAGCCAGTGGTGAAACCGGAAGTGCACTTCCAGTTTCACAGCTTGTGCTTCCAGGGGTGCACAGCCAATCTCAGAGGGTGCACATGCACCTGCATGCACCCCTATGCATCGCCAATGTATATAGGGCAATGTTCTGCCACTACTTGCTGGGCTGTGCTATCCCCTGTTTCTGCTCTGTCTATGGTAGACTTTTGAATGGGAACAAGCATAGTGATATTTGGGTGCATCTACATGGGACATTTACTGCAGAGTTGCCAGATTAGCTCCACAGTAAAGTCTCAGCATCTACACATGTGGCCCTATTAGGCTGCAGTAAATTAATAAATGTCACTGTAGCTTAGTACTTGTAAACACAAATACTATCTTGTGGTGGCATTATTTAGATTATTTATATGGCCAGAGCACATATGTAGATACTGACGAGGCTGGCTGGGGCATGAGGGTGCTTTAGTGTGGGGGCTGCCTGCTGGCTAGCCCCACAGTGGAGGACCCTTGTACCCCAATTAGCCCTTCTGCAGCATGTTGAGCTGGGGGGAGCAGCCCCAGGCTGAACCTCAGGGCTCCTGCTAACTGGTGCTGCTCCAACCTGGCTCAGCATGCTGCAATCTCTGATGCACATGAAGAAGCTGTGCCTCTGAGCAATAAACTCTGGTGTGAACTGCACCAGAGTTTATTCAGGTGCCTTAATATTACACGTAGATGCACCCACTGTGTAGCAAGGTACAAGTCCCAGTCAGCTTGAAGAAGCAGAGGTCACTGGCATTTCTTTGTACTTTATAGACCTCTCCCTCTAACCCTGTACCACATGGTGACTAGTGAGGCTGTGGGCTCTGACTTACCTACTGATTGATATTGTTGCATTTTTTCCTTGCATTCTTTCACCTGCTGGTAACCATCTCCTGTTTTTGCTCTTATCTGTACATTGTAAACTCTTGAGGACAGGGTATTGCCTTTTTGTGTTAAGTGTTTGTGCAATTCCTTGAACAATGGGATCCTTTTCCATAACTAGAGCTTGTAGGCACAAGGGTAATGCACATTGGATCTGCTATCCATAACTGCATAACCTGTTCTGTTAAAGGAGGCACTTGTGCAGCTCGGTGTTCCAATGTAGTGGACCTAAAAACTATACCTGGAAGTCTATATGCAAACATCAAAGGGGTTGTTGCATGTTAAACTTAGCATGTGCTAACTTCACTCAAAACAGAAGCACCTAAGAGTTCAAGCAATAAACACGCATGTGACAGGCCCACACCCACCGTACAGGCAGGTGGGTGTGCCCTGCCACTTGTGCTGTGCTGCACCTGAACCTGCTTACCCACCATGACTTCTTGTTCACAGTGCCTCTGGAAGTGGTGCTCTGTGGTTCCTTTACAGGCTCAGGAACACCTCCCTTGCCATGTCTTCTGTGGGGCTCCTCCTCCCCTACACTCCACCCCTTTCCAGTCAGGTGTTATGCTGGATCTAGGCAGTACCTCGACATAATTATAGGTTTCATTATTCACATGGTGGTTTGACAAGCAAAGGCACCACAGGGGTCTTGTTGTGGTTCTGTCAGTCTCAGAAAATTGCAACACAAAAATAACTTAAAGGAGCTTGGTGTGAGTGCTGGGCAGGGCAACTTTACTCAATTCGGAGCTCAGGAGATCAAGGGCCTGATGCACCTTTTGTTCTCCTTTGGTGCTCAGTTCCATTCCTGGCTGGCCAGCCTCTTCCTATGGGCCCTTCCCATCCACCCACCAGGCCAGGTATGCTAGGCCCCAGGGCGCTCCGTGCCATGTCTATTTGGGTCCTGTGTTGCATCTGCCCCCATCAGCATGCTCTGCGATCATGACCACAATACCAGGGTGTGCAGGGTCCATGGGCCATCCCTACAGTGTTCATTCATCCATAGGGCCCATTGGGCTGTGATCTCCAATCCCCACCTAACCTGTGGATTCCTGGGTAGTCCTCCATCCATGATGGTGGGTGAGCTCTCAAGCCATCCATTGGTGGGGTTGAACAGCTTGGTGTTGCACTTGGCCTTCAATCCTCCAAGGGCTGATGGGCCCTTCTGGCTCCTCCTGGGCCATTAGCTAATGAGACATGTAGTTGGCTCCCCACCAGCTGTGGGGAGTGCACCCAGATTTTCCCCATTTGCCTCCTCGGTGAGGTGAGTATACTACACTTCCCTGGGCCTGCTGGCTGTCAGGGGAATTGCCGGTCCTCTTCCAGGGGCTGGGTGTGCATCTAGCTCCATTTCCAGTGTCTAGACATGCCCCACGCTTGCCTCAGTCTCAGGGCCCACTTTAAATACATGGCCTCTGGGCCCCATGCCAATTAGGAGCAGGCTCCCTGGCCATGTAATGTCAGCCACTTCACTTGAAGCCCAGCTATGTGGTAAGCCAGGTGGGGGCATGTCACTATGTGATAAAAATATGCTAATGCCAATGCTGTATATCAAAATTAGGATTTTTCTGGTGAGGAGAATCTCCAGATCCTATTACCTAATATGTTGAGCTAATGTCTAACTACTCCATGGAGATAATAGAATCAGAGGGTAGTAGGGGGACTGGGACTGACAATTAGCTGTTTGTTAGTCAAAACCCTTCTCCCCCTCCCTCTACCCCGGCACCTGAGGGGGTTCAAGACCTCCAGTGCAGTAGGGGGCTTTGACTGACAAATATTCAATTGAGTCCCAGCCCTCCCACTGCACTGAGGGGGTTTAAGACTCCAGTGCAGTGGGATGGCTGGGATTGACAATCAGCTGTTTGTTGTTCAAAGCCCCTCACCACAGTTTAGTGGGAGAGCTGGGACTCCACTGCTTTCTGCCTCCATGCTGGGTCCAATGGCCTTCTCTGCTTTCATGCTGGGTCCCAGAGTCTGGCACAGAGGCAGGGTGTGCTGCGGGACCTAGGACCTGCAGCTCCCTGCCTCTGCACTAGGTCCCATGGCTTTCTGTTTCTCTGTGCTAGGCCCCAGGACACCCAGGACTCTGCTGCTTTCTGCCTCCATGCTTGATTCAGGGTCCCACAACCCTCCCTACCTCCATGCCAGGTCTCTTGATCCAGCATGAAAACAGAGAGCACTGCAGGACCTGGTACCCAGCACGGAGGCAGAACTCAGGACCCACTGCTCCCAGCCTCTATGCTGGGTACCAGTGCCACAGCCCTCTCTGCCTCCAGACAGGAGCAGCATGGTGCAGCCATGGGTCTTGCCACTCCTTACCTTTTCACTGGGTCCTGTGGCACTCTGTCTCCATGCTGGGTCAAGGGACCTGGTGCAGAGGAAGGGAGTTGCATGGAACTGGCTCTGGCAGCTCCCTGGGCTGAGACTGAAAAATCAGTTAATTTTTTGGTTTCAGCTCTGGGATGGCATAAGAGCTCGTTCAAGACTAGTGCATGCTATGATCTATATTTTGATCACAGTAAGCATTAATGTGCAACTGCTCAGAAAACTGAGTCATATTAATACATGCTAAGTGTCCCATGTAACAAGGCCTTAAGAAAACTAAATTATGCTGTTAAACTTCCAGTGGCCAGTAGGTGTCAGCAAAGAACACAGTTGTATTTGTTTCCTAAACTAAAAAACCTTTTGCTGTGAATGCTGAGTTCCTCAAGCTTAGAGGTCAGATAATGCTGTTGAATTTTTAGGCCAGTCTCTTTTGAAGTAACAGCCACAAGTATGTTTCTGATAACTCCAACTGGTACAATCAGGAGTAAGTGCATCAATCACTTTATGTTATAGACTCTCTTGTGGTACTCATGATTTCAGGATCTCTCAAATAGTAATTAATACCTGCATTGTATCATTGCCACCCATTTCATAAATGGGAAAGTGTACTGCATTTAGCCAAGAGGTTAAGTGATTTGCCCAACTTGCAAGTTTGTGCTGGGGATGGGAATAAAACCCAGAGCCCCAGATTCCAAATGGGGCATGTCTTCATGAGCAGGAAAGTGTATTCCCTGGGGACAACTAGCAGTGGCACATATTTTTGACACTGCTAGTTGTCCCCAGGGAATGCCCCTGCACATGCACTCTGGCATGTGGCAAGTTGCCTAGGGGGAAGGGCTGGACCCAACAGCCTTGCTTGGGTCCTGGGGGCCTTCTGGCATTCCAGTAGTGGCAATCCAGGTGCACAGAGCATGGCTGGCAGCTGGAGTGCAGCTCTGGCTGGCGGGCTGGCTGGCTAGATTGTAGTTTTGGGCAGCTTGTGCTGCTGCCATGTGCACCACCCCACTTTTTTCTGATGTGGGGTTTGTTGTTGTTGTGTTTTTTGTTTTACACCAGGATCTCCTGGTATCAAAAAAACTCACTTTACTGCAGCCCCCTTGAGAGCGCTTGTGCACCCCCTGACAGCCAGCATTCCCAACTTAAGTGGGGCAGGCGGGAGCACTGGTGCCCCCCCCCGAGAGCTCCTGCCAAGGAGTGGGGGCACCAGGAGAAGCACCGCTGGTCCCCCCCCAGTCAGCGCAGTTGGCTACAGGGGGAACCCCCCCCCCAGGCTGCTGGGGGGGCAAATCCCCCCCCCCCGGAGGCACCAGTCGCCCATGCACCTTCATGTACGGTGCATGCAGTTTGCAGCACTGCAGACCACACATGCATGCTTGTCTGGATGTGCCCATGAAGTGCAATGGCAAAATCTTTCTTCCTTTACGTGACAGTTTTTCCTTTAAAGAAGGGAGGCATTTTTCTCACTTAAGCCCACTGACAGAATAAATATATATATGAGTGATCAAATGTTTCTTTCATTTAAATTGTCAACAAATGTACAATATACATTGGTAGTACAAGTCACCTCTACCCATTCCCCATGTGGCTCACAGTTAAAATTAATTATTTGCAAAGAAAATGAAATTGTCTGTGTGCTTACCTTGCATCTATAGGTGGCTGCTTAAATAGTTACGATCTATGTAAACAGAGAACCAGAGGTCCGACGTAATTATTATGTATAAAGCACAGTTGTACTTAAAAGGCATTGAAGCCTGAAACACCCGTTCTGCATTTTTAAAAGGAAGGTGTTTGATTAAGTGCTGTGTAAAGGCATTGATAAGTCAAGCTCTAAAGGCTTAAGAATTCAGTTTGCATGCAAAATTGTGAGGCTCATGTTACCTCCAACTCAGTTGGGTGTGGGTTGTTATGATCTAGTTATGTAAGTTATTTGCACAGTCCTTCTCATAGTCTTTGGCATATAGTGTATCCAGACTTCAGCAAGGCTTTTGACAAAGTCCTGCATGAGAAATTGGATAAATGTTGGCTGGACAAAACTGTACAAGGTGGATAGATAACTGGCTCCATAGCTGCAAGCAAAGAATAAATATTTGCAGGTTCATGTCACAATAGCAGGAGATTTTGAGTGGAATCCCATAGTGGTCTCTCCTGGGCCCAGGGCTATTCAACATTATTATTAATGATGACTTGCATGCTGGCATAGAAAGCTTCTGGAGCAAGCGTGCAGATGATATGAAACTGGGAAGAATTGCAAATGCATTGAAGGATGTGAACACAATTTGGAAGGATCTTGCAAGATTGGAAAGTTGGTCTAGACCTAACAGGATGAAATTCAATGCAGACAAATAAAAGGTGCTATGTTTGGGAAGAAAAATCAAACCCCCAAATATAAAATGGATGACACCTAGATGGATGGCAGCACTATAGAAAAGGATTTGGGAGTCTTGGTAGATCACCCAGTCAATATGGGTGCAGACAGAAGTGATAATTTTTGCCCAATCTGGCCACAGAAAGCAGTTTATAGCTGTCACCAAACTCAAGTGCACAGCTGCAGACAGCTTCAAAAATGCCAGATTGGGTGAAAATCTGACCCTTCATTGGATGAGGTATCAGACAAAGACTTTTCAAAATGTACCATCTTTGGTAACTTGTGTCTGCAGAGCTCCCAGCCTGTCACTATTTTCAGAATGGGAGGAGGGAAAGGGAGTGAAGGGCGTTCAGTTTGGGGGGTTTTCAGCCTACCCTAGAGAGTGAGGCAGGTGTACTGGAGCCCCCCTAAGGTAGGGGGGTCCAAATCACCTATCCCACCCTTCAGCCTGCACTGTGGAGCCCCAAGAATGAGCTCCTTTTGCTGCTCCCTTTCCCCCGACCCATATTTCAAAAACAGCAAACACTGGCAGAGAGCCCTGGCCATTGCTGTGTGAACCTGGCTATAGGCTCCCAGCCCACAGTGATATTCCCCTCCCCCTGGAACCAGCAGTGAACTTCCGTTTGGTCTGGAGCACTGTCATAACTCAGAACGCTTTGCAAAAATCATTCCAAGTTACAGCTGGGAGCTACACTTCTGTCTGAAGTCCACAGTGTGATGCAACTGCACAAAAGGAGAACATGGTATTGGACTGCATCAAAAGAAGCATTAGGTGCAAGACACAGGAGGTTGCAATGGCTTTTTACTCAGCACTGGTTAGGCCTCATCTGGAGTATTGTGTCCATTTTCACATTTTAAAAAGCACATGGAGAAGTTAGAGAGGGTCCAGAGGCAGGCCACAAAGATGATAAAGGGCTTGGAAAGCAAGTTAAATGAGGAGAAGCTGAAGGAGCTAGGCATGTTCAGCTTCTGGAAAAGGCGCTTAAGAGGAAACATGATAGCAGCCATCAAATGCCTGAAGGGCTGTCATAAAGAAGAGGGAAAGCACCTCTTCTCTCTTGCTGAAGAGAGGAGGATGCAGACCAATGGCTGGAAGTTGCAGCAAAGTAAGTTTACACTGGATATCCTATCCAGGTATAACTTCTTCACTGTGAGAACAGTGAGGTAGTGGAATAGACTGCCTAGGGAAGCTGTGGACTTTCCATCACCGTAGGTGTTCAAGAAGAGGCTGGACTGTCACTGGTCAGGGATGATCTAGGGGTAGCTATGCCTATGTTCTACTATGGGTATGTCGTATGCTTGTGTGCCGCATGTGTCAAGGTTGGGGACTTTGACTGGGGTGTGCCAGTTCTTCTTTTTGGGATCTAGTCCTGGCTAGAGAGTCTTGCCCCTCTGCTTAGAGTCAGACCAATTGCCACATTTGGGGTCAGAAGGAAATTTTATTCCATGGTCAAACTGGTATGGATTCTGTGGGGTTTTTGCCTTCCTCTGTAGCAGGAGGCATGGCCCTCTACCTGGGATCTCTTGGGCATATATTGGCAATATTTTACAGAAGCAGGACATGGGCCACCATGGTTCTCCTGTTTTACCTGTGGCAGGTTAGGGTGTTAGGTGTGTTTAGTCAGCATTGATGGTCATGTTATGTAGAGTTTAGATTATGGTTTGTATAGGGTGGTTTGGATAGGGATGATCATGTTTTAGGTAGGGGGTTGGATTAGATGACCTCTGGAGGTCCCTTCCAGTCCTGCTTCTCTGATTCTGTGATTCTTTATGGAAGCTGGAATGTCCATTATGAGACATTCACTGCATCCATTTTAAATAGCCACCATGTCATGGTTCATTCTAGTCCATTTGAGAAACTGGTCCAAATTTTATGATGCATCTTGTGTTATGCTAGTGTACCCTAAGTAGGGGTTCTTGAACAGAGGTGATTGTTAATAATATGAGGTGGTACTTTGAATGTTAGGTGGAAAACATCCAGGGAAGGTCTCTTGACATACTTAATGTCACAGTGGTCTTGATAAGGAAAGAAGTATTGCATGTATATGATGTAGATAATTTTAGATATCTTGCATCACCGTGGTGACTTTTAAAAATATGCTTATAACCATAACATCCAATTTTGTAACTAATCTTATGTTCAGTTCTTAATCATGGCCTCCTTATAGGATATCTAGCCTATGTGCTGTGTATTCATTAGGCAGGCATGTAAATGACAATTTGTTAATTCAGAAGTGAGATCTGAATATCCAGAGTAGCTGTCTACATCTGTAAAGATGGCTATGCATTGTATTTTGAGAAACTATGCAATATTATTCTTACCTGGATAAGGATTTCATTTTCTGAATCTACCAGATGTTACAGACAAAAGCAAACAATATGTTAAAGAGACAGCAAGAGAGAAATGACAGCAGGTGTCACTTCAGTGGTAAGAAATCCAAGGAAAGAAAAGTTATTTCTTGCTAATACCGTTCACTCTTTCAGACCTCTTCTATGCCACAGCTCCAAATGGTGAAGGGGACACAGGACGAAAGTGTCGTTTTGTGCTTCCCAACCTTCAGATTTTTAGGAGCCACGTCAGCTTGCATCAAATCTTAGAGGAGGGGTAGACAAACCTTAGAGGAGGGGTGTCTTAAGTAGCATGGGTAGATTCTGCATGTGGCACACAGCATATTGGTTAGTGTACAAGCAACACAGTAGCAGAAAGAGCGAAAACATCTACAAATCAGGCAAGGAGCAGGAAGCAAGGCAGTAGTTTAGGTGGGGGCACAGGGCAGGGAACAAAAGCAGAGCAGCCAATCAAGCAATGGAAGGGGATGGAACTGGTATTCAAGTAGGGTGTAGGGCTAATTTGTGGCATACCTGCCAAAAGACTGGTCCTCACTGTCTCATAGCATCCTCAGGGGAAAGTTTTTATTAGAAGTACCAGGAGCATTTGGGAGGCGTTTCCATGAAGGAAGAGAGAATATTTCAACTTCAAAAAATAAAAGGAAAGAAAAGGCAATACCAGTTGGAGGCTTGCACTATGCACACTGAAGCGTTTGGAGGAAGTAAAGGCAGCACATTTAAAATTAATAAATATTTTATCTTAAAGCTGGCATACTATTCCATAGTGAGATGTACATAAGTGTTCTGTTGTTGAAAATACTATATGTTCAGAAGTTGCCATGAGCTTAACACTTGAAATCCAGGCCACTTATTTAGATACTTCACTCATGATTTAAGGGTCTAACTTATGGCACCCATCTTTTAAAATCATAGCAGAAATTAATTGTTTTTTTGGAGCTCACTGCTACAGCATGTTATCAAAGCAAGTGTTCGAAGAGAGCACACTTTCAAATCAAATAGAATTTTTCAACAGATCATACAATCATACAAAATGAGGGTTGGAAGGGACCTCAGGAGGCCATCTAGTCCAACCCCCTTGCTCAAAACAGAACCGCCTCCAACTAGATCATCCCAGCCAAGGCTTTGTCTAGCTACGTCTTTTAAACTCCCAGGCTGGAGACTCCACAACCTATCTGAATAGCCTGTTCCAGTGCTTTGCTATCCTCCTAGTGAGAGAGCTTTTCCTGATATCTAACCTGAACTTTCCTTGCTGCAATTTGAGACCATTGCTCCTTATTCTGTCATCTGCCACCACTGAGAACAGTCTAGCTCCATCCTCTTTGTAACATACTCTTGGAACCAGATCAACTGTCTAGCCCCATTCTCTTTGTTACAAAATGTATCAAGGGGTGTATCTACATGTGCATTTAATCCAGCCTACATTTACTCTGGTGGAGTCCCCTGTGGTTCAGAATCCTTCCGTGCCACACAGGAGACTCGGATTCAATTCCCAGACACTTATACAAATACAGCCATGGAGGCATCAAACAGTCTGGCCTTTGGATTCCATCTCAGTGGCCTAACGCAGGGTGGGAGGAGGGGGAATGGAAGGTCTGGGCACCCACCACTCCTCCCAAACTCCTGCCTAGGCATATGCATCAAAGGTCTGGGTGTCCTCTCATGCATACACCATGATCCAGAAGGATCAATGGTTGCCAAACATTGTTCTGGAGTCAGCATTTTTGGACAGGCATCTACACATGCAGGGATTAGGGAACAGATTTGTTGTTTTTTGCTCTAAGTTTCCTGCAGCCCTGCAATGGGCTCCTGCTGCTTCTGTGGGGAGCTCCAGGCTCCCCCTGGGTGCTAGCCCAGGGGCAAGCAGGGAGCACCAGGTCAGGAGAAAGCGGGCTGCTAGCTGCTTCCTGCTGGTAGCAGGGAGCTCCTTGCCTTAGCTCTCTGATCATGGGCAGGGTATTTGGAAAGAGCTGCAGGGGAGGGGCAGGTCACAGCCCCCTACCCTGAGCTGCTGGTGGGGCAGCTAGCTATAAGCGTGGAGCTGGGAGAGGGAAAAGGCTGTTGAGTTTATTTCCCCCCACTCAGCTCCATGAGTGCAGAGCTGGGGGGAACAGGTTATGGAATAAGATCCCCAGCCTGTTCTTCCCCACCCCTCTCCAACTCTGCACTTGCAGGGCTGGGCAGGGAACAGGCTCCACTGCTCCTGCCAGCAGAGAGTACCCAGTGCCAGCTCCACAATTGCAGAGCTTGTGCTGGGAGACTTAACTCCCAGCCTGAGTGCCATGGTCATGGGGCAGTTGTGGAGCTTGGGCTGGGAGATAAGGGTCTTCCATTCCCCAGCATCCTGATTGTAATGGCAGATCTGGGGCTGGGAGATAAGGATCTCCCAATTCCCACTCCCCAATCACAATGTCAAAGCAGGGGACTTGGAGCTCCATGCTACAGGGGCAGGGGGACATAGCTCCATGCCCCCTGGGGGATAGCTGACCAGGAGCTGATTTTGCTCCCTGTCAGGCATCTACACAAGCACTACAGCACCATTACTAATCTCAAGTAAATTTGCTACTTGTGTTTGCAGGTAGCAATTTACTCAGGATTAGGGACATTTACTGTGTAGCAAGCATATGCATGTATAGACGCACATGCTTACATAGCAGTAAGCTATGCCAATGTGAAGTTAAGTGTCTTGTGTAGACACACCCAAGATATGACAGTCAATACAGCACTGGATATTAGATGGTATTAGAGTATAAAGATATTTAGTTTGTTTCAGGTGGTATAAAATGGTGAAAGGAAATTAAAAGTAATATAAGAAATTGCATCTGAAATGACCAATGTTTATGAATAGGCAAAATAAACTGCTAGGATTAATTTTAAAAATTGCAACCATTGTTTCCAGGAAATAATAGTTATTTTATCTTCACTATAGACTATATTAAATTACAAAGATATCCATCCTTGAACTGTCAAGCATGATCACTACTTGTGCTCAATGTGATTCCTCTGCTCTTGCCTCTTTCCAGGCTTGATTATGGTATGATCAAGCACAATTTAGGTATCTTTTGCTCTTTGACTTGTGACTTTTCATGAAGGATACAAGAGAATTTATAATATGTCCCCTTTTGGCATTTCTTACATTCCATAATCTCTGAAGTTCAGTTAAACTAGATGACAAACTTGCTTTGTCCAATTCATTTGTCTAATTCCATCTGAATTTTGTTTTGTGTGTTTGACCTTGAGGAACTGGTGAATGTACTTTCCAAAATTATTATGTTATCACAAAAATGGAAAACAAAAACCTGACTTACTATCATAAATCAGCACTGCATGTGGCACTTACGAGTTTAAAGGAGAAATATAAATATCAGTGTTTGGTTTAACTTTGAATCCCAAGTAATAAAACATTCTTCTAGCCTTCAGTGAAGGATACAGATGACTCTGAAAATGTTACAAATCAACAGCCACCCTTTCCTGAAAACTGAACTTGGTTTACTAGTATTTTTTATCTTTGCAACTATACAGTATATAATTGAAGATGTAAAGAGGATATATTTCAGAACTGGGGATGTGTGAAACTGAGACACAGTTAAACCAATTTAGAGGAGATTAAAACAAACAGTTGGAATCTTGCCCCAAATTCAGGCAGAATCTCACCCAAATATATTATGAAGTTAAAATATTGTTTTTAAAAACCCTTAAATATTTTGGGTACCATTTTAACATTTCAGTCACATATTGCTACCTTTCAGGGTTATGGCTAGGTCATAGTGCTGAAAGACTGCAAAAGTCTTTCCTAACAAAATGTTGACCTATTGAGTGGCAGTACAGATTTTTAAACATTGCCATTGAAGGTGTTAAATGAACCAGCTATTTTTGCCACTTATGAGATAAATGACTTCTTTACTCTGTAGGAAAAGTGGAGGGGACACATGAGATCCCAGAACACGAGCATTTTCTAGGATAGATTATATGGCAGTGCCCAGTATAACTATTAAAACCATGACTCGAGGCAGCTGTAAACTTCAATAGTCAAGGTGCTGCATCTCACTTCTCCAGAAACCTTTTCTGTCCCTCTTTGACTTGAAAACCCTTAAACAGTCCATTAACAAAAAAGACAGATTTGCATGTTTCTTCCTGCTGGATTCTTGTCACCTTGCTTTGTTGCTGGGGGATAGCATATATATCCTTTGAAGGAAATAACTTGACTATTTATTTAGAATTACAATACTTGCCAGTTTACAGAACTAGTATGACTAAATCTTACTTCCATAATAACTGGAAGCCTCTTTCAATACAGCAGTCATGTTCATGTGTACATTCAGGACAGACGCAGTGCAAATGTATTTGTCTTGAACTTTTAGTTACAAAACTAAGCAATCTTAAAAAATAGCGTTGTCCATGAATTCCAAATTCAGCTTGTCATGCAAATTTGTAGAGTATTAGTGATTTTTTTTTCCATTTGCAAGTACATATTATTTGAGTAATTATTAACTGATAAATTAGGAATGTTACAATGGTACCTCAATATACGGGAGAATTTAAAGTTGTATGACAGATCCTCCAAGCTTCACCTGTTAAATGATAGAACTCAAAAAACATTTCATGGGTCTGGTTAGTTAGACAAATAATTGAACAGTTTTAAGATATAAAAATCCTAACAGACTCTTCCAGTAAGTTTAGTGGCTGAGTATATGAATTTAGGATCTTTGCAGTCAAAGGATTATTCTGCCTGGGTGTATACTTCATAGGTATATGTCTGGGATGGCTGATTAGTGTGGCAAAGCTAAATCCCAGTTAAGAGATAATACTTGCAAATGTATTATCATAGGGGTCCTGTGCACAATGGACACTGCTACATATTTTATTCAGATGGATGGTAGTTAGAGAATGAAGGCCTGTTCCTGGCACTATGGGTAGGCTGACCCCTATGAATGTTTCCAAATATGAGGCTCTTGACTACAGTTTCTCCCTAGATGGCTCTTTTGGCCTGTTGACTATGGTGAGACTATGGGCCATGTTTACTAGGGCTGTGTGAAGCTTCAGTCCCTGATTCAATTCAGTGGAGATTTGGCCCAATTCAATGGGCAAATCTCCACATCTGAATCAAATCAGGAGACCCTTTAATCTCTCCGAATCAACTCAGAACCCTCTGAATCAATTCGGAGAGATTTGGAAAGATTCAGAGATTCTGACATAGAGACAACTTTAAATGTTTTTTCTACATACCTCTAGGTAGCAGGGGCTATGAACGCTGTGATGCTGGGTGCATGGAGTGTCCCACAGAAGTGTAGGGGGCTCCCCAGCACACTCAGTGGCAGGCCCAGAAGTGGACCAGAAGCACTTCCAGTACACTTCTGGGCCCGACTCAGTGACTGGATTGGGGTGGGGGGCACCTGGGGTCCCCCTGTGTCTGATCGCCAAACTGGGGAGGCCCCCCAGCATGCTCCCCAGCATAGTACTTCTGGTCCACTTTTGGGTTTGCTGCCGAGCACATGGAGGGCCCCCCGCATGCCTGTGGGATGCTCCATGTGCCCCAGCATTGCAGCAATCATGAGCCACGCCTGCTACTTCAAAGTATGTAGAAAATACTTTTAATCACTGATTCTCTGAATCATCATCGAATCTTCAGTTTCGGATTTGGCCAAATCGAATTGGGGACAGTGATCCGAATCAACAAATCGAATCACTGTCCCTGATTCGGGCTGAATCCAAATCGGAATCAAATAGGGCCTGCTTCTCATACCCCTAATATTTATTACAAGGCCTCCAGACTTGGGGCTTGCACATAGGATACCTGCTATGGATTTGGAAGTATGCAAGGCCCCAGGCTGAAGAGTCTGGGAGGTAGGATACTTGGTATTGGTCACGCCACACAGACTTGAATAATTGAGCTCTGCTCAGTTGAAATTTTGAACTGATTTGGCCCTGGAAAGAATTTTATTAAAAAAAAAAAGTGGTAGGTTCTCATTAGTTTTTTGCGCAATATATCTTATAGTCATGCTCAGTGTTGGCTGCATTTATCAATTTCTTAGTTACTTACTATTCCTGAGCATATGCTGCTTTCGGCAGGAGTTTAATAATAGACAATATATTTAATGAGATTTCCTTATATGTGAATGAGAAACTTAAAAACTTCATCTTGTATTTGAGTGAATACAAATATTGTAATCCCAACACATATTAATGACACATCTGCATTTTGGTTAACTGTAACTATTTAAAATGTGTACTAGGGTGCATAAAACCTTCTTTTATGGTTCAGGGTTTAGTAGAGGTGAAGAGAAGAGCTCAATTTGCTCTCATGGCTGCACCAGAAATTGGGGTAGGTAATTGAGTTATCAGGTGCACCTGTAGAGGGGAATGTTATGGATGGGGGAGGGGAGCAGGAAATGGTTGGAAAAGGCTCATCAGGAGGAGAGTCCTGAGTAAGGAAGAGACCTGAGGGAAGGGAGTTATAGGTCAAGGTCCAGTTCAAAAATAGGTAGCGGTCAGCTTCTGTGTTGTGTTCCAAGGAAAGAGGATCTTGTTGCTTTTAAAAGACCCTAAGGAGGAGCTGTGTCTCTCTTCTGCGAAGGAGAGAGAGAAAAAGAGGAGTCAGGTGGGATATTGTGGGACAGCATTTATTAAAACTTGGTCTTAATCAGAATCGTGTAGAAAACTGAAGTTCTGGAAGAGGCTGCAATCTAGGAGAAGGGTACATAAGTCCCAGTCAGCAAGGGGTGACAAACAAAGGCATGTACCTGGTGAGTTTCCCTTTAATACAAATCTTCTTTCTATTTTAATTTTTAAAGCATTATTGAATGCACAGTTTTCATATTTTTATGCTTTCTTGTTTGTTCATGCTATGAGTAGTGAAAGAGTTGAGATGTGAAAATGCAACAGGGTTCATATAAATGCATCTTTTAGTTGGCATCTTGAATCAGTCCTGGATTAAATGAGTGCACTGGTTCACTCCTAAGGGCTACATTTTTTAAATCTTTGCGAGCAGAGGCATCTGGTACTGGTTCTGTTTTTAAGTTGGATTTTTGCAATCTTTACAGCACCCTAAATGTACTTTTTTCTTTGTTTAAAAAAAAATATAAGGGTTCGGGATGGGGGATTCAGCTTAAGTTGTCTTGAGAACTGCTGAGATAATGGACTCTGTCCTCCCTGGCAGAAAGGGATCCTTGTCTCTCTCTATGCCAGGGAGGGTACACCTGTCTCAGTCCATTTTAAACCACCTGTCCTAAAATGAGAAATGAACAAATGACCTCATGGACCCTGCAATCCATAAGAACAATAGCTGTTGCTGTGGACCAAGTTACACTCTGCAGAAAAGTCTGATAAAGGCACCTTTTTAGTTAAGCTTTGTATTTTGGTGCAGCTCTTATTAACTGAAGCCTTAGGCTGAGAGAGAGGCTCTAATTAACCTTCTGTATTTGATTACCATTGAATACAACCATATTCAATACCCTACTTTTTCATTTTACCTAGGAGTCTTGTAAAACTGAAATGTTGCTAGACTCAGCAGAAGTATCAACAATAAATTCTCAATAAAGGCAAAAGAGTGTTAGTCTTTGTGAAACGGTGCGAGTTCTCCTACAGATATGTGTCTATAGCAACCAGTTGAGTTTCCTAGGCAATTCATTGGCAAGAAGCCAAAAGAGAGAAATATAATTGGTCTGAGGCCTGGGAACGGCATGGTAAGCTTGGGTGCAGCTGTAGTGAACTTGCAACTGACAATCCAGACAGATGAGGGGAGAGAAGAGAAGGAAATGATGAAACATAATCTGGAGGTAAAAGCATGAAGTTGAATATTTCCTTAACTATCTATGGGGGTGTGTTGATTTTTTTCAGGTACAAATTATCTTGCAACACTTAAACAGAATATAAGTTTTTCTTATTAAGTCTATCTAATGCCACCCTTTTAGGAGAGAGAAACCCTGCCATATAAGCTTTCAAAATACATGAACTGAGCATTAGTTTGGAGCTACTGTACATTTGAAGATAAAACAAGATGGAGTGCTTCAAAAATCCAACCAGGAAATTGAAATAAGACAGTCCATGCCCAGGATATTTGGAATATACATCTTCCAGTCTCATTCATCCCATGTTAAAGTACAACTCATTACTCCCTTGAAAGTGGACATGCATGCTATTGTAAAAGCAAATGTGGATGTGGATGTTCTGTCACTATGTGCCAAAAAATACAAATTCTCCCCCCACCGTTATCATGATTTTTACATGAAGTATTTTCTTGGATAAGTTAGGCCCTAATGTGGCAGTAATGGTGAGGAAAATATGTAAAGAACAAAGCAGAACAAATTATTCTAAAGAAATGCATAGAGGTGCTATTCCCCTCTATTCTTAATTCTGCTAGAAAAAATGGCATTGTTAGATTGGAAGGATTTCTCAGTAAGCCTACCTCTGTACATGTTTTGTGGCCATGGTGCATGAGTGTACTGGAAATAAGATGGCATGTCCATATGGACTCAAATGAAGGATCACTCTTGAACTTCTGAAGAGTTTGGAAGAGAAGCTAAAGCTCTACCTATTCTGCTCCTATTGCTATAAATGCTAAGTACAGACTGTCAAAAAGCCCAAGGATAAATTGATTCAATCTTTGCAGGTCAGTCTAAGCTCCATAGACTGAACCAATAAGCAAGTGAACAGACATTCATTTTTGATTCTGGAAATGCAGCCACATGTTTGCAGTGGCCCAGGCCAGAAGCTGGGGGGTGATGGAGCATGCCTCCCTGCTAGACTGGACTAGACCGTTTGGGCCAAGGCTAGCCCACTCAATCTGCAAGGGAGGGAAGGTTGTCAGGGTGGTGCAAAGTATTCTGGGTGCTAGGGGACTGTGGTAACTTGAATCTGAAGGGGATCTGAGGCAGAAGTTCAATAAACCAATTTAACCTAAATCAGTGAAGTCTGATGCTACATCCATCCAGGTTTATCTTAAATGGCTTTCAGGCATTTTGAAAGCGGTTTATGTGCACTGAACTTCTGTTGTGTTACAGATTTGAACCAGTTTCCAATCACTTATACCAGTTTATGTGTAATTTCAGTCTGTGGTCAAAGAGTCATTCTGAATGGTTAGAAAGTGATTCCTAATCTACTGCTTTATGCCCTCTTAAATGCAGACAGGGAACACAGGCTTGATTCTTCACAAAGTCACTGCAGATTTTTGCCACTTTCTTCATAATACATAAATATAAAAAAAAAAAAGTGTAATCAAATCGTAAATGAAGAAAGCTTCCATTGGATTTGTTCAGACTCTAACCATCTAGCAGTGCTCCAGCTGCTAGTGAAGACAGTTTGCAGAATTGCACTTAACTTGTACAGGTTATAAAGAACAGAGAGGGAACAATAGATTGCTTTTAATTTTAGACTTGTTCAGGCTAGGTTTTTTGTTGATGAAAAAGCTAGACATATTGAAAGACTTTGGAAAATGATTTCAGTTACCTTGGCTCTAATTCCCTGAGGGAGCTCCTGTTGGTAATTATAGCTACCAATCATGGATCTGCTGGATATGGCCCATGAAGGCCCGATTGGCAGCAAGGGCTACCAATTAGTGGGGTCACTTAAAGATTTCTGCTGTGTCCCCTCATCCCCCAATTTTGGTGTTTGCCATGGCTTTCAGTGGCCCATGGAGGGGTGGGAGATGCAGAGCAGAAAAGGGGATTGGAGCAGCAGGGGATCGGCTGTATGTGGCAGTGTTAAGTTTGCAAGTGCCCAGCCTGCTGCTCTAAAAAAATTGCCAATCTCCTGATCTAGTTGTTTCCAGAGGATTAGGGTCAATTGAGAGAGAACAGGGTCAGATGCTTTTTGGTTCATTCTCTAAAAGAGACTTGGGGACCCTAATTAAAGAAAGGTTTAGGAATTGTGGCCTCTACTTTGGAGGCATTTAACTGGTGCCTGGTCCCTAGAGTGGATTTTGATGACTGGACTTGGGCCTCTGTACAGTGTATGGGGAGAGTTGTGAACCTCAGAAGGGTGGCAGCAGACCCTGCATCCAGATCTGGGAACTAACCAATAGGAAATACTGACTAAATTGGTATATTTGAATTCTTGGTCCTTTCTGGAGCTTGGGCATCAAAACCAGGGCTGCAAAGCAGGCATCATTCAAAATCCAGAGCCTAGGATCTACACCAGAGAATTGGTGCCAGCAAGCATTTGCTCACTTCCCCCATGATGTTTTTAAAGTAAAATGACTTAATGATTGTTGGGTTGAACAGAAATTTGAGATCAGGGCTTCTTCCTTCTAGCTTAATATCCTAACAGTCGCTCCCTTTTGCTCCCCTACTGGTTCCTCCTGGACTCTTACCTTACTTGCTGCCACTTTCCCTATTTTCCACAGGAAGGGTGAAGGGTACCCTAAGTCAGCCCGGCTTTGAGGCCATTCCTTTGCTTTGTGAGTTTGAATTGCTTCAGGCTGTGAAAGACATTGGACCTAAGTATCTCACTTCCTGGGTGAGTGTTCAAACTGGTACCTATTACATAAGGTGGGTGTCACCTCCTCCTCCTGCTGCTGTCTCGTATAGTTGACTGAAAGTGATTGCACTTGCTACTGGTGTAATACGGGTGCTCTGAGTTGCTTCAGGCTTGTCTAAAGCAGGTTAGTTGCACGTATTGCTCTTGGGCATTGTTCTCTGGGTTCCAGGGGGGCTTAGGAAGGATCTAAGTGTTTGGCTGCTCAGGGCAGGCCTCAGCATGCCTGGTAGGCAGTTCTGAAAGTGCCTATGGGAATTCCTGATCAAAAGCCATGAAGAAAGTTTGGGTGCTCCAGAGATGGGTGAATTCTGAGCAAGGATTTTTTTTCCTCTTTGGATTAACATCTTGGACTTGGCTATCTTTAAGGCACTGAAATCCCTTTCTGGCACTACTTGTAGTTCCTTCCAGTGCTAGGTACTGGAGGTTAGCTGTATCCTCAGCTTCATCTAACTCAGTTCAAGACCATGTGTACTTGCATATACTGTATATCTACGCATGGTGCCAAATGTTGTGTTCAGATGTGTAATGCAATAACACGGATGTAAGTGAGAGCATAACATTGCCCTCTGGCCTAAGGCAGAATTTGCAACAGGAGTGCCCAGTCTGCAGCACATGGGCCACAAATGTCATGCACTTTTACCTTCTGTGGCTGATGGCAGATCACAGGGAGCGTAAAGAGCTGTGGCAGACAGGGTAGGGAGAAGATGCAAACCAATGGATCAGGGGAAGGGAAACTGGAGTGGCACTCTGGTAGGAGTTGAGGTTTATGCCTCCCAGAAAGGTTGCCCCCTTCTACCCTGATTAACTGTGCATGTGTGTAGGGTTCTTCTTTGTACATGTTCTGCAATAAGAAAAACATGATCGGTCTTTAACAAGCTTGCATTGAGGCTTCACTTTTCACTGGCCCGTGATTATTTTTGTATTTAGCTTCCTTCTTTTGTTCTGAAGTACCTAATACATCAGGGTAATTAAGTGAATCTCTTCCTCTGGGTTCTCGCATAGTTACCTGTATTATTGATATGAAGCGATGGACACTTCATAGCTTTTCTAATAAAATCCATTGTGTCACTTTTTAAGGCTTATTTATTGAATGAACACAGTTGCAGCAGGGCACATTAACCACAACTCCACTTTTGTTTAGATTAATTTTTGTTCTTATCATTAAATATGAAGTTTATAGAATGCTAAATGGATTGTGGAATGAACTGGGTGCCTTCTATGAAGCTGTGACTACGATAAAAAGAGCTACTGAGGGTGGCGGGGAATAGAGCAGAAGGCGATCACATAGGGCACTGTAAATCCAGTGCATCGGAGCAGACTTGGAAATTTAACGTGCTCCAGCAGCCTCCAGAGATGCGTGCATCAGTGTGCCCTGTCAAAAAATGGCAGCAGAGCACTTTGAATTAAAGCTCATTGAACCGTTACCATTTTTTCAGTGCAGGGATACTGATACGCATGATGCCCGGGAACTTTTAATTGGCATGGCACACTAATTAAAACGCCTCCCAGAGCACATCTATAAATACCTTATGTCACTAAGTGTTTTGAGCCCACTTGATCTGCTGGTGTCAGTGTAGTTACAGCAGTAATAATCTGATCCCATTAATGTAGCCCAGATTAAATGTGTCTATAAATCCACAATGTAAGTACATGCATATTTTGTTCTTAGTCATACTAAATAAATCATAGGGTTGTTTAGTTTTGTTCTCTGTCATTTTACACTAAATGTCTGTTCAACTTACAAACTAGGGCAATTTCTTTTAGGGTTTTCTGATTCACTTGAACCTACTCACCCCTCCCTAATGTAAGCACACACCTGTTGGGCACATTGACATGAGATGCTTTACTGTACAGCAGACTAATTTGCTGCACAGTAAAGCATCGCCATCTACACATGCATGGTGATTTAGGGTGCAGTAGACTAAATTTACTGCATTGCTGGATACGGCTTGTATCTGGGACTATCCAGCAGCACAGTAAATTAGCTTAAATACACATGTAGATGGTGATGTTGGAATTATTTTACTCTAGCTCAAAGTGAGCCAAAGTATACACTAAACGCACATGTAGACATGCCCACTAACTACTAGAAACTGTAGTGGACTATTGTAGTAGTACTGGGCATGAGAATGAGTTGAATACATAGCATTTGATCAGCAGGGATCCCATGGAAAACGGAGAGAACCATGGATTTTACCTTTTTATCAGAGAAACCTGCAGATTTCCTGGTTTTGCAGAGAGCTCTGCAGCCTGGCAGACTTTAGCCTGCAAAAGCTAATTGCAAAAAAGGCAGGAAACCCCCAACCATGTCCCAAGGGGGACGGAAAGGGCAGGGCCTGAGTCTCTAAGTTATCCAAGACTTGGCTTAGGCTCACTTTCCTTCCTGGAGCCTGTGAGGTAAGTGAGGCTTGCAGGGGGCTGGGGAGCACTGGTAGGGCTGGGGGGGGAAGCTGGCTGGGGGCTGAGGGAGTGGGGAGGTGTTGGGGAAAGACATGGAGTGCTCGTCCAGCTGGCGGCACATGGACCAGGAGCAGCGCACTGTCGGCTTGAGTGGGCTCTGTGACTCCATGTGCAGCTTCCCAGCAGGGCCAATAGTGCACTGCTCTGGGTCCATGTGCTGGTGACCAGGTGCGAACTCCATGTGGGGCTTTCCCTAACACTTCCCTGCTCCCTCAGCCCCAAGCCAGCTTCCCACAGGAAGACCCACCTGGACGGCGACACGTGGACCCAGAGCTGAGTGCTATCAGCCCTTCAGGGAAGCTGCATGCAATGCACACCCACCTTGCCCCCACACTCCACACAGATCTTCAATTTTAATAATGGATTTTGGGGGTTCTTATTAGAGAATTTGCATTTTTTTTGGTTGTTTTTTTTTTTTTTTTCTTTTTAAATCAGGGAAAAACCAGGATCCCTTGGAGTTGGTCCAAAAGAGCTACTACTGAAATATCATTGCTGCTGTTGTGAGATTGTTGCAATTGCTACTGGGATTGTAAAAGCAAAGGAGGTAGGTCCATGAGCGTTTAATGTAGCCACCAAAAAATCTCTAAGAATGAGGGGCCTGTTTTAAAAAAAAAATAATAAAAAATTAGAAAACTATACTAAAGCAATTGCTCTGCCCATTGAGGTATATTGAGAGAAATAACAACCTTTGCATCTCACGTTTATTCAGAGGTTTCATGGAGAAGACTTGAGATTTCCTACTGAGGGTATGTGCTGCTACTCATTTATAGTGTTACAAAGGACCTCTGCACTTCTGTAGCACAACATAATATAGTTCAGGGAGGGTGTACAGGCATTCCAGTCCTCTGGCTGGAGAACTACAAAGCCCCCTCAGATGCAAGCTGTCCACCCAGTGGGTAAATAGGGGATTGCTCTTTGAGCCCTGGCCCCCGCAATTCTCAGGGAGCCCAATCACTGAAAACCTTCCCTTTCCTCTGCCAAAAAGGGAGCAGGCTGTCAATGATCTGCTGCCAGAGACAGCTCTTCACCACCCCTAGAGGAGGCAGGAGCAACGAGAATTGTTCTTCTTACCCTCACCACCCCCACTAATACTGATGCCAGAACCCCAGCAAAACTTTGGGATCTACAACTGGAAAATAAAACCTTTTTAGCTGGCAATATTTTTATTTAAAATGTTTATTTTGGATAAGACATGGCCAGGCCCACTGTGTATGAGGCTAAAACTGCTAGTTTAGTTAGTGTTCCAGGATGATTCTTTGTGATAAAATTTATGACCTATGTGAATCTCTCTGCATGCAACTACACTTCAGCTTATTAGGGTGTTATGTGCACATTAAACAATTGCTATGAAGCATTCTTTTTCTACAAGCATGTAGCTATCAGTAAAGCTTAATCAAAGTTATTCATGACTGAAGAGAAAATTAACCTCAAGAATCTAATTTTCAGGAGCAGAGTCTGATTTTTATGTACCAGCAGGATTGCTCACACTATCAGTTATGCAGCAAAATGCTTTCTATCTACCTGACTTTCAAGTGTAGCTTATTTGTATCTACAAATAAGTTAGGTTGTTTTTTTTTTAACTCTATTTTTTACCTTCATTTGACTGTACTCATCAAATCACAGGTGCAAAGTTATTTAAACAGGATCTCATCCTAGTTTCTAAAGATCAATAGATTTAGTTGGGGGCTCAAAGCCCAGTGATTATATTTTGCCACTTTGATAAATATCAGGTATATCTATCTACATTTTATAATCTTGGAATCTTGCTTTTTAAAGTAGCGAGGAAGCAGTTGTCTACAAGAATTATGACCGTACTGCCAATGTTATTGCAAACAAGCTGTGTTAATGATCAAACTGTAAGACAATGTACTCCATCACTATAGAATTTGAGAGCTTTAGAAATAATAACGAACTTTTTCTCAAAACCGCAGTAGAACTACAGATTGTTTCCGTTTCCTATTTGTAAGGTGGAGACAAAACAAAGATTGAAGTCAGAAGTGCCATCTCACTTTGCATGCCCATTTGAGATGCCCACAGCCTAATTGCCACACCCTGCCTCTGCCCCCTAGAGAACGTGGTGATCATATTCTGGGGGAAAAGAGGAATACTCTAAGCATAGTTCCCACAGACTGCAGTTGCACCTTGGAGCATTCATTCTATCTTTAGATCATACCCTAGTATGGTCATAAACCCCTCCTACACATTACAATTATTGCACAACAAATTGGTTAATTTCACAATTACCTTAAGACCAGCTACACATGCAAAGTAGCTATCATATGATGGCTCCTGGTGTGGGCTGCCATGAAACCTGCAGATGACAAGGCTTCCAGTCCAGGCTGTGTCTTACACAGGGTCTCTCAGCCCTGGCTGTACATGGTCCCCACCCTGGGAGTCCCTCAGCAGGGGGAGCTCCCAGCTATGGGAACCTGTTTCTTGCCAGTGTAGTGGGAGCCCAAGATCAGGCTTCCCCTGCACAGGCAATATGGCGCTATTCGGATTGTAACAGTGCCGCAGCTGCGATGTGGTTACTAGAAGAGAGATAACAGCTGCCGGGAACTAAGACAGCCAGGAGGTTGCCGGATAGCCCCTGGCAGCCAGTACAAAGCTGGAAAGGCGTAATAAAAAGGGGAGGAAACTTACCAAGGGCGCCTTCGGGCATGCATTCACGGAGAGGAACCAGGAGAGACACTCCAAGACGGAAGTAGGAGTTTTTGAGGTGAATTGAGATGTCCTTCCCCTGATCGCGTCCTACCTGATAGAAGACAATCTCGGCGGTGAGTTATCCACGGAGCAGTGGCGCGGGAGCCAGCCGCAGCTCTGAGGGGGCTCAGCGTGGGAATTCCCCGAGCGAGGGGGGGAGAAGAGAAAAGAAGAGACAGAGAGAAAAGGGCGGAGAAGCCCTGTCAGGGTCTGTAGCCCCAGCAACTCCAGGCTCTCCTCGGAGGGAAAAGGGAAAGCAGAGACGGCAGAAAGTGAAAGAAAAAAAGAAATTGACGAAGCCAGGCTTTAGAAGCCGGCACAAACCGCGGCCAAGGGGGATCCCGGTGTCGGCAGCCAACAGGCGTTAATTAGCCTTGTTGAGGATGGGTTATTATGTAACAAGCAAACCAGTGACCCTATGTTACTCCAAGAAGGCAGACCATGGGAACCACAGCAAGACCGAGCAATCCCAGTCAAAGGGAGAGAGAGAGAGAGCCAGATTTACTTTAATAAAGCACCTGCAATGAAGATCTGACCTGCATGGTTATTACCGGGGTACCGGGATCTAACAACTATTACTCCCTTCACCTCACAAATCTCATTTAGATCAAGTCGTGGCAGGCGGGAATTGGAGGGAGTTATGTGATTACCGGATACCCAGGATGGGCACGCGCTCACACGGATCTAATGCATGATCCCACAATGCCTGTGTGGCATGGCAGAAGGCATGATTGTGTGGATTCATTGATTTTTAGAATCAGAAGGTAGATAATCAGGTCTGACCCCCTGCTCCAGGCAGGAAAGAACACTGGGGTTAACTAACCCCAGACAGATGCCTGTCTAATCTCCTCTTGAACACTTCCAAGGTAGGGTGTAACAGGGGGGCCACCGTAGGGCCGATTTTCCTGTGGCCCACCCACCTGTTTCTGGCTTTAATGGTGTTTGCCAGTGCTGGGAGCTGAGGAAGTAAGTTTGGGTTGGCAGGAAGGAATTGGGAGGGATAGAAGGTGTTGGGATACTAGGAAAGGGTTGTTCTGGGGGTAGGCCAGCAAGTAATACATGTGTGTTTGGCCAGCAGGTAATATAGTAAGGTCTAACTTAACAATGGACCCCTAGGTACTACTACAAGCAAAGTAACAGAAAATGACATGTCCCAAAAAGCTTCTAAAGAGCAAGAAGGGAAAGTGCTAAACAAAGGTCACATTTCCCTTCATGTGTCACACTTGCTGCTTCATGTTCTTGTGACAAGGTATTTAGCAGAATTTGAAGATTTATTGGAATCTGACAGGGTCACACAATGTGCATTTCTTCTATGGCCTCACACTTATGACCTCTGGGCTGTCAACCACACACCTTTGCACCCATACCACCACAGCTCCGGGTGTCATACTATGTACCATAACATTTACTTGTAGAAATATAGAAAATGAGGGTTGGAAGGGACCTCAGAAGGTCATCTATTCCAACCCCCTGTTCAAAGCAGGACCATCTCCAACTAGATCACTCCAACCAGGGCTTTGTTGAGCCAGGCCTTAAAAACCTCCAAGGATAAAACTTTACTTGTACCTCTCTCTGTGAGGCCATGGTGGGGAGAGGCTCAATTTTAGCCTTTCCTTCAGTAGAGGCAATATATGGAGTTCCTGAGGGTCATTTGGGCCTGAGAGTTCAGATTTTAAGTACTTTTGCTATGCACATGCATGTAGGCTTCTTTACTGGCTTGCTTCCATGCTCTTCCCCTCCACCTTCCTCTTCCTCAGCTTATTGGAAGGGTCTTATGTCCAAGAGCCCCAGGGCTGGAAAAGGGGCTCTTGTATGTCTAGAGATTTGCCTGTCAGTGGGGGAGATTCCTATTCTGGTTTTAGAAATGATGCACTGGATTTCCTTTGGTTTATTTGTTTTCCTCCTTCCCTTTGTTCCCACCCCCAAACACTGTCCTGCTTCACAGCTCTATACATTTAATATTCTCTTAGGTGGGTGCTAGTAAATTAGTAATATGCCTGCTATTCAAATACACAAATTGAGGAACAGAGGTAAAATTATTTGCCCAAAGATGCATAGGGAGTGAATTGAAGAGTTAAGGCTAGCACAAGGGCCTCCTCCCTCCCAATTCCTGGCTATAAGGACCAGATCACTGCTGCACCTTTTTTTTCCCCCCCCTTCTTTCCCCTTGTGGCTGCAGAGCTGGTTCTTATCTAGAGCTGTAATGCAGTAATATCCTCTGGAATGAGTAAAGACTTTCTCTTTTGTGATAAGTCTTGCCTTATCTAGATTGCTGTAAAGGAATGGAATGTTTCTTAAAGAAGATAAAAACTTTTTGACTTTTATGTTCTTCTTTAGCATTCCTTGCTATATCCATTAGAAACGCCCTGATTTCACATTGGATAAGCAACAGTTAGATTTTCTTTTTAAATAAGCATTGGATTAAATTTCAAGTGATTGAAATGCTTTTGACAAAATGCAAGTCCTGGAAGGTTGCTGTTCACAGGAAAAATGCTTTGGCTGAACTTTTTAATTCTCCCAGTTTTGTGGTGATAAAAATCAGGTAGCCTGTGTGATCTGTGGACTCTCTGACAAGTTCATATTTAAACACTTTCCATGCTACAGCTGGTCCATTAACCTGTAGGCCAGTTTCTCTCTTTCCCTGTACTAAGACATCTCTAACCCCCTAAAGATGAATGGAGTACTGTATGCACTGTTCCCAGCATGCAGAGCTGCCTCTCTGGAATGCTCTATGCCCTAGCTATTGGGTTACTGCTCCATGCCCTGTGGCATCACCTGATGGGCTTAACCCTCCTGTCAGCCTCAGTCCCAGCTGCTGGCCCTTCTGTCAAGTTGATGGCATACACTGATAACATGACTGTTTTTTGTGATCAATGTTCCTGATGGATTGAGAGGCAAAAACAAGTAACTTATCAGTTTATTCTACCATAATGATACAGAATATGACATACTATAGTGTGGATTTCATGGATTCATCCCAAAACAGTTGCCTTTGGGGTGCATTGTTGGCATGCATGAATATTCTCCTAAATTAAATTTTACTCCTATGGTATTTAATCTTTATTTGTAGCTACAGTGAAGCTGGGTTCAATTTTTTTTTGTCATTTTCATATCTGGGTGCATTTACACAAGACACTTAATGAGCAGTAGACTAATTCTATCGCTCATTAGCACACCATGGCAAAAACCATGCTAATGCACAGTAGACTTAGTCTACTGAGCATTACATGCCACAAAAAGACTGCTTCTTGTTACTGAGTATTAGTGCCAGCTACTGTGCATCTAAATAGTACTTCAAATTAGAGGTACTACACTTTATGCGCAATAACACTTTATGCGCTTTTTGTACAGCTGCCACTTCAGCTGGATCTTTTACCAGCTGGGTCTCACACATGATGTTACCTCAGAGGCCATGTTATCCACATTCTCTTTTGGCAAATATTCGGCATTAATCCATTATTCACAGTGGGTAGAAAGCAGGAAGAACTTCTGCTCTTTGGTTGCAAAATGTTTTTCTAAATTACAAGAAATGAATATCTCTTGGTCACATCTGAGAGACAAAAAATGCAGCTGAAACCTACCTACTGTTGCTACATTGGGAAAAGTGTGAAAGAACAGTAAGTGTTTGAATAACTAGTTATGGGTCTTATGACCTAAATATAATCATTTGATAAAAACATGTTGATGAAATGATTCACTTCAGTAGAAAAGCAAAACTAGAACTTCATATTGAATCTGTAACTTGAGGTGGTGGCTGTGCTTCCTCTATTTTATAGGATTAAAAGAAGAAGAGAGGAAAAAGGAGGAGCATGTTTAGAAAGTTACACTGGTGTGATTTATTTATTTATTTATTTATTTTTAATGTTCTGTTTTTGTAAAAACGCAGGACTTCTAAATTGGCTTTCTAAAATACTGTTGGTTGCAGTACTTCCTTCTAATCATGCACATGCAGACTAAGTATGCACCACTACCTGCAATCTGCGTGTCTTGTTTCAGGGTCTCTGAAGGTTGCTGCAGAGCCCTTTAGCAGGTCAAAGGTCAAAAGTCATCAGTAAAGACCTTTTCAAACAGTGGGAAACGTTTGGGGATTTGGCAAATATGTGATTACGAATGATGACAACCTCTGAACAGGTCTGTTTGTTTGCTTTCAATCTTGAGTGCATACTGCTTCAAAATATCTGGATAAAGTAAATAATCAACATCCCATGTCATTATTTTTTCCTGTTACCTTTTTTTGTGACCTAGGGGGAACACGCTGGACCAGAATGAAACCATGCATCTTATTTCTGACAATCCAGCTATTGGTTTAATATTCTGCTAGGCATATGGCCTAAAAGTTGGGTGGAAGGGGAACTGACCACCTGTGACTTTGCTGCCAGCAAATATAGTCTTCTCCATTCTGAGTCCTACTTCTTTAGTGACATCTTCCTCTGTCTGCTAAAAACAAATGTAAAATGGGATTTGTTTCCATTTCTCAGCTTGCTTTAATAACTTGAAAAATGTATATGAACACAGAAACATGCATCTCGCATTTTAATCAAAGTCCTTGCATTTTTAACAAGGAAAGATTGCAAATTGATGCATAGTGAATGCATCAGTAAAAGCATGAGAATAGGCCATGACTCAGTTTCCAGCAAAGCAGCAGTTGAACTGAAACAACACTCCCCATTCATTTCAGATTATAGGAGTTGGTGAAGTGTAAATATCTAGGCAGAACAAAAATGGGAGCAGTGAGACTTGGGTAAAGAAACTTTACAGTTTCTGTGTACAGCTATGCACCGGCTAAACCATAAACATAGTCAAACCATAAACTGAACCTCAAGACTCCAGGGCTACAGTTCATCAAATATAACACCACACATGTTTCTCTGGTTGAAAAGAAACTAGAGGCTTTACTAGTATGCTAGAGACCTAGAGCTATATTATTCATTTTAAGATTAAGCAAAACCAAATAACTTAACTGGAACATGAATTACTTTGTTATATTATGTAGTGTGCTAGTGTCTGTGTGCGCACGTAAAGGTATGAATACTATAATAAAATAACACATGTTCCAATTAAGTTATTTGTTTTTGCTTTGAGCTTAAATTGAATAATAATAACTTAATAATAAAGAAGCCCACAACAAATGAGGCACCCAAGTACTTAAATACTGACTTCATTGAGGAAACACGGATGCTTAAATACTTCAAAGTACATGGTGGCTTTTGTGGTACATGGTCTAAATGTGGTTTGGAAGAAAACAGAGAAACAGGTTTATGCTCACTTTACAACATATGCTTTAAGAGCTTAGTTTTCCATAACTTCTTATTGCTTAAATAGAATTTATTCACTTATATTCTAACTGAAACAGATTATGAAAAGAAATCTTTATTTGTAATGATAGTGGTTTGTTTGGGGGTTTTTGTTTGTTTTAGTAAAGGCTTGTGACTTGTAATTTTAGTAATAAATTAACTCATTATTGCATTCCTTAATTGGTCTATGTACTCTCTCTTTCAATAATAACTTCTGTCAGCAGTAGTGAAATTTGATATAAAATTGTGCATGTGAACTTATCTGACTTTACTTCCTAATCAGTAGAAATAAGAAATATTACCTCATTAGTTCAAATAAATGACAGTCTTTACCTCTCGAAATTGTATACACGAAAAGGGATTGCTTCCATACACATCCAAAACAATCCGTGTGAAACCTCACTGAGTAATGAATTGTAGAATCACCAGTGACAGCAGGGTGTATTTTTATGGGGATTCTTCTAAAGCAAATGAAAACATAAGGGCTTTACTTTGTGTAATCCACACTGCAAATTGATATTGTCCTCAAGGACTCTTACACAGGCAGGTTCTCAAAGGGAATGAAGAATGCCTATATTCAGTAATATACTTGGCAACATGGTAATAAATGATAAGTCAATTTTCAGCTGTCACTGTACATTTCTGGGTTCTGTATCCACAGTAGCTTTGATTTTATTTTCTCTAAGCTGATACCTGATGCTGTCTTATTTTTCTCTGAGAATTAACACGGTTTGCCTCCCTCCCCACCCCCCCCCCCAAAAAAAACAAAACACCCTACTTCCTAAGTGACAGCAGAATGGAAATTAAATTGCTGAAATGCCATTTAGAAGGATTCCATTTTTGGTCTTTCTCAGATTTTGTGTTGTGAAATACAAGTTTCATGGAACTTAACCAAATTATAGAAATTCATAGCCTGGATAGTTTTTAGCTATGAGATGCCTATAAGCCTTTTCAAAATGACATACCTTTCTGACAGCAAGATTCTGAACACACCTTTTTTTAAGGACCCTACATCTTTGCAAAAGAGAAGGATTTATTTCTGTGCCCCAATGAGTAGCTATTAAGCTGCTTCAGCTAATGATTTCTATTGACATAGCTTGCAGTAGACATCTAATAAAGTTGGATCCACCTCCAACAAAAAAAAAATCAAATAAGCATTTTATTTTCAGACAGCAAATTTGTCAATGCTATTTACCTTGCAATAAATATTAATAAATTAACATTTAGACTTTTTAACATAATATGTTGCTTGAAGTGAACTTCTTGGTGGTAATAATTTTTTTAAATATTTCTTCAGGTCAAAGTTCTAGTCCATGAGGCTTATTTTGCTTATCCTTTTTATTCACTTTCAGCCACGATGTTTGGTGGGAAGCATCTAATCCTATTGCAGTCTATTACAGATTGATTGGTTTGATTATTGCAGTCTACTAAAAAAAATATTCCAAGTATTGAAGTACATAGTTTAATAATGGACCAAGTTTTTTCTCTCCTGTAACTTTGAGTACAGCAGACTTGATTCAGAGCTGAATATGGCCTACTGAATTTCATCCTTTATCTAATGCCAATTTTGCCTGATTTGTTTTAAGTTTTATATGAAACCAGAGGCAGTATTTTTTTTAACTTTGCATTTCCAGTGGCTTACTAGTTCTGGAGCAAGAAACCAAATTAATATGGTTTGCTCTTTGTGTCATAGAGAAGTAGGGCTGGAAAGGACCCCCAGAGGTCATCCAGTCCAACCCCCCCCCCCCCCCCCCCGGCCTGAGGCAGGATCACCCTATCCAAACCATCCCATACATCCATAATCAACACTCCACATAAGACTGCTATCACACCTGATAAAGCATAGACCCTAACCTGTCACAGGGTAAAGTAGGGGGAACCATGGCAGCCAATGTCCTGCTTCTATAAAATGTTGTCAATATGGCTAGGGACAGACATTCAAAAAGCTTGAGGCTGAATTGATTCAATCTTTGCAGGTTAGTCTAACCTGGCAAGGCTGAACCAGTTTGTAACTGGATAGGCATTTTCTCTAGGCTGAGGAAATTCAGGCACATGCCTGCAGTGGCTCAGGCTACAAGCCCGGGGGTGCTAAAGCAGCCCTCCCTTCCTTTGCACACTGCTGAGCTGGGGGGGGGGAGGGGGGCATGGCCACATCCTGGCAGGACTTTCTGATTAGGGAGATTTGCCTGCACCAGCCCAGGCTTTTCCCCACTCACTGCTCAAGGGACAGGAATGTTGCCAGACCCCTGCTAGCACTCTGAGGCAAAGGGGAGGGAGGTGCAGTGCATGTATCTGATGATACAGATCTTTTCAATCTCCCTCCCTTCTTCTTTATACTGTCTACAGCAAACTGATAGGCAAGCAAGCTAGGAGGGGGCTGATAATGCTGTTTATCACCCAATCAGCAAAACTTCAAACTTTTCTTAAACAGGTTACCAGCTGACCTGTTGATTAGCTCCAAACAGCCCTAAGCAGTCACTGTTCTGTCTGCCTGTCCTAGTGAAATTGGAGACACACACACAGCTGCATTAGCTAGCATACCACATGCATAGGGTCCGTGGGGCTGGGCGGATGGGAGGGAGGGATTTTTCTACTTGAGTAGGGCAGGGGGAAGCCAGGCAGATGCTTCTGTGCCTGCAGTTCTCTTCCAGAGCTGCAGCCAGGGAGCAGAGGGGAGGGGCCAGCCCTGCTGTGAAGCATAGAGCTCTGCCCAGCCCAGAGAGCATGCTGGGATGCTGGGGATATCTGGTTCACCTTAAACCAGCAAGGGGTCTGGGGCAGATGTTGCATAAACTGGTTTGAGCCAGATCAGTTAAGTCTGATGCTACATTCAACCAGGTTTATCTCAAACCAGTGTCAGCTATTTTCAAACTGGTTTATGTGCACTGAACATCTGCTGTGTTACAAGTTTAAACCAGTTTCTGATCATTTAAATCAGTTTGTGTAATTCCTGTCCCTAGCCTATATGATCAAGAGGTACCAGGTAGAGGGCAACACACTCTGCTACAGAGGAAGACAAAAAAATCCCACCATCCACACTATTTGACCATGGGGTAAAATTTATTCCTGACCCCAAACATGGTAATTGGTCTGACCCTGAGTAGAAGGACAAGACCCTGGAACCTCTGGCTTTGCTCCTAGTAAGAAAATTGGCACACCTGAGTCAAAGTCCTTAGCTTTGACTGTGTGCCCACCTCTGCTCCAGAAGGTGCTCTCGGGCAACTCTTGCGTGGGTGGCTAACCGCGCCTGCCCCGCTCCTCTGGGGAATCCCTGGAACTCGCCGACCGCGGTTGCGGCTGGGCCTGCAGCAGGGGGGTTCCCCTCACTGCGGCCTCCAGCGCCGAAGCGCCCCTGGGCGGGCTCACGCGGGGCTCCGATGTCCCCTACACCCCGGCCAACGCCACCTTTGGTCGTGGACCTTCGGTTCCTTGTCCCTGAATGAGGATTGGGCGTCGAGGGGCCTCTCTGCCCCTTGCGGCCCTCTTCCCCGACGCCCCACCGGCGTCTCTGCCTGGTCTTCCCTGGTTCCCTCACCGGAGTTCCCGCCAGCTCCAGTCCGGTTCCCGCCGGCTCCAGTCCGGTTCCCTCACCGGAGTTCCCGCCGGCTCCCGCTCTGGGCTCCTCCCTGGAGCCTCAGCCCACTCGTCCCTGGTTACCTCACCAGTGGTTCCAGCTGGCCCTCTCTCTGGGCTCCTCCTCGGAGCTTCTGCCGGCCCCCTCATCAATTTCACCGCTCTTCCACGGCGGCACGGCTCTCCCAGCCTCCATCGCTCCCGGCGCAGCTGCAGCCTGTTCGGCCCACGGCAAAGGCCCCGTGCAGGGGCCTGGTTCCACTCTCGGGCTTCCTCCCAGGTTCCACGTCCTCCCGCTGCATGCTCCCTCTGTCTTTGGGGCTGTGTTTTATTTCCCCTGAGCGGCGCCTCTCTTTGATGTCGCTCCGCCCCAGCTGTATGAAAGCGTGGCTAACGAGCCGCGTGGGTGGTTCCCCGGCCTGCACGCCGCCGCTGCTCCCCCCCCCCCCTGCGGAGCATAAGTGAGTGTTTCCCCTGGCCCTGGGCTGGGGGCTCCCTCTAGTCCTGTTGTCCCTGGGACATAACCCCCCCCTTAAGATGCCTTGGGGTGCTGCTTTGTTTCCCCTGCGGGTCTTACCTGTAGGGTCGGTCCACCCTTTCCCTGGATCCTTTTGGTCCCCGGCCTGGTCTTCATTTCCACACCTAGACAAGAAGTCCGCGATGGTGTTGGTTTTCCCGGGTTGGTATGTGACGCGGAACTTATACGGTTGGAGCGCTAATGCCCACCAGGTGATCCGAGCATTATCGGACTTGGCCGTACTTAGCCACTTTAGTGACGGACCACGCCCCACTGGTGTAAATTCTCTGCCTATCAGGTAGTACCTGAAGTAATCCACCGCCCGCCGAATTGCCAGGCACTCGCGCTCAATAGTGACGTACCTTTTTTCTGCCGGTAGTAGCTTGTGGCTCGCATATGCCACAGGTCTTTCGCCCCCCCCCCTTCTTGGGTGAGGACTGCACCCACCGCTGTCTCCGAGGCGTCTGTCTGCAAGATAAAGGGTTTTTGGAAGTCAGGGGTATGAATTATGACATCTTTGCATAATGCCTTCTTCAACTTTTCAAAACTTTGTATCATCTCCTCCGACCACCTGACTACTCCTGTTTTCTGCCCTTTGAGAGCCCCCGACAGGGGTGCTGCTAATTCTGCGAAATGGGGCACAAATCGCCTATAATAGTTGGTTAGTCCCAGGAAGGACCGTAACTGGTGACAATCTTGTGGGGCCGTAAAGTTTCGGATAATTTCTACTTTGTCGGCCAAAGGTTTAATTGTGCCCCTGCCGACCAAGAATCCCAAATATTTTGTTTCTTTCTGCGCAAAAGCGCACTTTCGAGGATTTGCGGTTAGGCCGACGTGTGTCAACTCTGTGAGGACGGCCCGAAGGGCTCCCAGGTGTTGTTCCCAAGTCCGGGTGTATATGATGATGTCATCTATATACGCGGCTGCATATTCGGTGTGGGGCACCAGGATTTGACCCATCAAATGTTGGAATGTTGCAGCGGTGCCGTGCAATCCAAAAGGCATCCTAACAAATTCATACAGCCCCCACGGGGTGCCGAATGCCGTCTTCTGCCGGTCTCTCTTGGCTACCGGAATCTGCCAATATCCCTTGGCCATGTCAAGGGTCTATATATACTGCGCATCTCCTATCCTTTCTACCAGCTCTGCCATGTGGGGCATGGGGAATGCATCAAAGACCGCCATGGCATTCAAGCGCCAGTAGTCCACGCACAGTCTTAATGATCCATCCGGCTTACGCACAGGTACTAATGGGCTTCTCCAGGGACTTCTGGAAGGCCGGATAACTCCTAGTTGCAACATGGACTCAACTTCTTTGCGGGCCATTTCCCGGAGATGGTGGGGAATGGGCCGCCATCTCTCCCTCACTATTGCCCCAGGGGGTGTTTTGATGGCATGGCACGTATTCCGAACCCAGCCGGGCTCTTCACGAAAGACCCCTCTGAATTCATCTATCAGGGTTCGGGCCTCTCGCTATTGTGCCAGAGTTAGTTCCTCCCCCAGCCTGACTGGGGTATTTTCTGAAGCGGGCTCCATCCCTCTCTCCAGCCCTTGGGGTCCTAGTTCTTCGTCCTCAGCCTCGGAAAAGGCTGCCCATCCCTCGGGATCCCGCCATTCCCGCAGGAGGTTCACGTGATAGATCTGCTTCTCCCGGAGGTGTCCGGGTCTGTGAACCTCATAATCTACGGGCCCCACCCAGCGGAGGATCTCGAACGGCCCTTGCCACTGCATTAGGAGCTTACTGGTGGATGTGGGGAGCAATACCAGGACCCTCTGCCCCGGTTCGAATTCTCGCTCCTTGGCCCGGTGATCGTACTGGCCCTTTTGGCGGGCTTGGGGTTCCCTGAGGTTCTCGTGGGCCAGATCTCGGGCCAATCTGATCCTCTGTTGGAACGTCTGCTGGTATGTCTTCGGCTCCTGGGAGGGTCCTTCTCCTCGCTCCCATTCTTCTCTTAGGACCTGTAATAGGCTCCGTGGGTGATGCCCCAATACCAGCTCGAATGGTGAGAACTTTGTGGATTCTTGGGGGGTGTCCCTGAGAGTGAATAGTATTAGGGTAGGAGGAGGTTCCATTTCCGGGGATCCCCCTGTATGCACCAGCGCAATGCCCGTTTTATGGTTCCGTTAAGGCATTCTACCAGCCCGTTGGTCTGGGGATGGTAGACCGAGGTGCGGAGCTGCTTTATCTGAAGGGTCCGGCATACCGACCTTAAAACCCCAGACATGAAATTTTTCCCTTGGTCTGTCAGGATTTCTTGTGGGATCCCCACTCGGGCTATCCAATTTATTAGTTCCTCCACGATACGCGGTGCTGTTACCATTCGCAGGGGGGTTGCCTCCGGGTATCAAGTGGCATAGTCCACGATAACTAGAATATATTGGTGACCCGAGCTACTGCGGGGCACAGGGCCCACGACGTCTAATGCGATCCTCGCGAACGGGGTGGTAATGACAGGCATGGATTGGAGGGGGGCCCGAAGAGGGCGTTCGGTTCTCGTCTTTTGACAAATGGGGCAGGCCACACACCGGCGGGCTACTTTCTCCCTCATCCTGGGCCAAAAAAACCATCTGTTCACCTTCGCAAGGGTTTTGTCTCAGCCCAGATGCCCCCCTGCGGGGCTCGCATGCGCCAACTGCCAAATAGCCTGGTGGAATTGGGCGGGCACCACTAGCTGCGGGCCCTCGACCTCGTCCCCCCTGTCCCCCTGTAGGCGGTACAGGAGTCAATCCCTTACCTCAAAGTGGGCTCGTCCTTCTGGTGTCGACGTAGAGGCCCTCTGGGTACCTTGGGCCCGTTCTCGAAGCGTCCCAATCTCCGGATCCTTCTCCTGGGCGTCACGGAACAGGAGACTACTCATGAGGTTGTTGAGGTCCAACATATTCGCCTCATCGGTTGGCCCCTCGCCTTCTTCCAGCTCGCCCAACCAGCCCTCTTGGCTCTGGATCCTTTTTCGGGCCCCTTCTGCGTCCCTTACCCTGTCTAGGACGTCGTATATCGGTGCCCAGTCGCGCCCCAGGAGCGTTTCACAGGCTAACCAGGGCACCGCGCCCACCAGGAGTTCTCCCTGATGCTCCATTACCTGTAGGCGGACCCATTGGCACTCGGTCCGCTTTGCATCCCCATGGAGGCAGGCAATTCTCACGGGGGAAGCTGCCCCCTGACCGTATGGTGGTATCAAATCTTCCCTGACAAGGGATTGAGCACGTCCCGAATCCAAAGTAGCTTGCACGGGGCGGCCTTCCACCCACGCTGTGACAACCGGGCGCTTCCACGCCACATTGCCTCCGCCAACCGCATAACTGCAGTCCATAGGCTCGCCAAGGCCTTGACCTTGCCACCGCCCCGCTGGGGCTTTTGTTTGGTTATCCGGGGCCCACCGTTCCGCGGCCTGCCGCTGGCATTCTCTAGAAAAATGGCCCTTCTGCCCGCACCGGAAACATACCGTATCCCTGGGAGTCCCTCGGTCGGGCGGACGCCTGTGCTCCGGTTCTCGTGGGGCTGCCACTGAGGGTCCCTGGCTCCTTCTCTCCCTGGGGTAGTACGCCTCCGAGGCAGAGAAAGCTTCGGCCAACCTCAGAGCTTCCTCACAATTCTGTGGGATATGCTGCCGGACCCATCGTTGCGTCCGCTCCTCCTAAGTCATTCTGGAACTGCTCCAGGATGATCTGGTCGGCTAGTGCCTCTCGGTCATGCCCTGCTGGGCTCACCCACTTATCCAGCAAGTCACGCAACTGTTGTAACAGCCCTCTCGGCTGTCTTATCTCGTGGCCCTTCTTAGCTCGGAATCGGCACCGGTAGTGCTCGGGGTTGATCTCTAAGCGATATAAGATGGCTTCCTTTATGGACTCGTAGTCCAGGGCATCCTCCCTTGACAGGGCCCGGTACGTGGCTTGGGCCTTGCCCACTACTAAGGCCCCCAGCTGGCTGGCCCAGTATCTCTTATCCAACCCTGCCATGAGGGCATGCCATTCAAAGGCCTCAATATATGCCTCCAGGTCATCCTCTTTAGTCATCTTAGGCATCTTAAAGGATGCTAGGCTGTGCTGGCACCTTTCTTGTTGCTGGTCCAACATCTATTGCTGGGAGCCCAGAATCTGAGTCAGCAGTTGCAAGTTCTGCCCGACAATATCAACGGGGCCCATAGCCAGGGCCTGCACGTCGGCGTAAGTCGCCAGATTGGGGTTCTCCATGATCCCACCTCTGCCACCACGTTGTGCCCGCCTCTGCTCCAGAAGGTGCCCTCGGGCAACTCTTGCACGGGTGGCTAACCGGGCCTGCCCCACTCTCACTGGGGAATCCCTGGAAATCACCGACCGCGGTCGCGGCTGGGCCTGCAGCAGGGGGTTCCCCTCACTGCGGCCTTCAGCGCCGCAGCGCCCCTGGGCGGGCTCATGCGGGGCTCCGACCTCCCCTACACCCCGGCCAACGCCACCTTTGGTCGTGGACCTTCGGTTCCTTGTCCCCGAACGAGGACTGGGCGTCGAGGGGCCTCTCTGCCCCTTGCGGCCCTCTTCCCCGACACCCCACCGGCGTCTCTGCCTGGTCTTCCCTGGTTCCCTCACTGGAGTTCCCGCTGGCTCCAGTCCGGTTCCCTCACCGGAGTTTCCGCCGGCTCCCGCTCTGGGCTCCTCCCCGGAGCCTCTGCCCGCTCGTCCCCGGTTACCTCACTGGTGGTTCCAGCTGGCCCTCTCTCTGGGCTCCTCCTCGGAGCTTCTGCCGGCCCCCTCATCAATTTCGCCGCTCTTCCACGGCGGCGCGGCTCTCCCAGCCTCCATCGCTCCCGGCGCGGCTGCAGCCTGTTCGGCCCACGGCAAAGGCCCCTTGCAGGGGCCTAGTTCCACTCCTGGGCTTCCTCCCGGGTTCCACGTCCTCCTGCTGTGCGGTCCCTCTGTCTTCGGGGCCGCATTTTATTTCCCCTGAGCGGCGCCTCTCTCTGACGTTGCTCTGCCCCAGCCGTATGAAAGCGCGGCTAATGAGCCGCGCGGGTGGTTCCCCGGCTTGTACGCCGCCGCTGCTCCCCCCTCCTGCGGAGCATAAGTGAGTGTTTCCCCTGGCCCTGGGCCGGGGGCTCCCTCTAGTCCCGTTGTCCCTGGGACAGACTGTAGCCAATACCCAATGCCTCTAGGAAGGCTTAAAAATACTCTGATATATAATATATATATAGCAGAAAAAGGGAGTGGGAGCAGCCAGGAGAACCCAGAAGCATGGGTAATACTCATGATAAAACATAAGCATAGCTATGCCTAGATACTCGCCCCCCCCCCACCCCCCCAGTCCCCAATCAGTGACTGTCCAACTTTCTTGAACACCTCCAGTGATGGAAAGTCTATAACTTCCCTAGGCAGTCTATTCTTCTGCCTCACTGTTTCAGCAGTGAAGAAGTTTTTCCAGACATAGTGATTGGCTTACACTCCAGAAACAGATAAAAGACAAACAGTTTACTGTGCTTGACACTTAATCAAGTACCTGAGTGATATTTCCATAAAAGGACTGTGTAATTGTAACCGCAGAGATTTCATAGCCTGCACATGCCTGAGGCAATGTGTATACGCACTGTTACAGCATTTTACAAATGAAATGTTGCCTCTACCTGTTGTTTCAGCAGGAAAATAGCACCTCATTTAACAAACTGAGTTAGCATAGCAATTCTATTATACATAAGTTCCATGTTGGCTATATAAAAGATTTATATTCCTGCAATTTAAACTATACAGCATTGTAAATCTGTAAATGCAACAACAAAGTCAAGAACTTGACTCAATCTTTTTCCATTGCTTTGGAGGAAATTTGACTGCTATGGCAATCAATTTTTAATTACCTTTTCTGGCAATGTAATAACATGGTGATTAGTTTTTTTGACAGGAACCTGGGAGACAATTATGCAACATGAATTATTCAATAATGTGAAGTTACAGAGTAGGAGGCTAGTAATAGGAGCCAGCATTTTCTCTTACCTGAAAGAATCTTGAGGGATCCCTTAGTGCATGTTGTGACGCATAGGTTTCTACCACAACCTCTTGGATATCCACTAGGTTTCAAAATATGGACAGTCTGAAAAAAAAGTACTGTAAAAGGATTTCATGGTAAATGCTTAAATAATAAGCCCAATGTTATTTACCACAAAAATATAATATAATAGTAATAATTTGTGAGTGCGAATATATATCTCTTAGACTAACCTGCAAAGATTGAATCAATTCAGCCTCAATACCAAGAGATTATGGTAGAAACCTGTGTCACAGCATACACTAGCTAAGGGATCCCCTCACGATCTCTTCAGGTAAAGGAAGGGATATACTATTACTATACATATATTTTACTTAAAGAAATAGGCTTTGTTGAAGCCTTCCTTCATACTGTAATATAGACTTTTTAAATCTAAGAGTTTCCATTTGGCAGAGGTTTCTACGAATCAAAGTGTCTGTGAGCCGGCCTGTTATATTTCTAATACTTGGGGGTCCCTAGTGAAGTGGAATATACAGGAAACAATCTTTTCATGAATTGTATGGATCATTACTTGCTGGTTCTATAGTTTTTTGGGGTGTTGAGAGAGGAGGGGAGGGAGTGGTGGGGGAGAGAGACTTGGTAAGTCTTGCCCTCATTTTGGAACAAGTAGTGACATTAAAAAGTTACTGTTTGAATTCCTTATTAATGGTGGTCCCAGTGGTAAGGTGTGAAATGGTTGTAAAATTCCAGTTCAAGTGCTGGACTAAGAAGTGTTTTAAGATTAACTTATCTCTATAAGCGTTATCATAAATTATTACATCTTTCATCATCTTCAACTCTTTTTAAGGGGAAAAAAAAAAAGTCCCTTAGCCCAAATACTATAACTGGAGGAACATCTTCCAAAGTCTAGATCTGGGGGAAAGAAAAACAGCTTATGAACTCTGTCTTTGCTAAGATGTGAACTCTGTTTTTATATGTGCAATCTTAAAGTCTATTTATCTTCATCTTGGCTTGAAATTCCAAATGGTGGTAACAAACCTAATGATGGACTTCTTGAATTGAGTACTAAACAAATAAAATGTAATTTGCTTTAGATAACAAGCCATCTTATACTGAGGAGAACTGACTCTTTAGGGAAATAGGTACCAAATCAATCATCATCTTGGAGAGGTCTTAGAAGTGCGCAGTGGGGACTGATCAAAGGGTCATGTTGCAGACAGAATGGAAGTTTACACAGAGGGAGGCAGAGATATCCATTTTCCTTAGTTTTGAGGCTCTTCGGGAAGCTAGCATCCCCAATAGCCTAATAAGGCAGAGAAAAAGCCTATCTCCCTGAACTTTCAGATGCCCAGGCTCTCAAAGGGAAAGACAAGCTAGATCAAACGGCATAGTGTTTTGGAGGGCCTCGTCCTTTTTTTTATTTTTGTTTTTTGTGGGGTTTTGGTTTTTTGCTTTATGCTATAAACAAAAGTAATGGTGTATTTGGCTTCTGGCAGACATTATTTTCAATGTGTAATAGGATCTGAGGAATTTGATTCAGGATCCTAAAAATCATGTCCTTCCATACCAGTCATTTAAGGTCTAGCATGGCACAATATACTGTTTTTGGGATCTGACTTAAAATTCCTCAGATCCAGTCACACGGCTTTAAATATGAAATTGTGGCAGGTTAAAGTGCAAAACAAGCGTTTTCATGACAAACAACTTTAAAATGAAGTTGTAGCCTAGGGCCTAGTAGCCTTGGTTACAGTGTCTGTTGTGAGGAGAGAAGGAACAGGGAAGGGTTTAAGGAGGGATCTGTGGCAGAGCAGACCTGTTGTCACAGAAAGACCTCCAGGGGAAAGAGTTCAAGTCATGAGTGAATGTAAGCTCTGTGGGTTCTTAAGGGCCAAAGTAAGAAATGAATTTGCAAGAATATAATAATTAAAATGAAATATATCATTTTCTTTAGATTTGCCAAGGAAATTAACAACATTAGACATAACACATATTCAGGTTCACATATTTCCCCACTTCAAAAAGTACTTAAATGCAAAGTATCTATATATAGGATCACATTCTACCCTAGAGTATGCTGACTGAGGGTTGTTCCTTTCTACCATACAGTTCATCAGTAAATACAACCAAGATCTGAACTGCCACTTTGAAACTGTTACAGAGCATCAAATGGCTGGGGAGAGAATGCAAGCATATTGCATGTCCTGGCATAGTCAGATTGAGTATTTGGAGGTGTATGCCAAGAAAGTACTAAATACAATTCCTGAGGAGGTGAGAAATGCATGCTACTATGGAATCATCGTAGATGGGATACCTGATGCCTTGCATACTGAGCAGTTGATATTTATCATTAAAAAGATGGAAAATGGGATGTGCAGGAATGATTTCTGAAAATGATGGACTGCAATAAAAAGAAAGGAGTAGACATCATGGAGCAGCTAAAGAATACTGGTGGAGTATAAGGTAGAGATGCAGAACTGCACAGGCCAAGGGTATGACAATGGTTCAAATGTGTTTGGGAAATATGAGGATGTGAAAACTAGGATACAGGATGAAAATCCTCAGGCATTGTTTTCATCCTGCAGTGCACGTTCTCTGAACCTATGTGGTACTCATGCCATGGAGAAGAGCCCTGAAGTGAAAACATATTTTGGAAATGTATAGAAGCTGTATACTGTATTTTCATGTAGTCCTGCAAGATGGAAAATTCTTCAGGAAACTGCAGGATTCTCTCTTCACTCCATGTCAACAAGTAGATGGAGCTCAAAAATCAATGCTGTTCTCCCCCTTGTGAAAAAACCCTAAAGGGATGCTGGATTTTCTCTTCAGAACTGAGGAAGAATTGGACTTGACAGCAGAAACCCAGGCTGATGTTTCAGGTCTTATTGAGTGTATGCAACCCTTTGAGTTCATCCTTCTGACTACAGTGTGGTAGAAGATATTGCAGTCCATCAATATCCGAAGCATACTTGTCTAAGGATCCAAGTTCACCATGGAAGAAGGGGTGCAACATGTCAAGAGCCTCCTGGAAGAAATTCAATAGTTGAATGATTCCAGGCCAAGTCTTCTCATGGAAGCTAAGGTCATCACTGAGGGGCTAGGTATTGCCACTGAATTCAAGAGAACACACGGAAGAATCCAAAGGAAGAAGTGTTTCCATGATGAGCCAGCCCATACAGAACACAATCTCTTCCCCTGAAGATAAATTCAGGGTTGAAGTGTTCATCACAGCCATGGATATGCTTCTATTCAATTTCTAAAGCCTAGCTGGGACCATGGGGAAACTCTCAGGCTTGTTTTCACCCATACTTGATCCACCAGCTGTTGCAGAAGATGAAGAAATTGTGAAGTTTGTGGAGTCCCTGTCCACTACATACCCATGAGACGTGAACAAGTATGAGTTGCAAGAGCAATTTTGCCTGTTTTACAAAATCAGGATAGACTCAAATTTGTGCACCTCTGGAGGAGCCATAGGCACTGCACTTGAGCTTCTCAACTGGATTTATGGCAAAAGTGTAGAATCGGTGTTCCCTCATATATGCATTTGCTTGAGATTGCTCATTGCCTTCCAGTCTCTGCATCTGGGGAATGCACTTTTGGTAAGCTTAAGATTATTAAGAACTACCTGTGGTCAGCAATTGGGAAGGGTAGGCTGAACCATTTGATCACGCTCTCAGTGGAGAATGCACTTGCAGAGCAAATAAATTATGATGATGTAATTGATGACTTTTCATCCATGAAGGCGAGAGAGAAATACTTTACTTAAAAACAAAATGAGAAAAGGAAAGTTTAAGTTCCTAACTTTGTAGCATAAGTTTAATACATGTTTCACTTGCAAACTGTTCATGTCATTTTGCTTTAGTAACTTGTCTCCAAGGTAAATTCTCTCTGCCTAGCCCTCCTTGCTGCAGGAACAAGCGGAGAAAGCCTGTTTGCTCCCAGTTCCCAGGGCAAGGGAAGGAGGAGCCCCATGTGAGAATTCTCACATGTGATGCGTGTGTGCAAGAATTCTCGCATGTGGTCCCCCAGCTTTGTATACACACACTTGGGTCCTGGTAGGGACAGTGGTGAGGCCCCCAACATCACACCTGCCCCAGGCCACATAACCCCTCTGGGCAGCCTTGTCTTGATGTCTGTTTGTAGAATCATAGAAAATTAGGATTGGAGCGGACTTGACGAGTTTATCTAGTCCAGCCCCCTGCTTGAAGCAAGACCATTTCCCAACTAGATCATCCCAGACAAGGCTTTGTCTAGCCAGATCTTGAAAACCTCCAAGGATTAAGATTCCACAACCTCACTGGGTAACCTGTTCAGTATTTTACTACCCTTCTAGTGAGAGAGGGTTTCTGTTTCCTAATATCTGACCTAAACATCCCTTGCTGCAGCTTGAGACCATTGCTCCTTCTTCTGTCATCTGCCACTATTGAGAATCATCTAGCTCCATCCTCTTTGGAACCACCCTTCAAGTAGTTGAAGGCTGCTATTAAATCCCCTCTGTCTTCTCTTTTCTAGACTAAGTAAGCCCAGTTCCCTCAGCCTCTCCTCAGAAATCATGCGCTCCAGCCCCTTAACCACTTTCATTGCCCTCCACTAGATACTCTCCAATTTGTCTACCTCCTTTCTGTAGTGTGTGTGGGGGGGGGGGGGCAAAACTGGATACAGTATTCCAGATGTGGCCTCACCAGTCCTCAGTAGAGGGGAATAATCACTACCCTCAATCTGCTGGCAGTGGTCTTACTAATGCAGCCCAGTAGGTCATTAGTCTTCTTGGCAACAAGTGCACACTGTTGGATCACCTTAAGCTTATTGACCACTGTAACCCTGTCCACAGGTCATTTTCTGCAGAGCTGCTGCTAACTAGTTGGCCCCCAGCCTGTACCAGTGCACAGTGCATCTAGTCCCATTTTCTATTATTTCTCTACAGAGAAATCCAGAGAGGAAACTCTAATCACATTTTATAATAAGTTTCATGTTCCACTCGTATCCTATTCTTTTTTTACAGTAGGGACTTGCCTGGATGTTGCTACAGCCATGCAAAACATGCCCAGCAAGAGCAGACTCAGCTGAACATATACTTAAGTAGCTTTATATTTCTTCATGTAAAATTGTGTATTCTCACTGATGTATATCCCTGCTAACTTTGTCTTTCTCTTGTACATAACCTATGGTTTTTCAGCCTTTACTATAACCTCCCTCTAGCCATAAACAAATGGAGCGTGACTGCAGAACTAGTTTGAGAACATAGTTCTTCTCATCCATTGTTTGTCTCTTGGTGAGCAGAACCAATATACAATGCATTCATGTTCTGCTGATGCAAAAGGTTCACTACTCATCTTTCAGTGCAAAAACCTTCCAGTGAAATTATGACCAGAACAAACCTGCACTGACCACGGTGCATAAACTGTAAGACAGCTGAATAAGTTGGCATTTACAGCTTGCATGATTGAAAGAACAGACTGTCAAAGGAAGCCAAAAACTGTTGAACTTTAGTCCAGTTTCAACAGACATATCTAGACTACCTCTGGAGGTGGGTACATGCTCACACTCCAAGAACCATACCCTGCCTTCATGTAAATATATCCAAGTAGATGGCTCAGAGCAGCTCGGACTTCTGCTCCTCCAGTCTGCAGGCTTTGGGTGCAAGTGGGTAAGGAATATCTCTTAGTGATGTAGCTAGAGTCTAACAAGGCTGGGGAACAATTACTCTAAAACAATATATGTGTTGGGATACAGTAACTGAATACAATTTACTGATAAATGAACTTAGAGCTGCATAGCATTAACGACGATTGTTCATGAGGAAAGCATGTAGGATGGTATAGCCAAACCTAGCACAAAAGATACTGAAAAGTATGTCAGAATGTTATAATTATAAAGATTATTAATCAGCAAACTGTAAGGCACAATGATGTGTGTTTGATGCAAGTGCTTTTGATCTATAAAAAGGATAAAATAGAAATTCTCTTGGGATTCATGTTTAACTCTGCATTATCCCTGCTGCTGGCTAGTCTGATAGCCTGTCTGATGATACAGATAAAGGCTACACTAAATTTTATAGCTACTCAGGTGTGCTGCATGTTTATTTGAACCAAGTTGCATGGGACATAATGGGTCCATGGAGGCAACAATAGTGACAATAACCTGAACTGTGTTGATCCCAGTGCCAAAGTCTGTCTCCAATATAACAGGGCCAGTGAGAGAAGACCAGCCCTGCTGTACCTTGGATAATTTACCACTATCTTGGGTAACTTCACAACAGAAACTGGCAATGTTTGTGGGGTGAGGAGGACAGGGAACAAAAGTCTTGTGGGTATTTGGCTTCAGTTGGTAGCTATGGAGAGAGGCACTGGAAAGTGACTTGTTGTTTTGCCTCAAGCAACAGTTGCTCTTTCATTTTATGCTAGTCTTTGGTCCTTGGCAACAGAAGAGAGATTCAGAGCCTGAAATTCTGCTCAGTTATTTCCCTAGTGGGGTGAGATGGTATCTAGGATCTTGGCTAAATTTCTTGGCAGCATCTCTTCTAGCCAAATCCATTGTTTCGAATTGGAATGCTTTTGTGTTTAGCACAGCCACTTGTCTCTCAAACATGATGCTTCCTCTACTCCATTGAAATTCAGTTTGGCCATTCAGAATATGAATGCTGCCAAGAAGTGAGGGCTTAGCTGACTGGTGTAACTGATGGATCAAAGATAAAGAGAATAGGTAGTAAGAAATGTGAAGGAGATTTCTTCCCTGCTTCCCCTTACTCCACACACAGTCAATGGCATCAGACATGTAATTGGGAATTGTCTTAGCTTTTGGTATATAGATTCATAGACATTAGGGCTGGAAGGGACCTGGGAAGATCATCGAGTCCAGTCCCCTGCCCAAAGGCAGGAAGTCAGCTGGGGTCATAGGATCCCAGCAAGATAAGCATCCACTTTACTCTTGAAGGTGTTCAATGTAGGTGCTTGAACCACCTCTGATAGCAGGCTATTCCAGACCTTGGGGGCTAGGACAGTAAAGAAATTCTTCCTTACGTCCAGCCTGAAATGGTCTCGCAGTAGTTTATAACTGTTCGACCTCGTCATCCCTTAGGGTACTCTGGTGAACAAAAGTTCCCCCAGATACTGATGGTCACCCCTGATAAACTTATAGATGGCCATCGGATCATCCCTGAGCCTGAGCTTTTCCAGGCTGAAGAGTCCCATAGTTCTCAGCCTGTCATCGTAAAGTCTGTTTTCCTGACCTCTTATCATGCATGTGGCTCTTCTCTGGACTCTCTCAAGCTTCTCCACATCCTTTTTGAATTGTGGCACCCAGAACTAGATGCAGTGCTCCAGCTATGGCCTCACCAAGGCCAAGTACAAGGGGAGAAAGACGTCCCAGGATTTGCTTGAGAAGCATCTATGGATACAAGCCAGCGTTTTGGTTGCTTTATTAGCCGCAGCATCGCAGTGAAGGCTCATGTTCATTTTGGGGTCAATGATGACCCCCAAGTCTCTTTTTTGCATAGTGGTAGCCAGCATAGCACTGCCGGGCCTATAAGGATGCTGCAGGTTTTTCCTCCCAAAGTGGAGAACCTTGCATTTTTCAGTGTTAAACCCCAGCAGGTTCTTGTCCGCCCATTTGCTGAGCCTGTCCAGGTCAGCCTGGATTGCCCTCTTGTCTTCCGGTGTGGATGCTTTGCCCCAAAGTTTGGTGTTATCAGTAAACTTGGCCAGTCTGCTTCTGACTCCAGTGTCCACAACATTTAATGAAGATGTTGAACAATACGGGTCCAAGGACAGAGCTTTGGGGGACCCCACTGGTCACAGGGCACCATGACGATTGACTTCCACCAATTACCACCCTCTGGGTCCGACCACGAAGCCAATTTCCTAGCCAGAGGATCGTTGTGGACCCAAGGCCACAATTGGCCAGTTTTGCCAAGTGGTGATCATGGGATACCAGATAGAAGGCTTTTTCTGAAATCAAGATATATGACATCAATCTCTTCTCCCTTGTCCAGGTGATAGGTTACCTAGTCATAGAAGGAAATGAGATTGGTCAAGCAAGACCTACCCGTAACAAACCCATGCTGGCTATCCTTCAGGATGTCGCTGTCGGCCAGTCCATTAAAGATGGCCTCTTTAATAAACTTTTCTAAGACCTTCCCCAGGATAAAGGTCAGGTTGATGGACCTATAGTTTGCCAGATCCACTTTCCTCCCTTTCTTGAAGATAGGCACCACACTGGCCTTCTTCCAGTCTTCGGGCACTACACCAGAGTGCCAGGAGTTCTCAAAGATCTGTGCCAGAGGCTGGGCTATGATGCTCGCCAGCTCTTTGTGTACTCTGGGGTGTAGATTGTCAGGGCCAGCTGGCTTGAAGGTATCCAGCTTCTCAAGGTGTTCCTTTACGAGGTCAGCATTGATGGAGGGCAGGGGATCTCCCTCACCCAGACCTCCCTGTCCCATAGTGGGCATGAGCATCCCATGGGACTGATGAAAGACCGACGCAAAGTACCCTTTTAATACGTTGGCTTTTTCCTGGGTGTCAGTTGTCCCATCTGGTTTAGCAGGGGTCCAGTGTTGCCCTTGCTTTTCCTCTGGCTCCCCACATATCTGAAAAAGGACTTCTTATTGTCCTTGATACTCGAAGTTAGTTGGAGTTCAGTTGCAGCCTTGGCTTTCCTGGCTTGCTCCCTGCAGGACCAGACCAGTGCAGAATATTCCTCCTTGGAGGTGAATCCCATGGTAGCTCTTGTATAACATTTGACAGCATATCTAATAAGCTGTGAATTCAGCAACTGCACTCTTGGACACTCCTGGGTTGTTGTTATAATTCTCTGGAATCATATCCAGGGTGGATCTTAACAATTGCCCTCAGTATATGTATGCAGAATTTATACTTGCTCTGCCTTTGACTTGACCCAGTCCAGTTCCGTGGAGGGAGAGGAACCAAGAATGCCTCTGGTTCCTCATGGCAGGGAAAAAGGAGTCCCCAGTGCTACAAAACTGCCACAAGTGAATCCTGCAATGCTGAACATGAGGGCTTTGGCCTTAAAGGGACAGTACAAGGAAAACACAATAAGACACAACAGTATCCTTGGTCACTTACACACATGCAGGGAGCCTGCTCTGACGTGCCTCACACATCACATGCCTCAGTGGTGCAGTACTCCTCCACACAGAGAAAATGGCAGCAGCATGCCTTGAACTAAAAGCACATTCAGTGTATTTTAATTCAAAGTGCACCGCCACCATTTTCTCAGCACAGAGGCATGCTGTGCCACTGATGCACATGACTCATGGGTGCTAATTAAAAGCTGCCAGCACTGTGTCAGAAACGCATGTAAAAATGGCCCTTATCCCCATGTTCCTGTGGCATAGCAGTGCCATTATTTACACACATTTGCCTAGCAGGCCAGTGGCTAGGGCTGTGCAAAACAACACCATTTTGTTTCAACTTGTTTAGCTGTTTTGATGGGACAGTGTTTCGTTTTGTTTTTTTTAGTTTCAAAACTAAATGCACTGTTCCATTTTGTTTTGTCAATGCTGTTTCAACCTTTTGCCCATAGGCTATAATGGGAAAACACAAAACTGCCTATAACGTTGTCATTTATTACCTGATTCAGATGAAACTTTCAGAGATGGTAGCCCCTTCTGAGGCCGTGAAGTCTGCCAAGTTTCAAGGAGATGGGTACAGGGGTTTCTGGGAAACTGTACCTCAAACTGCTGACAAGCAAAACTTGTGAACTGTGTGTGTGTGTGTGTGTGTGTGTGTGTGTGTGTGTGTGTGAAACTGCAGCTGTTTTTTTCCATCCCTCCCCCAGAGCACTGGAATTGGAAGGGACCTCAGAGAAGGATCAAAGTCATTGTCCAGCTACACATGTCTATATCAGAGCAGTTCTTCTTCCTCCTCCCTCTCTTAGCTTCTGTTTCCCTGCAAGCAAGCCCAGCTTCAAAACTTGAAATATTTTGAAACTTTTTAAAGATCTCAAGTGCCCTCATTTCATTTCGATTTTGTTATTTTGAGCTCGAAATGAGTTAGAACGAAACATCTAGAGAAAAGGGGCGGGGGTGTAGCTCTCTATGTTAAGGAAAGCTACGCGTCCCTGCAAGCCGATATTGGCGACCAGGGTGGACGGCTGGAGACCCTCTGGGTTAAAATCCGTGGGGAACACGGCACAGGGGACACAATGGTGGGAGTCTATTACAGACCTCCCACCCAAAGTCCAGAGCTAGACCAGGAGTTTGCCCAGGAACTGGCTGAGGCAGCTTGCTCCAGGACCATGGTTGTCATGGGTGACTTCAATTACCCGGACATCTCGTGGGAGGATCGCTCAGCAAAATCTGAGCAGTCGCAGAGCTTCCTCTCATGCGTGGATGACCTCTACCTGACTCAAGAAGTCTATGGGCCAACGAGAGGCAAAGCGCTGCTCGACCTGGTGCTGGCTACTGGGGAGGACCTAGTCGGCGACCTAGTGATCGATGGGAAGCTGGGTGACAGCGACCACGAGCTGATCACCTTCACCACCTGCCGAAAAGCTGGCAAGTCAGTCAGCAACACGGAAGTCCTTGACTTCAGGAAAGCCGACTTTGACAAGCTCAGGAGGCTTGTCAGTGAGGCCCTAAGGGACTGTGACCGCAGGGAGAGGGGAGTTCAAGAAGAGTGGTTGCTCCTCAAGGGAGCGATCCTCAATGCACAAACTAAGTCTATTCCATCTCCGAGGAAAGGCAGCAAGAGGGCACAGCAGCCCCCCTGGCTCTCCAGGGACCTAGCAGACCTCCTGAGGCTAAAAAGAAAGGCCTACAAAGGATGGAGGATGGGAGTCACCTCCAAGGAGGATTATGCTGCACTGGTCCGGTCCTGTAGGGAGCGGACCAGGAAAGCCAAGGCTGCAACTGAACTCCAGCTAGCTTTGAGCATCAAGGACAATAAAAAGTCCTTTTTCAGATATGTGGGGAGCCAGAGGAAAAGCAGGGGCAACGTTGGACCCCTGCTGAACCAGATGGGGCAACTGACAACTGACGCCCAGGAAAAAGCCAACCTATTAAATAGGTACTTTGCGTCGGTCTTTCATCAGCCCCATGGGACGCCTGTGCCCGCTACAGGGCCGGGAAGTCCGGGTGAGGGTGATCCCCTGCCCTCCATTAATGCTGACTTTGTGAAGGAACATCTTGAGAAGCTGGATACCTTCAAGTCAGCCGGCCCTGACAATCTTCACCCCAGGGTACTCAAGGAGCTGGCGAGCATCATAGCCCAGCCTCTAGCGCGGATCTTTGAAAACTCTTGGCGCCCTGGTGTAGCGCCCGAAGACTGGAAGAAGGCCAACGTGGTGCCTATCTTCAAGAAAGGGAGGAAAGTGGATCTGGCTAACTATAGGCCCATCAGCCTGACTTCTATCCTGGGGAAGATCTTAGAAAAGTTTATTAAGGAGGCCATCCTTAATGGACTGGCCGACGCCAACATCTTAAGGGATAGCCAGCACGGGTTTGTTGCGGGTAGGTCTTGCTTGACCAATCTCATTTCCTTCTACGACCAGGTGACCTATCACCTGGACAAGGGAGATGAGATTGATGTCATATATCTTGACTTCAAAAAAGCCTTCGATCTGGTGTCCCATGATCGTCTCTTGGAGAAACTGGCCAATTGTCGCCTTGGGTCCCCCACGATCCACTGGCTGGAAAATTGGCTCCGGGGTCGGACCCAGAGGGTAGTAATTGATGGAAGTCACTCATCGTGGTGTCCTGTGACCAGTGGGGTCCCCCAGGGCTCTGTCCTTGGACCCATACTGTTCAACATCTTCATTAATGATGTGGACACTGGAGTCAGAAGCGGACTGGCCAAGTTCGCCGATGAAACCAAACTTTGGGGCAAAGCATCCACACCAGAAGACAGGCGGGTGATCCAGGCTGACCTGGACAGGCTCAGCAAGTGGGCGGATGAGAATCTGATGGTGTTCAACGCCGATAAATGCAAGGTTCTCCACCTTGGGGGGAAAAAAAACCCGCAGCATCCTTATAGGCTCGGCAGTGCTATGTTGGTTAGCACTATGGAAGAAAGAGACTTGGGGGTCATCATTGACCACAAGATGAACATGAGCCTGCAATGCGATGCTGCGGCTAGTAAAGCGACCAAAACACTGGCTTGCATCCATAGATGCTTCTCAAGCAAATCCCAGGACGTCATTCTCCCCCTGTACTCGGCCTTAGTGAGGCCGCAGCTGGAGTACTGAGTCCAGTTTTGGGCTCCACAATTCAAAAAGGATGTGGAGAAGCTTGAGAGATTCCAGAGAAAAGCCACGCGCATGATCAGAGGTCAGGGAAGAAGACCCTACGATGACAGGCTGAGAGCCCTGGGGCTCTTTAGCCTGGAAAAGCGCAGGCTCAGGGGTGATCTGATGGCCACCTACAAGTTTATCAGGGGTGACCACCAGTATCTAGGGGAACGTTTGTTCACCAGAGCGCCCCAAGGGATGACGAGGACGAATGGTCACAAACTACTACAAGATCGTTTCAGGCTGGACATAAGGAAGAATTTCTTTACTGTCTGAGTCCCCAAGGTCTGGAACAGCCTGCCACCGGAGGTTGTTCAAGCGCCTTCATTGAACACCTTCAAGAGCAAACTGGATGCTTATCTTGCTGGGATCCTATGACCCCAGCTGACGTCCTGCCCTTTGGGCGGGGGGCTGGACTCGATGATCTTCCGAGGTCCCTTCCAGCCCTAATGTCTATGAAATCTATGAAATCTGGTGAAATTTTGCACGGTCCTACCAGTGGCAGAGCTAGAAATAAAACTGATGTTTCCTGAGTGCCAGCCCAGTATTCCATCAACTAAGTTACTATGTATGTATGTAAATACTATAACCAGTGTTTAGTTGAGAAGCCTTGTGAATTTGTATAACGTGATTAGTATATGAAATAGTATACAGAGATCAGAACAAACCTTTCCAGTACTCAAGGCTCGGGAAATAATACAGAGTGTCTGCTTAGTCTTTCTTTCCTTACACAGAAGCCTAGATGGCACCGTGTGTTCACTGCTGAGCAAAAGAAAATATAAGAGTGCTGCTGTTTTGGTGGTTTGCTGAAGTTTGTGGGAAAATTCTCTTATTTTTAGGGAATGGATACAAATGCAAATCAATCTCTTTCCTTGATCAGTTTTTTTTTTTTTTTTTTTTTTTCATGGCTTGTTGGCTTCATAGGAAAATTTCCTACAATAAAGCATTAATAGTGATAAGTATAATCACTGTAGATGCTGTTGTTGCCTATACTTTTCTTTTTGCAGTAGGGAAAATCAAATCTTCAAGAATCAAATCCTGGTTGCATTTTATTTATAACAACTAGGAGCACAGTAAGACCTACCAAGTATTTCTCTCCCTCCTCCCAATCATATAAGTCTCTCAGTTCATTTAAAAAAAAAAAACACTGAAAAAGCAGCTGATGGGCAGCAAGAGGCTGCATATAAAGGAAGAGATTCTAAGAGGAGGTCTCTGCTTTTGGACCTCCCAAGGAAAAAGGCCTCAAGCTCTAGCTTAAAGATAAAATCTCTATCTTTAAAGATAAAACAGATAATGGGCTCTGTTAGCAAACTGATGTCTGATAGCCCTTAATTGGAAATAAAAGGGACTTTTTGCGTTTTTACATGTGCATTTGAGATATGGAATGAAGCCTTCATGGATTCAAAGAAGGCTATAAAATGCATCCTGAAGTGGCTTAAATTAGAAACTGCCATCTTTTTAGTTTGCCTCCCTGTTACTCTAAATACTCAAGCTTCATAATAACCACACAAACTTTAGATACATATTAGAGAGGGATTCTAATCTTCTCACCACTTCCATTTCTCTTTTCTTGAAAATAGGCCAGTGTGGCTTTGAATGAGCATCCATCTACCAAACTTAGTCCAGATTCCATTTTTGGGTTCTGAGCACCTTTTTGGTTCAGGGTCTGCATGTATGCAATAATTACCTTGTCCGTGAGAAACTTCTACATTCCACAAGTGCCCAATAAGGAACAGATGGTAGGGGAGCTAAATGATTGGCTAAAGTGGTTAATTTGAATAAAACAAACCTCAGAACATGAAACATATTTAGAGTCTTGGATCAATTGACTTGTGGCTTTATAGGGACAGATTATAAGAATAAGCTTTGTCTGGCAAAAATTAGGAGAAGATACTGAGCCTACAAATGATTAAACCGTATCAGCATTGTAGAGGATAAAGATTGAGGCCTTGGGGATGGAGAATTCAGACTATGTGCATGTATAACTTTAAGGATTGTGAATAGTTCTTTTGAAATGAATGTTACCAAGTAATGAGTAAGCTCATAAGACCTGGTGTGGTATGTGGACATAACTGTCAGTAGCAGTAATGGGATAAGAGATGAAGAAAAAATATATGGGTTGAATAGTAGATTTCTATGATGGGCAAGGAAACAGACTCCCAAGAGATCTCGCCAAATGAACAATCTGGAATTAGCAAGGAGATTGCCATCTGCTTTGGATGGGTACCATCCATTTGTACAGCATGTGACACTTGATTTGCCTTGGTGTTTTTCATGTAAGATGTCAGTGGTGCCTACTCGCATTTGCCACCTCCTAATAAAGTGAATATATGCACAATACCTATGTGGGAATCTGAAAAAAATGTGAAATACGGTTCTGGTGTGACTCCACTATACAGCTCTGTAACTCTATACAGCTGCTCCCTATGTAGTTGGTGTTCTAGTTTAAAATGCAAGTCATTACTACTAGTTTTAATGTCTCATCACTCTGACAGGTTAGAAAACTTGCTAGCAAAATTCTTTTCACTACAAATGTCAGGCAATGGCACCACAGAACAACCTCCTTATTATATTGCCTGGAGGAAAAGAAGTACTATAAATCTGAAATACTTGCTTTCCAAGCTAATGTACTCTGATGGATTTTTAATGAGAATTACATGCACATGGAACCCATGTTGCACAAATTGGTACTGTCCTTCATATAAAATACTATCAAGTAAATATTGCATGGTTTGCTGACTTGCATTTTAAACTTGAACACCAACCAATTATTTCCACTTACACATTTTTCTACAATCTAAATGATTTTTTTTCTCCTGGCTATTCTTTTTATTATGCATTTATTTACTATATCTGGTCAACTTGAATAGTCTTCTCTGTTTTGGCAATGATTTATGTATGGCCTCTGTTTCACTGGGGGCACACCTACATGAGATGTTTACTGTAAAGCTAATTAGTCAGCTCTTCAGTAAGCATCTACATATGTGGCCCTATTGGGCCATAGTAAACTAATGAACTGCCATAAGTTGGTACTTTTCAACTTGCATACTATCCTATGGTAAGATTAGTTAGTGCACTGCAACACACATGTAGGTGCTGATGGAACTGGCAGGGGCATGAGGGTGCTTCAGTGCAGGGGCTGCCCTCCAGCTAGCCCCACATTGGAGCACCCTTGTGCCCCAGCCAGCCCCTCTGAATCAGGCTGAGGTGAGTCAGAGCAGCCCTGGGCTGGCAGGCTGACCCTCCAAGTCCCCTGTCATCTGCAACTGCTGTGACCTGTCTCAATGTGCTGTGGTCCTGGGTGCATGTACAAACAAGGTGCCCGGGAGAAATAAACTCTAGCGCAAACTGAGCTGGAGTTTTCAGGTGTGCTAATCACATGTAGATGTAACCAATATCAACTATCTGGCTTTGGACCCCAAGCATTCAACACTGCAAAGATACAGGAGAGATTTAGTTTTCAAGCAGAACTAAAATTCAACCTGTCCATAAAATCTGTACATAAAAAATTATTCTCTCAAACTTTTGGGATACACCACTGAAGCTGCAAGCTTTACAGCATCTGACTCTTGGATTCAGTTCTAAAACTGTTGGACCAGTATAGGGAATGAGGGGGATGTATATGTTTTAATAAATATTAGATGTACTTTGCTGGTGCCTATTTGGTCTTAAAAGATTAACTTGGAGGTAATCTGAGGTCTTTCCTTACGCTGGAAGTACAGACAGTGGTCATAGAATATTATGATTGGAATTATTTAAAGACAAATGAATTCTTTTTGAAGCTTCACTTTTAAATGAAGTCTAGTTTACAAACACAGACTAAAGGAGCTGCTGGCTTTAAGTCCCTGCAGGAGCATTGGCACACCCCAGTCAAAATCCTCAGCCTTGGTTGCAGCTAACACCTAACGCCTCTGAGGAAGGCTTAAAGAAAAAAAAACCCGACACATATAGCAGCAAGGGGAGGGGCAGGGGGAAGGGCGCAGAGTTCCCACCCAGCTCCATGTCTACACGGTTGTAGAACCTAATTCTACCTTTCTCAGGTAAACAGATGACATATACATTAGCAATTATACCATCTAGGAGAGGTGTAACTGGGAATTATGGTGTTCTAAATACAGGGATGGGGAAGAGGATGCTGAGTGAGGGGGAGTTTCAAAAAGCCAAAAGACTGCTGGCTGCTATTGCAGGGCAGTCTCCCCTCATACAGAGGGCTGCTGCTGTTGCTGCCATTGCCTCTGCTATGTGGGCTTCCTGAACAGCTGTGGCAGTGATGGATGTTGCTGCCACCATACAGGCTCCTCTTGTACCAGTGGCCATTTCTGGAGCTGTTCTGGTGAATTCCAAGTGCTATTCTCCCCCTTCTGAACCCAGTGCCTGGACTGGTGCCCTGCTCGCCTCTAGTTATGCTACTGCCATTAGTATAGTGAAGAGTTGTGTTGGAATGGCAGAAAAATACATTTGAACTGCCTGTTAAATGAATATTCACACTGCCTGCCTTCCTTTCAAAAGTGCTGCCAAGTCTTTTGATCTGATATCTTTCAAATTACTTTGATTAGTTTCCATGTTTTCTCTGCACTATAGCAAGCATCTTTCATTAAGGAAAAGCTGTTCCTGGCATGAAAAGGAACTCCTGAAGTTAGCTGACTTGGAAGGTTCTTATAGTGCTGTATTGCATATGCAGAGTGGGCTAGAGGGCCCAAGCTGTGTTTGCACTTTGTTTAATATAAAAGACTGCAGTCTAGAGGGCAACAGTAATTTGCTTATATAATTTTAATAGAAAATTGTAGCCTATACTTCTTTTGAAATATAAAGCAATACTCCACACTGCTAAGTTGCTCCCTCTGTCCCCCTCAAATTTACCAAATTCAGTATATTTGCTTATCTGTATAGAAAAAGTAAGAAGACTGTCCTTGCCATGAACTGCTTATGCTGAAGAGATGTTTCAATAAACTAGGTAGGGAGGAAAAGGGAAAAAATGTAAAGAGGGGAAAGGCTGTTAGTTCCTAACTCTGGGAGGGCACCAGGGTCCAACTTTTTAGCATGGACTACTCTGCCTATCGGTGCCTTATAGCTCTGGGAGTCCCAATACACCCAACCAGAAAGACGGCTCCAAACCTTCCCCAATCCCTGACCTGAACCTTAGCTCAAGCTGCTCCAGTTGTCATAACTCAAGCCCTAGTAGGAGGCTGAGCAGTCTGACTTCAGGAACTAGCTTGGAAAATGCCCAGACTTCATCCTGAAGCCTAGCTGGAAAATCCCTGCCTGCCAGAACACGCATTGGAGCAATGGTTTGAACAGTTCAGCAGGACTTGGTATCTACAACCCTCCCTTTCTTTACAACTTTATTGTAATGGAGGCAAGGGTAGGGGGATGAATTGTTTGTTTGTTTCTTTTATTTTTGTCACATAGGTTCGAAATCTGAAATGAACTGAGAATCCCTGGTAAAGGCCACATGTTTTTGGTGCATTCTATCTTGGAGCTGATCTCTTTAAACAATGGGGCTAGGGACAGATATTCAAAAAGCCTGAGTCTGAATTGATTCAATCTGTGCCGGTTAGTCTAACCTGACTAGGCTGAACTGGTTTGCAAGTGCACAGACATTCTCTCTGGACTGAGGAAATTTAGACACTTCCCTGCAGTGGCTCAGGCTAGAAGCAGGGGGAAGGGTAGAGCAGTCCTCCCTCCCTTTCATAGTGCTGAGCTGATAAAACACTGTTTTATCAGCCCATCAAGAAAACAAAAGCCTCTCTCATTAGTTCAAGCTCTTCTTAAACAACTTTTTCTAAAGAAGAAATGGAGAGAGACTACCACAGAGGTGTCCAACCTTTTCAAATGTGGGGCCAGATCATGAACTTTTTATCACCCAGTGGGCTGGCGAGCCATATTCAAAGACCTCACAGGAAGTGGTATCACATCACCCCCCCCCCCAACAAAAGTACAGTGTTTACTTTCATTTCCTGCTGCAGCGCCTCAGGCTTCAAAAAACAGCTTGGAAGGCCACGTGGTGGCTCACGGGCCGCATGTTGGACAAGCCTGCACTACCAGCTGACCTGTTGATGAGCTCCAAAAAGCCTTAAGTGGACATTGTTTTGTCTGCCTGTCCCAGTGAAATTGGAGATGAACACACAGACACCTCTCAGCATTAGCTAGCATACCACATGCCTACGGTCCATGGGGCTGGGGTTGTATCTTTTCAAATCATAGTCCCATCCTGTTTTTGTCTCTGCATCCTGTTTCATGGACTGTTCTTGGGGTTGCCAGCTTTGTGTAACTTTTTATGGATAAGCCATAAAAGAGAGGCTGAGATCCTTGTCCTTAAAGTCCTTAAAAAAAAAAAAATTGAACTGTCAGTAAAAAATGAAGAAGCATAAACTTGACTGAAGATTTGTTGTTGGAATGAGACTGGATATAAGAGTTGGTGGGCAGAGGATGCAGAGCAATACTATGCTTGTATCTGAGTGGGAACATAGCTAAACAGCCTACAGGGAGCTCTTTCAGGGTTTTATGGGCCATGGGAGCTTCCAGAGCCCTGCGTGTCTCTCCCCTCTCTCCTCCAGCCACATGCTGCCACTGTGTCCCTTGACTGTTGCCTGCCTGTAATGGGTGCAACAGGGATAGTACCAGAGCTGTGGAACTGGAAGAAGGGAGAGGTAGCAAGTGGGGCTCCATGTTGGGATGGGCAAGGCTAGATCCCTTGGGTTGGTTTGCCAGTGACTGAGACTATTAACTGTTTGGGTTTCACTTAATGTTTAAGGTTGTCTCTAGGAGTGCTTGTTGCTTTTCTCATGTAATAAACCCTATTTTAGTTGAACGTTGCTTGCAAATAGGGAAGTTTGTTCACATTAGAACGCAATTTGTTTTCCCAGGTTTCTGGGGAGCATCTTGAGCCAAACTAGAAAGTTGGTATTAACTGCAGATTTGAATCTGGCCCTTTTTGCTGCAGTCCAAAGTCTGGCAAAAAGGTTATGTTTACAATAAGTAAAACGTGTTTGGTTTAAAAAAAAAAAAATCAAATCTTGGGTTGGTGACCCTGATTTCTTTGGCCTCGCTTTATCTGAAAATCAGCAGTGATGACATGTTGTCCTGATGGCACAACATTTCCAAGATATTGTAGGACATATCTTCATGATTATGGTTTTTCACTGGCATAGCCTATTGCTAGGTTGTTTTTTTATTATTATCCCTTCATATCAGTCACCCTATATATACTATAAACATTTTCTTCCTCTCTTCTCTGGGCGAGGGCTTAACTGAGGATTGTCTTGTGCTAGCCTCTTGCATGAGACAAATCTCACCAGGATGATATCAACATACTCTTGTTAAAGAAACTGAATCCTACATCGGCCTGTAAGCACTGGGTCAACAGGATGCCCCCTCCCTCTTTGGCAAAGCACTCCACAAGCTAGGAAGTATTCACAGCAAAAAGAATTAGGTTGCAATAACAACTGATCCTCCTAAAAAAATCAGCACAATCACCTGGAGCCCCAGCCTAGAAATTTAGGGATCATTATCTTCCATGGTGCCTTTTTAATAGGCAGTGTTTCTCTAATCACAAACATCACATCCACATAAAACTAGGAAAACTCCTCGGGAAAGAAGTAACATCACTTTTTGTGGGTAAGGGAAGGATTCTAGCAACATATACATATACATAGGAATGGTAGTACTTCATTAACTTTCTCAGTACCAAAGAACATGGTTTCTTACCTTCCAGTTTATTCATGGGTAGTGGCATCCATGGATAATGGCATTTGCAGCTTTTGAGCCATACACGGGCAGTCCTGTCCTAAAACTCTGCCAATGAACCCAGCTCTAGTGATTTCAACTTTTATTTGAAATTAGGGTGGGTGGATAGAAGAGACAACTGCTCTGCTGCAGTTTTTCATGATGTCATTAAAGACCAGCTACTTCACTGCATGGGATCCCCTGTGAAGAAGAATCATAATGCCTTGGTCCCCTTAATAAGAGTTTGCCTGTAAGGTAGGCCTCCCTGTCCACCCCCCTCCCCACCATGCCTGTGGTTTGAAGTCGGTTCTACCACCCAACCACATCTGAGATTGTGTGGATATGGACACTCCCAGAGTTTCACTGGAAGATGCAGTAAGAAATGTATGCAGATAAAGTTCCTTTCTCTTTTGAAGTTTGGGGCTGATAGCTTATGCACACAAAACTGTTGTGTGGCTGTCTTTTCCCATGCTAATCAGTAGATGGAAGCAGAGAACTCTTTACCCTCTAAAGCTTCAGGCCCCAGCTTTTCCCTTTCATTTGACAGACATGCTTACCCAAGGGCTTCTCCTAGGCTTGAGCATATTTTCCCCCCCAAGGCCAGTAAAATCTGAACATAACGTACAGAAACTTGTGCTTGCTACAAAAGTAGAGTAGGTTACTGCGTTCAACTTAGCTTTTTAAGGAGAAAGGTTTCATAGCTGCTGCTCACACTGATTCCTAGTCATCTTCTCTCCTAACCAACCCTTAGAGGAAAAATACTTTTTTGGGCAGCAAAATGTTCTATAATGGACATGTGAGAGACACTTCCTAACTTCCCTTTTTATTAAAGGCATGGGGTTTCATGTTTTGCTTAGGCTGCAGTTGATTTACAAAGGAAAAGGCATCGATTCTGCTAAGTGATGCAATTATTCTAACAAATTGCTTATAGAGATATTCAAACCAATGGGGTTATGCACAGGGTTTTTTCCAGGGCTAAAGATTTATCTACAGCTGGGGTGTCAAACATATAGCCTGCAGAGGTGGGTCATCTGACCTGCAGACTTTGCCCTGATACTGGCTATAATGAGGGAACTTCCCACAGCAGCAGAGAAGCACCCACAATACCATGCACAGGTTTGCATGGCTGCTGGGGCTCTGGTGCTGCTGGTCTTGTCTACTTGGGTGCTAAGCATCCAAGTGAAAGCAGAGCTGGGGGAGAAAGCTGGGCACAGTGGCTTGTTCCTATGGTGGTGGCTAAGTGCCTGGGATGCCAGGCTTCTTCATGTCAGGCCCGCAATTGGCTTGAGACCACGTGTAGCACTCATTCTGGACCAGTCACATATGGTGCCACATGCAGTGTAGTCCCAGACTTACTGGAGTGGAGGGGACCTGTGCAGGATCTAGTATGCAAGGATGGGGAGGAGGGAGTTCATTGGGCCTGATCTGGCCTACAGGATAGGCTCTATGCCATTCATTTGGCTTGTGGACTGATCCTGGACCACCCATCTGACTCTTGGGCAGATAAGTTTGATGCCCCTGATCTATACAGATCCAATTCAAGGACTATTATAAAAAATATTAAATGCCTAACTGCATTTTGCTTCATCTCTGTGCATTATCTTGGCTAGCAGGAATATTTCATAGAAGTAGGGTCAGAAGGGACCTTGTAGATCTTCAAGTCTGACCCCCTGCCTGGGCAGGAGGGAAACTGGGCTCAAGTGACCCCAGCCAGGTAGGTATCAAGCTGCTTCTTAAAGATCCCCAGGGTAGGAGCCAGCACCACTTCCCTTGGAAATTGGTTACAGATCCTAGCCGCCCTTACTGTGAAGTAGTTCTTATGGATGTCTAATCTGAACCTACTCTCCAACAACTTGTGGCCGTTATTCCTTGTTATCCCGGGTGGCGCTAGGGGAAACAAGGTCTCCCCCAAACCCTTGTGGTCCCCCCCTAGTGAGTAGATAGATGGTCACCAGGTCCCCCCTCAGCCTTCTCTTGTGAAGGCTGAACAGGTTCAGATCCCATAGCCTCTCATTGTAGGGTCTGCCCTGCTGTCCCCGAATCATGCGGGTGGCCCTCCTCTGGACCCTCTCAATGTTGTCCACATCCCTCTTGAAGTGGGGTGCCCAGAACTGGACACAGTACTCCAGCTGCGGCCTGACCAGTGTCACATAGAGGGGGAGGATCACCTCCTTGGCCGTACTTGAGATGCACCTGTGGATGCACGATAGGATCCGGTTAGCCCTGCCGACACTGACCTCGCATTGTCGGCCCATGTTCATCTTGGAGTCAGTGATGACTCCAAGATCCCTTTCTGCCTCCGTGCTCTCAAGAAGGGAGTTTCCCATCTTATAAGTGCGCTGCCAGTTACTACTGCCCAAGTGCAGCACCCTGTACTTGTCCGTATTGAAATGCACCCTGTTTTTGTTAGCCCACCCTTGCAACCTATCCAGGTCTTTCTGCAGTCTTTTCCTCCCTACTAGCATGCCCACCTCACCCCAAATTTTGGTATCATCAGCAAATTTGAACGGGTTGCTTTTCACCCCACCGTCCAAATAGCAGATAAAGAAATTGAACAGTGCGGGGCCCAAGGACCGAGCACTGGGGGACTCCACTGCCCACTTCCCCCCAGGTCGAAAATGACCCGTCCACCACCATCCTCTGAGTACGACCCTTCAGCCAATTAGCAATCCATCTGACCATGTAGGCATCGATGCCACAGTCGCCTAGTTTTTTAATGAGGATGGGTGGGAGACAGTGTCAAAGGCCTTTCTGAAGTCCAGAAAGACTACATCCATGGTGACACCTGCATCCAATGCTTTTGTGACCTGATCATAAAAGGCAATCAGGTTGGTCTGACATGACCTGCCCCTAATGAAACCATGCTGGTTGCCCTTGAGGATCATCCCCAATGCCAGCCCATCACAGATGTGCTCCTTGATAATCTTCTCAAAGAGTTTCCCCAGGATTGAGGTAAGACTGATGGGCCTATAGTTGCCCAGGTCCTCCCTCCTCCCTTTCTTAAAGATGGGGACCACATTGGCTATCTTCCAATCATCTGGCACCTGGCCCAAGCACCACAAGCGCTCATAAAGCCGTGCCAAGGGCCCAGCAATAACCCCTGCTAGCTCCCTCAACACCCTGGGGTAGAGAGCATCTGGACCTGCTGACTTGAACACGTCCAACCCTTCCAGAAACACTCTAACCCAGTCCTCGTCAACCTTAGGTCTTGAGGCGTTACCCTCGAGTCCGTCTTGAAACACGGTGGGGGAGTCCCGGTCCCTGCACAAGAAAACGGAGGTGAAGAATTTGTTAAAGATGTCTGCCTTCTCCTCTGGTGCAACCACCAGATTGCCCAGTGCATCTTGCAGGGGCCCCACATTTCCCGGTGCCTTCTCCATCCTCCCTATATATTTGAAAAAGGACTTTTTATTCTCTTTGATCTTTGGATCTTATTTAAAGCATATTGAATGTTGAGGGGGATTTTGATCTCTTAAAAATCAAGTGTACAGTGTAAATGCATGCATTTTGCTCCTTAATCATTGGCCCTCTAAAGGGACCAAAACTGCTCCAATCCAGTCTGGATTTCAGATATCAACCTGTGATAAATTGCTCTCAAAACATAACCCAGTTATTTGTGAAACTGATTCCAACACTGGGTTTGGGTTTCAAGTTTGTTTTTTGAGGAGAGGCACAGAGGGAGACTTTGGCTTGAACTGACATATTCAAGAAAATTGCTTGGCTAGAAAAAGAGAATATAATTACGCAACTCTGTCATAAATAAAATTACCTAGCTCTACTGGTGAATCTGCTATAGGCATATAAACTATTCCATTCTGGATCATCTGACTTTTGGTAGAATTTAAATATTAATTTTTTTAGTATTAATATTTACAATGTATCTTGAAAAAGAAAATGTTATTGTGCAAACTCTTAATTTTAAGAGCAGCTCAAACATGCAGATAGGCATACTCGGGGAAGTGCTTGCGTTCCATTCTCAGGGGCTGCTGGGAACAGAGCGAACATTCCTGTATGTTTTCTATCAGAATGGTATTCTAAGTCCATGTCTTCCTAGCATTAACAATTTTCCTTCCTATGCACCCAGCTGCTTAACATAGAAATAAACTGCAGAAATGCATTCTGCAGTTTATTACATTATAAATCATACATTATCCTCAAAGTAGATGTAGAGTGCAAAAGCATATGGGGAAATATTGAAAGATTTGAAGTCTTATTGGAAAACTTTCAAAATGCAGGAAACTGTCACTTTTCCTGAGATGGCTAATCCATACACATAATGCAATTTGGAGGTATTGCATGCTTGTTAATGTAGTAATACTCTAAGGTTTTGTTTATTTTGAGGTTCTATTTTTTTTTAAATAGGAAGCTACATAAAATGAAACTCATTCCAGACTTTGCCTAAATCCGGTTCAAACAATTTTCTGAAACTTGAAAGAGCTTGCATGATGTCTGTTTCCACTATTTTTTCACTTCTCAATTTGTCCAGATATGAGAACAAACCTGGAAGCATATACAAAATCATTGAAATATGTTCTGTTCAGCCAACTAGAAGCTGGAAATATCTTAATCCTCAGAGTTGGGTTAATACTGGGAAGAGCTGTGTAATTTTTTATTTTTTAAGTATGTGTATATGTGGGTAGGGAGAGGAAGAATCTGGTCTGAATCCAGAGATTCATATAAAGGTAGGTTGCTTCATGGTTCAGAATAAGCTTACTAAATCCACTTGTCACTGCGGAAAACAAGCTTCTCGCTTGATACTGGTCCAAATGAGCTTGCATTTTTATGCTTGTTACAGTCAATGACAGTGCACGCTGTGCAATTTGGAGAAGAACTTGAAATGTAACAAAAATCATCTTGGCCAGTGTGGTGCAAGTGAAAGACCCACGCAGCTATTTTATGTACGTTATAATCTGCCCCACCTCCAGGGCTCTCTGTTCTTTATTACTGCCCCCCTTATACTAGAGAGAACTAGAGGGTTGTATATCTGGAGGACCAGAGCTCACTGATCGCTAGTCAGAAACTGGGATTTCCATTTCTACGGATTAACAAAGTTAAAATTATTAGAATTGTTTGTGAAAGGCCTTTTTAATGTGATTAATTTAATCAATAGTATTGTGTTGATTATATGTAGTTGTATATAAGCATTAAACAAGTTCCCTAAAACCAATGGAGCGAGTACAGAAAGACAAAGAAAAGGGTTAAAGCACTAATGACATTATGAGCCTTGCTAGAGTGATATGTGCTAATGGGCTGGATTAGGGTGGGGGCTGATGTATTAGCCACAGGCACAGACAAGTTTTAGGAAGCTGAACAAGTAAAACAAAGGGATATAATTAAGAGCCCAGATGGCTCCTGTGCTAGGGAGGTATCTTTGAAGGAGATAAAGGAATGTGGATATTATGAACTGCTGTTTCCTGGAAACAAGAAAAAAAATTAGTCTGGTACCCAACCACGTATGATTATCTGTAGGCTGGCTTTGATTAGTTTTGGAAAATGCGTGTCTTGGAAAGAAATAAAGTGATTTAGAAATCTAGAGAACTACAAATGAACGTGAAAGAAAAGCACATTGTGCCAGCGATCCATGTTGGAATAAGCTTGGCATGAGTCAGGAATTCTCTGGGCTGGACTGGATTTGCAGTAACCTTGGCTAAAATCACTGGCTGGGTAAAGCTACATGGTATACACAGTGCTTTACCTAGAAAGGAGGCCTATGTTCATCAGTGGAGTTTGTAAGTTCAGATCTGGCATTTGTTATTTTAATTATTGAACTAGAATAGTAGAAAGTGTGCAATTCCCCCCTTTGCTCTGACTCAGTGGGATCAGCTTTACAGTAACTGAGTGTGTCTACAAGAGACGTTTATTGTGGAGCTGACTAATTAGCTCCACAGTAAAATCTCAGCATCTGTACTGAGATTAGTGTGGCTCTATTAGGCTGCAGTAAACTAATAAATGCCACTGCAGGTTAGTATTTGTCAACACAAGTAGTATCCTACAACAGTGTTGCTTAGTGCACCACAACACGTGCTCCAGCCAGCCCCATCCGCATCTACTAGGGTGCTTCAGTGCAGGGGCTGCCTGCCTGCCAGCTAGCCTTGCGCTGGACCACCTTTGTGCTTCAGCCAGCCCTCCGCAGCACGTTGAGCAAGGTCAGAGCAGTCCTGGACTGACCCCCTGGACTCCATGCCATCTAGGACTGCTCTGACCCGACTCAATGTACTGTGGCCCCAGGCGCACGTTCAAATGGCATGCCTGGGAGCAATAAACTCTGGCGCGATATGTACTAGAGTTTATTGCTGCATGATTATAGCATATTTAGATCCCCGCCCTGTCCTTCAGGTACTTCCCAACATCTTTCTCATAGGTACATGCTTATTGATGCCCATTACTATAGCATCTGAGTATCTTTCATATTACATTTGAAAGCAAAGACCTTGCTTAAATTTGCCTATTGTGGCTTTTCTCTGTACAAAGTGTTCCTTGGGGTAGTAGATATGAATTTTAATTCTGTTTGTTTTCAGGGGAAGGAGGTAAATGTAATTCTGGTTGTGACAACAAAAGAGAAACGTAGACAGAACTGCTGCCGTGAAGCAGCAACAGCAGCACAGGCCCAAAGACTAGGTAAGGTAGCTAGTTAAAAAGTTCCTTTGAGTGGGGTTGAAAGAAGGGAAGGTCAGGCTCTGTGCAAATTATGGTATTTCCCTCCTGCCCCCAGGAGCAGGATTAAAATGTTTCTTTTATATATTGTTCAAATTTTAAATGATAGCATCTTGCTTGCCCCTGTGGTAAAGCCTATGGAAAGTTTATCTTGCATCAAGGCTGAACCAATTTAACCCCAAATTCCAGGCATTTGACTTTATTCCATGTTTGTTTACAACACTAAAAAATCCTCTGTTATCACAGACTTTTTTAGCATGTGCAAGTGCCCACATATAGTGATAAAGTAACTTCTTCACCATCTTTTGGTGATAGAGGGTGTTTTTACACATGCTCCAGAAGTGGGGGAGCTTTAGTTAAATGAGTCAAATAAATTTTAGTTAAAGCACCCCTGCCGCCATTTTGAAAGAGAGATGCTGATACATGAGATGTGGAGGCTGCTGAAGGTGTGCTAAATTAGCACGCTTCAGCAGATTTAGAATTACAGAATAGAAGAACTGAAAGGGACCTGTAAAATCGTCAAGTCCAGTCCCCTGCTATGGGCAGCAGGTACTTGGGCGAAAACAAGCTCAACAAGGTGCTTGTCCAGCCTCCTCTTGAACACCTGCAGGGATGGTGATGGCATCACCTCTGCTGGGAGCAGGTTCCAGATTCTAGATATACTTACGGAAAATAAGTTTTTCTTTATATCTAGCCTAAATTTTTCCTCAACTAGCTTATGCCCTCCTACCAAGGGGTGCCTTTTTGAAGGGTTGCTCCCGTAGATCTTGGTGTTCACCCCAACATACTTGTAGGCGGCTGCCAAGTCACTTCTCGGTCTTCTCTTCCTCAGACTGAACAAGCACAATTCCCAGAGTCTCTCCTCAGGGCCTATCCTCCAGGCCCCGATCATATGAGTTGCCCTTCTCTGCACCCTTTCAAGCTTATCCACATCCTTCTCTGAGTGCGGTGCCCAGAACTGGACACAGTACTCAGCTGTGGCCTCACCAATGCCGAATAGAGGGGTAGGAGCACCTCTCTGGATCTGTTCACAACGCATCGGCTGATGCACACCAGGGTTCTGTTTGCCCTGCTGGTGACTTCATTGTACTGTTGGCTCATATTCATTATCTAGTCGATTGTGACCCCCCAGGTCCCTTTCAGATGCAGTGCTAGCCAGTGGACCAGCACTGATCGTATAGTTACGGTGAAGGTTTTTCCTACCCACATAAAGGACCCAGCACTTGTACCTATTGAACCTCATCTGATTGCATTCAGCCCATTGGACCAGTCTATCGAGGTCATACTAGATCCTTACCCTATCCTCTGTGCCTGCATTTCCCCACAGATTGGTGTCCTCCTCAAACTTCTCCCTCATCCAGGTCATTGATAAAGACGTTAGAGAACACGGGCCCAAGCACTGATACCCTGGGGGACCCCACTGAAGACAGCCCTCTAGGACGGCCATCCCATTGATTACAACTCTCTGGGACTGGCCTCTGAGTTAGTTGATAACTCACCTCTCTGTAGACTGGTTTAGGCCAGTGCCTTCCAACTTAATTGAGAAAAATTTCATGGGAAACAGTATCAAAGGCCTTGCTGAAGTCTAGATAGATGATGTCAAGCTCATGTCCCAAGTTCAGCTGATTAGTTACTGGTTATAAAAAGATACCAGGTATGTTAGGCATGACCTCCAGCCATGCTAGTTGCTTCTTAAAATCCCACCAGTTGTGAGCTTGCAGTTGATGGCCTCCTTGACAATTTTTTCAAAGATTTTGTCCACAGGACTGAAGTCAGACTGACTGGTTTGTAGTTTGCAGGGTTGCCCCCTTCCCTTTCTTAAAGATGGGTACCACATTAGCCTTCTTCCAGTTGTTCGGGATCACTCCCAAGTTCCACGACTCTTTGAATAGCTTCGCCAGAGGCACCACTATGAGCTTGGCCAGTTCTTTGAGGACTCTTGGATGCAGGTTATCTGGGCCAGCAGACTTGAAAACATCCAAATGTTCTAAGAGTAACCCTCACCTGTTTGGGACTGATTTCATGTGGACTGCAGTCTTCCCTGTCTCTGGGCAGTTGACGAGTTCCCATCTGATTTCAAGAATGCTGATGTGTAGTAAGTATTTAGGAGCTCTACCTTTTCACAGGGAACCACTGTGGGCTGCCCCCCCCCCCCCCCCATATTCAGTAGGGGTCCCACAGTGGAGCTTTTTTTTTCTTGCTCCCTGTGTACCTATAGAAGGACTTTTTTGTTGATTTTTATTTCTGTTGCCAGCTTCATCTCCATGCGTACCTTGGCTTTCCTTATGTTATATCTGCAGACCCTGGTCATATGAGTGTACTCCTCTCTGGATGCTGAACCATATTTCCATTGCATGTATGCTTCTTCTTTTCTTTTTCAGAAGTTCCCTAATGTCCTTGTTGAGCTAAGCAGGTCGCTTGGCCCCTTTCCTTCTCTTTGACCAGGTGGGGATGGCCTCTTTTTAAGCAGTGAGAATTGCCTCCTTAAGGAAACACCACCATTCCTGAACTCCCAAATCATTCAGTCACTGGTTGTGAAGGGCCTTACTAACTAGACTCCTGAGTTTACCAACGTCTTCCCTTCTGAAGTCTAGGACTTCTGTTCTGCTGACAGGATTCCCAGCCTTTCAGTGGATGGTGAATCTAATCAGATCACTGTCACCCAGAGTACCTCCAATCTTCAGGTCACCTATTATGTCTTCTCCCTTGGTCAGCACCAAGTCCAGAGTGGTTCTACTCCTAGCTGGTCCCTTCACAACCTGTGTCAAGAACAGGTCATTTATAGGTGCCAAGAAGTTGATTGACCTGCTGGAGCTGGCTGAATGGTCTTCCCAACAGAAGTCAGGGTAGTTGAAGTCACACATGACAATTGGGTCTTTAGTACTGGCTGCCTCGGTCAGTTCCCTCGAGAATTAATCAAGCCTGCTCTGATGCGCTGTAATTACAGCACATTGGAGCAGTCTCCCAGCATGTCTACCAGCACGTGTAAATATTAAGGGTTGAGAGGCCTGAGCTCTTTTGACAGTGTTTCTCTCATTTTTTGTGGCTCTCCTTTTGAACTTGCTTCAGTATTTCCACGTTCTTTATGGACAACAGAGCTGGTCCTAAAGGTAGTTTCCAGGTATAACATATATATATGTAAGGTTATAACAAAACCTGTTGAGCTGTGACAACATATGTAAGAAATCACATTGCTGATTAGCAGAAAACTGTTCTTTGTGTTTAATACCCTAACAAATGGTATCAAAAATATCTTATTATTTGGATCATAGGAAGGAATGTAAACCCATTCCTGAGACACCATCCATTGTTGTCTCCCTACTAACTGCTTCACTTTGAGATCTGTGACTGAACCAATTTTTAGTTCATTTACTGCATACAGTATATGCTTTTAAATCAAGATTCAACGTGGTGTTGAGTCCAAAACCCCAAGGTAGTATATGAACACAACTGTCCTTATTTTCCAGACCTGCACTACAGAGTCAGAATCCAGTCTGAGGATTGCTTTGTACCTTGTTACCTAAATTTTTCCCATAAAAAATGGGGGATATCCCTATGTACCAACCAGTCTCCCTGGCAAATGAAGCGTCTCTGTCTGACAAATATTCATACTTATGATTTTATGAATAATATTGTGTTACAGCCATAATTGTCAACGGACAGAGTTAATAGTGCTCTGTGGTCATTTCCTTGGATATCACACTAGGGAAACATCCTTTGTCACAGCTTTTGATGGTGACATTGAAAAATTCAAGCAACATTTCCATCTGAATAAGAAACATTTATGTAGCTAATCAGCCTTTCTTGTGCAAGCAGGAGATGGAATCTAGAGACTGACAGTCATTCAGAAATCAAAAACTTGGATGTCTACATTCAGACACAGGCCTCTTGCATTTCAGAGCCTGTGGTACAATTGTATAGATGATGATCAGAGCCTCTTCACAAATGCTGAATATAATGAAATGCAAAATCATAATTGCTGCTAGATTGTGCAGTCATTAAATCTAGTTTATATTTAGAGAGCCCATCTTAAGAATGCAGAATAGAATAAGAGAGTCATTTACATGCCTGAAAGGCATTTACTCCATAAGCAGCTGAACTGGCACTCTGAGCACACATCCTAATTATAGCTGGGCAGGAAACAGTTTTCCCATCATATGAAAAATTTCAAGAGCTTTCCTGTGCTGTATCGGAATGAAAACATTCTAGGAAGAAGCAAAGGAAAAGGATCCCAGAACATGGATGGATCTAGGATTTGGAAAAGGGGGTTGCAGGTGGTGTGGTGCATCATAGCACAACACACACATTTTCTCCACTTAAGAAGAAACTAGAAGCTTTTCTAATATGCTAGTGGTCTGGGGGTATAGTAATCACTTTTAAGATCCAAGCAGAAACTAATATAATTGAGTTTGAGTGGAGCTGACTGCCAGGTTCAGTGTGGGGCAAGTACTTGGTGCCAGAGGCGTACATCCATTTTCCCCCCCCCCCAGCCTGGCTATAGACAGAACTGCTTCCTACACTCCAGCACATAGGTCCTCCAGACACTTAACCAGAGTAGCCCCAAAGTACCTCTCACTTCAAGGCAAAACCTGCCAACACATCTCCACCACCCCCACTATTACTACACCCCACAACAGAGCCATCAGCATCCCAGGATCTTACAGCTGCACCTCCAGGAATGTAGTATACTTCATCCAATGCACCAAATGCCCTGATGGAAGATATGTAGGAGAGACCAGACAACAACTGCGCACCAGAATGAACGCACACCGGAAATCCATCAAAGACAGAAACACCCAATTACCGGTGGGGGACATTTCTCACAGGAGGGCCACTCTCTCTCCAATCTCTCAGTCCTGATCCTCAAGGGAAACTTACACAACACTTCCCAGAGACGAGCCTATGAACCCCATTTCATCAACCTCCTGGATACTAGAGATCATGGACTAAACATAAACATTGGATTTTTGATACATTATAATCTGCCTGGCAACTGACTCCCCAGCCCAGCCCAGCCCCTGGCTTCTTTACTTTTCATTCCATCCAGGAAGAGCACGCAGCAACTGCTGCAGCTTCCTTAGCCTGATGAAGGGTTTTTGAACCCGAAAGCTTGCTTAATAACTATTCTCCAACTATTTGGGTTGGTCTAATAAAAGAGATCAAATTCACCCAAGGAACCTTGTCTGCCTATGTCCTTAGACCAACACAGCTAAAACCTACACACCCTCTCACTTCAAGAAGCACAAGAATCAAAGGGAGTTGTGACTGTACCACCAAACCTTCCCAATCTACTCCTGCCCCAAAATAGCTCGTTATTTAGAGGACTTCTCTAGGATAAAGGAGACATGGTGCAAGTCCCTGCTTTGGCTGATGTATAGCAAGCTCTTTTTCTTCAGGGTTCTGATCAGAAATTCCATCTAGACTGGAGGAAATTTACAGAGTAATTGGAAGGACTGAAGGAGCCTTCCCATAACTTCTCTTCCTCCTTTTCACATCCCCAGTTAGCAATTTGGCAAATGGAAGCCTAGAAAATCATGGATGGAGAAGCATGTCCTTGTGGATGCCTGTTCCATAACAGGTATTTTATAAACTTTTAAACTAGGGCTGTCAAACTATTTAAAAAAATGTATCGTGATTAGTTGTGTGATTAAAACAATTAGCCACAATTAATCACAATCTTAATCGCATTGCTAAGCACTCAAAATTATGCACTGGTTTGCTCATTTTAAAGGAGAAAATTTGACGTTTTTCCATAAGAAACAGAAAACCAGGATCCCTGGTCATCTTTAATTTATTCCTCCCACTGCTGCAGTGGAGAGGAAGTTGGTGTGGGAAGGTCAAGCAGCTTGGCCCCTGCTTATGCCTGTTCTCCTACTACCGCTGCTCTTCTCTTCCATCTGCCCCCTTCCAGTCTCTGCTCTTCCCTTCCTCCACAGCCTCTGCTCTGTGCTGGCAGGCTCCATCCTTGTTCTAGCTTGAAGCACTGAGCACAACCCCAGCCCAGTCATGGTAGCAGTCATGCAGACTGTGCATCACTTTTGTAGGGTCCAACTAGAGCTGGGCTTGCTGCCTCAGGCTGCAGCATGCATGGAGCCTACCAGCACAGAGCAAGGGTAAGGTGGGGAGGGAGAGGAGCATGCAGGGGAGCAGAGGCTATGTGTATGGGGTGGGGGGAGGGGCGTGGGAGATAGCAGGACACAAAGGTGGTGTGGGGGGAAGGGATGTTGCAGACTGGGATGCAATAGATCAGGGGGCTGTACCCTCACTTGAGCCACTTGTAGGGCTGCCAACCCTCCAGAGTTGCCCTGGGGTCTCCAGGAATTGGATATAAATTTCTAGGAGACTGCTGAGAGTCACTCTGGAGATCAATGATGGAGCAGTCATGAAAATAAATATTAAATGTTGAATCTGATTTTATACAGTAGTCCAGTGGATTTTTAAAATGTAATAGTAATGTGCATGTAAAGTCTACACACCCTAATCTGTAACTGATATACACAAGCACATTCACATTGTTGCTGGCACATTGGTATTCTGGAAACCTCCTGGAATAAATTCAAACAGAGTTGGCAACCATGAACAATGCGTGCCACCAGAGGATGGGGGGCACAGTGACCACCTGCAGGTGACAACACAAGGGAGGGGGAGGCACGGCAAGTGCTGACCAGTAGTCCACGACCACGCACAGATGCCACTAGTAGTGTCAGGGTGGGGGGTGGGGAGGGGAGGGAGGTGGTGAGCAGTGACCACCAGCAGGCACCGCCAGCAGTTGTGGCAGTGGCCAATATCAGGGGGTGCATGTATACCCACATGCACCCCTTACATGTTGCCAACCCTAACCACTTGCCATACAGGTAGCTAAAATTTTGTCTGCATATTTTTAGAGCCAATACTATATAAAGTAGCTGGATCTGGATCTCCCAAATGGTGCGCCCTGCTCTAAAATGCCTTGGTTTATTGCCTTTGCCTAGGGCCATGCCACTGTCCATTATTGTCCACCTCTACAGTAATTTGGAAAATATCAGGCTTTTTGTAAACTAGCAATCTAGCAAGTCTTGCACACTCAGAAGTGGCTCCCAACACAAGTTGCTAGCATTAACTGTTGTTTGACTTCTATTTGAACAGACTGAGATTTGTCATTGCTTTTTCCAAGTGTCTATTCCAGAACTAGAAATGTGAAGTACAATGTATTAGTTTATAAAATCACACAGTGGCTGAAAGCCTCTTGAAAAAATAGCTATAACCTCTGCTTATAGTGAAAAGTTCCAAGCTTTTTACTTGGGACTTGTTTTTTTTTTTCCCAGTTCTTTTTGTGAATGTGTTCTTTTTTTGTTTCTTTGTTTTAAACCTGGATTATTCCATATATGAAAGCCTTTTCTTTATTTTCATGAATAGCAATGAAAACTATTGGAAGTCTCCACTCCAAACAATTTAACATATCTTAAATGAAATGCAGAACTGATGTTTCCACAACAGTAAAAACTGTATTTAGGTCTTTAATATCTTACATTGGGGCTAAATAATACAGGTTGTAGCCATCTTGGTCTAAGGACATTGGCAGACAAGGTTCTTTGGGTAAACCTGATATCTTTTATCAGACCAACTCAAATACAGTAAAAGCTCCATTAACCAGTATGTTACAAGCCAGCATGTTCTATTAACCAGCATGCTTGTAAGGTAAAGTGAAAATGGAAATGCCCACCATGGCACTTCCAGTTTCTCCAACCCCCCACAGCCTGGGGCAAACCAACCTGCACTGCCAAGCCCCCATGGCCCGGAGCGTAGCATGCTGCATGGGGCCCACTTCCCTGTCCCTCAGGGCCTGTGGGGCCCATGGGAGGGGAGGTGATGCCCTGGATATGGCGAGAGAAGCGGAGGCCCAAACAGGCAAAGACACCTGTTTTGGCCTCTGAATTAACTGGCATATTTTGTTATCTGGCATGCCCCATTCCCATGGGAGCCAGATAACAAAGCTTTTACTGTAGTTGAAAAAAATTCTTTTTTGCAAGCTTTTGGGTATAAATATCCTTCATCAGGTTGAGGAAGCATCTGCAGTTGGTGTGAAGAGCACACACCAACTACAGATACTTCCTCAGCCTGATGAAGGATATTTATACCCAAAAGCTTACGAAGAATAATTTTTCCAACTATTTGAGCTGGTCTCATAAAAGATATTGGATTTATCCAAAAAATCTTGTCTGACTATGGGCCTAATTAATGAATTTATGGGCTGCAGTACTTTCCTTTATTTTCGATGACATTTCTGCAGACACTTCCAAATTACTGGACACATGCTGTAATTGTGTACCTGGACACTTGTTAATAAAGACTGCCTGCTAGGTGGAAGGGAATTTTGCTGGGAAGGCCTTAGAGATCCTCGGATGATGTCAGTTGTCTGTCCTAACTCCCTTCAAGTAAGTGGAGCTATGACCACTTACTCCTATTAAGGATCTATTTCATTACATTAGAATAGGCCTCAGGGGTTACCATCAGGATTGCTTCTACTTTCATGCTCAGTGATTTGCATAAATGTAAAATAAGCCCCTGGATCAAAATTGCAAACTTAAATGGGTTCAAGACACTACAGAATGATGTAGGGCAGGGGTTGTCAACTGGAGGTATGCACACCCCCAGAAGTACTTTGAAAAGTCCCAGGTGGTATGCAGGGGCAGGCAGGGACAGACTGCCACCACCCTGCGCTACAGCCTCACAAGAGCAGGACCATAGTAGGGTGAGAGCATGGCTGCACGAATGCTGTGCTGCCTCTGCTCTGGCACTCACCATGCCCCAACTCTGCATCTGGCCACTTGTAATTCCCACCCCCTGCTCTGCATCCAGCTGCTAGTCACCCCCCTGTGGGGGTATGCTTACTAAAAAGGGGGCTGCCTGGGGTACACTTATTGAAAAAGGTTGAAAACCCCTGATGTGGGTTACAGGAAGATAAAGGTAACCACAACAGAAAGAAGTTGCTGCATGTATGGAGCATCCAGATTTTGTATTCTGAACTCATGGCTCTCTTTTTTGCCAAATGAGGCAAGAGAGATTAAATGACTGACTAACACCCCCTCCACCTAATCATTGTCTGCTAGCTAGCTTTTGAAAATCTGCAAAATATGTGGATCTTAAGAGATTCGTGCATGCAAAGAATGCATCCCCAAACCTATTTGCATAAGGGGTAGTGAGGAAGAGGGCAGAAAAATTGTTGTGGAAGTTTAGAGAGTAAGTTCATTGGAATGAAAAGAGCAGGTTGTAGTGCAATGAGATAAGAGATCGGACTGCTTCATAAATCTAAATTATCTAATACTAAGCCACGGAGTGCCGCTATGAGGTAAAAATATCAGTACCTTTTACATATGGACAAATAGAGGTTCAGACCACAAGAGCTTTGGGATTTGCTGTCATGTTTGTTTTCTTTGAAGATGGTGTATAAAGCGCAGTTGGCTTCAACAAAACATTTTTTCACATACTAATAAAATTCCCATCACTGATTTAAGCATTCATATTGTGATACCCCTTTTTATTATTCATTGTCTTCAGGAATTGAGATGGCAGTTTGTCTCCAGTGGGGCAACTGTGACCAAAGTGTTGCTGTATAATGAAGCAATTAAAAAGAAATTACTTTGGTGTTTTGAGAAGAATGCTTCATTCCTCAGCTGTTTAGATGATGAAGGTTAAATTAAGCCTGAAAGTGCTTTCTTGAATGTAATAAAGCACCCTACTGATGGAAGTCAAGCTGAGTAACTTTGTCGTTGTATTAAATTTTGGACTGAGCTTGGTTTACTTTTTAGAAACCAACCAGCAATAGCACAGGAGCTAATTCCAATTCAACATAATTACTGAAATACAGCTGGAGAACTGTGTCCTCCAGTACTCCAGCTGGAGCATACTGGAATACTGTGTCCAGTTCTGGGTGCTGCACTTCAAGAAAGATGTGGATAACCTTGAGAGGGTCCAGAGGGCTACTCAAATGGTTAGGGGCCTGCAGGTAAGGCCCTACGAGGAGAGACTGAGGGACCTGGATATCTCTTCAGCTTCCACAAGAGCAGGCTGAGAGGTGATCTTGTGGCCGTCTACAAAATTATTGGGTGGGGGGAGCAAGGAATAGGAGATGCTCTGTTTACCAGGGCACCCCTTGGGGTAACTAGAAACAATGACCAAAAACTGACAGAGAGCATATTTAGATTGGACATCAGGAAGAACTTCTTCACATTTAAGGGTCACCAGAAGCTGGAATGGGCTTCCAAGGGAGGTGGTGCTCTCTCATACCCTTGAGGTCTTTAAGAGGAGATTGGATAAGCACCTGGCTGGGGTCATCTGACCCCAGGGCTCTTTCCTGCCCAGGGCAGGGGGTTGGACTTGATGATCTACTGCGGTCCCTTCCAACCCTAAAAATCTATGAAATTTATTAAATAGATGGGAAGTAATCTCAGAGCAAACTGGACTTGTTACAAACTGCTAAAACAGACTACCCTCCTGTGTTGTTCCTCATTCAGGGATAATGGATATGCCACAGAAGTAGGTTGATTTCAGAAGAGTATGGGCAACTGCCTTGTTGCAAATCCATTTGTGGGTTGAGCCCTGAGCTTCTCTTCACTGCCCAAGGAACAGATGAAGGTTTGCCCTGGGATAACTTTATCCCCACAAGCATCAGCTCCAGTGCTCCTTATATCAGACCTTGAAGCTGCACCAGGGGAATCTCTGCCAGCTGCAAGTGGATACACTTTGGTTTGTGAAATAAATTATAGACCCCCTCCTGGCCATAGGATGATATTGCCTGTTAAGAGTCATCTCTGGGTGAGTATTCCAGGCTATCAGTAGGGAGACAAAACAGTAGAGGGATTTATTATATAGAAGGAAACACTTGTACAAGCAAAACTGACCATAAGTTTGAAAAAAAAAACAAAGCAGGCAAGAAGTTTCTTGCCCTCCTCATCTGGCTACACCCTAGCCTTCCTGAAGGTCCTGCCAGTATTTCCAGGAAGTCTGTTACGCCTCAGCTCTGTATTCTTGGGCAACCCTGGCACAGGATGCAGTCTGTCTGACTCACAAAGGACTCCCCCCCCCCCCCCCTCCCCTCCTCTACCTAAACGAAACTGATTAAGATGCAGTGAGAGACGCACCTAAAACTCTCCAGATAAGGGTGATAAGAGTGAAACAACTGCCCTAGGTCTCATTTACATCCGAGATTGAACCAGATGACCATTCATTTACATGAGAGATGGAGAACAGAAAGCCTGAAGCAGAGACTGTAGTGAATTCTGGGACCAGAGAAGCAGGAGAGCGCTGCATGATGGGGAATCTGTGCTTCCAATGTTAATCAACCCATGTTCACACACACCCAGCTCAGCATTTATCAGACCAGTTCTAATCTGGATTTGCTAAGGACTCCCCCCCCTTCCCCCCCCCCCCGACACACACACACAGCTCTAAGTTTAATAGGCATCTCGGGCCGTACATTCCCCGGTCCCAGTATGGGAGGCCTATTTAAACTTGATTGACTAAAACTCGGTTGCCGGGTAAGGGAATGCTGAGGCAGGAGACCGAGTCAGGGGGGGTATGGGCAACATTTGAACAATGGTTAAGGGTTCATCACAGCATCCAGCCTGCTGGAGCCCTAATCCCAGGTGTTGTCGTATCTTTCCCGAGATGACTGGTGGAAGTCCTCTCCACAAAAGGTTATGAGCACCCCAATAATTGCTTTAGATCTGGAAAAGTCATGCTAAGCTGAGGCTTGTGCACAACAAGTAAAAATCCAAAATCCTGATGCTGCAAGCTATCTATTGTTCCTGAAGAAACCATGAGATATCCCATCAGGATATCTGCCATCCATAGGAATCTCAAGCTGGCTCCCAAGTATTTGGGTTACTCCCTAATCTTAAGTGTTTCCTGATTATCAATCAGTTTCCTGAAATGGTCCAAACCAGATAACCCCTTGTCGATAGAAAAGACAATGATTTACACTACTGAGGGTGCTTCGAAGCAGCTGAACTGAGGGTATAAAAATCTGTAAGTGTGTGTGCTTAAAAAAAAAGAAAAAGAAAAAGAAGAAGCAGGAGGAAAGAGGGAGAAAAGGAAAGAAGAAGAAAACTCCTGTGCTGACACCATCCCCTGTCATTCTTGGGACGCTGGAAGAACAGATCATCTCTCTCTTCAAGGATTGTGCTACGGACTATGCCTGTCAGCTTTGCAGCCTGCGTACCATGGACTAGGTGAGATTCCCAGCGTTCTCTCTCGTCTGTCTAGGCATAAACTTCTGAACCTGAACTGTATTAGTTAAGCTTGAGCTAAGTTTCCCCAAATACTTAGTGAAACCAGGGTAGTATTGTCATTGTTTGTGTTTGTTTTTCTTTTGCATGTCTATTACTACTAGTACTATTATACATTTCATATGCTTAGCAATAAATAACTTTTATAGTCAAACTGGTAGTAATTGGGTATATTTTTCCTTCTCTGCTTCTCTTTCCTCCCGTGCTCTGCAGCAACGCTTCTTTTACCTATGCTAAAGATCCCTGTGAAGCCTAGATTATTGTGGGGTTTGCTCATCAAGAGGCCAAAGATTGGGACGTGCTGAGTTTGAAACACATAAGGGGATCAGCTTGTACAGGCTGATTGACCCAGTTTGACTCAGACGTGCCCCTATGAACTGAATGCTGGCCCATGAGGGTGTCAGCTGGACACCCAGCCAGATTCAGAGGGATTCTGTTCACCTGTGTGCTTGTGTCTGACTGCATTTTATTGTTGCTCTTATGAACTGATTCTTGGCATATGAGGGTGTCAGCCTGTCCATGCTGATCAGCCCGGCCAGGTCAGGCATGTCACATTAGTGTGTGTGTGTGTTTGTGTGTATGACTGATTTGTTGACTGGAGGAACCCAGTCCCATTGAGATTGAGTCCTGCAAGATAGCTCCACTGGGGGTGAGGGCTTGCAGAAGGGAGAAATACAGCTCCATATAGTAACACAAGCAGCACATTGACAGAATCACCAAGACCCTAGAAATTATCCTTTAATAAATGAGCACACCCCAAAGTAATGGGCAAATTTGGTAACAAGTCAGACTTCCTGCTGATTCTGCCAGCTCTGGCTACTGGGGACCCTGGACTCTCTACAGGCCTGGGATCATCCAAAGACTACAGTTCTATCAGAGGTGGACTCTAAATTCCTGCAAACCAGACCCTATGCCAATCTTCATTATACTAATTTCTCAAGAGTCTCAAAATTGTCTAGAAATTTCTGGTCTCCCTGAGGCACCTGGAATTTCCCTGGCTAAAGGGCCATTTCTCTTGGATTCCTTTGCTATAGAGGAACTGATTTCCTCCTTACTCAGACAATGCCTTGGGTGCCCAAAAGAATAATGTCTCCTCCTTTATGCATCTGGGAGAGACAATTGTCCTTAAATAAGCATTCCTCACCACCTTGGCTAAACCATGTCCCAAATAATAAAGATTACATACAGGCGGCATAACATAATCTAACATACCGTAGCATAACATAATCGTAACATACCATGATAACACCAAATAAATGGCGATAGCATAACATAGGATTTTAAACAAGATCACACATGCCATATCAGTGAAAGCAACAAAGAAATCATGTATGACACCCCATGAACCCCTGGTGGTGCTTTCCCCCTACCTTGGAGGCATTTAAAAGGAGATTAGACAAGCAACTGGCTGGAGTTACTTTCCTGCCCAGAGCAGGGTGTCGGACTCAATGATCTAATAGGTCCCTTCCAACTCTAGAAATCTATGAAAGCCCCAGACCATGGTCAGCTTTGTGATAGATATGATTCTTATGTTGGACTTCTGGGAGCTGTTTGGAACCATGTTATCTGACTCACCTAGTACAGTAAGGATGTAAGGCTGGTATTTTCTGCACACAAGTTCCTGTTCATAACTGTTTATGTTCTGCATTGGTTCCTGTGCTCATATAAATTTAATGAATTATTCCCCTCAGCTGTGCAGGAAAGGTGTATCTCAAGGAGCAGATACCTTTGCCACTGTGTGGTTAAATATTAGGACAGCCAGAATGTCTCCTTCCAAATTCTTTCCCTTGTGTTGTCACTTAGAAGTTAACATAAACAGGTATGTTTTCACACCCCACACTTTTTTTTCCTAATAAAAGGGCTCTAGACATGATGAAAAGAAAATGTTATTTCTGCTCTTAACTATGCAGGGGAACCCACCGGCAAGGTAGCAAGTGAGCCCTGAATTCTTTGATAGTTATGGCAATGCCTCAACTTCAGATGATGGATAGGGTGAGATATTAAGAACTGGATGAACAGTCAGTCTCAGTGCCTTTTAAAATGGAGCCAATTTTTTTAATTTGAAGGGGGAAAAAAAGGAGAGGGGCAAACATAAATATCTTTGTGGATCTAGAAAGTCCATATATTGTGGGGCAAGCCCTACCTTGTGAAACGAGCTTGAAAATGTTGCTGTTAGACATTATTTTATGTCCTAAACTATCACTTTAAGTGTTGAGGTGTTGTAAACCTTATGTACAAGAAGGGTGTCTGTATGGTGTTTTGATGTTACTGGTTTGAGTGGCTAAGAGATGAGTACTTCTAATTTAAACTTAAGAGGAAGAAAGTTACTTTTAATAAACTGTCTATAAATGAGCTGGTATGCTTTGGAGTGTGTTCCTACTTGCTTCACTCAAATAACAATAGCAAGTTGAAATAGCTGCTCCCACTTGCAAGGTGACATATTGTACACAAGTTGTTATAACAGTAACAAAGCTATGCAGTGACATTGATTTGATGTCTCCTGATTGGAAAGGCTGCAGAAAATGTACATGTTGGCCAAGACTACTTTTCTCCTCTCCTCTCCTCTCCTCTCCTCTTCCCCCTCCCCCCTGCCTGCCCCCTCCCAAGTAATTAGCCATTCCAGAAGCCTCCTAATTTTGGTTACCTAACTTTTAACATCCCAATATGCCTGATGAGCAAAGGATGGCTGCTTCAAGGTGGATCACACAAATAGCAGCTAGAATTAGTGACTTTTAAAAGTCTTCAGTGATATTTTACAATGGGATAGTCAAAGGTCATTTGAGAGGGTTTTAAAACTGATTTTTGTCCATTCTTTCCTGCTACTGCGTTTTAAGAGTTCAGCATCCCTCATTCTAAGATTTTCAGTTAGGACTTAATCATTGGCAATTTTGCTATTGCCTGGAAGCCAGATCCAAACCTTAGTCGAGTTTTTTTGTTTTTGTTTTGTTTTTTCTCTGATCTGCAGGGGACTCAGTATACATCCTGCAATGAACAAAAGATGGATAATTGATGTAAACTAACTTGGGGAAACAAGGTGTGTTAAAAGTAACAATTTCAAGTTATTTTCTGTTTTTCTAGACACAGGTGGATTGAATCCCTGTGCCTAAAAAAGGGTATATAAATGTGAAAAATATAACCATAATTTTTAAACACATGGCTAGATTTTTAATAGTAAATTACCACTGTGACCAATGTTGGAGGAAAAAAAATAGTGTTGAGAGTTATCAACTATTTTCACTCTTGTATGATTCATCCTTCAATACAAAGGAAACCTTGAAACAAAATTACCGATAGCAGATAAATGTATAAAATGATATATGGGTCATGGGAATTCAATTCAGTATTAAAGCTGTAAAGCATATCTTAGCATCAGTAGCTGATTGTACTCCACTATGTAACGTTTGGTAGAAATAAAAGTTCTCTTGAAGGATAAGTAGTCTGAAAGGACAAAATAATATAGAATGGTAGAAAATAGAATATTTCTTTCTACAAGTGTTTCATATCTTTGTTAAGAATTGCGCTGATATTTCATCATTTAGTTTATTGTTGCTCCTTGTACAAAACCTTTGTGGAGAAACAAGCCAAGATTTCCATAAGTGCATCATGACTGGGGGGAATCTTTCTCCAGAACCACCTGAAACATATCTGATTTTTAGAAGATGAGCCCTTTCTAATCACATTCAGACATGGGAAGCAGGAACAAAGCCAGAAATCCCTATATAACCAACCACTGGCATCTTACTCCTTCAGATGAAATGGAAGAAATATGTGCTCTGATATGAAAAGAAGGGTTTGACACTATAGCTTTTATATCCTGTGCAAGGGAGTTTTTACAATCCCCCCGCTTTACATTAGCATGAGTATACTGAAATAATAGGAAGGAATGTGATGCTTTTAGTGAAAGTGTGTTAATGGAAGCTCTCTCTTTTCAAGAACAGAGCAGAGCACTTAAAGAAGGTTTTGAAGAAGGCTGTATGCAATGTATGAGAGGCCTGATGTAAGTAGCCATAGTGGAGGTCCCCACTTTTTGGTATCTCTGAACATCTGGCCTGCCTGGCTTCCAGAGAGGCCATGAATAGAGGGATATAGTGGGTGGGGGCAGGTTCTGCCTCCAAATTCCCAGTGACAGAGCTGCAGTGGGCATGTGTCATCAGTAGGGACCTACTGAATTTGCTATTTTGTGGATTCCATGAAATCCGGCATTGCCCACAAAGTCTATGAAATCCATGAGGAAAAAAATCTTAGAGGGAGTTAGCAGTCCTCTGCTGCACTGCAGTAACCCAACCGGGGGAGGACAGGTAAGCGCCCACTCAAAGGGCTGCGGGGAAGATGACTCCACCTGTCACCACTGATTGACTGTGAGGGCTGCCTATCATGTGGCTGTCAATTGGCAGTGAGGGGGAGGGCTGCATGACGCCCTTGCAGCCAATCAGCAGTGAGGGGTGGGGCCAGTGGGGCTCCTCAGCCAATCCAGAGGTGAGGGTGGCTGCTGTGCTCTAGATGCTTGGGCTCTGTTCTGCCCATAAAATCAGGGGGGCAGCCCCAACGAATTAGGTTGCTAGTCATCAGCATGGGGTGAGAAATGGCTGTTAACCTCTGCACCACTACTTGCTCTACTGCTACTCTTTACAGCCCCCTCCCCCTGCTGTTTGCCCTGCCTCCATGTCTGGATCTACATCTGGCCCAGGGTGCTCCTTGTGGTTTAGATCTGGCCTGGAAGGAGCCCTGCAGTCCAGAACTGGCACAGGTGGCACAGGTGATTTTGATGTTCCTGTTTGAGACAGAGCAGAACTTCAACTTCTCTTTCCAGAAAACCAGGTGTAAAGTTTGTACTTAATAGTACAATAGTACTTAATAAGGTATTGTTAGGTGCATCTGGAACTTTAGGGCATTAGTCTGGATTTTGTCCAGCTCAGAAGGGATTAAAGGCCAGATCCAAAACAGGACTTGGGATCCCAAATTCAAAACTGCAGTCTGTCCCCCGCCCATCACCACCACCACTCCCACATCCCGACTCAGCTGTTGCCTAAACCTGCCAACACCTAACTCACTATAGTACCACCTGATTTGACCAGTGGTTCCCCATGAGCCTGCAGTTCTGTCTTCTGCTTATGTGCAGAATTGCCTCTGTCTGAACAGTTAGGCAACTAGTTCCCACATAAAACCTGCTAATCTCCAGAATCAGGCACTTTAGTCTCCATGTACCATGGAACCTGATCTGATAGGCATGTTCTGAGCATGCCTAAATTGCATACTGACATTTAGTTTAGCAGAAAACACAGCTGTCACAATCACTTTCTTTTAAACATATGGTAGAAAGAGGAGGAGAAAGAGATGGTTTCTGCCTTTTGCATGCTTGTCGCATGGTTTTAAAGCATATACCCATGATATTAGAGACCTGCATTGTAAGTCCTCCTCACCCTTAAGGAATTCAAAGGAACATCTCCCACATCTCAGGAAAGTGTCCTAGCAGCTGGACTGAAATTTAGTTTCGGTGGAGGCAACCTCCATCCATCTTTCTAAAGCTGGTCTACTTTACAGAGAAGAATGCAAATGGGAACAGGACTGTAGCCTAGTACTTGGGGAATACAAATGGGTGAGAGAGTCCTGGGTTCCAGTCCTGGTTCCTAGGCTGTTTATATATTTTACATTGTAGTCTTTCAATAAAGACATAGTCCTAATGAGCATGGACTGGAACCCAAGCTTGTTCCAACCACTAGAATATACAGTCATGCTCTTTGGTTGCTCTGCTGACCCCACAGTGTATTGGCTGCCCACTGACCTGGCTTCAACAGGAGGAGTGTTGGTGGTCTTACCCCAGTGTGACATGTACTATATGTAGCATGGTAGACCATGAACGCTTAAATTTTTGTTCTAAGTCCATCACTGACTGGCTTTCTTGCATTCATACCAGGCTCTGGCCTCTTTACTATTCATTACAGGAAGAGCACACACCAACTGCAGATGCTTCCTCAGCCCGATGAAGGGCATTTATACCTGAAAGCTTGAAAAGAAAAATTTTTCCAACTATTTGAGTTGGTCCAATAAAAGATACCAGATTTACCCAAAGAACCTTGTCCGCCTATGTCTTTAGGCCAACACGGCTACAACCTGCACCCCTGTATTAATACATAAGCACATTTCATCAGCTTCCATATATCTGTTCATATCTATTGGTTTACAGTCTAAGCTTTAAACCAAACTTCCAGTATGCTTTTACTTATGCTAAGTTGACACCAAACTCCATCGTTCCTTGGTGCCAGGAATAAAATAGACCCCAAAGCAAGACTAATTAGAATTTTGTAATGCTGTCTAGCGAGTTTAACATCTTTACTGGGACCTGGTTGTAATGAAACCATTTTTAGACCTGCTGAGTTTTCAAATACTTGGTTGGAACTACAACCTAAATTGATCTTCATGATGACAAATTCATGAAAAATTCTGTAAGACTCTGATGTAGAAAACACCCTATTGTTTAAATTACTGGAAATGAGTGAGCTGTAAAATATAGGGACTTGAGAGGTGTGTCAAACTGGCTTCATGAACAGCTGCAACCATTGCAACGGATGCAGTGTCCTTGCTATGTCATTGCCTATGTCTTTGCTGTGCAATTTACATTCCTAATAGTCACGGTCAGTGAATTTAGGTTTGGTCTGATTTATATAGGTTAAGCTGAATCCTTTCAGAGTTGAAAACTTGGGGACTGGACCAGTATTTCAAGCAATAGACTATTGTATAAAGGCAGGAAACAAAACAAAACAGAAGTGAGCCCTTGCCAGTTCTTTCACTGAATACACTGAGGCTCTTTTCAATGGAGAGTTCAGGGTCCTGGATTGGAAGTGGGCTGAGGGGCTTCTTTTGCCAGGCCTGAGTTGGGCATCTCTGCTTCAGAGAGGGGTGGGATTTCGGACAAACCCTGGTATTTAGCATTTCCAATTGGCACATTCTAAGTGGCTCTCTACTCAGCCTGTGGTCTTTATGCCGTTTTTTCTGTGGAGCCTAACTCTTGCCAGGCTCTGTACATTGGGAGTCCAAGTGCTTGTTTCTGCACATCTTAGATTCCACTCTGGGATCAGGTACCTAAAAATGTTGAGAACTGAGGGTATGTCTACATGTTCATTAATGCGCCGTAAGTATGGCACATTAAATTTAGCACCTGTAATAACAGATAGTAACTTAATGCACTATAATTGGTGCTACTGCGCATTAGTGCAAATGAACCCTTTTTTTTATGTGACGCTTAATGCTCATCTGACTAATCTACTGTGCATTAGCATGTTTTTTTCCCAGCTGTGCTAATGTGTAGTAGAATTAGTCCAATGGGCATTAAGTGTCTTGTGTAGACGTGTCCTGAGATGCCTAACTTTATAGGAATCCAAACCTTTTATTGAGTTTTGGCTTTAATAATAGTTCCCATCTAACTGATTTTTTTTTTTTATTGTTGTTATAAGTTCAGGTCTTGCTTCAAAGTTAGTTTCATAGTTTATAGGGTCAGAAGGGACCTGAACAGATCATCAAGTCTGACCCCCTGCCCTGGGCAGGAATGAGTGCTGGGATCATAATACCCCAGCCAGATATCTATCCAACTTAGTCTATAAAAGCTGATGTTACATTTTAAAAGACATACTGCATGCTGGATTTGGATTGTTGCCTATAAAGCCAGCTGTTCATATGCTAACTTCTTAACTAGCAGAACTTCCTTTTAAAAAAAATATAGATCTGCTTCATAAAGGAGAGTGGGTTGTACAAAAAAGTGTCAATTTTTGATCCTGAAATGTTCACTGAAATAAAATACAAAATAAACCTCCAAGAAAAGACTGGGATACACAGCAAAAGCAACAGGATATTGCTTAGTTTAATCCCTTCCCATATTTAAAGCTTAACCCTCAGTGTTTGACTCTGTGTGTGCAAAGAATACATTTGAAATTATAGTAAATCTGAATGGATGGGAAGTCACTTGACCCTGAAAATCTCTGCTTAATCTTTTCTCAGCTCCCATCAACAAATGACAGTCACTTATGCAATAAGGCTTGAAAGCTTTCAGCTGGGATTTCAGCCAGTGACTGTAGGTATATCATTTGGGTAAAAAGGCTGATTCCCTATATGATTCTTAAGTTACTGTATTATGCAGGTTTGTTTATGGGCTTTTGCCTAAATAAAGCACGTGCGGTCTCGGAGCCCTTGGCAATAATTTTTACGAAGATGTGGGAAGTGGGAAAGATACCCAAGAACTAGAAAGGGCCAATGTAGTACCCCTCTTTAAAAAAAGGCAAAAAGGAGGACCTGGGTAACTACAGGCTAATTGGCCTCACCTCAATGCCCAGGAAGTTACTGGATCATATTATAAAGAAGCTCTGTGTGCAAGTGCTTTTGCAATCTGGATGAGGAAAGACTGATCACAAGCAGCCAGAATGGATTTACTGTTACACTAAATAAATTTGATCTTCTTTGACAGAGTAATGGGGTGTATTAAAGGAATGCAAAGGATATGATATATCTGGAGTCCAGGAGGCTTTTGACAAGGTCCCACATGACCTCTCATAAACACTGGAGAAATGGGGGCTGGACAAAATTACTATAAGGTGGATAGACATCTGACTCAGTAACCAAAAGCAAAGGATAATTATAAACAGATCCATGTCATAATGGCAGGAGGCTGAATGGGGTCCCACAGGAGTCTGTCTTGGGCAAAGTGCTTTTCAATGTGTTTACTGATTATTTGGATGCTAAAATTGATAGCTTCTTGAGTAAATTTGCAGCTTCCATGAAACTGGGAAGGCCTGTGAAAATGTTGAAGGATAGAAGTACAATTCAGAAGAATCCTGACAGATTGCAAAGCTGGGCTGGAGCTCAGAAGATGATGTTTAATGCTGAGAAATGCAAGGTGCTACACTTTAGGAAGAGCATTCAAAAACACAAACACAAATTTGGTGACACCTGGCTGAATGGCAGCACAACAGAAAAGAATCTGGGAGCCTTGGGAGATCAGAGACTATATGAGTCCGCAGTATGATGTAACTGCACAAAGGGCAAATGCAGTTTGGGGTTGCATCCGTAGAAGCATTACATGCAAGACATAGGAGGTGATAGTGCCTCTTTACTTGGCTCTGGTTAAGCCTCATCAAGATTACTGTATACAGTTCTAGGCTCCAAACTTTAAAAAGGATGTAGAGAAATTACAGAAGGTCCAGAGATGGGCAACAAAAATGATAAAGGGTGTGGAAGGTAAGCTATATGAGGAGAGGCTGAAGAAAATAGGCATGTTCAGTTTGTGGAAAACATGCTTAAGAGGGGACATGATAGTGGTCTTCAAATATCTGAAGGGATTCTATAAGGAAGAGGAAGAATACCTTTTCTCTCTTGCTGCAGACACTGAATGCAGATCAATGGTTTGAAATTGCAGCAAAGTAGGTTTAGATTAGATATCGGGAACAATTTCTTCCCTGTTAGGGCAATAGACTAGGCTGTCTAGGGAAGTTGTGACATCTCCATCATTGGAGGTGTACAGGCATTGGCCAGGGATGATCTAAGAGTAGCTATGCATATGCATAATGTTTTTATGACAAACTTTTATATTTCCCCACTAAATATTCTTTTACCCATTGTACAATTAGTGGGTATATTTCTGTAAAGTTTTATATCTTCCCCTTTTTCAAGAGGGAATCTTTTTATTTCATTGGTCAGTAAACTTCTTATATTGATTCAAACTTTGCAGCAGCAGCAGCCCCTGCCCATGCTTACATATGCTTGATCCCTCAAAGGTAAGACCAATGTGTTTCAAATTCATGCTTACCTCAGACATGATAGAAGAAATATTCTGTTACAAAAAGAACACTGGAAAAATAAAGCATCAGTTAATCAATGTAAGGATACTCCTTATGTTCCACAGCACTATCAGCAGCCAAAATAGTAGCTATTAAAAACAGGAAGGGGAAAAAAACCTTGATTATGAAACAGTTTCTGAGAGTTTTCCTCCAAATGATCTGAATGTCTTAGGGTTAAGCACATATCCTCTCTGAAAATTTTTACAGTAACTTTTTAAAATGGGGAACTAGTTATGCAACACACATACTTAGCTAATATTTATGGGCCTAATATTCATGGGTCAAAGATAAATGTATGTCTCCTATAGCCACATGAAGAGAAGGAGCAGCTGCCCTCTGCTCCCCCTGTGTTCTCCAAACTAGGTTATCTCCATTCTGGGCAATGTGTCAGATGAGCTTTTCCTTGTTCTGTCCCCTCCTGGTCTTGAGGGGAAGAATAGCTCCTACTGCTCCCTGCCCATTCCCCCATTCTTATCATTGTTCTGGCACATGCATCTGGGAATGGGGGAGCACCCTGGCCCCACAATAATCACCTCCAGCACATGCAGTGGAAGATGAGGAATGAGGGATGAGTGGAACTCTCCCATCCCCAGCTGTACTGTAGGGGACATTGAGATCCTTTCTCTGATGTCAGGCTGATAGCATCCCAGGAATTGAAGGTGCAGACAGAAGTGACAATTTTTGCCCAATCTGGCCCCTGAAAGTGCTCTACAGCTGTGATCAAACAAGTACATGGCTGCAGAGCACTTTAAGAGGGCTCAATCCTGCCATAACCGGAACCCTCATTTCATGAAGGATCAGGTGAAGGCACTTCAAAGCAGAGCATCTTTAGTAACTTCTGTCTATGTGAGCCAGAAACAGGGCTTGGCTAACACAGCCCAGCACTGCTCCTGGTGCTATTTATCAAAATGGGAGGTGGGGAAGGAAGCAGAGGGAGCTCATTTTGGGGGTTGCCCAGCCAGTGCTAGAGGGTGGGTTGGGTGGATTGATGCTCCCATGAGCCCATGTGGTAGGAGGTCTCCAACCCACTCCTCCCCACTCCGGCATAGCTGGGGAAACCCCAGAATAGACCTCTCTCCCCTGCCTTCTCCCCCTCCCATACTGAGACAGAATGAGAGCTGGGGTGGGGGCAGCAGAAATTGAAGAAGAGGCTGCAGAGATGCAGCCTCTTTCCCTGGATGGGCTCCATGTTGGAGCTTGATCACCCACTCCCCTAACCCAACAACTAACATCCTCTGGGTTGGTAGAATCAGTCTAACTCATGGCACTTTATGTGAAGTGCCATGAATTAGACCCAGGAGCTGAACTTCTGTCTGTATCTTTTAGAAAAGTTGGGTAAGAATTCAGCCAAAGCTCCCAGTTTCATGCCCAGGTTTTTTTTTCTAGTAATGAATACCTTTTCATACCTTATATTGTGTTCAACCCTGTGGCATCTGATCACCAAAATAAAGTTCTCATGCCTCGTCCGCCTTCCATGGACCACTGGATCCTTTCATAGGAATTTTTGCAGCCCAAAGGCTGCCACCATGGATTCCTGTTGATTAAAAAAGGAAATAACTCCTGGTGAAAGATGGACACTGCTGGATGTCCTGGACACTGACCACCTATGAGAAATCTAAGGGGCGGAGGGTCATTAGGCCTCATCAGACGGCCAGGGCCTTTCGTATGTTATCTCTGTTCGGGGTGGATTTTGGGGTCAGGGATGTACATAGAGCTACAGCCTGCCCTCATATACCTTGTAAATACACAGAGGCTCCAATAAAGTTCAAAAGTACATTATAAACTTACAATCACAACAAAAACATCAAGCATCAACTATATACACTGGTTAACTGAAATGCACCATAAATAGACCTGCTGGGGGGCAGCAAAGGGCAGCGTCAGGGCCTTCACAGGCTCACTGAGCTGGAGTGACAGTCAGGCCCTCAGTCTTTTTCCTCAGAGGGTCTCAGACCAAGAATGAGGGAAGAGTGATTCTTACCAATCTAATGGATGATTAAGGTCCTGATCCAATAATGCTTTTATAGATAAGTATCCAATTATAATCCAATTTGATAGGTCACCCCTTTCCCTCTCTCACTGCTACAGTCACTGCTCATACACCTCAGACACACGGGTATAATCACCAACCAAGTAAATTTGCACACCGTTCAAACCTCAAGTACTCTCAAGCATCCATATTCCATTCGTACGCCGAACCTTGCCTCAGGATTCCTTATATACTCACCAAAATCATACCATGTGTCAGTCATGCTTCTCACCAATCATACTTATGTGCACACAAAACCCTACTATTGTGCTCTTGCACTCAGGTATAGCACATGGCACTCTACTGGACCACACAACCTACTGTACATGCTCCCTGGATGTAAGTGGGTCACTGACTTCATCAAGGCGGAAAGTTCAGCTATTCTAGAACCTGCCCACTTCTAATCAGTGTGTGCATGCTCAGGAGGGATCTCATGTTATGGACGACATCCAACACTGGAAGGGCATGATGTCTTATCCCATCCCTGGTGAACCTGGGGCACTGGGGATTTTGACTTCTTCATGACCATAAGACAATTCTATTCATGACTTGCTGTTATCCTTTGGTAATATTTCAGTGGCTTGAAGATTTCAGGAGCAAGTGATGAAACAGGATATTGGAGTGTGTTTTTTAGCATATGGATCAAAATTTTCTTTAAAATTTGATGGAGTTGTCGTTCCAAAAATTCTATCATGGCTTTGAAAATATGATTTGGGAGACAGAGAATTATGAAAAGACTTTTAATCAAAAAATCAGTAAAGCTGCTCCTTCATGAGGAAGTGTAGCCTTTTTTGAAAATGCATGTTCATTTAGTTGCACATAAAAAAGATGTTGCATAACTTGCCTTTTTCCTCATCCCATTCAGATAGCATAAAGTCCCCTTTCTCTGAATTATCACAATGCTCAAATTGGGATAGTAATAACTGATGTTTGCTAAGAATATATGACAGGTGCAGTAGAAGTCATAGAAGATCAAAGTAAACAGCTTCTCCCAATTTTGTATTGCTTATTTCTTAATCATTTTAACCATTCAAATATGTATCCAAACCCTCTGTTGTATCATTTTTAGTTGTTTCCTGTGTTCCATAGGAGATGCTAAAAGGAGACATTCAGAGGGGGGAAAAAAGCAAGTTTATACTTCACCTACTCAATTGTGACTTTAATGTGACCCTGTCTTGAGTCTTCTGGCTGAAGAGATACCTAATCTTTCAGTGGTTGACCCTCTTACAGAAAGGTGCATATTTTTCTCAAGAACTAGAAAAACTTGCTGACGTCAAAAGCAAGCAATATACAGTAAAGATGCTGGTTAACAGAACTTACAAGCTGGCGTGCTCTGCTAACTGACATGTCAGGTTGTAAGATAAAGTGAAACTGGAAGTGCCCACGATGGCACTTCTGGTTTCTCCAAGCCCCCACAGCCCGGGGCAAAGCAGCCTACGCTGCCAAGCCCCGATGGCCTGGGGGCATAACAGGCTGTGTAGGGCCTGCCCCCCTGGCCTGTGGGGCCCATAGGGTCTGCAGGAGGGACGACGATGCAGCGGGAGGGGCGGTGGGAAGCCTCAGATGCAGTGGGAGAAGCAGTGGCCCAGGCCGCTCAATTAACCGGCATATTTTGTTATCCAGCATCCCCCATTCCTGGGGGATGCTGGATAACAGAGCTTTTACTGTACTTCAGAGAAAATAACAAGTAGGAAGCAAAAACTTATCTAAACAGAGTAATATTTGAAATTCTTGTAGCCATATGTCCGAAGGGATTTATTTCTTAGACCACTTCAAAAGTCTGTTTTGTAGATGCAGCAGAACATGTCTGGAAGGAAGGAGAAAAGTATTTCTGAAGCTACCATGCTGTTTTTCCAGAAAAGTAATACAGTTTTAAAACTTCTCCCTTGTCATTGCATCTCTGTGTAAGACCTTGTAGTGGAGGAGAGGCTTGTATGTCCCAATGATCCTCAAAGCTATGTTGCCCAGTCTCATACTTCTAGCAGGGTCACTCACAGTCAACAGGCCTGAGGGGAGGTTCCAGACCAGCTGCAGTCCAACCCCAAGTTCTCAACAGCAGATCAGATGAAAGGTGTCATGATCTCAATGGCTGTAAAGACAGAAGGCTGCAGCAAGATGTAGGTATCCAATTGTCTAGGGGTCTCTCTTGCTACAGGGCCCAGACCACCAGACTATATGGTTGCTGTTTTCACACACTAGCTTCCTCATGTTAAATAGTCATGCACAGGAAACAACATGCTTTCCTGTACCAACCTCCAAAAGCCCTGTGATGGACTAGTGGTGATGGAGACAGGACTAGTGAATTCAGCAATCTCCAGTTATGAATCTGCACACAGGTAGAAGTATCCTGATGGTCATCTTGCACCTGGGTTGAGATGGGTACAATTCCACAGCTGCTGCTGTAACCGAGTAGTCCTAGTCAGGATCCCCTATGCTCACCCCACATGACAAAAGGGCTAGAAAAAGTACCCTAAATCTAGACTGTATTATCTGCTCCTGGCTGGATAACCAAATCCAGTGAGATCACACTCTGCTGTTGAAATCAGACAATGGTTTTTGCCACATGGAATGTACACACCTTGATGGATAGCCAAGATGGTGAAGGACAAGATAGACCTGCCAACATTTCCAGGGAACAAGTGAGATACAACAGCTTGACATTGAGGCTCTTAGTGAGACAAGATGGTTGGATGAGGGCCAGCTGAGAGAAGAGGGTAGGGGCTACACCTTCTTCTGGAAAGGGAAACCAACCCAGGACAGACGTGTTCACAGTGTTCATAGATTCATAGATGTTAGGGCCGGAAAGGACCTCAATAGATCATCGAGTCCGACCCCCTGCATAGGCAGGAAAGAGTGCTGGGTCTAGATGACCCCAGCTAGATGCATATCCAACCTCCTCTTGAAGACCCTCAGGGTAGGGGAGCGCACCACCTCCCTTGGGAGCCCGTTCCAGACCTTGGCCACTCGAACTGTGAAGAAGTTCTTTCTAATGTCCAATCTAAATCTGCTCTCTGCTAGCTTGTGGCCATTATTTCTTGTAACCCCCGGGGGCGCCTTGGTGAATAAAACCTCACCAATTCCCTTCTGTGCCCCCGTGATGAACTTATAGGCAGCCACAAGGTCGTCTCTCAACCTTCTCTTGAGGAGGCTGAAAAGGTCCAGGTTCTCTAGTCTCTCCTCGTAGGGCTTGGTCTGCAGGCCCTTAACCATACGAGTGGCCCTTCTCTGGACCCTTTCCAGGTTATCTGCATCCCTCTTGAATTGCGGCGCCCAGAATTGCACGCAGTACTCCAACTGCGGTCGGACCAGCGCCCGATAGAGGGGAAGTATCACCTCCTTGGACCTATTCGTCATGCATCTGCTGATGCACAATAAAGTGCCGTTGGCTTTTCTGATGACTTCGTCACGCTGCCGACTCATGTTCAACTTGGAGTCCACTAGGACTCCAAGATCCCTTTCCACTTCCGTGCCACCCAGCAGGTCATTCCCTAGGCTGTAGGTGTGCTGGACATTTTTCCTCCCTAGGTGCAGCACTTTGCATTTCTCCTTGTTGAACTGCATTCTGTTGTTTTCTGCCCACTTGTCCAACCTGTCCAGGTCTGCTTGCAGCTGTTCCCTGCCCTCCGGCATGTCCACTTCTCCCCATAGCTTTGTGTCATCTGCAAACTTGGACAGAGTACATTTCACTCCCTCGTCCAAGTCGCTGATGAAGACATTAAAGAGTATCGGTCCAAGGACCGAGCCCTGCGGGACCCCACTGCCCACACCCTTCCAGGTCGAAGCCGACCCATCCACCACGACTCTCTGGGTGCGACCCTCCAGCCAATTTGCCACCCACCGGACTGTGTAGTCATCCAAGTCACAGCCTCTTAACTTGTTCACCAGTATGGGGTGGGATACCGTATCGAAGGCCTTCCTGAAGTCTAAGTATACGACATCCACCCCTCCTCCTGTGTCCAGGCGTTTTGTAACCTGGTCATAAAAAGAGACTAGATTGGTCAGGCACGATCTGCCTGCCACGAACCCGTGCTGGTTTCCCCTCAGCATAATTTTTCCTGCCGGGCTCTCACATATGTGAGCCTTGATAATTTTTTCAAAGACTTTGCCAAGGATGGAGGTGAGACTGACTGGCCTATAGTTGCCCGGGTTCTCCTTCCTCCCCTTCTTGAAAATGGGGACCACATTGGCCCTTTTCCAGTCCTCCGGGACTTGGCCCGTGCGCCACGAGCGTTCAAATATTCCCGCCAGTGGCTCTGTAATGATGTCGGCCAGTGCCTTCAGCACCCTCGGATGGAGCTCATCCCGGCCTGCCGACTTAAAGGCATCCAGTTCTTCCAAGTGACTCTGCACCACCTCAGGATCTACGCATGGAAGTCTGGCGCCTTGCTGCTGCCTCTCTACAACCCCAGTGAGAGACTTGTCGTGCCCCTCACTTAGGAACACTGAGGCAAATAACTCGTTGAGGAGTTCAGTCTTGTCCCCCCTGTCCGTCACCAATTTTTCTGCCCATTTAGCAGGGGTCCTATTCCTCCCTGGGCCTTCCTTTTACTCCCTATATATCTAAAAAACAATTTCTTGTTGTCCTTTACTTGGGATGCCATCCTCAGCTCCATGGTAGCTTTGGCCCGTCTAACTGCCCTACCTACAAGCACGAACAGAGGAGGTATATTCGTCTTTGGTGATCTCTCCCTATTTCCACTTTTTATGTGCTCCCCTTTTGGCCCTTAGGCTGCCCTGGATTTCTGCGGTCAGTCAGGGAAGCCTCCTGGCCCCTTTCCCTCTTTTACCCCGCATGGGGATCGTCTTGCTTTGTGCCCGAAGGATCATTTCCTTAAGGCACAGCCACCCTTCTTGGGCTCCCATCATTTCAAAACTCCTACTCTGCAGTGCGTCCTTGACTAATCGCCTGAGTTCACTTAAATCAGCTTTCCTAAAGTCTAGTACTTTCACCCTACTAGTTACCTTACCCACTCGACGTCTTATGGTGAATTCTATTATTAGGTGATCACTGTCCCCCAGATGGCTACTGATCTGTAGGTCCTCTACCATGTCATCCCCCATTGCCAATACCAGATCCAGTATGGCATTCCCCCTAGTGGGACCATGTACCTCCTGTGTCAGGTGGAGGTCCTGTACACAGGTTAGAAACCTGCGTGAGCGGTGGGACTTTGCCGTCTGTGTCTCCCAGCAGATGTCTGGGTAGTTTAAGTCCCCCATGACTACCGCCTCTTTAGCTTTTATGGTCTCCGTGAGCTGCCTCAGGAGCCCCGCATCTATTTCTTCCCCTTGATGTGGGGGTCTGTAGCAGACCCCTACCACCAAATCCCTTTCTACTTGCCCCCCATGTAGCCTAACCCACAATCCTTCTACTTCCTCATCCTTGGATTCCGTCTTGATGGGGGTTGACGTATATTTCTCATTGACATAGAGCGCAACCCCTCCCCCTTTTTTCCCCACCCTGTCCTTTCTGTACAATCTATAACCCTCAATATGTACCGCCCAGTCATGGGATGAATCCCACCAGGTTTCCGTTAGCCCTACTGAGTCGTAGGTGTTTTGTGCAAGCAGGAGTGCTAGTTCATCCTGCTTGTTTCCCATGCTCTTAGCATTAGTATATAGGCACTTGAGCCCTGCGACAGGTGCCTTTGCTGCCCCCCCACTCTGAGTCCCAAGGGGCCCCTTATTACTTACCTTCTCGTTTCTTACCTGTGCCATGGTGCTGGCTGCCCTGCGTCTTGCAGGTTCCCAATGTTCTCTTTCTTCAGGCTGGGCTGTCCTTGTGGGTGCCACATGGTTTGGTGGTCCACAGCTTCCCCCGCCCTCATCTTCCCCTTGGATTTTGGTTTCACCATCAAGAATTTGCTTGTCAGTCAACTTTATGGAGTTCCCTGTGGGCATTAATGAATGTTGTATGACCCTCTGTCTTAAGCTCAGTAATAACCAGTATGCTAACATCATCAGTGTGCTCCCCAACACTTGGTGCTGATGATGATATCAAAGAACAGTTCTATTTCAACCTTGACCATGTTCTGACTAACACTCCTAAGGAGAACAAGATCATTCTTGGTGACTTCAGTGCCAGAATCTGACCTGGAACTCTGGAATGGTACCACTGGGGAGGAAGGAATAGAAAAAGCCAGCCCCAATGGCAACCTTCTTCTGAGCAAATGCATAGAGCATGGTCTTGTCATTAGACACCATCTTCAGACAAAGTGACAGTTATAAGACCACCTGGGGACACTCACTCTAAGTACTGGTACCTCCTTGAGTGTTATTATTAGAACCCATGATTAAATGGATGTCCACATCACACGAGTCATGTGAGGAACCAATGACAGCTGGACAGATCACCATCTTGTCACATCCATTATGAACATCTGGCTTTCTCTGAAACAGTGAAAAATGCCAAAAGCAATGCAAAGGACACGCCAAAGATCTGTAAGGATCTCTAACAGTGTATCTATGAAAATTTCTCTGTCCTGTCCACAAATAAAGCAATGTTGAGGAACTCTGAAAGAGGCTTAAAATCTCTGTCCATATGGCCTGGGCTAAATCCATTGACTATTCTACCTATCAGCACCACGATTGGTTTGATGAGAGTGAAGCTGAGATCCAAGCCCTCCTTGACCAGAAGAAAAGGGCTCATTCTGCGCGTCAAGGAGATGCCTCATCTCAGCAAAAAAAGGAAACATATCGGCTCTTCAAAGCTGAAGCACAGAGGAGGATTCAGAAAATCAAAAATCAGTGGTGGCAAGATAAAGCCAAGGAGATCCAGCTGTATGCTGCCAAACGTGGCATGCATAACTTTTCCCAGGTAACAAAAGCCATCCAACTTCCCCCAGTCCTCCTTTCCTGCAATTGAAGAATGGCTTTATGCTCCTTAAAGACAATGAATCTACCCAAGCTAAATGGAAAGAGCACTTTTGAATCCTACATTGATTTTAATGGATACTATCTTTGAGGCCATCCACCAACACCCTGAAAAGGGATTCTTTGCCAACTGTCCTATCCTACAAGTCTGGCATGCCATCAAGACAATGAAAAACAACAGGGCTACTAGACCAGATGGCATACCTGCTGAAACCTACAAGGCTGGCAGCGAGGAACTGATTCTTAAACTCTACAAATTTATTCTCTGAATTAAGAACAATGAAGAGATCCCTAGAGACCTAAGGAATGCCAACATCGTGACATTTTTTTCAAGAAAGGATGTAAATCTGTGTGGAAACTATCACGGTATTGCCCTCCTTTCCACAGTATGGAAGATCCTCTTCTGCAACTTCCTAAATCATCTTCTACCTCTTACTAGAATTCTGGCAGGACTTCCTCAGTGTTGTTTCAAACCATCCTGTGCGGCAATTGACTTGATCTTTGTTGCCTGCCAGATTCAAGAAAAATGTCAGGAACAACATCAGGACCTGATATGGCCTTCAGTGACCTTACTAAAGCCTTTCATTCCATCAGTCATGAAGCCTTGTGGAAAGGACTGGCCAGATTTGGATGTCCTGAAAAGTACATCAAGCTCCTGAGATTTCTCCATGAACAGATGACAGTTACCACCTTTGTACCAGATCAGAGAGAGATCCATTTGGCATCTGAACTGGGGTCAACAAGGATGCTTCATCACCACAACTCTATTCTCCATCTTTTTGATAGTCATCAAATTAATGAATTGTCATGGTAGTTCTCATCAAGAGCTGCCTTCTCTACAGAACTGATGTTGAATACCAAATGGATGGAGGGCTCTTCAATCTGGGATGTTTTCACTTGAAGACCAAAGTACTTAAGATGACCAAGGTTGACTTTAAATATTCTGACTGTCATCCTCATGCATAATGAGGAAAACCTCCAGATCATACTGATTCTTTTTGGAGAAGCTTACCGAACTTTGGGCCTCTCTCTCAACTTCAAGAAGACTAACATGCTCTATCAGCCTGCCCTGGGCCATGAATGTGACCCTCCTCCCAAAATTACTATAGAAGAAAAGACCCTGGAGATAGTTGAGCACTGTCCCTACCTCTGAGAGTGAGCATTGATGAGGAAATCCACCACAGGATCCAGTGTGTAAATCCCTGCTTTGGGAAATTGTTTTAGCATGTCTCTATTCATTGTGATCCCTAGAGAGATACCAAGGGACAGGTCTACAATGCAGTCATCATTCCCATTCACCTCTATGGATGTGAATCATGGGAGACTGTTGCCATCTCAAAATCCTGGAGAGGTATCACCAACAATACTTCTGGAAAATCCTCCATATAAAATGATAAGATCACTGCACAAATGCCAGCATCCCTGCTGAAGCCAGTTTTACCAGCATTGAAATGGTAATCCTCAAGCACCAATCTTGCTAGATCAGACTGTGTGTGGATGCCTGATTGTTGACTCCCAAAACAAGTGCTCTACTCTCAGTTCAGTAATGGCCTGAGATCTCGTGGTGTCCAGAAAAAACACTACAAGGGCACATTGAAAGCATGCCACAAGAAAACATGCCAACATTGACAGTGAGAGGAGCTGGCTGTTTTTCTATATGTTATGGATTGTGCTGGCACGAAGAAGTTTGCTTTAAGTTTGTGGAATATTGGAGAGTCAGGACTAGAATCCATATTTCAACCCTCAGGGGTAGTATGCGAAATTGTCAATATTTGAAGGCAAATAACCTTATAATAATAAAATTTAAAATTATTATATAATTTGGAGGAACCTAGCTTTAACAAAGTGAAAATTTCCTTTTATACCTACCATTATTTGACATAGTAGGTAGTAGTGGAGCAACACGCAATATAATGCCTGAAGCTTCCATCACAAAATGAAAATAACCCTGAAGAAAGAGTTGAGAGATTAACTGACGGTCTGAATGAGGAGAGATGGCATTTGCAGTCTATAAGCCTAAGGGGGAGTTGGGGGGGGATCCAGTATGATAGTGTTTCAGGATAGAAAACATATCTCTATGGTAACAGTGTTTTCTCTAAGGGCTCTTTTTTTTTCCTAAGAAATATTGTATGTGGGTGCACACCATAAGACTACTAGGGCTGTATGTGTGGCTGGCATAGAGAAGAGAGGAATGTTAATCAGGATTCGCAAAGAAATTCCTACACAAACAAGCTTTGAACAGAGACATGGGTGGTTTTAAATTTATTGCCTAAGTTTCTAATGAAAAAATGTCAGAAAGGATTCCTTTTTAAGATTTAAAAGGGCCTATCTAATCTTAAGCTGCATCTGGTTTTGGAACACACATGTTTTTCTTTCCTCTGACTTGCTGGCTTGTAATTTGCATGGAAGATGAGTAGGTGTTACCTTTCTTGGTACTGGGGAAGATACTAATGGCTAATGAACATGGGAGAAGAAAAGACATCACAGCAAAAAGACATCTTCCAAAAATTGTTGCTAATGCAGGCTTCATTTAAATTGCAAGATGCAATTCTGATCATATAGTGGTTATGTACAATGTGTAGTGACTGAGACTAAAATTGATCAAGAATACTTTGATGAAGTGAGAGGTGGTTACCTGTGTTAGTGTGAAGTCAGGCAGAAGTTGGGGCGGGGTGACACTTTACAAACGGGTTTAGAGAGATGTGAATTTATGTAGGCAACAACCTACTTTATGAAATGATAACATCCTATGTTAGCAGGTTCCTAGATTTCACTATGCTATATTAGCAGTGTGTGTGTGTGTGTGTGGTGGGGGGAGTTAGGGTTAGGGGGGATGGGGGACCACATCACCAAAGCTTCTAGATCCACCTGTAGGTTTAGGCATAAATAAGAGAATCAGAAAAAATGATGTATATTAAAAATACAGTATACCTAATTAATCCATTATAGCTTGGAAATAGATATTTTGGTCTAGAAGATTGGTTGACTATTTACAGGACCTTTGTCCATCTCAAAATACTTCCTAAGTTTCAAAATATCAGGTTTCTAGATGTCAAAGCAGTATTTTTTTATTGTACAGCATGCTGTGAATATGTTCATACTCTGATATCAAAGTACAGTTTCTTAAGAGCTGGCAAATGAGCTGTTGTTTAAATGCTCCTTACTTATGGGTATTCAAATAATGACATTCCTTTGGGTAATTGTATGAGTTACGTAGCAACTTAGTCATGGAAGTTGGTGCTGTCCAGCACAATAGAACTGCTAGTCAGTACTTTCGATACTGTGGTGTCACTTTGGGAAATATCTCTATCTTGACAACACTTCAGGACTTTTCCACAAATGCATTTTGGAAAGGGTGGTGCCTCAGTAAAATATGCTTTCAGTAAAGTGCTCTGAATACCTCCTTACTTTTTGATGAATATCTGTCACATCTTAAGTGATAACAATTGTCAGACTACAGCATATATTTTGTATTATGTATACTGAGCATTCATCTCTAAATTAGATTTTTCTTACTACCTAAATAAAACTGTCTATGAAAGTCAGTTTATGGCCACAGGAGTAAAACAAAAATAAAAAGTGAACACATACTACTAACTTATGGCCTCTCAATATAGCCTGTATACATTGCATAATTTAAGGAGAAGAATCCTTCCATTTTGACTGTACTTATTTCATTCTTCTATCCTTTACATAACCTGCTATATTTATTTCTCAGCCATCCTACAGCAGAAAGCATTCAGAAATCATTAAACAACTTTTCAAATTTATCCATTTGCATGTTAAAATTCTGTTTTCTGTGTTTGCGAAAGCCTAGAATTAAACACAAAGGATCACATCTATCCCTTATAATAACATTGAGGGAAGTTAAAAGGAATATGTTGCTGAACAGTAGCCTAGGTTATAGAATCCTTCTTTATCATGTGACCTATTGAAATGGACCGGCCCCAAAGTATATGAACTCCACTTGTCCTCTGTTAAATGAAATCAAATTGGTCCAGCATGTACATTTTGTTCTTTTATTTCCTGTAGCTATTGGTAACAATAACAAGAAGCGTGCACTGTGAAATGGGGCCAGTTGGTTTTTCTGCTTGCTATTGGAATATGTTCTTGATGTGCAATAAAAAAGTCAGTAACAAAATGCTATAGACAATAACAACAGGTTTGTTACAATACCCAGCTGAAAACTAGACAAGTATTCAGTATTAACAGTCTGAATAAATAAATAAACACAGACCCGTTTACCTGTAACTCTCTTTTGTTGAACTAGCTAGTATGCATCATTAACCTAACAAATGTTACGATAAGAAATAGGCAGGCAAATAAGGCCAGATCAGAAACCTGGACCAAGTCTGTCCCAGTTAGATCGAGGCAAATGTATCCCCTGATCAAGTACCACCTGCAGGAAGCCCAGAGCAGCACCCTGGTCTCAACTGGGCTGAATGAGGGGATTAGGGCAACTAATCCCTTGAAGCTACAGGCAACAGACCCCACCCATCCCAGCCCAAAAAAGCTAGGCCTAGCCTGCAGTATCCTTGTCTGGGCAAAGGTGAAAGTTCTTGCTCCTGATCCTCCATGCATTTCCTTGCTGGTTCTCTGGTTTTGACTCCTGGCTCCAAATCTGGCTTCTGAAGCTGCTAGGACTCTTGGCATCCTCTGATTCTGGTTTTTGGTCTTGATTCTGGTTCAACCTGAAGCCTTGACTTTTGGTTTCTCACACAAGTTAACTCTCAGATTATCCTGCCTTTGGCTCCAGATTTTGACCCCGTTCTTTCTTGACTTCAGCCATGACTCCTGGTTCCAAGTTTCAGCACCAGACCCCTCTACTGCATTGGGAAACCAACCTGGACTGTACTCATGCTTCAGGTGCCTAATTACTAGAGCAGATCACAACCCCTCCCCTTTCCCCTTACCACAGTCCTTAACAGATGCCTGCAACTTTCACAAATGTGTACTGCAGTGTGTATGAAAGCTGATGTTTAAAAAAAAAAATGATTATACTAGCCAAGGATTACTAAGGGTATGTACAGATTTTACACTCAGAAGTTCAGGAGGTTAGGTCAGGTATAAAAAAAAAAAAAATGACCACTCAATCTAACATAGTTCACCCATGTGTAGACTTTATACTTAAATCCCTACTTAGGTCCATCGAAGTGACAAAATGCTAGACTCTATAGACCTTCCCTGAAGGTTAGACCAACCAACTACCTCCCCTTTCTGATCCCACCAACTCCTCTGCAAAGCCACTAGCCCCTTGATCCTGTCATACCCTTCCCCCTGGACCCCAGCAACCCCACCACAGCCTCTATCTCCTTGATCGTGTCAAACCCCTCTCCCCCAAACCCTCACCCCCCCACAGCCTCCCCAATCCCACCAACCTCCCTCCCCACAGACCCATTAGCCCCCCCCCAATCCCACCTGCCCTCCCAACCACTATTACTTACTTAGATCAGGCTCCTAGAACAACCAAAGGTCCATAAAACCAGCACCAGATCTACAATCACATGTCTTACTTTAAGCCATGTGATTGTAGATCAGGTTCTAGGAACCCCTGTACTGGTCTGCAATTAATTTGCAAAAAGAAAGATTCAAGTGAGGAATCACTGAGTTACATTGGGCAGCCGTTGTTTACCCAATCTAACCTCCCAAGTTTCTGAGTGTAACTTCCATACTTACCATAAGTAGAAACACAAAGCTATACTGGAATTGTTCTCTGAAATTGCTTTCTTTAAGCTTACTTGCACACTGATTAAAAAGTCTACCTGAAAGCTCAAGGACAACCCCATCCAGACATATTGGGGGTAATTACATGTAACAGGGATGTCAAAGATAATTCCATAGGCTGGATCTGGCCGGCAAAACCATGTTCTCCAGCCTGTGGATAATGGAAGAGATTTTCTAATAAAACAGTTCATTTAATTCTGGGTATGAGTATCAGTGAAGGTACAGCAGCACAAGTTTTGAGGTGGACTTCTTTTTTCCTCCAGAATGTTTTAAAGCAAATAACATATCTAGTATCATGAAGTCTTCTCAGAGGCTCATCTATTTGTTTCTGCTTCCTTTTCAGCAATGGATAATGAAGTTAAGAATAAACTCTCCAAACTTTGGCAGCTAGGGTATCTAGTCTGAACATTATTTTCTGATGTGACGCAGTGTTGCCTTGTGGTGATGGGACACAGCAAAAGGAATACATCGAAGACAGTGGAAAACTGCTTTTAAATAAGTGTTTATGCCCCCACAGAGACATCTATGGTAGCAACGTAAGCAAAGGTTTGTGGGTAGCATAGTGCATGGAGCTGAGTAGTAGTACATTTCAGGAATTCTGCACTTTAATCATTATAAATACTTGTATTTAGGATAGACTCAGATTTCCTATTTATTGATCTTTAAAGGAAAAGAAGTGGTGGAGATGCAACTTCAAGGTGGGGGGAGGGGGAATTTACATTCTGATGCCTTTCTGTTACTTTTTGTATTTTGTTTTTTTGAAGACAAAATACAGGCAAAATCCCAAGGGTAGTGGTGAGCTGGATGCCAAAAATCACCATCCTTCCTTCCCTTATGCGGAAGGGGGAGATTTTTTTTTTTTAAAGGGGATGAATGTAATCCCAATTCAGCACACTCTTTATCCCTCTTAATGGTGGGTGGTGCAGAAGCAGCTTCACTACTGTTGGGAAAGTTTAAGAGAAGCTGCTTTATGGGACCAGAAATCAGCAGGCAGGGGAATATGAAGTGGGATTCGGTAGGAAGAGCTCACATCCAACTAAGGACCAACTCTCACTTCAGATTCCCCTGCCTGATGATTTCTGATCACATAATCCAGAGAAGAGGGGAGCTGCGGTAGAACATGACAAGCAAGTATCCAGAGGATAATGATTCTAACCATACCAAGAGCAGCTATATCACAAGATAACTTACATATAGCCCACAAGACTCAGAAAACAGTCTCTTGCCAAATCCTTTGTAATACAGCTGTAGTTATATTAAAAAAAAAACCCACTTAAACTTGAGCAAGACAGAAGATATATACATTTACATGACTATATTGAAAGCAATGATAAACAATAGCACAGTTTTTAAATAAATCACATCCATGGGTCTTAGTCAAGCAATGTGTGCAGCTGGTCTATTATGTGTGCTGCCTGGGATTAACTTTCTGTAAATCTCCCAACACAACATTAGATTCTAGGGTCGAAAAGACTTTCACTGAAGAGGGGTGGGGTCCAGAATGTTTTACTATTAGTTTCCACAGTTTACTTTACCTTTCTTTTTCTTTCCAGAGAGTTGATAAAAATATGTCTATCACGTTAAGTTTTGAGGTGGTGATGATGGTTGTTGATTTTGCTAATCTTGCATTACTACCATTTATAATTTGTAGCTCTGTAATCTTTTTTTCTCTGACATTATGTGGAATGGTTCCAGTATTTGTTTGTTGGGATTAGTTTCTGCTTTAGTCCAAGTTCAAAGAAACACTCTGAATGTGGGTCAGGATAGAATTAGCCCATCCACTCGTATCATTCTAAAGCTGCATACAAACGTATCATAGACCATAACATTAATCATAATGAACATCTCCTGCAATTAATAGTAACTTGCCAGAGTTCAGTTGGAATGAATTTTCACTGATTTGTTTAGTCATTAAGGAGAAAAGTGTCCATTACTTTAACATCAAATTTTAAGTTGGTATTTTATGACTCTAGACTTTCACATGTCGTTTTGGAGAAGTAGTCTTTCATAACTTCAAAAGACTTTAATAGAATCACAGAAAAATTAGGGTTGGAAGAGACCACACGAGGTCATCTAGTCCAACCCCCTGCTCAAAGCAGGATCATCCCCAACTAGATCATCCCAGACAAGGCTTTGTCTTGTGTTATTCTCAAAAGGCCAAGGAGTTAAGCTTATAAAATGATAAAGCTTGTTTATTCAGAGAGCCTTCTTAGCCTACTAGTCTGCTGTTCCCTCCTGCAATCCCCCAGCAAATGTTAACGACTTATACATAACACTCTTAAAGGTATCCACACATCTTCCACCTTTACATGCAACATATCCCCATATAATACTGACATTGGCAATTTAGTTCAACCCATAGTTAAAGCACATTTTAACAGGTCTCTATTAGTCTTTGTGTTGGTTTTTTAGCTCTACGTGATCTCAGTTTCTCTGCATTCTCAATCCTTATTGGTTCAGTTCTTGTTTGGTTTCCTTGCTCAGATGTTTCTACTTCCATATCATTTTCAATCTTCTGTGTTGTTTCTGGTTGTTTTGATGTTCTCTTTGTTTCCTTTGGGATTCGTGCAATTCTGCTGCTTTTCTCCTCTTTATGAGCTGCTAGTGTCATCTACTCCTTCTTAACACCTGTCCTTCCAGTGTGACTACTTTATAGAGTCTGGGATCTACTTGATGAGAAACTAGTGCTTTTTGTTCCTATGTTCGTCCCTCTAAAATAAGCACCATATCTTTGTTTAGCAGTTGTCGTAACTCCCCAGAACCCCTGTCATAGTACCATTTTTGTTTGGGTTTGTTGATTTAATGTTTTCACGTCTTGCTTTTCATTCTGATGAGCATCATTCACAAGATTTGTCAGCCTTGTTTTGAGTTGCCTGTTAAACAGCATTTTTGCTGGGGACAATCCATGTCTCATGGGTGTTTCCCTGTCATTTAAGTGTGACAGGTGTCACAATCAAATTAAGTAGTGCCCATGTCACAAGCAAGTAAAACCACTCAAAACAGTTTTTTTTCTGCACTAGGTTAACTAAGGGTTAACAATAATGATAGTAACCGCTTTTTTTTCTGCGCATGCCAAAGAGATTTATAACTGCGACACCAACATAAAATAGAACTTAGCCTTCTGTGCTGTACATAAATCATTATAATTGGTCAGAAAAAACAAGGAGTAACCCTATGATAACACCCTAGTGAAGACCGCTAGATAATTGGCGATTCTAATTAAATTTATGACATGGCGAAAAGCAATTGGCTATTACACAAATAAAACCTGTCTTCACTTCCGTGAAGTGGGAGACCTCCGCACACACACCTGAAAAACCTCTGAACATATGCATGAGAGTAACTGACAAATTGATCACTTGTCAGTTTCCCCCATCTCGACCCAATTCTCAGACGTAAATTGACGACCTGCCGGCCCGAACATTTTTCTCTGCCCGACCACCGAACTCTTATGCAGACCGACCTACGACCTTTAAGCTATAACTAACCAAATATCTTTGACCTCCGTCCTTCACCACCTTGACGGCATGAGTAAATAATCTTGCTTTACAACCGATAAGCGTCCACCTAATTAATTCCACTCCAAGTGTCACAAGTACCCGCCTGACGGCCTTCTAAGGCCCCAGACCCATAGCTGCCCGGGTGGGAGTCAGGGAGAGCTGCTGGCCAGCTGCCCTGGGTCCCGACAAAAGGTAAGCATCAGTGTGTGAATCTGTAGCTTTTTTCAACAATTTCTTCCATATCTGTATTCCATTTTCCACCAGACCATTGGATTGTAAGTATTTAGGACTTGAAGTGTTGTGGCAGAATCCATATTTGTTTGCAAACTATGTAACTCAAGACAGTTGAATTGAGGTGCATTGTCTGTTCTCACAATTTTTGGAATCCCATGCCTAGCAAAAATTGATTTGATGTGAGTTGTGACATGCTTTGCTGTTGTGCTTTCAAGCAATGCAGTTTCAGGGTAGTGAAAATAAATAATCCAGCACTAATACGTATTTTTTTTCTTCCATGTATGAATAAGTTAATGTCCACTTCATACCATTGAGCTACAGGCTCCTCCATGACCATCATGGGCTCATTTCTTTGCACTGATCTGTACTTTAGGCACATTGTACAAGCCTTTACAGTATCATTATTTATGTTGGGCCAATATAAATAATGCTATCCTTTTGCATTTTTCAGTGCCTAGATGCCCCTCATGTGTTCTGCTTAACATGTCTTTCTTTAGCACTGCTGGAACAAGTCATGAGACTTTGAACAAAATGCCATTCAGTACTGATAGCTCTTGAACTGAAAGTAGCAGCTAGGTGTATGTTTTTCAGGTTAACCAGCACAAATAGCTGTTATCACTTTTTGCAATGTGGTGTCCTGAGGAGTAGCTTCTACAATTAGTTCCCACATTTTATCTGTAACAGGAATCATTCTTTTAATTAGATTAACATGTACTATGTCTGAGTCTGGAATTCTGTCATTTTCCATTGTGTAATAACTCTGGGCAACATATCTGCAATAAGTAGATGTTTTCCTAGTGTGTATGTCGCAGAGCACCGAGGTGCCCTGCTCCTAAAGAGGAGAAACTGCTAGAGAAAAAACCCTAGCAGTGAATAAGGAGCCCAGCTGTTGGTTGCCAGGGCAACTGGAGTCAGCAAATGACCCATACCTGCCAGCGGTCAGCTGGCTGTAAGGGGCAGGGCCTGGCTCTTATAAAGCCCAGGAGCTGAGGCGAGGGTAGGCCCCTGCCAGCAGCCAGAGAGGCAGGAGCTCCTAGGCCAGGATATGAGAAGAAGCCTGACCGCAGGTACAGCTTAAGCTGAGTAAAGGATGGCAGCTCTAAGATGTCTGAGCAACATGGTTTTAGCCAGGTGGCTTTAAGTTATGTTACAGCCTAGGGGTTTGTGTTTTGCTTTGTTGTTGTTACACCGGTGGTTTGGGTGAGGCTATCAGTGGTTGGAGGAGGCCTCATAGGGGACCCACAGTAGCATGGGGACCCAGCGCCAGAAAGGGTGTGGTGTACAGGGTGCATAGACCCCAGCCCCAGAGAGGGGGTGCTATTGAGAAGCCCCAGTGTGGGCATGGCGAGCCCCAGAGAGGGGGTGCTATTGAGAAGCCCCAGTGTGGGCATGGTGAGTGCCTGAGGAAGGGGGTAGCAGTGCGGTGAACCCTGGAGAAGGGGGTAGCAGTGCGGTGGGTCTGACAGACAGGGCGGCTTTACTGAGAAGGCCCAGTGTGGGCACGGAGAGCCCCAGGAGAGGGGCGGCATTCCTGAGAAGGCCCCGAGAGAGGGCAGCAGTACAGAGGAGCCCCAGAGAAGGGGGCAGTATTATCAAGAGGGGCAGCATTGTGGAGAAGGCCCTGGAGAGAAGGGCAGCATTATTGCGAAGGCCCCAGAGAGAGGGTGGCGCTGCAGAGGATCCCTGAGAGACGGCAGCGCTACGGAGAGGACCCCAGAGAGGCAAGTGTATATTTGACAGACCAACGTCTATTCCAGCTGCGAGGCTTGGGGCATGGTATAAGGGGTGGTTGCAGCCACGCATAGCCCCTAAGGCTAGGGTGTCCCTGGAGCACCCATCATAGAGTGAGAACCCATAAAGGGGCCCATGAAACCACGGGGTCTGAACCAACACCAAGAAGTGACCAAGAGGGTGTAAGGCAGCCTCCCAAACTTATCTAAACATCAAAGACGTGGTGGGTGCCCTTGGGCTGACTTGGCATGGAGAAAGGGGCCTTAAGGACCTCCTGTAGGACCCCGCCTGTGACAGTGTACTATATGTCTAGATTATACATTTTCAGTTTGAAAGAAAAGTCTCTAATCTGGGTGATACGTCTGATAACTCTTTCTTTGCTATAGTTACTAAAGGTTTATGATCAGTTTCAGCTATCACAGGCTTCCTATAGATGAATAGATGATACTTCTTACAGCCATGTACCACAGCTAAACTTTGTCTCAATTTCTACATATAGACACTTTGACTTAGAGAGTGCTCTAGATGCATATGCTACTGGTCTCTAGCTATCCTTCTGCTTTTGAAGCAAACCTGCTCTAATGCCTTCTTTTAGAAGCATCTGTTGACAATTTAATAGGTCTTTTAGGGTCATAGTATTTTAACATTAGAACTTTTATTATTTTTTCCTTCAAGTTTTTAAATTCAGCTTTATGTTCTGGTTCCCATGTCCACTGAGCGTTCTTTTACAGGAGCGATCTAAGGTGTTTGGTCTGGTCTGCTAAGTTAGGTAGATATTTCCCCACAAAATAAATCATTCCTAATAATCTTTGTACTCCTTCCTTATTTGTAGGGGTGTCGTGTTTGTAATGGCTATAACCCTTGCAGGATCAATTTGCACCCCTTTCTCAGAGAGCTTTTCTCCCAGATATGTTATTTCTTTGACCCTGAATTTGAAATTTTGTTTGTTCAGTTTCAAGCCTGTTCTCTGAGCTCTTTCTAGTGCCTTTCTTAGACTCAAGTCATGTTCTTCCATAGTATTTCCCTAAACTAATACATCATCAATATAAAACATAGTCCCATCAAGACCTTCAAAAATTTGTTGCACCTTTCTGTGAAATACCTCAGATGCACAACAGAGTCCAAAAGGAAGCCTATGAAAGCAATACCTACCAAAGGGTGTATTGAAGGCACATAATTAAGTGCTATTTTTTTCTACTGGAACTTGCTAAAACCCAGAAGAAGCATCCAAAGTGGGGAAATATTTAGCTTCTTCCTTTTCCAAATTAAGTTCAGGATCCTCTAGCAGTCTTTTCCTGAGGTTTGTATCCCTTTTACCCAATACTATTTTGGTCTTGGATCATGGACTCTTTTAGATCTCCAAAGTTGCATGTCTGGCTCATCAGCCAGAGGTCTTCGGCAAACTCCTCTATTGTCTCAAATTCTTTCTGCTGTCTCATGTGGAAATTATACTGTTCAGAGGTTTCATTTTGTTTGAGTATACAATATTCCTTTAACTTTTTTATTACTGTGCCATAGCTTTTCTGTTCTCCTGCCGACAGTTGTAGGCTATTATAAAGAGAGATGGCCTCTATGGGCCTGCTATTTATTTTTTTTTAAATAGTTACCTTGAGTGGATATTCCTCTTCTGTAGCTCCACTATCCATCATATATATGCTGAAGCTCTGCTTAAAATTATTCCAGTTTTCTACTGTATTGCTAGACAGCTTTAACTCCTCAGGAATTCTGAGATGCTCTATTTTTTTTTTTCTTTCTTTTCATCCCGCTCCTGGTACCATGTGTTGTTCTCTTAAGACCAAGGAGTTAAACTTATGAAATGAATAATGCTTGTTTATTTAGAGAGCCTTCTTAGCCTACTGGTCTGCTTTTCCCTCCTGTAATCTCTGGGCAAATGTAACAACTTATATGTAACACTCTTAGAGGTATCCACACGATCTGCCCAGGTCTTAAAAACCTCAAAGGATAGAGATTCCACAATCTCTCTGGGTAACCTGTTCCAGTGCTTTACTAGCCTCCTAGTTATCATGTTTTTCCTAACAGCTAACCTAAACTTCCCTCATTGCAACTTGAGACCATTGCTTCTTGTTCTGTCATCTGCCACCACTGAAAACAGTCTAGCTCCATCCTTTTTGGAACCACCCTTCAGGTATTTGAAGGCTATTATTAAATCCCCTCCAGTCTTCTCTTCTCCAGACTAAATAAGCCCAGTTCCCTCAGCTTCTCCTTAGAAGTCATGTGCCCCAGCACCCTAACCATTTTTACTGCCCTCTGCTGGACTTTCTTCAATTTGCCCACATCCTTTCTGTAGTGGGGGGCCCAAAAATGGACACAACTCCAGATGTGGCCTCACCAGTGCTAAAGAGAGGGGAAGAATCACTTACCTTGATCTGCTGACAACATTCCTACTTACAGCCCAGTATGCTGTTAGGCTCATATTTAGCTTATTGTCCACTGTAACCTCCAGGTCTATGTCTGTAGACCTGCTGCCTAGCCAGTTAGTCCCCAGCCTGTACCGTGCATGGGGTTGTTTTGTCTTAAGTGCAGGACTTTGCACTTGTCCTTATTTAACCTCATGAGATTTCTTTTGATACGCTCTACCATTTTGTCTGGGTCTTGCTAAATCCTAGCCCTACCATCCAGTATATCTACGTGGTGTCATCTGAAAACTTGCTGAGGGTACACGCCATCCCATCTTCCAGATCCTTGATGAAGATATTGAATAAAACTGGCCCTAGGACCAATCCTTGGGCACTCTACCTGATACCAGCTGCCAACTAGACATAGAGCCATTGATTACTACCCTTTGAGCCCAATGATCCAGCCAGTTTTCCATCCACCTTGAACTCCATCCAACCTGCACTTCCTTAGCTTGCTTGTGAGAATGTTATGGGAGACTGTATCAAAAGTCTTGCCAAAGTTACGGTACATCACATCCACTGCTCTCCCTGAATCCACAGAGCAAGTTATCTCACCATAGAAGGTAATCGGGTTGGTCAAGCATGACTTGTCCTAGGGTAAAAACTTTCTTCACAGTTCCTCTATTGCACAAGCTGCTGGTGCCTTACCACTACCTCCCAGGTTTTAGTTGCCTGCTAAATGATCTAATCCCACCTCGTGTCATAGAAAATGATGCATACACTAGGTGAAATGTATTTCTTCATAGAGGGAGCACACAAGGCCATTTGAAACCTGCTTAATCCTTTATGATGGCCTTCCACAAAGAACTGTCTAGCTCTGTGGAATTACTCATGAGTGTTAATTTAGTGGAAAAGGTACATCTTTGGTAGAGGTGTGTTCTGCTCTTGGCATATGCTAAGGAGGGGAGGGTTGGGGGGGGTGAGTGTGATATGTGTGTGATATATATTGTTTATTAGAGCAGTTAAGCTTTTGGACATGGTTAGGCTTTTGGACCATGGTTTCTCTGGTGATAAGTGAGCATCGGTGAGAGAATAGTAATGGAATAAAGAACCCAAAAGTAAAGATAACATCCCCCAGAATATCTGTCAGTGCATCCCCATTAGTTCTAATCCAAGTGACTGTAGATTATTGCAAAATATTTTCACAGTTGCCATGCTGAAAAACGTGATGGCTTTAGCAGCAGAATAGAAATCTAGAAGTCCTTTAACCTGCTACATAGATACAGAGGTTAAATAAGGGTATGTTTTAAGATGATTACACAGTAAATAAATGCTTACGATTACTTCTTGGTAATGAGATTCAGCCAAAACTTTGAAAGTCACAGAATCAATTTATGACACTGATAGCAGTGCTACAGAAAATAAGCCAGATTCACAGATTTAGTGGCTAAGGGTTTTTAGTCACGTGGTAGAGTTGAACAGCAATTTTGTACATTGCCTCCACAAAATCAGAATGGGCAAGACCAAATGCTATATGAAAGCTAAAAATGGAATGCCATTCAACCCCATTTCCTTAATATTTATACAGGGTTCTATATTTTTAGAATGCTGTACTGACTAAATCTTCAAAATGGGCCTCTGGGGTTGCAACTGTAAATAGAACTGACTGGAAAAAAAACTTGAAATGATTCATAATTTGGATTTCAAACCACTATCTGTTTGGCTTGTTTTAAACTATGTAGCTGTTAATTTTTTTGGAAGGGGAAGAAAATGCTTAAGAAATCTAATGTAGTATTTTAATTTGAGCTAACACTAACACAGATTAGCATTCCCAGTTTTCACATAACAAAAGTAAACAAAAACACAAAAGTATGACCATGAGCATTGGAGTAGCATTCAGTTTGGCTTGGGTTTTGTTTGTGACCTAGCTGATTGAAAAACTGAAGCCAGTCAAGATAATGCTTGTATTTGGTTGCTTTGCCATACTGTACAAAGAAGGGTGGCTTTGCCATACTATAAATTGGTGAAGGGCAGATTGCCCTTTTGCATGATGATCTTTGTAAAGCACAGAGTAAATAGTACCTTTTGGATTACACCTGTGCATTTGTTATAGTTAAACTATGTCTATCATTGCAGTCTATAAATAATGAGATATTTCAGCATAATGGAGGTCAGGACTGCTGGGTTTTATTTGTTATTGACCCATTTTGATACATTAGGACAGCATTAAGCAGTTTTGTTGGATTTGAAACCAAATGCCCAAAATGGGACTTCAGTGGGATTTAGGTGCCCAAAATATGAATAGTAAAATCTCCACCTACACTCCGTTTCTGACATTTTTAAATTCTGTAAGCACCTACCATCTAGCATACCCAGCAATATCTCAGTTTTAATGGAGACTAGCAGCTTGGCACCACTTTAATGCCTAAGATCTACTTGGAAGCTCCAACTAAAGTTTCCTTCCCTGCTTCTCCTTCCAGGACTCAAACCAATAAATGTTTTTAGAGCACATCTTCTAGATCATACTCCACATTGTTGCAGCAGCTGGTATTTTCTTTGAAAGCATAGTTACTGGTACTACCAGTGCCCTTTCTTCCTTTTCATCCAAAACCCCAGTGGTTAGAGCACTTGGCCAGAAAAGTGTAAGACTGATCAGTTCCCTCTGCTTGAGGGTTGTGTTCCCACCCTTCTAGTGTGCAGAACAGTTCCCTAAATGCAAAGCTATTGGCTATTCTGGTGCAGAGAAGAGGTTAATATCTCAAATCCTTCTCTTTCAGCTCTTCTCACTTTTCTCTCTTCCATATAGAGAGTGGGAACAAGAAAGAGCATGATTTCCTCTAGCCTGCTGGTGTTTGCTGACCTGAGACAGGGCAGTCCAGAGTCCAGTGCAAGAACAGTACATGTATTTTATGCTTAAATAGTCTATAGATAAAACGTTTTGGGCACTGCAGTAAGTTCCTTTTGTATATCCAGGTCTTATCTTCTCTACTTGTCAACCTATAGCTCTAGAAAGAGAAGGAATAGCATATTCTTTCATTATTCAGGGCAGAGGTGTGTATGGAGGAATTGTGTTGATTGCTGGAGGCAGGGGGAAGAGGGAAGGAGAGAAGCAGGAGAGGAGTCTTACCTCCCTGCCTCTTGTCTTTCAGGCAGTGTGCTGTTACTGCTGCAGCTGCTACTGTAGCAGGTTTAGGCTGCTGCCTCTGAAGGACAGGCAGCAGCATTGGCTTCTCCTAACACCCTGTTTGCTTCTCCCTTTCCTCCCACCCCAGGGGTTATGCCTCCTATAGCAAACTCTCCTCAGGTGAGAGGCATCATTCCACTTCCCTACCCCTACCACATACACTACTGACCATGGGGCTGCATCTATCCATCTTCTATGACTGGGCTGCACAGGGCTGGCTAGGACCCCTGGGGGAAGGGCGCCATACTGGTGTCTCCTAAAACAGTACCTGGAGCTGCTGCCCTGTTCACCCCCCATTAACCCTCCTCGTTGCTTAGTTACACTGCTATTGGAAAGCTAACTGCTCTAAGACAGAAACCATAAAGAGCAAGGGTAGAGAATGTTTCCTTGTGGTACTGCAGTCTATGGATTCCAAATGGGAATTAACGCTACATAGAGCTATTCGTTAGGACTAGATTCTGACACCCAGAGTTTTAGTGCAGCAAGATCATGTTTTGTGTGTGTGTATAAACAATATATATACAGATGTGTGTAGGATAGCTAAATGGATAGATGGAAAGAATAACAGTAACAGAAAAATCTTGATTTTGGAAATTTGGTTGGATATCAGTCAAGAACATTGTTTCAGCACATTGCTCAAGAATTATCTTGCTCTGTTGTGGCTCAAAGAATGAGAAGATGCCCATATCAAGCTATGGGGAAAAATTTGCTTGGATGATAGCGTGCTAGATTCAAGTCCTTGCATAAAAGGAGGGAATACAACATTAGCTTTTGCTTTTTATTTGCTTGCATACTGGAAGCTCACTGTTCTTTCGTGACTAACCTGTAATTGTTGAATAAGAACACACATACTATTTCCAAAGTAAACAGTAAAACTAAGTTACCTGGAATTATTGCAGACTTCTTAATTAACGTGGACATTACAGGATATTAACATTTTGAAGTAGAAGGCACAATGCAAAGCTATAGGAGTTTAATTTTCTTTAGCCATAAATGGTTGTAGGAAGAGTTAACTGCTATTTACAAATGAATAACTAAAAGGAATAAATAAAGTGCAACAACTATTACATGAGCAAGAAGCTCCTCACAATCTGTCTCTGGTTATTTGAGGAGACTTCTGTAGTATGGATGGTAGCTGGGAAAACAAATGTACATCTGTTAAAGCAACTTTTTTTTTCTTTTTTTTTTCAGGGCCAAATCCTGCACTGCTGTCTGCTGCAACATCATTGTAGTTTAAGAAAATCCAGAAGATTAACTTAAAACTGTGTTTCTCCAAGTATCTCTACTAGGCATGGTTTTTTGACCACTCTACCATATTTGTTTGGGGGAGAGGAGAGGCAGAGGGAATTAAGTTTGATTGCATCTCTGGCTGTATATATACATTCATATAACCTGGAAGAATTTGCAACCTTTCCTCACTGCTCCCACCTCCCAGCAACACTGGGAAGCACAGCCAGCACTCCCCAGACACCCCAACCCCCATTTATTAACACAAGACCTTCTTTATTTCTTTTTTTTTTTTTCGCTTCATTTTATTTTATCCCTCAGTGAGTGACTTCCTTCATTTCACCACACTTCCCCACCCCCAGTTTTTTTCCACTTGCCATTTCATTACGTCCCAGCATCATGTTCCCACCCTCCTCCTCCACTCCCCTCCCTGCAGACTAATCTCTCGCACATCCCTACCTACAGCAGGGATAGAAGCCTGTCCTGGATCACCAGCCTGTAATGGTAACTCACAGCTGTAGCTCCTAGTCAGGTGCCTGCTTGCCAGTCCTCTAGTGGCAAGTCACTGCTGTGCAGGCAGGGGACAGTCAGAGAAGGTTTTTAACCTTGAGGGGTGCCTGTAGATGTGCGGGGATACTACTCCAGTGTGCTGTAATTAGTGTCAGAGCAGACTTGATTGATTGAGCCTGCTGACAAGTGCTAATTAGCGCATTCCAACAGCCTCCATGTATCATGTGTTCAGCACCCCCACGCTTCACAGTGGTGGTGGTGGGGGGGGGGGAATGCTTTGACTAAAGTTCATTCAACAAAGTTTGGTTGGAGCACCCTCACCACCATTTTGAGGCATGGGGATGGTGAATACACTAGATACTGTGGGCACTTTGATTGGAGCAGCTCTTGGAATGCTCTAGTTAGAGCACCCAAGTCTCAGAGCACGTAAAAACACTCAAGGTGTCTGCTCCAAACTCGAACTAGAACTTACACTGATCAACATTTGAGCAGCTCAAAGTGCAACTTGTAACAAGGCCCTTATACTGACACTTATGAAGGGAGAATCCATCCTTGTATACCTAAACACTACCAAGACCATTTATATTCGTGGTATCCTGTTTGTATTTCTTCATGTGGCAATGATATGTTCTTGCATGTGCAGTTATGGTCTTGTTTTTGTGTACAAGAACATGGCCCTGTGAAATGTTAAACACCTTCAACACCAGCTGAAGTAGGATTATGCCCACTTAATGACCTTGCAAGATGAGTCCCATATTAAAAGAGCAATTTGTAAACTTGTTTTGAAAAGATTAAGCTCTGATCCAAAATATAGATTGGTGGGTGCTGCTTTTTTAGTCAGTGGCATCATTCATGTGTTTGGAGATATATGCATATGCAGGATTGAATGGTCAGGTTCATTTATTTTAACAACCTCATAGTTCCCTTGTACCCCTGCTTTATGTGTGGCAGATAAGAATGTCTTGATGTTTTGGAGTAATGTGCTTTGTGTGACAGAGTTGTTGTGTAGTTTTCAGAATAGCTTATATAAGTATTTAGTATGGTTTGGATAGGGATGACCCTTCCTTGAGCAGGAGGTTCCTTGAGTCCCTTCCATCCCTGCTTTTCTATGGTTTTATGAAAAATTACGGCTTCACTTCTGCATGCAGCATTCAAAAGTGGAACTGTTGTGTGATCAACAAAACAAAGGGGATAAGAAAGGCTTTGCAAAAGCAAGTGTGTTTGGAATCAAGTTAAAGGCTGGGAGACACCAGATATCCGGTGAAGGGAAAGAGCTGCACAAAGAGAAGAATGATTAAGTTCTAATAGAAGGCAGCCATCAGTAGTGGTCCAATTTTTGGCCAGGCCAGAGCCACAGTATGGCTTTTGAGCCTAACTTTTGGGGCCACAATGGCTTGTTCTGCCCTACAATAAGCGTTTCTAATATTGGCCCTCTCACTAGATCCATGTGCCTAAGCACAAGGCTTTACCATTTACTCATCTAACAGCTGTTATTTCCAATACTCAGGGCTGCCTCCTGATCGATGAGGAGTCCGCAGCAACCCTTTGGACTTGGTAACGGGGGTCCCTCAACACCAGATACCCCCACCATATTCTGGGCATCTCGGGTACTTCTTTGGTGTGGAAGAAACAAGCCTATTACTTTTTTTATTTGCTAGGGCATAGTTATGGAGATAGTTTTTACACCTCACCGGAAGGCAGTACTAGCCTGAGGAAGCTAGCCACAGATGAGCTGCTGCTTCTGGTTGCTGGGGATGCAGTTGGATTGGTGTTCTGGGGAGGAGATTGGACTGAGCCAGATGCAACATACAGCATATACCTGTTTCCTTTGTCATGCAGACCTCAACCAGACATCTCATTATTCACAATGTAAGGACCAATGCCCAAATGGCAGTCTGGAGAACAGACATCTTTAACTTATTGCCTTGGTATGGAAACATGTCAGACAAGGGATGCACTGGAGAGCAGAGGGAATGTAGTGCTCTGGGCGTTGCTTCTTCATAGGGGCCTACATTTTATGATGTCTTTGGAAGTCTGGATCATGGTCTTGGGCACCATCAGAATTCCACTTAAATTGAATGGATGTTTCAGGCATGCAGCACCTTTTAGGACCTGGGGTATTGGTCCTGTGAATACATGTCATGGAAACAGACCCATTTATCTCAGGACCTGGTCCTGTGAACCCTGACAAAATAAATCAAATTACCCAGCACTTCAAACAAGTAAGAAACAAAACTTTGTCAAAACTCTATGAACACAGCAGACTGAACTTTTTCATACTTACAATTTTCACAATTATACTGAAGACTCCAAAACAATACAGCACAACAGACAATTTTCACTAATTTGCTTAAATGAGGCCAGGAGGACCATCTGTCAGGAATCCACAATGACTCCCAATTTCATATACAGGTGAGTTTAATAAAGTAAGTCTCAGAAGATTTGAAAAATGCCAGTCAGACAACCACAGCACAAAAAAAAATGGTTTAAGTCAGTAAGATGTAGGAATACTAATTTCACACTTGAGAGAGCAGAAAAAAATTATTATATATGTGTACAGTCCAAAATTTTCAAATGTTTGATCTCTAACTTTGTAGCTTTTCTCCTTGGTATGTGTGCTCCCAAGCCCTTGCCAACATATCTTCCAAGAACATGAAAGGCTTTTCAAGCTTGTGTTTAAAACACAGAGCATTTTTGACCAAGCTGAGCACTGACTGCCCTTCTGTGTACATGGAAACTGGAATTTCCAGCTCACAAGGACACTCTCATGGACCCAGAGGGAGACAACCATCAATCTTCAGCTCCCTCTGTGCAAAAATGAAGTTTATTTCCTACCTATGGGGACTTTTTGCCATCTTGTACCAGCTATACTTTTCCCAGGGCCTGACAAAGAGACTTTGATCCTAAAAGTTTGCAGAAAAGGACAATTTTCTTGTGATTTCCCAATTAGTCTAAAAAAAGGTATCATTTTGGAACCAAGAGTTCTAGTTTTTTGTATGTCAAAAGAGTTTTTGACACTGTAGTCTTTTCTCTGAGGGTAAATAGAGACTTTGGATTTCTCCTTGAACAAAGCCTTTTATCCTGGGATCCTACACAAGGCCAACCCTTTTGTCCCCCATTAAGTACTTGTGAAATATCTGGAATAACACTTTTCCCTGGAGTAGTAATCCATGTAATTGCTATTCAAACTGTGCATGTAAACAACTGTCCTACAAACCTGTGTTGATGCAAGTCAAAATGTAAGGCAATCAGCGCTCCCCTCCCTTCCTTCCTCCCACCCACCTCCGGTTAAACCTGACTCTGTTTATAGCCTAAAAAGAGAACCCTGTTGTTTTTAGGTGCATCTCCCTCTCTGTGTGAAAAACAACCAAACACGTATGTTTTAGGCAGTGAGTTGCTCTGGAGCCAGGGTCAGGATCTTGCAGCAGTGACAGTGTGGGCCAGAGCCAGGGCAGAGCTGCAATCCGCTGCCCCAGGGGTGTTCAGGCAGCAGATAGTGGCTCTGCACTGGCTCCAGCCCACACTGTCATCACTGCAAGATCCTGGCCCCAGCCCTGGAGCATCTTCCTACCCATCCAGGTGCCCTGCCAACACACCACTGAGGCTGGTCTTTGTAGAGACCCTGGCCCCGCATTGTCATGGCCCTGCCAGTCCTGAGGGTCTCCATGAAGACCTGCCAGAGGAATGCAAACAGGGGCTGTTGGGAAATCAAGTCAAATTGCCAGTCGGATTTGCCATTTGGTCCATCCCTGCTGTGGAACAAATTGCACAAATCAAACAAATGCAGTTGTAACCTGAGGGTGCATCTAATGCTGCAAACACAAAATGTTTTAGAAGTTGATTTAGTTGAATTATTTGCACTTAGGGTTTTTGAATGTCTAAACTTCCTTGGAGTACAGCCTAGAGTACAGTTGCAGCATGAACCACAGTTAGGTAAAAATTTATTTTCCTACACTCTTTGATCTGTATGATTTGAACCCATAGGTATATAGGAAACAACAAGCATGGGGAATCTGAGCTGTGCAGGGTTAGGAAGAATACACAGTGGGCAATGAACTCAGATTGACTGACAGTCAATTATTCATATTTAGTTGCTCTTGTCATAAAAAAAAGTATTTGCACCATTTTCTGGCTGTACTACTAGATTCGTCTGCAATATTCAGAAAACGCCCCCCCCCCCAATCTAATTAAGTATCTACTGTGATGTTGATGCTATACCAAAAAAAAGTAGTGAAATTGCCTTGAGAAACTGCATTGTGTTTTATGTATTTATTTATTTAGGAGAGAATAATACATTAAAAGTTCCACGGATGTCCCCCAAATGCTTTGTTTTCTAAAAATTACTTCAGAAAACTTCATACAGATATTGTCATGTTTATTTGTGTATTATGTAAGTCACTAACAGCTTCATTGCTTGTATTTATTCATTACTCCACTTGCTCTACTTTTCAGTGTTGTGGTAAAGTTCCCATAATAGGCACACCTGTATTAAGACTAATTATCTCTTTACTTATGGCACTGAACAGCCAAGTTGTTAGTGTTTGTGTGTTTGGGGGGTGGTAGGGGTAGGACTATACAACCTAGTTCCAGAGTCTAAAATGATTGATAACCTAGAGGTGAAAGGAATTGTATTATTATCCCCCTGAGAGATCCTTTCTTCATACTTCTAGTTTCTCTTAAAAGAAGATAATTGGAATTATTCATGGATTATCTGAATCTGCAGATAATTTAGTCTTCATACATCTCTAATGAAAATGCTTTTCCTAATGCATGTCTCTTCCCCAATATTCCAATATCGAAACTTTAATTGAAAGTAATCTCTTGACTAATTAGATTCTTTTCTTTTTTACTTGCCTAGTCTTTTCTAAAATTATGTATGTCTCTTTCCATGATTCACTGCAATTCTCCATCCTCCTCACAGCCTTTCATATACTTGGGGCTTAGAAGGTCACTGCTTTAGAGATTACAGGAGGAAAGTAAATATGGCTGGTATTTTTAAAGGAGGTTTCAGAAGTCTGGCCCCTGGGTCCAACTGGCCTTCAGTGTGAAGTGGGGGGCGCCTTTGAAGATCTCAGTCTAAATCTTTCTACTTACATGTACAGATATAAAACCCCAGAACCGTCCCCTGACAAAGATAATTGTTAGATTCTCATCAACAATTTAACATGGTAAATCTGAGACTCCTGCTGTTTCTTCACTGTGCCACAATATTACTTAAATTTGGTAGGAAGATGCATTCAGAGTAATTGGTACATGTCATGTTATAACAATGCATATCTAAGGATGTAATCTCATTTTAGCTTTGCAAGCAGAGGAAATGCAATTATGTTAAGTGTGGTCTCTCAAACTTTCTAACACCCTTAGATACTTATTCCCTTTTAAAAGCCCATTTGACATCGCACCCATTATGTGAATTAAATACATTACTCTCAAAAATAGCAATACAAAGTAAGAAAGGATGAAGACTTTCTCAGTTTAACACTTAATCAGATAAGACCTACAATCACCACAAAATTCTGGGGATTTATCTCCTAATTGTTAGGGCATTAAAACAGGAATCTGCAGCTCCTTTTCTTATTTCTTATCAAAATGGTCCTTGAGAACTTTCAGCTACTGCAGCTAAGTGAGTTACAGATGGACAGAAAAGTTGTTTTTATGTTTGTCCAATCTGACTTATCATTTTTTGGACATCAACTGCTGAAGCACTTCTCTCTCTTCCAGAACAGAGAGAGTCCTTATCTTTTGTGATCACTTCTATGAAAGGGACCAGCCTAACGTTTTGGAATATGGCTAGCTAGCTAGATCAAAATTATTACTATTATACTAATATTATAAGAAAAAGTGTGGATAAAAATCTTGATGCCATCACCGGCATCCAGCTGCAGGATGGGTGCAGCCCAGATCCTCATGCCAAAAACCAATGGACTGTTGCCTATATTTTGAAATTGTTTTGTTTTGTTCCCTGCCCAGCAGATGATTACAATTGATCTGGGAATCTCAAGGGCACTGTTGAGACCACTATTACCACTGTCATCAATCTTAAAGGGTTGCAGGTGAACAGTGGTAAACCTTGAGCCTTAAGGCATACCTTTTCTGTATCACTCTGTAATCAGTAAGTAACACTCCTAGGCTCATCTTTTTAAGACCCGAGGGGGGGGGGGATAAATATTGCATATCTACAGATTTTCTGCCTTTCAGATGAAGAAGTTAACCATCTGAAATAGAGGGAAGTAGCTATTGGTTTTTGGATGGTAACAAAGAAGTCTGTGGCTTTTAATTCCTGTCTTACCCCTTCAGGCCATGCTGCCTCTCAGCTATTCCCTTATCCTCCCAACTGGTCTGAAGTTGCTTGACTATTTAGAGGTGCCATGTGTCTCTTGTTTGGGAAGGAGCTTAAAGGACCCCTGGCACTGTCAATAGGACACCAGACAGCATCAATTCTTCCCTTAACCAGAATCTAAGATCTCAAAATATTCATAGCTAATGCATTTCACAAGACCTGGAGACTAAGGGCTGAAAGCTATGACACAGACTATATACTATGCATTAGCAATATGTTTGTATCATCAGAATGACAAGACTGAGCAGGTTACTTGTGTTTAAAAACAAAAAAGCCCTAATCTTTCTAGGCCTAGAAGTAAGGGAAAGCATTACTGTAGATTTCATAAACCTAGAAGATCACCCATGGGCTCTGCTTCTGTTTTTGCAGTTGCCATCTTCTTGTAACTAATTACGGACTCACCAAAAGCATTAAATTAAATGGTTACATTCATAGCATTGATTCATTAAAAAGAAAAAAAGTGGGGAATATATCCCTTTAATTAAGAAATTGACAGAATAAGAAAAACATGGTGTTATTTGATTTAGGTTTATAATGTGAAAGTGAGATCTAAAGAAAAAGTTATAGTCATACGAGTTAGATTATGTCAGCAAAAAAGCAAACCTCCTGGCAAGAAATTAAATTTCAATATCACAGATTGCCTAGGGAGACTTCTACAAACTTCTAGGCTATGTGATCCAATTTGAATAGTACTCGGTGTTCTCAGGAACTGTCCTTACAAATAAATTGCAGGACCTGGGGTTGGGTTTTTAAGTAGGCACTATGCAGAAAAATATTGCAGGAGGAAAGGACTTGGAGAGCTTCTGCTGCCTTCAGGCTGAGGATGGGGGGGGGGGGGGGGAGGGGGGCAGGAGGGGGTCATTATGGATCTTAGTGCATTTCAAACAAATAATGGTTCAGCAGTGAGTTGTTAAGCTGGGGTTTGAGAAATCCCAGTACTCAGTAGGATCATAGGAATGTAGGGCTGGAAGGCACAGCTCCCTTCTCAAATAGGGACTACAACATCCCAGCCAAGTGTCTGTACAACCTGATCTTGACGTTTTGCAGGGATGAAGATTCCACAACGTCTCTAGGTAGCCTGTTCCAACGCTTGACCACCCTCATAGTTGGAAAGCTCCTCCTAGCCTCCAAACTAAATTTCCTCTGCTGTAATGTGAAGCCACTGCTCCAAGTCCTGTCCCCTACAACCACTGAGAAAAGCCCATTCCATCTTTCTGTAATTGCCTTTCAGGTATTTGAAGACTGTAATCAAAGCTCTCCCCTCAGTCTTCCTTTTCCCAGGCTAAATTCAGCCTTTTCTCATAAGTCCTGCTTCCCAGGCCCTGAATTACTTTTGTTGCTCTGAGCTAGACTCACTCTACCTATCCACATCTTTCTCGAAAGGTGAGGGCTCAAACTGGACACAGTAGTCCAGGTAAGGTCTCACCAGTGCTGAATGGAGTGAAAGGATCAATTCCTTTGACACTCCTGTTAATACATCCCAGTAGACTGGGGTAGACAATTATTTGTACCTGGGGCCACATAAGGAGTTTTGATGAATTGTCTCAGACCAGGTCAGTACCCCCACCTCCCACACACAGCTCACCACAAGTCACCAAAGCTCCCTATGTGGGATGGGGCTGTGGGCAGGCAGGGAGTGGTGTTTGGGAGTGAGATGAGTGGGCGAGGCCGGGATCACAGAGTGGGGTCATGGGGTGGTCTCTGTCCTGTGGGGGATGTGTGCAGGGGAGCATATGCATGAAGTTGTTGGGAGGGAGGTTCCTGGGTGCTAGGTCCCAGGAGCTGGCTGGGAGCTAGGGGAGGGAGGATGGGGCTGGGGACACATGCAGCAGAGTTTGTCTGGGAGGTGCAGTCCATGGCTGCCCCTGCAGTGCTCTGCATAGCACCAAGCCCCAGCTGCTCCTGGCTGGGGGAGCCTGCACCATGTTCCAGCCTGTGCCTGCCAGTCCAGAGCTAGCCAGCATACACAGCTTCTGACAGGGTTGCTCCCAGGCCCCCTGCAGGTACCCGGGTGCTGCTTCCCTTCATCTCTGCTGCTTTCCTTCAGCTTCTCTTCCTATTCCTGCTGCACTGCTCTGGGCCAGGAGGAAGCTTCAGCTGGCCAGCTCCTGCCCCAGTGCATAGGACTCTGGTTCCAGCTCCCAAGTGCCTAGCACCCACTCCACCTTCCCAATGTGGGCAGCCAAATTTTGTGTAAAATTTATTAATATATGCTTAAGAGATCCCAGGTAGAGGGTCATGCCACCCTCCCCCCCCACCCCTTCAGCTACAGAGAAAGGCAAAAACTGCTACACTGTTTGAAGCTTTGGTCCCTGATTTGCTTTGATGGAGATTCAGCCTGATTTGGTGGCTAAATCTTGGAATCTGAATTGAATCAGAGGACCCTTTAATCTCTCTGAATTGAATCGGAACCCTCCAAATCGATTCAGAAAGATTTGGAGATTTGGACATGGAGACAGCTTTAAATGTTTTTTCTACATACCTCTAGGTACCAGGCAGCTCATGATTGCTGTGATGCTGGGGCACATGGTGGAGATTGGCTGGGAGCTCGATCCAGGGCCCCATGTCCATGCCCAATAGAAGATATTGGGCTGAAGCTCCAAACTGCCTTCCACCCACTTGGCTGCCCATGCCAGGTGGGTGGAGTGGGTGGAAGGCAGCTGGGAGCTAGAATCAGAGCCCCACATGCTGGGGCAGGAGTCGCACAGCTGAAGCTTCCTTCTGGCCTGGAGCAGCACAGGAGAAGCAGGAGGAGGAGTTAGAGGTAATGGGAGCAGAGGAACATCCAGGTGGTTGCAGCTGCACCAAAAGCAGCCCCACCATAAGCTGTGTGCACTGGCCAGGGCTGGGATGGTGGGTGAGGCCTGGAGCATGGTGCAGGCTGTCCCAGGCTGGGCTCAGTCCCATGCAGGGATGCTGTGGGAGCAGTCAGAGGCTGGATTAAATCAATTGGCAGGGCCCCCCCCGGCGAGCTGAATTCAATCAGTTGGCAGGCCAGATCCAGCCCACAGGCCGTATTTTGCCCACCCCTGCATTAGACTGTTGGTCTTTTCTGCAACAAGAGCATACTCCTGGCTCATATTTAGTTTATGGTCTGTTGTAACCCCTAATATCCTGGTCCACAGGACACCTGTAATGTCTCTGGGAATCCAGTGCTTGAATTTAATGTGTATTACAAAATTTTGCTGTCTTTTCTGTGTCAGCTAAGTACATAAAAGGATTGCCCCCTGAAGCTGGCAGAGCTATGCTGGCAAAATCCTATTGTAGATGTGGCTGGGGTTGCTGTGATGGTGGCAGAAGGTTTATCTTGGCATAGCTTCTAGATTAGATACCAAATGTGAGATCCCAGAAAACCTGAGCCTTTCCTCTGCATTTCCTACTTTCCATATTTGGGGAAGCAAACACCAGTCATGTTAACAAAATGCTATATCACACCCTGGCATTTTAGGTGCCATCAGACAACACTTAAAGCTTTATTTTCTAGCAAAAATGAACACAATCTGTAATTTCACAGAACCCTAGAGAAGTAGGGCTGGAAGAGACCTCTATAGATAGGGTGAGCATATATCCTGGATTGGCTGGGACAGTCCCAGATTTTGGAGGCTGTCTTTGAGTCCTGGCTGTAGGATACAATTGAAGCAAAAGTCCCAAATTGGTGGGAACCCGCCCCCACATGCCTGGCTACTGAATGACTCTATTGTGCAAGTGACTCTACTTGCGGCCCAGCAGACTCTGGACCAGGGAACAGCTGCCAGAGCTCAAGTGAGGGTTGGGGCTTTGCCGATGGGGGGCAGGTAGGGCCAGGATGGCTCAGACCTCTGCCCTGAAGGGAGCAAGGGGTCCCTCCCACCCATCCAGCTGCCTGAGATCTATGTGGGGGTGAGGGGTGGCTCCAGGCCCCACTCCAGACTCTGTCCTCACAGGATTGTCAGGCTCAGGTAGGGCAGGGTGCTGCAGGAGCTGTTGCTGAACCCTACCTTTGCAGCATGGATTTGAGTACCCCCACAGGCTTTGAGGGCTGTGCTAAAGGTGACTGGGAAACAGGATGGAGGACGGAGCTAGAGGGAAGAAGAAGGGCAGAGAAACAGGAAGGCAGCATGATCCACCAGGTGGGCAGAGACTCTGGGGTTCACACTTGTATGCGGCAATGCCTAGGCTCAGGCCGGATGCTCCCTCCCCTGAGGAGCCTGGTGGAGCTGGTGGGACTGTGGCCCTGGTTGGCTCTGTCCCACTTAGGAGACCTGGGAGGGTGGGGGACCATGACTCCATGGTCCCATATGGTCACCCTATCCATAGGCCTTCTAGTCCAACTCCTTGCCTGAGGCAGGATCATCCCAATCTAATCCATCCTATACAATCCATAATCTAACCTTTTAGTAAAACTACCAACGATCGTGACACAACACAAGGCAACACCCTAACCTGCCACAGGTAAAGTAGGGGAACCCTGGCAGCAAATGCCCTGCTTGTATAAAATATTATTAATATATGCTCAATAGATCCCAGGTAGAAGGTCATGCCACCCCCACCCCCATCTGCTACAGAGAGAGGCAAAAACTGCTACACTCTATACTAGGGATGTTTGAAGCTTTGGTCCCTGATTCGCTGTGACGGAGATTCAGCCTGATTTGGTGGCCAAATCTTGGAATCCAAATCGAATCAGAGGACCCTTTAATCTCTCCGAATTGAATCAGAACCCTCCAAATCGATTCGGAAAGATTCAGAGATTTGGACATGGAGACAGCTTTAAATGTTTTTTCTACATACCTCTAGGTACCAGGTGGCTCATGATCGCTGTGATGCTGGGGCAGATGGAGTGTCCCACAGGAGAGCAGGGGGTTCCCCAGTGCACTCAGCAGCAGACCCAGAAGTGGACCAGAAGCATTTCCGGTCCACTTCCGGGTCTGTCGGGGAGCATGCAGGCCCTCCCTCCTCCCCATCCCCCGACTCAGTGATTGGTGCCTCCTGGGTTGTGGGGGGCACCTGGGGTCTGCCCGCAGCCGATTTAGAGCCAGGAGGGGGAGGAGGGAGGAGTCCCAGCGCGCTCCCGGCAGACCCAAAAGTGGACTGGAAGTAATTCCGGTCCACTTCCGGGTTTGATGCTGAGCACGTGAAGGGCCCCCCTCCCTGCACCCCTGTGGGATGCTCCATGTTTTCCAGCATTGTAGCAATCACGAGCCACACCTGCTACCTCAGGGTATGTAGAAAACACTTTTAAAGTTGCGTCTATGTCCGGATCGCTGATTCTCGGAATCGGCATTGAATCTTCACATTCTGATTTGGCCAAATCGAATCAGGGACAGTGATCCAAATCAATTAATCGAATCACTTTCCCTGATTTGGGCCGAATCTGAATCCAAATCGAATAGGGCCCACTTCGCACACCCCTAGTCTATACCAATCTGACTATGGAATAAAATTCCTTCCTGAGTCCAAATATGGCAATTGATCTGACCTTGACCAAGGGGGCAAGTTACTTTGAAATAATAACCCATAGTCAGAAAACCGTATGCAGTTCTGATGGCCACTGCGACTTTGACTTAGTTAACAGATTTGTCTGTGTGTGAGATCATTACAGTCCTCCAGAGGCATGGTGGAGCTGTTTTAATAGGGTTTTATGCTTCCAATTTGACTTATTAAAGTGAAGGAAGATCTGGCTGTTTGTTTAAATAGTTTTTGGACCTCATTATACTGCCATTATTTAAGTACAGAAATAACAATATCTCCTCTACCTTCTTATCCTGTTGTTTTCACAAGAGGGGTGTTTGGGGGTGAGTGTGAAGAACTTAAGTAAAAAATTAATATTGTAGCTCTTGAGGAATGAATATCGTATCTAGATCCTGCTTTTGTCAAACTTCTATTGAACGCTTTAGCCTTCCCTCATAAAGGGACAGCTTCATTCTGGTGATATGCAACTGTTATGGCCTTCGAGAGGAGAGATGGTTTCTCAGGCAGCAAGAAAAGTTTTTGATTATCAAAATAAAGACCTTGACCTGGACCCCTCAGAGATGTTGTAGTATGGAGCACCTGGAAAATGCATTAAATGCAAACTGTGTTGCTGTATAATTAGACTTCTGTGTTTTGGTTATTTAACCTGCATACCTGACACATGGAAGATATTGAATTTTAGCCAATTATTTTAATGAAATCATAATTTCCCAAGCAGGAAGGAACTTTAACCACCTGAAATCTGAGATACTGCTCCTGCCTTTGTCTAAGATAATTTGCATCACAGAGCCTCAAGGGAGAGCTGAGACTCCATACCAGCTAAGAACTGCCTTCCCAAAGTTTTCCATCTACTGACTCCTCTGTGAAATCCTGTGAAATACGAACTTTCATTTCTACCCAGGAGAACTTTTACAATCTTTTCACTGATGCCTGATGAAGGGTGTTTGTGCCCAAAAACTTGCAATTAAAGAATTTTTTTTGCAAAAAATCTTATTGGTCTAATAAAAGATATCACCTCTACCACGAGCCCTGATTAGTTATTTGACACATTTAGAGCATGAAAGAAACTTTCTTAGATATAATGAAGTTTGTCTGGATTTTTAGTTTCTGTTGCTTCCTTTCCCTTTTTGCAGTTTAATGTATTTTGCACAGTTACTTACTTTTAACATTGTAGTAAAAAGAAAAAAAAAAAGAAAAAGAAAAAAAGACAAACACCCCTCTTGAAACTGGAAATGTATACTGCTTCTAATTTGCCTTCTAGAGAATATGAAATTTAGGCATCCTAGCTACACGTATGAATTATTAAAAGATAGGTTGACTGGCAATTTCAATTTTAAAACTGGCATTTAAAAATGGTTTCTCACTGATGCGGCTGCAAATAAGGATGCTTTCTTAGTCACATTAGTGACTTGAATTTTTATCACATAACATGAAGATCAACACTTTTTATTCACAGGCAGTAGTCGATCCATATGTTTTCTTGCCTCTGTTTCACTTGATTTGATCTAAAAATAATTGTGGCTCCATTTAAGCAAGATACTTAAGCATGTGCCTAACTTGAAGTAGATAATTAGTCTCATTGATTACACACATGCTCAAGTATTTTCCTGAATTGGGGCCTAAATAAATATATGGCACCTCCTTTGTGTGCTTTATCAAAGTATTTCAAAGATATTTACAAATGCTAATTACTAATAGCGATAGGACCCTTGTCCTATACAGTATTGTATAGCATTTACAGATCAATATACCGAGGTCTGGAGAGGTAAAATGACTTGCCCTAGGTTAATTGATGGCAGAGCTGGAAATGAATGAATCCTAATCCCATGCTATAACCATTAGACAGCAGTCTCTTCATATTAAAATAAACAAAACAAAACTGCAACGTATACCCACAACCTTCAAGAGCTGACAGACATTCTTGCAGGGTTAATTTGCGGTAGATATTAATTCTATGTCTCAACTTTTTAATTGGGTATCACTCCCATAAAATTATCTATCTTCCTCAATGCATTTTCTTATGTATTTTATCTAATTCCCCATTTTTGCAGGGGCTTAAGGCATTTGCATTACCCATTTGTCTCCCTCTCCCTTCCTGTGGCATTTGCACTAAAGAACCTAAGTTCCAAAGTGGTTTGTAGCTATGGTCTGTAGATCAGTGTATGTTCTGATGGATCATGTTGGACACTATTTAGTGCTTTGTTGCCTTTGATCCCATGGGACTGGACCCAATTACCCACATGATTGTTTCCAGTCCTACGTTCTGATTTTTACCATTGTTTTTGCAGCACTCAACTGTGTTCACTGTTTTCATATGCCCTACTGTAACTTTATTGGTTTCAGCATAGCCTCTTCCCAGGAACATATGCTGTCATCTGGCAATCTCAATTTTTTTTATATTTTATAACTGGCCTCAAGATGCTGAGAGAATACCTCCAGCTACTGAAGTTGTTTTCTTCCATGCTCCACGCACACATTCATCCAGTTTTTGGACTGAGTTAAATTTGGCCTAGATGAAAGCAGGCTTAACTCAGCTTCTAAAACTCAGTTTCTAGAATTGTGCATGGTTCTTATATAATATGAGGTTTATGATAAATGCCTTAGCAAAACCTAGATAGATAGTATCTATGTTCATATATTATTCTTGTGTGTATACATCTGTAAATCTGACCTCCTCAATTCATTTTGAAACCCAATCTCCAAACAGTACTAATTTTGCTCATAGCAGGGTACATCTACACATGTAATTAGCATACAGAAGTAAACTCTGACTTAGTTCATGCCAGAGTTAACAGCTCCCGGGCTCAGCATATACACATGTGCCCAGGACTGCAGCAGTCTGAGCCAGAGCAGAGCAGCCCTAGGCTGGCAGGGGGCCCAGGGGTTAGTCTCAGGCTCTGGGTAGCGGTGTTGGGCAGTGGATAGTCTGGCTGGGGCATGCAGGTGCTATAGTGTAGGGCTAGCCAATAGGCAGCCCCCTCACTATACCACCCTTGTACCCGAGCCAGCCCAGTCCCTGTCTACATGTGCACTTTGGCATACTAAATGACTCCACCATAGTGGAGTTAATTACTGCACCCCAGTACAGGCACATGTGTAGATGACACTTTTTACTGTGGAGCTAATTAGTCAATTCTATAGTAAAGCACATGTGTAGATGAACCCACAGTGTATCAGCTAGGTAGTTTAAAGCTATCTTTAGCACAAGTGTTAAAAATTCTGCTGTACTTGTGATTGTAGTGTAAACATATGCTGTGTGTGTTGAGATGGAGGGCTTCACAGTGTTATAGTTGGGTCAAAAGCATGCTTATATAGTACTGAGCCACTCCAACTCTCTCCTGCATATCATCAGCAGATACTATCCCTGATAGCAGCTTGAGTGGTTTGCTATTTTCTCATGTACAAGGCAGTGGCAGATAGTCCACTTCTATATTTGTTCCTAACAGAGGAGGCAGAGGGTTTGGGTACATATATATATTTTTTTTTACTTTTCTTTAGCAGTGACACAATTTTTTGCTTTCTATCTGCCCCCAATCCATGCAGTGCTGCTGCATTTTTAGGATGATGTTTGAAGGCTGGTCTAGGTTTTACTTTCACTGCTCTACTGTAGCATGTGAATGGAAAAAAGAACAACGTATAAAATGTGGCAAGCTTTTACCTGATTACTGATGTTTGCACATACACTCATGCTCACTGATGCTATATTGAACTAATTACTTCAGGTCACATTGTTTCATAAGCTAGATAAGACCTATGTGTAATATGCCATTTCCTGTGGAATTAGCGAGTATGTTTGCTTATGGATTGGATGAGGATTTGAGCCCAGACCCATGAATTTCATAATTATAGTGGTAACTGTATTGAAACTACACAGCTATTCCCCATAGATTTCTAAGGCAGCAGTTCTCTGGTGTGTTCTCTTCGTCCCAGCTTCATGAGACCTGATAAGCCATGGTCTCATGGGGCACTCCTAAAGGGGTTTCCGCATGGTCAGAGACGGAGGGTGATGCTGTACAGCTGGCACTTCTGTGATTTCTTTTGCACTCCAGGCTACACTCGCTAGATCAAAGACTCTTCTGCTCATAGAAACGGAAAGAATCATATGCTCCCACAGTTAAAACAGCTCATTAGTGAACTAGCTTGAGTATCCTGCTGTCTGTAGCTTGTCTTTTTGTTTCTTACTTTGCTGATAAATTGCTAACAACTTGTTTTCATAGTGTGGCTGTACTGAGAGTCTAACCCACCAGCGTGGCATCACTCATAATGTAACTGCTGAGCACTCTAGGGAAGGGATGTGTCCTATTGAAAAGGGCTTCTAAATGGAAGGGTCCTTGGGATGAGGGCTTGTCTTTCCACATCAAAATGTATACCTCCTAGTACAATGAGGTTCTGATGCCTGTCTGAGGCCTCAAGAAACTGTTCCAATATACATGAGAGATACTTAACAACCATTGATCCTGTGGATCATGATGTGCATGCATGACCATCACACCAAGACCTTCAGCACGTATCCCTGGGCAGGAATATGGAGGAGTGGAAGATGCCCTAGATCTACCGTCCCTCATTTAGATCATCAACACAGAGTCCAGAGGCCCGACCAAGTCCAGCTATTCAATGCCTCAGTGGTTGTAGCTTCTGCCAGAAAGCAACAGATTAGAACTTCTGCAGGCTACCTAATGCCTCAGCAAGAGCATGTTTCTGTCAGGGTGATGTCCTTTAACCTTTCTCCAATCCAGGAGTACCCATAAGGCAGTGGAAGCTAAGGTTTTGAGGTGCCTTATACTCGCTTTACTCTGGAGGTTGCAACATTGTGGTATTTTATAGGAGCGACCTTGCCACGAGTAACTCCACCATATTGCCACCTAGCCCTCCAGTTGGATGCAGCTTATGGCCATATCCAGGACCAACATATGCGATGACAAAATAGTTAATGTATAAGGTCCAAATGGGTTCTGAAGCATTGACTGATATCTCAGAAATATTACTACCATTTCAATTTGATCTTTGGCCTTGAATGTTCTCAACTAACCATAGCTGAGAACTGGGTCCCTGCAGGTTTCTGATCATCATGGAGCATTTTTATAATGTGTAATAACATTGTTTTATGGTCACAATGACTTGCTAGGAATCTTTCATTTTAATCCAGTTCATGCCTGGTCTGTGGTTTAAAATGAAGTGAGCGATTTCAGCCACTTGTCCCCAGTCCCTGGCTCCTATTACATGCAAGATCCTCTAGGCTTCCTCACAAACACTGAAAACTTTGCTTTCCCCAGATACACTTTCCTTCATATTGTCAGGGACAGCAAAGAATGATGCTGCTCACTGCTTGATATTACTGCCCATGGGCCAGTGAAGGTTGGGAGCCTGTGGTTTAAATTGAAAAACTGTAATTTCTTTGCTCTGTTAGCTGTATTAAGGCTAAAGAACATATTCTGTATTTCACACTTTGGAAAAATAAATCGTATGTTATTTACAAACTATTCTGAAAACTCTTAAAATTTAAGCTAATCTGTCTAGGTATCGTATCTCTGAATACTCACTTGGCATTGTAATGAATATCCCATCAACATATGGTTGCGCTAAGAAAAGTGCCAAGTTTTTACAGCACCTGTGAAAATGGATACAAACATATTGTCCCAAGACATCCATTTCTCCCTACACATATTTTGAGTGACACACAAGTATTAGACACTTTTTCAGTGAGAAAAACTGAAACAAAACAAAAAAACGGGAATTTTTTCTCTTAACCTTTTGGGTCCTGATATTTTTTTTTTAAATAGGTCACTTTACATAATCACAGAAGTGTCTTTTGTGCAGGGCAGAATTAGGGTATATATAAACATTCAGGGACATTAGTGTGAGGTTAGATTGCATTAAAAATGGATACCCAATCTTACTGAGCTCACCCAGGAACAGAGCTTACACTTAAGATTGCCTACATAGGCAAATCTAAGTATAGAAGCCCCAGACGTTTAGATTGGTCTAAATATGGCAAACCTGGTCCAAGTTAACTGTATGTCAGAGGTATTCTAATTTAGATTGGGTCTGGTGAGACTGATCAAATTGAACTTCTGTACAGTTCCCAGCACAGCCCTGGAGCTGGAAAAGCCCAACCACTGGCCCCAGCCTTGGAGCTGTGCTTTCCCTATCCTGGCACTGTTTAGCCCCCTGGACCCTCCCCCAGATGAACAAACTCCCTCCACACAGACAAGCCAGCTTCCCCTCTGAGCCAGCCAAACACCCATCCTGCAAGCTGCTCCCAATACCATTTGCCCTGGTGGTCGCTGGTGCCAAGAGCCAAGGAAGTAAGTCAGTATTGGAGGAATGACCGGGTTGTTTTTCTGCAGGGTGGGCAGTCAGAAGACTAAAAATGTCCCCTAATGTTGGGGGAAATGGGGGAGCCTCCCATGCCCCAAATCCCCCCACAGACCCTGCTTGCCCCCCTGATCTCCTGATTTTTTTCCTCCCCAGAGACCTTCCCCGCTCCCAGCTTACCTTGCATAGGATGGCCATTTTTAACTTGATCTAACTTCTCCCTAACCTCCCTGAATGTCAGTAGGCACCCTCAAGGGAGATACCAAAACCTGAGAAGTCTAAACATCGCAAGGGACTGTGTTTGTGTAAATGGTTCTCATACTAGTAGTCCCATTATAATTACTCAAGTAGCCTATTATAGGGTACCCAAAAGAAAAACAAAATGATGGACCAGATTTATAGATAACTCTGGCAGCTTTTCACTGCTCCAGAATTGCTAAACAGCTGTTAATTCCATTCCACAGGTATAAACAACATATAACTTCTTCACTGTACCACCAAGCTGGTACAAAGCAGCCTGTGCATCCCAGCAAATCTGGCCCAGTAACTTCAAGAGCTTTAAAGAACAACTTCAATAATTGATGGAGTAGCATGTGGAACTAAGAAGATATTATTAATTAGTGCTTAATTGCATGAGAAGATCTTGCCTTCTAAAGCAGCATTTCTTTTAAATATGAAAGAAAGAATTGTTTCCCACATTGTTTTAAACACCTGCAACCTGTGTAGTAATAAAATGGTGAATGGGCATTGTCTTTTTCTGTACATAAGGAACTACTAAAGGAATTTAAAATGGGCATGTATAATAGTCTTGTGTTTTAAATAGAATAAACTAATTTTACTTGCAGAAGGTATCTTCTCCATACCGTGGCAGCCCTAAGCATTATAAAGCTATGACACACACCTAATCCTATTCAGTACTGCTTTAAAACTGCCAGCTGTTACAGTGTTAAATCCAGACATCTTCACTAATGCTCTTTCAAGGTGACCTTGGAAAACCATTGAAATGTAGAGTGAAAGTAATTAGTGATGGTTTTGCTTTTACTAATTACTGTGATCATAGAATTCTTTATAAATAGTGTTTAATCAACACCATCTCATTACTTGAAACTAACCATCTGAATTAGATTCACACATCAAATCCTACATTTTGTCACCAGTTTTAGCAAGTAAAGGTGTGTATATATACATCTCTCATGCATTTCACGCTGTGTTGTATGTGAATTAATCACATATCTATTTTTGTTATACAAGTTAAAGTAATGATATATATTTTAAAGTAACTTTGCACTGAAAAAGATTGCTACTCTTTTCCACATGTTGAGTACTGGTACTCTTTCAGACTGCTTCAGCACAGGTATGGAGCTATGATATATGTGGCATCAGAAACTATATAGAAGATCACCTCAACCAAAGGTGTTAAAAAGCAGTATTTGGTGTTCACTATCCCCAAGGAGGCTGAAGAGCATGTTTACTTGCTTTATCTTCTCAGCAGTTTCCATTAACAGGATTTCTGGGGGCCCCTGCTTAAAATGTAAACCTGCTGGAGATCGTTGCTGGAGTTCAGGAGTGGCAATGCCATTTGCCTTGGGGTATATCTCCTGCCAACATAAATAGCTAGGCTGGTTTAGGGAGAAGTAAATCACATCTCCTTGCACCAGTTGCAAAGAATACCCCATATCTATGATTATCTGTCTCAACACTTAGCAATTAAATTAAAACACTGGGTACAGAATTTAATTGAGAAACTGGTGTAGTATGATTTGTGCATTTGTCATATAAGGGAAAGAAGGCCATAAGCACTTAAAAACTCTTGTTGACTTGAAAGAGGGAGTATAGATCAAAGCTACAGTATAGTCTGATACCAATAATTCAGCAAAACTTTGCTCCAGTTTTCAAGGTAACTATTTTGTAGAAGTATCACCCAACTGGAGTAGGCATTTGCTGACAGCAATCCCAGGAACCAAATAAGCAGTTGAAGTGTTTCCTCTACTTTGAAAACAATTTCATTTCAACCTAATGGTATGAAAAGTGTCAAAATTAGTTACAGGTAGGGAATGGGTAAATGAAGTTGTATATAATAAAAAGCATCCTGTACCTCTTCACAGATCAGAGCCATTTGATATTATATATTCCTTTATCTTTGAATCAAGTTCATTCTTATTTTTTTGCAGCCTCATTTTGAAAAAAAAAAAAAAAAGATTTGTATGGTGTTGACTGAAACCAGAATGGTGCAGAAATCAAGCAGTAACCATTTTTGCAATATTTCAGTGAAAGAGATTAGGAAAAAATATTGGGGATACCTATCTTAGGCTACAAACTTGCTGAGACTGTTCAATCACTGCATGCAGGTCACATCTTACTTGTTATTTGTACAGCATTTATGTGCACATTTCAGATATGAGGAAACTAAAACATACAGCCATGCTGAAGAGCTTGCAATTCAGATTAGATAAGGCACAATGTGATAAAAAGGAATAGAAAAGGAAGGAGTTGTAAACAGGAGACCCTATACATTCATTACCATTCTTGTTTTAGATTATACCAATTTCAGGTTGCTTTTGATGTTTGTATTGAGCTACGGTTAGTATGAGCTACATGAGTGTGACATGGAGAAGACAAAATGATAGACCCCTGTGTCTAGTTCTTCTAAGAAGAAACAGCACGCTTTTCCTCAGCAAGTGACAATAGCCAGAGGAATACTCTCCATTGTAGCCAACGGCATGTCAGCATAATGAGAGCCAAGTGTTTTGTGCCATACCATTCTGTGGTCAAATGCTCTCAGTCTTTCATCATGTTAAGTAGACCTGGTGGAAATCATTTCCAGAACATTTTTTTAAATGTTTTTTTCAACATTTCAACATTCATTTGAAAGCTAAAAACTGAGGGTTTGTTTAAAAAAAACCAAAAAACAACCAACCTGTTCTCAGTAATCAGGGGGGAAAAAAAATGTTTTCTAAATAAACCTGAACATTCTTACTAAAATTGTTTTTTTTTTTTAAAGCAAAATACTTAGATCTCACTTTTTCTCCAAAGAAAAGCCAAAACATTTCAATCCTGTCACAGGGCACTGGGATGTGCCTTGCTCCTTTGAGAGAACAAGCAGCCTGAGAGGCTGCTTGCAGATATCAGGAGGGAGCTAATGAGGGACTCCCCTGACCAGAAAAGGGCTTAGGCTGGAGTTGTATTATCCCAGAGCCTGCATGGGTCAGGTAGAGTCTCTCCCCAGCAACCATGAAGTAAGGAGTGCCTGGCTGCAGGGCTCCTGGAAGGACCTGGATATTGCTGCAGACCTGGGAACAGAGGCAAGTTCCCTGGGCTGAGAGACACTGGGTTTACAGGCAAGTGGCCTTTGTTTTATCTTAACCCCTAGAGCAGTGGTCCCCAACCTCAGGTCGTGTCCCAAATGAGGGTCACGGTGGCAATGCTGGTGGCGCCACACACAAAGAACAAGCCGTGCTGTGTGCTGGGAGCTCCCCCTGCCCTCACCCCTGGGCCACCACCGCCGCTGCACTCCACTCCCAGCAGTGGGTCATGGCAAAAAAAAGTTGGGAACCACTGCTCTAGAGGGTTTGAGGTGCCTACCCAGAAGGTCCACGTGCCCAGGGAAGGGTGTGTGGGACCAGAGGGTCTCAAAGCCCAAGACAGCTGAATGTATACACTAGGGCAGTGTTTCTCAACTAGTGGGATGCATCCCACTGATGGGACTTGAAGGTCGTGTAGGTGGGACTTCAGCTCATGGCTCGATTGGAAAAAATCAAAGTTGTTTGCACTTCAAATAGGTGAATCAATGGACATCTCGAAGAGTGGAGTTTTGTTTCTATCATGGTGGGATCAGGGGTTTTTGACAAAATGGTTGGTGGGGTATAAGTTGCAAAAGGTTGAGAATCATTGGGCTAGGGTATAGCCTGGGCTAAAGGTATCCCCATTGGAAGATGATGAAAGTTTTGGCCTCTTAGAGGAGCAGAGGGCTGCTTCCACTGTTGTTTGTTTCTGTTATAGTCCAGGGGCTTATGGCTTATTGTTACTGTTTATACTAGTGGTTTGAGTTGGGGCTGTAAGGGGTGGTTTATGAAGGTGCCATTAGTGCCTGAGAGGTACAGAATAACCTTGAGCATTGCCAGGGGCATGCTCAAGGCCTGAGCTATTGTTGAACCCAAAGAGAGGTGCAGTGCAAAGCTATAGAGAAAATGGGCCAGGGGCCCAGCGTTCAGGAGGAATGCAGCCACACAGGCCAGGAGCCTGGTGACTAAAAAGGACAACTGAGAGGTTGCGTCTCAGTACCAGGTCCAATACAGTGCATCCAGGCCAGGAGGGCTAGCTATCTTAAAGGGGCAGAAGCTGAGGAGGCCAAAGCCCCAACAGAGGGAACGTCATAGTAACATCCACAAGGCTTGGGTCATGGTTTAGGGGAGGAAATGGAGCCACGCATTGAGTCATTAAGTTTGTGGGTGCCCGGGATGGGCACAGATACACACACATTATAGCCCTCCAAGCTACAGGAGCTCTGCAGGGGCAATGGCCAGCTGAGGGGGTTCACTGAACTTAATGGTCGAATCAAAGCGGCTGTGGTCCAGGTGAGACCTAGTGGTACTGCAAGTGGACTAAGGCGTACTGTAAGGCCTGTGGATAACCTCCCCAGATACAACCTCTAGTAAGAACAAGGTGTGGTGGGAGAGCTGTAATAGAGATTGAGCTGGGAAGAAGTCAAACGGCCAAGGCTTTATGGCCATCCCTGGGGCACGACTTCACCACAAATCCAAACAAAAATTTTTATCAAAAGCTTTCTATTTATCAAACATTTCACTGAAAGGAAATAGATTAGCACAAAGTTGAAGCACTAATACTAGTATCATAGAATCAAAGGACTGGAAGGGACCTGTAAGATCATCAAGTCTGGGCCCCTGCCATGGGCAGCAGGTAATTGGGCTCAAACAAGCTCAACAAGATGTTTGTCCAGCCTCCTCTTGAACACCTCCAAGGATGGCAACTGCACCTCCTCTTCTGGGGGTGTGTTCCAGGTTCTAATTACCCTTACAAAAAAGTTTTTCCTTATGTCCAGCCTATTTTTTTTCCTCAATTAGCTTGTGCCCATTGGTCCTTGTCCTCCCAATGGGTGCCTTCCTAAAGAGTTGCTCCCCTAGGTCTTGGTGTTCACCCCTGACACTTGTAGATGGCTATCAAGTCAGTCTTCTCTTACTCAGACTGAACAGCCCCAGTTCCCAAAGTCTCTCCTCATAGGGCCTACCCTCCAGCCCCCTAATCATACAGGTGGCCCTTCTCTGTACCCTCTCAAGCTTATCCACATCTTTCCTGAAGTGTGGTGCCCAGAACTGGACATAGTACTCCAGCTGTGGCGTCACCAACACCAAATAGAGGGGGAGGAGCACCTCTCTCGATCTATTGGCAACACATTGGCTGATGCACGCCAGAGTTCTGTTTGCCCTGCTGGCAACTTCATTGTACTGTTGGCTCATGCTCATCTTCTGGTCAATTGTCACTCCCAGGTCCCTTTCAGATGCAGTGCCAGCTAGTGGACCACCACCCATCATGTAGGTATGGTGAAGGTTCTTCCTACCCAGATGAAGGACCCAGCATTTTTCTCTGTTGAACTTCATCTGATTGCATCCAGCCCATAGGACCAGTCAAGGTTATCTTGGATCCTTACACTATCTTCTGATGTGCCTACATTTCCTCACAGCTTGGTGTCATCTGAAAACTTAATCATTGTGCTTTCCACCCCCTCATCCAAGTCACTGATAAAGATGTTAAAGAGCACAGGCCCAAGCACTGATCCCTGAGGGACACCACTGGAGATGGCCCTCCGGGATGAGGCCATTTCAGTGATTACAACTGTCTGGGATCGGCCTCTGAGCCAGTTGTCTACCCACCTCACTGTCGACTGGTCTAGGCCAGTACCCTCCAGTTTAATTGAGAGAATCTCATGGGAAACAGAATCAAAGGCTTTACTGAAGTCTACATAAATAATGTCAACCTCATGTCCCTTGTCTAGCTGGGTCATTACCCGGTCATAAAAAGACACCAGGTTTGTTAAGTATGACCTACTCTTGACATACCCTACCAGTTAGAAGCTTGTAACTGATGGCCTCCTTAACAATTTTTTCAAAGATTTTTCCCAGGACTGAAGTCAGATTGACCAGTCTATAGTTTATGGGTCATCCCTCTTCCCTTTCTTAAAGATAGGTACAACATTAGTCCTCTTCAGGACCATTCCCAAGATCCATGACTCTTCAAACAACTTTGCCAGAGGCCCTGCTATGAGTTCAGCCAGTTCTTTCAGGACTCTCGGATGCAGGTCATCTGGCCTAGCAGACCTGAAAACTTTCAAATGTTCTAAGAGTACCCTCACCTGTTCAGGGCTGATTTCATGTGGTCTGATGTCTTCCCCTTATTCCCTGGGCCTCTGGAAAGGGGAACAGCTCCTGTCTGATTTCAGGAATACTGATGTGAAGTAGGTATTTAGCAGCTCTGCCTTCTCATGAGGATCAACTGTGGGCTGCCCCTCCATATTCAGTAGATATCCCACAGTGGAGCTTGATTTTTTTTTCTTGCTCTCTATGTACCTATAGGAGGACTTTTTGTTGTTCTCTATTTTGGTTGCCAGCTTGATCTCCATGTCTGGCTTGGCTTTCCATGTCTCATACCTGCAGACCCTGGCCATATAAGTGTAGTCCTCTCTGGTTGCTGAACCATTTTTCCATTGCTTATATGCTTTTTTCTTTTTCAGTAGTTCCCTAATATCTCCACTGAGGCAAATGGGTCTCTTGGCCCCTTTCCCACTTTTTGACTGCATGGGAATAGCTTCTTTTTGAACAGTAAGAATTGCCCTGTTAAGGAAGCACCACCATTTCTGAACTCCCAGATCATCCAGTCACTGGTCACAGAGGGTCTCTCTCTAACTAGACTCCTGAGTTTGCCAAAGTCTGCCCTTCTGAAGTCTAGGGCTTCTGTTCTCCTTACTGAATTCCCAGCCTTTCAGTGGATGGTGAACCTAATCAGATCATGATCACTGTCACCCAAAGTACCTCCAATCCTCAGGACACCTATCATATCCTCCCCTTTGGTCAGCACTAAGTCCAGAGTGGCTTTACCCCTAGTTGTCTCTTCCATAGCCTGTATCAAGAACAAGTTGTCAATAGCTGCCAAGAAGTTGGTTGCTGGAGCTGGCCAAATGGTCTTCTCAATAGACATCAGGGCAGTTGAAGTCACCCATGACAACCAGGTCTTTAGTGCTGGCTGCCTCAGTCAGTTCCCTGGAAAATGCCTGATTGCTCTCTTCTTCTTGGTAGGAAGGTCATTAGTAGACTCCCACCATCAGGTCTCCCTCTCCTTAGGACCCTTGTATCTTGAGCCAGAGGGTCTCAAGGAACCTTTCCCTGCAATCAAACGTGACCTGCAGGGAGGGGTACCATTCTTTCACATAGAGGCCCACACCCACTCCCTTCTTCCCAACCCAATCCTTTCTAGAGAGCCGATAGCCCTCGATATCCCAATCGCATGGGATCATATGTATCATCCAACTGGGTCTCTGTCAACCCAATGAGGTCAAACTATTTGTATACCAGAAGGAGTGACAGTTCATCCTGTTTATTGCCTATGCTTCTGGCATTCCCATAAAGACACCTGAGTTCACCCCTAGTCACCTCAAGTTTTCTGTCACCCTGCAAGTCTCTCAAGGTCTCATCTAAGTGTCCACTACGTGAATGCCCTCCCCAGGGTCATCTTGGCCAGAGGATTTATGTACAGGAGTGGAACCTTCCCCCATTCCCCTGGACATGCCTAGTTTAAAGCCCCCCCCCACCCCCATCTGTTCCTGGGATCCCTGCATGTCCAGATCAAGCCCCTGCCAGGCCCTGCAACTGAAAGGGAGTCAGGGAGGGTAGAGGCAGTGGGGAGGGGATAAAGGCATTGTCAGGCAGTTGAGGGCCCAGTGGGTGCTTGATCTGGTTGCAAAGGGGTGACACAGGCTTCAGGAACCACAGGAACAGGCATGGAGGGGGAAATTCCTCCTTCCCCTGCTGCTGGTGCCACCACTGCTCTTGGACTGATTGAGGTGGTGGGCCAGTGTTTTGGGGATAAAGGGCCAAACATGGAGTCGAAGGGGAATCTAAGGGATTATGGGGAGGGACTGCAGGGTGATTTTGGGAGCAGGTGGAGTAATCCAAATGGCATGGGAAGACCTCCCCCCCATACCTATCCAACCTATACTTTGGCTAGAGTGCCAGTGAGCGGGGCAGGCATGGAGCAAATTTGCAGCTGTTAGCCACAGTCCCACTTACCAGCCCTCTAGGGGTAGGTCTGAGCTGTGCACATTAGAAAGTGTATTAAATCTGAACATGTGACTGATCATAACACTCCTTAACTTTAACATATATTAACTTTCCTTAGAATTAGCACTTGCTAACTCTAATATGTAATCTCACCCTTAGTCTGGAGAAGAAGACTGAGGGTGGATCTGATAAAGCTCTGATTTTAGTACAGGAGGCAATTTTATTTAATTATTTGGCAATCATGTCTGAAAAGAAGACTCTTCTAATTTATTTTATGATAGTAACATAGGCTTGTATCTGAGCCTTAAACTCTGCACAGACTATGGCTGAACCAGTTTCAAATTGTGGGCTACCCGGCCCTCTGCCATGTTGAAGTTTTCCCTAGTTAGTTAACCTATGCATATTATTGCTGACTTATACCTGCATGTGACCTTGTTAATTGAAGTGTATGCAAGACTTAGGAAATTTGGCTCATCAAATATAAATAGTTCTATAAAATAATTCTGTGCTGTACTGCCAGGTTCCTAATGTTTATGAAATGTCCATGCAATGGATGACAAACAGTACATAAAGGTGTGCTTGAATTGGGACAGATAGCCCACTGATGTTAACAGCTAGCTCACTTTCCCATCCTGCAGACATGGCCTTTAAAATGATTAACAAAAGCATCTATTTTATGCTAGGAGGTTTTATTTGCTGGGCTGAGGGGTTGAAATTTTCAAAGGAATTAAAAGAATGGTTGTATTTGGAGCTGTTAAAATATGTCATGAAATGACAGCAGCAAGGGAGCACTGGCTGTTCAGAATCCTTTGTTAGATCCAATGAGATTTAACAAAGTTGGGAACACTGCAAGCACAATGAGAAGGCCAAAGGTAGCCTGTGGAATCCTAAAATGTGACCTGTGGCTGCCCTCTGGTTTACTGTATTATGAATATGAACATATGTTTCATGGAGACTAATGAGCCTAATTGGCAAAAGCCCATCTGCTGTTCCTTTCCAATGATTCTGGATATCTTGAGGTTTTTTTCTTTATGAATGTAGCCAACAAGCAATTTCAATTCTGAGCTGGGTCCCGGCACATCATTGTTGTTAGCATTTGCTGTTTATTTTGAAGTTAAAATGTGAACTGAGTAGAACCCTTGGGTTCTTGGAATCAGATTTTAGAGATGTCCTTGTTGCCAAAATGGGGCACGTGCCACCAGTTCCTCTTCGTATGTGCGACAAAAAGTAACACTGTTATCATATTTTCTTTTCTTTTTTTTTTAAACCTTTGTTTATTATCATTATTAGCCCCTGCTAAGTGAATGTAGAACTTCTGGATGCTGGAATACTTATGGAATGAAAAGCTAAAAAATCCTCATTATTTTGTGGGGTTACAGGCAAAATAATTCTCGCCCTGCTGAAGTGATAAATGTTTTGTATTAACTATGAAGCTGTTGCAATAGATTGCTGCAGTATTTTAAAAGAATCAATAGTAAATCATTTCTTTTTGTTGGCTATTGGAGCTGCAAAGCAACATTCCATTTTTAAAACTACATGAAGTGTGGAAGAGCTCAGTGCCTGGAAAAAAAAGTTATGCGATCTATAAAAATTAAGAAAGACACATTTCCCACAGAACAGCAGACTGAGTTTGAGACATGTGGGGATGCCATGGACATCTCAAACAAATGTTATGCTCCCAAATTGATGTCAAATTTTCTTTTGCATGAAGGCAATTTTCATAAGAATTTTATGAACTTTCATAAGAAACATTGTTGATTGTGTTTAAGTAAACAGTATAAAAAAATGAAAAACTGAAGCGGAAATTATTATCATAAACCAATCGTGTGTTGCAATACACGAATATATTTTATTGGAACACAATCTGTATATGTCAGAGTAAGTTAGTGCCTAATCTCTTCATACATAGGAGACCATTATGGCTTTTGTATACTACACCGTAGCATTTCTTTATCATAAATTTGAGTTTGGCATGGGTTGGATGCAGTCTGTGGGTTGCATCTTTAACACCCTGGCTTATTGTTATCAATCTCTGCTTTTGTTCTACTGTCCTCACCATATTGTCAGGTCACCTAATTTCTATGACCTGACTTCAACTACCATGCATGGTAAAGTCAAATTGTTAATAAGATTCTCTAATAAGCTTGCTTGGATACAAAACTGTGTTTGCTTTGTAAGCATTTGCATTTCAATTCATGGTAATCAGCCATTTTAAGCACATATTGGAGAAAATAATCTGTGTAATGTGATAATGAGTTTATAAATATGTGACTGTGTACCAGACACCCATCTCTAAAATTTTACAGTGAATCCAGTTGGGAAACTGAAACCATAACGAAGTGTCTTATTCCATCTACTCTGCAGTCTTAAGGCATAATTGCAGTTTGTGTAGGCGTAACTGAATTAGCTTTAAGGTGGCACATTCAGGTACTAGTCAGTGGAATAGCTTCATGGCATAGCTATAGACTTTGCCTTAGAAATGCTTGCCCAAGATCCAGGGAAGGTTTATTTAGCCCTTGCCAAAGGACCTCCTGCTGTAGTTAAACTGTTAGCAGTTTCTGAGCTAGCTAGTTTCTTGATTGCAGCATAACCATTACCCTTGTTTAGCTAATCAAGGTTAAGCATCATAGTTTGAATTCTAATAAATCCTTTCAGTGAGCTGCTGTAACCATCTATACAATGAGTGTTTATTTGAATAATGAATACATTCAAGAAATTCCAATCCTGTTTGTTGACAATATATGAATGCCAAGAGCTAAATAAATCAAATAAACTGGACAATTTTCAGTGAGCCATTTTGAAAAATTAGCCATTCCTCTTCTCAAGGTTGAGGTAGCATTTTTTTTCCTCTCAAAATAAATGTAATAACTGTAGAAACCACTTTCAATTTTGTTAGAAGTTAGACTTCAAAAATTTAAAATGTCTTGGCATGCAATTAAGCATGTAAAATAAATGTGCAGTTGTGTGCCTAAGTTGCCTCTCTGTTTGGATACAGTTACTATTCTATCTCATGCTAGCTTGGCAGCTGTAAACACAAATGGCCAGAATGACTAGTTTGTGTCTACAAGTGATGTATTTGAATATTCAGTTGTGGGTTTTATACATTCAGTTAAGTACCTGATTTATGATCACATTTTTTCATTTAAAACTGTGCACCTAACTTTAAAATATAGGTCCCAAATAGCAAGTTATACTATAAAATAAAAGAAGCAGGGAAATAGGCATTAGCCTTAGTTTTAATGCAATACTTTTCCCCTTGCCAGTTACAACTTTACAAATACTAATATGCCTAGGTCTCAGGATAGCAGAAATCTGACAAAGTATACCAAAGGACATTATTGTTCTGGGAGGAATGACCTCCAGACATCAACTTGTGATCCTTTTGCTCTGATTGGGTAAATCACATGACTTGTCATATTGACTTCAGTGGAACTATATCTGTGAGTAAATACTAACCAAGAGAAGTAAGGGGATCAGAATCTGGCTTTTTGTGTATTTTTCAAAGGAGCTCAATAGTTTTATATTTATATTTTAATTTTCTTAACACAGCTGTTCTTGGCAAAGCTTTGTCTTCTTTTTTTTAGATAGGTATAAAAGATAGTGTCCAATAAACATACAGCTTATGTGGAAGAATTGCACAACTAATTGAAAATGTAGATCCTGTTCAAGCAAATATCCAAATAGCAAACATTTTGTCCCCTCTCTGTCCCATTGCTAGCATTTGAATTTTCTAGTTCATAGACTCTTTACTACTAGTATTTTCTTTTTCATAGATTTCATAGACATTAGGGCTGGAAGGGACCTCGGAAGATCATCGAGTCCAGCCCCCCTCCCAAAGGGCAGGACGTCAGCTGGGGTCATAGGATCCCAGCAAGATAAGCATCCAGTTTCATCTTGAAGGTGTTCAATGAAGGCGCTTGAACAACCTCCGGCGGCAGGCTGTTCCAGACCTTGGGGGCTCGGACAGTAAAGAAATTCTTCCTTATGTCCAGCCTGAAACGATTTTGTAGTAGTTTGTGACCATTCGTCCTCGTCATCCCTTGGGGCGCTCTGGTGAACAAACGTTCGCCTAGATACTGGTGATCACCCCGATAAACTTACAAACGTTCGCCTAGATACTGGTGATCACCCCTGATAAACTTTTTATGACTCTCCTGTCTGAAGCCAGCTGTCATCTGAGATCTAACACATGCTGCATACCCACAACATAGGATAGCCCTCTTAAAAGACTTCTTTGAATGCTAATTAACTTACTCTTACAACTCTATGCCTAACTTTGTGTGAACAATTCCATAGAAAGTCTAAGGCAGACAAGGTTCCTTGGGTGAATCTGATATCTTTTATTAGACCAACCCAAATAGTTGGAAAATAATTATTAAGCAAGCTTTCAGGTTCAAAAACCCTTCGTGAGGCTAAGGAAGTTTCAGCAGTTGGTGTGTGCTCTTCCTGGATGGGATAAAAGAGCACACACCAACTGCTGAAACTTCCTTAGCCTGACGAAGGGTTTTTGAACCTGAAAGCTTGCTTAATAATTATTTTCCAACTATTTGGGTTGGTCTAATAAAAGATATCAGATTCACTCAAGGAACCTTGTCTGCCTATGTCCTTAGACCAACATGGCTACAACCTACACCCCTGTAACACAGAAAGTCTAAGGGATTTGGCAAAAGTACTTTTCCTCATAGCAAATTTTAATATACACTTACTTACCTTGGTGAAAAATACACAGGAGCAGAAACATTAAGAATGATTCTCAGGCTTCTACAACATCTTTATCATCTACTGACAAGAACAGCATACAAAGTTCTAACCAAAATGTGCAATCTTCACAGTTTTTATTTCCTGGCTTTATCTCTCATTCTGAATTCCAGATTCCCTCTGCAATACTCCTGCAGCATTAATTTGACCATTAAAATGGATTGCTGACATACTTGCAAGAACTTGGAAAGGAAAATCCTCCATTGCTCCAAACCTTTTTTGGAGGGGGAAGGAAGTGGGGAGGGGAAGACAGTGAGTCGCATTGAAATTGCATTTGGGGAACAGCTGACAGGGCTGCAGAACTGCAGAGAAGAACTTAAGGGTTATAATGGACTGCAAGCCAAATAGAAATCTACAGTGCAAGACCACATGCTGGAATGCATTAACAGGAATTTTTCATACAAATCACAAGAAGCAATTATTTCAAAACTGTTCAGTGCTGATGAGGCCTTACTTGGAGCACTGTGTCCAGTTTGGGGCACTGCACTTTGAGAAAGACCTGGGGAAGCTGGCAAGAATCCAGAGCAGAGCAACAAAAATAAGAGGTCTAGAAAATATGAAGTATGAGGAAAGGTTGGAAAAACTGGGATGTTTAGACTGAAGAAGAAAAGACAGAAGGGGTATTTGATAATTGATTTCAAATACAACAAATATGTTGTTACGAAGAATCTGGTGACCAGTTGCTCACTGTGGGTATATACAGACACTCAGGAAGGTTAGATCACGTTAAAAATGGCCATCCAATCTAGCTTAGTTTGCCCAGGTGTGGATCTTAAAGTCTTAGTTAGGTCGATCTAAGTGTAAACTGTATAGAAGTTCCAGGAAGATTAGATTGGCCTAAAGATGGCTGACCCAATCTAGGTTAACCCTACCTCCAAAGTAGTTTAACTTTTAGACCTATCTAAGGGTGCTGCTATATGAACATGGAGGCTGCTCCAATGCACTGTAATTACAGTATGTTGGAACAGACTCGATTAACCGAGTCTGCTGGAGCATGGTAATTACTGTGCTCCATTTGCCTTCCACACCTCAAGTATTAGTGTACCCGTACTTCAAAATAGCGATGTGGGGGTGCTTGAGCTAAAGCATGTTCAAATAACTTAGTTCAAACACCCCCACCACCGTTCTGAAGCATGGGGATGTGACACACAAGACAATGCAGCACTTTATTTAGAGCGACTTTTGAAGCCACTCTAATTAAAGCATCTCCTCCCTCCCCCACCCACCCACACACACTCAGAGCACATGTACAAGTGCCCTAACTCTCCTGAACTTCTGTATAGTTCCCAATGCAGCCCCATGGCTGGAAAAGCGCAGCTCCTGGCCTCAGCCCTGGGGCTGTGCTTTTCCTACCTGCCCCCCCTGGCACTGGGCTATTTTTAGCTCCCTGGCCTCTTGCCCCACCTGCAGATGGATGATCCCTCCTCCCACAGGCCAGCAAATCCCCCTAGCCTGCAAGACACTCCTGATGCAAGTTTTATCGGTGTTTGCTGATGCCAGGAGCCCAGGAAGTAAGTTCTGGTGGAGGGAGGGGCAAAAGGAATACCAATACTAGGTTTGTTTCTTTGTTTGTCTGGTTAGGTTTTTTTATAGGTCTTCTCTCCCTGGGGTTTGCATCCTTCTTTATTTATAAAGGGAAATCAAATTCTCTCTCAGCTTTCCTCTTAGCTCGTTTATTCTTTTCTTATAAAATCTTCATTCTCTCAATCATCCTGTAAGCCTTCCTCTACACCTGTTCCATTTTTAAATCCATCTCTCTTGATCATTAGTAGTCAAACTTTCATGTGGCACTGTACCTGAGGGTCTTAGTGTCTTGAACAAAGACATTTATGCCTCCATTTCTCTTACGTAATCGCATTGCATTAGAGTTTTTTCACAATTTTGTGGCTGGCTCAGTCATTGGGTTGGTCCTTATGCAGGCTTTAATCATGCTGTTGTTGTTTCCATGATGAGCCCCTTGATTAGAACCAAAATTCTTACTACTCCCTAAGAAAGTGGACAGGTGAAACAGTTACACACTTTAAAAGTGGTGGTGTGTGAGACACTACAGTGTAAGCAGTACAGTACTTAACCTGAGGCAGTTTAACCCTGAATGAAGCAGACTTACATTACAATGGTTTAGTTTCACCTTACTGCAATATAGGTTGGACAGGCAAAACAATTACAGCAGATCAGCTAATATATGACCTTAAAATATAAATTCCTCCCAGAACTCCCTTAAAATGCACATCTGTCTATGCTTTTAAGTGCATGATCTCATGACTGGTACACTTAAATCCTTTCCTCTTTCTATTGTTCCAGGTCTCAAGGTCATTCTTTTCTTCCTGTCCACTATTCCAGTCTTTCTTCATATTGATGATACTTTTCTGCCAAAGGTACCTTTCTGGTACCTTTCTACATTTCAGTACACTCCTACTTTTTATGCCAAAGTCATTAACAGAAATATTAAACAAGATCAAACCAAAGAATCATTCCTGAGGAACTCAACTAGTAACTTCTCCCCAGCTCAACAATTACTTGTGACATAACCCATCGTTCTCTCCTTCAGCTAATTTCTTACCTACCATGAAATGGGTGTGTTAATCTGTCTTTTCCATTTTAACTCACAATTTTTCATCTGGTACTTGTACCAAAAGCTTTTCTGAAGTCCAGATCAGCTCTAGCTCATTTTCCTTTGCATGCATCCTTTATATTTTGAGTCTAAGTAACTTAAGTTAAAAATGTTTTAAAGGATGTATGGTTGGGAATATATTCTTTTGTAGTAGGGAGTGCATGTACATGTGTATTAAAACCTTAGGCTGTGTGTAGATGAAACAAGAGGGGTGTGTGCATGACACTTTAAAGCAAGCTAAATCCTTTGCACCATTTTAATGGTGTCGGTGTTTGAACACCTCGGCAGTGTATTGCACATTAATTCCAGCCACTGTAGAAAATTCAGCTGCATAATGCACTTTAAATGACTTGGGGCACAGCAAACTAAAACTCCTTTGAAGAGTTTTTAGTTTGCTGCCTCTACAGCTGTGTAGCGAAGCACCCAGCTCCATGCAGCTCCACAGCTCTATAGGAAGCCCTCCAGGTAACCTGACAGCAGTCCAGGAAAGGAGCTCCATGCAACAAAAGCAGCAAGCCTGATCTTTTTTTTTTCTCCCTCCTGGAGCCTGCCTGCCTGCTTGAGGTGCTCCAGGACCCGGTTCTTCCTTCTGCAGCTGCAGTTCCCCCCAGGACTGCCCAAGCCGGGTGCCTGTGGGCAGTGCCACTGGGATGGAGGGGGGGGGGGTGAGGAGGCGCAGCTGGTTAATTGATTTCTACAAGTCTGTTTGTGACAACATTTTCTTTCAAGGCCACTGTCTGACACAGGCAAGCAGCAAACAGACACATGGGCTGGGAAATTGAAGACATGTACCACAGTGTTCCATAACAGAGATAAGGGACTTTGCCACGTTGGCCAGTTCACAGTGTCCAGCTGCAGAGCCCTTAAGATTTCCAACTTTGGGGAACAGATCAAATTAGGAGACCAGTAAAGCCCAAATTAGGATGTGATAAGTTTGTGAAACAATAGACCAAATTAGGAGGAGACCGGTAAAGCCCAAATTAGGATGTGTGCATGTGATAGGTTTGTGAAACAAAGGAATATTCTGACAAGTCAGAACATGGACAGTACGGCAACCACAGGGAAACCAATCAATGATGCCCAAAGATGAAGTCTCACCAGAAGAGGAAAATGATACAAAAGGAGGGATTTCAGAGCAGAAAAGTGTCCCTGGGAGGGGAATCTAAGGCCACCATGGACAAAGGGCATGCCAACACCCCATCTCATCCACCTCGCTGTGGGAAGGTGGGCCTCAGCTTCCAACCTCCAGAATGCTGACATGCTACATTCAAGAGAACCTCAGGGTGAAGCTCACATACTGGCCAGACATACCTTGACTCTGTGAACCCTGGGGCTGGTAGATATAGAATTGTTTGCATTATTCTTATCTGCTATCACTGTATAACAATTAAATTCACCTATTATCAAATGAAGAGTTTATAGTCAGTCTGAGGGTTTTGGTCTGCCAAGAACAAGGTATCTGGGTCATAAATCCAGTACCAACACTACTGAGGATTCAAAATTGATGGAAAGAAGTCCAAAGAAATTCCACAATTAAGGCCGATGATCTTGGCATTATATTTATAGTAATAATTAGAATTTTATCCATTTGTATAAAAAAAACCCTTATTTTAAAAATTGCATTACCAAAACTATTGTGAGCTAGATTATGTCACCCTTTCTCACATTTCTTTTACTGGAATAACTATAGAAGAACTTGATGGCTGCATCCACATGAGTGAGGATGTTTGTTTCCCTAAGGACAAGTATCCGTGCACAAGCTGTGCACAGATTTGGTTCTGGGGGCCTTGGGGAACTATAGCCATGGTGCTCCTACAGCTGGGACCCTGGCTGGCAGCCAGAGTGTGGCTCCAGCCAGCTTCCAGTTTTAGGTGGCATATGCTGCTGCCATGCTCTCCACCCTGCTTTCTTTTTATTTTTTTTTGGCATGTGTGTTGTTTTTTTTTTGACCCCAGGGTCCCGCAATGGTAGTGCTGCCCCACCCCTCGATGAGCGCCCTGCCACCTGGTTGCCATTTTGGGACTGGTAGTCCCACCCCTAATCTCTGACCTTTGCCACCAGAAGTTCCTCCTTTTGGGACAAATATTTTGTCCTGATTTATTTGTGTTTGCATAATGTATCTAGAGGTGATTTGCATAACAGCTCAAAATACAGTCTTACTCTTGTACATTGTGTGGGAGGTAAGGGGGTATATGTGGGGTGGGGTTGTTGGGGGTGTGCATGTGCAGTGTGGGTATGGTGGGTGGGGTGTGCATGGGAGGGTGGGGGTGGGTGTGGAAGGGTGTGGGGTATGTGTTTGCAGTGGGGTCTGTGGGAGAGTGTGGGTGTGTGAGGTGTTATGGTGGGAGATGGGAGTGTGTATCGAAGAGTGTGGGTGTGTTTGGAGGTATGGGGCAGGAGTGTGCATGGGGGCTTTGGTAGGGCGTGGATGTATTTTGGGGGTATGGTGGGAGGTGGAGTATGTGAGAGGGTGTGGGTATGTGTGTGAGTGGAGGGAGCGGTTCTTGGAATCCCTGGAGTATGCCAATCCCTGGAGCTGCACATGGTGGCAGCAAATGGGGCCAGCCCTGCCCAGCCCCATAGCAAGCTGCTCCCATACTCCCAGCCCAGTCCTGGCTGCAGGTAGCAGCAACATCTGAGCCCAGCCCCATAACATGCAGCTCCCACCCAAGTCTCTGGCTGCACATGGCAGCAGCCTATGGGGCCAGCCCTATAGAACTCCCACCCAAGTCCCTGGCCACATTTGGTGGTGGGGTGGGAGGCCAACCCCACCTAGCCCCATGACACACAGCTCCCATGCTCCTTCCCAAGGCCCTGGATGCAAGTGGTGGCAGAGTGTGGGGCCAGCCCAGCCTAGCCCCATATCAATCCTACCCAAGTCCCTGGTTACACATGGTGGCAGGGTGTGGGGCCAGGCCCACTCATCCCCATAGCTGCAGCTCCAATGCTCCCATGCCAGTTTAGCCACAGGTGGTGGCAGTGTGCAGGGCCAGCTTGACCCAGCCCCATAGCACATGACTCCCCATGTTCCTTCCCCCTTTCCCCCAGTAATAGTCCCTGGCCCCAGTCCAGTGGGGTCCTCACCTGCATTCCCAGGATCACAGGCAGGGAGGCTGGGAACAGTCATAGGGTCAACAGCAAAAGCCTATGCCAGGCAGAGGTTTCTTGTCTCTAGCGGCCCCTAGCTTGGGATTGGGGTGGGTCAAGCCAGGCTGACCAGTGAGGGGGAGGGCTGGTTTTACCAGCTTGCAGAGTGGCAGCCCAGGGCCAGAGCTTACAAGGGGCTTACGGAAAGGGCTGGATTAACACATAGGCAAACTAGGCACAGGCCTAGGGCTGTGAGCTGTGGGGGGCACTGGTTCTTCCCTCCATGGTGGTGCTGCGAATGGCCCCATGCACCTCCCCTCCCCTTCCCCTCCCCTCTCCTCCACTGGCCTCACCTCCACAGTGACTGCTTCCTAGCAGTGGCATCAAACTCCACTCCCCATGGGCAGCAGTATTGGGGTGATGAGGGGGGTCTCAACCAGCCCAGGTCCCATGAGTTTGTTTGCCTAGTGCCACTAAAGGGTTCATCTGGTCCACTTATGGAGGGGCCCTGCGAGCCAGATGGAATTACCTGGCAGACGGGATCCAGCCCATGGGCCATATTTTGCCTGCCTCTGCTCTACACATGTCATGACCAAGCTATTAGTATGGTATACTTCTTTAATTTATCATTTTAGTCCAGTGACATTATATAGTGCTTCTAATTATGCCTTTTACTGTACAGTGAAGTCTTTACAGCCTTGTAAGTTTCTTAAAATGCCGAAAAGGCAAGTGTTTGAGACCCAAATCTATGATCTATTCATGCATTTAACAATCACTTATAGTATATCTGAGCCTCAAATGACTGTCAGTCAAGTGAGTTTAAGACATGCTAGATTTCATAGCCAATGGGACCCGAGGGAGTGATGTAGCATTTAAGCCATTTGCTTCTTGGCACCAGTACAAGAGAAGCTAATTTTATTTGCCCCCATCCCACCTCCCCCCCTTTTTTGAGAATTTCTATAACACAGAAAAGAAGCATATCTTTTTAAAAGATGTTCTAAGATAATATAATTTAATAGCAGTTTTATGAGGTTTTTAATAGAAAAACTGCACACATTGTTTCAGGGCTCATATTACTCTTTAGCTAACATAACATTGTCTTTTGCTGTGAATAAGAACAGAGCTGCATTTGTCAAAGTGAGATTCAAACTTGCAGCCTTGCTCACTATGGGAGGACAGCACACCTTGCATTAAAATCCTGCATTTTACCATGTCTAGAGTTCTTGATCATATGGGGTCAGATACAACACAAGTATAAAATTATACTCATAATATGTTTATTATGCAGTCCAACTATAAAAATATTTCAGTGCCAACATTTGACAAAGGAAGTTCTGTTCTCAAACTCATTTTCAAATACAAATATCCTTCCAGCTAAAATTTACAGGCACACTGTATGAAAGATTAAACAATAATTTGCCACTAGAGTGGTATGTTCAAGCATTTTAAATTTTGCTTTATCAAAAACTAATCAAAATAATATAGTTCTATTTCTCCAGTACTTTTAACAGAAAATGTGCGATCAGGGGCCATAAGTGCCTGTTGCAGGCAAACCAAAATTTCCACGTAAGATTTATCACAATGGAAAAGAACATGTTGAAATACACACTTTTAACTAAAAATATTCCTAGTACAAGTCCTATATGAATCTTATTCATTCATAGGTTACCATATCTTGAGCAATTTAAGAGAACATTGCTCTTAAAGATGGGTCTAAAGCTTATAATATGTCACCAGAGTGGCATGAGTTTATAATATACCCCTGTATTTTTCTGGAAAAGTGGCCAGTGTACTTCAGTTGGATACCTTTTAACGAAAACTCTCTATAACCTGAAAGAGTCTTCCTTTATTACTTGATGTGATCATAGAATTCATCTATACTCAAGAGAACACATAAACATGAGCTCAAAACCTCACAATGACTTCAGTTAGAGCTATGAAAATAAGCCTTTTTGCAAATTACTCGCACCTTGAAAATATTCTGTTTGGGTTGAATAAAATGTTTAGTTTGATCCAGAATACATCATTTTGATTTTGACTGTTATATTCAAGCCAGAAGCATTAAGTTTTTGGGATATTTTGGGGGAAGTTTGCTCTGTTACACATTATTTTATTTTTCATATCTTGATCTGTCTTTATAATTCACCATCAAGATGCCTTGACCCTCTGGGAAGGATGACAAAGAATAATTCGTTTCCAATTTGTTTTCAAAGTTATTTTGATTCAGAAAGTCAGCACTTTAGAAAATGTCAAAATGAATCACCTATAAGTTTATTTTTTAATTTGTTTCACTCAATGAACAACTCAGCAAAATGGACACAAAGTCATGAAATATTCAGCAAAAATTTGCCTCAGCCGTTACTACAGTGACCGAAAGTATTCATTATGTACCCAGCCTTTAATTATAATTTTCTTTGTAAAGATTGGGGGGCAGAGGGGTGGACTTTGTCATCCAGTCAGATGACTAAAAAAAGCTGTGTGATTTGGTTGACTGAGAACACAACTGATAATATATAGTGAGTAGCTCAAATACAAATTTAAATAGATGAGTTGATAGAAATGGGAAGGGGGAGAGAGCTTTCTGAAGATAAACTTTGTTGAATATATTTTAAGCCAGAACAATTATGAACTGAAATGAAGCAGAAGACTCGTGACATGTAGACTTCTAGATAGATTTTAAGAAGACCTATCTTAACTGGCGATTTGACTACCATAATAAACTGCACATACCCAAACACATGCCACACATCATCTTTCTGATATATCTAGCTACCTGATTTGGATTTATAAATGTATGGCCTACAAATCAGGCAAGCAGTTTTCTAAATTCTATCATTTTCAGCCCTGCAAAATATTTTACCCGCATATTTCTAGGTTTGGAGTTACATGACTGTAACAGAGAGCAGCACCCTAGCAAGGGAGCTCTGCAAACAGGCAGGGTGCCACAGCTGCACGTTGCCAGGGCAACTGGCTAATGGGGTAATTAGCCAGCACCTGCAGCTGGTCTGATGACCAGATTCAGGCAGCAACAAGGGAGCATATAAGCCCAGGGCTAGGGCTTGCAGGGGCAGTCTCTCCTTGGCTGCCACCAGGGAAGGCGCTCCTTTTCAAGGGAGACCAGGGGGCTGGCTTAGTAGAGACTTATACTCTTAAAGGGGCAGAAGGCTGCTCTATGGTATTATTTATGTTATAGCCCAGGATATTATTTATGTTGATTGGAATGTTATAGCCCAGGGGCTTGTATTTATATTAGAATAGACCAGTGGCTTTCAGATTAAACTTTAGGGGAGGTGGAGGCCGCATTAGTGTCTGGGGTGGGGGAGCGGCACTTGACTCGCATAGTGGGTCACAGAGGGGCCCAGTGCATGAGAAGGGTGCAGTCATGGGGGGGGGGCAGGGGCCCAGTGCCAGAAAGGGCACAGACGGGCCAAGGGCCCGGTGCCAGTGAAGGTGCAGTCAAAAGGACATGTGAAACTAATGCCTCGAAGCCAGGTCCAACCCAGTGGGCCTAGGCTAGAAGGCCTAGCTAGATTAAAGAGCCAAAGACAGAGGAGGCAAAAGCCCCACAGAGGGACATTGTACTGGTAACACCCGCGAGGCATGGGGCATGGTAAAGGGGAGGTTATGGAGCCACAGAATTAGCCCATAAGGCTTTGGGTGCCCAAACATGCACAGTTGATCATAGAGGCCCAGCCAGGAGCCTGAGACTGCAGAGGCCTGGCCAGGGGTCTGAAACCAGTGGAGCCAAGGTCTAGTAGAGGTCTGGGGACAGCCTCCCTATTAATTTATAATCCATCAAGGAGTGGCATGGGAGTGCAGCAGAGTGAGTGGTGCAGCCATGGCCGGGGCCACCATGATCAAGGCAGTGAAGTGCAAGATCCAGGTGCTGCAGCAGCAGGTGGACAATGCTAAGGAGTGCGTAAACTGCCTACAGTGAAAGGTGGAACCCATGTGCCACAACCGCATGCAGGCTGAAGTAGAAGTGGCATCCCTGAAACAACCTATCCAAGCTGGTAGAGGAGTGGGACAGAGCCCGGGATCATCTTGCCACAGTGCTCCAGAAGCTGGAGGAGGCCAAAGAAGCTGCTGATAAGAGTAAACAGGGCATGAAGGTTATTGAAAACAGAGCCCTGTAGAATGAGGAGAAGATGAAGCTGGAGGAGATCTAACTCAAGGAGGCTAAGCACACTGCAGAGGAAGCCGATGGGAAATTTGAAGAGGTTGCCCTGAAACTGTTGATCACTGAAGGAGACCTGGAGTGCACTGAGGAGAAGGGTGAGCTTGCAGAGTCTCATGTCTGGGATGTAGAGGAGCAGATCTGAATGATGGACCAGAACTTGAAGTGTCTGGCTGTGGCTAAAGAAGAGTACTCCCTAAAAGAGGAGAAATATGAAGAGGAGATCAAGATCCTGACTCAAGGAGGCAGAGACCCGTGCTGAATTAGCTGAGCGATCAGTAGCCAAACTGGAGAAGACCATTGATGACTTGCAAGAGAAACTGAAATCCACCAAAGAGGAGCATCTCTGCATGCAAAGAATGCTGGACCAGACCCTGCTAGAGCTGAATGAAATGTAACAGACCCCTATCAAGCCTCTGCCACGCTGCTGGGCCAGCCCATCTGGCACTGACCTGTATCTCTGGGCTCTACCACTTACCTTCCAGTTGCCAATTCAGCCAAACACATTCCACGAGTTTGCCCAAGGGTTCATAGAATCATAGAAGTAGGGTCGGAAGGGACCTTGTAGATCTTCAAGTCTGACCCCCTGCCTGGGCAGGAGGACAACTGGACTCAAATGACCCCAGCCAGGTAGGCATCAAGCCGCTCAATAAGCATTTTAAAATTAATTGACATACTCATCATCAGATAAACGTAGAATATATTAATTCTGATGAATGAAAGCCACACACATTCGCTTATTCCTTCCCTAATCAACTACAAGCTGGAGCTAGTAGAAAGGGAGTAAGTTTACTATGGTACTTGGAAATTTAGACATGCTGTTTTCAGTAATGTTGGGAAGTATGTATGTAATTCATTCCTTTAGCTAAAATGGTAGCTGTCTACTGATCCTTTCCACTCACCTTGTGTCACCATTCATGACAGGGGTATGCAGGATTTGTCACGGACATCATTGATGGTAATAGATGTTCCGTCTAAGGAGGGAAAATTTGTTCTAGTAAAGGAAACAGCATTTGCCAAACTCCTGCTGACAGTATTCTTCAGTAATAAATTAACATTGGTAAACTGACTGCAATTTATGGCTAGCCTGTTTAGTAAGCTTATGCAACAACGGGGGGAGATCATACAGGCAAAATTCATATATAGTTTGGTGTTTGAATGGTCTTTTTCACAAGACCAAAGACATATAAATACAAATGTTGCCAGCTTAAATTATTTTCCCTGTCATTGCAGAATTTAAGGGACAAATTGCTATTTTGAATAACTTGATAAAGATTATACAAGAGCCTCTGCTCTTTCATTTCTTATCCCTTTGTTCTCCAAATAACACACATTCTTCCTGTTACAAAGAGCATTGCAGAAATGGTAGATGTTAGGTGAGGGGTGGGGCTAACTGGTTGTGATATGTCTAGTCTCTTCCTAGAGCAGAAAGGTGGGTAAAATATAGTACACATCTGTACTATTCATAGAATCATATTCCTTCTTCTCAAATCTCTGTTACAAATGATTTGAAGAGAAGGAATATGATTCTATGAATAGTACAGATGTGTTTAGTCTGCAATCACCTCCTCTCCCCCTTTGCCTTCCCGAGTTTGGGGTGACCTAGTCTGGTGAAAGCAGGCTGCCCCAATCCTCCCACTCCTGGGGGACTGGAGCAGTGGGGCAAACCCCCCTGTACTAGGGACTCCAGTGTGAAAAGCAAGAGGGAGCTGCATTGCAGCTGAGCAGATGGAGCAATGTGGCAAAGCCCCTGCCTGCTTTTTACTTGGGGAACTCTGGAGTAAGAAACAGGCAGGGAAGAGCTGGTAACTGGTCCCTGGGAAGGGTTAAGCTAGGGAAAAGTGTGCAGACATTCAGGTTGCTTGCAAACATTAACCCCTTCCCCCTGCCTCCCTCCCCAAAAAGTGCTTTACTGGAAGAAGTAGCGTGTTACTTTGGCCCAGCTCCACAGCATCTGCATAGACCAGGTGCTTCAGCAGGACTTTTGGTGCTTTTAACTAATAGCTGATTCAATCAGCTATTAGAGAAAAGCACCAAAAAAGCCCCAGTAAAGTGCCCGATCTATACAGATCGAGCCAGGTCCAACTAACGCACTGCCTCTTCTAGACACGCACTGGGGTTGGAGCAGGAATGCATGAAATGTGAAGTAAGGTGCTGCTTTTGTTTTTTGTCAACATCTGCAAGCAGCCTCAGTCTCTCAGGAGAAATTCTTCCAGGAGTGATTTGCTGTCTGGTTGTAATGAGGTTATTTTGCTCCTGGAGCAGCCATTTACAGTGGTTCTTATAAAAACCGAACATCTGGATCAGGCCATTTCAGAATCGGCATTCAGGGTCAGTCCACCAGGGCTCTGTATGAAGTGTATGCCCTGTCCTGGCTCCCTGTGCTGCATGAAGCACATGCAGCTGGTCCAGCCCCATGCAGCATGTGCCATCCCTACTCCGGAGCTTGCTCTGTACATGGTGTATGGTTCTGGCATTGGACCAGCAATATATACTGGCTCCAATTCTTGTGGACAGCCTGGGGCCCGATCCAGACCAGCCTTGGAGCCAGTGCTTTGGGTCAGTCCAGGGACTAGCACAGGGCTCATGCTGCATGCAGTACCCTGTCAGACTGGTCCTGCATGTTGACTCTGGTGTGGCCCAACCAGGCCAGCACATCAGCCCAGCAACCCTCATTCTACTTGCAGGACTGGATGAGTTTGACACTCCTGATTTAGCCCATAAACATGGGGAATTGAAGAAGCTTTTACCGTTTTTGGAATCTCGCTCTCCACCTCTAGTAATTTCCTTCACTCCGATACTTTATTCAGGATATGTATCTGAACGCTACCTCATACCACTTCCAAGTCATTAAGTAGTACAGGTTGTAGCTCCTTACTCATGGTACTTCAAAAGACTGAAACTCATGCCCCTTAAGGCATTTTTACATGACAAAGGGGTTTAATTCTCCCTAAATTGAAGTGGTGTTTTTTTTTTAAATACCACTTCAATTTAGGGCAAAGTAAACCCCCATGCTGTGTACACTCGTGTCTGCCCAATCCTTTCCTTACCTCTCCAGGGGCGAGGAGGGCAGAGTGAGTTGCTGGCAGGCAGAGCGGTCCCTGAGCTGCAGGGGGCGGGGGCTGGTGCTTCCCTCCTCTGCAGGCACCCAGCTCGGGCAGTCCTGGGGGACACCACAGCCACAAAGGGAAGCACTGGGCCCCCATGCAGCTCAGGCAGGCAGGCAGGTTCTGCGGGGGGGGCAGGGGGAAGATTAGGCTCGCCACTTTTGGGGGTTTTTTTTCCCTTCTGTGGAGTCTGCCTGCACAGGCTGCCTGCACAGCCCCTGAGCCAAATGGAGCCTGGTGCTTCCCTCCACAGCTGTGGGGTAGGACATTAAAACTCCTCAGAGGTGTTTTAGTTTGCAGCACCCCAAAGTCATTTGCTGCATCCCAAAATCATTTAAGGCGCGTTATGCTGCCAAATGTGCTACAGCGGCTGGAATTAACGCACAATACATTGCTGAATGTGCAAACAGCAATGCCATTAAAGTGGTGCAAAAGACATTTAACCTGCTTTAAACCCACTTTAAAGTGTCATCTACAAACACCCTTAGACATCATAAGAAAGTGTTTGACAGCAGTGGCAGGAGATAAATCTGATGGATGAGACATCAGTGCAATGACCCGTTGTTCTGGCAGGGAGTTTATAAAGAGAGCCTTTTAAATTTCTGCAGCTGCAGTCTTACCACTAGGTTGTAGTTACAGTGCAGCTATGCATCCACACTCTGGCATATTTACCAAATATGTATTTTTTGTACATGCCAATTTAAGATGGTGTTTGCCACCCATGATATGAAACAGCAACTTTGCTGTTTCCAAAGAACACTATTAACTTGAACATCACATTTCCACTTGAACATTTTGTACTACCAGTAAACAACACCTATAAATACTGGCAGACAAGGTTCTTTGGGTGAATCCAATATCTTTTATTAGACCAACTTAAATAGTTGGAAAACAATTATTAAGCAAGCTTTCGGGTTCAAAAACCCTTCGTCAGGCTAAGGAAGTTTCAGCAGTTGGTGTGTGCTCTTCCTGGATGGAATAAAAAATAAAGAAGCCAGAGGCTGGGCTGGTATGCATACAAGACAGGTAGTCAGTGAAAATGTCGAGTGAGGAGTAAATGGATGAGAGACAGGCTGGGAAGGGGGGGGAAGAGAGAGAAAGGGGATGAATAGTGGAGAGAGACCTGGGGAGTCAGATGTCAGGCAGGTTATAATGTGTCATAAATCCAATGTCTATATTTAGTCCATGATTTTTTGTATCCAGGAGGTTGATGAAGTGGAGTTCATAGGCTCATCTCTGGGAAGTGTTCTGTAAGTTTCCTTTGAGGATCAGGACTGAGAGATTGGAGAGAGAGTGGTTTTCTTGTGAGAAATGTGCCCCCATCGGTAACTGAGTGTTTCTGTCTTTGATGGATTTCCGGTGTGCGTTCATTCTGGTGCACAGTTGTTGTTTGGTCTCTCCTACATATCTTCCATCAGGGCATTTGGTGCATTGGATGAGATATATTAAATTTCTGGAGGTGCAGCTGTAAGATCCAGGGATGCTGATGGCTCTGTTGTGGGGTGTAGTAATAGTGGGGGTGGTGGAGGTGTGTTGGCAGGTTTTGCATTTCTTGTCATGGCACGTTCTGGATCCTTTTGGTGTGTTCTGGGCCTGAGGAAGTTTGCTTCTGGTGATGAGGTTGGCGAGGTTCGGTGCTTGTTTGAAGGCTAGGATGGGTGGCTCTGGGAAGATCTTTTTAAGAATAGGGTCTCTTTCTAGTATGGGTTGCAATTGTTTGAGGATTTTCCGTACAGGTTCAAGGGAGAGGTGATATGTCATAACCAGTGGTTTGCGATTTGTGGGGGGGTTTCTTCTGTACTGCAGCAGTTTTTCACGTGGTATCTGGGTGGCTCTTTCAAACGTGCAATCTATCTCTCTGGAGGAGTGTCCTTGTTGGGTGAAAGCCTTTTTAAGATTGGTGAGGTGGCAATCCTGGGTGTTCTCTTCAGTGCAAGTCTGGCACACTATAAATACTATCATTTAAAGACACTGGCAGGAAAAATTCACAGGTTTATTTTCAGTTTTTGTGCTTTGTTCATTCGAGGCAGACAAGGTTCTTTGGGTAGATGTGATAGCTTTTATTAGACCAACTAAATAGTTGGAAAAATTGTTCTTTGCAAGTTTTTGGGCACAAACACTCTTCTTCAGGTGTAGGGAGAGTTTGCTGGTGTTTTCTGTGCTCTCCTAGGTAGAATAGAAGCCAATATGCAAAGTGCAGGTTGGTGAAGGTGCAAATGCATGGCAAATTGGGTATTTTTGTCTTTGAATCAATGCACACTGGAAATCTATCAAAGACAGAAATACCCAGTTATCTGTGGGTGCACATTTCTCACAAGACAACCACTCTCTCTGCAGTCTCTCAGTTCTAATCCTCAAAGAAAATTTACAAAACACCTTTCGTAGATGAGCCTATGAACTTCACTTCATAAATCTACTAGATTCAAAAAATCATGGACTAAATATAGAGATTGGATTTATGGCACATTGTAACCCTGCTTGCCATCTGATAACCCCAGGTAACCTGTCTGCATTTTACCAGCTACGTTCTATCACCACATCTACATTCCTTCTTCCCCCTTCCCCACCTACCTGTCTCACACCTATTGTCTCCCATTCCCTCTGATCCTTACTGCCAAGCATTTGCATTTTCACAGACCTGCATTTTGCATGTTGGCTTCTATTCTACCCAGAAGAGCACAGAAAACACCAGCAAACTCTTCCTAAACCTGAAGAAGGGTGTTTGTGCCCAAAAGCTTGCAAAGAACAATTTTTCCAGTTCTTTAGATGGTCTAATAAAAGATATCACTTCTCCCCAAAGAACCTTGTCTGCTTATGTCCTTAAACCAACATGGCTACAACCAACAACCCTTGTGCTTTTGGTACACTTTGCTTTCAGTGGCCCAGGGTTTCAAAATAGAAGTCTAATGTTCCTCTAATCCATATTTAGGGTCCTGAATCAGAGACCTGATTTCCAAAGAGATACAGTGTCTAAAAAGTCTTGGACAAAGTGAATGGTTCCTGTTGGATACTCAGAACTTTTGACAATCATGTCACTTATTTAGGAATCTATATAAGATTTTAGGAAGCATGACCACTGTTTGCAGGGCTGAGTTTTGATTGGAAGAGTAAACACACAAGCATGAGTTCATGTATTCATGTTCTAACCTTTGTTAAGCTTTTCACTTAAAAAAGATCAAGCATAAAATATGGCAAAACCAATTGATTTCAAGTAAGAAAGGGTGACCTCTTGTCAGTATGAGCCAAGTAAGATTGTGATGCCTTAGATGGAAATTGTCCATGGGGCAGTTCATATGGTACTGGTCCAGTAGATAGCATTTGAGGTCAGTATGGATGAAATTCATCAAGGTGCTGTTAAGAGACACAGTGATTGTATAGGTATTTTCATTCTAGTAAAACAAAAATGAGAATCTGATCTTTGGTCATGAAAAAAATCTAGTATCAAGTGACACGTGTATATAGCTCTGTTTGTTAAGATTCTAGTTGGGTGCGTCTACACGTCATCATATGGCAACATTGCTATGGTGCTGTGCTTTAGTACTTTTGGAAATACTAAATCATGGCGCAGTTTGGGCAGCTGCTCTGCCATGCGCATGATGCGCAGGGAAATTTCACTGCTACTGCATGCCGTTACGGCAATGTAGCTGATGATCATGTGTAGATGCAAGTGATTGCTACATTGCCGTAGCATGCTGTATGGCAAGTAGCACATTGCTATGTTGCTGTAGATCAACATGTAGACACGTCTATTGGGGATCATTTTGCTTAATATAAATATTTTTGCATAATTGCAGCATTTTTATTATACTTTTCAGATTGAAATAAGTGAGAGCAAGCGAGAGGGACAGGAGCCTTGTGAGGGAATAAATATTTGGGGAAAAAAATGAAGACATATGGAGGCGCATACTGTAGTTAAATTACTGCCTAGAACTATGTAACAAAAAAGAATCCAAATCTAGGGGTTTTTTTCCCTTTGTTATAACTGTAATGAAAAAAATGTCTTCAAGTTTTGAACATCTCTGATAATTCTGGTCTCAAATCATTGTCTTTGGGGACAGAACTCTAATAGCATGCAGTACATTAAAATTCTTCTCAGTTCATTATCATTAAAAAGTTGTTTTTCATAGCCATGCTTTATCTAACATTATATGCCCAATAGGATGTTAATTAATTTTGAGTAAAAGTCTCAGTTAATTACTATGAAGTGCAATTACAATGGTTTTATCATTCAGGTTTTGATTCTCATCAGGAAACCTTTAAATGGTGATCTCTTGCAGTCTTTTTTTAAATTAATAATATTCAAACATATATTTTGTTAAAAGCTGGGTGAAATGTTGCAAATTCCCTTTAGTTTTAAAGGGATGAAACCAGCTCTTGCCTTAACATATTCTTTAATAAATAGAATGACTGTGGTGGGGTCAGGTGTCACCAGAATAACTCAGTGGAATTCAAGCCTTTTTTAAAATATACTTGGGATTATGTTCTCCCTACATTTTCATGCTTCATCTTCCTAGGAACCTCACTTAGACTGGCTAGATCAGGGGCCAGGAACCTTTTCAAGCTGCAGGCCAGAACAACCCAGCTTCAGTTTAGTGCTGGTCCAGTGGCTTCAACAATGCATCAGCCGCAAGGGGGCAAGGAGACTGCCTGTAGCTGCACCAGTATTGCTTTTCCCAGACCCCCACTTGCCAGCTGGGGCATTTCTAGCTGCAGGGAAATTGCATCCGGGCTGAGCAACTGGGAACTGTGCACACACTGCTGCCGCTTCTCCCTAGCCCCGCACTCCCTGGACTCAGCATGGGTGCAGTTCTCAGCTATTTTGGAGATGTACTGGTGCCAGGCAGCTACAAGTCGTTTCTGCGTAGTTGCTGTTTCTCCCCAGCCCCCCTCCCTGGCAATGCTGTGAGTGCAGCTGGAAGCAGCTCAGTCCTGGCTCAGTTCCCTAACAGATGGAAGCTATGCCCATGCTGCAGCCAGAGAACAAAGGGTAGGGAGAAGCAGTGGTGATGCAAATGCAACTTACAGATGTCCAGCCACAGTGCTGCTCTTTGGTGCCTGGCCCCAGCATGGGTGTGGGCAGAGCCAAAGCCTCCCAGCTCTACAGACCAGATCCGTTTGGCTCCATGGGCTGGATCTTGCATGTGGGGCTGTAGCTACACAGCCCTTGTTAGGGTTTCACACATTTATAGTGGGTGCAGTGTGAGACCACATCTTGTGTCATAAGAGAGAACTTCATCCTGACTGTGGAAGGCTGGTTTAAGACTCTAGTCTAGAGCTGTATATACAGACTATTTGGAAGGTCTGCCCACCAAATAGCTGCCCAGTTTTGCCTGCATGCTCCTAACAAATTGGGAAGAGTCCCTGTGTAGCCTCACGTAAGCTGATAGGGAAGGCAACCTTGACACCAGTCCAAGATCAGCCAGTTGGTAGGGTCATAGATTTTTGTTTATTTAGATCCAGTGGCTGCTGCATTCTCATGCCATTGGCAAAAAAGTTGCTGTGGATTCAGTTCCAACCCCTGAAGATTATAGTAACAACAACAAAGGGAAAGGGAGCTGTTTTGGGGATGATTTTTTTCCCCTTGTGCATCACCCTACCTAGAGCCTGAAAGTCAGAATCTGAGTGAGCAGAGTGAAATTTACACCCACGGGACAAGTACCAAAGTCCCTGCATAGTGTTTAGCTTTGGCAAAACTGGCTGGATATTCAAAGCTCAGATCTGGAGCAATCCAGATCTGTTTCTTAATCCTTTAGGGATGGAAAAAGGTTCAGATCAATAGCTGATTTTCATGTTGCCTTCACCAGTCATTGTACTCACATGTGATGTTGATTAAACTGACAGCATTTGTCAAATGAGGCTAGAGGCAGTGTGGTAGGGAGGCAGTATTCCATGTCATGCTTTCCTTTTACTTACTGTTTTTTCTTCAAAAGAACAATTTCATCCATTTCTGAAAGACAATAAAAAAAATATTTTCACATGACAGTAATACGTGATGTTGAAAGGAAAACTATTAGGGTACTTCGACTGCAATATTAACAAAGCTTTCATTGTGTAACCTTAATTACAGGTTAAGTGCATTTTTAGTCTCTAGGATGGGTAATAAATATAATGCAATCAAAGCCATCTCTGGAGTGGTTGTTTTCCATTAGTGAAAATGCTTCAAGCCCATTAATTATAAATAGCAATAATAATATATAATTCCAATAATATATTTAATGTAAAAGGCTCTTTTAGCCAACTACACTGCATACTTTGGAGATCCTGATTTCAGCCATTGTTTCCAAGCAGAAGACCTTTAACACAGCTGAAAAAAAATTCCAAGTTCACCTCTAAAAGTCAGAATATGATATTTGAGAGAGTAAAATGTCCCTACTGAAAGTATTCGGCAATAGCCCTGTTACATCTCTCTGTTCTGCGCCCTGGTTATTTCCATCTAGGGACCTGGGTATTTGAACACAATATAAGCAGCTGTAATGTTACTCTGTCTTAGGCTGAGAAGGGACAAGTTGGTCTCCCAACTGGGGACCACACAGTTAGCAAAAATTGTTCATTTAGATTAAACAGGCAAAGCTTGGTCAACAGGAGTGTAAGCAAGGTGAAATGGTGTTTTCCCTCTCCCCAGAAGCCTGTGCCAGAGCAGACACCACTCTAAACCCAATATGTATGCCAGGAGATAGGGAGGGAATGAACAGAGCACCAGGGTCAGTTCCCAAGGAACCCAGTCATGCGGCTGTTGCTGCTGAGCAGAGCAGATGTTACTATGTGCAGTGGCAGCACTATCTGGGGAAGGTAAGCTTTCCCTTTCCCTTGCTCGCATATTTCCCTGTCCCATCTCCCTCCCTGCCCCCATCTGCAGGTTGGCATACTCCCCCTGTCTCCCTGACATATGCCCTGGGTGCTCAGTGAGTTCCCTACACCTTTGACAGTTAATGATTTGATGGAGAGATTCAAAGCTCATGAAGTATACTTACAGATATTGTCCCAAAAAGCAAAAGGAAATTTTAAATCATTAAAAGGTTGTGCATGGAATTTTGCTGCACTTGCATTTCTTTTGAATTCAACTGCTCTAGCTTTGCTAATACGTGAGGTGTATTTCAGGAGGAATTTTCCAAATGCTCAGCTTGACCTAATTCCCACTAAAGTAAATGAGGTTAGGCCAACACTGAAAGCTTGGAAATATTATCCAAATGCTCAGTATTTGTGATGAAATTCTTCTATAGCTAATCTTTTCCAGTGTTCTCTCACCTGTCTTTGAAAGATCAATTTCAGTTTAAAATAACCTTCCTCCCCCGCAAAAATTGATGTGATGTCACACAGTCCTCAAAAACAAAACTGAAAGCTGTGTGGCCTGATTGAGCTGATGATATGGTCCAATCATGTAGTATCTTTTCTTGAAGCTGAACTAAAGAAGCTTAGGTGCACTCCAAGCATTTTTGCTTCTTAAATAATTTTCAGAACTACTGTAGCGGCATAAATGTGTCCATTCTACAGCCCTGTACATCTGCATATATTCAGCATACTTAGCTTAAGCCTACAAGAGACAGAGAAGTGATACAATATGACCATACCAACAAAAGTGAATTGTATAAGTGTAACACCAACACACACATTTGGCTTGTATATATTAAAGTGTGCTTTTGGGTATGTATTGTCTTTTGTGTATGTATGTATTTTTGTGGGCAAGATAGCCCTTATTGTTCTGGCCATGTGCTTAGCACATGTTAAGCTGGGGCCTATATCCGGGCAAAATATGTAAAACTTTCTGGCATCATTGGCCAGAGGAAGCAGAAGTTTCTCTGCGTAGATTGAGTAAGAGAGAGGCTTGAGCATGGCACTGCCTAATTGAACACAGCTTAGGTGATATCATGCCAGGTATATAAGAACAACTCAACTAAGATTTTTCTCTTTCTCCTGGGGCTGCTGAGAGCTGCACAGCTGAATTGGGAGCCAGAAAGCCTGTTCCCTATGTGGGAGTCTCCCCAAACTTCACTGGAGGAGCAACCAAAAGTTGTGTGACAGGAACACCTTAGGTACAGGGAGAGAAAGTCTGTCTCAGAGTTTGAGTCCAACTTCCTCCCTCTTTCCCTCTTTTTTTTCCTTGAGTGGGTGTGCTGATCCCTGAAGCAAACTGATCAGGAATGGAGTCTTGGCAGTTTTGAAGGCACTTTTGGCCACACAGGCCTTGAATGGGATAATACCATGGGGGTGTTAATCCCTGGAGCAGACTGACCAGGAATGAGGTCTGGCAGTTAACTGACCACATGGGCCTGGACCCCTCTGTTTTGTAATTTTAGTGTCTCAGCATAGCAATATAGCTGAGACTCGATGTCCAGGCTGCAGCCATAGGCCTGGGCCCTTTTTGCTGTTTCACAGCTATTGTGTTTCAGCCTATCTACGGCTGAACCCCAGCCATATGCTTGGCTAGCAGATTTGGACCAGGGTGAAGCCTGGCAATGTTTAAGCTGGGGTTTAAGCTAATACCAGCAGGGTTAATGACAGGACAGTGCAGAAGCTCTCTTCATGAAGGTACTGCTTCAGGTGGGAATGGATGGCAGACTCTAAGCTTCAGAAGAGTCATTCTGCATATGCTCAGCACTGTTCTTAAAGCTAACTTCTTTGAGGTTATGCTTCAATATAATTATCAGGTTGATCCTGAGAACCCACAAGATGGGTGGACAAAGGCAGCAGGCATACAGATGCAGTGTTTATCTCAGATAATATGCTCTGAAGAGCAAGGCAGCAAGTGTTAAAAATCAATGCTTTTCATTTTCAGAATTACAGCTTTCACCTATGCCTTCAGGGTATTCTTTGTCACAGTAGGAGACTCATTTCCTCTAGCATTTGCAAAAAGGGAAGATACAGGATGAATTGATTAGATATTCCAGGCCAAGATGCCTATATATGTCAGTAAGTGGAGCACTGTGAAATTAGCTTATGAAGTCAAATGTTAGGCTGTAAATTTTACTGTGAAGACAGGGTTCAGAGTCCCTCACTGAGCACTTGCAAGCAGGGAACGGTCTCCACAGAGAACTCTGTGGAAGGTGGGACAAAGATAAATGATGAAACCAATTCATCCAGAACTGAAGGGCTCATCAGAAAAGCCAGGGGATTCTACAAATGTTTCTTGAGGATCCACAGTTTTTTTCCCCCTTGCTTTTTGTCCTACTTACCTATTTTTGTGCATCTTTCACAGCTTATGACATGTCAACATTCACAGGGTATGTCTAAAGGACCTTAGTTTTTGTTGAAGTAGCTGAATGACTGGGTTTTAGTTGGCCTTCTTTCCTAAAGAGGCTGATGATTTGTGGAACTGGGAATAAGCGCGCTCCTGGTGATTGTAGAGTTTTTATTTGCATCAGTTAAACTGACCTCATACCACGAGTGGAAATTGCCTTAATTGTGTGTTCCTGTGAACTAGCTCAGTGGTTCTCAACCTCTTTTAGAGCCTGGGCACCTCTCCACAGCTTTTTTGGATTTGGCTACACCCCAATTGAGAACCACTGTTGTGCTGCCTCAGCTTACCTTAGTGGTTGCCAAGTGGAGTGCTGTTACTGCAACCTTCACCAGGCAAAAGTGCCCCACGCGACTTGTACACAGCTAGACTGGGAAGGACTGCAGCACAAGCATGGGCTCCTCCTGCATTAGGATTCTCAGATAAGCCTAAAGGAAGCAGGAGAACTGGCTTGTGCTGCAGCTCCTTCTGCTCTGACCCTACCTGGCATCTTCTCTTCATAGATGTGGGGGGAAGGTGGAACGGTTCCATGTGCCTCCATTTCTTGGAGGGGTGGGGGAAAAGAGGGATGGACCATGAAGAACTGTGACACAAGTGGCCTTCCTGCCTGCTTTAGGCATATCAGAAAACCCCAGTGTAGCAGTACTCTGAAAAGGCCTAGCAGCACTCTGGTTGAGAACCACTGAACTAGCCTCATGTATCTCCATTACCTGTTGGCCTGCCTATTGAGCAATGCTGAACAGTCAGGTGTGGCTCTTCATTGCCTGGAACTTAGTGGTATTATATATACCAGTATCAAGTGAGCATGCACTTTAAAAACACTTCAACCCAGGTGGGGTACGCTGGTGCACTTGCACCCCTTTGATTCTTGCTCCACCCAAAGTTTAAAACCACCTGCCTGGCAGTGACAGCAGAATTCCTAGTCAGGCAATGCTAAAGGGGTCCATTGACTTCATGGCTTAATATAATCTCCCCGATCCCTTCTAAGCTTTTCATTCCACTGGTGTAACCACCCTCTCTTCTTTTTAATGGTCTTGATGTTCCACCAATCAAGGTATCCTTTATTCTTCAATTCTGATGTCTGTTCACTGTTCCTGCTAATGTCGCTCCTACTTCAAACCCATCTAGATTGCTGTTTTTAACTCATTACAATGAAATTACATTTGTTTTGTCTTCAATCATAAGCTGAGTATAATATAGCCGTAGACTCCTAGCCTATTAGTAAAGCTTCCAGTTTACTTTTAACGGGAAAAAGTGTGTATTGTTTTATATGAGGTGAATCACCTCACCATCTGCACCTCCCAAAATGTTAGATCTGCCCATGCTTCAACCTAAAAACAAGATTTGTTTGTTCACACTTTGGAAAAAGCAACTGTGACTCTGTAACAGCTCTTATCATCAAGCTCTTCACTATGTGTTCTGCTGCCATCCTGTTTACCCCAGTAATGATCACTTGTGCACAGTTGGAAGTCTTAGTTCAGGAGAAGCTTAGGTTTAGATACCAAGGAGATTGCAGGTCAGCAGCAAAATAGAACTGTATATGACACTGCCTGTCTGTGAGGCTCCATAACACCCTGGAGGTAAGGGCAGGAGCTATAGGGGATTGTTAGGAGGCTCCTGGTCCTGGGCATGACCTAAAACTGCACCCTGCTGGCAGTGGGTGGCCTCAGTGGTACAGGAGCCCCCAGGAAATGCCAGGCCATGTACCACCCCGGTGAAAGGAGGATAGGGGTGCCTTAACCCTAGTCTTCACCTTTGGGTGGGTTTGCATAACACCGGAGGCGTTTGAGGCCAGGCACAGCTATGGCCATCTGAGCCCTGTGGGGTGCAAGACCACAAAAGACCCAAGGAGGGAGAATGAGGGCTAGCCATGGCTGCAGCCACGTGAGCCCTGTGGGGTGCAAGGCCCTGTGGAAATGTAATTGGGGCCAGGCACAGCTATAGCCACCTGAGCCCACTGGGGAGGAAGCCCCGTGGCCTCAAGTGAGGGGGTAGTGAGGGGTCGGAGATCTGGAGCCCCGAGTGAGGGGGCGGTGTGGAGCCCCGAGTGAAGGCGAGTAGGCCCAGGTATGTTTCTAGATACCTGAGGCTGTAATTTGGGCCAGAGGCTGAGTAAAGGGGGCTGTGCCTGAGAGAGAGGGGTGAGTCCTGACCCCGGTAAGTCCTCCACTGCTGGGAGGCTGAGTGTAAGTCAAAGGCAAGATCTACGGAGAGCAGAATGACCTGCTGCTCTAGGCGAGGAGTGAGTGTCCCTGTGAGACCCTGGAACACCTGTCGTGGTGTGAGTCATCCCAGCTTCCACAACCGGGTGGGTCACCCCTAGTAGGGGCCAGAAGGCGGCCCCAAGAGAGTCAAGGGGCTAGTGGCAGAGGCCTGATGTAAAAATACCCTCAATTGGTCAATGCTGGGGCCAAGACCAGAACAGTCAAAAGCACCTGGGGCCCACTGTGAGGGACCCCCAGAGCTGAGGGCCCGACTGGCCTTGGAGGTGAGGCAGGGCCTGTGTGGCCAAAGGTCCCATGGGGACTATGCCCAATAGGGGAAACGGTTTCAGGGAGCCAGACAGCCTGAATGAATGTGGGGTAGGCCACCTGAATGGAGGGATCTTAGAGGGGTCCTGATTGGAGGATTCTGAGGCCCAGTGTGGGGCTGGTGAGATCAACAGCTGGATGCCATCTGTGAGACCTGGGCTGCAGTGTAGGGGAGGTTCGGAACCACAGATAGCACCCCCTGGCATTGGGGGCAAGAATGGGCAGCCTCCTGCCTTAATTAACATCTTAATTAATTAAGAACAAGGCATGGCAGACGAGTCAGGTGGGGGGGGCATGCCCAAAGGCAAGTGGGGCAACTAGCACTGTGGCTAGTCAGGGAGTCCCACTTTGCCACACCAGTTAAAACAGCTTTTACTGTACTTTAAAACTTTGACAAGTAAAACTGTAGCCAAGTTATACCTTATGACCCATCCTCATGCTAAACAGATTTCATTCAAGCTGGGCTGGTGGCATGAATATAATAAATGCATGTTTATACACTAGCCCTGGTTCTAGCCTTTTTATTTTGGCATTGCAATGATCCAAGGTACCTGATTGTCTTTCAGCTGGATGTATAGGGCATTAGAGGGATTAGAACTCAAGCTTCTCACTGGTAAAGTTTGTGTTAGGAGGCGGGTTGCTTTCCTGTATAGACTTGTGGCTAAGGCACTGGAATGCAAAGTCACAGGAGTGTTTTCTCTTCCTAATTCGCCTAAATTTTTTTTCTTTATGATCTTTGGTAAATCGTTAAAGTTCTCTCTGCGTCAGTCTACCATCTGTCCAAGCTCACTGGGAGTTGTAGGAAAAAATCCATTCATGCTTATTAACTACAGAGATGCTTTGATGCACTTCACAAAAATGTTACAAAACAAATGCTTGCCTTGACTGATTTCAAAGGGGATATTTTTACTTAAAAATTAAACTTTTACACGTGTAGCTCTCTTTTTATGGTGGAATCCTCATGCCCTTCCTCTTCTCCCCCTGTCCCCTCCAACACACAAAAATTGTATTTTACAACCAGTTCAACTATACATTCATTTACCATGTTAATTGTCACTAACATAAAATATCTGCTTAGTTTTTCTTTGGCCCTTACCTGGGTCGAATCCTATTTGTCTTTATAAGAGTTATATGTAAATAAAGCAGAATAATAAAAAAAAGGACTTTGCCTGAGATGTGCAAAGCTAACTAGGGAATTTAGACATGCAGTTCCCAGTGAACTTGAGATGTCTTGCCTAAATACTCATCTTGATTTTTAAAATCTCATTCTTCAGGGTTTAGACCATATTCTGTAAATTTTATGAATTATTCAGCCAATGAACTGGGTTACAAAAAGAGGAAATGGGCTTCAAGGGACTACAGAGCACCTAGCTTGTCAGCTTGTACATCAGTTTTCCCTTTATCTCATTGCACAGTAGCTATATCAAGGTTTCATTCAAGGTTTCTTACTGAAACAGGAGTCATTAGTCATATTCCCCTCTGTTAGAATATACACAGTATAGGTGCATCATGTTTTGGTTAAGTTGTCCACATTTCAAGCCTGTCCTCTCCTGAACTCAACCTGACTCACCTTCCATTTCATAAAACTGATAGATCAATTTTTTAGCTGATAGAAATCAGCTTGGTTTTCCTGAAGTTACAGGAATTTTCAATATCTGAGTGTCTGGCCTTCTGTCTCTTTGATTCCCTTATGTCTTATTAAATAATAGAATGAAACACTTATTAATTAGGAATGGTTGATGTTTCTACCACAATCCTGATTATCTATTTAATAATTGGGGAAGGCTTTAAATTTGCTAGTCTGGCTATAGTTGGGGATATTTCAGCATTTTGTATCAACATTCTGACTTCAGCTGTAACATTTCAGCAGTTTCTAATTTCATACTGTTGAACTTTTGCAGGCAAGAACAAATTGGTTTTCCCCCTCAAAGATGATCAAAATTCTTTAAGCCAGTTTTTGAATCAGGGGAATAACTTGCTTGGCCTTTGTGGTAGTTTTCTAACACATTTTAATATTTCAAATACTATATGCTTAGCTATGGTAGACAAACTCACAGATAAAATTAACTCAGAATACTTTTATTTATTTTTTGAAGTAAGAAATATTTTGAGATACTTCACATGCTTACCAAACAGCTGCTGAGCATGAGGACATCCTATTGGGCACTCTTCCTATTCCTCTTAAACTAATCTAATGCTCAGTAAAGTGTCACCATCAACATGTGCGTGGGACTTTCTGCACAGTAAATTAGGCTAATGCACCATTTGCTAGTTCCAGGAAATACAGGTACTATATTAAAGGCACATTAGCTACTGCCCAGTCGTGCATGTGTAAACACTGACCAGGAGCAATTTGAACGGGGGCCTACTGCTGTCTGGCTAAGCCCTGATGTGGGTGGAGCTGTCCTGGCAGCCGGAACTGCTGCATCCCAGCCACATAGAGAGCAGGTCAGGACCTAATCCCCACATGGCCGGGAGCACTGTCCCCAAGTGGAGATCCTGATCGCCGAGCAGCAATAGCTCTCCTGGCCACATGGTGATCCTCATGTGGCTAGCAAGCATCATCTCTGCTGAGTGGGGACAGTTCTCCCAGCCATGCAGGGATCAAGACTGGCTTCCATGCCCCCTGCCAGCTCCATGGCTGGCACCTGTTGGGAGCCTGGAACTCCCCCTGACTGCTGCAGGGAGGCAGAGGAGGGGAGGACTAGGCTCTGTCGCAGGGCACCTTAGTGCCTGCTCCTAAGAGAGGAGAAACTGCCAGGGAGAGAGAGCCCTGGCCTGACATAACAAGCCCAGCTGAGGCTTGCTCGGGTAATGAGCGCAGCTGCGGGTTGCCGGAGCAACCAAGCGGAGCCAGCTGTCTGTAGGGGGCAGGGCCTGGCCCTTATAAAGCTCAGGGCTGAGGCCAGGCTGGCAGTTCTCTGCCAGCAGCCGGAGAGGCAGGAGCTCCCTCGGCCGAGATATGGGAAGGAGCCTAAGTCGCATGTACAGCTCATGATAGCCCTGGAGGCTTGAGCTATGATGAGGAGTTATGGCCAGGCGGCTTGCATTTGTGTTACAGCCTAGGGGCTTGTGGTTTTGCTTTGTGTTTGTGTTATTACACCCGGAGGCTTGGGTGAGGCTGTAGGGGTTGGAGGAGGCCTCAATCACAGGGACCCTAGAGAGTGTGGGGTGCCCTAGCGCCACGAGGGCGCATTATTGTTATAGCGCCAGGGAAGGCACAGCTCGCACGCCAGTATATGAGCAGCTGGTGGCGAGGAGCGCGGCCAGTGGGTCGTGGGCGCAACTCGTAGGTTGTGGATGGGGACCGAGACCCCGGATTGCGTGTGGGGGGAACATAGCCCCCGGCCCCAGGAAAGGGGCGGTATTACTGAGTAGCCCAGTGTGGGCACGGCGAGCCCCAGAGAAGGGGGGAGCGCCATACTGAGCAGCCCTAGAGAGCGGGGCCATACTGAGTGGCCCAATGTGGGCGCGGCGAGCCCCCAGAGAGGGGGAACGCCCTTGTACGTTATTGAGTAGCTCAGCATGGGCACGGCGAGCCCCAGAGAGGGGGAACGCCATTGTGTTTTATTGAGTAGCCCAGTGTGGGCACGGCGAGCCCCGGAGAGGGGGAACGCCATTGTGTTTTATTGAGTAGCTCAGTGTGGGCGCACAGGCATAGCGAGCCCGGCCGCAGGCTAGTGCGGCAATCCCCCTCAGACCAAGGCAGGGTGCTGCGGTTGCCCCTGAGAAGACAGGGAGTAGCAGCGCGGTGAGCCAGAGTCAGGGAGGGTATCCGTGCGGTTGGCCCATAGGACCAGAGGCCCGCTAGAGAGTCCCGAAGCGGAACCACACCGGCAGGGGAGGCCCAGAGTGGGCTAGACGGGAGTCCCAGCAAGAGGCTGGGCACGAGAGAGGGAGCCCAGAGTGGGCCACATTAGAGAGGAGGCCCGGGAAGCGGGCGTATAGACCGAACAACGTCCTTTACATCTGCAAGGCTTGGGGCGTGGTATTAGGGGCTGGTAGGAGCCACGCATAGCCCATAAGGCTAGGGCGCTTGGGTAGCGCCCATTGTACGGGGAGGCCCATGAGGGGTCCAGGAGCTGACAGGCCTGAGGAAACACAAGGCAGCCTCCCTATTATATATTCCATCAAGACGTGGCGGGCGAGAATGGAGGGTGCCCTCGGGCCAGAGTAGCGCGGTGAGAGGGCCTCAAGGAGATCACGGCCCTCCGCGAGGACCCCGCCGTGACAGGCTCCTATCAGGCACTTTGCTCCCAATGGGAGCACACATATAGACCTGTGCCCCGTAGCACTTTAATGGGCCTGAACTTTCTGTGAATTAATTGCACATGTAGATGCACTTGTGTGTTTTAACTGGTATCAGTATTTTAATGTGTACTGTAGACATAACTATACTGTGCAATATTCAAACTGTTAGGCCCCAGCTCAAGTCTGGGTTTGTGCCCGGTATGCAAAGACCAATAAAGATACCAGGGGTGAAAGTATAAAGAAGACTTATTGCTAGCAATAAAAGGTGCAAGCGGAATAATCTCACAGAACAAGCACACCAGATATGCAATACTAAGCCCCTTATATACAAGGGTTTGAACCTTCATAAGCATCCTTGTTTGCTAATTGGCTATAAAGGAGTGACGCAAGGAGTTCTTTACTGAGCATGTCTCTATACCTGTGTTTTAGCTATGTATCTCATTAACATACATATATGCTTCATTAGCATATTTCTTCCCCACCTAGGGGTGTGATTTTTAGTATTTTAATGAGCTCTTTGTCCCAGTACTTCTGATTCTGCTTTTGTTTTCAAGCCTCCTCTATCTAAGACTGTCTGCTCCTTATCATTGCAGATAGGCATTCGTCACATAACATTCACTTTTGCTTAGGCTTTGCATAGTAGTTTCTAGGTCAAACCTCACATTCCCTCCTCTGGAGCATTTTTAATTATTATTAATTATGATTGCTCCATTCAATTTGACTTAACACAAATCTAGTATTCTCAGCTTTCTTTGTTTGCAAAATCATTTGATTTACCTTAGGCCTGAAGATAGATGCGATACAAACAGGTATACATTGGATACAGAAACAAACCATAATCCCTATAAAACAAAACAGAACAACCATACAAAATAACTGTTTCAACCATCCAAAATTGGGAAGCCAGGAAGTTAACCAGGAAAAGTCTAAACCAGATGATTCTTTCAACGTCTGTGTCAATCGTTGTAAGGCACCAATTTTGTCTTCAATTAGCACAGAATTATCAGTGAGGTTGAAGCAGCACATTCCTTTTAAGGTTTCACACCCCAGATTGTGTCGTAACAAGAGATAATCAATAGCGGCTCTATTCTCTAAGACAGCGTCCCTTAATTGTTTTTGTTCAGTATTCAGGGCTGAGAGCGCTCGAGATGTAGCATTTAGTCCTTTTGCTAAAACACAGGCCACTGCATTAAGATTTCTGCTATTACTTACAGCAAGACCCGGAACCCCCACCATAGATGCAGCTAATGCTATGTATTCTGCCTTAGATAATAGTCCAGGGGAATCATTCTTGTCACAATCAGCAGTGAGAGTAGTGTATGCTCGTTTAAACCTCCCACCAAGAGGGGTTTGTTCAGTGTGCATTAGGTCAGATTTCCTTGGAAGAGCTGCAGTTACCCGGGCAATGGTGCATGATCCCCCAGTAGCATTCGCTGGAAGGTATGAATATATCATTCTCCCGCAGGCCAGAAACCATCCTCGAGGAAGGATGGTATGTGTGTATACATAGGATATTTGACTGGTCTTATTACAGAAGATTTTTCTACCTTGGTTCAATTCAAAGCAATTATTGGTACAATTAACTATTAAGAAACATTCAGAAGCATTAGCTGTTGCCTGAACCCGTACAGAAAACATGTTTCTGCTTTTGTCTTTTACAATAGTCCCCCACTTATATATATCCTGATATATATTTTCCTTCTCTACATCTTTCAGCATAGTATAATTTTGTAAAATTTTCAAAGGGGTAGGTACTGCAATTAAGCATGAGGTAAAAACCAGATGAGCATTGATCCCTCCCGCTAAGCAGAAGTCCGTTCTATTTAATATTTCCCGGGCCAGATAAATCCAGACATTTTCATGAGGGTCAAATTCTTGTTGTAAAAGATTTTCCCCTCCTATAAGTAGGAGTGGACAGATCAGAGTGCCCCACACTAAAACCTTGAACAATTTCATAATAAGGCTTGTAAAACTTGATCAAAGATTGACAAATTATTCAAAGTTCCTTTCTTTTGAATAGGAATTTTAAATCTCTTATTGGCTCCACCTTCCACTGTTCTCTGCCTCCGGTCCCGGAGTTTGCAGGAGTTTCTTCTTGTTCAGGTTCAGCCACCGGCTTTAGGCAACTGGAATGTATCCAAGTCTTGATTCCTTCGAGCTTTGCTGCCGTCGGGGTCGTTAAAAGTACTCTATATTTGGCCCTTCCATCTGGCTCGAAGTGGTTCCTCGTTCCAATCTTTCACAAGAGCATAACTCCCAGGTAATAATCGATTTTCCGGGGCAGGAGACTGGTCCTGTGTCTGCAGCACATCCCGTACCTGCTGATGGATGGAAGACAAAACAGAAACCAAAGACCATACATATTCTCTAATCATTCCCTCCCCTAAAACATGTAACTGTTGTTCAGTACCCATGGGCAGACTCAGAGGGTAAGGCTTACCATACATTATCTCAAATGGGCTTAATCCCAATTTAGAATGTGGTGCGACCCTTACTCGTAACAGGGCCAAGGGTAGGGCCTCTGGCCATTTGAGTCGAGCTTCTTGGCAAATCTTTGCAAGGTGTCTTTTTAAGGTCTGATTCATACGTTCCACCTTTCCACTGGACTGGGGTCTCCAAGGGGTGTGTAAATGCCAGCTGATTCCCAGGAACTCAGACACCTTCTGAGTAATTTGTGCAATGAAATGTGGGCCATTGTCTGACCCTATTCCTTTTGGAAGTCCGAAGCGAGGTATGATTTCTCGTAGGAGTGCCTTGACCACCTCTCGGGCTTGGGCAGTCCGACATGGGAAGCACTCAACCCAATTAGAGAAAGTGTCCACAAAGACAAGGAGATATCTCATCCCCTGTTGCCGGGGTAACTCAGTAAAATCCACCTGCCATTCTTCTCCTGGCCCATTGCCTATTCTCTGATGTCCTGAAGTTTCTTTTCTCCCTCCTTTTGGGTTATTTCTCTGGCAGACCTCACATGTCTCTGATACCTTCTTGGCAGCCTCTCTTAATCCCACTCCAGTTACATAGTGACTGATCCACCTTACCAGGGCCCTGGGTCCATAGTGGGTGCCATGATGAGCGCTCTTTACTACCACATGAACCCAGGCAGCTGGGATGATAATGCGGCCATCCTTTGCTACTAGCCACCCGTGCTTCCCCTCCTTTGCTTGAAATTCTCTTATCAATTGTTTGTCTCTTTCCCTGTACTGTGGTGTCACAGGCTGGTATAAGTCTGGGAGGAGAGGTAACAGATTACTTACTTCGGGCAGCAAGTCTGTCTGAGGTCTTTTAGCTGCTTTCTTTGCTGTAGCGTCAGAAAATCGATTACCTTTTGTGGAGGGATCATTTTTTTTTTGATGTGCTTTGCAATGCATTACTGCTACCTCTTTTGGTTCCCAGACTGCCTTGAGGAGGGCTTTTATCTGCTTGCTATGCTTAATGCCTGTTCCTTTTGAATCAAGTAGACCTCGCTCTCTCCATAGTGCTCCATGAGCATGTAAAACAAGGAAAACATATTTAGAGTCAGTATAAATATTGACAGTTTTGTTGGCCGCCAATTGCAAAGCCCGAGTCACAGCAATGAGTTCAGCCTTTTGAGCTGAAACAGATGGGTTTAAAGGTCCTGCTTCGATCACATTCTGTGTAGTCACGATAGCGTATCGGGATTTTCGAATTCCATTCTCTATACTCGAGCTGCCATCAGTGTAGAACTCCAAGTCAGCTTTTTCAAGAGGTCTGTCTCTCAAATTTGGTCTTGAAGAATAAACAGTTTCCAATGTTTGCAAACAATCATGCACAAGATCTGGTGTGTCACCCATAGATGGCAACAGTGTTGCTGGATTTACATTGCGAGAAATGGCCAATTTTATTTCAGGCTTATCTAGGAGGATGGCCTGATATCGAGCCATTTGTCCCAGAGTTAACCAGTTCCCTCCTTTCTGTTCCAGGACTGTAAGTACTGCGTGAGGCACATATACAGTTATTTCATGGCCTAGGGTTAATTTTTCAGCTTCTTGTATTAGCAGACAAGTGGCAGCAACATCCCAGAGACAAGCAGGCCATCCACATGACACAAAGTCTAATTTTTTTGAAAAATATGCCACTGGTCGTTGCCAGCTACCCAATTCCTGTGTTAAGACTCCCACGGCTACCCCACCTCGGTCATGCACAAAAAGGGAAAAAGGCTTACTCATGTCCGGTAGTCCTAAGGCGGGTGCTTCAATGAGAGCCTGCTTTAACTGGCAGAATGCTTGCTCACACTCTTCAGTCCATTCAAGCACCTTTTCATCTCCGTGTGTTGCTTCATACAGAGGTTTTGCAATAATCCCAAAGTTTGGAATCCAAATCCTGCAAAAACCTACTGTACCTAAAAATCCTCGTAGTTGTTTCTTTGTTATTGGGGGTGCCAGCCGGCATATAGCTTCTTTTCTTTCAGGCAACAGGGCTCTCTGACCAGGCTGTAATTCAAATCCCAAGTATGTTACTTTCTGGGATATGGGCTGCATTTTATTTCTGGATACCCAGTATCCTTGTTGACCCAGAAAATTAAGGAGCCAATTTGTTCCTTCCAGGCAGCTTGCTTCAGTGGTGGCTGTTAAAAGCAAGTCATCCACATATTGCAAAAGAGCACAGGACAGTGGCAATTTTAGCCTGCGTAAATCCTTGCTTAATGCATTGCCGAATAGGGTTGGGCTGTTTTTAAATCCTTGGGGTAAAACAGTCCAGCACAACTGAGTCTTAATGCTAGTATCTGGGTCTTCCCATTCAAATGCAAATATTTCTTGAGATCCCCTCTCTACCGGTATACAGAAGAAAGCATCTTTTAAATCAATAACCGTAAACTAGTTATGATCTGGGTTCAAAGCAGATAGCAAGGTGTACGGATTAGGCATGACCGGGTATATACTCACAACCACTTTATTTACAGCTCTCAAGTCTTGGACAAAACGATATTCATTACTCTTAGGCTTCTTCACAGGCAAGATGGGTGTGTTAAAAGCTGATGTACATTCACGAAGAAGGCCATACTCCAGGAACCGTTCAACTAACGGCTTCAGTCCTTTCCTGGCTTCCATCCGCATTGGATATTGTTTCACACATGGAGGCTGGGCCCCTGGCAAAAGTTGAATCTTCACAGGGTCAGCATTTTTAGCCTTCCCGGGTCGGTGACCTGCCCATACCCATGGAACAACAGCATCGAGCAGGGTTTGAGGAATATCTGGTGTACTTTCCTCTCGGAGAAGGCTGAGAAGGCAAGCCTGCAAATGCCACCCCTTTTCAGGAGGCACTGTTAAAAACATTTGCCCATCCTGGAATGACAACATAGCTCGCAGTTTACAGAGGCAGTCTCTCCCTAAAAGGGGAACGGGGCAGTCTGGCATGTACAAGAATTGATGGGTAACTTCGGCCTGCCCAAGATTACAGGTCATTGGCTGTAGGAAGGATCATGTTACTGCCTTCCCTGTAACCCCTACCACCGGCACAGTCTTTTTACTTAAAGGTTTCAGTTTTTGAGTTAAGACAGAATGGGCAGCACCTGTATCGACGAGAAAATCTACCAATTCATCTCTGTCCCCTATTTGCATTTTAACCAGAGGCTCGTCAGGGGACACTGGGATCTGGGTTATCTTTCCCTCCCGGGCCTCCGGTCCCCTTCAATCTGAATCCCTTCCAAAAGCAAACAATCCACTGCTCTCCTCTTTTTTCTTTTCACCTTCCCCAACTTTTCAATAAGGGCATTCCCGCTTCCAATGTCCTTTTCATTTGCAAAAGGCACATTGATTTTTCTCTAATGGACCCCGTCTCTGCGGCTGTCTCCAGGATCCCTCATCTCTAGGTTTTCCCGTGATTGCAGCTGCCACTAGGGCTGCCTGCATTTTCATCTTTCTCTCCTCTTTCTTGTCCTGTTTCTTTTCCTGAACACTTTCTCGGTTAGTAAATACTTGGTAAGCAATGTCTACTAGTTGGGAAATAGGCATACCTGTTGCTCTGTCTGCCTTCTGCAATTTCTTTCTAATGTCTGGTGCACTCTGACCTATAAAGATCATATTTACCATGTGAGCGTTCGATGCATCCTCCGGATCCTCACGAGTGTATTGCCTGAAAGTAGTGTAAATTCTTTCCAAAAAAGCACTCGGGGTCTCATTAGTCTCCTGTTGAACCTCATACACCTTACTGAGATTTTGAGGTTTTTTCACAGCATCTCTTAATCCTCGGAGGATATATTCTCGATAGGCACGGATGGAGGTCATATCTTGGTCTGGTTTCCAATCTGGCTCCTGGATGGGGACATGATCGTCTCTATTTCCTTGCAGGTTCCCTGCAATAATTTCCTTTTCCACGTACTCACGAGCTTTGTTCACTACCATTCTCCTTTCCTCTGGTGTCAACAGGATATCTATAAGAGACTGAACATCTGCCCAGGTTGGGTTATGGGTTTTGAAAATCATTTTAAACTGGTTTTGTACCTTTTCAGGATTCTCTCTCAAGCTGGGGTTATTGTTCTTCCAATTATACAAATCTGATGTATTGAAAGGAACGTGCACAAAGGTTCGACGGTAGGTTGGCTCACCGTCATCTTCGAGAGGCCTCGGTACCACTTGTTCTCTTAGGGAAAATACCCCATTTCCCTTCCCACGGCCAGGATCAGATTCCCTGTGATGTTTTCCCTTAACCCCGGAGTCTGCTTCTAACTGTACTCTCCACCCTCCTCCCGGGCTTATATCAGGAGAAGTTGGGGAGTCTGGAGATTGCCAAGCACCTGACGGCCATGGTTGGTGCTGTTCCAGATCCCTGTGTCTGGGAGTATTCCCAACTTCTGCCTCAGGGGGGGAAGAAGCAGGAAGAGCAGATGCCAACGAGGAATCAGATGAATCAAGAGGAGGAGGGGGAAGAGGAAGAGAATAAGGTAAAGGCAGCAGAGGGGGGGGAGCCTCCGGCTCCGGACAGTCCAGGACAGGATTTGCAGTTGGTCGAGCCACAGCCATCTCACAGATCCCAACTCCCTCCCCCAATCCACATTCCTCCAAAACTCTCTTATCTCTACAAAGAGACATAAACACTTGCGCATACATCAATTCCTCCCATTTACCGTTCTGCTGGCAGAACAAAATCAATTGTAAGATGGTATTATAATTAACACTTCCCTCCCGAGGCCAATATTCTTTATCATCTAGCTGATAGCGTTGCCACGCAGTTTCACAGAAGAATTTAGCTTTCTTCTTAGTCATAGGATCCCCACCAAACTCTGCCCAATGTCCCAATACACAAGAGAGGGGGGTACATTTCCTAACCTTACTGTTAATAGTACCCATCTCAGGGCTGCCTTCCCGGTTCTGACTGTCCGACTTACCTGGGATCCAGGGATCTGTTCTTAGTCCTCGTCCTCACAGGGGAAAAATCACTGGTCTTGGACTCGGGTCAGACAGAATACTTACAGAAATAATCCCAGGCAGACGTACTGACGATAGGCCTTATGCCCTTTCTACCCTCTCACCCAGGTGCCTGTTACTGGTACTTTCACTCTGTGGCATTGCACCGTTAGGCTACTGCCGCCTCAGCGATCCAGCTCCTCCTGAAGCAAAAGTCTCACCGGGAAAAGAAATCCCGGGGCGCGCCCAACATTTGATAAGGAAGAGCAAATTAGCTGGTCGTCAGCTAGTCCAGGCAAAGCTTATCTACGGCAGTCCTATCTGTTTAGCCAAAAACTGTTAGGCCCTAGCTCAAGTCTGGGATCGTGCCCGGTATGCAAAGACCAATAAAGATACCAGGGGTGAAAGTATAAAGAAGATTTATTGCTAGCAATAAAAGGTGCAAGCGGAATAATCTCACCGAACAAGCACACCAGATATGCAATACTAAGCCCCTTATATACAGGGGTTTGAACCTTCGTAAGCATCCTTGTTTGCTAATTGGCTATAAAGGAGTGACGCAAGGAGTTCTTTACTGAGCATGTCTCTATACCTGTGTTTTAGCTATGTATCTCATTAACATACATATATGCTTCATTAGCATATTTCTTCCCCACCTAGGGGTGTGATTTTTAGTATTTTAATGAGCTCTTTGTCCCAGTACTTCTGATTCTGCTTTTGTTTTCAAGCCTCCTCTATCTAAGACTGTCTGCTCCTTATCATTGCAGATGGGCATTCGTCACATAACATTCACTTTTGCTTAGGCTTTTCATAGTAGTTTCTAGGTCAAACCTCACAAAGCTACCATATTTTGCAGTAAAAATGCTTGATCCTGCAAGCCTCTCATCAACCTGAACTGCTACCATTGTCAATGGCGCTCATACTCATAGGATGGAGACAAAAAATCAGTCTATCTTCTTATGGGGGGGCTGTGCATTATGAAGTGCAAGCACTTCATGTGTCTGCATATAAACAAGTGCGTATAATCTCTCTTCTGCACTGCCTTCGAGGCTTAATTCCCTTCTGTTTGGAAGCTCTAGCTCCAGCTCCAGCACCCTCTTCTCCACCTATTTTTTTTCTTCATTAAATTTTCTCTTCTTCTGTTTTAATTAATGTTTCAACCACATGTAACACTTCTGTTTAGCACAGAATTTTTCTCATTGTTTGTGAATCAGATTATTTATGTCCAAATCATGCTGTTTTGAGCAGGCAAATAAATCAATCACTTCATGGAATAAATGTAGTATCACCCTTTCGATGAAGATTTCCCTATCGGCATTCCGGAGATAGTACGAAGTTAGGGTCAGCACCACTAGACTGATTTCTTGGCCATCTTAATATTGTCAATTGCCTTGTTTCTGATTTTCCCTTTTTTGCCAAAGATCAATGAGAAGGTGGCAAGATACTTCATAGGTCATCTAGAAACTTCACATTTTCTTGTACCTTTCTGCTTAAAGCATAGAAAAGGTACTGTTCCCTTTGCTTGATTTTTCTAGACCTGGACAATAGCCAGGTGTTCACAGTCCCTATTATTGTTATTGAAGGGGTGACCAGATGGAACATGAATTTACCAGGCACATGTAAATGTAGCAATTACATGCAGATTCTTCTAGGATCTTGAAATAGTCTTCAATATTGTTGACAGAAAATCTAATTAGGTTGCCTTTACATGGGTGATGTTCTTGAATACTTCCATCCTTTTCTCTGGAAGATGCCAAAAAGTATGTTTGCACATAAACAAGAGTTCTCTTTCTCTTCAAGATATTGCTACTCCCTTTTTTGGTCTGTGCAACTAATCAACGTTTGGTACCCTTCAGGTGGTTTCTGTTAGGAGGAGCAAGGTATCCTGACTATATGAAGCCTTGTTTCCCTGTGCACAAGGGGAAACAACAGTAGACAAGTTTGTTTGCTCATAGTTTCAAGCTGCCTTCAGACATTGCTCAGCCCAAAAAACTATCTCAAGACTTTTCACAGACCTGTCCTTCCTGTGCTTGGTTAGGCTGTCTTTGGTGCTTCCTTGCTGTGTCTAGCAAATCATTGTCACTCAGAGAGCACCTATGATTCATTAGCTCAGAAGGGAACTGCAGCTCTGTTGAATTGATGGCTGCTTCAGCAGCTCTTGGGATCACACCTTAACTGTTACGCAGTAAATGAGACTCAAAACAACATAAACATCTTGCTGAAGCAATACAGTTCCAATAGACCAATAAAACGATGTTGATGTTTTCTACAATATCTGCACTTAAAGGAATAGAACATCAGACTAATTAAACAACCCTTTTCTAGTAAGAATCATATATTGATACTAATCACTGCCACACTTCCCTGTTGTTGTTATTTAGCTTTATCTCACCGTATCCAGAAGAGCTCAGAGCAGCTTACAATAACAGACAAACAACCCAAAAGCTAAGAAACAGCAACAGGTTCCCCAGTCCATACACTAAAACCTTAAAGCTGCACTTCCAGCCCGACCCAACCATGCTTCCTAACTTCCAATCACATCTAGGTAGACAAAAATTTCTACAGCCTTTCCCCTAACACTGGCTATCCACTTGTATTATCATACCTTGTACTCAAGAAAGATGCCTCTGCCTTCCTCCAATATTCCTTCCAGTCCCACCCCTTCTCTCCAACAAAGGGTCTGTGGCTATCCCCTAAAACATATACTACCCTCCTCCCCTCCCTTTTCCTCAACAAACACAACATTGTATTTAAAAAAGAGAGCAAGGAATGCCATACTAAACCCAGTATTGTTTATTATGTATACAGACCTGTAACTTAATAAACATGAATACCTGGGCCAATTTATTAAATGCATTGCTTTCCTTAACATTTCCTAAGGTTCTAATCCTTTAAATTGATATGACCAAGTGGACATCTTGAGCCTCACTGCAGTTAATGGCATACTGTTTAAATCCAGAGATCTTGCACAGAATGGTTTTCAGGATTAGGGCTTTAGTTTTGTTTCTAAATAAAGGTGCATCAAATCGCCACGGCATTCATGTTTGCGGATCAAGAACTACAGCCTAGGGAATGACCTGCTGGGTGGCACAGAGGTGGAAAGGGATCTTGGAGTCCTAGTGGACTCCAAGATGAACATGAGCCGGCAGTGTGACGAAGCCATCAGAAAAGCCAATGGCACTTTATCGTGCATCAGCAGATGCATGACAAATAGGTCCAGGGAGGTGATACTTCCCCTCTATAGGGCGTTGGTCAGACCGCAGTTGGAGTACTGCGTGCAATTGTGGGCGCCACACTTCAAGAAGGATGCGGATTACCTGGAGAGGGTACAGCGAAGGGCAACTCGTATGGTCAAGGGCCTGCAGACCAAGCCCTACGAGGAGAGACTAGAGAAACTGGACCTTTTCAGCCTCCGCAAGAGAAGGTTGAGAGGCGACCTTGTAGCTGTCTATAAGTTCATCACGGGGGCACAGAAGGGAATTGGTGAGGATTTATTCACCAAGGCGCCCCCGGGTGTTACAAGAAACAATGGCCACAAGCTAGTAGAAAGCAGATTTAGACTGGACATAAGGAAGAACTTCTTCATAGTCGAGTGGCCAAGGTCTGGAACGGGCTCCCAAGGGAGGTGGTGCTCTCCCCTACCCTGGGGGTCTTCAAGAGGAGGTTAGACGAGTATCTAGCTGGGGTCATCTAGACCCAGCACTCTTTCCTGCTTATGCAGGGGGTCGGACTTGATGATCTATTGAGGTCCCTTCCGACCCTAACATCTATGAATCTATGAATCTATGAACTTCTTTCTTAATAAACGAACAGACCGCAAAATAGATTTTTTTAAAAGGTCATTTTGAACTGTGAAAATACAAAAGAGTTCCCAAGCCAATTTTTTTAATTGACTCCTGTGTTTCTTCAAGTCTGAAGATGTCCAAATGATTTAGGTTAAAAATGTATTATCACTCTGCAGCACTGATAATTATTTTAGCAGTTGCAGCATGCTATGTGGCCAGATTTTCAGCTTGCAAAATTGGGACAATCGCCTCAGGTTATGAATCATCCTTGGGGGATTTACGGATGTCTGTCCAGCTGCTCCTGTTATACTTGTCTGGTAAGAGAATGAGCTGTGTACAGCAGCATCTTAGTGCTTGGTTGTTTTTTCTTTGAAAAACTTATTTGCAAGGAATGTATAATAAATGAAAGACTCTGATAAGCTAAAGGGAAAGTGTTGTATGTGTAGTTTTAGATGGGTCTTTGCTTCCAACAGGGAAATTCCTGATTATACTTGAGTGTGTATTTATTTTGATAGCCATTCTATAGGAAAGCTATTCTATTCACCAACATAATTAAACTACAGTATTATCTTATAAATAGCTTTCAATCTCTGGGTCTAGAAATTAATAGACATATAATGGCCTAGGAATTATATACCACTACAGCCTTAATAACTTCAAAGGGCAAAAAAGAATTAGTCCCAACGTGATACCCCAGGCATATGTTGAGAGGGAATATGGGGCAAAGATAACTTGGTGTGCCTCTCTCCACATATTCATGGTCAAATGCATTTGAACTCCTGCTATCCCCCAGTAGATAATGACTTGCTTCTGGGTACAATTTAGAATAGCCCCAAAACTGCACTAAACTACCCTGGGAGTCCAAATTCATCTATGCAAGGCATCAGGATGCAGGAAGATGTTGTAAAAATGATAAGTATTTTTTTTCCTTTTTGTTAAAATTAACCTACATCTTTCATCCTACATCTTTCATCCTGACTTCAGCATTTTTTTTTACTTTTTAAGTACATTCAAAACTTATAAGAAGTGAAGGACTGATAGCAGGAGTTTGATGTAGGCATAATGGAGTGGTTTCCACACGTCAGCCAGATTTCTCTAAATGCAAGATTCTTGCTGTTTCAGTCTCGTAAGGGGCAGGTCATCCAGTCCATAAAGCAGTGTCATTTTGCCCACAGTGCTCTTGGAGGAGCTGGGAATTTGGTGGTGGGTGGTGATAGCATTAACCCCGACAGCTCCCTGGGAATTAACACTGCTGTTACTTGCTCTGCTATCCAATTCCCAGGCACAGAGCCCCACTAGAGAGTTGTTTCAGTGGCAGTGAGGCGAGAGATAGCAGCATTTACCCCCAGAGGTGCCTGAGCTGCTGTGTTGGCTCATGAACCCATGGGGACAAACGCTGACATCACTTGCTCTGTTGCCAAATTCCCAGGGAGTCTGTGAGAGATGTGATGTATTGAATCTGCATGTATGAATCTTAAGTTACTTTCTGTTGAATCTGCTAATGGCTATCCATGTATATTTTTACTTTGTTCACAAAATAGTCTGTGCCTGCCAGTCTGGCAGTAACCTTTCCCATACTTGTGGCATGAGTCACTTATTTGTGAATGCCTTGGAAAAACATCACAGTCCTGTTGGGGACTTATTTTGACAGTGACCAAATAAACTATGGCCATGTTAACCCCACAGCTCTCTGAGCCAATGCTGTGTGTCTCAGGCATCTGTGTGGATTTACACCATCACTGATTGCCTTGCCACTAAAGGGGAGGGGTCCAGATCTGACCTGTGAGGAGCCCCATGTGTCAGATCTAGACCTGGGGCTAGATGAGTTTGACACACTTGGTCTAGTCCAACCCTCTGCTGAATCCAGAATCATCCATGTCTTAACCATCCCAGACAAATTTTCTCTCTAATCCACACTTGAAAATGTCCAATGATGGAGTTTCTACAACTTCTCTAGGTAATCTAGTCCAGTGAATACCCACTCTCTTAATTAGAAGATTCTTCCTAATATCTAATCAAACTTTTTCTTCTTGTAGTTTAAGGCAATGCCGTGGAATCAGCTGAAAAGTGTTCACATTACAAATAAACCTCACTGACACATTAAAACTGTTTAAGATTTCCAAAATGCAAGCTATGAGTAGAATATCATTATAACTATTCATCACTACTATGCTTCTTTAAAGTGTATTACAGACTAATGGAAAATACCTAGCAGATAGGGATTCGCTTTTGGCAATGAGAGGATCATTTACGTCCTTCATAAGTCTCTGTCTAAAATCAGCTTAAGTATTTTTGACCTGGGCTTTTCTGAAGTTCTTTTTCCTTCCTTTAAGATGACATTTGCATGGCTCATGTTGCCAATCTATATGCACTCTTAGGAATATTTTGATCCCTCTTGGGGACTCTGGAATACAATATGCTATGCTGGTTGTGATGACTAAGCTACTGAAACTGTTAGCTACTCTGAATATCCTCTTTCACCTTGAATCTGGCAATATCAGCAAGAGGTTAATAAGCACTCTTGTGTATGTTACAATTGTGAACTAGATACAATTATGATGAGATACAGGTTTGGCTGCAGAATACTCCAAGGAAGGAATTTTCTAGAACACCTAAACTGAGATTAGGTACTGCGACACTGCATGCAATGTCCCTTAAAACGAGGTCTTTCAGCCAGTAACCATGATGTCCTTGGGGGGACTAGCCATGCTAAACAAGATGATTCTAAGCATATATTGGGATTAAATCCCCCAAATTGTTCTAGGCCAGATTTTTAGTGTCACTTCTGGGCACAGATTTCAAAGCTTTTCTGTATATACCTGAGGTAATCAGGTTCAGATAAGAATAGTTAGATTCAAGTCTTTAGAAAAAAACAAAATTTCTCCTTTCAGAAGATGACTTTGACTGTCAAGTAACAAGGGTACATACTTTGGTGAGAAGAATTGCCTTATTAATGGTGTTTTGAGTTTAAAGACTTAATATTATTGAGTTGACTAGAAACCCAGTTAGTCTGTTATGCTTCACTTGCTCGAAAAAAAAAAAATCTTGGGGATTAAAAGAATAACTGAATTTTTAAAGAGAGAGTGGGTGCATCTACACATGAATTTACTCTGGTCTAGATTTACTCTGGTGTAAACTAATCAGGAGTAAGTGTTTTTGGGGAGTTGTCTACACATGTTGGGATTAGGGAGCAGATTTGCACCCAGTTCCTTGCAGCCCTGCAATGGGCCCCTGCGGCCACCGAGAGGAGCTCCAGGCTCCCCCCGGGTGCTATCCCAGGGGCTGGCAGGGAGTATGGGGCCAGGAGAGAACTGTCTTATTTTGGTGCCCCAGGACCCGGGCCACAGCTGTGCAATTTTCACCAGCCTGGGCAGCTTGCCCAAGCCCTCACCCAACCTTGACCGATTCCCACCCCCCAGTGCTATGTCACCAGAGGAGAGGCCCTTGGGTGTTTAGCATCCCATCCCACCCAGTTCCTCTGTTGTTCAATCGGCCAGCAGCTCAGAGATCCCTGGCTAGCACCTGCCTTGGCAGCTGTACAGCCCCAGATCACACCATGAAGAATGGCCAGACATGACAGCACCGGCTGTCAGTAGTGCCAGCTCCTCCCAGGGGGGTGGGGGGGGCGGGGGGCAGCCAGGTGCCTATTGATTGAGGGAACTCTATGTGTTGAGGAAGGAGGGGGCTATGTGTGAGGGGGGAAGGGCCTTTGTGTTGAGGGAGGAGGGATGGGGGTGTGAACTGTGAGGGGAATAAAGATGTGTTCTTTAGATGCCTGCCTGGCACGAGTGGTGCTGGAGATGGGCAGATGGTAGGGGATCTGTGCATGGTGGGGGAGGCAGGCTAGAGGGGGGAGTGCTCCAGGTGGTAGTCTGCCAGAGCCTCCCACACCCAGTGCCCTGGTCCCCACTGGTGGGTGTGTGACTCTCTTGGGACACCAGCAGGGCCTTCTGCTGCCATCACAGCTGGTGTTCCCCCTGCCAGGCCACCTCCACACACCGTGCCTTCTCTGCCCAGAGGAGCAACTCTCCCCGGGACCTCACATATATTGTGCAGCCCATGCTGTGATGATGACCCAGGGGAGGTTGTTCTTGTCCACTTTGAGATGGGCAGTGAGGAGGGGCCAGTGGCCCTTGAGGCAGTTGAAGATGTACTCAATGAGGGGGTGAGTCCAGCCCAGGCACCAATTTAAAGAAGGCCTGGCGGGAGTCCAGGTGGCTGGTGTAGGGCCTCATCAGCCAGGGCAGAAGAAGGTAGGCAGGGTCCCTGATGAGCAGGGGTGGGATGATGATGGCCCCCAGCTGCAGGTCTGCCATTCTTGGCATGAAGCACCCACTCTCCACTAGCACAGCCAGTCTGGAGTTTCAGAACACACAGGCATTGTGCACGCTGCACTCCCAACTCATGCTGACATGCACCAGTGGTCCATGACCTCCTGAAGGACTATGGAGTGGAACCCCCTGTATCTATAATAGGGGAAGTCTCCATGGGGTGGGCAGGTCACTGGGATGTGGGTGACATCCAGGGCCCTGTTACACTGGGGGAACCCCAGTGCACAAAACCCTGTCACCAATGCCTGGGTGTCACTGAGCTAGAGGACGGTGTTTCACAGCCCATCCTGGAGGTGTGTGGTGCCACACACCTCCAGGATGGCCTCCCCAGTGGTGGCCTTGCCCACACTGAACAAGTGCCCCACATACCGCAGGCTGGCTGGTGTGACCAGCTGGAGCAGTGCCAGTGCCAGGCGGGTGTTGGTGGGGAAGGCTGGGCACATGCCAGTGTCCTGGCATTGCAGATGGGGCTAGAGCTGGAGGAACAGGTCTGCAAAGATGGCCTGGGTCATATGGAAGGTGTTAATCCACCACTTATCGTCCCAGTTCTGCTGCACCAGGTGCTGCTACCAGAGTGGCTGAAACAATGGGTCCAGAGGTGGTAGGGCTGGAGGCCCATGAGGGTGATGGCAGCCCCGGCAGTGACCTCCTGGAGTCCCTCATGGGCATCGTTGGTGGCAGCAACTGTGCAGTGGCGGGGGGCCTGGGAGGGTATGCAGTGGGCGGGCAGGTGGTCACTGTGTGTGTGGGAGCTGGGTGGGGTGAGCCAGCCATGGGCCAGCTGTCAGTTGGTGCAGTGGGCCATCAGGGTAACTGAAACAGCCAGCAGGATCCAGAGAGCCTGGTTCTGGCTGTCAGGGCCAGGGGCTTGGGACAGCCATAGTGCAGGAAGGCACAGTGTGAACAAACACAACTGCCACATGGTCACTCTGTGTGTGTGCTGCGCTGCTCCTCTGTGCACAGAAAGTGGCTGCCCAGAGAGCACTGGGTGGGGCTGGGTTTTAAAGATGTCTTCCAAGTGCTGGCAACTAGGGCTGGCTTTGGCATCCAGGTGCTGGCAGCTGGGGCCAGAGCCTGAAGCTCCCCCTAGTGGCCACAGGAATGCATGGCAGGGCTGGAGGGACCCGATAGTAAATTTGCTGCCAGGTCTCTACACGTGTAGATGCCTAGACAAAATTGCTTACTGTGCTGGAAATCTAGTTGTGCGTAAATGCACATATAGACTCACCTAGTATGTAGCACTATTCAACAAAGAAATAAGTTGGTAATCAAATTAATGGAGAGCTTATATTTTTCTTTTTGAGCAAGACTATGATAATAGTTCCCATTTCTCATCATTCTATTTCTTTTTTATGAGCTTCTTTCTTCTACAAATATTGGTATCCAAGGTTGTCCATATTGGGCTGAATAGCTTCGAACATCTTGAAGATCACCTCGTGTGTTGGCTTCCACAAAACGTTTACCCCCATTTGCATTATACACATTCAAATAATAAAGTAGAAGCATGAGACTTCCTGGAGGTCACAATCAACCTGTAGCCTCTCCACTGCCAATCTGCTTCCACTCTTTCACCAAGAAAAAACAGTAAAATCTAAGCAAGTCATTAAATGCTTCCCTTAATGTTATTTCCCTTAACAGTTTTTCTTTATTCTCCTTTTTGCTTTTTTTCTCCTCTATGCCACTTTCATTATTTTTCTTTCTCTCTCATTTGTGGTTTTATTCAAGGATTTCTCTATTTATCCCTGCACCTGGAATGGAGTTCAGCCTGTAAGATCTTTTCGGTGCCATTTTGCAGCTGTGCAGTGCAGTAGAGTAGTTCAAACTCTACATTAGGTTCCCCAGAGCAGAAGAGTAGTTTGCATTTTTCTTGTTTGCTATGGAATGGGGAACTCTGTAATTCAGAATTGAGTCCTTTACCATTCCTTTTGCTGTTATAATCAATAATTAATCTGTTAGTTAATTCTCAGTGCAGTCCCTGATGTGGATTCCACTATGTCCTCTGATCTTATTGTGGATCCTTCTCAGGATCTTTTCAAATGCACTCCATGCTTCTGTAGTGTGTGCACATGCTCATGGTCTCCTGAAGGAGCATTATAATTATAACAAATGCCCATTAGCAAACAGTGGGCACATCTACATGAGACCTTTACTACTCAGTAGATTAATTAGCTGTGCAATAAACGTCTCAGCATCTACAAGTGCACCCCTATTAGGCTGGAGTAAATTAACTTTCACTTAAATACACGTCCTCAATGATCAGGCTGGGGTCAGAGGAGGGGCAAAATGAGTCGCTCTGGGTAAGAATGCAAGGGGGGCATGGGGAAAGGGACTTGATAGTGGGCATCTACTACAGACCGCCTCACCAAGGGGATGAGCTGGATCTGGAATTCTCAGGTCAGCTCACAAAGGCAGTAATGTCAAGGGATGTGGTTGTCATGGGTGACCTAAACTACCCAGACATCTGCTGGGAGGAGCAGTTAGCCAGGTCTGACTACTCACATAGGTTCCTAGTGGGGATACAGGACCTCTACCTAACCCAGGAGGTGCATAGTCTCACCAGAGGAAATGTCTTACTGGACTTGGTCCTTGCCACAGGTAACAACCTGGTGAGGGGTCTGCGGGTACTCGACCACCTGGGCGACAGTGATCATCACCGGTTGGAATTTACTATCCAGTACAGTGTGGTGAAAGCAAGCAGCAAGGCAGAGGTCCTCAACTTCAGGAGGGCTAACTTCTGTAAGCTAAGAAGGTTAGTAGGAGAGGCATTGGGGTCTCGGAGCTTCAATGAGATGGGAGTCCAAGATGGGTAGTTGTTCCTCAAGGAGACGATCCTCCAAGCTCAAAGGGAGTCAGTCCCAATACACACCAAGGGAGACAGGAGTGGTAAGAAGCCCCCATGGTTCAGCAAAGGCATCCAGGGATGCCTGAGGGCAAAAAAGGAGGCATACAAACAGTGGAAGCAAGGGGCTATCGAGGATTACACCTCTGTTGCTCAGGACTGCAGGGAGGCTGTTAGGAAGGCCAAGGCAGAGATGGAGCTAGGGCTAGCGACCAGAATTAAGGATAATAAAAAGTCCTTTTTCAAATACATAGGAAGTAAGAAGGCACTGAGTAATGCGGGACCCCTACAGGATAGGCTTGGCAATCTGGTGATTGCAACAAATGAAAAAGCTGACCTCTTTAACAAATTCTTTGCCTCCATATTCCTGAACAGGGACCAGACATCTCCCCCAGTAGAATTACAGACGGACCCAGGGGAGGCACCACCATGCCTAGGGTCAGGGATGACCTAGTTAGGGAACTTTTGGAGGGGCTAGATATGGTTAAACCAGTAGGTCCAGATGGTCTTCACCCAAGGGTACTGAAGGAGTTGGTGGGGGTCATAGCGGGGCCCCAGCATGGCTCTATGAGCACTCGTGGGGCACTGGCCATGTACCAGAGGATTGGAAAAGGGCCAGTGTGGTCCCCATTTACAAGGAGGGGAGAAAGGAGGACCCTGACAATTATAGGCCAGTCAGTCTTACCTTGGTCCTTGGGAAGACCTCTGAGAAAATTATCAAGGAACACATCTCCGAGGGCCCAACAGGGGAAGTAATGCTCAGGGGCAACCAACATGGGTTCGTTGAGGGCAGGTCCAGCCTGACTAACCTCGTTTCTTTTTATGATCAGGCCACAAAGTCCCTGGACGAGGGTGTCGGGGTGGATGTCATCTTTCTGGACTTTAAGAAGGCCTTTGACATGCTTTCCCACCACATTCTCTTTAAAAAACTTGGTGACTGCAGCATTGATGCCTACACAGTCATATGGGTGGCAAATTAGCTAGATGGTCGCACCCAGAGAGTGGTGGTGAACGGGTTGTTTTCAGCCTGGAGGGATGTGAGCAGTGGAGTCCTCCTGGGCTCAGTCCTCAGGTCTGTACAGTTCAACATTTTTATCAGCAATCTGGATGTGGGTGTGGAAAGCACGCTGTCCAAATTCACTGACAACACCAAGATGTGGGGCGAGGTAGGCATGCTGGAGGGGAGGGACAGAATCCAGCTAGATCTAGACAAATTACAGAGGTGGGCGAATGAGAACAGGTTGGAATTCAACGCAGACAAGTGAAAGGTGCTGCATCTAGGGAGAAGGAACCAGCAACACACCTATAGGCTGGGGAATACCCTTCTTGTCAACACTGTGGCAGAAAGGGACTTGGAGTCATTGTTGATTCCAGGATGAACATGAGCCGCCAATGCGAGAAAGCAGTCAGTAAGGCTCACCGCACCTTGTTGTGCATCTACAGATGCATTACAAGCAGGTCCAGGGAGGCGATCCTTCCCCTCTATGTGGCATTGGTCAGGCTCCAGTTGGAGTACTGTGTCTAGTTCTGGGTGCCGCACTTCAAGAGGAATGTGGCTAGCATTGATAGGGTCCAGAGAAGGGCCACTCACATGGTCAAGGGGCAGTGGGGCACGCCCTATGAAGAGAAGCTAAAGGGCCTGAACCTATTCAACCTCCACAAGAGAAGGCTGAGAGGGGATCTGGTGGCCATTTACAAACCCACTGGGGGGGACCAACAAGGGTTACTAGGAATAATGGCCACAAATTGTTAGAGAGAAGGTTCAGGCTGGACATCAGGAGACATTACTTTACAGTTAGGGCTGCCAGGCTCTGGAATGGGCTCCCAAGGGAGGCGGTGCTCTCTACTACCTTGGGGATATTTAAGAGGAGGCTGGACAGATATGTGGCTGGGGTGATATGACCCCAGCACCCATGCCTGCCCAGGGCAGGGGGTCAGACCTTATGATCTGTTTAGGTCCCTTCTGACCCTAAGCAATATAATACTATGAACTTACTCCACAGCAGAATAGTACTTGGAAATACAAGTACTATCCTGCTGCGGAGAAAAAAACCCTTGAGCCCCAGCCAGCCATAGCATGTTGAGCTGGGGGGAGCAGCCCCAGCTGGCAGGCTGGCCCCCAGGGCCCTCTGCCGGCTGGGACTGCTCAATGGGCTATGATTCCTGGCACACCTGCAGGCGTGTGCCTGGAAGCAATAAATTCCGAGTTTCAGCGTTTATTGCTGTACATTTATAGGCACTTGTAGACATATCCATTGTTCAGAGATTCACTTTGTTCTCAATAAGATAAAAATCCTAATGTAGTACATAACTTCATAGAACATGGTTTATGTTCTATGAAGTTAGCATTGATCTTTATTTGTCTTCTGTCAATCACTCATGCAAGCTTTCTTAAGTCTTTTGAAAAGAAGTTGGGGAATCTCCATCCTTGAAGGTTTTTAAGATCTGGGTAGAGAAGCCTTGTCTGGGATGATCTAGTTGGGGGTGGTCCTGCTTTGAGCAGGGGGTTGGACTAGATGATCTCCTGAGGTCCCTTCCAACCCTAATTTTCTATGATTCTATGTGTTAATACCTCTCAGAGCACAGGCGACTGGTAGAGAGAGCATGGGGGGGGGCACATGCCCCCCCCCCCGAGATTGGCCCCCAACTTGGCACTGCTCAGGATGGGGCAGGTTTTTTTCCGCATGGGACAGTGATGTGTTGTGGGGGAAGCACTAAACTGCGGCACAGAAGCATAGGAGTGGATATGGGGCTTTTGGTCCACCCACAAATTGTGCCCCCCACAGGCTTAGGAGGCATCAGTAACCCCTGTCTCAGAGTCACTGCCTTACTTTTTTCATCCATTTAGATACCTGGCTGGCAGCTCTCTCATCCTTATTCATAGCAGCCCTGCACTTCTATTAATAGTACATTCAGCTTGTTTTGTAAAAATATTGTATTGATATTTTCCTCATATCATGTTTATGTCCATTTACAAATGCATGATTGCCTCTGTGCAGTCAGTTGTCAGCATGTAGCTTCATACATGATTCTTTGCTTGAGCCTTGGTCTTGCGTCATAGGAGTTCATAGTGAGAGTTTTTCCATTAACTTCAGTGGGAAGAGGAACGAACTATAAAAGTTCAAGTCCTTGCCACTGAGGACCATTTCAGTTTGCAGTGTATTGTTTGGCAAATAGCTGCATTATTCTGATTGCACTTAGTGAAGAATATATACCTCAAAGTTTTGTTTTTCAGGCGTTAAGTACATACACGCCACATGGTTTTGGGGATGGTCTGCTATTGTTAAGACCAGTGACTGATTCTAAAAATTTTTTACTATTTATAAAAATTTCTTTTAAAAAATTCTAAACTTCTTGTATGAATTCAGGGCATAGGAAAGGATGTTCATTCCCAGAGGAAAGATGTTCAGTCCCAGATAGCGGAGTCTTCTCCTTACCTCCAGGCAGCTGTGGCATAAACAGCAGCAATACCAGCTTCTTCCTAATATGCCACTGCATGATCCTGGAGAGACTGCTGAGCTTGTTACAGTCTTCATTTCTAATCAGCCTTTGCTGAGATGGTCAATATGGAAAGCAACTATCAGTTCACTTACTATGTAGAAAAATATCTTATTTACTGGCCTCAAAATCTATATTTTTATATATCAAATTTTATATCACATTTCTTCTTTTCCTGCCAAGTCATCTTCTAGACTAGCAAGCATCACTGAACTGCAAGCAACCACTACACCAATATTTTGTCACTATATTTCTTTCAATATTAAATGCCTCCTTCTTCGAGACACAGAACAAATGATGGCTTATGATAGCAGCAGCTGAGTTAGTTAATGAGCTGCACTACAGATCTCATCCTAGCTCTGCTGTTCCTGATCATGGTGTGACTGAAGCTGTGAAAATCCAGGCCATTTTGTGTAAAGAAACCCAAGAGCCTAAAATGAGAAAGTCTGCACACTTTCAATCCTGCCCATCTAATTTCTGTGCATTAATATTCTAGCGCCTCTTTTTTTTTTTAAGTGAAACAACTGATTATTTTCTAGGAAACACAAAGACATTTAAAAACCACCATGATTTAGTTAATTAGTCCCTCAATGCATCCCATGGAGTAAACAAATTAAGCAATAGTTCCCCCATTGAAACCTGCAATTTTTTCTCTATATCTTTGATCACTGCAATTTCCAGAGTGCCTAATGCTATCAGTGCTCTTAGCTGCCTGTTTTAAAAGCACCCACACATGGAGCTCAAGTTCATTATTATTGTTATTGTTAGATGTACAGATAAATCAGATTTACTGTTGCTGGTTTTAAGGACATTTTTCTTGTTATGGGTCCAGCAGTCTCTTCCTTGTAAAAACCACCTCTTCATACCTTGGCAAGTCAGGCCCATAGTCTCTGTAACACTTTGAGCCTAATGTATATTCCTCTGTGTGTGTGTTTCTATAATCTCTACAGTGACACATTTTCTGCCCATGAAACATTGTAATTACCCATTCATTGTTATGCCATGTTAAAAAGACCCATATTAATCCACAAGCGTACTGGAATGAAATAGGAGGAGAAGGAGTAGTAAAATAAAGCAGCAGATCTTTCAGCTCATCTACCACTGTGACGGTGTCATTGGAAAATAATATTGCTGCAGCGATCATAATCAAATGAGGGAACAGAGAACCTGCAATTTTTTGGTTACTGTAGATAGTATTTTTTTTTTTTTTGGTGTTCCTAAATATAATTTATTCACATTTAGTGCCACTGGCCCCAGTCCATAGCCACTCATCAGTACATCATCCTGTCTGGCAGATGGTCAGACTGGATATTGTATAGAGGATACATTTTTTTCAATCTACAAGCACTTCTTTACTGTACATGGCAAGAAGAGTATATGGCAAGACCCTTTTCAGACAAACAAGGCTAACTACTTCTTGCCATTTATTTTAAATGTGGCTCACTATCCATGCATCTGTTTTCTTGAGCTTAGAGCATCATGATGCCCTATATATGAGGCTAGATTTTGAGCTCATTTGGTTCTCAGAGATGGTGAGTAACACTGAACAATAAGAAAACGAAATAGCAACCCCCCCCCCAGCCCCACCCCCCCCCCCACATTCCAGTATAGCAAATGGTTTCATGTTTGCAGTAAAAACTGCAATCAGCCCACTTTATCTTTGATTTATCCTTATCTAGCACCAACTAAAATTGTTGGTAACTCACTCACCTTCTGAACTTTTCCATTCCACACAATACTGGTAACAGTGATGTCTCTCCCTCTTTATAATCCCAGCCTGGTGCTGAGTGGCAGATATACCAACAGCTTACTCTATAGAGCAAGGAGACACTAGCTTGATCAAGGTGTTTTCTAAAACTTCCTTTCCTAAGAATCTGCTCTACTTTCACCCCTGCTTCTACAAGTCAATTCTGCCCAATGCAGCAAAACCAAAATCTTCCGGAGGTATTTGGGTCACTTTCCACATGAGAGAGACTTCATGGAGTTACAACAGGCCCCTGGGAAGATGGTGAATTGGAGAACAGAATAACTCGTTTTGGTGTGGAGGGGTGTGATCGTAATGAACCTTTGACAGGCAATTTATTGAGTTAGCAAATGTTGTGAGGTGTCAAACTTAATCTGAATCGGCATTGACAAATGAAAAAATATTTAGACAGGTAGCCAATAAATGGAAAATATAAACGACAGCTTCAGCTTAAGCTCACCTTTGCAAGATAGTATGATCCTGTTTATCACAAGATTATCTGCTGCATAGATATTTCTTTATTTTGTCTTGTTCCCAGGAGCAGACGCCTGAAATGACTATGATCTCTCCTCAGGTGGCTTTATTGCTAAATTGATATTACCTGCAGGAAGGAACCTACTTTATGCAATGCCATTACTTAGTGGTCCTTTTTATTGCTTTTGGCACTTACCCTACTTTTCTTTTTGTTTATTACATTTATTTGGAAAGTCTCTCTGATTCCTTTATAAACCATATGAGAGTCTTTTCTGAGGTGATTTGCTTAATCAGTCCTTATTTTATATTCAATGACACACAACTTGTAAGGGAACATTTTGTGGGAAGTGTCTAACAGAGCCAGATGAAGGCAATCCAGCACCCTAGGAACACCACAACAGGGACATTAACAGAGAGTTCTTGTCATGTATACAGGAGTTGCAGTAAGGAACCTTTCTATCCTTGTGAGTAGAAGGGGTTTCTCTCTGTCTCCCTCTCAGTTCTGGCATGGGTACCAGTGGCTCCTGCAGGCTGTCCTCTACCTGGCCACCAACCTGGTGAGCAGAATCACTGCCTTCTGCCTGCAAGCCCTTTGGCACCTGCTTTTCAATAGTGAACCTTTCCCCTCGTGACAGCCGGCCTTTTTTGCTTTCCCACATTGGGTGGGGGACCTCACCTCAGTTGGGAACTCTTCTTGTTGGAACCTCATTGCCTTAGCTGGCATGCTCTCCTGCTCTTCTGACAGCCTTACCTGGGCCTGGCGGCCTCCTTCCAACTGAGACCCCAGGGTGGGTACCTGAGATTTCTGGATCCCCTGGTCCATAACCTGCCCTTGCAGCAGAGGGCACTAAGTTTTGCCTCCAGAAACCTCATTTCCTTTGATTGGGTGGCCATTTTTAACTCTAACCTCCCCCTAACCTCCCCAAATGTATGTACGTACCCCACACTGGCCAATTGTATACCCTTATGTACTGATTTATTAAATGGGATTGATACATGCTTTTGATATGGACTGAACTTCAGACACTTCCTCTGCTTGATGAAGGGTATTTGTACCCAAAAGTTTGCAAAGAAGAATTTTTCCAGCTATTTGAGTTGGTCTAATAAAAGATATTGGATTTACCATAAGAACCTTGTCTGCCTATGTCCTTAGACCAAAACGGCTACAACCTACATCTCTGATCTGGACTGTTATAAGAATTAAAGTCTGTATAGTACTCAGCTGGTTAGTGAACTATGCCATGTAAAGGTCCAGAATAATATGTAATTATATCTATTTCACAGTTGTACATTACATTATTATTTAACATTTTATGTCGAGTTGCACTTTTCTGCTACAATTTCGGATTCTGAATTAGTGTTCTAGGGTGTGTGTAGATGAAACAGGGGCCCTAAATTGAAGCAGTGGGTTTTTAAAAACACTTCTTCAATTTAGGGCCTTTAAACCCCCATGTCGTGCACACACCCAAACTTACCTGCCTCTCTGGCAGTGGGAAGGGAAGGGCGAGCTGCCGGCAGGCACAGTGGTCCCTGGGCTCTAGGAGAGGGGCTGGTGCTTCCCTCTGTGGCAACGGTGCCCCCTCCCCCCCAGGTGGCACCCGCCCACAGGCACCTGGCTCAGATGGTCCCTAGGGGCACCGCAGCCACGGAGGGAAGCACCAGGGCCCCGCACAGCTCAGGCAGGCTCTAGGGGGGAAAGATCTGGATCACCACTATTTTGGTTTTATTTCTTGGGCAGAGCCTGCCTTCCCAGGCTGCTGCCAGGCTGCCTGCAGGCCTTCCTGCAGAGCCCCTGAGCTGCCCGGTGCTTCGCTCTGCAGCTGTAGGGCAGCAAACTAAAACTCCTCAGAGGAGTTTTAGTTTGCTGCACCCCAAATCATTTAAGGTGCATTACACTGCCAAATTTGCTACAGTAGCTGAAATTCCTGCACAATATACCTCTGACGTGCAAACACCAGCACCATTAAAGTGATGCAAAAGCATTTAACCCACTTTAAAGTGTCATATGCATGTGCCCCTTGTTTCATCTATACATGGTCCTAGGCATAAAAGTAGGTGAAAATTAAAAGTAGGCTTATGTGCAGTGAAAGCTATAGAACAAAAAGTTGTACTGAAGAATTTGTACAGGATCGTTTAATTGCTGAGATAAGTTTGCTTCTGAGGGAAACATCCATTATTTAAGAAATAATTTCATAGCTTGTTTACTGTTTTCACTTTGGATATTGTGGAGTGGCTTGTGCACATTTGCTGGTGCTGGAAGTCACATTGGGAACCCAGGTTAAGTAACTTGGGTTGGGAAGGCATTAACAGGATTGGCCGGGGGGGGAATTGTCCTTGTGGAAGTGAGGGAGGTATCTGGTTCAATCAGGGTTGCAGGGTTGGAAGAGCGCAGCCCCAGGCTGAGGTGTGCACCTGGGCTCTCCCAGCCCCAGGGCTGTACACCAAACCAGCGCAGATATTTGGTAGGTTGAGCTCACTCATTCTCAATCTAACTTAGTTCAGGGCCTCAGATGAACTAATTAAGATTGGGCTGGCCATTTTTTTTTACCCGATTTAACCTCCCTGAATGTCTTCATAGATCAGCACTTAGGTCAACTTAGCCCTAATTAGGTTGCCCTAAATGTAATGTCTGCATGTACCCTTAGTGTCTTGCTTGGAAAGAAGGATGGGATCCTATTGAGTCCTACCCTGAAATCACTGACTCAAAGACTAGAAAGCTGTTCATAGGCTCCTAATTTTATCTACTTTCACTTTTTTTTAATTTCTTTTCACTTTTTTCTTTTTTTTTCTTTTAAGGAAAAAAAAACTGAAAAGGGAATAAATAAGCACTGACAGCAATATGGCCCCTTAGCCTTCTCAAGCCAGAATGAAGTATGGGAATACTTAGCTTATCTATCAACAGAAAGGGAGCCCTCAGAAGAAACAGATTGTCTTGCCACAGGGGTCTTCATTTATATATGCATCACACAGGCTGTTTATTCATTTATTCTTAACGTCATATGTTTTAGCCGCCATTTCTCATTAGTGTGTGGTGTTGAATGAAGATTTGGAAGGCATTCAGACTAGAAATTACCAAACCAAGGTGCATGTGAGAGAGTGAATTTAAAAATGTATTTTATAGCTGTCACTTTTAATCTTTTATCTATAGCTGGATTGGGTATTTTCTAGCACTTCACATTGATTTTATTTATTATACCGCTACATCATTTATAAGGAGTGCTTAATGAGTTAAATACTGTAAGTCCAGATTTGTTTTAAAGTTTACACTTTCAAATACATAGAGAGAATTAACCCGATTGCAGATGCAGTGACACCATTGAACATTTAAGTTGTATGCATATGCTTCTGCATGTAGTCCCAGGTTATACTACATGACTCTTGCAGACCCTTCCAGCCCTAAGATTCTATAAGCAGTTTGGAAAAACCTGGGTAGGTATTGGCTGCAAACTGCATGTTTTGGTTTTCTTTCAGCTGTGCATAGTGTACTCTAGTATCCTATCTATACACATGCAGGATGCCTGATTTGACATGTTCTAACTAGAACACATCAGAGCAGACTCAATTAATCAAGTCTGCTGAAGCATTTTAATTAGAATGCAGCTGCCACACCATGTGTATTGTGTCTGCAGGTTTCAAAATGGTGGAGGGAGTGCTTTAACTAAAGCTCATTGAACGAGCTTTAGTTTAAGTGCTCCTGCCACCATTTTGAAGCATTGGGTGCTGAATACTTGAGATGCTGCAGGCATTTTAATTACAGCAACTCCCGTGAGCCGCCCTAATTAAAATGCTACTATTGCTGTTGCTTCAAACGCCCTTGCCTTTTTTCAGGTTCTTAAAGTGGTGGCAGCAATTCCTGATGGAGCAGATCTGTCACAACCACCATAGCAGCTGCCTGCCTGCCTCTGCTGACCAGGCAAAGGGTGGAGCAGGTAGAGGGGAGGGTTAGAGGGTTGGGGTCAGGGTAAAGGAATCCCCACCATGTCTGCAAGAGCCCTGGTAAGAACTGGGGCTCTGGCAGCAGCATTACCAGAGGTGGCAGGAGTGAAAAGTAGAGTTCTCTTTGCTCCTATTACTCCTGCGGGGTGGGGGGGTGTATTTTGGCAGCTACTGCTTATAGTAGCTTCCAGCTGATCACTGACAGCATGGCCAGTTGCCTGGCAAGGGAGAAAGCAAGCTGTCAGTGATTGAGCTCCCGTGTGGTGCAGGGGCAGGGAGCCAAAGAACTGTCCCCTATCACCTCCTGTTGGAGAGATCACCTTTGAAGCAACTTGTTGGCTCTCCAACCAGGAGCCTGGAACACCTGTAAGTCCCCATACTGCTTTATTTTTTTGTTGTTGAACTACAGAAATGGATGCATTAAAGGATTTCCAGGGACTTAAACAGGGTGAAAAGAATTCACTTAGATGTCTAATAGGTCAAATAGAATCTGGTCCTTAACGTTTAAATTTTGATTTCCTTTCAATGTAACTTTAATTTAGTCCTGCTCTAGAAAGAATATTGCATATTTAAAGATGATGATGAGAAGGTGGTGATGAGTAGGACTGGTTGAAATGTTGTAAATTCTTTAACATAAAATGGCTTTTGTACAAAGTGAGGGGTTTTTTTTAAGAAAAACTTGAAAACTTAAAAAGAATATTTTCATTTTCAAGTATTCTTTTTATTTTGATTTTTTTTAAATAGCCTCTGAAAAATGTATTAAAGTGCCAAGTGTTTTGGGCAGTAAAATGTAGAAAGTGTGGGGAAGAAGAATAAGAAATGCAGTTCAGTTAATATGATTGTATGAAGAAAAACCTAAACCTCTGTAACAATCACTTCCTCAGTCCTCAGTGTCACTAGCAGATAAGATTAATCAAGTTGGTGGTCAATATAAGGGGTTCAGAGAAATTCTGGAAGTAATTGAATTAAGCCTCTACCACTATACCAACACAGTGAAGGCTACCTGATTGTTGTCATCCACCAGACCAGCTTGTCTAGTGGTTAAAGCCAGGTGTGGAGCTGGGGGTTGCAGGGGTAAGGGTCACAAGCCACAAGTCAGGAGCCAAAATGCCAAACCAGAGTCAGGAGCCAGGAATCAGAAGCCTTGGCTTGGTACAGACATTACATTTACTGTGCATTAAGCACACAGAAAATGCTTTACAGCTGTAACAGAACAGACACTCATGGAACAAAGCACTTTAAAATGGCAGATTCTGCTCTGTTCACCCTGGATGGTTGTAGTATCAGACTAAAGCACTTTAGGTTTGAGCACTTCATCAGATGCCTGTACCACATCCCATTGTGAGTCAAGGTAGTTCACATTCCCCTGGTATCCCAGGGGCCCCTCACTGGACAGTTTGCTGGCCTCACCTGGTGCTTATCTGCTTTAAGTAAGCACTGGCCCTGCTTCTCCCCCATGCTGTCACAGAGAGAAGACAGAAAAGCTCTGTCTCCTCTCTGTATAGCCGGGGGGGGGGGTGTGGAAATGGAGCCACCATGCTATTCCCCCCACCCTTGATTACTAGGCCAGGTCTTGGAGGGAACTGGGCCAGAACTATGCATCGGGGGGCTCCATTCCCCCACCCCCAGTTCCTGATGTGGTGAAAAAACCTATCAGGGCAGCCCTGTGCTGCAGCTCCTGTAAGCAACTGTCAAGAAGCCATAGGCAGCAGAAGGCTGTGGCTAATGCGGCTTAGCCCCCCAAAATGCAGGTAGCCCGGTGTGAGATCCAGGCAACTGCAGCAGGGAGGAGAGACATGCACAGAAACAAGCAGCCAGAGCCTGAAGTCAACTGGGAATGCACCCCAGCACAGTAATGTGTGGAGCAGCACCCAGCAAGTAAATGTGTGGATAGGAAGGGGCATGGGGGAGGGAAGGGGCATGGGGGGCCAGATAGAGGCCCCTGCAAGGGTGGTGAATGGGGCCCAGGGTGGGTTGTGGGATGCTTACTGCCTGGGGAGCTCCCACCATGCCCACACCCCCGGGACAGGCACAGAGATGCATGCTCCCTGATCTGTGTGCAAGGCAGAGGTGGGCTGCCACTGCAGACTGCGCTCCACACCCCACTGCCAGTGCCTGCCAGCCACACAATGCCACATGCTTCCCACTGCTGGGCAGGCAGCGCAGCCAGTGCGCAGGAGGCACGTGATGTCATGCTGCTCCCAGGGCACCGGCAATGGGGTGCAGAACCCAGACCACAGCAGCAGCCCACCTCCATCCTGCACACAGACTGGGGAGGCACATATCCGCTGTGCCTGCCTCAGGAGTGCACGCAGTGGTGGAAGCCTCCTTATGCCCCTGGATGAGCTGCCTTGGCTCCAAGTGTCCTACAACCTGCCCTGGCCCCAGACCCCCATTCACTCCTGCCCCTGCCCCTGCCCCTGCCATTGCCCCTATCTCTGCCCCACTCCCTCCATCACCACAGGAGTCTCAATCTGCGCCCCATGCCCTTTTCCCATGACAGACCTACTTGCTGAGAGGGGAGGTGAACATGCAAGTGCACACTTGTGTGCATACACACTCAGCCCCCCAATCATATTTTTTTTTCCTCCACCTATGCAAGAGGCTGTAGGGGGAGCCCCCCCCCCCGCTATACAGACCCAACCCACTCCCTCCCCACCAAGACCAGACCCAGCAATCTGGGGAGAAGGGGCCAGGCAGGTTCCTCCTCCCCCCACCCAGCCAATTCTTCCCCAGCTGCTGCTGATAGTCACCAACTGGCAGTGAGGCAGATCTGGGAGAGAGGCCACTTTGGCTGGCAGCCTCCTGGGTATGTCAGATCACCCAAAGTTGCCAGCCTCAGCTAGTTCAGGCAGGATCCAAGCCCTCCCCCTGCAAAACTATGAATGTCTGTTCAATTTGCTCCCACTAACAGCGCTTTAAGTAAAGCATAATAGAATACTTCTGCCACGGGCTTTTTGAACTTAGGCCTAGTTTCCAAGTCTAAAGGAAAATCCACAGGCTGAGGTCCAAGCATAAGTCAAACTGCGTTCAGGAGTCAAGAAGCAGATCTACACAGAAAATCCAGAGGCCAAAATCCAAGAGCAAGCTGAAAGTAGGGTCAGAAACCAGGAAAGTCAGAGGTGTTGCTGGGGTAGGATCTTCTCAGAAATTCAAAACCAGTATTCAATGCAGCCAGATCTAGATGCTGGAAGAGTTCCTTAAATGCAGCTCCAGAACCAATTGGTAAGAAGGGGCTTGGGGGGGTCAGCTGGCCTTGATTAATAGTACCTGGATCAGTGCACTTAAAGGATTTCAGGGCAGAAGGTTGCTTGACCCTTAAGAGCTGGCCCACGCTGTAGCACAGGAGCCTTACACTGATATTTTTTACAGGTGAATATTCTCCTAGAAAACAATGTTCCCTATGTAACCATCTGGGAAGAGAGGGGAGTGAGGGGTGCATTGCTCCACAGAAAATGCAGAAAAAAATCTTACCTATGTCACAACCCAAGGGTGTGATTTTGTGTGTGCGCGCTTCGGCACTGCTGAATTATTTCCCACCACTCGGAGCTTTCTTTGCAGGGTGCATTTCTTAGTTGCAAAGGGAAATGCACAGTGCAAAGGAGTTCCCGCTATTTGCATGCAAATTTGTGTCCCACTATTGGCCAGTTCTAAATTATTCCCACATGGCAGCTAGCGATTGGCTTGCTAGCCGTATAAGAGGCTTGAGCGGTTTCCGCCCAAGTTGGAGGACTCCACAACCATCTGGAGGAGGAGAACTTCACGTCTTGTGAAGATCTCTAAGCGCTGCGGAGCCTATCGGACCCAGCATGTACCTTGAGAAGGCTATAGGGCTCTGATCAACCTCTGGCCTCTCCCCGTTGCCGAATGATCCCTCGACGAACCCCTTCCCTGCGTGCAAGTTCCACGGAGCCTAGCAAACTTCGTGTGAGTGTATCCAGAGCTCTTTCTCTGAGTTGTTTTCTTTGGTTGACACGACGGGCTCGTGTGTTTAGAGCCTTCAACCGGATTGGGCTAGAGGTTCGCGTGGAAAGAACTCTTGTCCACTTCTCTTCTTTTCTATCTGTAACTGCAACTCAAGCAAGTTTTCCTGCCTGCACCGTGACCATCTTCGGTGTAAGTAAAATAATCTTTAATCAACTGCTAAGCGTCCGTGCCTAATTCTAGTCCGCCGGCCTGCATTCCCTGACCCGCGTGCCAGGGCTGCTGGCCACAGCCCGCCACGCGCCCCCGAGGTCCTCGGACCGCTCCCAGCCCGCACATGGCGACGAGGATGGGATATGGGGAAGGCACGCTGGAACTAGAATTAGTTAAGAACTGCCCTTGGCGCAGTGGAAAACGCCAAGTAGAAAGCTTTATGGAACTGGAGGTGCATATCGCTTACCACCAGGTGGGCGGAATGGGTGAGAGGTTTATCAGCGGACGCCTTTCGCTGAAGGGAGAAGAGGGAGCTTCCGAAGACGGAGCCCAGAAAGAGAGGGAAGTGTATCTGCACCCCACGGCATTCAGGTGTATAATGAGTGATAAGCGGGTCCTGTTCAGGCCCCTCGACACTGTGTCACTCGCCAGAGTCAACCCGGCGGGCACAGTGAACCCAACCCTCACCCGGGAGTGTGCCTGTTGCCTAAGATGTGCTCGGGAGAGTGAAGAACCGGTGCCGATCGACCGGTTCGCCCCCTTTATGCTGGCGTCTAGATTAAGGGGTCGTGAGCTTCCATCCAAGCTCCGCGAAGATCTGGAGACAGAGGAACGCGCCACAGATGAGAGGGTGGCCCCACAATATGACAAGGGGGGAGTGTTAACTGCAACTTTTCGTACTGTAACCGATCTAATGCAGAAGAATTTAAGTTTAAAAGCCCAGCTGCGTGTGGCCGTTCAAGCGGTCAAAGAAGCAGCTGCGAAAAAGAATCCTGAGATGCCACGACAAGATGGCGCCGAGCAAGAGGGAGACCGCGTGGAAGAACCGGAAGAGAAGGGTGGAGCTTTGGAGAAACCCGCGAGAGTTCGGTCAGCAACTCCGCCCACCGATGCAGCGTCGTTTCCGGTGACTCCGCCCACCGACACAGCGTCGCTTCCGACGACCATGCCTTCATGCCGACGGAAGGGAGAATCGAACGGAGGAGTGCATCCGCCCCTCCTGCCTGAAATAATAACAGCAATGACTCCTGCAGCAGTAGTTCAGCCTGTAACAACAACTAACCGAGTTGCTACTGCCTACTATGCTCGCACCAGAACTGAACTACAGGATTTGTGCAGAGAATCAAGAATCCAACCTGAAGAAACTCTAGCTGTGTGGTTGGGACGTTTGGTCATGGAACCTGGATCCGACCTGCTGAACCAGGAAGAAGCAATCTTCTTGGTCAGACAAGCTTTGTGGAGTAGAGGACATGTCACTGACATCGACATGGTGGCGTTCAACGTTCACTGGCCTATTCCACTGCCAACGCTTGTTGCAGGACTGATCGGACAAAAAGCCCACGCATGGCATGACGGACGGCCAGAACATACCGGCGCAGAGCAACTCATGCTAGCGATTATCGGAGTCTCGTACTGTGCCTGGAACCCCAGAGCACGTGTGCTGGGACTGACATCACTCCAGTGAATAAGACCATGGCCTCACCATCATCTACGAGATCCTGGAACCGTTCCAGTGACCGTTCACAGCATAGATAGTTGTCTTGAGGTTTATGGTGAAAGAACATCATCATCCTCCGGATTCTGCTTAACCCAATGGTGAACCAACCTGTGAGTAACCTCCTTCGTCAGTTGTCACGACTGCGTATCCTGATGGAGCCAAGATTATCCAGTGATCGGGAACGTCGACACCTGACCGAGGCTCAAGGCGCAAGACATCGCGAATCCGATCTTCCATCATTGCCACAGAGAACACCAGAGGAGCGATACATGTTTGGATTTCTCCTACAGCGTTCTGGACTCAATAAGCGGCAACTTCGGATTTTAGGGGACGCAGGCCAGTGGCAACTGGCCTATGAGTTAGGTTTCCATTATCTAGAAGAACTAGACGATGGCTCCTCAATGATTTCATCTAATTGAGTGTGCAAGAGAGGGTAGTTTAAAGTAGCAAACACCTGTATTATATGTTTTAGAAATGATAGTGTAGTTCCATGGAAACTTTGTAAATATTTTGATATACGTTAACTTATTTTTTGAGAGTTTTGTTCACAGATCCGGAATTCAGAGTGCGTGGGGGAGAGAAGCCCCAAGAAGGATAACATCATCGAAAAAAGTGAGGGCCTGACGCGCGACTTCACCGTGACGCCCACTGAAGCCCTGATCGTGCAGTTCTTTGTTATGAATCTAATTATGTGTATATGTATTTGTGCTGGTTATTATTTGATTCAATCCCTGGAGGACGAACTTCTTATGTTAGCTAATTTTGTGTTTACCCATTTAGTTCAGCGACCCGAGTAACGAGTTTATGGCATAATTCAGCTGTGCCTTCAGCAAGGGGGGATGTCACAACCCAAGGGTGTGATTTTGTGTGTGTGTGCTTCGGCACTGCTGAATTATTTCCAGCCACTTGGAGCTTTCTTTGCAGGGTGCATTTCTTAGTTGCAAAGAGAAATGCACAGTGCAAAGGAGTTCCCGCTATTCGCATGCAAATTTGTGTCCCACTATTGGCCAGTTCTAAATTATTCCCATGTGGCAGCTAGCAATTGGCTTGCTAGCCGTATAAGAGGCTTGAGCAGTTTCCGCCCAAGTTGGAGGACTCCACAACCATCTAGAGGAAGAGAACTTCACGTCTCGTGCAGATCTCTAAGCGCTGCGGAGCCTATCGGACTCAGCATGTACCTTAAGAAGGCTATAGGGCTCTGATCAACCTCTGGCCTCTCCCCATCGCCAAACGATCCCTCGACGAACCCCTTCCCTGCGCGCAAGTTCCACGGAGCCTAGCAAACTTCATGTGAGTGTATCCAGAGCTCTTTCTCTGAGTTGTTTTCTTTGGTTGACACGACGGGCTCGCGTGTTTAGAGCCTTCAAACGGATTGGGCTAGAGGTTCGCGTGGAAGGAACTCTTGTCCGCTTCTCTTCTTTTCTGTCTGTAACTGCAACTCAAGCAAGTTTTCCTGCCTGCACCGTGACCATCTTCGGTGTAAGTAAAATAATCTTTAATCAACTGCTAAGCGTCCGTGCCTAATTCTAGTCCGCCGGCCTGCATTCCCTGACCCGCGTGCCAGGGCTGCTGGCCACAGCCCGCCACGCGCCCCCGAGGTCCTCGGACCGCTCCCAGCCCGCACATGGCGACGAGGATGGGATATGGGGAAGGCACGCTGGAACTAGAATTAGTTAAGAACTGCCCTTGGCGCAGTGGAAAACGCCAAGTAGAAAGCTTTATGGAACTGGAGGTGCATATCGCTTACCACCAGGTGGGCGGAATGGGTGAGAGGTTTATCAGCGGACGCCTTTCGCTGAAGGGAGAAGAGGGAGCTTCCGAAGACGGAGCCCAGAAAGAGAGGGAAGTGTATCTGCACCCCACGGCATTCAGGTGTATAATGAGTGATAAGCGGGTCCTGTTCAGGCCCCTCGACACTGTGTCACTCGCCAGAGTCAACCCGGCGGGCACAGTGAACCCAACCCTCACCCGGGAGTGTGCCTGTTGCCTAAGATGTGCTCGGGAGAGTGAAGAACCGGTGCCGATCGACCGGTTCGCCCCCTTTATGCTGGCGTCTAGATTAAGGGGTCGTGAGCTTCCATCCAAGCTCCGCGAAGATCTGGAGACAGAGGAACGCGCCACAGATGAGAGGGTGGCCCCACAATATGACAAGGGGGGAGTGTTAACTGCAACTTTTCGTACTGTAACCGATCTAATGCAGAAGAATTTAAGTTTAAAAGCCCAGCTGCGTGTGGCCGTTCAAGCGGTCAAAGAAGCAGCTGCGAAAAAGAATCCTGAGATGCCACGACAAGATGGCGCCGAGCAAGAGGGAGACCGCGTGGAAGAACCGGAAGAGAAGGGTGGAGCTTTGGAGAAACCCGCGAGAGTTCGGTCAGCAACTCCGCCCACCGATGCAGCGTCGTTTCCGGTGACTCCGCCCACCGACACAGCGTCGCTTCCGACGACCATGCCTTCATGCCGACGGAAGGGAGAATCGAACGGAGGAGTGCATCCGCCCCTCCTGCCTGAAATAATAACAGCAATGACTCCTGCAGCAGTAGTTCAGCCTGTAACAACAACTAACCGAGTTGCTACTGCCTACTATGCTCGCACCAGAACTGAACTACAGGATTTGTGCAGAGAATCAAGAATCCAACCTGAAGAAACTCTAGCTGTGTGGTTGGGACGTTTGGTCATGGAACCTGGATCCGACCTGCTGAACCAGGAAGAAGCAATCTTCTTGGTCAGACAAGCTTTGTGGAGTAGAGGACATGTCACTGACATCGACATGGTGGCGTTCAACGTTCACTGGCCTATTCCACTGCCAACGCTTGTTGCAGGACTGATCGGACAAAAAGCCCACGCATGGCATGACGGACGGCCAGAACATACCGGCGCAGAGCAACTCATGCTAGCGATTATCGGAGTCTCGTACTGTGCCTGGAACCCCAGAGCACGTGTGCTGGGACTGACATCACTCCAGTGAATAAGACCATGGCCTCACCATCATCTACGAGATCCTGGAACCGTTCCAGTGACCGTTCACAGCATAGATAGTTGTCTTGAGGTTTATGGTGAAAGAACATCATCATCCTCCGGATTCTGCTTAACCCAATGGTGAACCAACCTGTGAGTAACCTCCTTCGTCAGTTGTCACGACTGCGTATCCTGATGGAGCCAAGATTATCCAGTGATCGGGAACGTCGACACCTGACCGAGGCTCAAGGCGCAAGACATCGCGAATCCGATCTTCCATCATTGCCACAGAGAACACCAGAGGAGCGATACATGTTTGGATTTCTCCTACAGCGTTCTGGACTCAATAAGCGGCAACTTCGGATTTTAGGGGACGCAGGCCAGTGGCAACTGGCCTATGAGTTAGGTTTCCATTATCTAGAAGAACTAGACGATGGCTCCTCAATGATTTCATCTAATTGAGTGTGCAAGAGAGGGTAGTTTAAAGTAGCAAACACCTGTATTATATGTTTTAGAAATGATAGTGTAGTTCCATGGAAACTTTGTAAATATTTTGATATACGTTAACTTATTTTTTGAGAGTTTTGTTCACAGATCCGGAATTCAGAGTGCGTGGGGGAGAGAAGCCCCAAGAAGGATAACATCATCGAAAAAAGTGAGGGCCTGACGCGCGACTTCACCGTGACGCCCACTGAAGCCCTGATCGTGCAGTTCTTTGTTATGAATCTAATTATGTGTATATGTATTTGTGCTGGTTATTATTTGATTCAATCCCTGGAGGACGAACTTCTTATGTTAGCTAATTTTGTGTTTACCCATTTAGTTCAGCGACCCGAGTAACGAGTTTATGGCATAATTCAGCTGTGCCTTCAGCAAGGGGGGATGTCACAACCCAAGGGTGTGATTTTGTGTGTGTGTGCTTCGGCACTGCTGAATTATTTCCAGCCACTTGGAGCTTTCTTTGCAGGGTGCATTTCTTAGTTGCAAAGAGAAATGCACAGTGCAAAGGAGTTCCCGCTATTCGCATGCAAATTTGTGTCCCACTATTGGCCAGTTCTAAATTATTCCCATGTGGCAGCTAGCAATTGGCTTGCTAGCCGTATAAGAGGCTTGAGCAGTTTCCGCCCAAGTTGGAGGACTCCACAACCATCTAGAGGAAGAGAACTTCACGTCTCGTGCAGATCTCTAAGCGCTGCGGAGCCTATCGGACTCAGCATGTACCTTAAGAAGGCTATAGGGCTCTGATCAACCTCTGGCCTCTCCCCATCGCCAAACGATCCCTCGACGAACCCCTTCCCTGCGCGCAAGTTCCACGGAGCCTAGCAAACTTCATGTGAGTGTATCCAGAGCTCTTTCTCTGAGTTGTTTTCTTTGGTTGACACGACGGGCTCGCGTGTTTAGAGCCTTCAAACGGATTGGGCTAGAGGTTCGCGTGGAAGGAACTCTTGTCCGCTTCTCTTCTTTTCTGTCTGTAACTGCAACTCAAGCAAGTTTTCCTGCCTGCACCGCAACCATCTTCGGAGTAAGTAAAATAATCTTTAATCAACTGCTAAGCGTCCGTGCCTAATTCTAGTCCGCCGGCCTGCATTCCCCGACCCGCGTGCCAGGGCTGCTGGCCACAGCCCGCCGCGCGCCCCCGAGGGCCTCGGACCGCTCCCGGCCCCCACAACCTACTGGAACATGCTGTCCCCCTTTTTTGACCTTTCCTACATAGATGGAAAGCACTATGCAGTGCTTGTGGATAAAGCTGATTTTTAGCTCCACACAGTAAAAAGCATAAAGTATGTCAAAAAGGTCACACTCCAACCTTTGCTTGAGAGCTTTCACAAATCCATTTGTACTGAAGGGATGGAGGTTAAATCACATAGTACAGAAGAAAAAAAAGGGAAATAACGGAAGCAACCTTTAACAACACATGTTATTAAGGTCCCTTTCTTCAAATCTGTCAAAAGTAATTCATGTTCTTGTCCTCTTTAAGTGATAGCAGTGCTTGTGTCCTAAACTGATAGTAACAGGAATAGTCATAGTAGACTTGACAATGGAAAATGAACTGATGGATACTTGAAAGCTATAGTCAGCAAGGTCAGAGTTGAGCTATCTAGGTCTCATTTTTAACCTTTATTATCATTTGTATTGGTTGTGCTGTACTTCCAACCTGAAATCTGAGATGTATTATCTACACTGCAATCCTCCAAGCAGAGGTTCCACAACAGAACAGTTCAGAAGCATAACAATTCTGTTGGCATTATTGATTTTGTTTCTGTAACTGTAGAATGGCAATTCAGTAAATAAAAACTATAAGGTAAAAGAACAACAACAATCAACAAAAGAACAAAAACCCCATGCTTGTGTTGCCATGGTATCACACATGTTCAAGATTTTTATAAATAACAATTTTTAATTCTTTGAGTTGCTAAATGGTAAGTTCTATTTGTTGAACTCTTCAATACCTTGAAAAAAATCTTTACATTTGCACTTAGTGTCTGTGTCCAGGTAAGCAGGGGCATGCACTAGGGGTGTGCGAAGTGGACCGTATTTGATTTGGATGCAGATTTGGCCCATTTGAGGGAACAGTGATTCAATTTGGCCGAATCCAAAGCTGAAGATTCAACGCTGATTCGGAGAATCAGCAACTCGGCCATAGACACAGCTTTAAATGTTTTTTCTACATACCTCAAGGTACCAGGCGCAGCTCATGAATGCTGAGATGGTGGGGCACATGGAGCATCCCACAGGAGTGGGGGGTGGGGGGGGCAGCCCCGCACACTCCACAGCGGACCCGGAAGTGGACTGGAAGTGCTTCTGGTCCAGTTCCAGGTCTGCCCCCAAGTGCACTGGGGACCCCCACCCCCCTGCGCACCCATGGGACTCTCCATCTGCCCCATCATCTCAACATTCATAAGCCACCTGATACCTTGAGGTATGTAGAAAAAACATTTAAAGCTGTGTCTATATCCGAATCATTGAATCTCTCCGAATCAATTTGGAGGGTTCTGGTTCAATTCAGACAGATTAAAGGGTCTCCTGATTCAATTTGGATTTGGAGATTCAGCCACTGAATTGTGCCGAATCTCCACCAGATCAAATCAGCGACCGAAACTTCACATAGCTCTAGCGTGAGCACAAATTTGTGCCTCCACTTTGTGCTGCAGCACACATCCCTGCATGTCCACTTTGTTGCAGGACTCATTGTCCTGCTGTGGGCAAACTACCCATGCCCAGCTCCTCCCAGCTCCCAGCATGCTGGAGCAGCAGGCTCACATGAAGCATAGAGTTGCTCTGGCCAGCAGCCAGAACATCTCACTGGAGAACCAAGTCTTTGTTTGTTCTGGCCTATACTATGGTAGTATGTGCCACTTTTTTTCCTGGTGCTTTTTTTGCTACCAGAATATCCCAGTAGCAAATGTTGCCTCCACACTACAAATTAGCAGTGTGGGGCATGTTTTAATGTTCCGCACATGCAGTTTGTGGCACCAGAAAGAGGTTTGTGGCTCCACAAATTGCATGCCCCTGCTCATCTGGACACAGCCAGTAG